>NW_027269279.1:1380000-2713333 GCF_023055355.1 Agelaius tricolor
CAGCAGTGGCCATCACCCAGACCAGCACGAGTCACTCACCTTGGGCACCTGGGGCTGGCCCCAAGCCCTGTGGGATTTCTCCATCACCCCCACCCAACCCAGCCCACCCTGGCAGCCCCTCCTTTCCCCAGGAGAAGCTGACCCCACACCCAGAGCTGTGGGATCCTGTCCCTGCTGTGGGATGCAGCTGCTCAGGGTAACCAGGGCACCAAGCTGTGCTGCCGAGGCACAGGAAGGAAAACCACGTGAGAAATCCCACCCCAAAGCCTCCCTCAGCCCAGGCCTGCCCCAACACCCACCCGTGGCCGCTTTGTGCTGCCACAGGCAGCTCATCCCCCCTGGGAGGGCAGGCAGGGAGCCCTGGCAAGGTCTGGCAATCAGGGATGGCACCGTGGGCATCAGCTCCAGCTCCTGCCCGGCCACCAGCTCGGTGTCACCGCGTGCCACAGCACTGCCACTCGCCCAGGGCAGCAGCAAGGCAGGCAGCAGAGAGCCCAGCAAAGCCTTGGGCTGCCTCCCCCAGCCAGTGTGTCCTGGAAGGCAGGCACAGGGCACAGCAGCAGCACGGGAGTGCCGTGACTGCAGCCCTGGGCAGGAGCCACAGATGCTGAACTGGTTCAACACAGGGAACTGGGCTGAGACACCACACCAGGCTGGATGAACCCTGGTAGAGCTGGCAGGGAGTGTGAGAGCTGGGAAAAGGCTCCAGAGGGAGCTCCCCCAGCCCAACCCCAGCCCACTGAAAAGGGCAAAAAAACTCCCTTTTTGCTCCATGGGCCAAATCTGAATGTTGCAAACACTTCTGGGATGGCAGCATGCTCATCCCAGCATGCTCATCCCGGTTTGTCCACGCTGGTGGCCCCTGCACTTGTTTGGAGTGAAACTGATGCATTTCTGTAGTTGTGAGCACTCGTTTGTCACTGATTCCCTGCGAGCACAGAGCCAGGAAAGGAGGGACTTCACCACCGAATAAACCAGCGAGTATATACAGAAATATCTCCTAAGCTGGGGTTTTAATTTTTTAACCTACATTCCATACTCTGGTATGGTTTTATTTTATTTTATTTTTATTTTTTACCTACATTCCATACTCTGGTCCTGCTTCCCAGCAGTGTCCAACCTCCTCCATCCAGCAAGGATGGGGATCCCTCTGGGTGCAAGGTGACACATTTATTTTAGGAGGGGCTGAACTCACCAGATGGATTTAACTGTACCCAAACCCTACAGCACTGCCAGCAGTTTCCCATTGCCACTCAAGGAGGATCCAGGAGGATCCAGACCAAGTTTTCTTCTAGGAAAAAACTGCTGCCCTGGGCCTCAACCCTGCCCAAAATGCCCCAAGATCCGCACCTCATCCATGGATCTGGATGCCCCAGATCCACCCCTGGTCCCGTTTTCCCCCATCAATGGAGCTGTGGGCCTTCTCCAAGCCTGGGAAGGACAGCAGCTCCCGTCAGGCACACACTGCAGCGTGTGGTTTGACTCTGAGCATGTGACTGCAGCTGGAATTGCTCATGTGCTGCTGCTGGGGCCTCTCCCAGGGCAGCCCAGGCTGGAGAGCCCCTCGGTGCCTGCTGGAAGGAGGGCAGTGGGGATGGCTGCACCTGCCCAGCACAGCTTTGTGAGCTCCCTGCCTCGCTGAGCACTGCCACGGTGACACAGAGCCAGCACAGGTGTGAAATGGGCGAGGACAAGCCCCAGGCTCACCCACAGCCTCCAGCCAAGCGCTGGAGCCGGGTGAGAGCCGGGCAGATCCTTCCCACAGCAGGGTTTTGGGAAGGACCTGGCACTCCTGACCTGCCAAGGCCCTGCACACCTGCAGATCTCAGCAAAAAGCCAGGCTGGGGGAGGCAAACCAGGGGCTGTCCTTAGCCCTGGGCATCGGGGCACCACAGCCCCGGGGGAACCTTGGGCAGGGACCACCAGAGCCTTCCCTTAGCCCTGCACAGCCCATTCCACCTCCCGCTCCGCACTGGGAATTCACAGATGGGAAACGTCCAACAAACACGACATCCCCTTGGCAGCACGGGGGAGCTGGGCAGGGCTGGCTCCCGGATTTCTGTCACACACACACACACACGCATGCACGGAGCGTGGAAGGCAGGAAAATGTCCTCTGCCTGCGGCTCCGAGCCCCATCCTCCGGCACCGCACGGGAGAGCGGCAGCGGCGCATCCCGGCCCCGTTCCCGAGGAAACTCCCTGCCCGCGGGGCTGGGCAGCGCCCGCCGCACCGGCACCGGCAGCGGCCCCGGCACCGCACCGGCAATGCACCGGCAATGCACCGGCAATGCACCGGCAGCGGCACCGGCAGCGCCCGCCGCACCGGCACCGCACCGGCAGCGCACCGAGCACCGGGAACGATGCACCGGCTGCGGGCACGATGCACCTGAGCTGCCATCGCCCCGGCACTGCCATCGCCCCGGCACTGCCATCACCCGGGCACTGCCGCCGCGCCGGGCGCTGTCCCCGCACCGAGCGCCGTCCCCGCACGGCCGCTGCCCATCCCCGCGTCCCCGCGGCCGTTCGGCCTTACCCAGGTGGTGACCCGGAGCAGGGTCTGCGGCTGCTTGAGGAATTCCACGGGGTCGATGGCCGCCCCCGCCCGGCCCGCTCCGAAGGACGCTCCTTCCATCTTCCCCCGCTCCGCGCCCAGCCGAGCCCCGCCGCGCGCGCCCCGCGCCGGCCGCGCGCCCGCCCGGCCCCCCCCGCGCCCCTCCCTCGTGGGCTCGTCCGCAGCGCCGCGTGCGGGCGGCGGGAGGAACCACCCGTGGGGTGGGGGGGGGGAGGGGGGTGGTGGTGGGCACGGGCAAGTGCTCGCGGCCGGCGCGGGGCGCGCTCCCGGCGCTGAGAGCCCGAGCTGAGCCCCCGACACCGGGATGGGGCTCAGGGCAATGGGACAGCGGGACAGGCACTGTCACCGAGCTGTGGGCACTGTGACAGCGGGACAGGCACTGTCACCGAGCTGTGGGCATGGGCACTGTGACAGCGGGACAGGCACTGTCACCGAGCTGTGGGCACTGTGACAGCGGGACAGCCACTGTCACCGAGCTGTGGGCACGGGCACTGTGAGAATGTGACAGCCGCTGTCACCGAGCTGTGGGCATGGCCACCACAGCAGAGCTGTGAGCACGGTGGATAGCCAGTGTCACTGTGCTGTGGCCATGGTCGCCATGCTGTGGCCGTGTCACTGTGCCATGGCTGGGGACACCACAGAACAGCCAGGACACCTTGCCACTGCCAGGGTCACTGTGCTGTTCCAAGAATTACCGTCCTGTGGTCACTGTGCTGCCTCTGGGGATAGCATGCCGTGGGCAGGGGTGGGGTGTCCTTGCACGGGTCCCCGTGCCATGCCAGTGTCACCAGGCAATGGCGAAGGCTCCCTGTGAGCAGCCGGGCTGTTGGCAGGAGGGCGATGCCATGGCCTGGAGCACAGGGAGGTCACCAACGCTGCTCAGCTCACCTCTGCTGTGGGCACTGACCCTAAAATAAACACCCCTGCTGTGCCCAGACCCCCAGAAAGGGCGGCTGTCACCCTTTGGGGACCCTCAGAGGCCCTGCAGCCGGGAGGGCTCTCAGACCTGGCGCTCACCAGGGGCCCAGAGCAGAGGGTGAGGTTTGGCTGGTTTTGCTCTTTGCTGTTGCACATTCAGAGCTGCTGCAAGAAAAGGGAAGTGAAAATGGATGGGGCTGACGACCTTTTGCTTTCCTCACGCACGGAAGGAGCCACCCAGAGCTGCCCTGGGACGGGAGGAGGCCAAGCCCCATCCCTGCTCCCTCCCCATGGAGAGCAGGAAGGAGGAAAAGGAAGAAGCTTAGAGGGAAACCCTCGATCAGTGCGCAGGGAGTTCCCCCCGCGGCTCCAGGCCCGTGTCCCGAGCCGGTTTTGAGCACGGCTGCGATGCTGATCCCGGTTCCATAGATACCGATGCCATGACAACCCTGACATCATCCCTGCCCCGGACGGGAGCCGCAGGGAAAGGCGCAGCCAGGAGGAGCCCGCCCGCCCTGCTGGCACCGGCCTGTGGGGCTGTGGGGGCTTCTCCCGGCCCCACAGAGCTGCCCTGCCCCTCTGCAGCCCCATTCCCGCGGCTGTCAGGGACCCTGTCACTGCCACAGCACACGGGGTACCTGCGGGGCAGGTGTGTCACACCCCTCATACACAGGATGCAGCCACAGAGCCAAGGATTCCCGGCTGCTGGATCCTGTCCCCAGCTCCTTTTGGCCTTTTGCTGTTTTGTCAGTGTGTTCTCTCTGGCAGGCTGGAATCAGGATTTAACTGTTGAAGCTCATAATGGTGCCACGCAGTTTTTCTCAATTACAGGTGAGTCATCATCTCTCCAGGTCTATTTCTGACTCCCAGCAGGAAAAGCAAAATTCAGCCCTTCATTCCTCAATGTCACCAGCTCAGGAACCGGCACATTTTTCTAGGCAAAACTGAAATGGCCATGAAGAAAATGACAGGTTGGTCCCTCCTGCTTTCTGCTGGCAGGATGGCTCGTGGAGCTGGCCAGGGATGGAACCCCAGTGCCAAGAGCATTGCTGCCAGCTCATCCCTGAATTGCAGGTCAGGAACAAAGACCAAATTAACTTGAAGGGATTACCCGAGGTGGGGTTTTCAGTCAGCTTCAGCAGTTTAGAAGCAGCTGTTTCAGCATCCTCAAAAATCCTTTCCATGCTTTGGGCACAAACCATCCCAAGCCCATCAGCCCAGAGTTCCTGGGATGGCACAGGCTGCCCTGCTCCTCCAGGGTGGCCAGTGCCAGGGAGGCAGCGTGTCCCAGGGATGCTGCACAGGGAATCACCTCTGGGCTCTGCTCCTGGTTTTCTGATAATGTTGGGAAAACCACTTTCTCTCCTTTTCTAACCTGTCTTGCTCAGCTCATCTGTCCCAGCTGGAATTTTTTGGACAATGCAAAGCACAAGGGAGCAGAACACTGCCTGAATCTTTGAGATATTACCCTAGAAAAAATCATGACCATTTCCAGACAGGTACGGGCTTTATACCCTTCCAGGCATGACCGTGGTGCACTGAAATCTCTGCTCCTAAGCTTGTCCTTTCTTTGGGGTTCATCCCCCAACTTCTGCAGTGTGCAGTGTTTATACAAGCATTGCCCACATCGTGGGGTGCCAGTTTTCTCCCCCTGCTCCAGCTCAGATAGAGCACAGGAGGTATCTCCAGCCCACATACAAACTGTCTTTCTGTCTCGCTTCCTATTGCTGCAGATCAACAGATACACAGAGCCAGCCAATAATGGGGAAGGATATTGCACCTGCCATATTTTCCCCATCAAAGGGAGAACAGCAGCGTTTGGAAATGGCACTTCCCAGAGTGTTTGTTTGATTTGAACAAGTTTTGTCTCTATTTATCATTCCCATTAGATTTCAGGGACAGGGAACAAGGACAAGAAGCAAACAGAGCAGCACACAGACAATTGCCCAAGAGCTGCCCATGTCTTTATTTTACATGAGTTTAATTAAAGGTAGTGGAAAACCTCTATTTGCTTTCTGCTTCTTCTGGTCAAGCCAACTTCTTACCTTTGTCTCGATCACAAAAAAATCCATCAGGTTTTCTCAGGGTTAAGTATGTTGACATGACAACCTGGAGGAGACAAGATGTGGAGTTTTCTCCTTCTTCAAAACCTGTTCCAGACAGCCCAATACCCTTTAGGTATTGGGAGGGACTGGGAGGGGCTCCAAGGTCTCCTGAGATCCTTCTCTTCTCCAGGCTGGACACCCCCAGCCCTCCCAGCCTGGCTGCAGAGCAGAGGGGCTCCAGCCCTGGGAGCAGTGACCTCAACAGATCCACGTTTTCCTCGTGTGTGGGCCCCCAGAGCTGGACAGAGAGCTCCAGGTGGGAAAAGCAAGGTGAACCTGCCTTGCTCTGGGAGCAGCTGCCCCAGTGTGTGTTTGGAGGGAAGCAATCCCAGCATGCAGGACACAGCCTGGCTGCAGAGCCTGGACAAGGGAGCTGGGCAGGCTCTGGGCACAGATTCCAGCCACGACTTCAGCAGCTCCCCGTGGTCTGAGCTGGCCCTGGCAGGGGCGTGGGTGGGAAAACAGCTTGTGCTTCACATTCCCTGGGCAGCAGGCTTGCAGCAGCACTTTGAGAGATGCTTAGCTGTTGCTCTGAAATGCTTTGCTTGCCCTTCATCAGAGCTCGGCTGATGCTGCTTTCAGCCATCCAATGAGAAAATGAAAATGAGAGTTGATGGGAGAATTAAGAAGAGCTTAGAAGCCCATAGGGCCCAGGGGCAGAGAGAAGGGGCTTCCTGATGAGCAGTACCTTAGCCCACTGTCATAGAAAGCTCCTCATGCTTTCCACACTAAGAGATCCAAAACTATCTGGAAGATCATTTATTAGCTGGTTACTCATCTGCTTGTGAAATGGTTCTCAGGTGGGATTCAGCACTTACTGTACGTGGATAAACCCAGGATAAGTGTGCCAGAAAAAACTGTGGAAAACTTTGCTGACTGAAATCACTGAGGGAAGGTTGGGATAACAGAGCTCAGTGAGCTGAGGTAGCACTGGTTTTGAGCAGGGCAGTTGGTATCTCAGTGCTTGTGTAAAACCCAAACTGAACCCAGCCCCAAAGGGTTTCAAAACTCCTCTCAGCAGTGCAGCCGTGGCCTCAACGGCTCAGGAGGGAACTCAGCCTCTGCTCCTCCAGATACATCACAGCATGAAAATTTCGGGGCTTTTGGCAAACCAGAATCTAATCTGATCCAGCCGCTGCTCCCCAGCTTGGGGGGAGCTTGAAAAAGGGGAACAAGGTCTCTGCTGTTCCAAACTGGCCTCCCTAGGAGCACACCAGCAGGTCAGACCGCGCTGAGGACGTGCCAACCAACAGCTGACATTGGTGCCTGTCACCTGCAGCTGTGACACAGGTGAGCAGAGCTGACAGGCACAAGGACATGGGGCAGCTCAAGCCACACTGGACGTGAAGAGCATCCGCAGCTACATCAAGGTTTGCTGCAAAAATACGCTGAAAATAAGAAAAGCTTTGTTTCTTAACCGAACGCAACCCCAACAGGTCCTCAGATTCACGAGCAGGATGCAACCTGATGGAAAAGAGATTTGTGAGATGGATGGAGACGAGGGATTTTATAAGTGTGAACGCTCTCAGGCCCAGGCTTGTGCAGCACAAGCCCATTAAAACACCCTCTCTGAAAGATTTTCATCTAAACAGGAAATACGGGCGAAGGCTGCCCTAACAGATATTTTTACCCCCCTTATGCAGAAGTGAAAGTGGAGCTGCAGAAGATGAAGTGACTTACCTGGTGTCTAGCAAGAAGCTTATGACTAAAAAAGAACTGAATTTTGATCTCTAGAGCCTCCAACCACGTGCTCTGGCCAGAAGGGCATTGTCTTTTATTCCTTGTATATCTTTCACACCATCTAAGCAGCAGCACATGAGGCACAGTCACAGAATCCACTTTCTTTTTTATTTTTTTATGCACACCTGGATGGAAAAGGCAGGGAAGGCCCAGCTTTGCCTAACCATTTCTATAATTGGTAATGTCTCCATCCAGAGCAAGTCTCCATCCAACAGTGGGACTTGAGCTTAGAACTAAAACTTGGTGTTCTGGGAAACATGGAAGGTTTTAGGGGCTGTATTAAATGCCTGGTGGTACAGACATTAAATTAACTGGAAGCAGCATTTTATTCTGCTTCCAAGTGCAGATTTTAGCTGCAGACAGAGGAATAACACATCCCTCGTTTTGGTAATTACACAAGAGGCTTGCACACTCGTTTGAAAACTAATTGAAGGCACAAAAATCTCCTCCCAAAGTCACAGGAAAGGGACGAGGATGAGGTAAAACATTTGGTATCTGGAGCAGAGATGGGTAAGAGGTGGAAAGGTCAAGGAAATGCAAGGAAGTGCAAGGAAATACATGGAAATACAAGGAAATACATGGCAATATATGGAAATACATGGCAATATATGGAAATACCTGGCAATACATGGAAATACATGGCAATACATAGAAATACATAGCAATACAAGGAAATACATGGCAATACATAGAAATACATGGCACTGCATCCTCTGTTGCCCTCTACTGTTGGCTTGGTCAGATGTGGAGGGAATTTTCCCGTAGCTCTCCGTAGGAAGCACACTGCAGCCAGGAACAGAAGCCAAGGAGAATCACGGGATGTGCTGGATGGGAGGGAAAACTGGGACCAGGATGGGGCTTCTGGATTTGGAGCGCCCGAGAGGAAAAGCATCAGCCTGCACTAGCACAGCACCTTGTGGGTGCTTGTGGGAGTGGAGGGCACCTTTGCATAGGAAGCAAGGGCAGAACTGGGCAGGTCCCAGGGCCAGGGATCCCGTCAGGGTGCCAGCCTGTGCCAGGTGCTGGGCCCAGAGAAATGCCAGCAGAACCTCCTGGGCTGGATCAGCCACCCCTCAGCAGGACTGCCACACGCCAAGGGCAACACGGCTTGGCAAAGGCTGGTGTGGCTCATCAGAGCTGGATGGTCCCTGTGGGTCCCTTCTGACTGAGGATATTCTGTGATTCTACTTGTGGAAATCTTAACAGCAGTTACAAATATTCAGAAATGACAGAAAAATCAGCTCCATCTGGGTTGGGGGTTATTTTACACGCATCAGCACAGAGAAGGGCACCAAACCCCATTTATCCTCAGCAAACAGCCTTTGTTCACAGTTTTGCAGAAGATGCCAACTACCATCATCCCTCAGCTCCCTGCACTGTGATTAACACCTGAACTGAGGGCTGGCCAGCCTGGAACCAAGCTCTGCTGTTCATCAACACTTCCCTGTGGGACTGACCCAGAGCAGTGCCTCAGCTGGTCCCAAGGCTGACCCTCACCCCCTTGATTACAATTTAACTGATTTGTCTCTGTGCCATTATTTGTGGTTTGCTTTCCATGTTTCATTACTTTTCCCACTACCCTACAAAATGAAGAGTTGACTTTACATCACCTTGTTGGCTGTGCTTAATTCTGACTTCAAATAATACTGGACAGCTCCTCTCCATCCTTCAGACAAAAATCCTCAGCAGCCATTCCAGGAATGGAATAAAACCCCAACAAAATCAGGGCTTAGAGGGAAAGGAAAGAAAATCCTAAAAAATCCAAACCCTTCCCTCTCCAAGCCTGTAAAACTCCAACAGGAAGGATCTCCCACACTGCCTGGAACAGACTGAAGCAGAAGACACGAGAAAACAAAGCAACTCTTGGGAATCCTTCTGTAAACAGGATTTTACACCCAACGCACTGCAAAGGAACAGCTAATCCCTGGAAAAATGTCAAAGGCACAGCGCTGCTTCTGCCAGCATCTGCAAGGCTGCCTGCCATCCATGGAACAGATGATTCCCCCAGGGCTCCCTGCTCTTTGCTTTTGGAGAGGGAATAAAAACAAAAAGGGGGGAAAAAGCAAAGCACAGTTTGAATGCAAACCGGCCCATGGAAACAGAGGAATTTGGGAAGCTGCAAGGTTGGTTAGTCAGGTTCCTGTCACACAGCAGCAGCTCTTGAGCAAGGTCCCACAAGCTCCTCAGGCAGCACCTGCTCCTGGCTCTGCTCTTCCTCACCAGGGCTCCTCGCGTGGAGAGGAAGCAGCTTCCCCATTGCAGGAAATGGGATTGCAAACCCTGCCCCTCAGGGATGCCTCCCTGCTCCAAACCAGCAAGAGCTGAGCTGCTCCCAGCTCTGATGCTGCCCCTCACGTTGTCAGCAAGTCAAAAAAATCACTGGGATCCCATAAAATTCCCACTGTTCCTCATATAAAAGCAAATTCTGACGTGACAGGACCTGCTGTACAAATTCCTGCATTTTTGTAGGGCCAACAGAGAACTGCATCAATTCAAGAGCACAAGAGGAAAGGACCAGGAGCAGCCCCACCTTGTCTGATCAATCCACAGAGGATCACACAATGTACCTGAGCCACCAAACTACAATATACACATATATAACTATATTTATATATATATATATATATATATCTTGTTTTATATGTATAACAGTAGCATCTTGGCATGCAGAGGTTAGACCCACCATGACCCCTTTTCCTAAGATCCCATGCAGTAGGACTGAGCCAGGAGTGAACTCAGTTGCTTTATTATTTTTACATCAACAGGAAATACAATCTGAATACAGAGATTTTTAAAACTAGATTTAATCAAGTGCAATTAGTAAAGAAGTCACAATTTTCTGTACACGAGTATGAGGACCTCCAATGGAAATTCCTTACCCAAGACTAAAACTTGTGGTACAAACGAGCAGCAGAACAAATTCCCCCAATCCTCACATGGTCAAGTCCACAGAGGTGAGGATATGCCTGAGAAACAACTACATCAGAGCTCTTCTGCCAAGCCAAAACAATGAGAGAACAAAGTGCAAGCACAGATTTTATCAAATGGCCACCTGGTAAAGATAGAAACTGCCCTAAAAGCATCCTGGCTACAGCTGGTGGCCTCATTTTTGGGCAGGATTTGCTAAAGACACAGACTCAGCTTGAAGGCTGTTCCCAAGCCCTGCCAGGACAGGACAGGCTTTTCCTCCTGCACTGCACCACCACCTCCCTGAAGCACACAAAGTGACCAGAGTGTGTTGGATACACCCTCAGCTCCCCCTCTGCACTCAGGGAGTGGCCAGGTGTCCCTGCTGGCCCCTGAGCCTGGCCAGGTACAGAGCAGTGCAACTCCCCAGGCTGGGCCCCTGGCAGATGAAGGTGACCAAGGATGGGACAGATGTTTCACCAACCTGCTCGTTTACGCTGAAACAAAAGAGGGAGAAAATTCATCATGTGCTGCGTGGGCGAGGACACTGTCACACAGAACAGTGGAGGGCAGATTGGAATGGAGGAATACAGAATTCCTGCTTTAGCACAACCAAACCCACAGGGAGACGCCTGCCCACACGTCCCTCTGCTAAAAGTTCCTGACAGAACTGAGTCAGATGGGTCCTACCTGCAAAAAAATTGAGGGCTGCCCTTCTGTCAGTCCTCTAGTGGAGCCCAATGGGCTTCGTTTTGGGGGCTGAGTTTATTACCAAACACAAAACTCAAGAGCTGGGGTTTATTTGTTCTAAGAACCTCAACATGCTGATAGGGAAATTTTCTGAGCACTTTTAATAGCCTGAGTGACACCTTCAATCAGACTCTTCATGCAGTACCTTGTTATCAGTTCATTTGGGTTTGTGTTTAGAAATGTTACGACATACAAAGTTCAGAAATCATTAGTCCATAAAAGTCTTACATTCATTTAACACACCTGACTTGAAAGGACTTGACTGTGCCACAAAATATTAAAATGTGTTTCCAAAGGTGTTCCTGGTTCTCTAACCACTAAGGAGCCCACAGAGTGGTGTGAGGACCAAAGGCTCAGATAAGAGGTGCCTCTGCCCTAATTACAGCAGCACCATTAACCTTTCCAGTCAAAACTTGCCAAAAAAAACCCAAGGGTAAATTCACAGGTGTGCTGTAGGGCACAACATAAGGAAGCTCAATAAAACAGACAAGAAAACCTCAGCAGGAAGTAGGGAAGGAAAAAAAAACCTGTTGCTGTCAGGGTTTGTGCAAACCTCTCCCAGTCAGGAGTGCAGGAAGGGATGAGATCACCACCTACGTGAAGAACTTGAAATTATTTTGACTCTATTTTGTCCTCTGACGTGTTCAGTTGAAACACAAAACCAAATTGAGAAATCTGGGCTCCATATTTTAGTGTTTAAATTAAATGTACTTGCCCTCAGGACTTTTACCAGAGGAATTGGACACATGAGTAACAACAAATGTTGGACATGCTGGAAAGAGAAATCCAGGGGTACAGACTTGGCACAAAACCCAGCATGAATTTTCTCTTATCAGAACAACAAAAATGAAAGTGGCAATTAATCAGATGCATTTTCTAAGGCATCAGGCAATGCCTTGGAGAACACCACTGTCTTCAGGGAAAATTAGCCACAGAAGTAAGCAAATGCCCCCAGAATCAAGAAATGTCATCATGAAATGAGTTTGTCAGTGACCCAATCTCAGAGGTTTCTGGCAGCCTCAACCCCTCAGGTACCGCTACTTATCGAAATATCATTGGGATAGATTTTCAATTCTCCTTTTGGCATTAGTTCAGCTCTGAATCAGTCCCACACAAACAGAGTTATCGACTCCCTCTGTCCCTGCAGCAACTCCACAGGGACTGCACTGCTGTGCTGGATTCCCAGAGCACTCCCTGTGGGTTAATCACAGCTCCCATCCTTCCAGCCATCCCTCCAGCGCTCATCCACACGGGAGCAGTCGAATTCTGACTTGCCCAGCTTCCTGTTCACTTCATTGTGGAGCAGACACAGCCACCGGGAGAAGTTTTTCCTGGTGCTCGTGTCGGGTTGGTTTGTCCGTAATCTGCAAACAGGGAATGGGAAACAAATTAGTGGAAACTTCTGAGAAAGGAGCTGAGAACAGAAGGAAAACTTTACCACAGAATCCCAGAATGGTTTGGGTTGGAATGGACTTTGAAGATCATCTCGTCCCAAACCAAATCAAACGCCTGAGCCCATTTCAGTCCTTGCCTTCACTACTCAGATTGCCAATACAGGGCATTTTAGAGGGTAGAAGAACACTTGTCTCCTGAAAACCAAACTATCCCAGTCTAATTCCGTAACTGTTCACAAGCCCATTTTGAACCAGAAAACTCCAAAATCGCCTCAGGGAAGCCTTGGAGGCAGCACAGAATCCAACAGCGTGAGGACAGGTGTTTGTTTTTTGAGTAAGTATATCTGGGATTGATGCAATAATGGAAGAAACCAGTTCAGGTAGCTACAAACTCCAAGTGCAGGAAGAGCTGCTGATATGCAAACTAGCTGCTGCAGCCCAGCACTTCTGGCAAGCCCCTCCAACACAAAGAGCTGCTCAGGTTACTTACCTTTCCCTCGGATCTTCAAAAAACCCACTGAGGAAACTCACCTTTCCCTCAGATCCTCAAAAAACCTGCTGAGGCCACTCACCTGTCCTTCAGAGCCTCAAAAAACCCACTGAGGAAACTCACCTCTCCCCAGATCCTGAAAAAACCCTCTGAGGGTTTTCCCACTCACCTCTCCCTCAGGTCCTCTGCACAGTGCTTGCAGGGGTAGAACTTGGAGAAGAGGTTGATGAAGTCCCTCATCTCCTTCTGCTGTGTCCCGGAGGGCCGGTCGGGGTAGTAGGCAGCCATGGTGTGCAGGAAGGCCCAGGTGCTGCGGCCCAGCTGCTCGCTGTCCAGGGGACAGTCCTGAGGGGGCTCCTTCGCCTCCTGCAGAGGGACAGAGGGGTGTGAGGGGACACCGGGGTGGGTGGGGACACAGCCCTTTTGTGCTGGCTGGGAAGGTGAGGTGGGGGAACAGGTCCTTCACATCCTTTCTGAGGTCATGGCAGAGCCCCCCACGCCTTCTGAGGGGACACGGCAAAGCCTCCCTCACACCTTCTGTGAGACAAGGCAGAGCTCTGCTCATACCGTCTGTAGGTCAAGGCAACGATCATTTCACACCCTCACGGAACATGGCAGAGCCCCCCTTACACCCTCAGCGGGGGCAATGGCAGCGCCCCTCACCCCCAGGGAGAAGATGGGGACTCCCTTCCCATTCCCACCCAAGGGAGCCCTGTCCCCGGCTCCTTCACACCCTGAAGGGAACACGCAGCCTCGTCCCACTTGCGGGGGAAGGACGGAGGACGGAGGGAGCGCTGCAGGGACTGGGGGTCACCGGGGGTTCCAGGGAGGGCTCCCGCCGCGCCTCACCGCGGTGCCCGGGACCGCCTGCTTCCTCTGGTCGCGGAACCAGCTCTTGAAATCCATGCAGGCTCGGCATGGCTTCTTGGGTGTCTCTTCCGCCTCACCCTGCGGGACGGCGAAGGAGAAGGAGCCGCCGTCGGTGCCCGGGAAGGGCTCGTATCCCCGACCCGCACGGCCCTCGCTGGGCGCCGCCATGATGGCGCCGCGGTGCAGGACGGGCCGGGGCGGCGCCATTCCCGGCCGGGCGGCGTGAGGGGGCTGGCACCCGGCACGCGCCCGAGTGCCATTCCTGGTGTATTTTTACCAAAAACAGCAGCAAACTCTGTGTTTAAATGTCGTGGGTTAGGAGAACACGACACTCCCGTCTGTGCATCCTCGATTTTCGCTTCACATCGCCCTTGGGGTGTGGTGGAGCTGTGCTCACCCACAGAGGGAGTCTCCCTCTGCTTCCCCTCTGTGTGAGGGGACTCGGCCATGATCCCCCCGAGGGTGTGAGGGGCTCGGGCTCGGCCATGTCCCTTCAGTAGGTGTCAAAGAGCAATTCCCCTCCTATAACTCTCCCAAATGAGCACAAAAATACGTATAAATACGTGTTCCTATGCGGTCTGGAGTATCTCTTTGATGAGGAGAGACTGCAGGAGCTGGTTAGTCTGGAGAAGGGATCCCATCAATCCATACAAATCCCTCCCAGAGTGTCAGAGGATGGTGCCAGACTCTGTTCGGTGACAGGATGAGGAGCAGTGGCCAGGAACTAAAACACAACAAGTTTCACCCTGACATGAGGAAGAACCTCTTTCCATGATAGAGGAAAGAGCAGAGCCCTGACATGGCAGAGCCCAGGGAGGGTGTGGAGACATCCCAAACCCACCCGGACACGTTCCTGTGTCACCTGCTCCAGGTGATCCTGCCTGGCCAGGGGCTGCACTGGATGATCTCTTCCAAACTCCACTATTCTGGGATTCTGGGATGTGTAGATAATGTGTGTGGCAGAGCCCATGGCACACAGCAGCTCTCCTTCGTGCCAGAGGTGCTGACGGGCGCCTCAGTGTTATCTCCAGCAGACTCATACAATCAACGGGGTGATTTTATGGACAAACAAGTGGATAACTCCATTCATCTCATGCTCCTTTATAGCAACATGCCCATACGAAGTTCTCTGTGTTTTTAACACCTGTCACATGCTTGTAAACCCATACTGAGGGAGTATTTTCCTCTTTCTGGGAGTGTTGGCATGTGTCACACCAGGACAGGCTGGGAGTGGCAGCCTGGGAGTGGCTGGGCTCTTTAGGATGATGGAGACCCAGACCTGGTCTCAGGTCCTTGGTCTGGAGTGGACATTTAGCATTTTTTCTTTTATTCCCAAAGAGCCACAGGCTTGTGAGCACATGAGGGTGGTAACCTGGGCAACTGTCCAGCCTGGCATCAGACTTTGGAGCTTGCTCTTTCACCCCTGGGAAATATTAGCTGTGGCATTACAAAACTCTTAATAGAGGTCAGAGAGTGAAAACTTGGAGAGCAGCACAGACTTGCTCTCGTCCTTTTTGGCTTCATTTTGTCATGCTCTTAAAGGTTTGAGAGCCACAAGTCTCCTACCATGAGCAATGTGAATTTTGTATCCAGTTCAAGTTTTCTCAAGTGAAAAATATGATTATTTTGTTTAATGCAAACAAATGTATGTCCAGGATGGAGCTGGACCAAAATGTCACCTTATATAAAAATATATATATATATATATGTATGTGATTTATTGAACACAGTGTGGTGTAAAATGTGTATTAGAAAAAACATCATTTTAGAGAAATACCTCAAAGACTTGCCCTCAAAAATACTTCAACATTTGGTGTGTTTCATGTGGAAATGGCTGAGCTGTTTCTGCTCTGTGGAGCACTGAGCTGATGGTCTGGATCTCCATTTTGGGGTCTCTATTTACCAGTGCTCCTTTATTTTTATTTATTTGCAATTTCCTGGGAATATTTATTTGCTGATTTTTGTTAGGGAGGGAGAAGACATGTGAGTAACTGGTAGGAACTGCTGGAATGGCTTTGTTTAAAGTTGTAGACAACCGTAAAGATAAATTTCGCACGTAAAGGAAAGATCAAGTAGGGACAGCAACATTTTTATGTCTGTTTTCCTTGCCCACCAATAAATGTTTTAACTGATGCTCGTGACCTCATTAATTTTTGTAAAGTCAGGAAAAAAGAGAATGAGATACTGAGGGAATTTCCTCTAGAGCTTTATTGTTTGGTCTTCAAGCAATTAAACAGGTACAGAGATGTTTCCAAGTCACAGCAATCTCCTGGTTTGACCGTTAGCAGACTTTGCTTCCTTGATTGTGATTTAATTTACGGATTCAGTTAAAACATCAGCACTTTTATTGAAAAGGAAAAGCCTTGAAGGAGGCTGTTGGTTACAGAGGTTTGTGCTCCACGTTGCTCCCCTTGCCCATTTCCTGCTCAGCTCTAGGAGCAGAGCTGGCTCTTTAGGAAAAGGTCCTCCCAATTTTCCCCACTTGCCTCCAGGTCCAGCATCATCTTGGATTTCAAAGTTTAAAAAATGGAGAAATGCTCCAATTCAAGTCAGAGCAAGGAAATTCAATTTACTGTCTCTAATAGAATCCAAGTGCAGAGCCAAATTATTTCCACCCAAAGGAAGGAATGTGGCGCAGAGCCGAGGAAGGATCAGGGAATATTCCCTCCTTCTCCCCTTTGGACAGCCCTAACCCACCCAACCCCCTGCTCCCAGCACTGATTTAGGAGCTGGAGTGTGCTAGAGCCTGTTACCAAACAAACTCCTCACACAAATTCAATTCTGGGGAGGAATCCTTCCCCGTTAGGGTGGGCAGGCCCTGGCACAGGGTGCCCAGAGCAGCTGTGGCTGTCCCTGGGTCCCTGGCAGTGCCCAAGGCCAGGCTGGACAGGGCTTGGAGCAGCCTGGATTGTATTCCTGCAATAGAGCAGGAAGCTGTCTTGTATTTACAGGTAAGAATATGAGCCGAAAGTCTGATAAAGCAGCACCAGGAATTAGTCATAGACTTGTTTGAAAAATTACAGCCCACTAGGAAATAGCAACAGCAACAAAAAAATACATTTATTTCTAGGTAAGTGAATCATATTGATCCTCTCTGCCTGTGCATAAGAACTTTATCACCTGCAAAATTTCCCAAAAGTATGAATTTATCCCCCAGATATCAGGAAGAAGCCTGCAGCCCCCCTGCCAGGGAGTGGGTGAGATGTGTCAGATCAGATACATCCAGAACTGTTGAAATGTGTTCAGAACAGTCTGAAGTGCAGGACAGCACAAGACACTGCCTTGCTCAAATCTGGGCACCTACACCCGACACTGAGTTTGTTCTTATAAAGTTGGTGCTATTTTTATATGCAAATAAAAATCACCAAAGGATTGCTGATTAAAATGAGAATCCATGAGTAATGGTGATGGCAGGGGCAGAGAGAAAACCAAAGTATTTCTGCAGGTTGGTTTAGGTGGCTCTGTTTGTGTCATGCTCCAATCTATCTCCTCCTTCCCAGACCCACCCCGAGCATCCCTGGAATCAGTTCATCCATTCTGAGGATAAACACAGCAAAACCGGGTGTTCCTTTTGTGCTCTTGAAAAACAAAGTCTTCAGTGAGCAGTGAGCAAAGTCTTCCTGTTCTCTTGGCTTTGCAAAAGGAGAGTGGCCCCTGATTTGGGATTATTCCTTTTTTCCAGAAGAAGGTCAAAGGAATTCAACAGGAAGTCTCCTCCAGTGGAAGAGGTTTTCCTCAGGTAACAGTTGCTATGTTTGGACTCATTGAGAATCAAACATAAATGAAAGAACAATTCCTTCCACATTACTCTTCTCCCCCCAGGCTTTTGAGTGAAGATTAGATCTGGTTTTCCCTGAAGGGGCCAAGGAACACAAGTTGCAGTCTTTGCTCTGAAATACAGGTGGACTTTTAGCCAGAGCTCCTGGTGCTGGTGAAATCCCCAGGAGAGATAAGGCTTTGTATACTCTGCTCCTCGATGGCCGTGGGGAATGAGGAAAGAGTGGGATGAGCATCTCTGACTAATCTGGAAGGAACACAACAGTCTTGTCTCCGATCAATTTACTATATTTAGCATGATGCAAGAACAGATTTTCCCCAAGTGAAAACAGTATTTCTCCATGTTCACTCGTGCTTGCTGCCCTTGCTGTTGGCTGTACTGGTGTTGCTGGGATTTTCTCTCACCGGATTTCGGAATGTGTAGAGCAGGCTGAGCACTGCAGAGCCTCAAACCTCCTTGGAAACTCCACCCTGCTTTTTTTCTGCCTTCACATCTCATGCCTGGGTCACAGCACATCCACAAAGCTCTGGTCTCATGCTATGCACTCATCAAACACTGCTTTTTCCTGAGAAAATAATTCAGGGAACCTCCTCTCGTCGAAGCAGCTTAAGTTACATTCTCACCCTTTCTGGAAGATTCCTTCTTGAATCGTGCTTTTGTATTTTGCATAACCGTAGGAAACCATGTCACTTTTATGAAAGAACTATGAAATTATTTCAACAAGTGCTTGGTAAACAAGAGCCCGTCCGCTGTGCGTGCCCCAGGCAGCCAGCAAAGCTCCTGGGACGGGCAGAGCTCTCCCTGGGCTGGGCGGGGCCATCCCAAGGGCTTTGCAAAGAAAATGACACTTCGGGAGTGAGGTTTGAGGGAGTTTGATGCGATGCTGTGATTTTGGATCCTATATATAATAATATATAATAATAAATAAAGCTGCCTGTGAGGAGTGAGTGAGCCCCTGCGCTGAAGAGGGACGTGCACCTTGGGAAGCTCCTGTGATGGAGTGAAAAAGGCTGAGCTGCTCCCTGGGCTCAGAGAGTCCCTGAATTGGGTCTGCCACAGAGAAATGCTTTAGTGCCTGCAGCAGCTGCTGGAATTAGGATAAAATGAAATACTTTCTTCTGGATTAGTTACTGCAAAATCTCTCATCCCAGCCTGTGTGAAAGTTCAACTGCTCCCTTTGTTCATGATGTGAAGGAGACTTTTGTCAACTCCAGTGTCTGGGTTTTCATTATTCTTTTTAAATAAAGGTATTTTTCTCTATTTATTAAAAGTCTAAAACCTCTTTGTACTTTTAAAATCGGCTTTTAGCATCTGGGCTTTTCATTAAAGGTGCTGATAGGTCATGTGTCATCACAGGTGACCTTCAAGAACAGTGAAGGGCAGGTTTTGATCCTGAAGGTGAGCAAAGGAAAGATGAAGCTTTTCCACCAGCTTTGTTCCAGGCCCCCCTTGGCTGTGCCCACAGCTCCTTTCTGTATCTCTTCCTTGCAGCTGCAGTGTCCTGAGGGTGGTTTGAGGACTTTTCCTCTCTTTGCCTCTCCTGTGCGGCCATAGAAGGAGAAATCCCTGATGCACAGTCCCACACATCGTCAGCCATGAGGGGCACAGCTCACTCAGCAGCCCAGACATGACCTGTGTATGTGGGAAAGTTGTTCAGGACACAGCTGCTCCTCTCCAAGCATTTGGGACGAGGCTGTTTCTTGTTGGACCTGGAGAATGGCTCAGGAGGAGCTGGAGAGGAGCTGCCTTTGGCTGCCCCCGAGCATCTGTGCACTCAGATTCTGCTTCTACTGAAGTTACTCCTCATCCACCCTGAAATGAATAGAAAAGCAGAGCATCAGTGTTTATTTGTCATGGAAGAGAGGCTGATCTTTACTCAGTGGGACAGCCCTGGTGACTCTCAGGCCTTCCTCTGGGGCCTCTGGGTGACCTCCTTCATCTTCCCAGCATGGGCAGTCTGGGGCAGGCAGCCTGGTGTGACTCCCTGTGACAGTGCCTTAGTCACCTACTGTGACATAAACATGTTTCTGTCCCCAGAGGAGCAGTTTGTGGCTGGAGTGATGCTCCTTGAGTGGCAGAGCTGCACCTTGGTGGGGTGCAGGGGGCTCTCTTGGAGCAGACTGCAAAATTATGGGAGTCATTATGGAAAAATCCATGTTTCCTGTATCTTGGCAAAGCTGGGGAGGGCAGTCCTGCATATTGCCTGTTAATTTATGATCTCTTTGGTACCTTGTAAAACAACAAAAGGAGAATTAACTGCTGCCCTCAGAGCTGTGTAAATAAATATCGATGATGAAACAGCAGCATCCAGTAATTCCTGCTGAGTATCACTTTTTCTGGGCAGACCCTCCTCCCCTCCCCTGCCATCAATTATTACTCATGAGAGGCACTGATTTATGGCAAGATGACATGGAAACTGTAGAGGACACAAAGTAAACTTGATAATGCTGGAAAAACAATGTTTGCCTTGTTTTTTATGAGTCCAAATGCATCCAGCAGAGCAGTGGAGTTATGGCCTCTGCTGGTGGCTGACCCATCCTTGCCAGCAGCAATGGCCCTGCCATGGCTGGGAGTTGTGGAGAGCTTTGAGGAGCACTGTGCCCATCCAAGGGTCATCTGGCCCAGCCTCCTTCCAGTTTCGTAGGCACTGTCACTGCAGAGGTGAGGTGGCTCCTGAGGTCATTCTGGAGCTGACAGTTTCGTGACATCACACTTGACACCGCTGGGACACCGATACTGCTGTGGCAGCTGCAGAGCTGGAGCTGAGCCCTGCAGGTGACTCCGGAGGTGCTGGTGTCTCAGAGGAGTGGCAGGCTTTTCCCCTCCCTCCCTGCACCTCAGTTCTGGGGCACAGAGACCTTCGCTTGCACAAAACATTTTCTCAATAGGCAATTATTGAGTTTTGAGCAGTTTTGCTCATATTTGGATTTACACAACACCGCAGTCCCCAGCAAGCTCCCAGTCAGTCCAATCTTTTCCAGAAGATCAGCTCTCCAAGCTACAGGGCTGGTCCTTCTGCCTCGGGTGACTTGTAAACCCCTGTGGAGCTTCACCTTCCTGCTGTAACATTCCATTAGATGTTTTCCACACCCCCTTTCTGCTTGAATTCTCTGAGAATGATGAAACACAGCAAAACCAAGGCTATTTCCTACTCTTCTGGTTTTTATGGCATCCTCAGATCACGGTGCTCTCTGAGCCTCCCCAGCTGCCTCCTCGTCCTGCAGCTCCTCCAAGGCTTTCCTTGTCTTTGGCTTTTCCCAGTCAGGATAAACATGTTTGAACCTTTGTGTTCTTGGAAATACATTGTGGTTTGTGTTTGCTCTGAGACAGGAAACCAAGCCAAGGTTGGTTTCACTGGGAGTCTTGGTCCCAGATATTTCCAGGAGCCACTTAACGGAGCCATGTGAGGGTGAGCTTGGCCCTGGCTGGGCTGCCAAGGAGAAGCCAAGGAGTGCAGGTTTGAGGACGTGGAGTGAGCGAAGGGTTTTGGCACCTCAGAGACTGGAACTTTCTAAATAAATCTGCTGGATGAAGTGATTTCCTCTCACTCCATAAAATCTTCACTCTTTGGTCCAGGGAGATTTACCAGCACATGGTTTGGCTGGAGGATTTATAACAAAGGATGGAGGGTCTCATTCCAGGGCTGTGGAGGGCAGGGAGCTGCTGCAGATCCCTTTTCCACAGGGCAGGTCCTGTGCAGCTTCCTGAGCCAGGAAATGCCTTGGAGATGCTGTGGGAGAGATTTTCTCTCCAAAATCCACACCGAACCAAAGTGCTCTTTGGATAACTTTCCCTTTTTAATGCAGGACAGATATCCAGCAGCAATAAATCCAACTGCAATAAACCTGCTTTCTTTGTCTCCAGAAACTGCTGCCCTGCTGAGTGGGAGCAGCCTCCCTTGCTCATGGATCACAAACCAGGACCCTCCTGACTGTATTTTACAAAAGGAATCTGGTTTGGCTCCCTGATCCACTTCTGGGGGATTTTTGGTAGATGAAAAATCGCCTGCAGCCATTGCTGAGGATTTGAGGCACCAGGTGTAGCTGAGAAATGAAAGGGAGGCACGGCTGAGCCTCTCAGTTTGGGTTCCAATAATGATAATGATAAAGATAATTATAGTGATAATGGTTCAATTGAGGCTTTATCAAAGAAGAGGCTCTTTGATCAGTCGGTGCCCATCAGCCCTGAGGTTCAGGGGAAGGACAGGCTGGCCAAGGCTGGAATTATCTCTCCTGCTGAGCCTCTGGGCAATGGAGCTGCTCCTTAGGAAGAGCTGCTGGCTGCCCTAGGAGGGTGTGGACACCTGGCTGGACACAGGGCAGAGCACTCAGAGCTGAATTTCCATCGCATATTTACACCTGAGGAGCTTTCAGTCTCTTAGTTCCATCCTGGGGATGTGTCTGTTCATTACATCGGCATCTCAATGCAGATGCTGATAAAACTGTCAGGATCTATTTAAAGTAACTCGGCAGGTGGGACAAAGCAGGAAAAAATATTTGCCACAAATATTACTCACGTTTAATGGTGACTGATCTGCGTTTTACAACCCACGCTCTAAATGAGCCTTTGGGGCTGGAGTGAGCTCAGCCCGAGCTGCAGGTTCGTGTAATGCAGCCATAAAAACCTCACCTGCCTCCCGGAACCATCCGGGGCAGGTGCTGCAGCCCCTGACCTACTCTAACCCAGCGCTGGCAAACAGCCCCGCTCCCTTCCCTTCCTTCCCGACACCGGCTCGTAAGGATGTGATAAAAGAGCGTGCTTTGCCTCCCGGCTACCTGAACTATGCCCCGCCTGCCCCCGGCAGCATTTGCATATTAAAAGCGGGGCGAAAGGGAAAAGGCACGCGGCACTTTAGCAAATCGCGGAATTTCTGCCCGGGCGCTGGGCGGAGGAGGAAGCTCGGGAACACCTCTGCCCTGCCTCCTGCTCCTGGCATTTAAATTCGGCAGTCGGGCTGGAGCTGCATCTCTGCTCCTCCAGCTCTCATCCCTCCAGCTCCCATCCTTCCCTCTCCCATCCCTGTGGCTCCCTGCGAAGGAGGAGCAGCAGCCGTGGGGAGGATGAGCTGTGACAGGTATCCCGTGGATGTGAAGGCTGTTGGCTTCATGCAGTGCAGAAAACAGAAGGTACTTTAATTTTTATTCTTTTTTTTTTTTTTTGGCTTTGTTTTCCTCCTTAAATATAATTTACAAACTGGCAGACCTAGAGGATTTTGAGTTACTCTTCCAGGGATATGTTTGCTTATTCCCCATAGTATTGGGATTGGAGCCTAGGGGTTTGGATAAGGGGACTTGGTTTTTAATGAGCTTTATATCTTGGGGTTTGCTCTCTTTTTGTCACAGCACCATAAAATTCTCCTGGTTTCAGCAATCATTACCCATTTGGGACTATGAAATTAAAAACATATTTTTGTAGGTTTAATGCTTTATTTAATTTTTTAATGTGGCATTAAAAGCCTCAACTAAACCACAGCAAATGCTGATTGGCTGGAAGCATCCAAAATTGAACATTGTGATTAAACTGCTTTTCTTTTCCCTTTTCTTTTCCCAGAACTACATGATGTTTGTGTCCTGGTCAGATCAGAACAACATTCTCATTTACAGGACGTTTGAAGACTTTAAGAAATTCCATGTAAGTGAATTTTCAATTCCTTAAATTTCAAGGTTCCTGTCCTGCAGAGGGGAAGGAGCCTGGCCATGTGTCAGCTGTGAGGAATCACTGTTCTCTCCTTCTCCTTGATTTTAGAAAGAGCTGAAGAGAAAATTCCCCACTGAGAGTGGGTCACTGAGGAGTTTACCCAGGTTTAAAGGTAAGGACAAATCTCTGATGGACCAACAAACCCAAGAGTGATCAGGGACAGACATAACCCATGACAGAGACTGAGGTCTCTGAGCCTGACCTCCTCTGGAACTGATCAGGGGCTCACTCCTGCTCCTGCCATGGCACCACTGGCTCACATCATCACGTTTGAGTCTAGTACAGACTTCAAATGAACCAGAACAGCTTTGTAAATAGAGAGCTCCGCTTGGCAAATTAATGCTACACTTCAAATATTGACCTAGAGCTTCTTGAAACTTTATATGTGAAAAAAAGAGAAATTTTAGATGTTAAAAAATCCTATCAGGAACTGTTAAAAATGACAGGGAGGCAGGGACAGTGGCTGTACAGTTTGGGTTTGGCAGGAAGGGTGGTGGCTGGGGGCACCCACTGTTCAGGGAAAAGATGCTGCTCCCAGGGATCCAGATCCATTGCTGTCCTATCCCAACTGTGCCCTTGTTATTTTGCAGGAATAACTATGCAGCAGAGGAAGGGTGGGAAGCTGAACAGGTGCCTGGAGATCCTGAAACTGCTGGAAACGTATTCCCGGGAGCTGCTGAAAACAGATGTGAAAATCTCCCGGGGTGAAGAGGTGAATCAGTTTTTCAAGGCACAGACTCAAGACCTTGATCCCTCCTTCCCTGAAAACAGGTGTGAAATATGAATTGTATTTTTTTGTTTGTTGGTGAAACAGAAATGTCATGGGATATGGATAGAAGGGAAACACCAGTTACACTCTAGGGCAGCTCAGCTGGGTGCTTTTAATTTTGTTTCTGATGCCTGAAGCTTTTCTCAGCCTACTGCAGAAATGATTTTACCAAAATCAGTACTAAACTCAACGTTTCATGTGAGTTTTTGACGTGCACCTTCCCTTTCCAGTGCTGTGATCATGCCATCAGTATTCAGAAGGGAGAAGAGCCCCCAGCCCCTGTCCATCACCCTCCCTCAGGCGTCGCAGAGCTACCGCTGCCTCGAGGCCTTTGAAACCAAAGACACAAAGAACAAACCCTTCACAGTGGCTCAGAAGGAGATTGTGGAAGTGCTCATCAAGGACATGACTGGTAGGTCTGAGAGGATTCAGTGCTGGGGTGGATTGGCAGATGGATTCATAGCTAGGCAAATGCTGAGGTAGTGTCAGGGGTTCAGGTGTTTGCACTTGTGTGCTTACCTGGGAGGGCAGTGAATGTCCCTCCTGTCCCTCGTGTCCCCTACCCAGGGATTATTGTCATGTCTTGACTTGCAGGCTGTTAAAATCCAGGTATTTTTCCTCTTTGTAGGCTGGTGGCTGGTGGAAAATGCAGACAAACAGATAGCCTGGTTCCCAGCCTCGTACCTGGAAGAGCTTGATGCCTGTGAGGACATCCAGCATGCCTTCAGCTCAGACGAGGAGGGTGAGTCTGTTCCTCCTTCAAAACATGAGTTCTGCAAACCATCACCACTTTACCACTGCCTGGAGTCCCTGCCTGACTCTGACCTACCTCCGACTCTTCTGGTTGGCTCTGCCACCACCTGTGGGTCATGGAACCATGGAGTGGTTTGTGTTGGAAGAGAGCTTAAAGCCCATCCAGTTCCAACCCCAACACTTTCCACTGTCCCAGGTTGCTCCAAGGCCTGTCCAGCCTGGCCTTAGACACTTGCAGGGATCCAGGGGCAGCCACAGCTTCTCTGGGCAACCTCTTCCAGGGCCTCCACACCCTTTTTGTGAAAAACTTCTTCTTTATATTTAATTAAATGGATCAGATGGGGGTCCCTGAGCAAACCAGTCACTCTCAGGGACAGCTGCCCTGCAGCTGGGCTGGTCTCTCACAGGGGGCAGAGCATTTTTTCCACAAGGCAAATCCAACTGTCCCTCTCTCTGCAGGCAGCCTGTACTTTGTGGTGCAGGCCTACGAGGCTCAGAAGGCAGACGAGCTCTCGCTGAACCAGGGGGTGGTCGTGGAGGTGCTCAGGACATCCCACAATGGCTGGTGGCTGATCCGGTGAGGAGGCTTTCCCTGAGCCCTGGCTCCCTGAGGGAGCTGCTTGCTGTTCCTCCCGTGTGGGATGCACAGGAGCCCCCAGAGCTGGATGTCCTTGGCTGGGGATGCTCTCCCTGTCCTCACACCCCGTGTACAGCACTGACCTGCTCCCTAAGTGCTCCCTCCCCTTGGCCCGAGGTGCTGGAAGGGTTTGCTCAGTGTTCTTTCCCTCCCTGCCCTCAGGTACAACGGCTGCACTGGCTACATGCCCTCGCTGTGCCTCCGGCCCTACCAGAACCCTCACCACAAGCTCCAGAGCATCCTGAGCTGCAGCCTGCATGCCTGCACCCCGAGCCTCAGCTCCCGGGAGGAGCACGGCAGCTCTGCCAGGAGCAGATCCCACTCTCTGCCCCAGGCCAGCTCCACCCCACAGCTGGGGTTGGGGTTGGACAGCTCCTCACTGAGCTCGGGCAGCAGCACTGCTGGGGCCACCCGGCTGGCCTGGAAACCCGAATTATCTCGGTCCCTGCCCGAGGTGAAGCCGGCCAGGAGCTCTCCTGGCCTGAGCCACGAGCTGGCCACGCACAGCAGCAAATCCCCACAGCTCAGTGCCAGGGACAGGAACGACTCCGGCTTCGTGGAGTCCTGTGCAGCCGAGCTGCCCCTCGCTGCCCCTGAGCCGGCCGCGGGTGTCCCCAAGGTGCCAGCCCGGCCCTCAGCCCAGGAGATCCTGCAGCGCTGCAGCACCGTCACCAAGCGCGCCGTGCAGCACTCGCCCCCCCGGCCGGCCCTCCCGGACCCCTGCCAGCAGTAGTGGCCCTGGGCAGGGGATACGGGGACAGCCCTGACACCCTGGAGTCCCCTGGGAGCCATGAGCAGCGGCTCCAGAGCGGCAGGGCTTGGGAATGTCCTCTCCCGAGGGACACACACACACCTCCATCACCCCAGGAGTGCCAGGGGTTGGGATTGTCCCCTCCCGAGGGACACACACACACCTCCATCACCCCTGGAGTGTCAGGGCTTGGGAATGTCCCCTCCTGAGGGACACACACACACCTCCATCACCCTGGAGTGTCAGGGCTTGGGACTGTCCCCTCCTGAGGGACACACACACACCTCCATCACCCCTGGAGTGCCAGGGCTTGGGACTGTCCCCTCCCGAGGGACACACACGCCTCCATCACCCCTGGAGTGCCAGGGCTTGGGACTGTCCCCTCCCGAGGGACACACACACACATCCATCAGGGGAGTCACAGCTTGTGTCCCACCTGGGGATGGAAAAAGAGGTCACCTTTATGGACAGAACATTCCTCTTTCCAGGGGACTGGCTGGTTACTGAAACTCACAACAATTCTAATCCTCAACTCATTTGCTAGAAATGAGTTAGAAAAAGAGTTACAGGAAAATCAAGACTTTTCTCTACACTAATGGCTTTAATTGTACTTATTCTCCCAGGTATCTGTTAATATTTTTATAAAGAAGTGTGTGTGTTTTTGTCAGGTGTTTGTGTTGTTTGAATTTTGTACTTTTTCTTTTCTATGAAATAAAATACATGGAAATGTCTCTGAAGCCTGCTTGTGTTTTATGCTTTAAAAATTTGCTATTTGGGGAATTTAAATTGTGCTTCTCTTCCTCCTAGGTGCTCAATTTTGGGTGGGCACAGGTGAGACCCCTGCTTGGTCCAGGCTGCTTTGCCCAAGAAAGATGTCAGCCCCATGAACCCTTTAAATCCCAACTGCTTGTTGGGATTCTGCCTTTTTTGAATCCCAAACTGCCTGCTCTTTGTGAAAATTCAGGGTGTGAGAACACAAACCCCAGCTTGGCCAAAGAAACGACCTTTTCCTTTCATTCATCCCTGAGGAGACTGGATGCTAGACTTGGTTTAGAAATGAAAACATTTATTATAAAATACAGGAACTAAAAATCCTGGTGGGAAAGAGCAAGTGGTGGGAGGAGGGGGTTCACAGAGTGCCCTGGTCCTGCTGGGCCACATCTGCCAGCCTCATGTTGTGCCACATGAACTCGATGAAGGTGGAGGCCTGGAGCAGGCGGCTCAGCCTCTGGAAGTGGCGCTCTGCAAGGAGGGCAGGGCTCAGGGCACAGGGAAACCAGGCTGGGAGAGCTGGGAATGCCCAGCCTGGAGAAGGGAACACTCCAGGGAGACCTCCAGGGCCTGAAGGGGCTCCAGGAGAGCTGCAGAGGGACTGGGACAAGGGATGGAGGGACAGGACCCAGGGAATGGCTCCCACTGCCAGAGGGCAGGGATGGATGGGATATTGGGAATGAGGAATTGTTCCCTGGCAGGGTGGGCAGGCCCTGGAACAGGGTGCCCAGAGCAGCTGGGGCTGCCCCTGGATCCCTGGCAGTGCCCAAGGCCAGGCTGGACATTGGGGCTTGGGATGGGGATCCCACCCTGGGATGGTGGCCTGGGATGGGGATCCCACCCTGGGATGGTGGCCTGGGATGGGGATCCCACCCTGGGATGGTGGAAGGTGTCCCTGCCATGGCAGAGGTGGATTACCTGACCCACCCCTTCCACCCCAAACCATTCCATGATGCCTGACCCAAGCCAGCCCCTCCTGTCCCCACAGGGCCTCACCCGTGTAGGGCAGCAGGGACTCCACGGCAGATTTGATTCCTGAGAACTGCAGGAGGGTGTCGGGGGCCTCGTGCCTCAGGAGCGTCTCCAGGACAGCCTGGGCCTCGTGGCAGTTGCGGGAGTTGGTGTTCCACGTCACCAGGAACGCCAGCACGGCCTCTGTGGGGAACAAAGCCTGGCCAGGCTGGCACACAGCACAGCCCACACTGGAAAACACCCCTGGGCTCTCACTGAGGTTCAGGTCCCACACGGGGACGCTCCCCATCCCTGCAATTGCCCAAAGCCAGGTCCTGGTCTACTGGATGATGTCCCTGCCCATGGCAAAAAGGTAAAACTGAACACTCTCCCAGCCCGAACCATTCAGGATTGTAGGATTCTAATTTCAGTGACAGAAAAGCCTCTGCCCTGGAAGCTTTCAGCACTTGAGTTGTGCCACAAACCTTTCTGATCCTTGCGGAGCCGAACAATGTTCTCATCCAGGTGCCTCCTCCCCTCGGGCTCCCTGAGGATGGCTGGGGAGAGAAACCACAGCAGGGACACCCTGGGTGATGGCACTCAGGGAAAACTCCGGCTTTCAGACTAATTCTTGGACTTTGAAGCCTTGAACGAGCTGGAAGAGGTGTCCAGGAAAGGAGGGAGGGCAGGAAATGCCCTCAGAGCACACTCTGGACTCACCCTTGACCACGGTCAACACCGTGTGCGGCCGGTCCAGGGAGATGGCCAGGCGCAGAGCTTTGAGGTACCTTTTCTCATGGAGAAGGTTAGAAAGTTCTTGCTCTCTGGAAAACAAATCAGGGGCGAGAGTGAGACAAATCCTCGGGTGCTGAAAAAAACAAAACTACAGAAAAAGCAGCAGATTTGGCAATAACAGTTAAGGAGTTTGTGGTGCTCGTCAATAAATGCCCTCACTCCAATATTGGGATCAGGTGGAGCTGGATGGCTCCAGGTGTGGACAGCTCCACTGCACAGTTTGCCTTTCTCTGCTCTTTATGGCAACTCACTTCATAATCTGCTCCTCCTGTTTAGCCTGTGCTTCCTTCTCCTCAATTTCAGTTACATCCTATAAAAGAAAACAGGTTAAAACTTTATCAAATCCTGCTTTAATACAGAAGGGTTTTGATTTGGCCATCAAGTGATAAGGAGACCCATTTCTGCAGAAAAATCTTGGGGTCAAGTAATTGAAATGTTAAATTTCCAACTTCCCTCCAAAGCTCCGGTGCTGGAGCCCATCTCCTGCTCTGGGGACATACAGAATGGCCAAAAAATACCCCCAAACCCTAAGGTCAGCCTTGCTGACCTAATTTCAAACTGCAGACAAGGAAAACACATGAAAAACAAGCCACTGAGACCCTGAGCTCTCCAATTACCCTGATTATTAACCCAGGGAGGAGCCAGCCCCCTGCTGTACCTGCCACAGGGTGATGCAGGAGTCACTGGAGGCTGTCACGACCATGTCATCTTTCTTGTTGGAGTGAAGGCCCCAGATTTTATCCTCATGACCATCTAATGTTTTCACACACTCGTTTGTTTTAATTGTCCAGAGTTTTAAGAGACCATCAGATCCACTTTTGGAAGAGAAACACAACAGAAAGAATCACTGGACAGATCCATTCTTGCTCTGTCCCACCTCAAATATCACCTTGAATGAATTGAACAAATATCCCAATTCCTTCTAAACAGGAGCAGATTTAACCAAAAATGTGGAGGGCAAGATGCACCCTTAGCTTTGTCTACTGAGTTTGTCCCAACCCAGCAATGCCAATGCAGCCACATGGAATTCATGGGACACCTGGAGAGAAGGAAGATTAAAATAACCTCTACAGAAAGCCTGGCCTAAACATGGCATCTTCCTATAAACCTGTCCAAAGATTCTTTGGACACAAGAGTGTTTCCTCTTGGTGCTGCTGATGAGCTCACACATTCCCTGAACTCTGGAATCAGGCACAAACCTGCTGAGCAGCTGAGCCCCTCGGCTCACAAAGATGATCTTCAGCACTGAGGCATCGTGGCCTTCAAAGGTCTGCAAAACAGAAAGGAAGCTCAGCACTGCCAGGCCTCAGGAGAGACCCCCAAGGATCCCATTTACTCCCAAAGCCCAAAGGAGTAAGCCCCAAGTTTTGGAAGGATCCTTCAGGAACCCCAAGGTTTTACCCAGGGCAAGAGGCAAAGCTCTCATCACCTTCAGACAGCTGAAATCCCGAAGTCCCCAAAGCTTCAGGGTCCCATCAGCCGAGGAGGTGGCCAGGACCTGGTCCACAGGGGAGAACTGCACACACCAGATTCCACGTTTGTGGCCAGAGAAAACCCCCAGGAGGGAGCAGTCGGAGCAGGACCAGAGCTTGGCCAGCCGGTCCTGCGAGCCTGTGGCCAGCAGCTTGTCATTGGGGGACACTGCCACGCTGTTGATGTCCTGGGGAAGCCACAAGAGGAGGAGGAGGAGGAAGAGGGTCAGGCCTGGCTCTGGCTGTGGGACACTGAACAAACTGAGGCTGAAGCACTGAAAGATCAGGTGGAGCTGTACCTTGTTATGGCCCCTCTCAGTGACCCTGGCATGGAGGGGCTCTGGACTGGAGATCAAGGCTGCTTTTGCTTTGGAAGTGAGGGATTCCGGGATGTTCCAGATCTTGATGGTGCAGTCCTGGCTGCTGGTCACTACAAAGCTTTCCTTCAGCCTGAGAGCAGTGAAACCATCAAGGGCAGGGAAACAATTCCGTGGTTTCTCCTCCCTGACTGGGATCCCCACACTCAGCCACTGCTGGGCGTGGAAAAGTGGTTTCATGGCTTCCCAAACTCTTTCAGAGGGACTCCCCCATCCATCCCTGGGAGTATCCAGGGCCAGGCTGGACAGGGGCAGTGTCCCTGCCCATGGCAGGGGGTGGCAGGGGATGACACCTGAGGCCCCTTCCCACCCAAACCATCCCATGACCCCTTCCCACTCAGGCACCAGGAGAAGATGGGATTAGGGGTGAGAAGCAGCACAGCTGGGAGGGGGACAGCACCCAGCAGGACATTCCCCTCCCTCAGTCAGCGTTACCTGGAGCAGGCGACAGCGCCCACGCCGTGGGCATGGCCCAGGCCCTGTGCCACACAGGTGACCCTGCCAGCCCTGCCCATGCGCCACAGCCGCACGCTCCTGTCCTGGGGGAGGACAGAAATGCCTCAGCTGCCTGGCCATCAGCAGCTCCCTGTGCTTTCCCCACACCCCTGAGCCCCACTGGTCTCTGCTGTTCCAGCCTGAACCTTCCTCTCTGTCACAGCAAAATCAGCCCCCACTCGGGGGCCCCAGCAGGGAGGATTATTTCTGGTTGTTTCAGAGCTTTGGTTTTGGGTCTGTCAGGGCTCTTGGGACCTTTTCCCTCATCAGTCTCACACTAACAGCCTTTCTGAACTCTTAACACCAGACCAGGATGTTTGGAGAAGGAAATATCTCCTTCAGGCCAATAAAATACAACCAATTTTCTCAGGGACAATGTTAAAAAGGGATACTGGGAGAAACTATTTGGGGCATGCAGCAGACAGGGATTATATGAACAAAAAGCCCTTTCTGGAGTTCCAAAAGTAACAATTTTGCCCACAAGGATCACTGGGAATAAAGAGTTTCATTAAATGGAGAACAGTGACACACCTTGGCACAGGTGACAAACATCCGGCCTTTCCTGAAGACGTCCAAAGCCAGGATTGTTTCTAAACAGAAGGAATAAAAGCTGGTGGGTGCAGAGCAATGCTGAGATGGGACAACAGAAAGGGAGGAGTTAATGAGCCCAGTGCTTAATGAGCCCAGTTAATGAGCCAGGGGACAGGTCTGGGACACGACTTGTCCCTGAGGACTGAGCCTGTCACACACCTGCCCCTTCAGCTCCAGTTTAAACTGATCTCACTGCCAGGGACAGGGACAAAGGGACACATCCTCTCTCCACACAACTCCCAAACCTGCTGTGGTGCTGCTCCACCAAGAACTCAAGGACTGGTCTGCACCAGAGCTCCAGGAGAAGCTGGATCAAGGCAGAGCTGCCCAGCTCCCCCAGGGCAGGGCTGTCACCCACCTGTGTGCCCATACAGGATCTGGCAGTGGGACGTTGCCAGCTCAAACACTTTCAGCTGGGGGCTGTTGGTGGCCACCACGATGTGAGAGTCACCAGGGCCCAGGAACTTCACATCCAGCACCTCCTCATTGTATCCTGCGAGCTGCAGTGGAAACAGCCCAAGAGGGAAATGGAGCTGAAGGAGAGCTGGGAGTGACTGGTTTTCATTTCATACTGGGTGCAATTTCTACACACAGGAGGCATTTCTGGCTAAGTCTGTTCTGCTTTCTCCTTCCTGAGCTGGTCTCTGGGCAACATTCCCCCAAAGCAGTGGAATTCCCTGGCCCATGGAACAATCCCAGAACAGGCTGGAGCCAAGGGCGCCCTTGGTGCCTCTACCAGGAGCAGAGCTGGTCCTGGAGCACAGACAGAGGGACAGGGAGGCTGGGGGCTGTCACCTGCTTCCTGAGCTGCAGGCTTTGAGCATCATAGAAGAGGATGTTGTGCTCCATGGACACGGTGAGGATCTCGTTCCTGGCGGGCACAAACTGGCACTGGGAGAGGCTGCGCTCGCTCGGCTCCTCCCGCAGCGCGAAGGGCACGGCCTGGCTGTGCACACAGGCAGCTGTGGCCACCTCCCACACCCTCAGGATGCCTGGGAAACACCAGAAACCATGGCAGAGCCACTGCTTCACACAGGGAACAGCCTGGCTGTGCACACAGGCAGCTGTGGCCACCTCCCACACCCTCAGGATGCCTGGGAAACACGAGAAACCATGGCAGAGCCACTGCTTCACACAGTGGATGTCCAGGGAACATCACCCAAAGCACAGTGGGAAAAGCCACACAGCTCCAAGGCAAGACTGGGCAGGATGCAGTGGCTGGAAAAGCCTCAAGGTTTTGGTATTTCACTCAAACTCATCGAGTTTGAAAACAGAGATAAATGTGTTTGAGTAGTAAATGGATCTGTGCCCGTTCCATCCTGCTCATCCACCCTGCCCAAGAAGCTCAGGAGCAGGCTCTGGTCTCCACCCAAGGCTCCTGCCATGGAGAACACACAGCCCAGGAATAACAGCAGTGAAGTGACTCAAGTGCCACCCTTCAGTGACACTCACCTTTGCTGCCAGCTGTGACAAAGTGCAGCCCTTGTTTCTTCACACCCAGCTGAGAGAAATCTCCCTCCTTAGGCAACAGCACAGCCGCTTCCACAGTCTGAAAGAGTCAGAGAGGCACAGACTGAGCTGAAAACCCCTGGGAAGGGGGAGAAACCTGATTTCACAACAGGCAAACCCTAAAGAGGGGGACCATGGCCTAGGAACTCCAGAGGGCCTCAAAGGAAGGAACAAAAAGCAGTTTCACCTCATAGACAGGGACGGTTCGTTTGCTCTGCCTGGTCTCCAGGTCCCAGACCATGCAGATCTTGTCACGGCCAGAGCTGCAAAGGAAAAGCTCGGTTTTAGTGCTAAACCTGTTCAGCTTGGCTCTGGGTGCAAATTTGGCACTGTGGGAGCTCAACACTTCTCTGGAGAGGCCATGGGAGAGAGCAGCAACGTTCCCTGTGCCAGCACAGGATATTCCCAGGAACAAAGGCAGGTGGGATGGGGCTTGGAGCACCCTGGCACAGTGGAAGGTGTCCCTGCCCATGGCAGGGTGGCACTGAATGGGCTTTAAGGTCCCTTCCAACCCAAACCATTCCATTATTCCAATGCACACCCACTGAGCACTTGCACCACCCCTTTCCCTCACAGCAGAACCCTCCAGAGCCTCCAGGAGGTGAAAGGATGGAGGTGCAAGCCCTGCCAGGAGCTACCTGAGGAGGCTGTTCCCATCTGCAAAGGCCAGCGAGGTGACAGCACTGAAGTGTCCCTCCAGCACTGCCACGCACTTGCTGGAGCGCAGGTCCCAGATGCGGATCTTGTAATCGATGGAGGAGGAGAAGAGCTGCAGGCGGGAGGTGTCGGGGTGGAACTCCACCAGGCTGGGCAGGAGCAGAGAACAGCACAGGAATAAAACCCCCAGCCTGTAAATAATGCACATCCCACAGCAGCACAGCTTGGGTGGGCCCAGAGCATCCTGGCCTACTGGGAGGTGTCCCTGCCCAACAATTCTGGGATTCCATGAAAATTCTTGACCGAACTGTTTCCTCTCTGGGCAGAGTCAGCCATAACCCTGCTCTCAAACAGCAGGAAGAGCCCAGAACCTGCTGGGAATGGACCTTCCTGTTCCATTAACTCCAGAATTGCACCTCAGTTGCAATATCCCAGCACAGCAGGGACTGACAAACAGCACTGGTCCTTACTGTACCACTCCAGAGGATCCTTTCAGGTTGTGTGTGCAGTAGTGTTTGATCATATCCCAGACCTTGATGGTGCTGTCACAGCCACCTGAGAAGAGAAGGACACCTGAGCTCTGGAGGAGAGAGCCAGAGGAGAGAGCCGTGGGAGCTGCAGCAGAACCCAGGCTGGACACAGCTCTGAGCCTCTGCTGCCCTGCCCCAGGAGGCTCCCCAGGAGCAGGACACCCCCTGTGACAGGGGTGGCTCGTACCTGTGGCCAGCAGAGTGGCCGTGGGGTCGAAGGCCATGGTGGCCACGGGCGCGGTGTGCACGGCTCGCCAGCTGCGCTCACAGCTGGGCTCCCTCCAGCGCCAGCAGTGCAGCAGCAGCGCCCTGCTGCCTGTCACCAGCACCTGGGGACATGGGGACAGCCTAAACCACGGGTAACAGCGCCCTGCTGCCTGTCACCAGCACCTGGGGACATGGAGACAGCCTAAACCACGGGTAACAGCGCCCTGCTGCCTGTCACCAGCACCTGGGGACATGGAGACAGCCTGAGCCACGGGTAACAGAGCCCTGCTGCCTGTCACCAGCACCTGGGGACATGGAGACAGCCTGAGCCACGGGTAACAGCGCCCTGCTGCCTGTCACCAGCACCTGGGGACATGGGGACAGCCTGAGCACAGGCTGGGTTTGGGCTCCTGTCAGTGCCACATGGCACACGGAGCTGCTGGGGAGCTCAGGCTCTGGGCAGTGCTGAGTGTGAGCCACAGGTGTGAGTGTGAGCCAGGGCTCTGACTGTGACCCACGGCCTCCAGGAGATCTCAGGAAGCACACAGAGCATGGAATGGAACCATGGAACATCCCCAGCAGGAAGGGATGCACAAGGATCATCGAGTCCAAGCCCTGGCCCTTCATGGACATCCTGGAATTCCCCCCATTCCTGGCTCAGCCTGTGCCAGGCTGCTCACAGCCCCCAGCACAAACCCACCTCGTCATCAGGGCTCAGCACGAATGCTGTGACATCCTCTTCCTCATCCTGGGAAAACAGAGGGGAAATGCCACAGTTAAACCATCCCTGCAGAGATCTCCCTTCTCCAAGGGCTCTGCTGACCCCGAGCACAGCTCGGGACCACCCAAAACCTGTGTTTGGTTCGTTCCCACCCTCCCTGCACTCCTCACTCCCGGGAACTTTGTATCCACAGCGAGAAACCCCCCCCGGGAGCCTCGCAAACCGCTCAGGAGAGGCCGATCCTGGTCACCTGCTGGAGGCTGTGCAGCAGCGCTCCCGTTTCCACCTCGATGACGTTGACTTTGCTCCCACAGGGGCAGAACATGAACTTCCCATCCCGGCTGATCTGGAGAAAGGGATCGGGAACGTTAGAGCCGGGAGGCGCGGCAATCCCAGCTGTCCCTCCAGAGCCGGGATTACCTGGATTCGCCCTCCTTTGTAGAACGGCTCGATCTTCCGCGTCGCAGCGTAGCTGGAAGGGAAACAGACGCGCCGGGAGGCTCCGTTAAAGCGGAGCGGCGGCAGCCCGGGGGCTCCGGTCCCAGCCCGGCCCGGCCCGGCCCCTGGCTCGCCCTCGCAGCCCCAGCCCGGTCCGGTCCCGCGGCTCCCTCACTTGCTCTTGAAGCGCACAGGAGCGGCGGCGGCAGCGGCCGGGTCCGAGTCCGCCATGGCCGCGGCCCACGTGCTTCCGGATGCTACTTCCGGGAAGTGAGGGAGCACTTCCGGCCCCTCCAGTGACGCAAGCGAGGGGCGCCACCGGCACCACGCGGGGATCGCTCCGGAGAACGGGATAAGAATTCCCCGTTGCCCCGGGCCAGCGGCCACAGCCCGGCCCCGAGCGGCCCCTGCGCTGCATTTCTCCGCCATCCGGAGCGTTCTCCAGCACAACCACCCCTCCCCGCCCCTAAGAAGCGTAAAGTAGAACTCCCTGACCACAGCGTAAAGTAGAACTTTTGACAATTAGAAAGAAGAGAGACGCTCCATCTTTTAATCATTTCATTCTTTATTGCACATCAAAATACAAAACCGAATCGTTCCCTGCTGTGACTCCCGTGTCGCCGTCCATCACGGCAACCCCGCGCTCTTCACAGCTCCTCCGGGGACGGGATCGCCGCGAAACGCCAGCCCAGCCCACGGCGGGGCCGCGCTCCCAGCGGCCAGGAACGGCACCTGGAACAGAGAACAAAACTCACAAACAGCCCCACAACCCCTCCGTGCCGGTACCCACCGGGCACGGGGCTTATGGGAACATGGGTTTCATTCCCCACACACAGCCGTGGGCAATAAGCTTAATGTTCCCGATGCTCTGGGCGCCGTTATCTCACCCGGGGCCACCGCAGACCCCGAATGATTTTCAGACCGCGCCGGGCGCTACCGCGGCCCCCGGAGCGCCTTCCCGGGCCGCTCCCTGCCCCCGGCCGGCTGGGCTGCGGCTCGGGCAGCACCATACCCATTTCCCAGCAGAGTTTTACAGAGGCTGAAGGCGCAGGGGAGGAGGGAGGTGCGGCAGTGCCCTCCTGCCCGCCCGCACCCACAGCTCCTCACCTCCAGCCGCCGCGCCGCACTCTGCGCGCTCCGCCCGTGCGCGCCCCTAGACCCCGGGAGCCGCGCCCGCCCCGCGCTCTGTATAAATAACAACAAACCGCCCATTCCAGCCCGCGGTTATTCCTCATCCAGCGCGCAGGGCTGGCTGGCGCGGCTCTCGCGAGATGCCCGTGCCCTATAAATAGCGCGCGGTGCCACGGCGCGGCCTTCTACGCTGAGGGATCACGTAAGTATGGCGGGAGCGGTGGCGGCACCGGGCGGCCCGGCCCGGCCATCCGGCCCCATCCGCGCCCGCCGCCGCCCGCCTGATGTCCCGCTTTGTTCCAGCAAATGGCGGACGACGCCGGTGCTGCGGGAGGAGCGGGAGCGGCCCGCGGGGGCTTCCGCGGTGGATTCGGGACCGGGCTGCGGGGCCGCGGCCGCGGCCGCGGGAGGGGCCGCGGGAGAGGCCGCGGAGCCCGCGGAGGGAAAGCCGAGGATAAGGAGGTGAGTGGGGAGTAGGGACGGGGGCGCTGCCAGCCCCCGGGATGGGGCAGCAGAGCTCGGTCCCGGCCGGCGCTGGCTCCTGGTGACTCTTGCCCCTGGGTTTCTCTTGCCAGTGGATTCCTGTCACCAAACTCGGTCGCCTGGTCAAGGATATGAAGATCAAGTCTCTTGAGGAGATTTATCTCTTCTCGCTTCCCATCAAGGTGAGCTGCTGCGGACATGGAAGTGATGGGTCAGGGAGATGCTCCAAGGGGAGGAACCAGGCATGGAGAGCAGGGGTTGCTCATCTGGGGAAGAGAAGGCAAGGCTCCGGGGGTACCTCAGAGCCTAAAGGGTCTCCAGGAGAGCTGGAGAAGGGCTTGGGATGGGATACTGGGAAGGAATTGTTCCCCATAAAGATGGTGAGGCCGTGGCACAGATTCCTAGAGAAGCCGTGGCTGCTCCTGGTTCCCTGGAAGTGTCCAAGGCCAGGTTGGATGGGGCTTGGAGCACCCTGGGACACTAGAAGAAGTCCCTGCCCTTGGGAGGGGGTTGGATTCGCTGACCTTTGAGGTCCCTGTCAGCCCAGACCATCCCAGGATTCTGTGATTCCTGTGTGCTCAGTGCTGACTCTTGCAGGAGTCGGAGATCATCGATTTTTTCCTGGGCTCCTCGCTGAAGGATGAGGTGCTGAAGATTATGCCTGTGCAGAAACAAACCCGTGCTGGGCAGCGCACCAGGTTCAAGGTAATCCCCTTTTTCTGGATCCTCCTGCTCACAACTTCCCTTGCTGCGCTTTTAGTGTCATTTTAATCACTCCAAATCTCTTTTACTGTCACATCTAGTAGATAAGTATTTTGCTGTGAGGACCAGTAGTAATTTGTTAAGTGTATTAACTTTAAAGTGTCAGTGATGTGTGTAGATGTTCCTTGGAACAGCACTGGCCCAAAAGTTGGGCTGCAAGACTTTCAAACTTCTTTTTAAGAAAACTTTTCTGACACTGCAAAATTCAGTTGTTCTTGCACAGCGGCGTTGGGTTTTTAGGGAGAAGTTTTGGGTATAATGAGAGCTGTGTGTAAGGTTTGGGGGTGAGCCGTGAGTTCCTGCTGAGCACACGCGACCATGGCATAGCCCTGGCTGGAGCAGTGAAAACTCCTCCTCTGCTGCAGGCCTTTGTCGCCATCGGGGACTACAACGGCCACGTGGGGCTGGGGGTGAAGTGCTCCAAGGAGGTGGCCACGGCCATCCGCGGGGCCATCATCCTGGCCAAGCTGTCCATCGTGCCCGTGCGACGCGGCTACTGGGGCAACAAGATCGGCAAGCCTCACACGGTGCCCTGCAAGGTGAGCTGAGCGTCCTGCCGGCCTGGCCCTGGGGCTGACCCCGCTGTGTCCCCCTGCTCTGGGGCTGTGCCCTGGGGCTGCTTGGGGCTGTGCTCTGGGGCTGACCCCGCTGTGTCCCCCTGCTCTGGGGCTGACCCCACTGTGTCCCTGTGCTCTGGGGCTGACCCCGCTGTGTCCCTATGCTCTGGGGTGACCCCGCTGTGTCCCTGTGCTCTGGGGCTGACCCCGCTGTGTCCCCGTGCTCTGGGGCTGACCCCGCTGTGTCCCTGTGCTCTGGGGCTGACCCCACTGTGTCCCTGTGCTCTGGGGCTGACCCCGCTGTGTCCCTGTGCTCTGGGGCTGACCCCGCTGTGTCCCTATGCTCTGGGGCTGACCCCACTGTGTCCCTGTGCTCTGGGGCTGACCCCGCTGTGTCCCTGTGCTCTGGGGCTGACCCCACTGTGTCCCTGTGCTCGGGGCTGACCCCGCTGTGTCCCCGTGCTCTGGGGCTGACCCCGCTGTGTCCCCGTGCTCTGGGGCTGACCCCACTGTGTCCCTGTGCTCTGGGGCTGACCCCACTGTGTCCCTGTGCTCTGGGGCTGACCCCGCTGTGTCCCTGTGCTCTGGGGCTGACCCCGCTGTGTCCCTATGCTCTGGGGTGACCCCGCTGTGTCCCCGTGCTCTGGGGCTGACCCCGCTGTGTCCCCGTGCTCTGGGGCTGACCCCGCTGTGTCCCTGTGCTCTGGGGTGACCCCGCTGTGTCCCTCTGCTCGGGACTGACCCCACTGTGTCCCTGTGCTCGGGGCTGACCCCTCTGTGTCCCTGCAGGTCACCGGGCGCTGTGGCTCCGTGCTGGTGCGCCTGATCCCGGCCCCCCGTGGCACTGGGATCGTGTCCGCCCCTGTCCCCAAGAAGCTGCTGATGATGGCCGGCATCGATGACTGCTACACGTCAGCGCGGGGCTGCACGGCCACCCTCGGCAACTTTGGTGAGCTCTGGGGCCGCCACGGGGCTCGGGACAGTTCTGTCATTGATGGGGCACAGCAGCTCCGTTTTACAGCAGTTTGTGCTGACAGAGCAGTCAGTCCTGCTGCAGGTTCTGTCAGAGTTAGTGACACAAATGTGGGGTTCAACACTCCTGGATCTCCCAATCTGCGCGATTGCACTTGTGTGCCGTGGTGTAATCGTCGTAACTGGAGAGAGAGAGCAACCTGAGCTTTGTGGGTTCATCAGAGAGGCCCTTCCTGGTCTCCCTGGTCCTTTCAAAATTCTACATTTTTGTAACTGGGGGTATTTTGGAGCTGTGGGTTGATGAGCAGGCTGGTTCTGCAGCCATTGGCTGGCCCTGTGTGACAGTGTGTGACATCTCTGCAGCTAAAGCCACCTTCGATGCCATCTCCAAAACCTACAGTTACCTGACTCCTGACCTCTGGAAAGAGACTGTCTTCACCAAGTCTCCCTACCAGGTAAGAGCATTATGGTAACTCACAACTCAAAATTGCCCCTAAAATTCAGATTCCTGTACCCAAAGGTTTGGTAGCTGTAAAGCTGAGCCACCCCAGCCCCAGTGCCACGAGGGATGGGAGTGGTGCTGAGGAACTCATGAGGGCTTTGGGGGAATAACCCCGTTGGTGTTTCTTGCAGGAGTTCACTGATCATCTGGCCAAGACCCACACTAGAGTGTCGGTGCAGAGGACCCAGGCAGCCGCTGTGGCCACCACCTAAGGGGTTTTGTATGACAATAAAGTGATCAGAGAACCAGGAATCTGCTTGGTGTGATTGGGGTTGGGGCAGGTGGGTTAAACCACGGAATGGGGTGGGTTGGGAAGGGCCTGGAAGCTCATCCAGTTCCACCTTCCACCAAACAACGCTGCTCCAAGCTCTGTCCAGCCTGGCCTTGGGCACTTCATCTTCATCCACTGAGGGAATTCAGAGCCAGGGCAGAGCAGCACACACAGGAGGCTCATGAAGGAGAGGAAAAAGTCCAGAGGGCAAAACCCCAACAGTGGCAGCAGCCCCAAGTGCCTGGAGCTGAGGGCTTGCAGAGCTCTTCAAAGAATGAATACAGAGCCCAACTGTACAGATGTCTGTTTATTGTGGAGGCCAAGGAAGCAACATGCACTTGGATACCAGCACCATGGAGGGAGGAACTGTTTCAGCTCTACTGATTTTCTTGTGCTGCTTTCCTCTCCTCCATCATCCTGTGCTTCTGCTTCATCAGGCATGTCCGTGCATTGCCATGGAAACCCAGATCACCGTCTGAAAAAGAAAGGAGATGCCTGAGCAGTGCCTCCCACGAGCCTGTGTTCCATGTTGAATGTGGGATGTGATTTCAGAGCCGGTGCCCTGTGTGCTGCTGCCACACTCACATCTGTCCTGGTAGGCCTTGGTGACCTGTGCCAGCAGCTCCATCTCCTTGGCACAGTTCTGGAACTGGTTGGGCCCCTCCCTCTGCTTGCACGCAGCCATCCTTTCCCGGACTATCTCCACGATCTCCTGATCAACCATCCTGCGGGAACACAGACAGAAGAGCTGAACCAAGGGCTGAGGACACCCTGTGGAATGTCAGCTCTGGGATTTTCAGCGTCCTGGTCCCTAACACCACCATGCCCACAAGTGCAGCAGGCACAGCAGAACACAGATGTGTAAAGGGTGGGCTGGAGGTGGTGCCTCAGCACCCCAGCATCCCCAAAATGCTGCAGGTCCCAGAGCTGTGTGCTCTGCTGTGAGCTGGCCTGGGGACAGCCCAGGGGCAGCCATACCTGTCCCTCCTCCACTGAGCCTCGGCCTCATAGTAGCACAGGTAGTCGCCCTCCAGGCACTGGCTCAGGTCGGGCACACGGCGGAACTTCTGGTGGTAGTAGTAGAACTTGTTCCTGTTCTGCCACCGCTCGATCCAGTCTGCAGGGACAGCCCGGTCACACACCCGGCCCAGCTCCGAGGGCAGCACAGCCCACACAGGGCTGGCACTGCCCGGTGCCACCTTCCCCAGCAGCAGCAGTGGGTCCACACTGTGTCCAGCTCGTGCCCAGCTGTGTGTCTGCCCCTCTGTGCTGTGTCCTTGTCACTGTATCCCTGTATCCCCTGCACTCTCCCAGTGTCCGAGCCGTGTCCTGATGTCCCTGTATCTGTCACAGTGTCCACACTGTCTCTCATGTCCCTGTCCCACTACCAATATTGTGCTCTTGTCTGTCCCATGTTCCCATGTCTGTGCAGTGTCCCATGTCCCTGTGTCTGTCCTATCCAAGCTGTGTTCTTGTCTGTCCCATGTCCCTGTGTCCATGCTGTGTTCTACTGCGTCCCTTGTCCATGTCTGTCCGTGTCCATGTTGTGTCTCATGTTCCTGTGTCTGTCCCTCTGTCCAGGCCATGTATTTGTCTGTGTCCCTGTGTCCATGCTGTGTTCTTGTCAATGTCCCTGTGTCCCGGTGTCCTGTACAGTGCCGGTACTGTCAGGACCAGTGTCCCTGTGTCCTTGCGCGTGCCCTTTGCCTGTCCAGGTGCCCGTGTCCTCACGCCTTTGCCCCGTTCCCCTGTGTGCCCATCCCGGTGTCCCCATCCCCGAGCCGCTGCTCGACTCCCACGGGAAAGGGGACGGGGATGAGGGGAGGATGTCCTGTCCCGCCGCTACCTCGGATGAAGGTGACGGGCGCGTCGAGGACATAGTTGAAGGCGCTCTGGAAGTAGTCGACGGGATTGGGCACCGAGGTGGTCCTCTCGGAGACGGGGGTGCGGGTCGGCGGCACCTTGTACGCCTCCCAGTCGTGATCCTCCGGCATCGCGGCGACGGCGGCAGCGAAAGATGGCGGCGACCCCTGAGGGGGCGGGAACGCGGGAACATGGCGGCGACCCCGAGGGGCTGGGCACCGGAATATGGCGGCGGCCCCGGGGCACGCCGGGAGTTGTAGTGCGGGTGTGCCTCCTCCGTGAGGGGAGCCCGGCATGGGACGGACCGGCAGAGCCCACAGCGTGTCCCGACTGTCCCCTCACTGCTCCCTGCTCCCAGAGCCATCCCAACTGTCCCATCCGTGCTCACAGGGCCATCCCGACTGTCCCCATCCCTGCTCACAGGGCCATCTCGTCTGTCCTCATCACTGCTCCCTGCTCACAGGAACATCCCCACTGTCCCCATCCCTGCTCCCAGGGCCATCCCGACTGTTCCCCTCACTGTTCACAGGGCCATCCCAACTGTCCCCATCCCTGCTCACAGGGCCATCCCCACTGTCCCCCATCCCTGCTCCCAGGGCCATCCCGACTGTTCCCCTCTGTGAAAAATGCGTATTTTATGATTGGCTTTTTGCAAATATTAAAATGAATATTATATGTGTTACGTTAGAAAGTAATGCTGTATTAATTTTCTTAAGTAGTGTATTAAATATAGTTTTAGGTTATGACATAATGTTAAAATAGAAACTATGCTATGTAGGATACTTTTTTTTTTTTAAGAAAGAACTCACACCGAGAGAGCAGCCACAGGACACCTAAATCTTTCAGAGAAAAATGATTTATTGCCCCATTATCAGAAGAAACGAACTTCTTCCTGCCTCGCTCAGCCCGCTGAAAACACCGTCAGGATTCAGAGGAAGAAGCTGACACTGCCCAGCCAGAATCCTGTGTTTGAATGGAATTTATGCATCGTGTATGAGATGTATAAATATGCAACAGGCTGTTGCTTTTAAGGGTTAATCCTCTGTTAACGTGAGTCCTTTTTCAGGCTTATTTTGCCCAGAAAAAGTACCCGGACTGTCTGTAACTCTTTGTTTTTATTGTCTCATATTGTCCTAATCCTAATTGTCCAAATTTTTATTACTCTAATTATATTACTATTTTAATAACCATTTTATTACTTATTAAACTTTTAAAATTCTAAAAACAAGTGATTGGCATTTTTCACAGGGAGCCTCCACACTCTCTGTGGGATCTGTGCTCGGTCACTGCACAGGGATAAAGCTCTGCCTCGTGTCCAGGCAGAACTGCCTGGGATCAGCTCCTGCCTGTGATTCTGGTGCCATTGCCACTGGGTCCCTGCTCTGCCCTCCCTGCACGCAGGGACACCTGGGCTGAGAGCCCCTCTCAGCCATGGAAGGTGTCCCACCCATGGCAGGAGTTGGCACTGGATGATTTTTAAGGTCCCTTCCAATCCAAACTGCTCTGTGATTCTGAGATGTATTGTCTCAATCTCTTTTCCAGCCAGGATCACAATCCTGGGCTGACAGATTCTCAGCCTGTGCTGGGGGTACCTGGTGCAGGTGTTCACAGCTCTGGGTGTGTGGTACCCCCTTTGGAAACTGCCCTAATTCAGGAAACTGCCCCAATTCCTGCCATTCACATCAGAGCTGTTCAGGAGGGAGAAGCGTAAACTGAGCCAGCAGCAAGTGACCTTTATCACACCACAACTGTCGTGTCCAACCTGCCAGGAATGAAATGAATATCGCGGCGGGTGAAGCGAGCGGCTAAATTTGTGTCTTCAGACCCATTCCCATCTCAAGTATTAATCTGGGGAGGCACCTCCTGACAGCCTCTCTCTGCTGCTGCCCCGGCCTGAAGACGTGCTATGGTTGGTACAGCTCTGCTGTGTGTGCGAGGGTCGGCGAGCAGGGCTGGGTTGTGCTCCTGGCGGTGCCACAGGAATGGGGGCAGAATCCTCAGAGCCCCACTGAGGCTGGAAAAGGAGCTTGGTGGAAAGCACAGCCGGGCGCTGGGACTGATCTGAGCTAGGAAGGAGCTGCAGTGGGTGCAGGACTAACCCTTTGCTGCTTGTGGTTGAGGTTTATGTGTTTATCTCTTCTCACCTGGCTTTCAAGGGGCCTTTAGAACCTGTGCATGTCCCTGTTGCCCATTCCTCTGGGCATTCTTTCCCCTGTTTTCCCAGTCCTTGGCTTTGCTTGTTTTGTGCCATTTGCCTTGATGACACGAAGCCCAGGAATTCCAAGCAGGCCTTTTTGGTGCTACAGGATACAAAATAATTTGTTATAATTAAGAGCACAGAAAGACAGACCTAGTAAAGAATGTATTTCTTCTTCAAAGTCCTTCAGAAGAAGCTGGAGGAGGGAGATGATGTCAAGTTTTTTATTTAAGTGGCATCATTTGTCCAGAAATTTAGTAAATTCACAATGACAGGGAGTAGATTTAGAATGGGTGTTAGGAAGAAATCCTTTCCCTGTGAGGTGAGCAGGCCCTGGCACAGGTGCCCAGAGCAGCTGTGGCTGCCCCTGGATCCTGGCAGTGCCCAAGGCCAGGCTGGATGGGGCTTGGAGCCCCCTCGGACAGTGGAAGTGTCTCTGCCATGGCAGAGGTGGCACTGGATGGGCTTTAAGGTCCCTTCCACCCCAAACCAATCCAGGACTCTATGCCATTTTCCATGTCCGCGACAGAAGCTTGAACAAAACCCTGCCCTGTTAGGACTCAGTGAAGAGCCCTCTGTGGCGGCGTTCCCATCTGAAAGGAGGGCATTTTTGTTGTGTTTTTGCCATGTTTCCCATCTCCCCATTTCCCTGGGCTGAGAGTGCAGCTCCCTTTGTGGTTCCCTCCGCAGTCCCACCGCAAGTTCTCGGCTCCCAGGCACGGCCACCTGGGCTTCCTGCCCCACAAGCGCAGCCGCCGGCACCGGGGCAAGGTGAAGGCCTGGCCCAAGGATGACCCCAGCAAACCAGTGCACCTGACAGCTTTCCTGGGCTACAAGGCTGGCATGACCCACACCGTGCGTGAGGTGCACCGGCCCGGGCTCAGTAAGGCTGGGCTGCACGGGGAGGCAAAGGAAAAGGGGGAGTGGGCTCCTGGGGAAAGAAAGGCTCTTTATGGAAAGGGTGGTGGAGTGTGGTGGTTTTTGCAGGGGTCCCAGGACAAGAGAAGAGAATCTTGACTCCATGTTTCAGAAGGCTAATTTATTGTTTTATGATATATATAATATATTGTATTAAAATATATTAAAATATTAAATATATAAAATATATTATAAATATATTAAAATATATTATATAAAATTATATAAAAATATATATAACATATATTGATATATATATTAAGTATATATAATATATTATGTTAAATGTATTATATTAAAAGAAAATTATATATTAAAACTATACTAAAAGAATAGAAGAAAGGATTTCATCAGAAGGCTAGCAAGGAATAGAAAGGAAAGGAATAATAATAAAATCTTGTGACTGACCAGAGAGTCCAAGCCAGCTGACTGTGATTGGCCATTAATTAAAAACAACAACCTGAGACCAATCACAGATCCACCTGTTGCATTCCACAGCAGCAGATAATCATTGTTTGCATTTCGTTTCTGAGGCCCCTCGGCTTCTCAGGAGAAAAAATCCCAGCAAAAGGATTTTTCTTAAAATATGTCCTTGACAGTGGAGCCCACAGCTCTGGGTTAAATCCTGGCTGTCCACATCTTGGATGGTCAAAGGCCAGCTCAGCATGGGCTGAGTGTGGAACTCTCCCCGCTGGGATGGTGAGTTTGGGAGGTGGGGAGGCTGTGGGTGGCTGACATCAAACACAACCTGGCCGCCAGCACTCCCTGTGACAGCTGGAATCCTCCAGGGAATGATCCCAGAGGGTGCCTGGCACCCCTTCCCTTTGCTGCCTTGCAGAGGTGTCCAAGCGGGAGGAGGTGGAGGCCGTGACCATCATCGAGACGCCCCCGATGGTGGTGGTGGGGGTCGTGGGCTACATCGAGACCCCCAAGGGCCTGAGGAATTTCAAGACTGTTTTTGCTGAGCACATCAGCGATGAGTGCCGCCGGCGCTTCTACAAGAACTGGTACGGGCTCCCAAAAAGGGTCACCAAACACTGGGGCTGCCCTGGGAGGGGGTAGAGGTGTCCAAGGCAGCCCTGGATGTGGCACTCAGTGCCCTGGGCTGGGGGATGAGGCGGGGATCACTCACAGGTTGGACTGGATGATCTGGGAGGGCTTTTCCATCCTAGGATCCCCAGAGTGGGGGTCTCCTGGGGGGCTGCCTGTGAGGGATCCCTGGCAGGAATTCCACAGGCTCTCCAGGATGCCCAAACAGCTCAGCTCCTGTGGAGTGAAACTGCTGCCTATTTAGTCATGCACAGGGACACTGCAGACAGCCCGCTGCTGGGGAGCAGTATTTGCATATGTAAATTTATTCTAATAGCCGAACCAAGTTAGCTCTCTCTACAATATCGTGTGGCAGGTTCCTTTTCCCTCCTGTAGCTCGGGCTCCTCGGCTCCCCACTTAACCAGAATCCTTGAGCTGGACTGAAACCAGATTTGCCGGGGGGGAAATTGATGCAGAATGTGGCCCCAGACCCTCATAAATATCAACACCCCCTCAGCAGAGAGGGAAGCTGGAACACGAATTTCCTCGTTTTGGGAATTGCGTCTCCTGTCACAGCGCCATGGAGAGCCACCCACCCACCACAGCCTCTGGTCCCTGTTTGCTCCTGTCAGCCCTTTTCATGGCTTATCCCTCTTCCCACCCGAGCCCCTGGCAGTCAGGTGAGGCTCAGGTACCCACAGGTAGCCGGGAAATGATTTCCTGGCTGCAGGAATCCCCTGTAAGTGCCATGAAGACGCACCCACCCCAAGGCTCTGATCCCCGCTTTCTCCTGCCTCTGATTTTGCGCCTGTTCTGACGGTGCTGAGTCAGTCAGTGAGAGACAGCTGCATTCCTCATGCAGAAAGGTTTGAATTACCCTTGAAGGAGCCCTTTTCACGGCTCGTTATCCACCTCCCTCTTCCCACCTCAAGGTCCTGACAGTCAGGCGAGGCTCAGGTATCCACAGGTTCCTTGTGCCTCCGAGGAGGTGGCTGCCAGGGTGACCTGTCCCCTCTCTGTGCTGTCACCAGCCCTTTATCAGCTCTGATGGGTGTTCAACCACTGCTGTCCCTAGGCACAAGAGCAAGAAGAAGGCGTTCACCAAGTACTGCAAAAAATGGCAGGATGAGGCTGGGAAAAGGCAGCTGGAGAAGGATTTTGCAGCCATGAAGAAGTACTGCAAGGTCATCCGTGTCATTATGCACACACAGGTCAGAGCCTCCCCCTGGCATGGGCAGGGGGCTCGGGGGCTTCCTCAGCTCTCAAGGGCCTGGACATGGGATCAGGGGGTGTTTTGGTGGGGTCACAGGGGCTGAGAGGGTGTGAGATGGGAATGGAAGGTCCTGGCTGACCTTTCCAGCTGCCTCCTGAGCTCCCAGTGCCCTCCCAGAGCTCCTGCTCCAGGGCTGCCATGGGGGCTGTGGTTTGGGATCCCTGGGGAGCCCCCACACCCCAATGGGAACCCACACACCCCATGGAGGAGAGCAGGAGCAGGGCAGAGCCCGGGCAGGTCCTGAGTCCTGTGTCAGCAAGGGACCTCATGATCACCTCAAATTAGCAACTGGTGTCAAATGTTTTAGGCAAAAATAACCCCATGGGCAAGCACAGTTTTGCCAGATGCTGATTGCTGGATACACGTGGGGCCCATTTTAATGCTGATCCCTGGAGTTAAGGGCTGCTTTGGGGTCTGGGGGAGAGCTAAGCTGGCTCGAGGCCAGGCAGGGTCTCTGGGCTCAAGGACAAGGAGTTGGCTCCATAAAATCCCAGATATAAAGAGCTGCTGACCCAGGGCTGCTATGAAAGGGGGCGACTGTGGCAGAGAGGTGAAGCAGTGGCTCTGCTCACCCCTGTGCCCCTCACAAATTGTGAGGGACCCATCCCTGCTGCACCCTCCTGTCTGTGGGGTGAGGAGCCACCCTTAAAGCACAGTGTGCTGCAGATGAGGCTGCTCCCCCTGAGGCAGAAGAAGGCCCACATCATGGAGATCCAGCTGAATGGGGGCACAGTGGCTGAGAAGGTCGACTGGGTGCGGGAGAGGCTGGAGAAGCAGATCTCTGTGCACAGTGTCTTCAGCCAGAACGAGATGATCGATGTCATCGGCGTCACCAAGGGCCACGGCATGAAAGGTACAGGGCTCTGGGGCTGTGCTCCTCACAGGTGCTTTTGGGGTAGGAGAGTGTTCACCACGCTGAGAGCCCCTAACTTTCTGTGGAGGGAGTAGCAAAAAGCCTCAGGATCTTAAGCATGACATCCAGTTCTGTTGTGGCAGGGCTCGGTTTCCTTAGTCTCAGGGATTCCAGCAAGGGAAAAATTCAACAGGGGCACCTCTGGTGTAGATACAGAGGAGCTGACAAGGTAATCTCTGTTGGAAAGATTTTTCCCTGAGATTAAGGCCAGTGAAGGTCTCCTCCCAGGAGGCTCAGAGGCACTGTGAGTACATGAAGCAACCAGGTCTAATGGGAGGTGTCCCTGCCCATGGCAGGGGCTGGAACTGGAAGGTCTTTATGGTCCCTTCCAATCCAAACCATTCTGTGATGGTGTGAATGTCTCAAACCCCACATGTGCAGGGGTGTGGGCGTCCCATGTAGACACCTCCTGGTCTGATCAGAGCCCTGGGAAGTGAGAACAGCTCCTGATCTCCTCCCAGTAAGGCCTCCTCTGAGAACTGCAGGAGAGCCATGGGACTGTCCCTCAGGAGAGCCATGGGACTGTCCCTCAGGGAATGTCCCTCAGGAGAGCCATGGGACTGTCCCTCAGGGACTGTCCTTCAGGAGAGCCATGGGACTGTCCCCCAGGGACTGTCCTTTAGGAGAGCCACGGGACTGTCCTTCCCCAGCCCCAGCTGGCCCTGCTGACTGTCCCCACGCTCCCAGGGGTGACCAGCCGCTGGCACACCAAGAAGCTGCCCAGGAAGACGCACAAGGGCCTGCGGAAGGTGGCCTGCATCGGGGCCTGGCACCCGGCCCGCGTGGGCTACTCCATTGCCCGGGCTGGCCAGAAGGGCTACCACCACCGCACCGAGATCAACAAGAAGGTATGGCCAGGGGGCTCCCCAGGCCTCCCATCCCGTCACACCCTCCTCCCCACGCTGCCCTCAGCTCCCTGCATCCTCATGGATGCTCCCCTGGACATCTCCATGTCCTTCCTGGTGATTTTCTGCTGCTCGAGGGCATGCCGTGGTGAAAACCTGTAGGGGAATTCAGTATGGGTAAATGAAGGTGGTATAGAATGTACTCTTATCCCCTAAAGAGTTGTAGCTGAACCAATTATTAAAGATTAGGAGCAGGCCTGATGTTAACAGGCCACACCTGTAGCCAATAAGAACAGTCTTATAAAAGAGTGGATTGGCTGGTTGAAGGAGAACTGGAGTTAGTTGGCTGCTGTGAGGACAAGGCAGAGTTAGTGCCCAGAGGAGCTGCCTACAAGAAACATCAAGGAGGTGTGAAATTCCAGCAATACGGAACCCTTGTAATGTACTGATAATAGAACTTCTGCAATATAATGACAACAAAAACCACGTGATTCTGTGGGGGATTCTGGCACCCTGTAAGGCTCCTCAGCAAGGGGCAGGAGAATCTCCACCCCCCTGCCTGTGTGTCCCCAGATTTACCGCATTGGCCACGGGATCCACGTGGAGGATGGCAAAGTGGTGAGGAACAACGCCTCGACGCACTACGACATCACTGAGAAAACCATCACGCCCATGGTGAGGGCTGACAGGGCTGTGCCCCCCTGACCCTCCCAGCCAGCTCTCCTGCCCACCAACCCCTCTGCTCTCCCCACAGGGTGGTTTCCCTCACTATGGGGAGGTCAACAATGATTTCCTCATGCTGAAGGGCTGCGTGGTGGGCACCAGGAAGCGCGTGCTCACCCTGCGCAAGGTAAGAGCACCTGGGATGGGCTGCAGCTCCCCAGGAGCTCATTCCCCACATGGAGAACTCTCCAAGTGCTGGGCAGGGATGCTGGCTGGGTCCTTGGTGCAGTGGATGGAGCTGGAGAGCTTCAGAGCTCTGAGGGCTGTGGTTCATTTCAGAAAGGAAACCTTGGGTTGTCACAGAAAGGTGAGTGGGCACTGGAATGGGCTGCCCAGGGATGGGGTGGTGGAGTCCCTGCTGTTTAAGGACAGACTGGATGTGGCACTCGGTGCCATGGTCTGGGTGGCAAGGTGGTGTCAGGTCATAGGTTGGACTTGGTGATCTCAGAGGTCTTTTCCAGCCTGGCTGATTCTGTGCAATGCTGAGCAAAGAGCAGCTCTACAAGCTCTCCACCACCTGAGCCCCAGGGTGTCGCTCTGAGAACACAGATTTCTGAGGGGATATTTGTTTAGAGGATATTCCAGCCCTGCTTCCATGAGCCCAGCTGTTCTGTGATGATTCCCCTGCTGTTCTTTCCCAGTCCCTCCTGGTGCACACGAGCCGCCGGGCCCACGAAGCCATCGAGCTCAAATTCATTGATACCACTTCCAAATTCGGCCACGGCCGCTTCCAGACAGCTCAGGAGAAGAGAGCTTTCATGGTGAGTTCCTTGGGCTGCCACAGCAACTGTCTGACTTCAACCAAGCACCTTCCATGGGCAGGGAGGTGGAACTGGATGAGTTTTGTGTCCCTTCCGACCCAAACCATCCCAGGATTCTGTGATTCCATGATTCTGTGGTGTGTTCCTTGATACAACAGCCAAGAGCCAATGTTTGAGGCTCTCTTGCCTAAAGGCAGCCATGAATTTGGTTCACACAGCAGAAATGATGCTAAGGAAGAACAGGATGGTTGTGTGAGTGATCCAAGACAACTCAACCAGCAAATAAAAGACCATATGCACAACCAGTTCCCATTCACCATGGGAAGTTTTAAACCAGCAGTTAACTTGGCAGGCACTGTCTTGGCCATATGGTGCCTTTCACTCGGAATTGTGCACTGCTTTGATTTGTTTGGAATGATTTATAGCTTTAATGTCCTCAGAGGAAAAAAAGTTTGGGTCAAATTCAGATGCAGATTTGTGATGCTTTTGTCAGAAGCTTTCAAGAAGGCCAAGCAGTGTATTTTTCTTAAACCCGGGGCAAAAAATAATATAATTAAATAATCCAAACACAGCAGTTTCCTGAATAGCTTTGCAGCCTTCACCAGGCTGGTGTGAGTCTGAGTCTGAAGCGGAGGAAGCACTGAGTAAACCAGGAGAAGGAAAAGGGAAAGAAACAAGTGCCTGTGTCCCACGCAGACGTAAACAGGGTCTGGATCTGGCCTGTCAGCCAGAAATGCCATGTGAAGCTGGCTAAGCCTCCTTAGTGCTGGCAGGGGGATTGGTGAGGCACTGCCTTTGCAGAGCTCTTTAGAGGTTAAGCTGATTGCCTTCAGCTCAGTGTCAGGAGCCTGTTGTGTCACTGCCAGCCCTGAGCTGCTGTGATGAGGAGCACGGTGACAGGAGGAGGCCTGACCTGGCTGCAGCTCTTTTCTTTGCCATTTTGCCCCATGGATTCTGTGGTAAAACATCACATTTGTCTGGAAGTTGAGGGACATAAGTAATTCCTGCCACCTACTCCCATAGGATTGATTTGCTGTGGGATAATCCCACTTGTCAGCTGCTGGCCCGAGCTGCCTTTCTTTCAGACACAGCCATGCAGGCCAGGTCTGTGTGTCCCTAAATCCAAACTCTCCTCTCTGCTCTCTTCCAGGGCCCTCAGAAGAAACATTTGGTGAAGGAGAAGCCAGGTGTGCAGGAAGAGCTCTAAGGACAGAGATCCAAGCCTGCCTGGCTGGGCACTTGCAATAAAGGGGCTCCAAGCCATGCTTGCTCCTCTCTCCTTCTGGAGGGGTCTCTTGCCTGTTCTCAGGCTCCTCAGCAGGTGGGGATGGGAAAAGTGGCATTTGGGACTGGCCCATGTGGACAGGGACTAACTGGGACAGCCAAGTGTCTGCTCTGCCCTCTGGATCCTCCCTTTCCTTTCCTCCCAGTGAATTTTTCCCTCTCACCCAAATCACCAGGAGGTCTCTCCCCCCTCTCATCCAGCAGAGAACCTTCCAGCACTTCTGCACCAGTTTCCACTGGGAATACTGGGCCAGCCCATGGCCTGCCTCTGCCCAGGCTCCCTGCCTGTCCCCTCGTGCCTCTCCCACACACTCCAGCACCGCTTTTCCCATGCTGAAAGTGCAACCTGGGGGCTTTTCCCTGCTCAAAGCCCCCTGATCCTGGCAGGGACCCTGGCAGAGGTGGGAATTTGTGCACAACAAGAGGGCTGCCAGGCAGGGCTGGGCAGAGATGGATTTATTCACCTGGGAGCCTTTCCCACCCATGCTGTCCTTGCAGCCCAGCTGCCTGTGGGGAGGGGGGATGCCCCAGAGCTGGGAATTCTGGATCAGCAATGATCCCAACTCCTTCAGTGCCGTGATCCAGGTGTCCTGCACCCTCTTTGGAAGCAGACAGTGGGAAGCCCAGCCCTCCCAGAGCTGCCTGCTTGACCAGGAGTCCTGGAGCGTGGCCGTGGAATCCCTGGGTCTCCAGCAGCCTGGCTGGGCCCTGAACGTGTGCTTGCAGGATCTGAGGAGGCTCATCTGCACAAGCAGAGCATGAGGATGAATCCAGGCACAGCCCTGGCTGCAGGCAGCGGCCAGGCCTGGCTGTCCCACGTCCCAGCAAGGTCCCTGAGCTCTGGGCAGTGTCCCTGCCCCTGGGTTGTGCTTCAGAGCCTCCTGTCCCCCGTGGCTGGTGGGTCCTGGGGCAGTCCCGTGCTGCGGGGCCAAGGATCCAGGCCAGAGCACATGATGGGCATGATGAGATCGTCCATGTTTGGCATCACCAGAATTTTCTACAAAGAGGAAGCCAGAATAACAAATCAGTGGGTTTGAACACCATGGGGACGCTCCTGGAGGTGGCTTGGCAGGAGGTATGTGGGGATAAACTGGAGGTTCTGGGCTCCCACCCCCACAGCAGCAGCCCCAGGAGGGTCCCAGCTCTGGATGGGGACAAGCAGGGACAGTTTCCCTTTGCCCTGGCCACCTCAATGACTGCAGGGGTGGTCACAGCAGAGGGGAGGGACCAGCATTTTGAAACCATCCACAATGGGTGGCTTTTGGGAGACCCTAAATATCTGTGGGGACATTTCTGCTCTTTGAGCAGAGGTGAGAGGCTGAACACGAACCCTTGGGAAGGCAAATCTCCCAAACATCCCCAAACCAGAATGGACAGGTGGATTCATCTCTTCTGGGGCTGAACCCTCCCTGCTTGGGGCAGGGCTGCAAATGATGGGAGGAAATCACTTTTCCTCAGCCCTTGAGCTCATTATTTGGGTTCTGTATCTTCACTGCTCCAAGCTGGCCAGACCAGACCGGTGCTGGCTTTTTGCAGAAACAACTGCCCTGAACTGAGGCTGCCTCTCCCTGATGGCAGCAGCGCCCAAGGCCCAGCAGGGTTTGCTGAGGCCCTGAACAGCAGCCCAGGCACCTGGAACTCGTGCTTCAGCTTCTTCTCGATCCACTCTGTGACATGCAGGAATGTCACCTCCCGCTCGCCCAGCTTGGGGCGCACCTTCAGCTCCAGCTGCGGGGGCACTCGGAAGCTGTACCTGGGAGGGGAAAGGAAACAGGCAGAAAGCATCACCTGCCACAGGTGTGGCACAGGCCAGGCAGCCTCACTGAGGGGTTTCAGGGAGGAGGTGACAGCTCAGGGTGCCCAGATCTGTCCTGGCCTGGGTGCAGACTCAGAGGAATAAGCCTGAGGTCTGTGAGCCCCTTTGGGGAGCAGCCTGGGGCTGTTGGTGCCAAGATGAGCCCAGAGCCCTGGGGCTGGCTCCTTGCAAGGAGCAAGGGGTGCTGGCAGTGGGATGTGAGCCCCTTTGGGGAGCAGCCTGGGGCTGTTGGTGCCAAGATGAGCCCAGAGCCCTGGGGCTGGCTCCTTGCAGGGAGCAAGGGGCGCTGGCAGTGGGATGTGATGTGGGGGAAGGAGATCTGGTACCAGACACGGTCGGTGGGTGGCGGAGGGATGTTCACAGCCAGGGTTCCTGCCAGCTCCTGCACCTCCACCGTCAGCAGCAGCGGTGTGTTGGACACCTCCTCCATCTTCTTCTTGATGAACTCGTTCTCCGTGGCCTTCTGGAAGTACTTGGACTTGGCGATCTTATCCACGAAGCGCAGGATCTTCCTGCTCGTGCTGTTCCCACTGACGTGCCTAGAGCAGGAGGGACCCCAGCTCAGCCCTGCTGCGTTTGGGGGTCCCCCAGCCCCCTGCCACAGCACAGAGAGGGACAGAGAACAGGGACAGAGTCCCCTTTGGAAGCTGCCACGATGAGCTGTGTGTGTCCTGCCAGGGACACCGTCCCCATGCCCCCGTGCTGCTGTGGCACTGTGTGCCCCCGTCCCCTCCCCGTGCCCCCCGTGGCACAGGCAGATCCCCAGCACCCCCGTACCCCTCGGTGCCGGGTGGGGGGAGCCGCTCCCCCGGGGCTCCCACGGGCTCTGCACTGGTGGCATCGTCCTCGTCGGAGGAGCCGGCGCTGGAGGACTCGGCGTCGCTGTCTGCCAGCAGGATCAGCCGCGGCCGGGCCCTGCCAGCCCAGGAGGTCACAGCCTGCTCGGGGACAGCGGCCTCGCCTCGCCGGGGCAGGAGGAGCAGGATGAGCCCCTCCATGGGCAGGTTCCTTACCCCTCTCTGCCTGCCTCTGCAGGGCCGCTCTCCTCTGCAGAGCTCTCCTTCCCCAGCTTGCTGAGGTTCATCTTTGTCTCCAGTGTCATCTGCAAGGAGCCGCTGTAGGTGACCTCCATGTCCACCCAGAGCCCTGCCAGGGAGAGGGACAGGGCAGATCAGGTCAGCACCACAGGGGTCAGAGCTGCTTGTGCATTGCCAAGCCCTCCCAGCTCTGGGCTGGCAGCTCTGTAAAGCCATCCTGGAGGCAGCATTGGGATCCCTGTGCCTCTGTGGGGCTCTTACCTCGCTCGTTGATGGTGGGGCTGGAGGCACTGAGCACTGAGGGGATGGATGTGCCCATGTCCAGCTCTGTCAGCGTCAGCTCGTTCATGAAATACGGGAGCTGATGGAGGAAAACCCCCATGGGGACAGTCACCACTCACCATGGGGCCTTGGGAACAGGGCTTCCCCGAGTGATGCTCCTGCCTCTCACCTTGATCTTGCTCAGCTTCTTCTGGATCTTGTTGGACACCTGCTCTGCCCAGTACTGCTCCCTCAGGAAGTCCCAGAAGATGCGTCCCACCAGGGCGTTCATCCAGGCCATGCTGGCCGTGTCCTCCTGGGGGGGGACAGCAGCCACCAGCCCCTGCAGCGAGGTGGCTCTGTGAGCAGTGGCACCTGCTGTCTGTGCTCCCTGCCCCAGGGCCTGGCTGCTCAAACAAGCCACACCCTGGAAGCGTGGCTCCATCAGCCTCCAGCCCCACTCCCAGTGCTGGGTTTGTCCCTCTCACCTTTGTGGGTGTGGGGCTGCCCAGAGCTCCGTGAGAAGGGCTCCTCTCTGGGCTGGCTGCCCCCTGTGCTGGCACAAATCGGGCCATGTAGGTGCTGTAGTCCAGGTAAATCTCCTCAGTGCTTCCTGACACATCCCTGGAGGGATCCGTGGATGGGATGTCCTCAGTGCTGTCCCCACTGCTGCTGCCGCTGCTCTGTGGGGCCCATCCCGTGCCTGGGGATGTGGAATCACAGAATCCCTGAGCTTGGAAAACCCCTCTGATGTCATCAATCCACTCCCCAGCACCACCCAGGCCAGCACCAACCCGTGTCCCCAAGTGCCACATCCGCATGGCTTTAACCCCCTCCAGGGATGGGCACTCCACCCCTGCCCTGGGCCTAGACAGCCCTTGCAGTGAAAGAATTGTTCCCAATATCCAATATTCACTAATATCCAATATTCACTAATATCCAATATTCCTAATATCCAGTCTGTTCACTCAGGATGGCATCAGCTGTGACATGATGCCTGTCCGTGACACCAGTGACATGCCACCCACCTGAACCCTCCTGGCTACACTTTGGGCTCCTCCACATCCCCCCACGCTCCCTGCTGCCCACCAAGGCATTGTGTTCCTGCCCCTCACCTGCCCTGGTGTCACTGTGGCCGCTGGCTGTCCCACGGGAGGCTTGCACGAGGTGCTGGTACCACTCCTCCTTCTCCCGCCCCGTCCTCCCAAACAGGTACAGGCACCTGTCCCTGCTGTCCCCCGGGGTGTCCTGCCCGGCCAGGGACACCTTCCTGCTGCCCTCCTCCCCCTGAGGCTCTGTGTCCTGCTGCTCCTCGCTGCCCTCTCCCTCGGCCGGCTCGGGGAGCAGCACGCAGATGGGATATTTCTTGTTCCACGTCCGCTTTCGGGCCAGGCTGGGGGGGCACAGGAACACCTGCAGCACCGAGAGTGGGGTGAGCCCAAACCAGACTGGGGGGCTCAGGAACACCTGCAGCACCGAGAGTGGGGTGAGTCCGGGCCAGGCTGGGGGGGGGGTCCCCGTGGGAGGGAGGCTCCTGGGGACCCCCGGGCCCACCTTGGCGTCTGTAAGGTCGTAGCAGCGGTGGCTGACAAAGACGGCGTCCAGGATCTCCTCCTCGAAGGTGGCTCGGCGCGGGATGTTGCTCTTGGGGTAGGACAGCTTGAGGGTGGCCCCGTCCAGCACGGCGAGCACCGAGTGCGTGAGCGAAGGGTGGAAGAGCTCGGGGTCGTACACGTGCAGCTGGTTCATCCAGCCCTGGAGAATGGGGAGGAGGGAGCCGGCTGCTTCCACTCCCCACGGACAGCTCCGGCCCCTCATCCCGGAGCACCCCGCTCCTACCTGCAGGTGGGGGGCTTCCCGCGGCTCCCCCGGGAGCAGCTTGGGGCGCAGGCGGCCCCAGGGTCCCCGAGCGGCCGGCGGAGCCTTGGGCACGAGGAGGAGGATGGCGAGGAAGCCCAGCAGCAGCCCGCAGAGCAGCCCCAGGCAGAGCCCGGCGGCGTAGGGCGGCAGAGGCAGCACCAGGTAGCCGTAGGCCACGAGGGCGATGCCGGCGAGAGCCCTGCCCGGCACGGAGCCCCCGGGCCGCGCCGCCGGCGCCTCCTCGGCCGCTGGGACCGGCGGGGGCTCCGTGTCCCTCTGCGCCACCTCCACCACCTGGATCACGTCCCCGTAGGAGCAGATCTCGTAGCGGCAGTTCTGGGTGGGCTCCCAGGGCGTCCAGTCCCGCAGCCGGCGGGCCCCGGCCCCGCGGCCGCCCCCGGGGCTGCCCCCCGGCTCCTTGGGGCCGCTCTCCTCGGCCATCAGGCGGCTCAGGCGGCTCAGGGGCTCCTGCACGGCCTCCGACAGCCGCCTCCTCGTGTCCTCCAGCCTGGCGTCGCGCAGCCGGAGCAGCGCGGCTCGGCTCTCCGATGGTGACACGCTGGGCGACGGCGGAGCCGTGCGAGACCGGGCTGGGCTCAGCCGGGGCTGGGGGGCCCGCGGGAGCTCGGCCAGGAGCATCCCCTCGGGCTGGGGCGAGGGGGGACGCTTCGTGTCCCCGTCGGCCGTGGGAAGGAGCCCGCAGCCGTCCCGGCCGCCTCCGTCCTCCCCGGTGCCGCCGGCGTGCGGCGTCGGTGCCTCCATGTCCCCGGGCCGAGGGGAGCCCGGGCACGGTGCCAGGGCTGGAGAGGCGTCTGCTGCCACCGCAGCCGGGTCTGCCATCGCTCGCATCGCCGACGGCGCTGCCGAGGGGCAGGGGAGCGGCTGTCAGAGCTGGAAGGGTCCGTGTCACCGCGGGGCACAGAACATCCAGCCCTGCCCCGCTCCTGCCTCCCCCGGCCCTCACACCGGGCTGGGCCCCTGCCAGCCTGTTCCCCCAAAGGCTGCGTGTGGGAACCCGCTCGGCCGAGGAGGATAAACCCCAGCCAGGCAATTATCCACGGGGCTGGGAGAGCCAGGAGCTGCCAGCCAGGGCTGCAGCCAAACAGGGGGATTTTCCACACCAGGATATTCCACTGCTCCCAGCGCCAGCCCAGGGCTGTCGGGCCAGCGGGAAGGACTCCCTGACTCCTCTGAAAGTTCATGGTTTGGCCCCTGCTTCGAGCACTGCATGGATCCAAACTGGAGCCAGCCCAAGCTGCAGCCCCGGTGCCCAGTCAGCAATCTCTGCCTTTACTGGGGGTGCAGAGGACAAAAGTTTTTCTGACACGAAGTTTCCATTGTCCTGAGGGGACCCATGGCCTCAGGGAAGGGCTGTCCTGTCCCCATCACCCCTCACTGCTGCTCTCCACGGGCTGGCCCCCCTGAGCCGTGTCCCCTCGGTGATTTTGGGAGGGAGAAGGGCTCTGCAGGACGGGCTCTGCAGGGCCACCGCGGTGCTGAGTCAGCTCCCAGCGGGTCCCTGGAGTGCTCAGCCCCTCCCTGCCCCCTTCCCCTCACAGCAGCCCTGCAGCAGCAGCAGCAGGAACGCATCCCAGGGACCCTGGGGCTGCCTCATCCTCACACTGCACCGCCCTGGATCTTCAGAGCTCCTCGGTGCCAGGAATTAATCACAGCCTGTGCCGCAGCTGCCTCCAGCCCCCTTTATATAATCTCAGCTCTTGCTTTGCTTCTCCTTTGCAGGAGCCACTTGTTAACCCCAGATCATCCACGGGTGATTGTCCCGCTGGTCCCAGCCCCCGGCAGAGCCTGGCGGGTGCTGGTGGCACTGCTGGCACCTCTGGCAAGGCACCAAAACAGCCAAACGAGGAGTGAGCAGGGCAAATGAGCAGTGGGGCTGGGCCTGAGAGGGGCCCTGCTCTAGGGAAGGTGCCCCTGTCCATGGCAGGAATGGCCTTTAAGGTCCCTTCCCTCTTAAAGTCCCATCCAGCCCAAAGCATTCCATGGTTCTGTGGTTCCAAGGGATCCCTGCCCTGACCCTGCAGGGCCCTGTCCCCCTCCCACCCAGCACTGCTGCCCCCTGCCCTCACCATGCAGGGCTCTCATGGGCCCATCCCAGCCACTCCCAGTATGCCCAGTATGCCCAGTGCTGCCCACCACCCCTGGCTGCTCCTACCAGAACACCCCTGGGCTGGTCCCTGGAGGGTCCTGGCCGGTCCCTGCTCCGTGTCCCTGCCAGGTCAGGGGACAGTGTCTCCCTGTGCTGGCCTCGGTGCTCCTTGTGCTCACTCCACCGTGCCCAGCTCTCCGTTCCCACCGCTCCCGTACTCGTGGGTTTCAAAAGCTAAAGAAAAAAAAAAAAAAAAGAAGTCTGTTTCCTGAGAGACCATTATCACGGTGGAAGACAGAGATAATAATAGCCTGGGTTTGTATGGGAGCTCTCCTCTGGCAGGGATGGTGAGTACAGAGGGGGCTACACTGCTGCTGCTGCTGCTGCAGCCAGCTCTGGGGAGGGTTGGGGCAGCAGGACAGACCCTGCTGGGTGTCCTGGCTGCAGCAGCAGCACCCCAGAGGGAGGTGCAGCCCTGGGGGAGGCTTTGCTGCTGCCTCAGGCTCCAGAGAGCCAGCACTGAGTGTGGAGGTGCCCCAGCACCGGCCCCCTCCCAGCCTGCAGCTCATCCCCAGGCTGTGGCCCTGCAGGATCAGGGGGATCTTTGTGCTCTTTGCAGGATAAATTGGACATGAAGGTCCTTGCAGGGGTTGTCATGGGGGCAGCTGGGTGGGCTCATGGGGTCACAGGGCAGTGGGGTGATGGTGGCTTTGGAGGTGCCAGCAAACAGCTCCCAGGGGTGATCCCACCCCTTCCAGGACATCCCTGAGAAGGCTGGGGCTGAGGGGGATGTCTGCTGAGTGGGACACCCAGCCCAGGACGGTCACACTATGCAGGGCAGGGACACAAGACCCCTAATGACAGTGTCCCCCCTCGCTGTGTGAGGGCACACCAAGGCCATGACCATCAGTGAGCCTCTCCCTGGATTCCAGCCCCAAAATTCCACCCCTTGCTCCCAGCTTTGGTTCAAATTCAGGGCCTGACAGAGACAAGCTGTGGCCCAGCTTGGGTTGGTGTCCTGGAGTGTGTCCCCCTGCAACACTCCCTGACGTGGCCAGGGCAGCAGAGGTGTCCTGGCACAGCCTGGCAGGGTGGCAGCTCCGGGTGGGCACTGCCTGCTTGGTGTTTGCTCTGGCTGTAGGATCAGGGAGTTAATTGAAATATCAACTTCATTAACTTCCCTCAGTCCTCTGTGGTTAATTAGGGTGGCAGTGGCGCTGCTGGCGGGGACATGGCACCACAGCAGCGCTTTCCTCACGCAGCCAAAGGAGCTGGAAATCCCTCTCTGATTATCTGCACAAAGCACCGTGACAGAGCCCGGCTGTCCCTGCATTATCCCGGGATCAGGGAGCACTGGGGTGCCTCTGAGGGAATTCTGCAAGCTCAGATGTAACTTTGGCCAGTAGGCTGGGCAGTGTGGGATCCCAGCTCCATCCCCTGCCCCCGGTTCCACATCACATCGCTGCTTCTCAGGGGTTTTACTGGAGGATACTGGGGTGGGTTTTGTGCCGCTGGGGGAGCAAGGAGCCAGGTGGGCTTTGGAATGCCTGAGAGCCTGCCAGCCCCAGGATCCACTCCCAAAGCCTCTCCAGCACCCTGGGCATCCCAGGGCTGGAGCCTGGCCCTGCCTCTCTCTGGGCTCTGCCTCACTCCTGGGTCTCAGCCATTCATTCCCAATTTCCACTTGGTCTTCCTGAGCTGCGTGGCCCCTGCAGCTCCCAGGGTCTCTCAGCCGCGGGGAAGGATCCAGCCGCTTCCCACATCCATCCCATTCCCGCCGGCACAGCCTCGCCGCAGGAATTGCAGGGAGCAATTATCCGACGGATGATGCTGCCGGGAGCTTCTGGCAGCTGCAGCTCCTTCCACCGCCTGCAGATCCACACCGCTGAGGTGTACGGGGCCCTGGAGTCTATTTGGAGCTTCCCCTGACATCCCGCTCCTCTGATCTCGGTGGATCTTACGGGAGGCGCTTTCAAAGCAGCGCATCCCCCTCCTCCCTCCCTCCATCCCTCCCTCCCTGCCGTGCGGTGCCGGTGAGGCTGCGCGTCCCCGCTCCCCGCCGTGCCGAGCCCCTTCCTCCCCCTGCCCGGGCTCCTGCCACACGGAGCCATCAATGCCCGGGGCTGCGGCGGGAGCCCAGCCCGCCCGGGATGGATCAAGCCTGACCTAATTCCGAGCGGCAGCACCCACAGGGGCAGCGGCCCCACGCCGGGGTCCCGCAACCCCCGGCCGCGTCCCTTGGCCTTTGGGAGCGGGGATCCATCCCCCGCAGGGCCGGGGCAGCGGAGCCAGAGCCGCGTTTTGGCCAAAAGGCACCAAAATTTCTTCCTCTTGCGCCAAGGAAGGCGCCGCTCCCAGCAGAGCCCAAGCCCGGGGACTCACCCCGGTGAGCGGTTTTGGATGAAGTCCCCGAGCAGGGATTTGTGCTGCTGATCTCTGGAAGGAGAAGGAAGCTGCAGCAGCTCAGCCCCTTTGGAACCTGCCCAGGTTCACCTTCAGAGCCCTCACCTTGCCACTCGCCGGGCTGTCACCTCCTCCTCCCGGGACCCCCGCGCCCACCACGGGCCCCGGTCAGAGCCCGCATGCCCCGGGGGCCCCGCTCTGCGCTCCCGGGACGGGGTGGTCCCTGCTGTGCCCGCACCAATCCCGGGACGGGGTGGTCCCTGCTGTGCCCGCACCATCCCCAGAACCCGGGAGCGCCTGAGGGACCCCCGGTCCCAACCGCCCCCAGCCCTGCTGGGGAAACCGGGGCTGCCCGGCCCTGCCACCCGCCCCGGGCCCCGCAGCGCCGGTACCTGCGGCAGGGGGGGGCCCGGGGAGCCGGGAAGGGTCGGTCGGTGCCGGTGGAGGACAAGGACGAGCAGTGCCGGGGAATCGGAGTGGTCCCAGTGCCGGGGGAGGATAACGAGGGTCAGTCCCGGTGCCGGGGACACCGGACCTTGTGCCGGGGAGGAAGAGCCGGTGCCGGTGTCAGTGACGGTGCCGGTGTCAGTGACGGTGCCGGTGTCAGCGAGGCCGCTCGGTCCTGGTGCCGGGATCCAAAGACTGATGTCGGTGCCGGGATAGCAGGGCCGGAGCGCTGCCGGTACCGGTGGCGGTACCGCCGTTGAAGAGCCGGTACCGGCGGCTCCGTCGCGGTCCCGCTGCCCGTTACAGACGCCCAGAGCCGGGCTGGCGCCCGCCCCGCTGCCACCGGCGGTGCCGGACGGAGCATCCGCAGCCCCGAGCGGGCTCCGCGCTCCGCCCCGCGCCCCCCCGCGCCCCCGCCGGGGCTGCCCCCGCTCCGCCGCCGCCACGGGGACCCCGCGCGGGGGCTGCGGGCCGGGCCGGGGCTCCCGGGGGATGAACGAGGGCTTCGGAGCGGGGTCCCCCCGCTACCGGGAGCACCCCGGGACCGCCCCGGCACCGCCGGGCCCGCAGCGCCCTCTGCGGGCGGCGGGGCGGGGCCTCAGGGGCGGGACCGGGGAGGGACCGGGGGTGGCACCGACAGGGGAGGGACACGGGGGTGGCACGGGGAGGGCCAGACACGGGGGTGGCTCGGAGAAGGGAGGGACGGGGGGGGGGGTGGCCCAGAGAGGGGCGTGGCGGGGCGCGGCCGGGCCAGCGGAACGGAACAGAACGGAACGGAACGGGCCGGGCAGCGGGCGCAGCCATGTCCTTCTGCTCCTTCCTGGGGGGAGAGGTGTTCAAGGACCACTTCCAGCCGGGTGAGGGCGGCTCCCCGCGGGCTCCGGGGGTGCGGCCGGGGGGTCCCAGCGGGGCGGGCAGGGGGGGTCACCCGGCAAGGCGGAACCCCCCGGGGGAGCGGTTTGAGGGGGTTTGGGGGTTTCCTTCTGCGGAGCATCGTGGGTCCGGGCGGGGGTCCCCCCTCCGCTGTCCTTGTTGGGGTGGGGGAATCCTCCCCGATGGGGAAGGGGGTCCCGACAGGGACTCGGGGGTTCCGTCCCTGGTGGGGATCCTGCCCTGGGGGGGTCCTGAGGGTTCCCTGGGGGTGCCCTGGGGGTGTCCTCGGGGTGCCCAGGGGGTGCCCAGGGGGTTCCCGAGGTCCGGCAGCCGCAGCTGTCAATGCCCCGCTTGGGCAGAGCCCCGCGGGTGTCCCGTGTCCCCACGCTGACCTGTCCCCGCGCTGTCCCTGCCGTGCCCTCCCCGCAGGTATTTACGTGTGTGCCAAGTGTGGCCATGAGCTCTTCTCCAGCCGTGCCAAGTACGAGCACTCATCGCCCTGGCCGGCGTTCACCGAGACCCTGCGGGGGGACAGCGTGGCCAAGCGCGAGGAGCGCCCGGGGGCGTTAAAGGTGCGGAGCCCGAACCCTCGGGGTGTGACCAAAGCACCCCCGAACACGCACTCTCCGTGAGCCCCGGATTGCTGCCAACCCCTCCTTTGCTTCCCCAGGTGACCTGTGGCAAGTGTGGCAACGGGCTGGGCCACGAGTTCCTCAACGATGGCCCCAAGAGGGGCCAGTCCCGCTTCTGAATATTCAGCAGCTCGCTGAAGTTCCTCCCCAAAGGTACCGGCGTGGCTTTGGCCCCTGGCCCAGCCCGGGGAGTTGTTCTTGGGCACGCTGTGAGTGCTGCACTGCTTGCAGCAGGGTGGCTCTGGCTGTGCTGATAAGGCCAGGGAGCTGCTCCTGGGGTAAATCTGGATCACTCTGCTCATCCTGAGGCACCCTGAGCTCAGCTGGAGCTCCTGGCTCTCACCAGCACCCAGGGACTCTGTGGCTTTGAGGAGTGGTTGAGTTTTGGGAGGTTTCTCTGGGGCTGCAAAGGCAGCAGGGTGGCCCTGGCTGTACTGATAAGCTCAGGGAGCTGCTCCTGGGGTAAATCTGGATCACTCTGCTCAGCCTGAGGCACCCTGAGCTCATCTGGAGCTCCTGGCTCTGACCAGCACCCAGGGACTCTGTGGATTTGAGGGGTGGCTGAGTTTTGGGGGTTTCTCTGGGGGTGCAAAGTGAGGGCAGGGAGCCTCTGTGCTGGCACTGAGGGGCTGGGGGAGTTTGCTGGGCACTCCCTGGGGAAGCTGTCAAGGGAAAAAGTGTTGAGGAAAGGCCTCAGCACAGCCATGAGCTGCTGTCCTGCTGGTCAGGCTGTGGTGGTGGGGATGCTGTGTAGCAAAGCCCCCAAATAAAAAGGGCTGCTGGTTCTGGAGGAAGAAACACGAGCCCTCATTGCTCTTCCCCTGTTTTTAGGTAAAGCTGACCTGAAGGAGAAGTAAGTGAGCTGCTGCACCTGCCACTGCCCTGGGCTAATCCTGCCTCCACTCTGGGATGCACTGACCTGCCAAGGGGACCCACAGCAGGAGCAACCCCAAGGAAGCTCCTGCTCCAAGTTTCCCCTGATTTCCTGGTCACGGTTTCCCCTTGATTTCCCTGTCACGGTTTCCCCTTGATTTCCCTGTCAAGGTTTTAGTCCCTGATTTCCCTGTCAGTTTTTCCTGTTGTTGTTCCCCTAGATTTCTCTGTCACGGTTCCCCCTGGTTTCCCTGTCCTGGTTCCCCCCTGGTTTCCCTGTCCTGGTTCTTTCCTGGTTTCCCTGTCCTGGTTCTCTCCTGGTTTCCCTCTCACAGTTCCCCCTGGTTTCCCTGGCCCCGTTCCCCCTGGGGCTGTTCCAGCTCCATCCCAGGAGCTGCTGTGCCTGTGCTGAGCTCTGGATCTTTGCTCTGACAGTGTCCAGAGCCAGGCAGGCACTGCTGCAGCCCAGGCAGGCTCTGCTGGCACTCCCAGGCACTCAGGCAGGATTAGCTGGGCTCAGGCTCGGGGTTAATCCCTGGAGCTATTCTGGGATCATGCTATGAAGTGCCCCATATAAACCCTGCCAGGGTGCTGGGGCAGGGATGTTTGATGGTCCCACTGGCAGCATCCAGGTGTTTTCCCCCCTGCCCACCTCCCACCCTGCAGGGACGCTTCCACAGCGCTGTCCTCGACCCTGCCCTGGCCTTACCCCTGACTCAGCACTGTGCAATCAGTTCCAGGGGCACTCAGGGTCCTGCTGGCCCTGCCCTGAGGGAGGCAGCTGGAATTGGGCCCAGGGGCTGCCCTTGGCACCGCTCAGGCTCTGGGAATCGTGGCTGCGCCGCCTCAGCGCTTCCAAGGGCTGCCACACTCATTCTCCTGAATCCAGTGCCTCATTCCTGGCCTCCCCTGCCTGTCCCAGGAGCCAGATCCTCCTCTGGAATGGATCCACCAGGATCTTTGATGAGGGAAGGGGCTGCTGCTGACCCGTGGGGTTTAGGGGGCTGCACTGTGGGTGCAGCTGCACTCGGGGACACCTTGGGGCCTTTTCTCTCCCCGTGTTTTCCCTCAATCCCACAGATCTGAGGGCACCAGGGGAGGTTTGCCACCCCAGCTCATTCCCTGGAGCTCACTGCTGGACCTCTCCATGCTGAAATAAAGCACTGATTCACTGTGTTGGAGTGTTGAACACGCTGGGAATGGCATCCCAGAGCCCTGGGTTCCTCCTCTGCTCCCTGGCTGGGGGCTGGGGAGCCTGTGGGTGTGGGAGCTGTGTGCTTTTACCTGGAATCTCTTCCCATTTCCCAGGTCTGCCATTGGAAAGGGGGTTGGGGCATTCCCAGAGCCAAAGCTGCCCTGGGAAGGTTTCATTTCACTCCTCTTAGCACTTTTCCCCAAATGAAGCCAGTCTGAGCTTGTTCCAAGGGTGTTCTTGGTACTTCCTGGGCTGTCAGGATTTTCTGGGCACAGGGAGCCAAATTTCTCACCAGAACTTCCCTGCACAAAGTCTGCAGGACTGGAAGCCACAACCCTGAGTCTCACAGGGGATCTTCACCCCTTTGGAGCTGGATCCTGGATCCCTGGAGGCTTGAGCTGGGCTTTGCTAGGCTCCAGTTCCCTGCTCCAAGGGGGTGAAGTCCCCTCTGGAGCTCAGGAGCCAGCGCCAGCTCTGCCCACATTGCCCTCAGCTCAGGTCAACCTCCAGCTCTAATTATTCACCAGGTTCCAGTCTGAAGGTTCAATCTGCCTGGTTGATTAATCAGGATTGATTAATCCTTGGATTTTCGGGCATTTAGGGGGGAATTCTTCCCTGGGAAGCCCTGGCACAGGGTGCCCAGAGCAGCTGTGGCTGCCCCTGGATCCCTGGCAGTGTCCCAGGCCAGGCTGGACAGGGCTTGGGGCACCCTGGGACAGTGGAAGGTGTCCCTGCCATGGCAGGGGTGGCACTGGGTGGGCTCTGAGGTCCCTTCCAACCCAAACCATCCCAGGATTCTCCAGGTCAGGTGACATCACCTGAGCCCTGGAAGGGTGGCAGGAAGGGATTTTTGGATGCTGCAATGGGAGGAAACCTTGGGAGTGCCAGTGATGAGGGGATGGCAGAGCTCCCTCCCCACCGTGGGCAGCTCTGCCAGGGGGATCCAGCAGGGATTGTTCCATCCCATCCATCCCTGCCCTGCAGCTCTGCCAGGGGGATCCAGCAGGGATTGTTCCATCCCATCCATCCCATCCTGCAGCTCTGCCAGGGGGATCCAGCAGGGATTGCTCCATCCCATCCATCCCATCCTGCAGCTCTGCCAGGGGGATCCAGCAGGGATTGCTCCATCCCATCCATCCCTGCCCTGCAGCTCTGCCAGGGGGATCCAGCCAGGATTGCTCCATCCCATCCATCCCTGCTCTGCAGCTCTGCCAGGGGGATCCAGCCGGGATTGCTCTATCCCTGCCCTGCCCGCAGCAGATCCAGCCGGGATTGCTCCATCCCTGCCCTGCAGCTCTGCCAGGGGGATCCAGCCAGGATTGCTCCATCCCTGCCCTGCCCACAGCAGATCCAGCCGGGATTGCTCCATCCCTGCCCTGCCCACAGCAGATCCAGCCGGGATTGCTCCATCCCTGCCCTGCCCACAGCGGATCCAGCCGGGATTGCTCCATCCCTGCCCTGCCCACAGCGGATCCAGCAGGGATTCCAGGCTGCCTTGCAGTTTGTGGATGCGGGCACGGGAGGGTGCCAGTGCCTTTCCCAACCCTTCCAGGAGGGCAGGGAAGGAGGAGGATGCTCCTGTGGGATCCCTGCATCCACCCCTGCAGCAACAAGGAAATATCCCCGGAGCCAAAGCGCCTCCCCCTCCGGGAATGGTTTAAATAGCGGTGGGGCATTGTCATGGAAATCTGGCTGGAGATGGGATTTTAGCAGGAATCTTGAAGTCCTGAGGGTGGAGAGCTCCAGGCAGCGCCTGGTGCTGAGGATTCAGGATGCAATCCCGCAGGAGGGATCCCATCCATCCCATCATCCCATCATCCCACCCCATTATCCCACCCCATTATCCCTTCCCATCTCCCCGAGCTCCCTCAGCCCTGGGCACACACCGGGTCCCCTCCCGGGACCCCGGGGCACTCGGAATTCCGCTTTTCCCCCCTCACTCCACGGCCCGGACATTCCCCGTGCCGTTCCCCCTCCTTTCATTATCCCACTAATGACAATTGTGCCTTATCGAGAGGATTTTCCTTGGTCGGGCGCAGCCGCCCCAGCCCGGCTTTAACGACACAAATTAAATTACGCTTCCAGGCCGACGCAAACTTCCCTGATTGTTTAAGAAATCGCTCATTTCCTCCCCCGTAGCCTCCAGCTGACCTCCCTTTGGAGTTTTGCCGCTTTTTCCCCCCGCATGGCACGCACGGGACCTGCCCCTGACCCTCCCCGGGACGGCTCCAGCCGCCGGCGCAGCATCCAGAGCCGAGATTTAGATTAATTCTCTAATAAGACAACGAGCCCCATGGAAATGATGTTATCCGAGGAAAAGGCAGATGACCTGGAGGCACTCGGAAGCTCCAATTACCGCTGCTCCTTGGAGCCGGTGCCTGGCAGCTCCCGCTCCTCCTGCACCCCTGGAACTCTCAGCCCTGATCCCAGAAGGGATGGCTCCTTCCATATTTCTGTGATTTGATTTCATTTTCTTTGTTAATTTATTTTATCTTTATTTTATTAGTTATTTTACTTATTATTGTATTTTATTAATTTATTATTTATTTTACTTTATTTTATTAATTATTTTATATTTATATTTATTATTTTATTTAATTTATTATTTTATATTTATCTTTATTTTATTAATTGTTTATTTATGATTTTATTTGTTTATTATTTATTTTACTTTATTTTATTATTTTATATTTATCTTTATTAGTTTTTTTATTTATTATTTTATTTTACTTGTTTAATAGTTATTTTACTTTATTTTATTTATTATTTTATATTTATCTTTATTTTATTAGTTATTTTATTTATGATTTTATTTTATTTGTTTAATAGTTATTTTACTTTATTTTATTTATCATTTTATATTTATCTTTATTGATTTCATTTTATTTATCCTCTGATCCACGGGTTTTCCTGCTCCAAAAGACCAGGACCCCAAAGCAGCACTTTTGGGCGGTTACACATCCTTGTGGACAGGAGCACAGCCTGATTTGGGATGCTCTGGCACCATCATTCCCAGCAGCCATTGCCTTCATGCCAAGCTGTGCCAGCTCCCACCCCTTTGGTGGCCTTTGGCACCAGTTTGCTTCAGAGGGATTATCTGGGTTCTTTCTGGGGCTGTGAAAATGCAGGTGTTGTGATAATTATGGGAAATAAAGGGATGGAAATTAAAAAATATCCTACCCCATCATGATTTCCTGGGGCTGGCAGGGGGAGAGGAGCCTCCCCTCACCTCACCTGTCCCAGCACCTCCAGCTGCAGAGAATCCAGGGTTTATTTATTCCAGTTTATTCCAGTTTATTCCAGTTTATTCCAGTTTATTCCCCCTCGCTGGCCCTGTCCGATCCCTTCCCCAGGTCTGGTTAATCCGACTGAACCTCCCAGAGCCACAAGGTGGGGAAATTTATTTGTTTGGGCTCTGTGGCGTGTGTTAATTAGGGAGATAACGACTGGAGACACCCAGAGCGAGTCTGAGCACGCCGCAAAAATGTTTAGCCCGAGGAAAATTTTAATCCTTTTTTTTTTTTCCCTTCCCTGGCTGTTGAGATGTGACTTTTTAAGGCAATTAGTGAGGGTTTAGCTGTTAATCAGTCATGCTTCGACACTTGCTTTGGGGTTTTATCTCCTGCTCCCAAGTGAGCATCTCCTGGAATCACCAGCTTCATTTTTGATGTGGGAAATGCCTGTCCCAGGTGGGAAATACCTGTCCCAGGTGGGAAATACCTGTCCCAGGCGTGTTCCTGTGCTCGGCACCGCCTGCCCAGGGCAGCACAGGGAGCTTTAGGTGGGATCAGAGGAAAAACTTTTCTGTGGAAAAGATTTTAAAGCCCTGGAACTGGCTGGGGAGTCAGCGGCCCCGGAGGAGTTGGAGTGAGCTGTGAGCACGGTGGTGCTGCTGGTTGGACTCGATGAGTTTCAGGTTCCATTCCAACCTTACCAATTCCATGATTCCATGCCTGGAGAGCCGTGCCCACCACAGGCTCCCTGCTCCTCCCAAGCCATCCCAGGTTTTTGGGGGTGGCTCCCTTGTGGGTGTCCCAGGAGCTGCCTGGGGTGGCCCTGACCCCCCTGTGCCATGGGACAGAGCCAGCACGGGGCTGTCACAGCTCTGCTGCCCTCCCTGCTCCAGCCTGGAGCTGCGGGACCCCAAACCACCTCAGCCCATGGCCCTGGAGGGGCTCAGCAGGGAGGACTGGGGATATTCTCAGTTTAGCTGAAGAAGGAACAGAGATCATTTCTCTCAGGCCTTAAAGAAAATAATTAAACCAATTATTATATCTCTTTTTGTAATTGTTGTTTATAGATAGGATTTCTTAGAGTGTGTTATTCATAATTTACTAACAGTGTGAGAAGTTTTTACTTTGAGACTAATCAAGTCTCAGTTTAGCGAAATGCATTACAAAAAGATCTGTTACTCTCTATTAAATGTTTTTATTCACTTTCTGAAGACTGAAGTTTCTTTCCATCCCTGACTCAACAGTGACAGAGAATGTTCCAGGCTGTGCCAGCATCACTCCAGCCCTGGGAGTGCTGGGTCAGGCTTGTGCCAGCATCACTCCAGCCCTGCCAGCACCAATCCAGTCTTGAGAGCATCACTCCAGCCCTGCCAATATGAATCCAGCCCTGTGAGCATCACTCCAGCCCCATCCCAGCCCTGTGAGCCCCATCCCAGCCCCATGAGCCCCATCCCAGCCCCACATCAGCCCCATCCCAGCCCCATCAGCCCCATCCCAGCCCCATGAGCCCCATCCCAGCCCCATGAGCACCATCCCAGCCCCATGAGCCCCATCCCAGCCCTGCCAGCCCCATCCCAGCCCCATGAGCCCCATCCCAGCCCCATGAGCCCCATCCCAGCTCTGTGAGCTCCATCCCAGCCCCGTGAGCCCCATCCCAGCCCTGTGAGCCCCATCCCAGCCCTGTGAGCCCCATCCCAGCCCCACATCAGCCCCATCCCAGCCCCACATCAGCCCCATCCCAGCCCCATGAGCCCCATCCCAGCCCTGCCAGCCCCATCCCAGCCCCGTGAGCCCCATCCCAGCTCCGTGAGCCCATCCCAGCCCCACATCAGCCCCATCCCAGCCCAATGAGCCCCATCCCAGCCCTGTGAGCCCCATCCCAGCCCTGTGAGCACCATCCCAGCCCCATGAGCCCCATCCCAGCCCCACATCAGCCCCATCCCAGCCCCACATCAGCCCCATCCCAGCCCCGTGAGCCCCATCCCAGCCCCACATCAGCCCCATCCCAGCCCTGTGAGCCCCATCCCAGCCCCACATCAGCCCCATCCCAGCCCTGTGAGCACCATCCCAGCCCCGTGAGCCCCATCCCAGCCCTGCCAGCCCCATCCCAGCCCCACATCAGCCCCATCCCAGCCCGTGGCCGCTCCCGTGGCCACCCCGGTGTGCCACCACCCCAAACCCCCTCTGGGGAGGGCGCTGCCCTCCGGGGCTCTCTCCCCACGTGCTGCTCGTTCAAACGATCCCCCGGACTGTCTGCAGCAATGATTTGTTGCTTGTAAAGCCGCCGTGATTAAGTACAGTTTAGCCTCCCGGTTTCATGTCTTATCATGTTTCATCTCGCACAAAAGACATTTACAGTCTATTTTCGACTTCAAAGCCGGTGCTCCTCGCGTGACCATCGGGGCAGGAGGATCTTTAAGCAGAACCTGCACGGCATTAGCGTCTCTTGATGTTCCCTGCTGAGTGAGGATGGATGGCTGCCCCAAAAGGCAGCTTTTTCCTATTGTTTTATGCAGCAGTGATTAATATTTCATGTTCCCACTGTTGCAGATTTGCTGGCTGGCACTGGCCTGCCCTAACAGTGCTTTCTGCATGTCTTACATGTCCAGCTTTTGTGCTCTTGGACACGGGGAGTGCGGCTTTTGGCAGGGTCCTCTGGGCTTATTGGAGCCTCCTGCCCGAAGCTTTTGGATTAATTTTGTCGTGATGACATCAGGGAGGGTGGGGTGCTCTCCTTCCCCACCCACCCCTCTGTCCTGTCCCTCATGGAGCCCCCTTGGCTGGGCCGGATTTTGGGGGTGCTGTGCCCTCCCTCCCTCCTGGCTGTGCCCCCACGGGATGGGGACAGCAGGGATGGCACCAAGGAATGGATCCTGCACTCTCGGGTTGCTGTTTGTTGATTGCTGCCCTGAGATGTGCAGGATGTCTCTGCTTCTGTCTCTGCTTCTGTCTCTGCTTCAGCCTGCGCGGCTGAAGAACGAGTCTGGATCTTCACTTTTCGCTCTTGAAGTTGTTTATTAATTCTTAGCTATAAAATTTTCTTTCTGCCCAGCCGAGATCTGCTCAGCAGGGCAGCCACAGACACTCTTTGTGTTGTCCTTTTATACTACAAACTACATAGAACATATTGACACTGAATTCCCAATACCCATCACCTGTGTTAGACAGTGCACTTCTACTCTAAACCAACCCCAAAGTGCCAACATCACTGCAGAAAATGGAGAACAACAAGAAGAAAGAAGAAGAAAGGCTGGACACACCCAGATTCCTCCATCTTGTCCCCATAACCCCCACACCAAAAATCCTAAAATCTGCATTTTCACCCTGTGATTATTCTGTTATTACACCATTCAAACCTGGGTGACTTTTAGGTCCTCATACAAAGCTGGTAACTCGCTCCAGGGGTCACAATCAAATCCCCAGGTGCCCTGGGCTGTGTGCCAGGGTCTCTGAGCCCCCTGATGAAGTCCTTGGTAACTCTGGACACCCGGAGGGATGCGCTGAGTTCTGGCACTCTCCAGCAGGCAGAGGTGAGGCTGGGTCCTGCCCTGCACAGGGAGGCTGCTGCTGTCCCTGGTGCCACCCCCTGTGACACTGGTGTCACCCTGGGCACCGCCACCCCAGCCTGGCACTGCCCCAGCCCCATGGGGCTCTGCCCCCCAGCTCCAGAGGGAGCCTTTGCACTGCATCCACCACCCCTTCCACACCACCATTCCCAAAACCCCCAAGGAATTCCCACCCAAATAAAATGAAATAATAAAAATAAAATAAAAACCACTTTGTAGAATAAAAACCGTTTAATAGAGAGTAACATTCCCAAAATTTTATAGGAATAAAAGCCATTTAATAGAGAGTAACATTCCCAAAATTTTATAGGAATAAAAACCATTTAATAAAGAGTACCATTCCCAAAATTTTACAGGAATAAAAACCATTTAATAGAGAGTAACATTCCCAAAATCTTATAGGAATAAAAACCATTTAATAGAGAGTAACATTCCCAAAATTTTACAGGAATGAAAACCATTTAATGGAGAGTAACATTCCCAAAAACCCCACAGAATTCCCACCCAGGGCAGGTGGAAACAGCCCAGGGCCCAGCTGCTCTGATGGAAGCCCCGCTGGAGTTTGCCAGAAGGATAAATGAGAATAAACCCAGGGGCTGTGAGGGCAGGCTCTGCTTCTCCTCCAGCCTGGAGTTCATCTAATTCAATTAGCCTGAGCACAGATAGAGGACAGTGGAGGCTGATGATTGGGCTCGGATGGGTCATATGGCTATGGATAACATTATGCTCTCCTATATGGATAATATTATTCAAACAGCCCCGTTTGAATTCAGATGCAGGGGCTCTGTTGTGGTTTGATGCTCTCATTTCAGGAGCAGAGGAGCTGTGGGAAGCCTGCCAGGAATCCCTGCAGAGCCCACGTCTGCTCTGGGGGCTCAGAGCTCATCCAAGTTATGTTTGGGATGAGGTGGGAGCTTCCCAGAGCACCTGGGAAGGTGCAGGGAGTTTAAACTGCGTCATTGTTAGGTGGAAAATAAAGACTTGAAAGGCACCAGGAGGGAATGTGGTGGAGTTTATTTAAAGAGGAAAAGCTGCACTTGGGAGCGATGATGGGGCCATGTGTCTGCAGGGCTGTGCTCATTCCTCCCAGATTATTTTAAATTTGAGCATCTTTTCTGCATCACAGTCTATCTTTGTTCCCCTCTGACGTCTTGGGATTTTATGGCCGGGGCTGTTGCTGCCAGCTCTGCTGGAAATCAACTTCCCTGCTTTGAACCCAACCCTGCAGCATCCCGCCCAAAGCTGGGCTCCAAATCAGTTAATCTCAGATTAATTTCAACTGCTGGCCCCGCTGGGTGGAGCACCGAGGCTCTAGCAGGGGTGTGAGCCAGGCAGGAGGTGCTGCCCCTCTCTGTCTGTCTGTCTGTCTGTCTGTCCAGGCGTGGGGTGCTGGCCCCACAGCTCCTGCTGCCTGCCGGGGTGAGCTAAACCTGGGACAGAGCTGAGCTGGTTTCCTGGGAATTCTGGCTGGAAAGGGGCAGGGTTTGTGTGTAAGAGCTGAAATGAGAGATGCAGGACTCCAGGGGCTCTCCAAAATGCAGTTTATTGTATCCAAAATGCAGTTTATTGCATCCAAAATGCAGTTTATTCCATCCAAGGTGTTACAGCAGTCCAGGCCTGTGGGTGACAGAGCTATGCCCACAGCTGTCAGCTCCAGCTGCAGGCAGGCCTGGAGACCCTTTGGCTTTGGTTACATTGCATTCTAGGCTTTTATTTTGATTAGAATGCATTCTATACTTTTATTTTGGTTACAATGCATTATATACTTTTATTTTGGTTACAGTGCATTCTATACTTTTCTTTTGGTTACAATGCATTCTATACTTTTCTTTGCTGAGCATCTTCATACAGTAGAACCAATCTATACCATAACTATTATCTCTAGCCTATCATAACTACTGTAATTACCATATTTATGTTACCATTCTCCAATCACTAACAGTCAGTACATCACATTTAAGCCAGAAGTTGTTTTTCAGGTTTCTTGCAGTAGAAAATTCTGAGACCTTTTTTCCTACTTGCAGCTTTGCTTGGGACATCTTCCTGCTTGGTAAAAACATCTTGTTTGGGGTGGGTTTATCCTTTGCTCTGAACCATAAAAACCCCTTCTAACCAACACACCCTTTGCCTCCTTGGTTATCCAGCCAGACTGGCTCAGCAATTCTTTTCATCTACATCAAAACTTCCTTTCATTCCCATTCTTCTTCACATTCTACATTCAAAAAATCTTTCTGCCGAGCACAAATATCTGTGAGACTTCCTTGTCAAACCTTCGTCCTTCCCAACAGCGTGGGCCCAGGTGTGAGGGGTCAGGGGCTGCACCAGCCGGGCAGGGGCGGCGCCGGGCGGGACGAACCGGGGCCAAGCAGGGGCTGGGATTTGCCAATTCCCGCCGAGGGGCGAGACGGATCCTGCCTTCAATCGCGGCTGCTCACGTGTGTGAGTCGCCCAAATATGTCAGGTATTTGATTCCATGTCAGGTATTTGTTTCCATGTCAGGCATTTGTTTCATTTCTCCCTTTGAGGCCAGAGCCGGGTGCTGATGCTTATCAAACCTGGGGCTTGGACCGAGGCTCCGGGGAGGAACTGTGCTCTCCTGGTAACCCAAGGCAGCGTTTAAATCCCCAAATTTGGCTCAAATGGATCTTCTCTGTGGGTCGCTGGTAGGGCAGGATTGTTTTCACCCAGGTTTGTGCAGCGTGGTGGGGAACGGGGGGGATATTTTGGAGCGTCCAAAGGGAGCTGTGAGCACCTGAGCTCAGCCTCGGCCAGGCTGTGAGTGCCCTCTCAGGCTGTTCCCAGCGTCAGACAGAGGAGTCCCTTTATCTGAGCTCTTTGCATCCCTTGGTCTTCTCTGGTATTCTTCTTTATGCAAGAAGCTTCAGAAATTTGCATTTTCCAACGCCCTCTGTACCACGGCAGAGGTTTCTTACGTAAAAAGGTTAAAATTCAACACAATGTTCTACAGGCTAAACTTCAAACGCTTCGTTCATCTTGCTAATTCCAGTGAAGTCCAAAAATCTCCATTTCACTGGGGCAACAGCTCGGCTGGCACCGGGGTCCTGCTCTGCCGCAGCCCCCGGGGAAGCTCCAGTGACCGCAAACCATAAATCAGGCTGTAAAATTAGCGGCTAATTAGCAGAGACTGCGGGGTACCGCGGGCCGGCTGCGCTGCCCGTGCGCCCCTGCTCCGGAGCCGCCACCTCGGAATGGCAAAATTAGGGCAAAACGAGGGGATGGATGCTACGAGGAGAAGGAAACACCGCCCAGAGGAGCTCTGGCAAGGCCACATCTCCCTCCGGGCGGGCTGCAGCAGGGTCTGGTGTCGCCTGCCACCAAATCCATTGTGCCCCGCTGGGCACGGAGGGACGGGCACAGCCCCCAGAACAGGGAGAGGGATGGAACGGCAAATAACCAACAAAAAAACCCCTTGGAACGGCAAATAACCAACCAAAAAAAACCCTTGGAACGGCAAATAACCAACCAAAAAAAACCCTTGGAACGGCAAATAACCAACCAAAAAAACCCCTTGGAACGGCAAATAACCAACCAAAAAAAACCCGTGGAACGGCAAATAACCAACAAAAAACCCCCACGGAACGACAAATAACCCCTGGAGATGTGTTACTGCTGGTGACTGTGCGGGGCTGGGGTTTTCCCTCCCCGCCGCTCCGAGCTGGGCAGAGCCCAGGGGCCGAGGACTGCAAAGCATTTGCTGCAGAATCTGAAGAATTCGGAGTGAAACCCCCAAAGAAATTAAGGACAGATGGGTTAGAGGGGAGGGAAAAAGAAACCCAAATTCCTCCTGCTGCTCGGTGCCTGCCTCCAGGGCACTGCCTGGTCCCTGCTGGGCTGTGCTGAGGGATGGATGGACGGATGGATGGATGGACAGATGGATGGATGGACGGACGGACATCCTTCATGCCAGGCAAACACCGTGAGCACACCAGAACAGTGCCCAGGGCCTGATGCTCCTGCAGCACCCAGGGCCGGCCCCGCTCTGCCCCCGGGGATCCCCGGTTCCCATCCCGCCCTGGAGCCGCTCTCCCAGCGGAGCAAAGCGAGGCACACGGGAGGAAAATGAACTTTTCCTCTCCCAACCGACAGCTCCAGGGCCGGGCCGAGCGCGGGGGCTGCCCGGGGTGGGAGCCCCATCCCCAGCCCGTGTTTATTGCAGTAATCACCGGGATTAGGGGTTTTCTGCTCGGGCTGGCGCTGGCAGAGTCACCCAACACCTGCGTGCTGACTTCAGCACCTCAAATATTTCTGATGCAATTCCTTTTATTCCCCTCCTAAAGCAAACGCGATGTGTTAATGGGTAAGAAACGAAGCATAATTGCTCCTTTGTGCGAAATCAGTCGGGGGAAATCGCAGCGGTTCGGTTGCAAAACTGGGGCTGCAAACAGGTTTGGGGTGGGACCCGCCTGGGCTTGGGGTGGCCGGGAGAGGGAACCTCCCGTGGGGTTCATGGGATGGGAAATTGTCGGGATCTCTTGTTGCTCACAGTGACCCCGAGAAAAGTTCCAAAGTCTCTTTTCCCAGCCCGGCGCTCGAAGGAGTCAGAGCTCTTCATTTCTCGGTCTCAAGGTCGTTTATTTTATCTTATCTATAAAAAATTTTCTCCTGGCCTGCCGAGGTCAGCTCAGCAGGACAGACAGAGGCACTCTGCCTGCCCCTGGGGTGGTGTTATGTCTTTATACTAAAAACTACGTATATAATATTTACCATAACTTCCCAATTTCTATCACCTGTGTTAGACACTGAGCTTCTACTCTAAACCAATCCAAAAGTGCCACCATCCCAGCAGAAGATGGAGGCCAAGAAGAAAAAGAAGGAGAAAGGCTGGACACACCCAGATTCCTCCATCTTGCCTCCTAAACCCCAAAATCTCCTTTTCCACCCCGTGATAACTTCACTATTATTCTACCGAAACTGTTTTGGCCTGCTGATCTGCATACAAGGTTGGTAACTTGCTCCACGGGTCATAATCCAAACCACAGGGGCATCCTGGGCTCTTGCCAGGGTCTCTGAGCCCCCTGGCAGGGTCTGGGCTGCTCAGGACAGCCAGAGGGATGTGCTGGGTCCTGATGGGCAATGGGCATCTCCTCCTCTCCGAGGGGCAGGGCTGGGGGCCAGGGCTCCTTCTCAGGCCGCGTTTGATGCGTTCCCGTGTGCCAGGCTGGGGGAAAGCACCTCCAGATGAAGGCAGCGCTGGCAGCGCCGGGGCCGGGGCCGTTTGCGGCTCCAGATGTGAACAATGAGGCCAGCGGGTCTTGATTTCATCTGTCGAGTAATTGGGCTGGAAGTCTGTGATGCTAATGACTCCACATCAAGCGCTCAGATGTGACCCATCCCCGGCCGGGGGCGGCCCGCGGTGGCCGTGATGAATGTCCCCCAGATGTTCTGCCCCAGATGTTGTCCCTCCAGGGGAGGCCAGACCCACACGTGTGCTGTTAATAACGCCCAAGATCTGAAGTTAGGAATGGCCGAGGGGGGCTGGGGGCGCTGGTCCCGCTCTGTGCTCGGGGCTGCCTGGGGTGGGGACACTCCTGGCTCTGAGGAGCCCCCTGAGACCCCACCGGGCAGCCCTGGGTGCTCTGGGGAGGAGGAGGAGGATCTGACAGCCACGGGAGGCAAAGATGGGGCTGGCACAAGGGACAGGGATGCTCTGGGGAGGCACAGGATGCTCCGAGGAGCTCCGACAGCCGTGAGAGGCAAAAATGGGGCTGGCACAAGGGACAGGGAAGCTCTGGGAGGGTTGCTGGAACACGAGGAATTGCCCCGGGGCAGATCCCGATGGTGTGTGGGCAATCCCAGATCGCTGGAACGGGAGGAATTGCAGCCTGGGGCAGATCCCGATGGTGTGTGGGCAATCCCAGGTTGCTGGAACACGAGGAATTGCAGCCCCGGGCTGTGGAGCCGAGCGTGTCCCGCGCCCTCCCGGCTCCGGAGCCGTCCCAGCCCTGCCCTGTGCCGGCTCCTGCATGTGCACCGCAGATGATGAGAGATGAGCGGGGCTGGGTGCGGCTCGGCTGCGCTGGGGCCGGCCCTGCCCGAGCTCCTCTCTGCTCCTGCTGCCCGGGACAGCCGGGGTTTTGCTGAAAACAGGGGGGTTTTCACCCAGAATGACCTGCTGCCCCCAGCCCCGGTTGGGCAGCTCAGGCTGCATCCAGTGATGGGGAGGTGATGAGGGTCACAGGGTCCTGGGCTGCTTTGGGTTGGGTTAAATCCCATCCAGGGACACCTCCCACTGTCCCAGGCTGCTCCAAGCCTGTCCAGCCCGGCCTTGGGCACTGCCAGGGATGGGAGCTCAGGGAGTGGCACCGTCCCTGAATGGGGAGGGTGAAAATTCAGGATTCTGGCCTGGCTTGGGAGCCTGATTCTGCTGCTACTGCTGAAATTCGGGTTTTAACTCATTAAACTCTGGAATCTGTGTTGCCCACAGAGGAGGTTTGGCTGGGGGTGCAGCTGGCCTGGGTTTGATCCAGTGCTGGGCTTTGTGCCCCTCTCTGACCCCACCTTTTTTCCTGTTCCCCAACCCCACCAGCACCTGAAAGAAGGACACTGGGAGCCTCCTTTGTGCTTCTGCTTCCCGTTGGAATCCCCCTTTCCCCCTCCATCCCTCTGAGATGTTCTCCTTCAAACCTCACCTTGTGTTTCACTGTGCTTGGCTCCGCTCCAGGTGTTCCAATCCTCAATCCCACACCTTTCCCTCCCTTTGGCCACTGGATATTTGCCTGAACCTGAGCCAGAAGAAAGCTCCCCCCCACCTGTGCATGGAATTAGCATGGGGGGCATGCCAGACCTCCACAGACTCCTAAATGTGGCCATCTGCACCTGGCAACGGGATTTTTTAATGGCAAACAAGGAAAACACCTCCAGCTCCTAAATGGGTTGAGGGTTTTTTCTCTCTGGAAAAGAAATAGGGGGGGAAAAAAAAAAGGAGGAAACTTGTAAATGATTTGCTTGGAAAAAGCCATTTCCCACAGAGATTGGGCACGGCCACGGGGAGCTCGTGGCTGTGACTCAGGGGAAGGAGGATGAGGAGTCCCAGCTGCTCTCTGCTGGGTTGGGAACAGCTCTGCCTGAGTCCTGCCTGCTCTGGGCACGGTTTGGGACAGGATTCTGCAGCCCTGCCCTGCCAGGTGATGAGCTGGGCCTGCCTTAGGGCACAGAGCCAGTCCTGCCTCTCCCCCTGCCTTCCCCAAAGCATCCCTGGGGCTGCACCCCTGCTCTGCCATCCTCCCTCACCTCAGGGGCTGCTGCTGCCCCTTCCAGGCTCCCCAGTCCCACACTGGCCCTGTCCCAGCGCCTCTGCACAGCCCCCAGCCCTGCACCAGGGAAACAGGCCCCAGGGGCACGGTTTGAGGCTGAAAAAGTGCAATTAAACCATGCAGTGACCCTGGTGGTAGCCTGTCCTGGATGTATTTGAAACAAGAATTTAGAGAATCGGGAATTCCCTGAGTGGTTTGGGCTGCAAGGGAACCTCAAAGCCCATCCAGTGCCACCCTTGCCATGGGCAGGGACACCTCCCACCACCCCAGGGTGCTCCAAGCCCTGTCCAAGCCTGGATCTCACCTGCTGTGGCCAGGAGAGGTTGCCTGGTGTTCCCTGGCGCTGAGCTGGTGCCCCATTCCCCCACCCCAAGTGCCATTCTTGCTCAGGACCTCATTCCCCCTCCCCAAATGCCATTCTTGCTCAGGAGCCTGCAGTGGGACCAGCAGCAGGAGGAATTCCTGCACTCCCCTCCCCACTGCTGGGCTGCTCCAGCCCTCCTTGGGAGGCTTCCAGGCTCATTAGGGAGATGTCTGTTTGCTGTGTAATTAACTCTAAATGAGATCAGCAGTGAACACAAATGCCATTAAAGGCTCCAGGGCTCCCTGGGCTGGTGAGGAGCTTCAGGACAGCCCTGGCTGGGCACTGAGGCTCTTGGGGATGGGACAGGGGTTGGTGAGGGGGAGCCCTGGCCCAGGAGGGACAGAGGTGGCTCCAGTGACTCCTCAGGGACTGAAGCTTCCTCTGTCATCCCCCAGGGCACTGGAGCCACTCTGGAATTCCCAATCCAGCTGTGGCCTGCAGCTGGACAGGCTCTGGGCCTCACCTTTGGCTGCATCCCTCACCCACTGCCAGCCCTGATCCTGCTCTGTTCCATCCCCTGGCTGCTCCCAAAGGGGACTTTTCCCATGGGAATGCCCTTGGCTGCTCCACATCCAGCCAGGAGAGACAAATCCCTCTGGTTCCTCAGAGCTGTGTGCCCAGTGCCTGGGTTACAGCAAATTAAACACACAGAAAAGAGCCACTTTTGTGCCTCCTCCCGTCCCTGTAATTTTGTCACTCCCAGGATGATGTGAAACCTGTGTCACCCCTGTGTCCCCACCCAGGAGGGCACCTCTGAGGGAATGACTGCTCCCAGTTTGTGTCAGATGGGCAGTGAGGAGGGGACTGGGCTGTGCCAGAGCCCCAGGGATGGGGTTTGCCCTGAGCTCTGTGCTTCTGCCTGCCCCAATAAAAATTGCACATTTCATCTATGTTATTTTTTAAATTGAAGCTTAAAGAAAAAAAAAAACCCAAAAAACAACCCCCAAACCAGTGGGTTCTGGCTGCCTTATCCCCTTATTGGGATGATTTAAATCAAAAGCAGGAATTGGGGGGAGGCTCCTTTTGTGGCTGCAGCTGGGTGGGAGCCAGCCCTGGCTCTGCAGCCACGGGGTGCCCGTGCTCCTGCAGCTCCCAAATCCCCAAATAATCCCACGGGGACAGGAGCACACAGCTGCTGCACCCACGTCCTTTCTGGGCTGCTGGAGATCCCCAGCCAGAATCCTCCTCCCTGGGATGCTGCTGCCTTTCCAAGCCAGGGGAATGAATGGGTTTGTCCTGTCCACACAGGCTCTGCCCCCAAATCCCCGGGGCTGGGGTGGCCAAAGCTCCTGCTGGGGCCGGGGACAGCTGGAATTGGGGGTGTCCTGCTCCTCCTCCCTGCTCGGGGCTGTCTGCAGCTCCCCACAGTCTCTGTACCCACGGGCAATTCTCTGTGCTGGAGTTTTGCAAAACCATATTAAGCAAAAATCTCGCCCTGGCGCTGCTGGCTCCGCTCCAGGCTGGAAATTGCATTCCCCTGCTTGAAATTCCTCCCGGAGTTTCAGATGGAGAATGTACAACTTCACTTTCCATCTTGAGCTGCTGTCACACATTTTAATAACAGGGCTGGGCTCCACCCCAGCCGTGGCTGCGTGCCAGGGCTCTGGAGCCAGCCCTCGGAGCTGCTGCTGGAGCTGGGGCTCAGCCCCACAGCCCAGCTCAGCCTCCTGCAGCCAGGCTGGGCTCCGTGGCTTGGTTTTAATCCTCGCTGATGAGGTGTGGGTGTCCCCTTTGGTGATGGGGACGGGGTTTGGAGGGGATCAGCTCCGTGTGCTGCGATCCCAGTGAGGAGATGTGATCCACCCCCCCTCCTTGCTCCTATCCTGATTCTGTGATCAGCTTTGGGGAGCCCTGGTGGGGCTTTTCCCCTCTCCATCCTGCCTTCCCCACTGCAGGACCGGGAGAAATCCCCCTGTACCCTGACATTGATGATGGTTCTTCCCCAGATTCCAGCAGATAAACCTCAGATCTTGGGGAAAAGCCTTTGCTGAGACCCTGGATGGGACAGCAGCAGGGGGGTGGCACTGCCAGAGCTGCTGGGGACATCCCTGTGTGGGTGACCCCAGGTGGGGACAGCGAGGAGTGACCTGGCAGGGCTGCGTGGCTTTGGGGACATCCCTGGGGATGGGGATCCCTCTCCCCGAGCCGCCTTTTCCGGGCTGCTCTTTGAACCCGAGCAGTTGTGCTCTATTTGTCCAACAGCGGCTGCAATCAGGGAAACAGCCGCGCTAATTGGATTGGGCCGGCGGCGCTAATTGGCTGCGCTAATTGGCTGTTTGGAGCAGCCGCTCCCAATCAAGCTGTGCGAGCCTTTCAGAGCCCTGCGAGCCTTTACCAGCCTGGCAAAGCGCTCCGTGGAGGGCACCTGCGGAACCATCCCCGTGCTCCTAAAGCCCTTTTCATCCCTGCCGATCCCCCCGGCCCTTTTCTTTCTTTCTTTCTCTGTAACAACAAATTGGGGGAAATCCTAGAAATCCCCGAGCAGCTCCTGCCTGGGGTGGCCTGGAGGAGGTGACAGTGCTGGGGGGGGACCCGTGGGGTGGCAGGGGTCCCACCCTACTGGGTTTGGGATGGGGGAGAGGGTGGGGCACGGAGCTCAGGTGTGCTCAGAACTGTGCTGGTGCTGCTGGGTTTGGCCCTGGTGGCACTTGTCATTGTCCTGGATCAGGCAGGACAGTCCCTGCTGCAGGACAGGGTTTGGGGGGAGAGCTGATCCCATTGCTCTCACCAGGGAGCTGATCCCACTGCTCTGAGCAGGGCTTGTGGGGAGAGCTGATCCCATTGCTCTGAGCAGGGTTTGGGGGGAGAGCTGATCCCACTGCAGGACAGGGTTTGGGGGGAGAGCTGATCCCACTGTTCTGAGCAGGGTTTTGTGAAGAGCTGATGCCACTGCAGGACAGGGTTTGCTCACACTCCTCCATGCAGCATCTCCCTCCCAGGGAGCTCCTGAGCCACCAGCCCGGCCCTGGGGCTGCCCAAGGGCTGCTCACTCCTGCCAGGACCCAGGGAGGGAAAACCACCCCTGGCTGTGCTTCAGTGGGGACCACTGAGGGTGGTGAGGCCCTGGCACAGCCACCCCTGGGACACCAAACACAGGGAGAACATTGCAGAACTCATTTATTTCACCCCAAATGCCCTGATTTTGCTAAGAACCTGCACGTGAGCTGCTCACCCTCCACGGCCTGGGCTGCATCCAGGGACCCTCCTGCAGGGCCCCCCAGCTCCCCCAGACACGGGGCTGGGGTGACCTTGGGCCCATCCCAAGCCCTCGGCGCCGGGCCCTGACCGCAGACTCGTGTTTTCAGCCTTTTTCCCAAATTTTGGAGGTGAGAAAGGAAGGCTCTGACTGCTCTGCGGGGAGCTGGCGGTGCCAAGAGGCCCCGTGGCACCAGCCCTGGCAGCCCCCAGGCCGAGGGTGAGGAGGGTGAGGAGGGGGAGTTTCCTGCTCCCCCTGCACCCTCACGGAGTCTCCCTGGCTGCTCTGGGACAGGAGTTTGTCAGGATCTGCTCCTGCCAAACGTTCCCATTTTGACAAACTGGCATTTTCCAAGAGCAACATTGGCCCTCCCAAGCCAAACAGGGAGCTGGAGCAGCTCCTGCTTCCAAAGGCTCAGGGAAAGGCAGCCAGGGCTGGCCAGGGGCAGGGTTTGGATGGGTTTGTGCTGATGGAACTGCTCTGATAGTGATGAGCTAGAACAGAGCCTTGGCAGAGTTCAAGGATAAAGCAGGGATTTATTAAAAGGCCTCAGTGGATACACCTTGGGCAGTGCAAGAGCTTGGCTGTGGCTACACCCAAGATGAACCAAAATGGTCACAAAATGGATGAGGTCTCACATTTTTTTAAGTTTTGGTCCATTTCCATATTGGGGTTAATTGTCCAATTACAGCTTTAGGTTGTGAAGTTCCATCCTTCCTGATTTTCTCTCTTTAATTCCCTGTTGTTTGCACTTTTTGGGCCTGGAGCTGCAGCGGTGTCCTTGGTTCTGGGGCTGGAAAAGGAAAAGGATTGTTCTGTGTGACCGAGCTGTGAGGAGAACTGCTGACACTTTGTATGGAGTTCAGAGTCATGGACCAATGCAGTGCAGAATCTGGGAAATAGGAAATAAACCAAGGCACCAGCAGCAGCAGCAGCAGCAGCAGCAGCAGCAGCTGCCCTCCCTCGGTGCCATCGCTCCCTCCCGGCCCTGGGAGCTCGGGGCTGGGGCTGGGAGGGGTCTCGGGCTGTCCCACCCCTGTGAGAGCTCCGGCGGGCGCCAGCCACGAGAGGGCACAAAGCCCTGGCCCTGCAGCCAGGCAGCCCTGTCACCGTGTCACCCTGCAGCCCTGTGACCGTGTCACTGTGTCCCCCTGCAGCCCTGTCACTGTGTCACCCTGCCACCCTGAACCCGTGTCACCCTGCAGCCCTGTCACCCTGTCACTGTGTCCCCCTGCAGCCCTGTCCCCGTGTCACCCTGCAGCCCTGTGACCGTGTCACTGTGTCCCCCTGCCACCCTGTCCCCGTGTCCCCCTGCAGCCCTGTCACCGTGTCACCCTGCCATCCTGTCCCTGTGTCACCCTGCAGCCCTGTCACCCTGTCACTGTGTCCCCCTGCCACCCTGAACCCGTGTCACCCTGCAGCCCTGTGACCGTGTCACTGTGTCCCCCTGCCACCCTGTCCCCGTGTCCCCCTGCAGCCCTGTCACCGTGTCACCCTGCCATCCTGTCCCTGTGTCACCCTGCAGCCCTGTCACCCTGTCACTGTGTCCCCCTGCCACCCTGTCCCCGTGTCCCCCTGCAGCCCTGTCACCGTGTCACCCTGCAGTTTTGTCCTCCTGCAGCTTTGTCACTCCCCAGCCCTGTCCCAGTGCCACCCTGCAGCTTTGTCACCCCACAAGTCCCCACTGGTGCCACTGTGGCCCTACAGGACCCTCACTGACCCCATCCCAGGCCATGGATCCCCACCAGCCCCCAGCTCTTGGAAAACCTGGGGATTAATTCAACAGAGTTAATTACATTAATCAGTTAATTAAGACACCAGCCTGGGATCCTGCTCTGGTGCTGGAGTGGGGCCCTTCCCAAAAACAGCCCCGGGAATGGTGAGAGGAGGAGGGAACACGGGCAAGGAGAAAAATGGATGGGAAAATGGTGGTGAAGTACGGAGAAATGATGTGGGAAATCATGGGAAACGTGTGAGAACACAGGGAAATGTGGGAAGCGTGTGAAAACATGGGGAAGTGTGGTAAAAATATGGAAAAAACATAGGAAAATAGGGGGAATGTGGGGAAATAGGGGGAAAATTGGGGAAAAGTGAAAACACAGAGTAACACAGGGAAATGTGGGGTAACATGGAAAAACAACCACAAATGTGGGGAAAAAAAGGAAAATACAGGGAAAATATGTGAGAACACAGGGAAATGTGGGAAGTGTGCGAAAAGATGGGGAAGCGTGGTAAAAATATGGAAAAACATGGGAAAACGTGGGAAAATGTATGGAAATGTGGCAAAATAGGGGAAAATGTGGGAAAAAAATGAAAGCATGGAGTAACACAGGGAAATGTGGGGTAACATGGAAAAACAAGCAGAAATATGGGGGAAAAAAGGAAAATACCGGGAAAACACGTGAGAGCACAGGGAAATGTGGAAAGCGTGGTAAAAATATGGGAAAATGTGTGGAAATGTGGGAAAATAGGGGAAAATGTGGGAAAAAAATGAAAGCATGGAGTAAGACAGGGAAATGTGGGGTAACATGGAAAAACAAGCAGAAATATGGGGGAAAAAAGGAAAATACAGGGAAAACGCGTGAGAGCACAGGGAAATGCGGGCAGAGGAGTCCCGTGCGCGGCAGGGCCGGGGCCGGGAGCGCTGCCCCAGGCAGGCGCTGCCCCGTCCGGCTGTGCCAGCCACGCGTGGGCGGCCCCGTCCCCGCAGGGACCCCGCGTGTGCCGCGCCCCCTCCCCGTTCCCAATCCCCTCCCCATCCCTTCCCCTCCCCGGGCCGTCACCGCCCCACGCGCGTGTCCTCGCCCTCCCCCGCCCCGCGTGGGGGCGGCGCGGCCGGGCCGGGCCCGGGGGGAGCTCGGGGGGCTCCGGGGCGGCGGCGGTGGCGGTGCGGGATGCGCGGCCCCCGATGGGATGTAGCGGGCGGCTGCTGGGAGCCGCCGGGGGCCGCCGCGCCTCGCTGCTCCTCACCATGATCCTGTTCTTCACCTACTTCTTCTCCTGCCTGCCCGGGCCCTGCGAGCCGCTGCCGCCCGCGCTGCTGCTGCCGCCGCCCGCCGCGCTGCCCGCGGGCCCGGGGGAGGCGGCGGCGGGCGCGGGGGGCGCGGGGGGCGGCAGCCGCCGCTTCCCCCAGGCCATCATCGTGGGCGTGAAGAAGGGCGGGACGCGGGCGCTGCTCGAGTTCCTGCGGGCGCACCCCGGGGTGCGGGCGGTGGGCGCCGAGCCCCACTTCTTCGACAGGTGCTACGAGAAGGGGCTGCGCTGGTACAGGTGAGGCTGCGGCGGTGAGGGGGTCGGTAATTAGCGCACAGCAGTTAATTGCTGCCCGGGCTGGGATGCGGCGGCTCCGCAACAGGCGGGTCCCGGGAGGGAAAGGGGGTCCGGGGGTCTCCGGCGGGACCGAGCCTCGCCCGGGCTGGGAAGGGGCTGGCGGCTGCTTTTGCGGGGCTGCTGCGGTGTGAAAAGCGATGTCCTTGTCCCCGTGTCCCTCCCTGTCCCCGCGCCTCCCATCCCGCATCCCGCCCGGCCAGGGACGAAGGCGGCAGCAGAAATAATGCGCTCGTTTCGCTCCGCAGGCTTTGAGGTTTGAACCTTTAGCGCTTTATCCCCAGCCGTGCCCCCGTTTCCCCACCGGGCTCCTTTAGGAATTGTTTTATTCGTGTGGTTTCTTAAAAAAACACAGAAACGAGCGAGGACCTCGTGCTTGATCCTGAGCCGGGCTCGGGGCGAATCCGTGGGATCCTCGGTGGGCAAAGGGCAGAGCGGGAGCGATCCAAGGTTTTGTTTTTTGAGGGTTTCCATGGGATCGGGCTCTTCGGGCGATAAAGCGTTCGGAAGAGCAGCTACTGTGCATGTGGAGTGGATTAAACTCTGTCTCCTGGCCAGCTCCAGAGCGCTGGGCCAAGGGAGTCGGGAGCGATAAGTCCCTTGAAGCCGGGGGTGGAATTTGCCCCGTTATTCTGAAGGCAATCCAAATGTGCCGATGTATGAAAGCGCCGCGGTGTTCTCGGGGAAACATCTGAAAATAATCAAAGGAGCAGCTCTCGCTGTCCTTCCTGCCTCTCCATCCCCTTCTCCCCGAACACCGCGTTCCTCCCCATCCTTCGGGGGAGGCTGCAGCTTCCCAAGCCTCGCCGAAGTAACAACCTGTGAAAAATCAGCGTGTTTAATGGAAAGAGTAATTTCAGCGGTAATTTTACCCGCAGACTTTCAGCTCTCTGAGCCCACATCTGGGCTGTAAAGTTACGACTTAACACACCTTCAAAACCCAGTAAGTAGCGGCGCTCGTTTTTACGGCTGCATGAATATTGCCGTGATTTATGAGCTCATTCCTCAGCTCCGTTCGGGTCCGCGCCGCTCCAGGAGCAATAATGATGATCACTAATCTTTTTGGGGTGAGGACTGCGAGCTGGCTCCCGCTCGGCAGAATGGGGCTTTAATGACTGCGAGCACATAATTAAAGCGGGGAAGATCGAGCGCTTTCATATCGCTCGGCGGAGCCCGGCGAGGCTCGCAGGACGGAGCGCAGAGAAGGAGCAGAAATAAATCTGAGTTTGGATGGCTCTGCTGCGGGTTTTTAGTGCTGGAAGTGCTTGCAGGGAGCCTGGCCTGACACCAGCTTCGAGATGATCCCGCATGTGGTTGTGGTAAATTTGGGGAAATGGAGCGGGGAAGGTTTTCTGGGCTGGGGAGAATCCGCATCCTCCGGGGCGAGGCAAAAAATCAGGAGATGTTTTACTTAACTCTGCATAAAGTGTGGTTTTAATCACACACACACACACACAGAGCCATTTCCCTTCGCTTCCTCTCCTCTCTGCCTCTTGTTTTGTCTTCTCACAAGACCTCGCAGTGCCCAGGGATCTTATCCCCGGCAAAGCCAGACAGAACTAAATGTTTAAAGCTGGGGTGTGCTGGAGTGGAGGGGAAGAGGAGTTGGACAGAAACTCGGGTTTTTCCTATGGATATCTCAAAAGTGGCGTAAACATTTTTAAAATGTTTGAACTTGCTAGGAAACCGAAATTACACCAACTGCTTCTCACGCCAAGATATTTGGCCCGAAGGCACCTGTAGGTTGTTGCTTGTTTTGAGTAAATGTGGAAAAAGAATTCCCTTGGAAATATCACTCCAGAATTATTTTGTTCTTTCTTAGCAGCTCTGTCCCGTAGTGATTTCCCTGCCCTGGCAGGAGCATCTCTTCGTGGGTGATGAGTAGTTTGTTGTAAGTTACTGACTGAAATAATTTATTCTTACTGGTTTGTTTTATTTAATTTAAATTTGAAATGGCCCAAAGCCACCCCTTTTTTTTTTTTGGAGTAGTAGTGGAAAGAAAATGTTCTGCAAAAGCATCTCCTACAGAATTCCTTGAGTTACTACAGCTTTAGCTAATTCTGAGGAGATTAAACACCTTTTTGAGGCTGCAGCATAAATGATTTAATGGCTGATCCAAGCACGATGGGATGCTTTCTCCTCAAGCAAAACACAATTTGAATTCTTTTGGCACTCAGTGCTGCTTGAAGGAAACCTAAATAAAAAGAAGAGAGGATGCTGGGGTGTCTGCTGCCAGTTTGGGGTGTGGGGGTTCCCTGTGGGAGCCTGGAACTGTCTGTGCCTGTTTTGTGGGAATGTAGGTGAGGACAAATGGGAAAAACTGAATTGAATCCGAGCAGTTTGGGGTGAGATTCAGAATTCCATTGCAAAACTTGGAGCACCTGTGAAGGTGTGGGGCCAGGTCCTGCCTTTGCCTGTGGGGATGGAGGAAAACAACATTAGTGGGGTGAAGGGGTTTGGGGGCTGGAACCCCCTCGGTGAGAGGGGAGCAGGTTTGGGCTCACAGGGCACATCTGGGACGTGTTCACCCCTTGCATGGCGGGGCTGGGGCTCTCCTGTGTCACTCTCTGCTCCACTGGGGACGTTTTGGGGGCGTAGCAGAATCCTTGCATGGGGTTGTTCCCTTTTGGGAGGCCAGAGCTGCTCCTGTTCCCACGCAGAGCTCCCGGCTGCTCCCCCTGCCTCGCACCCACCTCGGGGCTCCGGGGGAACAGGGCAGGAGAGGAGGGGAACAGCAGCTCTGGGGAGCTGGAGAGGGGCCTGGCTTGTGAGAAAGGGAGTTCAGCTCTGAGGGAATTGTGTGGAAAGCTCTGAGCTCATCCAAAGAGGTCTCCTTGTCCCCATCTGCCAGAACTCTGAGGCAGGATCGGCTCGGTGTGAATGGGCTTTTCCCCTGGCTCGGGTTTCCCTGAGTGATCTGGGATCCCTATCCCTCTCCTCCTTCCTGTCCTCCTGCTGTTCCCAAGGGCCAGAGGAAGGTTTGGGCAGGAATGGTGCTGGGCCAGGGCTCCCTGCACCCCGTGTGTCCCTGGGATTGCACACACCGGACCTGTAGGAACTGTAAAGAATCCCCTATTTTCACACAGTTCACACCAGAAGCATTAAAAAGTACTATGGGATGTCTGGTGATTGTCCCTCTGCAGCCAGAGGGACACGAGGGGCTGCAATCCCCACCGAGCATCCTCAGGCCCTGCAGAGCCAGCCCAGAGCTCTGAGACTCCGAGGCCAAATTTAACTTTTCATTGTCGTTTTCCCGTCCCATCCAACACGAAAGCTGGCACGAGGGGCCAGGAACTCTCCCGGGGGTTCCTCATCCCTCTGTGCTCCTGCTGGGCTGTCCCAGCTCGGGAGCACCTCCGGGAAGGTGCAGGGGGAGCGGGGAGCCCTTCCCTGGCCCGTGGGGTTTGCCCCCTCCCCTTCCCCAGCCCCATTCACAGCAGCTAATAACGCTCTTGAAAGGCTTCCAGGATTTCTTGAGCCAGACTTTGTTATCTCGGAACCTCGCAACCCCGACGCCTTTGAGCGACAGGGGAAGGACGCGGCTGCGGCGCTGCTCTTTTGACTTTTGCCGGGAGTGTTATTGGCAGCTGAAAAGTGCAGCTAAGTAGGTGCCTGGAGGGGTTTTTGTGTGTGTTGTGATTGTACAGACAGATCGAGACACTCTATAGCCCGAGCTGCTGAATGGGACCGGCTCCTCCGGAGCCACCAGGCTGCGTTTTGGCACCGCTCTGCGGCCCCTTCCAGGGCGAGCTTTGCTTTCCTCGGGGAAGCGCAAAGGTGGGGACAGACAAAGGAATCCGGGCTGGCGATGCTCGGAGCTGCTCCGGGACGTTATCTTTATTCATTGGCACCGCTAATCTCCCCTCCTGATGGACTCGATTGCAGGCTCAGAGCGGCCCTTGTTCTCCCGGGCCGCTCGCAGCCGCTCAGCCCCGCAGATTCTCGCCTCTGTTTCTTTGCAATCTTTTCTCTGCCATTCACAAGTGAGACCTTTCTGTCTCAGCTTCCCGGATCCTCACCCCCGTGTTTGGGAAATGAAACCTCGAGCACAAAGAAAACATGCGGGAAACCTGAGAAAAAGCTGATTTTAACTAAGAATAAGATACACTAAAGCTTTTACTGAAGGCGTAGTGTTTTGGATCGGCTTTTATGCGCTGTTTTAGCGCCAGCCCTACTCTTAGGACCAGGCTTAAGTGCTGGGTCTCCCTGATGATGTGCCCCTGCTTTCTGCTCCCTAACTTGGGAAGCAATCCATAATTCGTGCAAAGTTTGGGTTTCTGCAAACTGCTTTCACGTGGGATTAAAAATAGCTTTTACTGCCACGATGAGGAATTAACATTTGAAACCATTTAAAGAGCTCCCAGGCAGGGGTTGCTGCGGGTGGGGAGGGACAGGGGCTGTGCCTGTCCTGATCTGGGGGGTCGGGGATGGGGTGAGGAGCTCAGCTCAACCCTCCTGCCCCCCATTTTCACGCTGTTACTCCCTTATTTCCACCCGGCCGCGTTTTCTTCCCGACCCCATCAAGTGCTTCTTGCTGACCCAAGCAGGTTTGGGAGCCTGAATTTGAGCCTGAATTTGAGCCTGGCTCAGCCTCCAGGCGAAATGAAGTCGGGTTGTTCCTTGTGCTGCTGCTGAGATCGTGTCAGGCTCGAGCGATTGGAGCTGCGTGTTAATGTTGGCTGGGATTTGGGGGATAAAAGCTGCGACTTGCAGGGTGGAAGGTGCTCATCCCGCCTCAGGAATGCTCTCCCTGTCTCTGGCTCTGTTAAATGAATGGGGGGATTACACCCGGGCTGGGCAGGGGGTGTGCAGGAGTAACCCGAGTTCCTAAAGGATTTCAGATCTGCCAGGATTTCCATCCCAGGCTGCTCAAACACACCCAGAAATCACAGGGCTAGTTTAAAAAAATAACATTAAGGGAATGAATACCTTTGGAAAAGGCTTCTTCATTCCTGTCCTTTCTCTTGTTGTAACTTCAGGGGGTAGAAATTGAAATATTGAAACTTTTCTTTTTTTTTTTCGGCCCATGTAACTCCAGGGAAGTTTTGAAAAATATGTCAAATATTGCCAAAAAATCCACCAAGAGTCGGGAAAGCCGCAAGGCTTCTGTAAGTGGAATTACTGAAGGCTTGGAGAAATAATCACAGCAGTGTAAAGGAAAGTTTGGGAGTTTCTCCTTCAAGGCATTAGGGGGATTTTTTTCCCCTGGATTTTTTCTTGATAGTGACAGAAGGTGGAAAAGGCCGGTGGATTTAGAGGGTGCTTTCATGCAAGGAGAGACAATTACTTAAGAGAGTTCAAAGCTTATTTATAAAACAGTAATTACCTTCCCCTGGGATGGAGACGGGCAGCTCTGGCAGTGGGGAGGGGGTTCCAGCACTTAATTGGCAAAGATGCTTAAAAGCTTCCTCCTGACCTTTTCAAAAACTTTCTGCTGCAACAGGCTCGGGCAGAGATTGAAAACCTGCCCGAGGAAAGGCCAGGTTTAATACCGAGACTTAGCTCTAAATGGCTTTTCAAAGGGCTGTGGAAATCCTCCTGCTTAGGGAGCTGGGGGTGTCAGAGAGAGGGAGGATGAGGGATGGATGGACAGGGATGAATGGGTGAGGGTTGCATTAGGGATGAGAATGATGGATGGACGGACGGACAGATGAAGGATGGATGGATGGACACATGGATGCTCCTTGTCTACAGGACAGAGCTCTGGGACCTGAGCCTGGCAGTTCCCTCCCTGCATCCTGGCTCTTGGGATGGCCAAAATATTGAAGTGAGGAGCACAGGGGTGTTCTGAGAGGCTTCTGTGGGGCTTGGTTAAAAGCCAGGTCTGGGGGGTGAAGGCAGCCAGGGCTGGTCCCTGCTGGGCACGTCAGGGCAGTGGTTTAAGATGAGTCTTCCCTTTCCTGTGGGAACTCATGGAATCATGGGATGGTTTGTGTTGGAAGGCACCTCAAAGATCAGCTCATCCCACCCCTGCCATGGCAGGGACACCTCCCACTGTCCCAGGCTGCTCCAAGCCCCAGTGCCCAGCCTGGCCTTGGGCACTGCCAGGGATCCACAGCTGCTCTGGGCACCTGTGCCAGGGCCTCCCCAAATTCACCCCACACAAAGAACAGCCCAGACCCCCCAGTCCCACCATGACAAACTCGTGGTGGTTGCAGCCCTGAGCTTTCCCCATGACAGGGATGGGATCTTGGCTCAGGATTTACACACTCACCTTTGGTGGTGATGCTCCTGGGTGGAAAATTCACAGCAGCTCCTTGGACTTCCCCTCCTTCCCCCTCTGCTCAGAGACAGCTCAGATCACAGCAATCTCAAAATTATTCCTGCATCCCTGCAGTGAGTCACTCTGACTGGTTTGAGATGCCAGTGTGGATGTGGCACTGGGGTGGTGAGGGGGCACAGGGGAGCAGTGGGGTCCTGCAGGTCACCCCAGCACTCAGGGCCAGTGTGTGCCAGCTCTGGGTGTGGCTCCAGGGCTAGAGCAGAGCCGGGGTTTGCATGGCTGAGATGGTGCAGAGCCATGGAGAGCATCCCTGCTGCACCAGGTGCTGTGCATGGACTGCCCTGAGCTGGAGCACGTGGAGAGCTGGTCCCAGGCTGAAATGTAGGAGGGAATGGCTGAAATTCAAAAGAATTCACCATCTGGGCTGTTAGAGCCCCAGCACAGGATGTTTTAGGCAGCCTGGGATAACAGCAGCACTTTGGGAGTGGGATGAGCTGCCGGGCTCCTCCTCAGAGTGACTCTGGCGTGCTCCACCGAGGAAATCTGGTGGCAGGCAGGGACACAGGGAAGGAACTCCTCTCTCCCTGCCAGCAGCTCACAGTGAGGGGCTGGCAGGAGCCTCCCACGCCCCCGGGGCTGCTCTGCATCTTAGCCCACAAAATTGATCAGGAGCAGGAGGGAATTACATTAATACAGTCACTTGTCACTGAGGTCTTATTAGGAATCTGCGCTCATTAGTGTGGAGAGAACAAGGCTGTGACCTTGTTAAGATCCTCGGGCAGGGAAAGGCTGATTGACCACTTTGCTGCTGATTTATCGCCGGACCCCTGAGCTGTGTGTGGCACACCTGGCCCTGGGCACACCTGGAGGGCTTTTCTGTAGCTGGAGTGAAGAATTGGCGTCCCCTCCCCTGCCCCATCCGCACCCTCCAGGCTGATTCAGCCGGGAATTCGCAGCCGCGTTATGCAAATAAATAAAAAAATAAATCAAAGCAGGCGGGCGGTGATTGATGGGAAGGGCCAAGGAAAGTGACAGGTCCGGTCCCCAGGGGCCACATCCCGGCTCTGCTCGGCGGGGGCTCCTGCCTGGTGCAACTTCCCAGCTGCTCCAGAGCCGCCGCATCCCAAACCTGTCCCAAACCCATCCCAAACCCATCCCAAAACCATCCCAAAGCCATCCCAAACCTGTCCCAAAGCCATCCCAAACCATCGCAAAACCATCCCAAAGCCATCCCAAACCTGTCCCAAACCCGTCCCAAAGCCATCCCAAAGCCATCCCAAACCCCGGGGCTGGGGGAGCTGCTCCCCGTCCCCCTCTGCTCCCGACATCAGCCCCAGCCCAAGGCAGGACAGACCCGCTGGGGGTGCAGGAGGGGTGGGCTCAGCTCTGGGGACAGATTTGGGCACGGCAGGAAGGACATGGAGGGGTTGAAGTGTGGCCAGGGAAGGGAACGGGGCTGGGGAAGGGCTGCAGAATCCCTGAGGGAGCTGGAAAGGGGCTGCAGAATCCCTGAGGGAGCCGGGCAGGGGCTGCAGAATCCCTGAGGGAGCTGGGCAGAGGCTGCAGAATCCCTGAGGGAGCTGGGCAGGGGCTGAGCCTGGAGCAAAGGAGGCTCAGGGGGCCCTTGTGGCTCTGCACAGCTCCTGCCAGGAGGGCACAGCCAGGGGGGTTCGGGCTCTGCTCCAGGGAACAGGGACAGGAGCAGAGGGAACGGCCTCAGGCTGGGCCAGGGCAGCTCAGGGTGGGATTTGAGGGAAAATTCCTTCCTGGAAACGCTGCCCAGCCCTGGCACAGCTGCCCAGGGCAGGGGTGGAGTCCCCATCCCTGAGGGGATTTATCAGCCCTGTGGATTGTTGGACTGGATGATCTTAGAGGCCTTTTCCAGCCATGATTCCACAACTCCATAATTCCTTCTGGGGGTGAAATCAAGCCCCCATCAGGGCAGGATCCTGAAATGCCTCCGCCATCTCCACAGATTATTTAATTCCATTTTATTTTCCCCTCTCTGGAGGCTTCTGTAGGCGCTGCTTGCGCACGAATCTTTCTCTGTCCCCACCTGCCCTGAGTCCCTGGTAATTCCAAGTGACAAATGTCCCCTCCAGGGCCACCCTGCCGGGCAGGAAATGTCCCTTAAGTGGCAGCCAAAGAAATCCTGCAGTTCCCGGAGGGGCTTGGTCAGTGCCATCGATGGATCGGCCACTTGTCATTGTCAGCGTGATCGCTCAGCGCTGCTGCCGGTGCCTGGGGACAGGGAGGGGACACTGCTGTCCATGGGGATGTGACACTGCTGTCCCAGGGGATGTGACACTGCTGTCCTAGAGAGGGGACACTGCTGTCCCAGGGGACGTGACACTGCTGTCCCAGGGGACGTGACACTGCTGTCCCAGGGGATGTGACACTGCTGTCCCAGGGGATGTGACACTGCTGTCCCCACGGTCCCTGGCGTGCCGCAGCCTCTCCAGGGCTGTCCCCCCTTTTCCTGCGAGCGCCAGCCCGGCGGGACAGGGGAGGGGGGGGGTTTATTCTGGGTTTATTCTTCCTCCGTCACTTCTCTGCTTCCCAAAGTCATCCCCCAGAGCCACACAAGCCTGAGAAAAATTTCGAGGGGCCGCTGCCAAGGACTTTGAGCCGAGGTTTGGGTTTTGTTGAGGGCAGGCAGAGTTTGTGTGCATGAAAAGCCGGGTTTGGGGGGAGGGCCGGGCAGAACGTCCCCCCGCGGTGCCCGAGCCCCGAGCGTGACAAACCCGCATCCGCCCGGGCACAAAGGAGCCGTGAAAGGGGCTGGGATGGGATGGGCTGGGATGGGCTGGGATGCTGCCAGAGGGACAGGGACGCAGCCCAGAGGGACAGGGACACAGCCCATGGGACAGGGACACAGCCCATGGGACAGGGGGCATAGCCCAGCGGGACAGGGACACAGCCCAGAGGGACAGGGACACAGCCCGAGGGACAGGGGACAGACAGCTCAGCAGGTCAGTGACACAGCCCATAGGGACAGGGACACAGCCCAGAGGGACAGGGACACAGCCCATGGGACACAGTCCATGGGACAGGGACACAGTCCATGGGACAGGGACACAGCCCATGGGACAGTGACACAGCCCATAGGGACAGAGGACACAGGTGTCCCCATCCTGCTCCGTGGGTTGGGACACAGGGCTGGGATCAGCCCAGGAAGGGCCCTGCAGGATTGGAGCTCTGGGAACTGGGATTTTTAGATTTCTGTGCTGACAGACTCTGACTTCCAGGAGGGCACTGAGTTTGTCCTGAGGCCATGGAGAAAATTCCAGAATGGATGAATAACACCAGGATAGCACGTGTGCAGTGGGGTAGAAGTGTCAAGAACCTAAAGTTTTAGAATATAGTAATATATAGAGACTTGAGATACAATTTTAAGACAATAACTAATCCTTCTTCTTCACTATCTTCATTTTCTTCTTCATAGGTTTGAGTGGTGTTGGGTTAGGGTTGGGGATTTCACCTGCTGTGCTCAGGCACTGTCCTGCCCTGGCCTCCTGGGGTTTTTTGGGATCCTGGCTGCCCCTGGCTTTGGGGTTTGTTTGGAGCTGGTGTGAGGCAGGAGGTCTGCAGGGAGTTTGGGGAGCTCAGAGCTCATTTTGGATGATGTGGGATGGATGGATGGATGGATGAGGGATGGATGGATGGATGATGGATGGATGGATGGATGGATGAGGGATGGATGGATGGATGGATGGATGGATGGATGGATGGATGGATGGATGAGGGATGGATGGATGAGGGATGGATGGATGGATGGATGGATGGATGGATGGATGGATGGATGAGGGATGGATGGATGAGGGATGGATGGATGGATGGATGGATGAGGGATGGATGGATGGATGGATGGAAGCAAGCTGGGTTCTGGTTCTGTCACTGTTCCAGGCTGGTGTCACCCCTGGCAGGTGGCTCTGGGTCTGGGGTGTCCCCAGGGCTGTGGCTGTGTCCCTCTGGGTGTTTGGGTCACATCCCTCACTCTCTCCCAGTCCCCAGCCCCCCCAGGTCCCTGGGCTGCTTTAGGGAGCCACCAGGGAGGGTCACCCCAACCTCGCCAGCCCCTGGGGGTGGTGGCAGTGGGGACATTGCTGAGCTCAGGGTCACAGAATGTCCCAAACTGGGACAGCCCCATTGCTCCAACTCATCCCTGGCGTTGAGTCCAGCCCAGGGGGAGCTGAGGGGGCCCCAGAGCCCCCAGCCCAGGGCAGGGGACAGGGCAGGGACCCCCAGTGGGTCACCCTCGTTAGCCTGGGTGTGACATGCTGGTTAATTGCCCCCTGTGCCATCAGAGGGGCCGTGTGGGGCTGGTGTCACTCTGCCACCGCTCCGTGTTTGATCCCCGTCTCGTCACAAGGCAGATAATGAGGGACAGCCTTGCTCTGGTCCTGGTGTGAATATTAAAAATGCATCTTTGGCTGCTTTGAGGGGGATCAGGAGCGTGTGAGGGTGCCCTGCACCCACGGGGCTGAGCAGGGATCACACCCAGGCCTCGCTCATGTTAGAGCTCATAAAACTTGAATTATTGAGCAGACACTGGGCAGGGGAGATTCCTTTCAGCATTAATCACTCTGCTGGTGCAAGACCTTTTCTAAACTTTTTTTTTTTTTCTGGGCAGAATGCCTTTAAATAAAGGCTCAGAGGTTCAGTGAGCACCTAACTCCAGCTGTGCCCAGCTGTGTGAGCCTCATGTCAGCGCCACAACCAAACAAATTCCTGCCAGTGTCAGCACACACCTGGTTGCTGGGGGTTTCTGGTTTCCTGACACCCAGGGCTGATGAGTTCCACGCTCAGCTGTGTGTGTGTGATGTACCCAGCTGTGACCCCACTTCTGATGGGTGCAGAGCAGGGCTGGGCAGGGCTCTGTGGAAGGAAACCCGGCTGTGAGAGCCCCTGGGCTGGGCTGGGAAGCTCCCAGGGACAGATCTCAGTCTTTGCATGCAGCTGGAGAGAAATTAAAGCACGATCTGGGTGGAGGACAGGGTGGGAACTCCTCTGATTTAATTCGGAATCCCCAGAGATTTGATGATTTTTGAGTCACGGAGCCTTGGCACGGGGGGAGTTTCAGTTCTTGCTCGAAGCCAGCGTGTCCTGGAGACAAGAAAACTGTCCCAAGGACAGGAGAGCCACAGCCCATGTGAATGTGCAAAGCTGTGCATGAACACAATCCCAGTCTGGGCTGGAGGTGTGTCACTGTCACATCTTCTGGAAAAATCCCCTTGCCCAAGATTCTTCTTCTCCTGGGAAGTTGAGAAGCCTCAGAGAAAAAGGAAAACAATCATGATCTGATTTGCTTCTCCTGTGTTTTGCTGCTTTGGAATGTGGTTTGGAGATTGTTCCATTGGATTCTGGTGCGAGTGTTTTCACTCTTTGGCCAATTACATCGAGCTGTGTCAGACTCCTGAAGAGAGAGTCACGAGTTTTGCTTTATTATCTTTTAGCCTTCTGTAAGTATCCTTTCTCTATTCTTTAGTATAGTTCAGTACAGCATTCTTTAATATGATACAGTATCTTAAAATAAGAAATGAGCCTTCTGAGAACATGGAGCCAGATGCATCATTCCTTCCTGCCATCTAAGAGAGGTGGTTCATGATCCTCTCACCTGCAGAAAAACTTCAGCAACAGAGGTTAGGAAACCATTTGGACATGTAAACATCTCCCAGGCCACAAAAGCCCCCAAACCACCTCCCTGGCCATAAGAAAAAAAAAAAACCCCAAACCATCTCCCAGGCCATAAGAACCCCCAAACCATCTCCTAGGCCGTAAAAACCCCAAACCATCTCCTAGGCCATAAAACCCCCCAAATCACCTCCCAGACCACAAAAACCCCCCAAATCACCTCCCAGGCCATAAAAACCCCCAAACCATCTCCCAGGCCATAAGAACCCCCAAACCATCTCCCAGGCCATAAAAACCCCCAAACCATCTCCCAGGCCATAAAAACCCTCAAACCATCTCCCAGGCCATAAGAACCCCCAAACCATCTCCTAAGCCATAAAACCCCCCAAACCACCTCCCAGACCACAAAAACCCCCAAGCCATGCTGGCAGCCCAGTGAGGAATGGTGGCTGCTGTGGTTTGAGGGGCTCAGCAGATGAGATGAAGGCAGGGGGGAGCAGCAGGAGGTGGGAGGTGCTGCCTGGTGCCCCCACAGCCAGGCAGGTTTGCCCAGCCCAGCCCAGGGTGAGCCCCACACGTGCTGTCACCGTGCAGGACAGAGGAGAGCAGCTCTCAAAGAACAAGGAGAGCTGTTGCCACTTCAAAACCCGCCTGGGAATTGATGCCAGGCCTCCAACAGACTGATGCTCCTTTCTTCTCCCCTTAATTAATTCCTGTGCCTGCAGTGAATTTCCATCTTTTATTTGTGTGGCAATCAAAGGCTGCGAGCAGCGAGGCTCACATTAGGAACAGACCCATCCAAACCTTTTTTTTCCCCTCTTCCTGTATCACTCCTGGCCCTCTCCTCAGGCTGCCAGGCTGCAGCTGAGGCACAGATGCCAGGAGATGGCTTGGCTGGAGCAGGGAGGGGCACGCAGAGCCCCGGGGTTGGCTCCCTGCAGGTCCCCTTGGCTGTGGGGAGGAGGCAGAACGGGGCTGGGTTTGCTCAGAGACACAAGTGGGCAGTGAGGGGCTCACCTGAGGAGTGCCTGGTGATTCCCAGCCTCCTTAAAAGGGGACGGGAAAAGCAGGGAAGGTTTGTGGCATCTGCATGGAAACCCCTGGGCCTGACCCTCACACCCCAGAGAGAGAGAGAGGGAGAGAGATTAAATATCCAGGGATGGCTCTGGGAGAGCCCTGCACATCTGGGCATGGCTTTGGGAGAGAGCCCTGCACATCTGGGCATGGCTTTGGCTTTGGGAGAGAGCCCTGCACATCTGGGCATGGCTTTGGGAGAGCCCTGCACATCTGGGCATGGCTTTGGGGCAGAGCCCTGCACATCTGAGCATGGCTTTGGCTTTGGGAGAGAGCCCTGCACATCTGGGAATGGCTTTGGGAGAGAGCCCTGCACATCTGGGCATGGCTTTGGCTTTGGGAGAGAGCCCTGCACATCTGGGCATGGCTTTGGGAGAGAGCCCTGCACATCTGGGCATGGCTTTGGGAGAGAGCCCTGCACATCTGGGCATGGCTTTGGCTTTGGGAGAGAGCCCTGCACATCTGGGCATGGCTTTGGCTTTGGGAGAGCCCTGCACATCTGGGCATGGCTTTGGGAGAGCCCTGCACATCTGGGCATGGCTTTGAGAGCGCCCTGCACATCTGGGCATGGCTTTGGGAGAGCCCTGCACATCTGGGCATGGCTTTGGGGCAGAGCCCTGCACATCTGGGCATGGCTTTGGCGTTGGGAGAGCCCAGCACATCTGGGCATGGCTTTGGCTTTGGGGCAGAGCCCTGCACATCTGGGCATGGCTTTGGCTTTGGGAGAGAGCCCTGCACATCTGGGCATGGCTTTGGGGCAGAGCCCTGCACATCTGGGCATGGCTTTGGCTCTGGGGGAGAGCCCTGCACATCTGGGCATGGCTTTGAGAGCGCCCTGCACATCTGGGCATGGCTTTGGGAGAGAGCCCTGCACATCTGGGCATGGCTTTGGGAGAGAGCCCTGCACATCTGGGAATGGCTTTGGGAGAGAGCCCTGCACATCTGGTTGTGCTTGGGCTGACACCAAAGGCCCTGGACCTTCCATGTCCTGGAGTCAGGGAATTCCAGACTGGATTGGCTGGGAGGGCCCTTAAAGCTCCATCTCCCACCATCCCAGGCTGCTCCAAGCCCTGGCTTTGGACATCCCAGGGATCCAGGGGCAGCCACAGCTGCTCTGCAGATCCAGCCCTGTCCCTCCCCACCCTCCCAGGCAGGAATTCCTCCCCAATATCCCACCCAAATTCCCCTTTTCCAGTCTGAAGCCATTCCCTGGCTCCTGTCCCTCCATCCCTTGTCCCCAGTCCCTCTCCAGCTCTCCTGGAGCCCCTTTGGGCCCTGGAAGGGCTCTGAGCTCTCCCTGGAGCTTTCCCTTCCCCAGGCTGAAAAAGGAGATTTGTGGTTTAGGTGAAATATAAAAATTGTATTTTTTAGGTGACTTTAAAGTAAAAAATATCCCAGCCAAAAGTACCTGTGAGGACAAAGGCATGGTAGAAGCAGAAACTGCAGTTGCATCAAGCTGGAAATCCTAAATAATCCAAAAATAACCCAGGCTGCAGGTTTGGAAGTTGCCTCCTTTCCTTGTTTGAGGAAAGGGAGAAAAAATTAAACCTGTGTCTAAAGCCTGTTGCAAGGAAATGAATTGCAAATAAGAAAAACAAATTGGAGTTAATTCCTCTCTTCCAGCATGGCTCCATTCAGTGTTCTGGGAGCCAGGGGATTTAGGGATCTGGAGATAGCTCAGTGTTTTTGGGTAACAAGTACAAACTGTAGCAGCTTTTAAGGCTTCAGAAGCTGTTTTTGATTAGGATCTTTTCTTTTGACAACTTTTTTTTCTTTTCAGGAAAGGAAAAAAAAAGAAGGAGGGGGGAGGAGGAAAAGGCTTTTTGTAACACAGTTGGGTTAGAGATGAGGGAAAATCTGTTTGAAATATGCAGGGACCTGAAAGCAAATCTTGAGTGAATAATAAGTTTAACTGACCTTAAAATATCCCATTGCCATGAGGGATTTGAGAGTAATACTTCAAATGGATTTTTGATGAGGCTCTGCAGGCTGTGGGGAATTGAATATTTTTACCCAACACGTTTTCTTATCTAAAATTTTCACAACAACTGGGGGGCGTGGGGGGGGGAGAAGAAAAAAACTATTTGGGAATGCCCAAAGAAGGGTTGGGGTTGTGTTGTTTTACTCTAAAGCTGCTGCTGGGCAGGGAAAAACCAATTTGCTGCAAGGTCACTTTTCAGAAGGACTTTAATTCCCCAATATTTGAATTTAATCCTGGAGCAGGTTCCTGGGTGGAACCCTTGGCATTCCTGATCCCAGGGGGTTTTCCTCACTGGGAACATGGATTTACCTGATCCTGGGGTGTTTTCCTCACTGGGAACATGGATTTACCTGATCCTGGGGTGTTTTCCTCATTGGGAACATGGATTTACCTGATCCCAAGTGGTTTTCCTCATTGGGAATGTGGATTTACCTGATCCTGGGGTGTTTTCCTCACTGGGAACATGGATTTACCTGATCCTGGGGTGTTTTCCTCACTGGGAACATGGATTTACCTGATCCTGGGGTGTTTTCCTCATTGGGAACATGGATTTACCTGATCCCAAGTGGTTTTCCTCATTGGGAACATGGATTTACCTGATCCTGGGGTGTTTTTCTCATTGGGAACATGAATTTACCTGATCTCAGGGGGTTTTCCTCATTGGGAACGTGGATTTATCTGATCCTGGGGTGTTTTCCTCACGAGGTTCTGGCCACCACTCAGCTGCAGCTTTCCATGGAAATGTGCAAGAATTCCTATTTTTGATCCTCAAATCCAGCTGGAACGGGCCGGTGGGATCTGACGGGGCAGACAGCTGGACAGACAGACAGACAGACAGAGCGTGTGATTGCTCCAGCCACACTTCCTTAGGAAACCAGGCTAAAAATAAGCAAAATCCAGTTCTTTCCCACAAATGGCTCCAGTTGCCACAAAGTGCAGCTTTCCCAGTGGAAAGAAGGGTTTTGTTAGAGAATCCCCAGTTGTTCCTTCTGGAGCAAGGAGAGAGGGAGGGAGCCCTGACAGGACAGATGGAGCCCCCATCTCCATCACCTGGGGCTCAGCCAGAGCTCTGGGAGCTGCAGAAAATTCAGGATATCCTGGAATTCCAGAGTGGTTTGGGTTGGAGGGACCTTGAAGCCCATCCAGAGCCAAGGGCAGGGACATTTTCCACTGTCCCAGGCTGCTCCAAGCCCTGTCCAGCCTCTCCTGGGACATTCCTGAGCCTTCCCAACACCTCCACAGCCCCTTTGGCCATGGCTGGAGGAACAGCTTTCCTCTTTTTTGTGCAGCAAAGTGCGGAATCCAGCCCAGCTCCCTCCTCAGGGGGGATTTCCTTCACCTGGGGACCAGCTGGGCAGGAGAGGGGGCTCCCAGCAGCATCCCCACATTCCCAAAGCTCCCATGTGCTCCAGGCTTGGCTGCGTTTGTGGGGCTGCTCCTTCACCTGTGCAGGCAGCAGGGACTGAGCAGGTTTTGGACACCAGAACCATTTGCTCCATGCTGGGGCTCCTCTCCCAGCTCCCTCCCACTGGGATGGGATGGCACAGGGAAGTTTGGGAATGGTGGCTCCCATCCCTGCCAGGCTGTGGGTGAAGCTCCTTGCCAGGAAATGAGGCTTTTTCTGATAGTCCAAAAAAAAAAAAAAAAAGCTGAATTTGTTTCTCATCTTCCCCTCAGGCTGGATTACAAATTTGACCCAGATGGGGAATCTGTGTTGTTTCTGTGGAAAACTGGATGCATTTTCCTTTTCCATCCCAAGGAGAGCAGTGTGACAGCATCAGGCTGAGACAAACACCATAAAAAAAAATCAGCTCTGGGGTTTGGAGGAGGGGGCACAGAGGAGCTCCTGCAGCCTGAGCTGGGGGGGACACGAGTGGGATGTGGCTGAGAGAGGCACAACGTGCCCTGGGGGGGACACAGCAGCTGCTGGCCAGCACAGGGGGTTTGGGGTGGCACTTTCCCTGCGAGCCCCCCAGGCTGAGGGGAGCACGGGGTGCAGGTTTGGGGTGAGGCAAAGTAGAAATTTCCCAGGGTATAGAATATACAGGTGCCCAGAAAGCACCAAGTGCTCGTTTTTGTCCTTTGGAAAGGAGACACTGGATAAATGACCTGAAACCATTGGAACGGGGCATGTTAGGAATTGTGGGGCTGGAGGGATCTTTTCTATTCCCTGAAAGTTGTTGGGGAGCCCCTTCCTGCTCCCCCTGGCTGTGCAGGAGGAGGGTGAGGAGCAGGGCAAGGGAGGGGACAGCCAGGGCACGGCCAGCCCTGCCCACGGTGGCCTCGGAGCCATCTGGAGAGCCCGGCTGCCCCTTCCCGCTGCCCCTTCCCGCGGCTCCTCCGGGCTCGGCCCCATCCCGAGATCAAATAAACACAAACAGCCTGAAATTATTCATGGCTCTGGGGACTTGTCTGCTGCCCGTCAGCAGCTGCTGAGCAAATCAGGGCAGCTGTCAATTGGGCAGCGGGAGGGGCTGGCTCTGGCTGACATGTGGGGGTAATTCCTCCTCCTCCTCCTCCTCCTCCTCTTTCCTTCCTTCCTTCCTCCCTGCCGGGCTCCCGCTGCTCCCGCACCTGCGGCACCGGGAGGGGCAGGAATTCTGGGGGTGCCCCTCGGCTGCACCCCAGGATTGGGACACGGAGGGACCCCTGGGAGCCACGGCCACAGAGGGGATGCAGGTCCTGCCCTGGTTAATTAGGCTGGGCTAATTAGCTGGGAGTTGTGGCTCGGGGAGCAGCGGCCATGGGATGGATGGATGGATGGATGGATGGATGGATGGATGGATGGATGGATTGAGGGATGGATGGATTGAGGGATGGATGGATGGATGGATGGATGGATGGATGGATGGATGGATGGATGGATGGATGGATTGAGGGATGGATGGATGGATGGATGGATGGATGGATGGATGGATGATGGATGGATGAGGGATGGATGGATGGATGGGTGGATGATGGATGAGGGATGGATGGATGGATGGATGGATGGATGGATGAGGGATGGATGGATGGAGGGATGGGTGATGGATGGATGGATATGGGATGGATGGATGGATGGATGGATATGGGATGGATGGGATTTTGGGAATAAATCCCTCCCTGAAGGGTGGCCAGGCCCTGGCACAGGTGCCCAGAGCAGCTGTGGCTGCCCCTGGATCCCTGGCAGTGCCCCAGGCCAGGCTGGAGGAATCTGGGATAGTGGAAAGGGTCCCTCCCTTCCTTTTCCTTCTGCTCAGCCACGCATCAGCAGGTGGGAGAATTCCTGTTTCTGCTGTCTGTGTAACTGCAAACCTGGAAACCCCAGTGATAAACCTGGAAACCCCAGTGATTTTTGTGACCTTTTTATGCCTCCCCTCTCCTCCATCAAGGTGGGAAACCAGGCAGGACCAGCCTGTTGCTGTGAGGGGATAATTTAGTGACAACTAATGAGTGTAATTTTTAAATTTGTAATTGAAACAAAGATCTTTACACAGAGTGGTCTCAGGGATTTTTTTCTGCTTTTTTTAAAGAAACCTTGGGCTAGTCAGGGTTAGTGGGGTCCCCTTTCCTCCCCAGCAGCTCCAAGAGCAATTTTCCCTTATTTATCGGCGCTCCCAAGGACCCCAGTTCCCAGGGGGATCAAATCTGTCACCAGTGTCGGTGCTGCAGGTTCAGAGGAGGGTAATTTGTGTTTCCCCCTGCTCAGACAGCAGGTCAGGTCATAAAGCACCAGATCCACGGGGAGGGGAGAGGCTCTGTAAAGGCTGCCCGTGCTGAAAGGTGCAATAATCCGCCGGATTACTTGCCGGGGGAGCTGCAGGGAAAAAATTTACTGCCTTGCAAAGGGATTATCCCAGCGCCGCTGCCAGCGGGTTTCTTCCCTTTCTTTCCTCAGAGGAAGGAAGTTTTTCATTGAATTCCTGCTGCTGGAGCCGGCGGGAGCCATGGAACTGGGGCTGGGCTGGGATTGAGCTGCTGGAGGGGTCGAGATTGCTGCAGAGGGATAAAACAGGAGGAGGGATAAAACAGGAGAAAGGATAACCAGGAGGAGGATTAAAGGGGAGAGGGGATAACCAGGATGAGTGTTAACCAGGAGGAGGAATAACCAGGAGGGACAAAGAGGAAAAGGGATAACCAGGAGGAGAGATAAAGAGGAAAAGGGATAACCAGGATGAAGAATAAAAAGGAGAAGGGATAACCAGAAGAAGGGATAACCAGAAGGAGGGATAACCAGAAGGAGGAATAACCAGGAGGAGGATTAAAGGGGAGAAGGGATAGCCAGTAGGAGGGATAACCAGGATGAGAGATAACCAGGATGAGGAATAAAAAGGAGAAGGGATAACTAGGAAAAGGGATAAGCAGGAGAAGGGGTAATCAGAAGGAGGAATAACCAGGAGGAGGATTAAAGGGGAGAAGGGATAGTGAGGAGGAGGGATAACCAGGATGAGAGATAACCAGGAAAAGGAATAACCAGGAAAAGAAATAACCAGGATGAGGAATAAAGAGGAGAAGGGATAACCAGGATGAGAGATAACCAGGAAAAGGGATAACCAGGATGAGGAATAAAAAGGAGAAGGGATAACCAGGAGGAGGAATAACCAGGATGAGGAATAAGGAGGAGAAGGGATAACCAGGATGAAGGATAACCAGCAGGAGGAATAAATCCTCTGCAGTGCAGCTCCAGCTGCAGGAACAGCTTTTCCCCAGCAGCCACGAGCACTCCAACCCCGAGCATCCCCTCCTGCGAACAGGGACCAAACCCAAGGGCTCCATCCCCCATCCCGAGCAGAGGATGGAGCTGGAGCAGCTTCCCAGGCTGGAGCTGGAGCCCAGGGCCACTCCTGAGCTCCTGAGTCCTTCAGCAGAGCCCCCCGGGGTTGGGGAGGGTTGGTTTTGTTTGATTTCCTTCCCCTGGAAGGCAGGAGCGGGGGCTGGGGCAGCCAAGGCCTTTAATTGTGTGCAATGAAGGCTGACAGTGCCGAGGCACAGCCTTTAAAAGGGGTACTGAACCTTTAATTCCTGAATAAATCATCTCCAGTCTGTTGCTCCTTCATCTGCAAGCTGTTTGAGGGGACACACGGGCACTGCTGGGAAGGGTCACCGGGAGATCAGAGCCCAGGGCCGGCCCGGGTCACAGGCAGGACACCTGCCACAGGCTGTCCCCTCCCTCGGGCCCTCAAAGGGACACTCAGAGGGGAGGAGAGGACATTCCTGACCGCTGCCAGGCCAAGGGGCTTCATTCCAGAGGGATGGAGAGCTGCCAGTGCAGCCCTGTCCTCACCGGGCACAGCCCCGGCCCAGGGTCACAGCAGGCTGGGCACGTGCCAGGCCCCATGTTCTGAGGGGGTTTTTGGGGATTCAGTGCCCCATCTGAAGGGTTTTTGGGGATTCAGTGCCCCATCTGAAGGGTTTTTTGGGAATTCAGTGCCCCATCTGAAGGGTTTTTGGGAATTCAATGCCCCATCATGGTTGGGCACCTTCCAGGCCCCATGCTCTGAGGGCGTTTTTAGGAATTCAGTGCCCCATCATGGCTGGGCACATGCCAGCCCAACCATCTGAAAGGTTTTTAGGAATTCAGTGCCCTATCATGGCTGGGCACCTTCCAGCCCCCATTTTCTGAGGGTTTTTTGGGGATTCAGTGCCCCATCTGAAGGGTTTTTGGGGATTCAGTGCCCCACCAAGCTGGCAGCCTTCCAACCACATTTTCTGAGGGGTTTTTTGGGGATTCAGTGCCCCATCATGGCTGGGCATGTGCCAGCCCCCATTTTCTGAGGGGTTTTTTAGGGATTCATGGAGCTGTTCTGTTTCCCACCTGTTTTTACCCAAGCGGTGGCTTCAGCTGTGTTTTCACTCACAGTTATTCAAACTCCACTCACAGTTATTTAAACTCCATCAGAGAGGAGGCCCTGGGGGCTCTTTTTGGACCCCATAAGAGAGGAGGAGCTCCTGGGGGCTCATTTTGGGCCCCATCAGGGACAGCCCCAGCAGTGCTGGCTGTGAGGGGTTCCTGGCAGTGTCACTGTGGAGCTCAGGTGGCATTTTTGGGGTGACCCCAAATCTTGTAGCTGCTCCACAATGGAGAAAGGTGAGGAGGGGTCATCCCAAACCCCATTTAGAGACCAAAGAGCCTCTTCTGCAGTGTGGGGAAGGAGCTGTGCCCTGCTTGAGGCTGATTCCTGCTCTCCACAATCCACCTTTCACCCTAAGGATCCAGCTGGAATAACCAGGCAAGGAAAGCACCCTCCAGGGCCTGGAGCTGCCCATAACTGCAGCCTCTGGCCACGCACATGGGCAGGAAATGCGATGGAAATTCTGGGTTTTGGGAACTGAACTGAATGTGGGGACTGCAGGGCTGGGGGGACACGGCCTTTTCCACACCTTCCTGCTGGGAATCCTGGGATCCCAGGGCGTCTGGGAGATTTTCTGGGTGGGAAAAGCAGAAAAGCTGGGTTCACCAGCCCTGGTTCTTGTGGGGGTTAATGATGGTGTTGGGTGGTGCTGGGAGCAGCCCTGCCATTAGAAATGCAAATGTTGCCTCTGGATTCTCCCCTTGCCTTTATTGCACATCCCTAGGTCCGGGTGCCACGTCCAGCCCGACCCTCCCTGAGCCCCCCACAGTCCCCAGGGCAGCCCCCTGTGCCCTGCAGCCCCTCGGGGAGGGCTGGGGGGCTCACACCCCCTTCCCCTCCTCCTCTGGGACTCTTCATCCACCCGAACCCAGCCCAGGGACCCCGTGGGGTGGCACTGGGAGAGCTCGGGGGTCCCTTGTGTGGGCTGGGGACCCCCCAGCTGTGGGGTGAGGGGGGAATTTGGGGCTTCTGGGGGGCAGGAGGAGCCCCTGGGGATGCTCCAGCCGGGAGCACGACCCGCCAGAGCCCCTGGCTGTGTGATGTATCAAACGGTAATTAGGAGCAAAGGGCAGAGGGGCGCAAAGGAGCATTAATAAATTATCCGCCTGCTTGTTAATTGACGTGTCTCAGTCAGCCCGTGGTGGAGCCCGGGGCTCGGCTCTCCTTGCAGGCGCATCGCAGCCTTGTTACTGCCCTCATTAGCATATTCAGGGCTCCCTGCTTAAAGGCAATTAGCTCCCGGCCAGGCCTGATTGGGAAGCCGCGGCCTCATTTGCACATTTTTGAATCGGTGAAAGAATCAAAAATAATGGGGGCAGCTCGGGGGTGGGGAGCGCTGGGGGGGCACTGCCAGGACCTGCCGGGGAAGGCGAGGGGGAGCAGCTCGGTAATGAGGGTAAAGAGGAACGCGGGCTAATTTGGTCCCGGGCGGCTTGGGGAGCTCATCCCTCCCGGTTCATCCCTCCCAGTTCATCCTTCCCAGCTCATCCCTCCCGGTTCATCCTTCCAGTTCATCCTTCCCAGCTCATCCCTCCCGGTTCATCCTTCCCAGCTCATCCCTCCCGGTTCATCCTTCCCAGCTCATCCCTCCCAGTTCATCCTTCCAGTTCTTCCCTCCCGGTTCATCCCTTCCTAGCTCAGCCTTCCTAGCTCTTCCCTCCCGGTTCATCCCTTCCAGTTCTTCCCTCCCGGTTCATCCTTCCCAGCTCATCCCTCCCAGTTCTTTCCTGTGTCCATGTGGGAATTCCTCCTCCCTGGCATTTCCAGGGGATGAGCAGCTGGCAGAGCCTGTGCTGCTCCCCTGCTTTGGGCTGGGACAGAGTTCATTTCCTTCTGGAGCTGCCCTGGGTGATAACTCAGGGATGCTTTGGGCTGGAGACTTGTTTATCTCCTGGGAGTGCATCCCCTGCTCTCTCAGCTCGGTGCTGGGAGGAGTTCTGCTCCAAAAAATCATCAGGAATCGTGAAGCAATTAACTCTGGAAAGTTCTGTTGGCCCAGTTTTTGAAGTCTGCTTTGATTCCCTGCCTGCTGTGGCTGTTAATCACTATTTAATGCAGCTCTCTGCATTTTTATCATCATTTTATCTGCTGTAATTTATTGTGTGTTACCTTAGCCGAGGAAGCATTTTCATGTGTTGAATGTCTCCATGTAGGAACTCCCAGCTCCGATGCCTCTCAAGTGCCAGTTCTTTTATTAATTAAAAACAAACATTTATCAGCTTAATAGAGAGGCAGAAGAGTTTTTATCCTCCCCCTGGGCACACAGTCTCCTCTGGAAATCCCAGCTCCTCCCAAGGCTCCCCCAGTGCCGTGTCCTGAACCTGCAGGCACTGCTTGGCATTCCCAGGGTGCTCTCTTAGGTCAAGAAGAATTAACTGTAAATTTAATTAACATTCCTAATGCTTGGGTTAAAGTGGAGCCCAGCAAAGCCGGCTCTGCTCTTTGCCAGTTTAAGCCAGAGCTGGAGGGAGCTGGGTGTTATCAATAATTAACCGGCTCATTTAGGGGAAGTATTAGGGCATTAATGAAACTGTGAAATGTTTAATTACTGTGCCAGGAGCTGGGGCTGCTGAGGAAGAGGAGGAGTGGCACCATTCATTGCTGCCCCTGAGGGAATCCCGGGATGTCCCTGGGATGGGGAAATTCAGGGACTGAAGCTCCCCGCACCCATCACTGCCACGGGAGCCGCTGGGAGACCCCATCCAAGCCGGTCTATCATTAAAACTTCTGTTAATTACGCGGTAATTAAGGTGTGGGTGGTGTGATGGCCCTGGGAGGCTCAGCCTGGCCGGGATGTCCCTGTGCAGGACAGGGAGGGATAGGAGGGGTTTGCTAGAGGGGCTGTGCCTGCCCCATCCCTGGAAGGGTCCAGGGCCAGGCTGAGATTTAGTGGGGCCTCTCCAGGTGCCCATCCCGGGTTTGCCGTGGGTAATAAACAATTTATTGCCCACTGAGGAGCGGGGCTGGGTCAGACCCTGAGCCCAGGTTTGCTGCGAGGGCTGGGTGCAGTGAGGATGAGGATGGAGCCATTCAGAAATCCCAAGGAAACACAGAATGGATGCCTCAGGAAGGTGCCAGGAGAGGCTGGTGAAGCAGCCTGGAAAGCCCTGCGGTGTTTTCTGCATGGAGTTGAAGTTCAGGATGCTCAGCTCGTCGGGAAGCCCCACAGGAGGGTGGTGGAGCTGTGCTGTGCTCCCAGTGAATCCCAATCCCCATCCCTTGGGTTTTCCTGGGCTCTGGGACAGGGATGGGTCTAATCCCTGTTGGGAAGGGGATTCCCAGCAGGAGCTCTGTCAGTCAGCCTCTGGTAGGTGCAGTTAAACAGCCGTGGCTGCCCTGGGGTCCATGGATCCCTGAATGCACCCATGGTGCCAAACGGGGGCTGTGCTGCCAGGTGAGGGCACCAGGGACAGGAAATGCCTCTGAAAACGCTGGCACTGTGCAAAAATTAAAAGTGGTGGAGGGGGAGAAAAGCCACAAATGGCTTCTGCTCTTGTTTGGGGGAGGGAGCTGTGGGGGCCCAGCGTCGCTCACAAATGCTTTTAATAAAATGTTCTTTCCTGAGTCCAGGGGAAAAATCCCAGAAACCTCAAGCTTTCCCCATGACATAAGGAGCAGATGCTGCTGGGCACAGCCCTGTCCCTGTCCCCAGCTCCCTGCCAGGCACAGCCCCAGCACTGGGATGCAATTCCCAGAGAATCCCTGGCTGTCCTTGGCAGTGCCCAGGGCTAGGACGGGGCTTGGGGCACCTGGGGACAGCAGAAGGGGTCCCTGCCCTGGCAGGGGTGGCATCTGTGAGCTCCCTTCCTGTTGGGGAAGATGAAACAGGAAAGCCTCATCAATATGATTGCCTGGCAAAAGATTTTGAGAATATGGAAACTATAAGTGAGATTGAAATGAAAGCAAGCTTTGAGATCCCTCAGTTACTGAACAACTGGAAAACAATGGTGTGGCCACTGAAGGTAATCCCCTTTTGATGGAACAACACCCTCTGCTTGCAGACAGGCCCAAGGGTCCAAGCAGACCCTACAGCTTGGCAGAAGGGGCCCAAAGAGGAGTTTTTAGGGTTTAAAATGTAACACAGTGTGGTAATGTAGTGATTCTTATAGGCTGTATGTAAATGCTATAGGATTGGTACTAGATTGGTTAGTGAGAATTAGAATATTCAACACAGAAGATTTATTGTATTGGAACGGGAACCTCGTGCTCTTAGCTCTTGCCTCTTAGCTCTTACTTTTCTATGCTCTTACCCCTTTTACTCTCTTATGCTTTTACTCTCTTACCCTCTCATCCTCTCTCCCCCTCTCTTCTCTCAGTCCTGCTCTGAGCTGTGCCTGGCAGCTCCCAGCAGGGCCCTGCACTTGGCCCTTTGCAATGAACCCCAAATCCCAAAAGGCCCTGCACTTGGCCCTTTGCAATAAACCCCAAATTCCAAAAGGCCCCTGCACTTGGCCCTTTGCAATAAACCCCAAGTTCCCAGCCCTGGCTGCAGAGATCTCTCGTCTCCATCCGTCCCGACCGTGCTATCCCCCGGTGCTCCTACACCTTCCCAAACATTCCAGGATTTTGTGGGTGGGTGTGCGGGGCAGGTGCCTGTGCTGGTGGCAGGGAGGACCCGTTCTGTCGCAAGGGGTGACACGGCTGGGTAATTTCTGCGGCAATTAATGCCTCATTAAAGTGCACGAGGGAACAATCAGAGCAGTGAATTTTACCCAGCACAATAGCTGGGCCCTCAGGGTTTTTTTCCTGCCTTTCTTTTGAAAAGGAAACAGTCTTTTTCTGGCTTTAACTGCTCCCTGTCTGGAGGCAGAGGAGGAGGGAGCCTTGGTGGGCATCTCCGTTCCCAGCTGGTGCTTGGGCATCACCCCCGTGATGGGATTTTCCGGGATTTTCCTCTGCAAGCCCACGGGGCGAGCTGAAACCTCCAGGACATGAAATCTGACTGGAGGCAGGGATGAACACCAGCCCTGTCCCAAAATGTTTGTGCTGAGGTGTCCCTCACCCTCTGCAGCTGCGGGCTGCGATTTCCAGGGCTGGGAAAGGATTCCAAGGGGGAGCAGCAGCCTGCAGGTGCTCTGTGGATGCTGCTGGGGGGACAGGGGACAGGGAGCTCCTGCCTGGGGACACTGGGGGGACAAAGGGAATGCTGAGATGGGCAGAGAGGCTGGAGCTCGGGAGCTCCTAGGAAGGTTTTGAGGATGAGAAATGACCAGAGGGGTGTGACAAGGTGGGGCAGGAGGAAAGGGGAGATGTGGCTGTAGGTTGGGTGCGGAAGTTTGCAGGCAGCCCCGACATGGGAAGAGATGAGAATCTGACTCCATGTTTCAGAAGGCTGAATTATTATTTTATTATATATATATATATATATATATATATATATATTATATTAAATGTAAATGATCTATTAAAAGTATACTAAACGAATAGAAGAAAAGGATTTCATCAGAAAGCTTGCAAGCAATAGAAAAAGAATGGAATGATAATAAAATCTTGTGATTGACCAGACAGTCAGAGACAGCTGGGCTGTGATTGGCCATTAATTAGAAACAACCACATGAGACCAATCAAAGATGCACCTGTTGCATTCCACAGCAGCAGATAATCAATGTTTACATTTCGTTTCTGAGGCTTCTCAGCTTCTCAGGAGAAAAAATCCTGGCAAAAGGATTTTTCAGAAGATATAATGGCTACAGCTGGGAAGCCCCTGAGCCTTTCTGGCCGGGTTTTGGGCTTTGTTCCCACCCATTGTCCCATCGGGTGGGAGCAGCTGAGACCTGACCGTGTCTGTCTGTCCTCAGGAGCCTGATGCCACGGACCCTGGACGGACAGATCACCATGGAGAAGACCCCCAGCTACTTTGTGACCAAGGAGGCCCCGCGGCGCATCCACAGCATGTCCCGGGACACGAAGCTGATCGTGGTGGTGCGCGACCCCGTCACCCGCGCCATCTCAGACTACACACAGACCCTGTCCAAAAACCCCTCCATCCCCAGCTTCCAGGCCCTGGCCTTCAAAAACCTCAGCACGGGACTGATCGACACCAGCTGGAGCGCGGTGAGGATCGGCATCTACGCCAAGCACCTGGAGAACTGGCTGCAGTTCTTCCCCCTCTCCAGGTTCCTCTTCGTCAGCGGGGAGAGGCTGGTCAGCGACCCCGCCGGGGAGATGGGCCGTGTCCAGGACTTCCTGGGGCTCCAGAGGCTGGTGACAGACAGACATTTCTACTTTAACGAGACCAAGGGCTTTCCCTGCCTGAAGAAGCCGGAGGGGGGGAGCAAACCCCGCTGCCTGGGCAAGTCCAAGGGGCGGCCGCACCCCACCATCGACGGGCAGGTGGTGCAGCGCCTGCGTGAGTTCTACAGACCCTTCAACATGAAGTTCTACCAGATGACAGGGCAGGATTTTGGGTGGGACTGAGCCCATCCCCAGGGCACGCTGCCAGGCTGGCACCTGCGCTGCCAGGACTGTGGTCCAGGGATGCCCGTGGGCATCCTTGGCCAGGGATGTCTGTGGTAATAATTGTCCAGGGATGCCCATGGTCATTGTGGCCCAGGGATGCCTGTGGTCACTGTGATCTAGGGATGCCCATGGTCATTGTCCAGGGATGCCCATGGGCATCGTGGTCCAAGGATGGCCATGGTCATTGTGGCCCAGGGATGCCCATGGTCATTGTGGCCCAGGGATGCCTGTGGTCATCATGGTCCAAGGATGCCCATGGTCATTGTCCAGGGTCATCGTGGTCCAAGGATGGCCATGGTCATTGTGGCCCAGGGATGCCCATGGTCATTGTCCAGGGATGCCTGTGGTCATCATGGTCCAAGGATGCCCATGGTCATTGTCCAGGGTCATCGTGGTCCAAGGATGGCCATGGTCATTGTGGCCCAGGGATGCCCGTGGTCATCATGGTCCAGGGATGTCCATGGTCATCATGATCCAGGGATGCCCGTGGTCACTGTGGTCAATGGATGCCTGTGGTCATCGTGATCGAGGGATGTCCATGGTCATTGTCCAGGGATGCCTGTGGTCATCATAATCTGGGGATGCCCATGGTCATCATGGTCCAGGGATGCCTGTGGTCACTGTGATCAAGGGATGCCTGTGGTCACTGTGATCAAGGGATGTCCATGGTCATTTTCCAGGGATGCCTGTGGTCATCATGATCCAGGGATGCCCATGGTCACTGTGATCTAGGGATGTCCATGGTCATTTTCCAGGGATGCCTGTGGTCATTGTGGTCCAGGGATGTCCATGGTCATCATTGTCCAGGGATGCCCATGGTCATTGTCCAGGGATGCCTGTGGTCATCATGATCCAGGGATGCCCATGGTCACTGTGGCCCAGGGATGCCCGTGGCCACCCCACCAGCACCCTCCTCCCTTTGTTCTAATTTATATCGGACCTTTTCTGACAAGAAATGGACTTTTCTGGAGTAGAGAGAAATATTTAATAAAACCTCAGATGAGCCCTCTCACCTCCCTGAGCAGATTAAATATTCTTCCATATAAACCTTGCTGATCTCCATTCACTGGGAGGGTTCTGGGTGGGACTGTGGGTTTGCGTGCACAGGGATTGTGGATCCATCCAGAATGAAACCTTTGGAGAACTCTGGGCCACACAGCTGAGGGTTCTGGGGGTGACACAGTCCCTGGTGGCCAGGGGAGGGCTGGGCAGCAAACCCCAGTCCTGGGAGATGTTTTGGAGATGGAAAAGAGTCTGCAGGAATTTCCCAGCTGAGCAGAACAATGAACAGCAGCAGTTCTGAATAAATGCCAGGTCCTGGCTTAGGGAGCTGTGGATCACCTTCCCATGTTCCTTGAGTGGCCCAGCTGGTAGGGCAGGGCCTTTCTAACCCTTAGCAGGAAAATTCCAGCTTCTCCACAATTTACCCAGCTCTGCCCTCTCAGTTCAATAATCTCAATAGTTTTTCAAATCTGCAGCCATCGAGGGTCATCATGGGAGGCTGCAGAAATTACTTTAATCTCTACTAACTAGTTTTCCCTTAATTAAAGATGGGGAAAACATTTAATTAACCTCTATGATCTTATTAGTGACTTGTATTTGTCTGTTTAATGAGCTAATTATGAGTTTTGGAGGGCCCTCAGGCCCTGCATTATTTGCAGATCTGCTTTGGCTGTGGTTCTTTCCATCATGCAGCATCCCAAGGCTGCTGAGGTGCCTCCTGTCACTGCTGCTGCTGCCTGGGCAGGAGGAGGGAGGCAGGTCCCACTTCTGGGATGTACAAGGGGCCTCATCCCTTCTCCTCCCCGGTCCAGGGTGGTTTCACACCCACACCCAGAGTTTCATCCCACACAGCTCTCCCTGCTCCAGGTCCTGGCACCTCCCTTGTGTCCCTGGGGTGAGGTTTGTCTCCTGTCCCATGCTCCAGGTGCAGGTGAGGTTGGGCAGGTTCCTGTCCGTTCCCAGGACAAATGACACCTGCTTAAGGTGACGCTGGAGAGAACAGCAAGCAGCTGCCAGCTGCTGTGTGGATTGGGCCATCGAGGAGGTGACAGTCCCCAGGGCTTTGTCACGGGGTAAAGCAGGACACTGCCAAGGCAGAGTGAGAGGAGATGAAGCCAGGGCTGGTTGAAATCCCAAAGTCCTGGAGTGATGCAGCTGTTCTGGGATGGACTCTGGGATGGACCCCCTGACCTGGCTGGGACCCCCCAGGCTATGACCTCCAGCTGTCAACCAGCACAGCTGGGATGGGCTCAGCATCTCCTGCCCGGGGCAGGGCCCCCAGGTTGTGACCCCCGGCTGTGACCCCAGGCCATCAATGTCCCCCCGGCTGTGTCCCCCCTGTCTGTGACCCCAGGCCATCAATGTCCCCCCCCCCGGCTGTGTTCCCCCAGGCTGTGACCCCCAGCCACAGCCCCTCCAGGGTGGGATGAGCTCAGCATCCCCTGCCCTGGCTGTGTCCTCCAGGCTGTGACCCGCGGTCATCAATGTCCCCCCCGGCCATGTCCCCAGGATGTGACCACCGGTTGTGACCTCCAGCCATGTCCCAGCCATCAATGTCCTCCCCAGGCTGTGACCCCCGGCCATCAACCAGCACAGGTGGGATGGGTTCAGCATCCCCTGCCCTGGCTGTATCCCCCCTGTCTGTGACCCCACGCCATCAATGTGTCCCCCAGCCGTGTCCCCCCTGTCTGTGACCCCCAGCCATGTCCCCCAGGCTGTGACCCGAGGCCATCGATGTCCCCCCCAGGCTGTGTCCCTAGGCTGTGACCCCCTGTCTGTGTCCCCCAGCCATGTCCCAGCCATCGATGTCCCCCCCAGGCTGTGTCCCCCGGCTGTGACCCCCGGCCGTGTCCCCTCCAGGGCGGGATGTCGCAGCGGCTGGAGCCCCTTGTCAGCCTGGCTGGCAGCTCCGCATGATGGACTGCGCTCTGCTTGTTTAGGTTTTGTTTCCAGCGACGACATTCGACCAAATTATTCTCCGCGAAGGGCTTTAAAGTTTCCCAAGTGCCTGTGAAAGGCTGGAAACGCTGATAGTGATCCTATTTCCCAGCTGAGTGACTGCATTCAGCCCCAGCCGTATTGATATGCAAAACGTTAAGGGTCCCGGCTCTAAAGATGGTTTCTGTCTGCCCTGTGAAAGGGAACCATACTTTTTTAAAGCCCGGCCCTTTCTAAAGCCGCACAATACCATATAGACTATGCCATTTAAAGCATCTGAAGCGACCCAAAATGTATTGAAAGCTCGCTTTGCAGACTCATTAAGACTACTCAATGCGCTCTGGCAAATACCGTGCCAGGGCTGACCGCACGGATTAAGACTTTTGAAGTGTTACACAAACCCCCTGCTTAAACTAATTGCTGCCCCGCAGCTCACGAGGTCAAGTATTTGTATTCATTGCCTCCGAGAGGAGCCACTTATGGCTCTGTCCAGGTGAAGTCTGCACTTCATTAGATCAAGACAATAAAAGCAGCTTTGGTAGGAAGGGGATGAAATCTCCCGGCTCCTGCTCTCCGAGCCAAGCACGGGTTTAAGTCCACCTCGATGGAGTTTGTTGTGCTTTCAGGAGCCCCAGTGGAGCGATGTGCTTCCCAAAAAAGTGTGTCATTGGGGATGGGGACAGCAGCCCTGTGCCACTCGTGCCGTCCTGGAGGGTTCGGCCTGAGCGGAGATTCCTTGGAATTCCCAGTGCTCACTGAGCTCCACTGGGACACTTCGTTCTCCCGGGTCATGGAATCCCGGTTTGGGTTGGAGAGACCCTAAATCCCATCCAGTGCCGCCCCTGCCATGGCAGGGACACCTCCCACTGTCCCAGGGTGCCCCAAGCCCCATCCAGCCTGGCCTGGGACAGGGATGCAGGAGCAGCCCCAGCTCCTCCAGGAGGAATTGCTGTGAAACTCCCACAGAGGCTCAGGGAAAGGTGCCACTGCTGGATCTCCCTGCTCAAAACCTCTGGGAATAAAGTTTTTTATAAAGTTATAACGAGAGGCTGCTGAGCTGTGCTGGTGTTTTCTGGGACACAGAGAGTTGGGGCAGCTGCTTGCTCAGGGGATGATGGCAAACACCCTGTGCTGATGGAACTGGAAAAGTGGCTCAGGTTAATTGGGGCAGTGCCAAAACAAGAGGATGATGAAGATCCAGCTTTGCAGCCAAGTATGAAATGAAGTTTTCATCCCCGTCTCAGTTAACCAAAGTTTCCATTTCTAGACCCAATTTTGTTTTGAAAATCCAGCTATCCAAAGTTTTGTGGTTCCTGTGCTCTGGGCCTCCCTCTCCATTCCACTCCATAAGCCAGGAAGAGCAAGGCTGGAAGAGCTTTCCAAAATTCTTTATTTACTCCTTTTTCTGTTATACCAGATTTAGGAGGACAGAAGGGAAAGAACAAAAATAGGGAAGAAAGAAAAAAAAATATAAAAAACCCTCCAAAAGCAAGAAGTTAAAACTTCCCTGCTTTTGCGTGGGTCTGGAGATGAGGAGAGCAGCAGGGCTGATTTTCAGTCCCACATTTCATCTGGAATGTTTGTAACCTGTGACAGGGAGATCATGACCTTCCCTAGAAATGCCCATCAATCCCCATTCCCTGCTGCCACACCTGTCCCACCCCACACTCCCCAGGTGAGGCTGGTGCTGCCAGGCACCTGTGGGCTGTAAAAGCTGCGAGGAGGCACCAGGGCCTCCCCCAGGGTGCAGAGGCTGTCCTGGCCCAGGGAGCAGGAGCTGGCACTGCCTGGTAAGTGGGGGCAGTGCCAGGGCTGTTGGGCATCCTCCCTGCTGATTTTGGGGGCTGCAGCAGTGTGATGTGTGCAGCTATCAGGTGGAAATGCCAAATTTATGCTCTGATTTGGAAGAGCGAGGTGTTGCCTTGCTTGATGAATTTCTATCATGTGAAAGAATAAATTGATGCCTTTCTGGCAGGAGGTGAGCCCCAGGCCCTGACCATGGCCCCCTCATGGCTGTGGGGTGGATGGGGCACTGCCCCTTCCCCAGGGAATGGGCACACGTGGAATGGGCAGGAGGAGGGGATGGCCGGAGCCTTTGGGGCTGACTCATGGCGATGCCACAGCTGGGGTTGGAGGAGAGGCTGGAGCTGAAAGGGCTGATCCAGCCCCATTTTTCCCAGTTTATGTGGCTGGGAGTGCTGGTGCAGGTCACGAAGCAGTGATGGGAAGGATCAGGCTGGCACACCAGCTCTGTGCCAGCACTGCCATCCAGGCTGGCAGCCACGCCTGCAAATCCACAGCGAGGGAATGAGGGAATTTCCCCCCCTTTTTTTTTCCCCTTTTACTCTGAGTTTAAACTTCCATCTGATGGCTGATTGCTGAAGACCCCCCCTGGCAGCCACAGCACGCTGCTGGCAGATGCCAGAGGGAAGGAAAGTGTGAGGGATGGAGGGCAGCAGGAGAGAGGCCGGGAAACTGGGAAACACTCCTGGTGGGGATGGGAAAGGGGCCTGTGCAACAGCCAGCCTTTAATTAAGGGTCTTTAAAGAGCTTTCCCAGCTGGTTAACATTGCCTTGCCATATTGGAGTGGTTTAAAGCAATGCTCCTCTGGAGTGGCTCCCTTCCTGTCAGCCCTGTGTGTGTGAGATGGGTCCTGGTCCCTCACAGCCTCTGCAAAAATGGGGCAGAGAAAAACGGGTCCATGCCTGGCTGGAGAGGACAGGGAGAGCCCTCCACCCTCCCAGGGGAGAAGTTGTATCTTCTGTGCTGGTTGCTACACACAAATGTCTTTAAAGCAGCTCAGCAAATGCTGGATTGGGGATCCTGAGCCAGCCCTGGTGGGCAAAGCTCCACCTGAAGTGCAGGAGCCCTGTGTGGCAGCTGTGGGATCCTGAGGGTGCCATGGGACACCCAGACCTCCCTGGAGCTGGTGCCCCTGTCCTGCTTCTCCTGCTGCAATGATCTCTGCAGTGACAGCACTGCCCTCCTGCCAGCTGGGCACAGGCCCTGCTGTGCACATAAACCTGCTGGGACTTCCTGGGGACTCATCCCATCCCTTCTGGCTTTATGTCTCATCCCAATCCTCCCATCCCTTTCTTTCCTCCATCCCATGCTGGAATTGCCCTGGGCAAAATCCTCTTGGAGGCAAAAGCAGGGCTGCCCATGGGATGGGGGCTCTGGGGTGCTGTCCCTGTTTCAGCAGGAGCTCTATGGGTGCCCAAAACCTCCTGCTGAGGTTTCAGCCTCCAGCTGCCCTTGCAAAGGGCATGCAAAGCAGCTCCAAGTGTGCTGAGAGTGTTTTGCTGCCCCTTTTCCAGAAAAGCATTCCCTGACACTGGAGCATCCCTGCAGCTTGCTCTGCTGCTCCCTTCATCCAGGCTGGGGCTGAGGGATGCACAGCTGAGCACCATCCTCTTCCTCCTCCTCCTCCTCCTCTGCATGTCCCAGCCTCACCACAGCATTCCCAGCTTGAGGTTCCCCACTCTGTCAGCTCCAAGGACATGGATATTGCTGGGGCTCCCTCTGCTCCCACAGCCTGCTTTTATCTCTGGAAAAAATCCTAATAAAAGCCAAAAGGCAACTTTAATAGTGTAATATTAGAGAGGGCTGGGAGGGAAAGGCTCCTGCCTGGGGCCATGGCACAGCTGGGGTCCCAAGCACGGATCCACGCTTCCATTTAGGGATGCATGGGGGAAAATGGGGGAAAAACCAAATTAAATCAATGTTTTCTAGGCTGGGCTGTGCTCAGGCAGGGGAGGACAGGGAGGCAGAGCCAAGGCTGAGCCTCCTGTTACCTTCAGGACAGGTATTGGGGTTGTTCTGTCTGAGGAAAGCCCAGCTGTGACCCTGCCTGTGGAAGGGGAGATCCTGGAGCAGCCTGCCCAGGCATGGGCATCCCTCAGCAAGGGGCACAAGCAGGCAGCAGAATGCAGGCAGGGCTGAAGGAACCGGTGTGGAAAACATTCCAAGTCCAGAGAGGCTTCGCAATAATTTCCACATTCCGTAATTTTTCTCAAGAGGGGAAGAGAGGCAAGCCTGGAATAATTACCCACACAAGCAGCCATTGAAACGTTCTGTGCTGTGAGTACTGATCACTTACTGTACTTAACAAGACAATTTTGGCTCTCAGCACATAAAAGCAAGCAGTGATTAAAGCTCTTGTTTGCAGGATCCCTGAGCCAAAGCACAAAAGTCTGTAGCTCGATCCAAATGTGGGCTTGGCAAGCGGCTCCTGCGTGGGGAGGGAGCCAAGGTGCAGTGGCTGTGCTGGGGATCCGTGGGGCTGCGGTGCTGCTCCCCCCTCCTGCCAGCTCCAGGGCTGGGGGTCACCTGTGCCCCAGCCCCAGGGATGCTCTGCAGGGACTGCAAGGTGTGGAACTCCTCTCTTCAGGGCTGGGAGAGTCTGGAAATGGCTCAGGGCCGTCTGCTGCTGTCTGCCCGTGGAGCTGGGGAAGGTAAAAGGCCCTGGTGTGGAGGATGGGAAGGTAAAAGGCCCTGGTGTGTGCAGGCAGTGCTGCAAAGTGAGGGGCTTGGCTGGAGGCAGAGCCTCTGGCACCTCATGCTGCCTGGATTTGGGGATTCTGGGTTTGCAGGGTGTCTCCAGCTAAACTGAAGGATCTGTTCCCTGTTGGGATATCAGGATTGGCCACGGGTAAAAGTGCTGAAAGTGTCCTTTGTGCTGTGCTGGGCACCACCCTGCTGGGAAATGCTGCCCTGAGATGAACTGGGAGCAGCAGGGCTAGAGCTCCCCGCAGCCCTGGGGGTGCTGTCTCTTGGAATCCCTGATCAGGGCCTTTCTCCCAGCCTGGCTTTGTGGCTGACACAGGTTTGGTGAAGGTTATCCTCTCTGGGCAGTGATATTTTGGCAGCAAAGCCCAGAGGAGTTGGCTGTGAGCTCCAGTCAGTCTCACAGGTACCCTGTGGTGTTGAGCTCTGCCCTAAACCCAGGCACTGCAGGGATGGGCAGCCCTGGCACAGCCAGGGCAGGGTTTGCTGCAGCACAGCCCTGTCTGAGGGGCTTTATTTTACCCTGAGGGTCTTCATGCTGCTGAATTCAGTGCTGCAATGCCTGGTGTGAGTGTCCCAGGGTGGGATCTGAGTGCTGCTGTCCCTTCATGGCTCTGCCCTGAGCTCTGCCTGGGGGGCAGAGGGAGCTGGGAATGGGTTGGGACCAGGACATCGGCATAAATCAGCCCTGTTTGGTTCAGAGCAGCTGTGTGATTGAGATCAGGTCAAGATCTGGTTCAGATCTTCCTCTGTGCTTGTTAAGCTCCTGTCCTTGAGGACAGTGTGGGCTCACCTCGGAGGGAAGATGAACGAGTCCCAGTGTAGCAGCACTAAATCTGTCTGGCCTTGTGCTGGGCTTTCCAGGGCTCTCAGTGCTGCAGGACAGGGAAAGCACCCAGGGAAATCCTTGGGATGGCTGAGAGACCCAGCTCTGCGTGGAAGCAGCATGCAGAGTCCCCTCTGGCCTTTCCCCTGGACAAAAAGCAAGAATTCAGATGCTGAATAAACTCCAACACTGTTACCTATGCTAAATGAGCAAGTGCTTCACAGGGCTGTTACTGCTGCCTTTGCCTCAACCATCAAACCAGACCAGGTCCTTGCAGGGAGGTTTTATTTCCAGCAGTGACCTCCTGGCTGTCCTGGAGCACTGCTGGTGCTGTGGAGGTCCAGCTCCTGGGGTGGCTGTGTCCCTTGGGTGCCCCTGCTCCAGCTTGGATGCAGCTGAGCAGTTGTTTTCTGTAAAAGTCCTCCTGGCATGAACTGGGAGCGTGCCATGGTGGGCAAAGGTGTCCTGAGGGATGTCCCTGCAGCACTGACCATCCTGCCAGCCCAGGGCACAGCTGCCACCAGGACCCACTTGGGAGCTGCACTTGGCTTTCTTGGCTGCATTTTAGATGGAAAAGAGCATTTCTGGGGCAGATCTGGCAGCGCTGGAAGGGCCCTGGCAGATGGGCAGCCTTCATCCATGGCCCTGCTCTCTTGGATGAGTTGTGCTTGTTGGAATTATTTACTGCATTAGTCGATAAACGCTCTGGGCACTGGGCTGTATTTCATGAGCACCACTCTCTCCATGTGCCTGCTGTTATATTTCAAGAGCATAAATAACAGCAGGGCAGCAGCAGAAATTAAAACCAAACACACACATAACGATTTACACCCCGAATTTTTCAACACAGAAAGGAAGGAAAAAAACCCAGCCCAGGGCTGTGTCCCTCACTTAAACCTTGCTCCTGCCTTTCCTGGGGTGCCTGTGCCTCTGGCTTTGCTCCTGCCTCCAGCTGGGGGGGTTTGGGTTTTGGCTGGGAAGGGGATATTATTTCTGGGCAGCCACCTGCTTTGCCCACATCCCCTCGTGTGTGGGGACACAGTGCCAGGCTGGTGCCACCATTTGAGAGCCCCCCTTGGCACATCCCGCCTGCCATCGGGGCGCAGCCACCCCGGTGTTTGTTTGCCTAGGGAGGGAAACATCCAGCAGCATGTGCTGCAGCCTCCAGGTTGTTTGTTTTCCTTTAAAATGCAATAGAGCTCTAATGAGATGAAAACAAACTCGGGGTTCCTCCGAGCAGGCAGCCAGGGCCGGTTCCCTTCCCTCTGGTAGCGTTTAAGCGTTTCCCCCGCGCGGGTGACGCAGCCGTTCCCCATAAATCAGCCGAGGTAGGAGCACATTTGCTCCCCTGGCTTTGAAGAGGCGTCAGATCTCCGAACAGAGGCTTCTTGCTGGGTGATCCTCCGGGGCTGGTTCTCATTTCCTTGTAGGAGGTGGGTCTGGAGCCCATTTTGTGCATTTGGGAAGGCTGGCGGGGGGGAAGGGGGAGGGAAACGAATGACTTTGCTTCGTTGACAAAAAAAAAATGTTAAAAAAGCCTCGACACCACGAGCACTGTGCCCCATTAACGTCCCACTGACACAATTATTCACCAGGAAGGCGCAGATATTGATTTGGCAGGAACTGCACGTGCCAGGGCTGAGGCTGAATGGATCCATAAACTGAGAGTGGGATCCCTGCAAACCTGGGGCTGAGTGTGACCCTGCCTGGGCCAAGGCCACACCATCTGAGACACTGCTGTGGTTTTCACCCCTCTGGTATTTGAGTGCCATTTGAGGTACTGCTGTGGTTTTCACCCCTCTGGTATTTGAGTGCCATCTGAGGTACTGCTGTGCCTTTCACCCCTCTGGTATTTGAGTACCATTTGAGACACTGCTGTGCCTTTCACCCCTCTGGTATTGAATGCCATTGAGGTACTGCTGTGCCTTTCACCCCTCTGGTATTGAATGCCATTGAGGTACTGCTGTGCCTTTCACCCCTCTGGTATTGAATGCCATTGAGGTACTGCTGTGCCTTTCACCCCTCTGGTATTGAATGCCATTGAGGTACTGCTGTGCCTTTCACCCCTCTGGTATTGAGTGCCATTGAGGTACTGCTGTGGTTTTCACCCCTCTGGTATTGAGTGCCATCTGAGGTACTGCTGTGGTTTTCACCCCTCTGGTATTTGAGTACCATCTGAGGTACTGCTGTGCCTTTCACCCCTCTGCTGTCACTGCTGGCTTTGCCATGTGCCCAGAGCCATGGGGTGGTGGCACTGAGGGCTGTGCTGCTGTTGGTGCTGGGGAAGGGCCTCTGGCAGTCAGCTTTTGGGGAGCACCTCCCAGGGGATGGGGGTACTGTGAAGGGCAGTTCCTGCGGCCAAGGAATTGCATTTGTGCATTTTAATACATGGAAAACTGCCAAGGTGAGGTGTTGAGTGCCCCAAAAATGGAGGTTTCCTGTTCAGTTCTGCCCAGCTTTTATGCCTTGAAGAGAAGGTGTTAATGCACACCAGCAGCACCAGGCATCCATTGCTGTCCCAGCCATGCTCACACCCTTCCCAAATCTCTCCTGTGCCTGCATTATCTGGGAAGGGCTCAGAGATGTGTCCATGACGAAGCTGCAGCTCTGTGTTAGGGTCAGCTTGCTTTAAAATGAGGCACTTTCATCCCCTCTGGGTGTGCCTGGGCTCTGAGGAGCTGGGCACTAAGGCTGGGCACCCTCTGGATGTGGCCTGGCAGACACTTCCACCTGGGAGTGCCTCGGCTGCTGCCCTGGAGGAGCGTGGCAGGCTGCAGCCAGGCTCATCCAGGCAGCAAGAAACTCCTGGGAAGGATTTGAAGGCATTCATCTGGCAGGTTTGGAAAGGTAATGGCCATGCCAAGGTGGAGCTGGAACATTTCTGCTGCTCTGGGCTGTTTGCAGTGAGAGGAGCTGGCAGCAGGCGAGCTGCTGAGTGAGGAGCCGGCGCTGCCATATGGAGCTGCTCGCTCATGGAGAGATCAGCGGGGCCAGGGCTTGGCAGCCCTGCTGCACAGAGCCCCTGGGTGGGGATAGATGTTACTGCTTGCACAGAGCCCCTGGGTGGGGATGAATGTTACTCCTTGCACAGAGCCCCTGGGTAGGGTAAATAAATGTTACTCCTTGCACAGAGCCCCTGGGTTGGGGATAGATGTTGCTCCTTGCACAGAGCCCCTGGGTAGGGATGAATGTTACTCCTTGCACAGAGCCCCTGGGTAGGGATGAATGTTACTCCTTGCACAGAGCCCCTGGGTAGGGATGAATGTTACTCCTTGCACAGAGCCCCTGGGTAGGGTAAATAAATGTTACTCCTTGCACAGAGCCCCTGGTTTGGGGATAGATGTTACTCCTTGCACAGAGCCCCTGGGTAGGGATAAATAAATGTTACCCCTCAGGGTACTCAGGGTTGCAGGATCCGCCTGCAGGCAGAAAGAGCCGTGATTTGGCCCCGCTGCAGGGGAGCAGCACAGGAGTCACTCCCCAGCTGAAATCTTGTGCTTAAACTCGATCTCTGCTGGGTCTGAGCTTTCTTCTGGCTTGATTTTTGTGCCTTGGATTAACCTTGGCTTTCCCAGTGGAGGCGGCCTCCTGTGCTCCATGGAGTCTGCCTGAGGCAGGAGGTTTGTGGAGGGGAATTTGGGGTTTGCTGAGGAAGGTGGCAATGGGGAGGCTGAAACAGGCTGGCAGGGCTGTGTTTTATTTCTGGTGATAAGAGCAGGGAAGGGGGTGGAAGAAACTGGCTGGAATTGGAATATTGGGCATTTCAGAATGGTAAAGTAAAAAAAGCTCAACCAAAACCGATTTTAAGCAGAAAAAGTCTGTGGGAGTTCATAGTCTCAAGATCCTCCAGAATCTGAGCATGGGAGATGAGATGAGGAAAGCATGAGGTGCAGGACTGAAGTCACTCTGCTGCTGTTAGGTGGGAGATGCATTGGAAGGGAACCAGAATTGAAGTCTGGAAGTCCCAAACCGACCCCTTGCATCCCAGCCCTGTTCCCTGCTGCCTCTTTTGAACCATGGGTTTGTGGCTGCCCCTGGATCCCTGGCAGTGTCCCAGGCCAGGCTGGACAGGGCTTGGAGCAGCCTGGGACAGTGGAAGGTGTCCCTGCCATGGCAGGAGGGATGGGACTTTGTGAGCTTTAAGATGCCTTGCAAGCCAACCCATTCCAGGGTTTATCCATGAGATGGGATCCTGACCTGCCTGCTCTGGGCTTGCACCTGCACGGCCCCGGCTGCTCCTCTGCTCCTGCCCTGATCCTTAATTGAAGCTGAGCTGCACTGGAGCTCCATCAGGGGCATGTTTGGCCTCCAGCCTCCTCACACAAAGCTGATTGCCCCTTTCCTCCCACAAACGGGGAGCTCGGGGAGCCCCGTGACGGGACAGGGACTGTGTGGGAGAGCTCCAGAAAAGAAACGCTAATGGGGAGTGAGACAAGAGCAAATCCAAAGGAACAGAGGAAACCCTTGTTAGATCGGGCCGAGCCAGGGGGTCTGGAGGTGGTGAGAGCTGTACAGAACACAGCAGTCTGTAATATTTTATTCCAGGGATATATATTTCCGGGACAAGTTGTTAGATTGACCTCTAGTGTTCATTTTCTTAAGGCAGAATTCCGTGATCCGGTCCCGTTTTGATCAAGCCTCGTACCTTTGCACTTTGAACAGGCTTTGAGGGGAGGTTTTGTTTTTCCAGTGGATAAACCCTCCAAATGTCAGTGTGGGTCTGCAGGAGTTTTCTAACGAGCTGCCTGACAGGCGGCCAGGAGGGCTGTGGAAATGTTGACACACGATTCCCTCGGAAGGAAGGGCTGGATGCAGTCCTGGCTCTCCCTGCAGTGGGAGCCCTGCCACCACCAGGCCGGGCCAAACACTCAGCCAGGAGATCAAAGGTGGATTTGTGCTGGAAAGTTTAGCTTGGATGGGCCTTTTGGATTTCTCTGGTGCTCCCTTCACTGAATTCTGTGGTGAGGAAAAATTTGATTTATTCTAAGGTCCCAGTCTTCTTTTACAGCCACCCCCATATGTCTTTGGGAATTATATCCTAAGATTTCCTCCTTGTGAACTGCTCATGTAGGGATCAAGTTTTTGCCTTGGTTGGAAACTGGAGCAACTGGAGGTTGGAAGGTTTTTTCCCAGTATTGTCACTGGGAGATGCTCATCCCATGTGTCCTAATTGGTGCTGCTCAGTCTCATCTGTCTCCAGCTGAAATCCAGATATAATTTGGGTTTGGTTTCATGGATTTGAATGGCTGGAAGTGTCTGAATAGCAGCCAACAATGCTAAATATCTTCTTTTCTTCCCCCCTCAACGCATTCTTCCTCTGTGTCAGGGAGCTGTCACTAAAACTATTTTTAATTGTTGTGTGCTTTAATTCATGATGTTTTGTTGGAAAATATTCATCACTTGTTTGCTCAGAGAGGGAGGAGGAAATTCTGGTCTTGGGGAAAGTGATGAAAATCCAAGTCATTTCACTGAGCTCACATTATTTTGGAATTATGTGCAGGAAAAGTTATTCTCTATAGCCTGAAGGCTCTAAAAAGAAGAATTTTGAATTTCTGTAGTCTCAGTCAAGTTAAATAGCAGACTGAGGGCTTTAAATCTTGGGCAATCAAAGCCTGAGCTTCAGAAAAGGGAGAAAATGGAAGAAAAAAGGCCTTGTGTCAGTGCTTTCAAGCAGTGAGTTCCTATATGGGCATCTTATTCTGCCTTTTTGGTAGGAAAACTACACAGGTTAGTTCAGGGATAAGTTTATTTGCTAATGATACAGTGAAAATAAGCTGACTGCTTAGTGATGATCCAGAAGGTCTCAGATGTCAGCTGTGGTGTTTCTATCGGGCTGTGACTCTGCCCTGGCACCTGAGGGGAGCTGATTTTGGGGCAGGGGCTGGTGCAGATGGCTCCCGTTCCTCCCCGGGATGTGCCACATCCTTTCCGTGACATTCCTGCTCCACCACTGCTGCAGAAGGGATTAATTAGTGATGGAATCATGAGGAGCTGAGCTCACTGCTGAGCAGACATCATGAGCCTGGGAGGGAGAGGAGCAATGCCGTGCCAGGCTCCAGCCCTGACAATGCCATTCCCCCCCTGCCCATGGGCACAGCAGCTACATGGCCCACAGGGATTTACACCTCAGAAAAAAAGCTTTTTTATTTTGGTCTTTGCCAGAAATAGAGCTTTTCTTGTGCAGAGAGAGCTGTTGGCATTCCTAGCAGAGCCCCTGGCCTGTGGTTCTGTTTGCTCATGCCTCTGTTGGGGTCTGAGCTCCCTGCAGGCTCGTGCTGCTGCCACGTGCATGCACCAGCCTCAGGTCCTGGCATCTCCCTGGCCCCAAGAAGGCAGAATTGACCCAGGTGAGGTGGGAACCAACCATGGGTCGTGTTAATTTTACAACAAGGCTCTGGGTTGTTGTTTTTCCATGCTGCAGGTGGTGGTGGTGCGGCTCCCACTGAAACAGCACCGGGATGGTTCCAGTGCTGAGGGGGAGAACCAGGCTGGAGTGAGAGCTGAACAAAGACTTGGAGAAATTGAGATTAAATATCCCTAAACACACACTGAGCACCTGTTGGCTGCATCAGCACCTGCACTGCTGCTGCTGAAGATGTCCATCCTTACTCCATCAGTGCTCCCGAGGCTCTGCCAGTTCAGGTATCAGCCAAAACCACTGAACACTGAGCACCTTTAATGGTTTGCTGCTTTTAATGCATTCAGTCAGGCCAATTACATAAAATTACATGTCTGCCCTCTCCATTTTACCAGTTCTTTTGGTCTTAAGGATGTATAAATATTCAATGAGCCCTCTCAGTAAACGCTGTGGGCAGTGGAAAATGCACAGAGCAAATATTTTTATATTGCTCTAGGTTTGGAAATGATTTCTGAAACGTCCCTGCTAGTGCTGGACTTTCTTCCCCTGATCTCAAAGTGTACTGATGGTCACGTAACAAATTGCTAAAGTGAATTACGAAATGGCATTTGCACTGCTTGGCCATGCCAATGAGCGTAATTTAAATAAATCTATTCATGAAGGCTAATTAGCAGGGACTGGGCAATTTGCAGTCTAGTGTACGGGAAGGCCCTGCCAATCACAGGAGGACTCGGCAGAGCACTAAGTGCCGCTGAAGTGCTGCAGAGTTCAAATCACTCGGAGCTTTCAGGGATCAAGCACTAGATCAGAAAAGCACTGAATTAACACTGGTGCTGGAGAGGGGAGCTGGTTCTGTGTGGCACATGGATTGTAGGAAACCTCTTCTGGCCTTTCTGTCGCCTCTGTTTTCCCAGTTGTCAGAGGGAGATAACGATGCTGATTTCTTTTTGAGGCCACTTGGAGGTCAGCTGAGGAGGAAAGGCTGAGTAAAGCGGGATACAAGTTGAATAACATTTGTTTTTACAGATGCTCTCCAGTGTTTGTATTGAAAATTCCTGACTGGGAGAATCAGCTGGCATTGTAAATCAGTGGGATAAAGGCAGGTTAGACATTTGTGGGTTACAAACACCAAAAAAGGTGTTATTTGTTTGCAGTAACCACAGAAGTCCCCTGGCTGTCCCTGAGGTGCCATGTGCTGTGTGAATGGCAGAATTGTCAGTGTCACCTGAGACAGGTACGGGCATCAAACGAGTCCTTGACTCAGTATCTGCAAGGCAGAAATTCAGCATCTAATCAGACATCTCAGAGGGAAAGAGCCGGGTCTCACTTTGTCCCCTGCCTTTGTGCCTCCTGTCACGATGGCCCTGATAACGTCTTCCCAGCAGGAGCTATCCTGGGAAAGTTAAAAAGCAACTTTTTTTTCCCCCCCAAATGTAAACTGAAAATAGGAGTGGAAGTGGCCCACAAAGCAAACCCTGCCGGTGATTATGGGGAGCCGAGCAGAGGCACAACAGCACCCTTGTTCTGGTGGCTTTGAAATGGAAAAAAGGCCTGGAGGGGACATGGCAGGGTCGGGTTTCACCTGCCCTTTGTGCCTGTGGGAGAAAAGCAGCTCCACCTGGACAAAACCCTCTGGAACTGGGGACCTGCCCATGCACAGGATCCCTGCAAGGCTCCATGCCGCAGGGATGGTGCTCGTGTCCCACCAAAACCTTGCTGAGATGCTGAGCCCAGCTCAGCTCCTGCGAGCCCCTGGGCTGTGGTGCTGGTTTGTCACCTTCTGCAGCAGTGGGCACCCCACAGGTCTCATTTCAGGGATTATTTTTCCTGTTTTGCATTGCAGTCGTGGCTGTAAGAATGAGACTTGTGCCTTTGCCAGCATTTCCCAGCCAGTGTCCAGGTTCTCGTTCCCATTCCACTGGGATCCTATCACCAGGCTCATTACCTTCTGCTTGTTCATTAGCTTGAGGTAATGAAAACAACAGAACTGACAGAAAAAAATCCATGTTCTGTTTAGTGGAGACATCAAACCTACAAAACAAAATTAGATCCATGGATCATAATGTATAAAAGGTGACCTAAAAAGGGAAAAAAACCCCACCCAGGCTGTCAGTTCCCTGGCATCCTGTTTGTCATCAGCACGGGATAATTATCGTGGATTTTTGTGACACAATAAATACAAGAGCACAGGTGGGATCCATTTTCAGCTGTTTAATTGAAGAAATGAAAGATCCTGTAAGACAGAGTCAACACAGAGAATTTGTCAGGCTGTGCTGAAAACTTCCAATAGCTGAGACCTTGGGGTTATAAAATTAGTCATCAGGAGTAAAGTTTTTTATGATGCAGAAGTGAAGGGTATTGATTTTATGAAATATAATTTTATATTCAATATAAATGGAGAAAACGGTTCAAGCCAGCCTTCTGCAGAGCCTGAAAATATAGGACTATTGGGTGTAAATCAATACAAATAATATCTTTAAACCAGAAATTTTGATTAATTTATAAAATACAGGCTGCAACTTTTTTTTCCCTTATAACCAACATTAAAAAAAAAAGGAAGTAGGGAATGGTTTCTCCAGAGATTTCTGCAACTTGCTTTGTCTTGCTGGTGCATTGTGTGTTTATATTTGTAGAATGAACCTGACTTTTAATTCCTGATCTTGTCATGGAATCACAGGATTGTTTGGGCTGGGGGGACCTTAAAAACCATCCAGCTCCATGGGCAGGGACCCTTCCATTACCCCAGGGTGCTCCAGCTTGGCCTTGGGCACTGCCAGGGATCCAGGGGCAGCCACAGCAGTGCCAGGGCCTGCCCACCCTCACTGGGTACAATTCCAGCCCAAAATCCCATCTAACCCTGTTGTTACCTCCTCAAAAGCAGCCACTCCAGGCCTGCTGGAGATCCCACTGAGCTGTGGGGATGGGAGAGCGTCTCCCCTCAGCCCTGAGGGACGAGGGGGCGCGGGGCCCTTTTCCCGCCACTGCGCCGGCGCCATCTTGTCTCCCTCACAAACTGAGGGGCACCTGAGGGGCTGAAAGGTCCAGGAGGAGGCTGAAGGGTCAGTGAGGGGCACCTGAAGAGTACAGGAGGAGGTTGAAGGGTCCAGGAGGAGGTTGAAGGGTCAGTGAGGGGAGCCTGAAGAGTACAGGAGGAGGCTGAAGGGTCAGTGAGGGGAACCTGAGGGGCTGAATGGTCCGGGAGGAGGCTGAAGGTCCTTGAGGGGCACTTGAAGAGCTGAAGAGTTCAGGAGGAGGTTGGAGGGTCAATGAGGGGCATCTGAGTGGCACCTGTGAGGCTGAAGAGTCCAGGAGGAGGCTGAAGGGTCAGTGAGGGGCACCTGAAGAGTACAGGAGGAGGTTGAAGGGTCAGTGAGGGGAGCCTGAAGAGTTCAGGAGGAGGCTGAAGGGTCAGTGAGGGGTTGAAGGGCCCAGGAGGAGGTTGAAGGGTCAGTGAGGGGAACCTGAAGAGTTCAGAAGGAGGTTGAAGGGTCAGTGAGGGGAACCTGAAGGGTCCAGGAGGAGGTTGAAGGATCAGTGAGGGGAGCCTGAAGAGTTCAGGAGGAGGTTGAAGGGTCAGTGAGGGGTTGAAGGGTCCAGGAGGAGGTTGAAGGATCAGTGAGGGGCGCCTGAGCGGAATGGTGGATGTGTGAGGAGGTCCATGATGGGTTGAGCAGCACCTGAGGAGGTTGAGGGGTCCCTGAGGGGGGGAGCTCTGCTCCAGCTCTCAGAACCCAGATAATTTAAAATCCTAAATGACCATTTTAATATTCCTCTGATACAGGTGTTGCAGTGCTGGTTCCTTTGACACGACCCAGCTGGTGTGAGGTACAGCAGGTAACAATATTTAACTACTTCTGAGGTGAGAATATTACCCTGCCTTGGAGGGATGCTGAGCTAATTTTCCTACAGAAGGAAACATAAATTCTTCCATCTAATGGGATGGGAACAGGTTTGAGGGCCCCATTGTTCAGTGGTTTCTGTAAGGCAAATTTGGGCTGTCTCTCTGTGAGAGTGTAGTTTAAAATGCTCTTTTAGAAAAATCACTTGGTTCTTAGATAACTGCTTATTTTTCTTTAAAATGTAGGCTTATTTGTTCTCTAGCTCAACAGACCTTTATCCTAATGCCTGATGAAATGGTTAACAATTCTCACATGAGGTTCCAGGTATAAAGACTGTGAAAGCCATTCAGGATTTTGTTCTAAAGATTGAACAGGCATCCTCTGAAAAATGTCAGCAGTTCTCTCCTATTAAAGGTTATTAAGATTTGGACAATGCCAGAATTCCTTTTACAACAAAAACCAGAATCTGACAACCATTTGTTAAGTATCTAAATGTCTCTGAGGAACCCATGAAATAATAAGAGGCATTCAGAAGGTCTGAAAAAGCAACTATGGCCCCACTTAGGCACCTCTAGAGAGAATCTGGGTGCTCTCAGGGCTGGGCAGTAAATGCTACGTTTGGCAGCCTGGAAAGAACTGGTTTTCACAAATTTTATTTTAATAAATTCACAGTTTTTGTATTTTGAGGAAGGAATAAACTCACATTTTAAAGTAGTTTAATATTTAGTCCAAAACCTCAATTAAAGGTGCTTTGCAGTCCAACACTTCTCTTTCCTCACATATAAATTGCCTTTTAAATATGAGCTGCCTCATTAAATTCAGTTGGCTTCCCAGAGAGAAGGAGGGTAAATATTTTTCAGAGCCTGGTGCTAATGGAGTCATTTAATGATGAATAATAAATAAAAATTACAGGCCTTTATTTGAGAAGCTTAGGTAGAGCTGTCACAGTAAAATTCATAACTTCCACCGCCAAATGCAAACAATATAGAATTGTCTACTTCAGATGGCTTGAAATGCCTCTTATTGAAAACAGATGCTATTAGGTCAAAACATTTATGTTAAAAAATAACTTGTTATTCTCACTGTGAATGGTCTTAAGTGATTTGTTTGGATATTTACAAAATCTAAGTCAGCTTCCTTCAGTTTCAGATAAAGAATGGCTCATTCTCGTTCAGCACAGAACTTTGTTGCACTTTCAGATCTGCATCCAAACCTTGCTCGTCCTGTAAGTCTCAAAGCCTTTTGTTCCCAGATGAAATTGTAGCTGACTGTCTTATATTACTGCAAAATTATGTAATTGATGTGTATTTAGGTACTGATAGCATTAGTGCAATTGTTGGGTAGAAAGGACCTTCCCTTCTTTGTGTGCAAAGCAGCAAAATGAAAATTGATGCTGTAGTTGTCCTCAGCCTGTGGGTACCACAGGCACAGATATTGACTGGACAATTCCATGTATCAGAGGCTCCTTTGTAGCCCTTGAAATGGATGCTGAATTAGTGAAGACATTATTGAGGACATGACAGAGTCAGCATTATGCAGCCACAATCATCTGGGACCTCAGCAGTGTCTCAGGCACGCTGGGAAGGCAGGGTAAAAACCTCACAGTTTCATGGCAGGGCTGGTTCTGTTTCTTTGGGATGAAAATTGGGTTTGCATAGGATCACAGGTTGGTTTGGGGGTGGAAGGGAGCCTAAAGCCCATCCAGTGCCACCCCTGCCATGGCAGGGACACCTTCCACTGTCCCAGGCTGCTCCAAGCCCAGCCTGGCCTCGGGCACTGCCAGGGATGCAGGGGCAGCCCCAGCTGCTCTGGGCACCTGTGCCAGGGCCTGACCTCCCTCACAGGGAAGGATTTATCCCCAGTATCCTAAGCCTACTCTCTGAAGCCATTGGCCCTTGTCCTGTCACTCCATCCCTCTCTCATGTTTCTTGTCAGCTCCTTCAGCCCCTGGAAGGCCACAATAGGTGACCCTAAAGCTTCTCTTTTCCAGGATGAGCAATCCCAATTCTTTCAGCCTTTCCAGTCACTCTGGAGCCTCCTCTGGACTCACCCCAACAGCTCCACGTGCTCCCTGTGCTGGGACCCCAGGGCTGGAGGCAGCTCTGCAGGTGGGGTCTCACCTGAGTAGGGGCAGCATCCCCCCTCCCCTGCCCCAGAGAAGCTCTGTTGTTCCTGGAAAGAGTGAAAATAGGGAGTTTTCCCATTCCCACCACTTTTTATTTGGGATGGCACAATTTATTTTCTCATTTACTTTAAACAAATGAAAGAGGAATCACCGAAAAGGGATGATCTAAGAGAAGTTTTCTATCTCCTTAGAGCCATACTGATCCAAACTGGTGTTCAGCAATGCTAATCTAACCTGTCATTCACAGTTCCTCCCAAATAATGATCCACTAACCCAGTTAACAGCTTTTCTTTTACAAATAAAACTTATCTCGAGTATTGCAGTTAGCAACACACGGCAATGAAAGTATTTTTATAAAATAATAATTTATGATAGAATGATCAGTGTGTGTTGTGTTAGCTGAACACACAGTTTGAAGTATCCAAATGGCATGGTTTATGAGTTTGCTGTTTATTTTAAAAAGTGAAAGAGATTGAAGTGTAAACACTTGCAGTGCTCAGGAGTTGGTTGAGCAGCCTCAAGCAGTGCTCTGCCAAAACAGGCACCATGGGGGGTGTTCCCCTCCTCTTTTGGGAAAATGAGTGCTTGGGCAGTTGCACAATGAGCTGATCAAGGAAATGATCTCTGGAAGTTTTTCTCCCTTTCTCAGTCCAAAACAGTTTCCAGCCAGGTCAATTCCTTCTGCCAGTTCCCCATGCAAGCCTGGGGTTGGAGACACAGAGGTGAACACATTTACAGCAGGGCCAGGGCAGATTTCTTGGTGAAATTGGATATTTACCCCAGAAATTAGGCACAATCAGCCTAATTTCTGCAGGCACTCATCCTAAATGTCAGTTCTTTTGACATTTGGTGGTGAGATACAGGGAATGTTGCGCTATAATTTGATAGATTTTTTTTTTTTAATTAAGAAACAAAACCCAAAATAGAAAACCAAAATCCTAATCAGAATCCCTGCGTGCAGTGGATATAAAGCGTTCAGTCTGGAAGGGGGATATTACAGTGCTGAACACAAGTGGCCTCTTCCTGAGCGTGTCCCTCCGGGCGGGATAAGGCAGTTCCCGTGCTCCCTCTAGTGATCCCAAGGAAGCCGGAGAGCTGATTTTTGAGCCCGTGTCGATATGGTTGCAGTGAAGTCAGGCAGGTCCCGCTGCTTTAGGAACAGGTACCAAATGAATCCTGGCTGGGTGATTGAACTGCAGCCCTGCCCTTCCCTGCTGGCTCTGGAATTCTGCTGGAATGGGACACTCAGGGCTGCCAGAAGGGCTCGTGTGAAGGAGCTGGGGCTGCCCCTGCATCCCTGGCAGTGTCCCTGGACAGGGCTTGGAGCCCCCTGGGACAGTGGGAGGTGTCCCTGCCATGGCAGGGGTGGCACTGGATGGGCTTTAAGGTTCCTCCAACCCAAACCATTCCAGGATTCTGTGATGTGGGATTGAGGCAGGATGCTTCATGTTTTGAAGGGTCCTGGCAGTATTGCACTCTCAGTCTGTTCTTCCAGCCCTCATCCCACTCTGACTTTCCTTGCTGACCTTTTAAATCCCAAAGGAGCACCTCAAAGCCCTTCTCTGACACCAAGGAACACCTGAAAAACAACAAGAACCCACTACACAGCTGTTATGTTATATTATAGATAGACAGATAATGTGTCTATATCTACATGTGTGTGTGTTTGCTCCCAGTAGTTGTGTTTGACAATTGAGAACAGGATGTTTTTACATAACAGACACGGGTTTAGCAAAGCAGAATAAGATTGATTTTGGTCTGAATCAACAGAAAAGCTCCTTGCCTCAGCTCCCTTGGAGTCAGTTGAAAGATAGCAAGAGAAAGGCACCTGTAGAAATTTAGGCTGCTTGGCTGAGGCCAGGACAAGCTCCTGTAGGTGCACACGTGTGGCTCGTGGTGCTGAGAGCCAGGAAAGCCTTGGACACTTTAGAGTAAAATAAATCCTGTCCAGACTTTCCATGGAGCATTTGAGGATATCTGAGACCTGTGCAGAGAGCATGAAACAACAGCATTGCTGCCTACCTGAGGAGAGATTGCTGTAGAACAGCCAGAATTGTGAAGGGTTGGGGTGAACTTTTGTCCTCTCATTTTCTTCGCAAACAGAAACAGATGCATTTCTTTTAATATTTTTATTAGTCACAATTTTTTCCTAAAGTAAACTTGTGTGTTTATGTTTTACTCTTTAGCTCATACGGTACTGTAGGGTAAATAGATTAAAATGATTACCAGCCAGAAATATGTTTATTATCATCAGCAGAGTATAATTCCATGAAATCTAATTCATCATCTACATCTGGGTTTAATACTTGTACTCTATAATCTTTTTATTTTTCAGAATGTAATCGGGGTGGTTATTGGGAAAACAGATGTCAGAAGCTTTCCAGACCGAAAAAGTACAGTCCCTTTAAACTCTTTTTACTTCATTTTCTTCAATTGTGTAATTTGGCAGAGATGACTGAAATCAAGGTTTAAATGATAAACAGATTTCTCAGTGTAAAATGGATAGAATAAAAATGCACCCAAAAAAATGGTGTCTGTTTGAGAACCAAGATGAAAGAGCAGCATTGGTTTGGCTAAGCCATATCAATTAGAAATTGGAAAATCTCTGTCATGGGAGTGTTTCATGCTCTGAAGATGGAACCAATATGAACCCACTCTTCCATAAATACTGCTGGAATGGGGCTGGTGCCTTCATGTTTGTTCTCTCTTAAAACAGAAATGTTGAGGACATGTCTTATGGAGCAACACAAGTAATTTCTGGCCTGAGTAGCAACAGCTTCATCTGGGACAAAATGGGAATTGTATGTTGTTAATAATGTTAATTGGAAATTGAAACAACAAATTTACAGTCAGGGTTGGTGCAGACAGTGTCAGGAAGCACCTCCAGCCCTGGAGAGCCATTCCAGCTGCAAGAGAAGGGCTCAGTTATTCTGCAGCCACTGGCTCCTGCTGAGCTGCTGGAGGGGTGAGATTTTGGGGGAAGGTCATTGTTGTCACTGTTGTCACCCAAAACTGGGGCCAGCCTAGTGCAGAGTCCACAGAGGGTGGTGGTGTGTGTGCTCCATGGGCCTGCACTCAAGGCACTCTGGGGGATCACCTGAGTTTTCCTGGAGAATTCGGTGATCTATTGCATCATGCTGTGATCCTGGAAAGCTTTGCTAGTTACCTGTATGAGACAGGGCAGGGATGCAGACACCAACATCCTGAATTTTCCATAGCATTTCAAACACTTTGCTTTATTGAATTGCCCCCCTGGCAGTGTCCCTGCAGCCTGGGCCGTCAGCCAGCCCAGCTCGCACAGACCTGGGGCTGTGTGTGCAAACAGCCCCGGCTGTCACCTCCCACAGCTCCCGCACCTCTCCCTCTTTGAGCTGAGGTTTACACCCTCACAGCTACAGCCACAGCAGGAATGGAGCCCATTCCCAACCACCGCCGTGCTCCTGCACCACCTGCTGGCCTCCAGCGGGAGAAAATTCCTGCTAAAATCCAGAAAACCCCCAAAATAGTAGTTTTTATACACATATTCTAGTTAGGAATCAAGCTGTGCTGAGGAATTGCTGCAGCCCTGTTTATTTTTGCAGACATTGGCACTGAGAGATACACCTTCAATTTTACCATTCGTGATTCCCCAACCTATTTCATTAATGTCCAGTCCTGGGGCAGAGGAGAGTACATCAGATCCCTCTCAGAAAGCTTCAGGGTTGGTGACTGTGGTGAGTTTTTTTATTTTATTTTATTTTATTTTTATTTTTATTTTTATTTTTATTTTTATTTTTATTTTTATTTTTATTTTTATTTTATTTTTATTTTATTTTATTTTTATTTTATTTTTATTTTATTTTAATTTAATTTTATTTTATTTATTCCCACCACGTTTCTGTTTGCATGGCAATCAGGGTTGTGCTGGTGGCTTTGCTGTGTTTTGCTCTGAGGACTCACAAACAGCCTAATTGGAAACAAATTGTTCAGTTCTGTTCAAGAGAAAGAGGAAAGGAACAAGATTCCAAGGATTTCAACTGAAGCCCAGTAAATATGTCAACAAAAGAAACCCACGGAGTGCAGCAGCTCAGAGCTGGCCTGCAGTTAATCAATGTCAAAGCTCACATTATATTGAGGTCTTAAACATGATGAAAAATAAGCTGTAAAGCAGTTTGCTGTTTGTCTTCCCTCAGTTATAGATATGACTATGATTGCTGATAAAACCACAACAAAAATCCTGTATTTATTTACAGGATGCACTTTTATCTTTTTAAGTTCATTGAAAGATTTTGCTGCCTGTGGTTGTTTGGGTAAAACTTGTGAACTTACAGAGTGCACACACAAAAATGTCTATAATTGTACCTAGAATCAATTTCTAACATTACTTATCAATGTTTTATTTTAGTTACAATTGAAAATCCATTAATTCAGTCAAAGGAAGCAGAAAGAGAAGAAAAATTCAACCCTGTAACTCCTAGGTAAATTTAAAGCATGGAGTGGTGGTTCTTTCTGGAAAGATCAAAGTCAAGACTTGCTTTAATTTCCAACCACATGAAATTGGTAAAAATTTTTGGTGTTTTCTTCTTGTGTGGCTGTACCTTCCTCCTGTGCTCAACAGTGTCTTGTCAAATCTCAAGGGAGGATATATTTAATAACCAGAAGGTCATAAAGCAATAATGTTCTTTGCTAAACAGAGTAAACTTCGTTCTTTGAGTAAAATCGACAAGAATTTTTTGTACCTTTAGGAAAAACTAAAATGGAATAAAGTTGGTTTTCCACATGAATGAACATTTTACACTGTTGATACCTCAGTGAGTGCAGTGCTGATCCATGGGATCTGTTCTGTTCTAGTGGCTACAAATTATTGCTCAGTGAAAATCACTCTGTGGTTAAAACCTCGTCCTGCTACGACACAGACACCAGGCTGCTGGCCCTGCTGCACCTGCCTGTCAAGGACCCTCAGGATTATTATTCCCTGGGGGACATCGTGGCAAATGGACAAAGCCTCCATGGGAGAGTCCTCAACGTGCTGGCAGCTGTGATGGCAGTGAGTGAGGAGCATTTCTGTGCTCTACCACGAGTAACTTCATTGTAAATCCATGTAAATGTGGATTTTGGGCTGTGATGGCAGTGAGTGAGGAGCATTTCTGTGCTCTGCCACGAGTAACTTCATTGTAAATCTGTGTAAATGTGGATTTTGGGCTGTGATGGCAGTGAGTGAGGAGCACTTCTGTGCTCTGCCACGAGTAACTTCATTGTAAATCTGTGTAAATATGGATTTTGGGCTGTGATGGCAGTGAGTGAGGAGCATTTCTGTGCTCTGCCATGAGTAACTTCATTGTAAATCTGTGTGAATGTGGATTTTGGGCTGTGATGGCAGTGAGTGAGGAGCATTTCTGTGCTCTGCCACGAGTAACTTCATTGTAAATCTGTGTAAATGTGGATTTTGAGCCCCACAGTGGCCAGGACTCCATTTATTCAGCTTGGCAGCTGAGTGACAATAACCACACACACCCTTTGATGAGACTTTTATCAACAAAATGAAGGGAAAATGAAGTGATCTCATTTTTAATAGTCTAGAGTCTTTCTTCCCTTTTCTAGGTTATGAGTTTTATTCCCCTAAACACTCAATAGAGGACAAGTGACTTCTTCTCTTTCTTCTTCAAGGTTGGGGAGCCAAAGTATTTCATGACTTCAGACAAAAGGAAAGGCCAGAGGTGTGAAGTAAAGCTGTTTGATGAAACAGAGAGGTCTTTCCCAATAGTATGGTAAGATGTTCTTTAATTCACTAAATGTTCTTTAATTCACTAAAAATATAATGCAAACACGGGTAAAGAAATTAGCTGTAACACACACTAATTAACTATAAACCTGTCTTTTAATTTAAATATATTGTTATTTAGGAGGCAACTGAGATGAGGCAACAATGTACACTGAAAAGAGACTTAAAGAAGAGATTCATTAGAGTGGTCTTATATATCTTGTGTAGTTCTATGGCTTGCTGACAGCCTGCTGGCTCATGGACAGCAAAATGAAGCTCAGTTCCAAATAATTCCTTTTTTTTTTAATGTGGACATTTGAGCTAATTCAGGAAATGACTTTTACAACCAGCTGCAAAGGCTGTTGTGTCTCTTCCACAAGCAGGAGGGCAGGAAAATGAAGAGCATGATCCATTTTTAAAGCCAAGCAGTATTGCAAGTGGAGTGGAAATAAGTTGAAATAGTTTTAAAATACTTAAAACAATGCAGAAACATTTTGATGTGACTTTGGCTGTATTTTCAAACTTTGTCCTGTTTACAAACACAGCTCCCCCCAGCCCATCCCTGAACAGTGCCTTGTTCACAGAGGAACCTTTGCATTTTGCCCAGAGTTTGTTCAATAAACTTGTGGCTTTTCCAAGTGCAGGGGCATGTGGGGGTGTGGGTGTCCCCGTGCCCTGGGATTGCTGCTTGGTGGTTCAAAAGTGACTTAGGGACCTCTGTTCCCTCAGGGGAAGCAGGCAGGCAGCCCTGCACTGTGGGCTGGGATCTGTGTTACCACCAGGGATGTTTAACACAATTCATAGCCACAAAACCAAGAGCAGCAGCTCTGGGGTGAATCCTTGCAGCCCAGGGTTAATTTGGAAATGACCTCCTCCAGCAGCTCTCTCAGTGCTGGCACTTGGGCACTGTCAGGGGACACCAGAGCCCAGCAGTGAAGAAGTGCCTGGGCAATATCAGATGAAAAGGAAATATCTTCAATCTTTTCCCAAGGATTAAGGAGAAAACCCACCAGAACAAATCCGTGCTTTGGCTGTGCTCTTGCCAGCCAAATTTAGGAGGAGCTGAATGAGATTTTATCAAGAGACCATGAAATTACCATTTTTGAGGGATGTTTGTGACCTCACTCCAGTCTCATCATCCCCAGGCACAAAGATCCCAGTGTTGGACGTGCTGAACATCTGGCCTGGGGATCTGAGCAATCAGCCTGGCCCTGCACACACAGCTCCTTGAACTGGGATTTGCTTTAGCTAGAAATGACTTGGATAAAAGCTGAAACATAGCATTTCCCCTGGTGTATTGTGCATTTAGACCCATCTTAATTTTATCCTGTTGGAGATAAAGCAGGAATTTCATGGCACATGGAATTTCAGTGCCACGTGTGTCACAAAGGAGTCGTGTCCCCTTTGGCCAATCTTATTACAACTACATTATTGAGTAATTTAGTACCAAACACTTGGAATGCTGTTTCAAAAATGTTTTGATACATCCACTTTTGTTTAATTTAGTTGGGATAATGAATCCATCCAGCTGGCACAGAGTTGGATCCCCCAAGAAACAGGTAAACCAGTCTGCTTTATGGTTTTATTGAAGTTCTTTATGTGACATTTACTCTCCAGTAACATGGGGGTGTTTTTCTGCACAGTTATATTTGCATCAGATGTGAGAATCAATTTTGACAAATTTAGGAACTGCATGACTGCAACGGTGATATCCAAAACTATCATTACAACTAACCCAGGTAAGAGCTGCTCAAGTATTTCTTTGTTTTTAGTAATTATTCTAGGCTAGAATGCATTAATTAATCTATTGGAACTGTGATTTCTTCTGCCTGCTTCTCACAAAGCTCCCTGCTTTTTGTCTGCTCTGTGATGACCAGTTCCTTTGGCTTCTACTTATATTTATATTTATATATTTATATTTATATATTTATATATTTATATATTTATATATTTATATTTATACATTTATATTTATATTTATATTTATATTTTTGTTAGCAACCTTCATATGTTTATTCCATGCAGGATTAACAGTTAAAATAAAAAAGAGAAAAGCAAATCTTGGCTAATTCCAATGTGTTTGTGCTACCAGAACAAAAACTTGTAAAATACAAAAATGCTGTGACTTTTACATGCAACATATACTGGTAAGTTTTAAAAATGCATTTTCAGAAACAGCAGAAGCAAATGTTCTCTTCAGCTTCATCAGAGAGAGTGCCCAGGCAGGAGCTCTGCCCAGCCCCATGAAGGAGCTGCCAAATGAAACCATCAACTGTAAGCATTTGATTTTATTTACCTGCACAGTGTCATGTCATAGTGCAGCTGAAAGAGCTCCTGCTCTGTGTGTTCACAGAAACAAAGCTCAGGTCCAGCCTGGCTGAGTAGGTAAAGTCTGGGTGGTTTCTTGGGGCTGTCCCTTATTTTACCTTTACCTATCTTCAGCTGCAGCCTGTCTGCTGGGTTCTTTCTGTCTGCAACCAGTTTGGAGAAGTGAGGGGGAAAGCTTTTGTCAAAAACTCCTTTTGGAGGATACAAAGATTAAATAATAGATATATTCCTGATCTGAGTCTCTTTTGTTTTACTTTTTTTTTTTTTCTTTTTTTTGAGGGGGCTTTACTGCCGCTTTAAATCTCCTTTTGATTGCCTTAAGATCCACTTTTGCCATTGCTCTTTGAATAATTTCTGGCTTAAGACACACTTAACTTGCCTTTTAAACTTGTAGTGGATGTCTACACAGTGGAACAGCTGAAAGAAAAAGCTCTCCAGAGTGATGGGAAGCTGGAGCCTGTCCATGGAATTATTTATGGCTACATTTCCACCCTGGACATCGACGAGAGCGTGTCCAGAGTCCTGCGCAACAGATGGTGAGCGACTGCCTGCCTGGAGTGTGTGCTAAAAGTGCTTGTCCCTGCTCCCCAGAGCCACATGACATGGAGCAATGCTTTAGTCCCATCCCAGAGAAGAAATCAAACTCCTCTGGAGCATGCCATGTGGGTTTCTGGGGTGGGGTTTTGTTGAGGGCTCTTTGTGGTCCTAGAGTGAAAAAGAAAGAGGTCACTTTGTCTCAGACAGACTCCAGAGTTTAGGAGAGGAAGAATTTTTTTAAAGACAAAGTCTCTTGGGAAATCTCAGTCTAGAGAAATGTTTCAGGAAGAACAAATTGCACATGTGCATGAATTCTCTCCTGTGTCTCAGCTCAGTGTGCAGGTTCATCGTGAACGAGGTGTCAAACACCTGCACCTTCTGCACTGACGTCTCTCCAGAGGCCAAGTCCACCTTTGCCAGCTTTGACATCCTGGTGGATGTGACAGACCACACAGGCACCCTGCACTCCTGCTACCTGGCTGACTGTGTGGCTGAGGACACCCTGGGCTGCACAGTAAGGGGGATTGGGCTCAGCTGGGGAGCCTGAGGAGAATTACAAACATCTGAAATGTTCTGTGTGCATGTGTGCAAGAGTTACAAAAATGGCATGGACGGATGGACGGACACGCAGAGCTTGGCAGAAGCTGGAAGTCAGCAGATGCCCACAGGAATTGTGTTCAGTGTAAGACTGAACCCAATTCAGAGCACTGCTTTTCTGAGAATGTGGCTGGAAATCCCTAACTCTGATTTTCAAACACCCTGCAGTTTATCTGGTTAATGTGACTGTCCTGGTACACATCTCATACCTAGCACTACATTAAAATAGAAAAATACAGCTTAGAAATGTATAAAAATATGTAAGATGTTCTTTTCATCATCATTCTGTTGTGGAGATGTTTTAACCACCTGCTGAACTGCTCTGTGGTGTCCTGTTAACAGGTCCCTGAATTCCTCATGCTGGAAGAAGAGCAGAAGACTGCACTGAAATGGCAACTCCTCTTGGAACGAAGCAAGATTTACTTCAAAGTTAGTATTTAATGTTTAATTCAAAACAGTAGCTGGTTTTCACGTTTAAACTTGTCCTTTTGGGAAAAACTCTTTTTACTCTCCCATCTCCCCTTTCTCTGTCCCTATTTCCAGGACAAAATGAAAGTGTTTGACTTCAGCAGTGACAGGCAGATGGCAAAACTGTGTACTCACACAGGAAATAATGTAAATAAATCTGTCAAACATGCTGTCAAACATCTGAAAATAATCTCTGTCAAGGTGCTGTGATAACAAAGATCCTTAATTATTTTTCCAGGTTACTTCATCACCCAATTGGAGAACTGGATTAAAAGTGAATCTTCTTTCCTGCAAACTGGCAGATCCCATAGAGGCCAGTCAGAGCTTGTTGGGAAGAGACTGGAATTATTTATAAATGCTAGGAAAGGCTTCCTTCACTCTGTTGTTAGAGATGGAATTCTGCTGTTGTTGGGTTTTGCCAGGTCTGTTCTGATGGTAAAGAAGTGCACGTTACAAGCCTCTAAGTGGGCCTCTGAGTTCATATTTTTGGGTGATTGTACTTTAAAAAGTGTACTTGGGCCTCAGCTTAAATGTTACTTCTACCAAATTCAACCCCTTTCAAGGGGGCTGGAAATTTCCTCACTCAGCTGAGATCTTTGAAAAAATCAGAAATGACAAATAGGTTTAAAGAGATCTGTTGAACTTGTGTGGTTTTAACTGCTTTGCTGCTTTTGTGTTAAAGAAATAAAGAGCCCCCTTGAAACACTCTCTGGGTTTGTGCTGCACCTTGCTGAGGCCAAACATGGAGCTGTGGGCAACAGCAGGGCTGAGTCTCTTTGGGCAGACTAGGTCTAATTAGAGCAGAGTAATCAATTAGCAGTGACCTCTGGCAAGCAAAAAATCAAGCTGAGGCTGTAAGCAGGACTCTGTTCACCAAAGCTGGAATTCAAGAACCCAGGTATGTACATTGTGCCTTCCTCCATGTATTTTTCCCCTATTTTTAATATATTTCTAGCTTCCATAGTTCATAAACAGTCCATGGCTTCCCCTCCTGCTGGTGTATTTGTCACATCCTCACTCCTGAGCACACTGGGACTCAGCCTGTTTCCAACAGAGGGAGATCCCCCAGCCCTGCTCTGCCAAAGGGTTTTAGGCCAGGACATCCCAGGGAACTCTGATCCCTCCCTACCCCTTAAAGCAACGTGGCACAGAGAAACCCCCCCAGAAACAGGAAATACTGACAAGCAATCCCAGACTGCACCCCTGACTCATGGGTGGCAATAAAGACCCCAAAAATCCTGCCAGCATTGGGTCATGGCATCCCTCTTGTAGCAGTAATGATTTAACATTTCCCAGCCATAACAATTCCCATTCTGAAGGGAATGTTTCCAATAACTTAATCCCAACTCTGTCAATACCCAGGGCTGCAGACCAAACTGCAAACAATGCCCTGCTGCTGTTGCCAGAGATGGGAAATGCAAACAGTACAGACACTTTAATTCCATCCTTCCTCTTCCAGAACTGTTCACCCGAATGGCTATTTTAATTCTGAAGAAATTCTAAAGGAATTCTTCAATTTCATCTGGACTGTGCTGCTCTCACAGAGCTGCTTCCCTTTGGGAGACAGGATTTTTCTCTGTAGAACTCCCCACTTTTAAAACCAAAGCATTTCCTAGCAGTTATTAAGATCTGGCTCTGATAAATGAAAGTGTTTAACTTTGCTGGTTTGCATTTATGTAAAAACAAAAACATCCATCTGTTTTTATTAGAAGTGAGCCAGTTCTGTGCAACCTTTGAAAATCTAGGTTTTGATGTTTGCATGGGGAGGATTTTTTAAATTATATTTTACAACTTGCTGTTGAATTGAAAGAGAACTCGCTGTCATGCAAACCGGTGGGGAGTGCTGGAACAGCTGGAGCTGGCAACTGGGGAAAGTTACCCAGCCTGGCTTTCAGCAGCTGGAAACATTTAAAACTCCCACTACCACACTGCACTGGGTAACAGCAACTGCTGCAGTTAGTTTTACCAAAAAATACATTGAAAACACTCAAAAGAAAAGTTTGGTGGTGATCTTTATCCATATGCTTCTTTATTCTTGATCTTTTTACATTATTTCACTTTTAGAACATTTTTAAATCTCAGTTTAGGAAAAAAACAATCTGCCAAACATCTGGCACACTTCCTGCTGCCTTCGCCCCCTGGAGTGGGAGGAAAAGCCATCCTTCTTTAATTTGTATGCTTGAAAAAAGCAGAGAGGAATCACAAACCTAATCCAAAAAATCAAACATCTTTCTCTTGTAGAGGAAACTCTGCAAAGCTGCAACTCTTGATTTAGGGCCGAACATCTTCACATAAACCTTTCATTTTCCACAGCATGGCTAAGCCTTAGCTCCTACATCATCGTTTGAATTGTTTTGATCAGTAATTTTTATTTTAAGGCAATACTCAAAGCATCAGCAGAAGAGAAGCACACGCAGAAGGACAGCCAGGCCCATCCCCTCTCCAATGTCTCTGTCTCCAGTTCCCAGGTACGGTTTTGGAATTAAGTTTTGGAATCTGGAGCTTCTGGGCTCCACCTGCTCCAGGCTGGGCCGCACTCCAGGTGTGTTGAAGCCTCCATGGAAACGGGGCTGTGGCAGTCAAACACCTTTTGGGCTCCGGGGTTCCGTGCCCTGTACCACCTTGAACCTCATGGACACCACGTCCCTGATCCCCGCCTCGATCTCATCGTTGGCCTCCACCGACCCCACTCCTTTGGGAGACCCCGTGAGAATCAAGTCCCCTTCTTCCAAGGTGAATATGTGGCTGATGTAGCTGATCAGGTAAGGGATGGAGAAGATCATGGACGAGGTGTCCCCCTCCTGCCTCAGCTTCCCGTTCACCTTCAGCCAGATCTGCAGCTTGTGCGGGTCTGGGATCTTCTCCTTGGGCACGAACTCACTGACGGGGCAGGAGGTGCCGAACCCTTTGGCCAAGGTCCAGGGCAGCCCCTTCTTCTTGCACTGCTCCTGGGTGTCGCGGGCGGTCATGTCCAGGCACAGGGCATAGCCCGCCACGTGCTCCATGGCCGCGTCCTGCGGCACGGCCTGCGCCCTGCGGCCGATGAGCACCCCCAGCTCCACCTCGTGGTGCAGGTTCCGGCAGTAGTAGGGCCGCACGATCGGGGACCCTTCCCGCACGTAGGCCGAGGAGGGCTTGAGGAAGAAGAGCGGCTCGGCGGGCAGGGCGCTGCCCATCTCCTTGGCGTGCTCCGCGTAGTTGCGCCCCACGCACACGATGTTCCTGCCCCACTCCCAGAAGCGGGACAGCGGCTTGGAGCCGGCCATGGCCGCCCTTGCCGCGTCCTTGCCGGTCCCCGCACGGCGCCGCCGCTCCTCCCGCTCCTCCTCCGCGGGCCGAGCGGGCGGGCCGGGGGCCGGGCCCGGGGCTGGCCGGGCGCAGCGCCGCCCCCCGCACGCCGGGCCGGGCCGGGCCGGGCCGTGCCGGCGCTGCCGCCGCCTCCTGGGGCGGACAGCCAAGGTAACCGGGCCGGGCGGGGTGCACGATGCTCCGCGGGGGCTGGCGGGGGCTCGGCACCGCCCTGGCAGCCGGGGCCGTCCTCGGGGCCGTTCTCCGAGCCGGTACGTGCGGCGGTTCCTCTCGGGCCGTGCCTCGCGGCCCCGGGCGTGCCCGGCCCTGGGGCTGACTCACGGCCCGAGCAGGCCGGGAGCTCTGGGCTGCAGCCGGGGCCGGGCCGTGCTGAGCCCATCGCGGAGGCCCCGCGGAGCCTCGGGCCGCCGGTCAGTGCTCAGGGAGGAGGAGGAGGAGGAGGATGGGGGGCCGGGCTGCGTTCGGCGGGTGACAGCTTGTACCGGTGATGGAACCGACCCCAAACTGTCCGAGCTTGCGCTTGCATTTCGGGCCTAAATCCTCAAAGGCTGTCCTGGGCTCTCTGGGAAGTCTGCGCAGGTGGTTTTGCATCGCTGGGGTTTTGAGACGTGGCTGTGATGAGCGAGATTGGCCGGGGTTCTGTGGCAGGGACGCTGCCGGAGCTGCCGTGTGGCAGTGCCAGACCGAGCAGCCCCGAGGTCCCGGGATCGTAGGGTGGGCTCTGCACCTTCCCCTGCCGGGACTGGGAGCTGCCCTGGCTTCGGACACGTTTCCTGGAGCCACAAACTCGCTGGGTATCCCAAAAATCCCCATAGAGTGTAAAGAGTGAGCGTGGTTCTTGTGAGGCAGCACAGCAGCTGGGCGTGCAGTCATTTCTGAGTGACAGCCCCGCTTGGAACGGGAATTTTCCACTCTTTTATGTAATAGAGTAACCCCAAACGTTCTGGAGGAAGTGCACGAAGCAGCCGGGTTCTGAGGGAACCTGCCTGCCGACATTAACACCTCCAGCTGCAGAGCCTTTCCCCTCCAGCTGTGCCCATGACCCATTCCACAAGCCCAGGTGGGTGATTCCGAGCCTGCTGTCCCACCGCTGTCCCACTGCTGTCCCACCCCTCTGCTCCAGACAAAGCTGAGCGAGAATGAGTCACTGGGCATTTTTTAAATTAATGAGTTCTGGGGCAGAGCTGTGTGTGTGACAGGATCTGAGCATGGCCAGGGAGCTCCTCTGGGCTGGACAGGTCTGAGCAGGGCGTGAGGAGCTCCCTGCTCTGCTCCTGAGCTGCACATGGCAACTCACAACATATGAGTTTCATTATTGGTGGATGCTTTCTCATTCCTTTGTTGAAATTACATGTTTGGAAACATTTCCTTATGTGGTGCAGCTTGTTTGTTTGTTTGGTAAGAATTGCAAATTACACATGCAAAGAGACTGCGGGATCCAGGCCAAGGTTAGAGATGGTTCATCGGAAAGAAGCATTTGAAGTATGTGAATATTTCCTTTGAGTTGAAGCTAAGGTTGGGTTGTTTCCTTTTGTTTGGTTGTATTTTTTTTTCCTAATTGGTGTCTGACCTGCAAACAAACACCCAGTATAGATAACTCTTGTGGCTGACAGCATCCAAAAGTTCTCCCTGTTGGTGAGCAGTTGTTTTTTGGGCATTGTTTTTCCCCATCAAAGAATAGTAAAGGCTTTTTTTGTGTTCTTTTTTTGAAAGAAGTCTTCTCCAGAGGAGCACTGCAGGTAGGGATACTTCTCCCAATCCTGTAAATACCCAGTGCATGCCTGTTGTTTTGTGCCTTGGGTTTGTTGGTTTTTTTTAAATTTCACTGGTTCCCCTTCCCTCATGAGCAGGGATGGTGGAGGTGGAAGGGGAAGAAGCTCTGGGCAGGATGGTTGTGCCAGAGGGCTCTGACAGCTCCCTGTGCCCAGGCTGGGCTGGCAGCAGGAGCAGATCTGCAGGACTGTGGGGCTCCTGCAGAGCTGCTCTTATCGGGGGTGGGCAGGCTGGGGACAGTGGGACAGGGTGAGCACCAGCACGGGGACCCCTCCCGGTGGCACGGAGGGAGGCGGCCAAGCAGGAAAGTCAGGAGCCTTTGGGAGAGTCAGTGGTGCAGAATGAAATGGGTCTGAGCCAGCACAGGCACCTCTGGGTTGTGCAAACACCTCGTGGGTGCTCAGCCAGCAGTTCCTGACCTGCAGGGCCTGGCACCTCTTTCCCTGCGAGTGTTTGAGCTCAGCTCTGAACTGCAGGGCCCAGCAAAGCCAGACCTCGCTGCCTTTGCTTCCCTTCCTTCAGTCTGTGTGGTAACTCCTCTTAGGGTTGGTTATTTCTTTGAGTCAAGCAATGGAGCCCAGGTTATTTGCATCTGGAATTTGCTTCTTGGATCTGATTAAACATTGAACCAAAAGCAAACATGGAGGCTCTGGTGTTGCATCAGGGCAGGCATGAGCAAGAGCCCTGGGTTACCTGGCCAGGTAGGGAGCCTTCCTCCCTTGGAGAGCCTGTTTGCTCTCCATGTGCACTGCAGGGTGACATTTCCCCCAGAAATACAAACTGGATGTTTCTGTTGGAGCAGTGTATTTCTGTATTTCTCCTTTCTTTCGCCCTCCTTCCTTCTTGTTTTTTGGCTCTGACGTGTCCTTTGTGCCTTTTTTGCAAAGTCACTGTCCCAGGCTGACCTTTGACCAGCTCCATTCTGCTCTCCTGGCCCTTGAAATCTCCTCTCTGATGCAAGTGCAGAGTTGTCCCTGCATGGAAAGCAAAGTGTCCTGTCCTTCTCGGGGCAGCTCTGGAGCACCCAGAGCCCTGAGGGGCACCGGGTTTTGTCCTGTTCCTGTCAGAAGGAGGCAGATCAAGCTGTGCTGTGAGCTGGGGCACCTGCCATGCCCTGTCCCTGCTGTCCCCCTGCCAGGGCTGAGCTCTGGCTGTTTTTGGGTGCCCAGGTCCAGCACAGCTGCGAGCTCAATTCCTGCACACCGAGCACGAGCTGAGGGAGCCCAAGGCAGTGAGCCAGGCCGACATGAAGGTGGAAATCCTGCCAGCCCTCACTGACAACTACATGTACCTCCTCATCGACCAGGACACCAGGGAGGCTGCCATCGTCGACCCTGTGCAGCCCCAGAAGGTAACACCCCCCTGGCTCTGGGATGGCCTTCCAGGATGGCCTTCCAGGAGGGAGTGAGCCCCACGCTGCCTCAGGTGTGGGGGGAAGGCTGGAAGGACAGCCTGGGGTCACCCCAGGGGTTGCTGTGTTCCTCCCTCACCCAGGGGTTGCTGTGTCCCCCACTCACCCCAGGGATTGCTGTGTCATCCCAGGGACTGCTGTATCCCTCATTTCAGGGATTGTTGTGTCCCTCCCTCACCCAGGGGTTGCTGTGTTCCTCCCTCACCCCAGGGGTTGCTGTGTCCCTCATTTCAGGGATTGCTGTGTCCCTCCCTCACCCCAGGCATTACTGACCTGGTTTGGGATTTTGGCCTTAATTTGATGTAGGGCAGAAAAGGGAAAGGGGATGTGGGGCTGGCTCAGGGCTCATTTGCTGTCCTCTCCCTCCAGCCTGGGTGGGATGAGCTCCTGCAGGGCTGCTGGGGCTCTCCCTCCTCGTGCCCAGGTGCCACCAGGGGTGCTGCCAGCCCGTTCCACGGTGTGACTCTCCTCCTGTGTCCCTCCTGCAGGTTTTGGATGCAGTCAAAAAGCATGGAGTGAAGCTGACCACTGTCCTGACCACCCACCACCACTGGTAACCACCATGTCCTGGTCCCTCACACACACACACAGAGCCAGGAGCTGCTGCTCTCCTGGCTCCAGGTGATCTCTGAGGCAGAAGGATCAGAACTCATCCTTTGGCCTTGCTCTGAGCAGAGGCTTTGTGCAGAGCTGTGTGTCAGTGCCTTTCACCTTTAAAAAGCTGATTTTTGCAGGCAGCCAGTGCAGTGCAGGGTGTGGGAGGGAGCACCCGGGTGCTGAGGTGCCAGGACAGGCCCGTGAGGCGTCCTGCAGTCAGCATTGTGGGAGGATCACAGAGTGCAGATCAGCTCTGCTAGGGGTGGAACATGAATGTTTTGCTGTAGTCATCTGTCTGTGGGTCAGAGTGGAGCCACCCCTGTGGCTGGAGAGTGAAACAAGCAGCCCTGAGCTGGACAAACCAGCAGCACAGCAGTGCTGGGCTCTGGGGTAGCTCTGTGCCTGCTCCCTGGTGTTTTGTGGGGTGCTGGACTGCACATTTTCCACTCACCCCATTCCCTCCCTGCCCCAGATACTGCAGAGGTTACTGGCAGCCCCTAAGGCTGCTGTTTCCCAACTGGGGATGGACTTGCCAGGGATTGATTCCCCCTCTGACTGCCCCAATTACTGCAGAAATGATCTCCACTCCTGCTGTCGTGGCCTGTCCTTGGCTGGGAGGAGTGATGGATCCTGGGAGAGGCTGGATCAGAAATGATCACCTGGAGCTTACCACTGCACTCCCAGTGAGCATAAACCTGTGCTCATCCCTCCCTAAAGCCCTTTTTCCCCTTGCAGGGACCATGCTGGAGGCAATGAGAAGCTGGTGAAGATGGAGCCAGGGCTGTACGTGTACGGGGGGGACAGCAGGGTGGGGGCCCTGACCCACAGAGTGTCCCACCTGACAGCTCTCAAGGTAAAGGGAGGCCCTGCAGGGCTCTGGGCGTCCCCTCCTTGTGGCACAGCTCTGTTCCACCTGGGCTGGGCAGCTCTGGTGCCTTTCAGCACATGGGGGATGGTTGAAATGCAGCTTTCAGCATTGTCCAGCCTTGGGAACTGCGACCCCTCTGCCTTGTGTGAGGACAGCACTGGGGCACCTGGGACATGCTGGGTGTCCCTGTGCAGCTGGGGGACAGGGCAGGGACAGTGTGACAGGATAAGGGCAGGGACAGTGTGACAGGGGCAGCATGACAGGACAGGGCAGGGACAGTGTGACAGGGGCTGTGTGACAGGACAGGGATTGTGCTCTGCCAGGAGAACAGCTCCAGCTGTTCCTGTGGGATGCCAGCTGGAAGATGGGCTGAGCACAGCAGTGCCAGCCTGGCTGTCCCCTGTTGGCAGGGAGCTGGCAGGTGACAGCACTGCTGGGGCAGGTGACAGCACTGCTGAGACAGGTGACAGCACTGCTGGGGCAGGTGACAGCACTGCTGGGGCAGGTGACAGCACTGCTGGGGCAGGTGCAGCAGGCATGAAGGGCACTGCTGGCCTCGGGTGCACCCCAGGAGGGGCAGCAGCACAGGAGGGAGCACAGGAAGGTGGGCACATGAGGCCATGTTGAATCCTTGCCTTCTCCTCATCCACTTCTCCCCTTCAGCTCCATTTCTGTTTGGGGCTTTTTTCACGCTCCATCAGCTTTGTTTAGGATTCTCTGTTGGCTCCTGCTGCCAACCAAGCTTTGAGTGCATGGACATGAAAGGATCTGGCAGTTCCCTTTGTCAGGACACCTGCTTGGAGGAAGCAGCTCCCTGCCAGCCCTCCCTCCCTCCCTGGGCTCTCCCAGGAGCAGAGCTGCTGCTTCCTGGCCAGCCTGGGGCAGGTTTAGGACCATTAGAGCACTGAGAGTAGCAATTCTTTTCTAACCATGCCATTGCAGCTTCAGCTTTAGTGTTCTACCTTTTTCCCAGGTGGGATCTCTGAGTGTGAAATGCCTCAGTACGCCGTGTCACACCTCGGGACACATCTGTTATTATGTGACTAAGCCAAATAGCTCCGAGCCACCTGCAGTTTTTACAGGTGAGGAGTTGGGAGGTTCCCTTGCAAAAAACAGAAGCTCCCCCTCTGCCTGGGTGCCTCTGGCTCTGGATGTGCATCCCTCCCTTCCTGCCAGGGCAGCTGCTTGACTCCCACATCTTGCTCCCCTTTCCAAGCAGGAGCTGTAGGTGGAGCTGGGGAAGCCCCTCTGGATTTCTGAGCCAGGGCCCCACAGACCCTGCAGGCAGCATCAGGAGTGAGCCCTGCATGAGTCCTACCATGAATCCTACCATGAATCCTACCATGAATCCTACCATGAATCCTACATCCAGTGTTTTTTTTTTTTTTTCCTGGAGTAAAGAGCTGTTGGTTTCCTGCCTCAGGCCAAACTGGCTGATCCCAAACCCTGTTGCTTTTCCATATATCTGTGCTCAGGTCTGACAGCAGAGAGAGGAGAGAGTAAGGGAGTCAGAGAGGGCTGGTGCTCCACTGCTGGTGGCCAGGGCCTGGATCCTGCTTTGGGGAGAAGGATTCCCCTTCCCTGGGGCTGTGCTTCATCCCTGTGTTCTCCAGAGCTCACAGAAGCTCCTGCATGGAAGAGAAAGAGCCTTAAACAAGATTTTAGGGAGCACTGAGGAGAAAATTGAGGCGACTCATCTTTGTTCAGTTTCACAGCAAAGAACGAGTGTTCTTGTCCCCTGTAGGAGGGACAGCAGGGGACAGGGGCTGCCCACAGCTCAGAGGTGCTGGCAGGAGGTGCCTGCCGAGGCTTCCACGTTTGCCAGCAGTGTTGGTGTGGCTGTCCCCGTGCTCAGCTGCTGTGCTGGGGCAGCAGTGGCAGGGCTGAGCCCCCAGGCTGCTGTGGGCAGCCTGCTGTGGGCCTGATGCCATGTCACCCCTGCAGGTGACACCCTGTTCGTGGCTGGCTGTGGGAAGTTCTTCGAGGGCACCCCAGAAGAGATGTACAAGGCACTGATTGAGATTTTGGGCAGCCTGGACCCCCGAACGGTACAAACCTGTCCTTTTGTGTGAGTGAGGCAGCCCAAAGCAGCACCAAGAGCAGAGAAACGCCCTGAGGGTGCTGCTGTGCACAGACACTCTGCTGTGTGCAAGGAATGGGTGCTTCCAGCAGTTCTGTGGTGCTGCAGTGCCCTGGGGAGGATTGGCCTGCCCCAAATGTGTTTGTGCTTTCTGGGAAGGAGCAGGGGCTGGGACATGGGGCTCTCATCTCTTCTGCTGGCAGCTTGTCCTGCCTGCTGAGTCCTGGCACGTGTGCCTGTCTCCATTTGGGGCTGTTGGGTGTGGAGTGTGCTGTTCCTGTGCTGCTGGCACCTGGCAGTCCCCCTGGGTGCCTTTGCAGTGCCCAGTGTCACTGTCCCTTCCCCTTCCCAGAGGGTTTACTGTGGCCACGAGTACACCATCAACAACCTCAAGTTTGCTCGGCACGTGGAACCCAGGAACCCCAACATCCAGGAGAAGCTGGCCTGGGCCAAGGTGAGCTGCTGCTCCTTCCCTGCACACAGAGCCTTGCTCAGGAGCTGCAGGAGAGGAGACTATGCTGGGGAGAGCAGAGGGAGCATCCTGCAGCTCCTGGCTCTTGTGTTGTAGGGGAGCAGGGTTTGGCTGTGCCCACACTTTGCTGTCTGGGGGAGAAGTTCCCTGCCTGGAAGCTCCTGTTCTGTCCAGGACACTCCCTGCTCCCCAGAATCCCTGGTGGAGCAGCCCTGTGTCCCTCTTTGCAGGCCCAGTATGACAGTGGAGAGCCCACCATCCCCTCCACCATCGCTGAGGAGTTCACCTACAACCCCTTCATGAGAGTGAGGTAGGGAGCCCTTGCTTGGGGGGCTCTGGGAAGGGGGAGCTGTCCCTGTCTGGGTGCCTCCAAGGCTCTCACTGGCTGTCCTGGCAGAAGGTTCCTGGTTTGGGGCTTGTGCTGAGCATCATTCCCTGGCTCAGGAGGCAGAACAGGCTTTGGTGTGTCCTGTTCCTTCATCCAGCAGGTGCTGCTGGGGCACAGAAATGCCATTTCCTCCTGAGCCTGCAAACCAGGCTGAGCTGTGCCAGAGCCCAGGGTTTGATGCTGAAGTTCAGCCTCGAGCCCTGAGCCTGCTCTTCCCTCCTGGCAGGGAGAAGTCAGTCCAGGAGCACGCTGGGGAGAGCGACCCTGTGCGGGTCATGGGGGCCATCAGGAAAGAGAAGGACAACTTCAGAGTGCCCAAGGACTGAGCCCTGCCTGCATCACTTTATTCATCACTTTAATGTCACTTCAAGTGTCATTTAGACCATTAAGATGTTTTAGAAGTCAAATCTTCTGTCGTGGTTGAGACAAGTTTTCTTTAGGTTTTTTTTTTTGTTTTAATTAAGGAAAAAAAAAAGCACTTTGCCCTTGTTGAGATGTTCTACAGCATATTTATATTATGATGAAGAATATTTATCCTCCTCTTGCTCTCTCAAGCTGTCAGTGTCACCTGCAGAGATCATTGTGCAAATGTTGGTGTGAGACTCCAGGCTGGGCAGGATCAAGCCTGGAGGTTTAGGAAGAAGCTCCTGTCCTTGCTGTGGATGCAGAAGGTGGGACTGAGATGTCTTTGTGTGAAGCAGAGACCAAATTCAGGAGCTGAAGATTCCAATGTTTCCTCCATGCTGCTTCTTCAACATTCTGGGTGTCCTCCTGGCTCCACCAAAACCAGTTCCAGGGACAGACCTGCTGTGCCAGTGCTGCTTCAGGGAGTCACTTGTGAGCCCCACGGGCTGCCCTGGCTCTGGGGGTGCCTCTGAGGCCATCCAGCTGCTCTCTGGTCCCCAGGCATTGCTGTGCTTGCACCCTTTGAGTCCCAGGCTGTTGCATGAAGCTGCTCCCTGCTGTCCCCTGTGTGTGACCTGTGCCAGGGCTTTGGCTGGTGCTCAGAATGCAGGAGCAGCCACTCCTGGTGAGTGCCTGTCCCCCTGAGGGTGGTGACACCCTTGCAGCAGGCCTGGGAGTCACAGGCAGCTGAGCAGCTGTTACCTGTCCCCAGGTGAGCAGGGATGGGGGGTGGCACCAGGTCTCCATTTGCTTTAAAATGCTGAATTTTATGTGGTTCAGAGAGAAAAGTGTTGCCTAAAGCTGTGGTGGCTCCTGGAATGCTGTGACTGCCACACCTGAGTGTGACTGTCCTGAGGGCTGGGCAGAGGGGAAATAAATAACAGCTGGAAGCAGAGGTTGTTAACTCACAGAATTCCTTAATTTCTTGGGTTTGGACTAGAGATTGAAGCCAACCAGCTGGGAGTGTCACTCTCCCTAATCCTGGGGTGAGTGGGTGACATTGTGGGGACCCCAGGGGCTTTGGTGGTAGCTGTACTTTTGTGGAAGGGGAACAGGGGAGGGTTCAGCTCTGGTTTTGCTGCCTGTGAGTGCCAGTCCTTCCTCACAAGGGGCATTTGGGCCCCTCAGGACAAGAGGGACATGGAGGGGCTGGAATGGGGCTGGGGAAGGGGCTGGGGAATCCCTGAGGGAGCTGGGCAGGGGCTGCAGAATCCCTGAGGGAGCTGGGCAGGGGCTGAGCCTGGAGCAAAGGAGGCTCAGGGGGCCTTGTGGCTCTGCACAGCTCCTGCCAGGAGGGCACAGCCAGGGGGGTCGGGCTCTGCTCCAGGGAACAGGGACAGGAGCAGAGGGAACGGCCTCAGGCTGGGCCAGGGCAGCTCAGGGTGGGATTTTAGGGAAAATTCCTTCCTGGAAACGCTGCCCAGCCCTGGCACAGCTGCCCAGGGCAGGGGTGGAGTCCCCATCCCTGAGGGGATTTGACAGCCCTGTGCATGTGGCACTTGGGGACGTGGGTCAGTGCTGCCTTTGGTTTCGGGGGGAATGGTTGGATTCTGTCTCAGAGGATTTTACCAGCCTCAACAATTCCATGTGGGGGCCATGGCCAGCCCTGCCCAGCCCTGGGGATGCTCAGCTCAGCTCAGCTCTGCTCCCGGTGCCTTTGGGGCTCCCGCACTCGGGGTGGGACCCTGTCCCTGGGGCAGAGACCCTGCGGGACCCCCCTGCAGCAGCTCCAGTGTCCGGCACCGCTCTGCACCTTCTGTCCCCGCTGCTGCGTCCCTCCAGTGCCACCAGTGCCAGCCCCCCCATCCCTCCCCTTGTCCCCGCGGGCCCTGGGGGCGGGCAGGAGCCGATTTTGGGGACAGAGCTGAGGGTTCCCCTCCTTCCTGCACGCCGGGGGTGTCAGGATGTGCCCAGGCTGGCACAGGGGCCGTCCCCGTGTCCCGCTGTGGCCATGGCGGGCCCGTGCGGGCTGTGCCCGCCCCACGCTGCGTGACCCGCCCCGCACACGCGGGGACCGCCCCGGGGGTGGCGCTGGGGACGCGCCGGGGTCCCGCAGCCTCCCGGGGCCATGAAGGTGAAGGTGATCTCCGTGCTGGAGGACAACTACATGTACTTGGTGATCGAGGAGAGCACCCGGCACGCCCTGGCCGTGGACGCCGCGGTCCCCAAGCGGGTGAGCGGGTCCGGGGAGTGGCGGTGGCTCCATGGCCGGGTATCCGTGGGACATCCCCGGTCAGGGCAGAGCCCCCGTGTCCTGGCTGTGGCTGGGACCCCTGCCCTGCCTTGCCCTGCCCTGCCCGGGCTCCGCGGGGTCCCCGGGCCGTGCCGCGCCCGCAGCGAGCGGGATCCCCCCAGAGCCAGCCCTGGGCATAGTGACCCCATGGGCACCCCCCCTTTCCAGGGCCGCCGTGCCCCCCGTGCCGCTGTGCCCGCTGTCCCCGGTGCCAGCCCTCCGCTGTCGCGGGTTTTCAGCGTTCCGTGCTGACTCGGGCATTTCCTTCCTCCCGGAGCCGGAGCAGCTCCCGGCCCTGGGTGTTGAGCTGGCATCGGAGCCTCCTGGCAGCCGAGCGGGGCTGGCAGTGCCCTCGGCCAGGGTGGGTGGCACGGCCGCCGTGTCCCTGCCGCGGCGGTGGCACTGTGCTGTCCTCTGTGCCTTCCCTAAGAAAGCACCGGCCGAAAATGCCCCCATGGCCGTGGTGCCATGCCCCTGCTCCAGGCAGGGTCACGCCTTTGTCCCACCCTCAGCCGGTGGCTCCTCAGGGGGCGCTTTTGGGGGATCGCCCTGCCTGGTGGCACAGGGGACAGGTCACGGTGTGGGTGTGGGTGTGTGTCACCTCCCCTGCCCTCTCACCGCTGCTCTGGGTCCCTTTCAGCTGCTGGAGATCATCAGGAAGGAGGACGTGGTGCTCAGGGCCATCCTCACCACCCACCACCACTGGTAGGTGTGACCCGCTCGGGGTGGCCGTGTCCCCATGGGGACGGTGCCCAGTCCCAGTCCCAAACCCATTCCCAGTCCCAATCCCAGTCCGTGCTCTGCCCTAGGGACCACGCCAGGGGCAATGAGGAGCTGGCCCAGCTGCTGCCAGGCCTGCAGGTGTTCGGGGCTGACGAGCGCATCGGGGCCCTCACACACAGGGTCAGCCATGGCCAGGAGCTCTCGGTGAGAGCCTGCAGGGCTGGGGACACCGGGCATGGACCCACACACGGCTCCTGCTGCTGCATGGGGTGGTCCCTGCTGGGGGCCAGTGGGGAGTGCAATGGGGTGGTCACACTGTCCCCAGTGGGGTGGAGAATGGGGTGGTCACACTGTCCCCAGTGGGGTGGAGAATGGGGTGGTCACACTGTCCCCAGCAGGGTGGTCACACTGTCCCCAGTGGTCCCCAGTGGGGTTGGTGCTGCTGGGCCATGCTCAGCACTTGGTGTCCTGGGGTGGGTGCAGATGTGGCCCCACAGATTCCAGGACCCTCATCCCAATCCCAGCCTGTTTGGGGTTGTGCTGCAGGCTCTCACCCTCTCCTGGGGCTGGGTCCCAAATGCCATCAGAGCAGACACAGCTGGACCCACCCAGAGCCCCCTCAGATCTGTGGCCTGCTGGGCCCCAGGCAGGCGTGGGGAGGTCTGGGGGCTCTGTTTGTCCCCCTCAGGAGGACCCTGACCCTCTGTCCCCCCAGTTTGGGACCATCAGGGTGAGGTGTCTCTTCACGCCGTGCCACACCTCGGGCCACATGTGCTACTTCATGTGGGAGGACGATTCCCCGGATGCTCCCGCTCTGTTCTCAGGTACCCCCCTGCCCACGTGCCCCCCGTGGCTTTTGGGGACACACTCCCTGTGTGCTGCCTGTCCCCACACTCAGCACTGCTGGGGTGACCCAGGCACCCCCATTCCCAGCCCTGGGGCCCCTCGGTGCCCACCCCTGTCCCACAGGTGACACCCTGTTCGTGGGGGGCTGCGGGCAGTTCTTCGAGGGCACAGCGGAGCAGATGCACACCAACCTCACCCAGATCCTGGGCACCCTGCCCAAGGACACGGTGAGTGTCCCCTCCCAGCCTGGGGGGGCTCCTGGGGCTGGGAGGGGGCTCAGGGCAGGGATCTGGGGCTCAGGGCAGGGATCTGGGGCTCAGGGCAGGGATCTGGGCTGGGACAGGGATCTGGGGCTCAGGGCAGGGATCCTGGGCTCAGGGCAGGGATCTAGGGCTCAGGGCAGGGATCTGGGGCTGGGACCTGCCCTTGGAGAAGGTCTGATGCCCGCTGCCTCCTGCAGAAAATTTTCTGTGGCCACGAATGCACCGTCAGAAACCTGAAATTCGCCTTGAAGGTGGAGCCAGAGAATGAAGTGGTGAAGGAGAAGCTGGCGTGGGCCAAAGTAAGTGACGGTGCCCCCTGTGCCAGGGGGGCTGGGGTGTGGGATGGCAGTGGGACACCTTTGGACACCTTTGTTCCCCTGGCAGCAGAGGGATGATGAGGACCTGCCCACGGTGCCCTCCACGCTGCAGGAGGAGTTCCTGTACAACCCCTTCCTGCGGGTCACGTAAGCACTGTGGGCTCTGCCCCAAACCTGCTCCCAAAACCCTCCTGAACCAAACCTGCTCCCAAAACCCTCCTGAACCATCCCTGCTCCCAAAACCCTCCTGAACCATCCCTGCTCCCAAAACCCTGCTGGGAAATCCCAGCCCGGGGACAGGGGAGGCTGCCCAGACACGGGGTCACCCCAGAGCCACCGCAGAGCCCCCATGTGCCCCAGCAGAGCCAGCACAGGGTGGCAGTGCCCAGTGTCCATGTGTGCACTGTCCATCCCAGCACAGGGTGACAGTGTCCTGCTGTCCATCCCAGCACAGGGTGACAGTGTCCTGCTGTCCATGTGTCCATCCCAGCACAGGGTGGCAGTGTCCTGCTGTCCATCCCAGCACAGGGTGGCAGTGCCCACTGTCCTGCTGTCCATCCCAGCACAGGGTGGCAGTGCCCACTGTCCATGTGCCCATCCCAGCACAGGGTGGCAGTGCCCACTGTCCTGCTGTCCATCCCAGCACAGGGTGGCAGTGCCCACTGTCCATGTGTCCATCCCAGCACAGGGTGGCAGTGCCCACTGTCCATGTGTCCATCCCAGCACAGGGTGGCAGTGCCCCACTGTCCATCCCAGCACAGGGTGGCAGTGCCCACTGTCCGTGTGCCCCATTGCCCATGCCAGGCCAGGCGTGTCCCCGGTGTCCCCAGGGCTCACAGGGCTGTCCCCCTGCAGGGAGGAGGCCGTGCAGAGGTTCACAGGCAGGACAGACCCCGTGGAGGTGCTGAGGGCTCTGCGCTCCCACAGGGACAACTTCAAGAAGCCCAAGGAGAGGCCCAACCCCCAGGCCATGCTGGCCTTTCACTGGGGGCTCTTTGGGCCCTTCCTGGAGAAGAAGTGACAGCCCCGAGGTGCCAGGGCTCCCTCCTGGCTGGGCCCAGCTCAGCTTGGCTCCCAGCTGGATTTTGGGGCTGGATTTTCTCTTTCATCTGCTTGTGTGAGGCTGCTCTGCTCTGCTCTGCTCCCCCCTGGCTCCTGGGGTTCCTTGGGGCTGGGGTGCTGGCAGAGGGTCAGGCTTGGAGCAGGGGACAGTGCCAGTTTTGGGGAGCTGCCATGGAAGGAGCCAGGGCTGCTCAGGACTGTGGTGCTGTGCCCATGGAGCCCCTGCCTGCCCTGCATCCCCATCCAGGGCTGCTGTGATGTGGCTTTGGGACTCCTGGGAGCCCTCCTGGCCCTGCCTGTCCTGCTCCAGCCCCTCTGGCCTCGTGTCCTGCCTGATGGACACTGGGATGTCACTGGTAGCACCAGAACCCACCCAGCTCCAGCCCTGTGCTGACAAATCCCCCATCACAGCAGTTTGGGTGGGTTTTCCCTCTCTTTTTTCCCCGTTTTCCAGTAGGTCCCACAGGGATTTGTGGCCCAGTGGCTGCCCTGGGGAGCCCTTGGGGTGTCCAGGTGGAGCAGGGTCAGACCCAGCAGGGATTTCCCAAGGGGGGGCAGAGTTCAGGCAGCCAAGACCAAAGTGCTGCCAGGCATCCCTTTCTGCTTTTTGCTTTTTCCAAGACAAAAACTGGGAAACACTCGGTGCCAACTCCATGGACTTTGCCTTGTCAAGAGCCAGGGAGCAGCTGGGGCTCCACAGCCTCCACTTTGTGCAAAATCAGGGCTGTGTTTTATTTATTTTTATCTGAGAACGGAGCAGAGTTTTATTTGCAGCTGTGGGGAAGCACTTCACACCACTGAAGTCATTCCATTTTTTTTTTTTTTTTTTTTTTTTTTTTTTTTGTGAAGAAAATGAGTGTTTGATGGCAGCTCCCAGCACTGGGACAGAGCTGATTTCAGGGATTTTCATGTGTGGACTGTGACTTTCTTTGTTGCCACTGGAGTCTGGTTTGGGGCTTTTTCCTGTGCTACAAACCAAGTTGTATTTTGTTTTTTTGGTTTTTTTTTTTTTTTTTTTTCCTTTTATTAAGTTATAGTTTGTATTTACTTGGCATGGAAGGGGAAGGATTTATCCAGCTGCAAAAGCTCCCTTGGTACCAGGGCCTGCATTCCCCAGTTCCCATGAAATGCTGGATTGTGGATGTCCCCTTTGGGATTCTGTTTCCCCTGGGAGCAGGGATGCCCCTGTGGGTGTGAACCAAAGCTGGGGCAGATCCCAGCTCCTCTGGTGCCAGCCAGGGAGCCCAGGGTGCCCCTCTGGGTGTGTTGGTGACCTGGGAACTGGGCAAGTGACCCCAAGGGCAGATCCCTGGGCATTTCATTCCTCAGCTCATTCAGCCTCACTGCATTTTGTGCATTTCTGGGCTGGATGTGCTGAGTCCAGCCTGGAGCCCCTCCCTGGCCATTCCCTGCTTCAGCCAAATCCCTGCATGGCACAGGGAATTCTCTGGAAGCACCACTTTGCTCCTCAGGAAGGAAGGGAGGGGGCAGCAGGGGGACATTGATGCCTTAGAACACTGTGAGGTCATGAATGATCAGCAACAGCTGAAAAATGGAAAGCTTTTAATTAAAAACATGAAAATTCACCATTTGCTCTGTGGATTCATTGGAACAAAGTGCAGAGGAGGTTCTGGTTCCTGGCAGCCCCAAGGCCAGGGATTATTCTGTGGTAATTTCAGGATGTTATCCAGCTGTAAGTGCCTGTTTTGTCTGGATTTAGGGATATTATCCCTCAGGAAGTGGCTGCTGAGGGTGGGTAAATGTGACAATTCTGTCACTCCCTGCTGAGTGCTTCTTAGGAAGAAAACACACAGAAGGAACTGCCCTTGGTATAAATTATTATAATTTAAGGAAAAGGAATCACAGGGGTTTTGTCCAGCATTCACTCCAGTCCCTCTGCAGCCCCAGGGATGATCCCAGGCTTTGGATCTCCTCTCTGAGAGCACTGCAGGGCAGTGAGAGGGAGAGCTCCAGGCCTCAGGGGACCATTTCCAATGGGATGAGGCTGTTCCAGCAGGGGCAGGCACGGGCCTGAGTGCTGTGACAACCCAGCAAGGCCTGGGGGAGGAATATTGGGCTGAGACACAAAGCTCAGCCTGGAGCTGAGCTCTCAATCCTTGAGCTCCTCAGCTCTGGCAGCACTGGGGCTGTTCCACCAGCCTGGGACGTGTTTCTGCCTCTCCTGCTGTGTCCCTGTCACACTCTGGGGCTTATTCCATCACCTCAGATTTGGGGCTTATTCCATCACCTCAGATTTGGGGTTTATTCCCATCCCCTCCAGCTGGAGGAATGAGCACAGTGCCTTCCCCAGAGGCAGATTTGGGGTTTATTCCCATCCCATCCCCTCCAGCTGGAGGAATGAGCAGTGCCAGGCACTTTGCCAGAGGCAGGAGCTGCCCAGAGTCCCTGGAGGGTCAGTTCAGAAGGCACTGAGGCTCCCCTGGCAGGGCAGCTCTCACCATTTGATGCTGAGGGCAGAGCTGGCTCTCTCCACAGCGTGGTACTGCGTGTGCAGCACCTGCAGGGCCCTCTCTGAGCCCCAGCCCCCCAGCCAGTGCTCATAGAGCTCCCTCACAGCCTGGTTTTCCTCTGGCACCTCTGCCCTCAGGGATTCATACAACCTCTCCACCTGCTGCAGCTCCTCCTTGCTGGATTCCCCCTCCAGTTTGATCTGCCCTCCTCCATTCAGACAGCCTGGGGGGAAAAGAAAAACCAGAAATGAAGAACTTCAGCTGGGAAAACATCCTCAGAAACTCCAGGTCATTTATCCTGCTCCTGCAAACAGCTGCAGGGATGAAAACACCCAGAGATGGAGGTGCCCTCCCAGTTATCTGCCAGCAGCAGGGCCACAGGGCAGGGAGATGGGGGCTGGCTCCAGCTGGGGCTCTGCCTGCTCTTATCTCTTATCTGCTGCCCCAGGAGGGAGCCTGAGCCCAGCCCAGGTGAGCCCAGCCTTGCAGGCTGAGCTGCAGGAAAGGGAGAAGTGCCTGGGATGAGTTCTGGGGGCTGGCAGGGCCCTTGGGAAGGTGCAGTTCCCAGAGGCAGCAGGGAGGGGCCCCTCAGGGGGCTCAGGCTGGCCCTGCTCCCAAGGGAGCCAGCAGCAGCACAAGGAAAAGGGAAGCAAATATTGAATATTCCTCCACCAGCCACAGCAGCATTTTCTGTAAGTGTGATGGCAGGTTGGGGCAATTTCAGGGGGAAATCCCCTCAGGTACCAGAGCTCAGGAAATTCTCCTTAAAAGCAATTAATTAATTAATTATGAAAATGTTGTGTGCTGGAATTCAACTGCAATTCTTTAAATCCTGAGGAATTATTGGGATATATCCCCCCCTCCCCAAGCTGTGCTGGTGTGGCTGTCACAGCCCAAGGGGGTGAGGATTCTCCCTTTTCTCCTGTCTGGAATGCCCTGGAGCTCTCCCAGGCTGGAGTTGGGGCAGCCTCACCTGAGGGACAGGCCATGACCTCCACGTAGTGATAGGGGCACTTCCCTCTCTTGAGCTTCTGCACCAGGTTCTGGATGTTCCTGAACCCATAGGCCAGAGCAAAGTGGAGCAGGACCTGCCCATCCCTCTCCAGGGTCACCTCCTGGAAGTCCTTGTTCCTGAGGGAGCAGAGCACAGCAAGTGGCTTCTCCAAATCAGTTTCTATGTTAATCTTCAAAGGGCAAAACCCAAATTCTTTGTGAGTCTCACTGAAGAGCTGTCCCAGCTCTGGGCCATCCAAGGAAAACAGGAAGGAATTCCTTCCAGAGCCTTCCAGGATTGCTGGAGCCACCTGAGCAGAGTTTGCTGGAGGACACCTGTGCTGGATGAAGCCTGAAAAGCTCAGCACAGGGAGCCCCTCCCTGACAGACCTGAGATCCTTCAGCCAACATCAACTGGGGATTTTTGACTTCTCTGGATCATAAAACATGGGAACAAACCCTGACTGAGGATTCCAGATTTCTAAGGTTAGTGGGAATACCTGGTCCTGATAACAAAGTAAGTAATTTGATTTTTATCAAGTTTTTGAGACCGTTTTTTCTGCTTCTTAAACCAGGGAATCCTACAAAAAAATTGCTCATTAGGGATATAATTAATTCCAAAGGATACATTAAATTAGAACTGGGAAGCCAGAAGGAATCTCAGGTGGATGAGCCTCAATGCTCGAACTCAGTGATTGATTTTGTGTTTCACTACAGTTAAACAGAGCCCCAAAGCCCTCCCACAAGGTTTTTTGGGATCAATAATCAGTGACCAATGTTCCTGATTGGCCTGATCCAAGGTGAGGGATCCCAGCTCCACGACAGCTCTGCCTTTTCAATTACTCTAAAACTTTATAATTATTCTAAAAGTTATCAGTGGGAAAATCCACCAGGCCAAACTCCAGGGTGTGGCTGGAGAAGGGGCTGGAATTCTCCCTGGAATTGGCTGATTTATTTAACATTGGCTGATTATTGCTGAGCAGCCGATCTCAGCCTGGACGCGAACTTTACCATCGCAAAAAAAACCCCCAAAAACTCAACCCATCAACAAGGAGAGAATTGTTGAGAAAAACCCAGAGTTCTCAGTGGGATTGCAGCTCCTTACTTGAGAGGTCTGTAGTGGATGGAGGCCCCGTGGATGCCGAAGAGCTGGCGGGCAGCGTGGGTGAAGATGTGCTCCAGGAACCCCCCTGAGCCCCCGCCGCGGTGTGAGCTCAGCTCCTCTGCAGCCCTGCCGAGCCTGGGGGCACAGCAGCAGCAGCACCTCAGAGCCTGGGGGCACACACACAGCCCCAGGGGGCCCAGGGAGCCAAACTGCAGCTGCCCCCGAGCTCCAGCCTCTGCCCTGCTCCTGGCAATGAATGGTGCCATGGGGTGTGCCAGGGATGTGGCTGCTCCTGGAGCCCTGCAAGTGTCACAGGACAGGCGGGACAGGGCTGGGAGCAGCCTGGGATGGTTCAAGGGGTTGGGGTTGGATGGTGTTCAAATCCTTCCCACTCAAGCCATTCCAGATTCTCTAAATAATCCTCATTAATGGATGGATAACTCAGGGAGGAGCGGCCTGGAGCAGCCTGAGATAGTGGAAAGTATTGGGGTTGGATGGTTTTCAAGTCCTTCCCACTCAAGCCATTTCATATTCTCTAAAAAAATCATCATTAATTGATAGATAACTCAGGGAGGAGCAGCCTGGAGCAGCCTGGGACAGTGGAAGGGGTTGGATGGTTTTCATGTCCTTTCCACCCAAACCATTCCAGGATTCTCTAATTAATCCTCATTAATGGATGGATAACTCAGGGAGGAGCAGCCTGGGACAGTGGAAGGTTGTTGTTTGCACTGGGTGTTTTGGTAATTTGGTTTTCTTACAGAAGGTGTTGGGGTTTGATGGTTTTCAAGTCCTTCCCACCCAAGCCATTCCAGGATCCTCTAATTAATTAATCCTCATTAACTGATGGGTAACTCAGGGAGGGGCTGCTGCTGAACCTCTCTGCTGTTCCAGTGCCAGGAGCTCTGGGATATTCCCTTGCCCTGAGCACAGGCAGCTCTGGGTGCTCAGTGCAGAGCCAGCCCTGCTGTCACCCCAGACCCCAAAATGTGCAGCTGGCCCTGGAGCAGAAGTTCCTCCTCAGCTCAACCACCCCAGTCCCATCTGACACGTCCTAAATGTCATTTTTCACCAACAGCCTCCTGCAGATTAACTGGGTGACCTAAATATTTGTTATTTCTGCTTTCATTCTGGGATCTTTGCAGTGGCTCTGCTAAGGAGGAGCAACAGCTTCTGCTTCAGGAAATTTTTAGCACTGGGACAGATTCTTGTCCTTCCCAAAGCCTGCAGCAGCTTTTTGTGGGATGAAAGGAGCTGGAGTGATTGTCCAGTGGAAATTCACCACATTCTGTATAAGAAATGTTTTAACTCCAATTGTTCTGGTTCAAGTGACACAAGAAACCAAATCAAGGGCAAACACCCTTGTGTAAAACAGCAGGAAAAGGGGAATTCTGAACTCTCTGAATCCAGGAGGAAAGAGAATTCTGAACTCCCTAAATCCTGGAGGAAAAGGAACACAAAAAGGGGAATTCTGAACTCCCTAAATCCTGGAGGAAAGAGAACATGATTGAAATGGGATTTTGCTCTTACATGGTGTCCAGGGGAGAAGGATCTACATCTGACAGGGACACTCCTTCTTGCTCCAGCAGCTTCAGCACTTCCCCTAGGGCAGAACCAGGCACAAAGAGTTCTTATTTTTGGGATACAGGCAAACAAACCCCACAGAGTACTCCCTAAACTGCACCTGCATTTTACCAGGGCATGACTTGCCCTATTAAATGTAAATATAGATCAATACCCAACCTCTGTCACAGACAAAGGGTTAGTGAAGCCAGGGAACACTGCAAGGCTCCCAGAATTTGCTGGAATTGGGAATCTCCTGTGGCTCTCTTACCTGTGGTGATGACACAATCCACATCCCTGGTCTGGTATTCCTGGTTGAAGAAGTCTGGCCTGGAGGCCTCCAGCTTTTTGTCATAGCAGGGCATGACAGTGACGTGGTAGATCCTGTCAGGGGGCAGGTGCTGCAAGGGAGACAAGGCTGGGGCAGCCCAAATCCCCCTGGCCCCAGGGAGTGCATTCCAGGAGCAAAGGAGTGGGGGAAATGATGCCACTGTGCCTACTATGAATGAGTATTTGTGTTTTTAAATATTTAAATATTTGTGAGTCAATGAAATGATTTCTCTCCTAAAGCCAATTTTAGCTGCAGGCAGTGTCAGCAGTCAGGGACCTTCAGAGGTTTCAGGGAATCCTGGAATGGTTTGGGTTGGGAAGGACCTTAAACCCCAACACCTCCCACTGTCCCAGGCTGCTCCAAGCCCTGCCCAGCCTGGCCTTGGACATTCCAGGGATCCAGGGGCAGCCCCAGCTGCTCTGGGAATTCCATCCCATCCCCTCCCCACCCTCCCAGGCAGGAATTCCTTCCCAACACCATCCAACCCCGTGTCCTGGCAGCCCAGGCCTTTGGGAATAATCTCTTTCCATCCCTCCTGAGGCTCCCTTCAGCTGCTGGAAGTTTCCCTCACTCTGGTGCAATGATCCAAGGTCAGGCAGAGAAGCCAATAATCCCTAATTAAGGCATTAGGGAATAAACTTCCTCCCTGCTCCCAAAGCTCAGCCCCTCAGGGCTTGATCTGGAATCCCACAAAACCTCAGGATCATCCAAGCAATGAACACAGGCTGAGCAATCAGGTCACTGACCCTGGGCCACTCTTTCAGTCTCTTGTGCCAAACATTGCCAGAAATTGCCAATTTTTGTCCCAAATCTGCAGCTGCCTCATGCAAGTGTCCCAGGCAGTAATCCCCCCAAGAAATCCCAGTGGGTGCTGCAGCCCCTTGCTGGCTGTGGGGATCTCCAGCTCCCAGCTGGGAAGATTCCAGGGGTTCCAGGCTGAGGACAGCAGCAGAACATGAGGCTGGGAATGAGGGATCACTTTGGATCTGCACCTAAGCCCCCACTGCAGCCTTGGCTTGGGTCACTTCTTTGAAATTATTCACCAAATTTAAACAACAATGGCACAAAGACACTGAAAATAAGGTTCCTCAGCTCTCCCAAATAATTCAGAGGCTTTAATTTAATTAGCCCATGCTCAGTGTTCTACTCTAATTACTACTCATTAGCTAAGGCAGAAGTGAGGAAGATTTCTGCCTTCTGCAAGGCAATACTGACCCTTAAATGTGCATTACACAGCAAATTTATAAATAATCAGCCTGAAGTGTTGAATTGGAGGAGTTCTGCAGTGAGAAGAGCATTTTTAGAGCTGTACCTGCTGCTCTGCAAAGTAGCCCTTGACCAGGGAGCCCATGACCTGCTGGGGGGATTTGGTGGTGCTGATGTGGGGGATGATGAAGCTGCCATGGGTTTTCTCTGCATAGCAGATCCAGCCTGCAAGGAACATCACCCAGAAATACAATTAAAAAACAAGAACAGGCCTTCACTCTGCCCATTCTCCCCAAACCCCGGGTTTAGTGCCATTCTCAGCCTCAGCTCAGCACAAAAAGCAAAGCAAGTGTCAGCCCAGATTGATTTTAAGGTGTCTCTCCACTGCTTTAGCACCAAAATCTGTGCTGTGAGGAGAATCATGCTGCAGGTAAGAACATCCATCTGCAGCTTTCTGAGCAGCTGCTGGATTGGGGATTGCAGCTGGAGCTGCAGGCATACCTGGGCAGGCAGAGGCCAGCATGGGCAGGGCCTTTTTGTCCTCTGCTTGTCTCTGGAAGCGCCTCACAAACTCCTGCTGGCTCTCCAGGAGGCTGAAGTTCCTGGAGAAGGTTGTGTCAAACACGTGGTGCACACCTGGGCAGGACAGCAGCTGGGTTAAAAACCTCAGCATACAGCAAAATACAGCAAAAAAATACTCCCACTTCAACCAGGGGCAAGCTCAGGCACAGGTGCAGGGCCCTGCAGTTGGCAGGGGAAGAGGAGGAAAGGTGACAGGAGAGGTGGAAATGTAAAATGTTAAATTGTTTTCAGTGGTTCTTTACAGGTTTTATGGACTGTGGAATGGTTTGGGGTGGAAAGAGCCTCAAAGCTCAGCCAGTTCCACAGGCAGGGGCATCTCCCACTATCCCAGGGTGATCCAAGCTGGCCCTGGACACTTCCAGGGATCCAGGAGCAGCCTCAGCTTCTCTGGGAATCTGTGCCAGGGCCTGCCCACCCTCCCAGCCAGGAATTCCTTCCCAACATGGCATCTGTCCCTGCCCTCTGGCAGTTTAAATCCCTTCCCTTGCCCTCCTACCCTTCCAAAAAAATCCCTGCCCCTCCTTTTCCCAAGCTTTCCTCCCCTCTCTCCAAGCTCATCGTGGGACTGGAATTTTGGCCAGCCTGGAATCCCTGTGGGGGTTAAATCCCTTTAACCTGTGCTCAGCCCAGAGAGCAGGAAAGCCCACACTTGCCTAAGCCCTTGAGGAAGGTGGTCAGCTTCTGGGCTGTCTCCAGCAGCCCCAGTTTGCACCTTGCAGCCAGGGAGGCTCTGGACTGGGGGGACACAGAAACCACCACCAGCTTCTGCTCGTGGGCAGCAGCAGCCTGGAAAACAGCAAACAACCCCAAAGTGGCAGAGCTGGCAGCACCACAGAGCTCCCCAGGCTCACCCTGAGGCAGGAATTGACACCAAACCCTTGAAAAATGAGAATAAACCCCAAAGTGGCAGAGCTGGCAGCACCACAGAGCTCCTCAGGCTCACCCTCACAACTTTAAAAATGAGAAGCAGCCCCAGGAGTGCAGTGGGGTCTCGGAGGGCTCAGGAATTCCCTTTTCCTGTGGATTTTCCCCCTTTTCCTGCAGGGTGAGTGGGACCCACCTTGTTGAGGGCCAGCACCTTGCAGAGCTCCCCGTGGCTCTGCTGGCTCACCAGGACACTCTCAGCTGAGGTGATGCAGCCACTGCAGGCCAGGCAATCATTCAGGGTGATCTTGGCCTTCTCCAGCTTTTGGGCTTCCCCATCCTACAAAAAAAAAACAACAAAAAACCAAAAAACCCAGAGCAGGCTCAGTTCTGACCCCAGAAATTAAGGAGGAGCTTCCCCACTTTGTTACAAATAATGATGTTGTTCTTTTGATTTTTACATCTTTATTTTAATGAGATGAGGACAAAGCCACCTGAATTTGGCTGCTTTTAATGAGATTATTTGGCACAGCAAAGGGGATTTCATCCCAGACACTGGAAGGGAAAATTTCCCTTCTATCTGCCCTGAATAATGTGAATTTCCCAAGAGATTCTCCTCTAATCATCACTCCTCAGTAAAGCCAGGAATAGACCAGGAAATGAGGCACTATTAACATTTTAAAATAAGGAACCAGGCTCCTTTGGAAGTGCTGTGCCCTCCTTTTTTTAAATCAAAATCTGCCTCAAGTTCCAAGCTCCATTCCCAGAGGGATTCCCAGCCTGGTTAACTGAGCAGTGCCAACTTCTTTTGGTGAAAATAGGAAAAATTCAGCCTGAATTCTGGAAGCTTCTGAATTCCTCAAGCTTTTAAAGAAATAATTTGAAATATTATTTTTTAAAAATCAAACACAATTTATTAAAAATATCTTGATTAAATCTCTGAGTGAGCACAAGGACATTGTTACAACCAACCTGGAACTGCCAATCCTTAAATATTGATAAAATAAATAAACTTTTCATCTTATCTGTTCTCTTATGAAAACCATCACCAATTAACAGCAGTATTTCAGAGTATAAAAAACTGGAATAAATTGGAATTACTAATTATAAAATGACTGCTTAGAAAAGAATTTATAAATTAAAATGCTGATAAATTGAAGTTTAATACAATCTCAGCTTATCTGCTCTTATATTAATAATCAGTAATTAATGCCAGCGTTTCAGAGCATAAAAGTGGCACAAAATTGGAATTATTGATTATAAATTAAAAAGGAAAAAAAGCCAGGAATGCTGACAGCACCTCTTTGAGGCATTAAATGGATGTAGATAATTAAATTACTTAAAGTACACTGATTTTTCTGGGTTTTTTCCAGTGAACAAAGACCCCACGTACCTGATTGACCTGGAAATAGCTTCCATCAGCTTCAATTCTGATCTTGGCTGCTGCTTTTCCAGGCTTTTTGTCCACTTTGACAGGCTTGATGCATTCCTGAAAGAGCAGCAGAACCTGGAGGTGAGGAGCTGAGCAAGGCAGAGGGGATTGATAAAAAATCAACATTGAGGATTGGATGAAAAATAAATATGGGGGATTGAATAAAAATAAATATTAGGGAATTGGATAAAAAAATAAATATAGGGGATTGGATAAAAAATAAATATTGGGGATTGGATAAAAAATAAATATAGGGGATTGGATAAAAAATAAATATCGGGGATTGATAAATAAATATTGGGGATTGATAAATAAATATAGGGGATTCAATAAAAATCAATATTGGGGATTGGATAAAAAAATATTGGGGACTGAATAAAAATAAATATAGGGGATTGAATAAAAATAAATATAGGGGATTCAATAAAGAATAAATATAGAGGATTCAATAAAAATAACTATAGGGATTGAATAAAAAATAAATACAGGGATTGAATAAAAATAAATATAGGGATTGAATAAAAAATAAATATAGGGATTGAATAAAAATATAGGGGATTCAATAAAAAATAAATATTAGGAGTTAAATTTTAAAAAATAGGGGATTGAATAAAAAAATAAATATAGGAGATTAGATAAAAAATAATTATAGGGGATTAAAAAATTTGGGAATTAAATTAAAAAAATAGGGGATTAAATAAAAAATAAATCTAGGGGATTGAATAAAAAATAAAGAACTTAAGGGATCAAAGAGTAGCTCTGGATCCTGCCCCTCAATCCAGGCTGGAATTTCCCCGAGTTTCTCTCAGCCCTGCCAGAGGGATGTGGGGCAGAGGCTGTGTCCTGCTCACCCCCTGGGAACAGGAGGAACAATTCTCCAGCATCATCCCAGCCCAGCCCAGCTCTGCTGCTCCTCAGCAGCTCTGGGTCTGTGGCAGGAACAGCCATCCCTTCCTCCTCCTCCTCCTCCTCCTGCTGCTGCCCAGGTCCCAGCTCAGCTGCAGGGAGGTGCCAGTGCCCAGCCCAGCTGCCTTTGGGGACAGAAGGGCTCAGTGCCACCCTGCCCTGGTGCCCCAGCACGAGTCCCAGGGGGTTTCTGGATTTTATCCTGATTTTATCCTGATTTAAGTGCTCAGGCACCCCTGACTCCATGTCCTGCTCCTCCTCTGAGGCTCCCCTAAACGAATCCCGCGGCAGGAACCCCTCACTCAGATCCTTCACTCAGAACAAAGGCAGGGCTGGTTTTTCCCGGAGGAATTCCCTTACAAACCCAAACCCAGGGAAAATTCACCGTTTTGGGGTTTGCTATTGCCCTGCCCATAGTCCCAGCTCGGTTCTTCAGCCGTGCTTCTCAGCAAACAGAGGACATAAATCTGGATATAATCCTGGATATAAATCCTGGATATGAATCTGGATATGAATCCAGGTATGGATCCTGGGCATGAATCTGGATCTAAATCGTGGATCTAAATCCTGGGTATGAATTCTGGATATAAATCTGGATATGAATCCTGGATGTGAATTTGGATACAAATCCTGGGTAAGAATCTGGATACAAATCCAGGACTGACATCTCGGGTGTGACCCCACAGTGACTCACAGTGTCCCAGTGACCCCACAGTGACCCCACGGTGTCCCACAGTGTCCCCGCGGTGTCCCCGCGCCCTGCCCCGGCCCTGTGGCTGGATCAACTCCCAGCCCTCATTTCCCCCCAGCAGCGGGAGGGGTTTGATGGCCGGACACGGCCCCGTGCGGCGACACCGAGGGGCAGAGGCTGAGGTGGCACCGCCGCCTCCCCTCAGGGCCCACCCCGGGAGTCCCCGCGGGTCCCCGGCGCTGTCACCTGCGAGGGGGCGATGAAATCGTCCAGATCCGTCAGCTGCAGCACCCCGCTGAAGCGCGCCGCCATGGCTGCCGCAAAGCGAGCCGTGTGTCGTGACACGGGACTGCCACACCGCCGGAAAGCGAGCCGTGTGTCGTGACACGGGACTGCCACACCGCCGGAAAGCGAGCCGTGTGTCGTGACACGGGACTACAGCACCAACGGAAAGCGAGCTGTGTGTCGTGACACGGGACTACAGCACCAATGGAAAGCGAGCTGTGTGTCGTGACACGGGACTGCCACACCGCCGGAAAGCGAGCCGTGTGTCGTGACACGGGACTACAGCACCAACGGAAAGCGAGCTGTGTGTCGTGACACGGGACTACAGCAACGCCGCCAAGCGAGCTGTGTGTCGTGACACGGGACTGCCACACTGCCGGAAAGCGAGCCGTGTGTCGTGACACGGGACTACAGCACGGCCAGAAAGCGAGCCGTGTGTCGTGACACGGGACTACAGCACCACTGCAAGGCGAGCTGCGTGTTGTGACACGGGACTACAGCACCGCCGCCAACCGAGCCGTGTGTCGTGACGTGGGACTACAGCACCGCTGGAAAGCGAGCTGTGTGTTGTGACATGGGACTACAGCACCAGTGCAAAGCAAGCCACGTGTCGTGACAAGGGATGGCCACACTGGCGCAAAGCGAGCCGCATGTCGTGACACGGGACTACAGCACCGTCACAAGGCAAACCGCGTGTCGTGACACGGGACTACAGCACTGCCGCCAAGCGAGCCGCGTGTCGTGACACGGGACTACAGCACCGCCACAAAGTGAACAGCAGCACTGACTGTCGTAAAAGCGCTCGCAATCACAATATGTTTTTTATTTTTGCTCTGTAAATATCAACTTTTTGGAATAAACTGATACTGTATAAGGTCTTTTGGCGTTATAAGCAAATAAAAAAGTGTCAGCGCTAGGAAAATTTGGTGTAATTCCTCTTCTTTCAGGCGCTGGGGGGTGTTGAGAATCTCCTGCCTCAAGGGGATCTGAAAATTAAATTAAAAAAAAAAAAAAAAAGGTACAAAATGAGGTGAATTCCCTGCAGCTGCTGGGCCCAGCCAGGTGCTCAGAGGGTGCTTAAGGAGCACATTTAGGATGGGGAACATTTGGGGTTTTGGCAGAGTGGGAGGCAGGGAGTAGCTGAGGTTTGCTCTGATCTTTGGGACTGGGCTGTGCAGGACCTGGCACCCACTGCAGGTGACTCTGTGTGCACACTTTTTATATTTATATCTTTTTATATTTATGTATATAGCTATGTTTATATTTTAAGTTTCTATTCATATATTTCATGTTTATATTGATATTTATTTACGTTTCCCTCTCTATTTCTATTTCTCCCCCAGCAGGTTAAGCTGCCCTGCCCACCCCCAGGTGCCAGCTTTGCCCTCCCAAGCTGGGCACACCCCGAGCTCCTTTTCCTGGATTTCCTTGTGCTGAGAGTGAGGAATGAGGCAATTCCAGCCAAAAGAGGGTCCCCAGCAGGAGCTGCAGCATTTGGGGTGCCCCCAGCACCTCTCCCTGCGGGGACAAACCCCAACTGCTGGGCTGGGGGCTCTGGGAAGCCTGGCAGGGGATCCATGGGGTGGGATGGGATGGGATCCATGAGATGGGGATGGGGTTGGTTCTATGGAATCTGATCCATGGGATGGAATGGAGTAGGATGGGAAGGGATCCATGGGATGGAATGGAATAGGATGGGATGGGATCCATGGGATGGAATAGGATGGGATGGGATCCATGGGAAAGGATTGATGGGATCCATGGGGTGGAATAGAATAGGATGGGATGGGGTAGGATCCATGGGATGGGATGGAATAGGATGGGGTGGGATCCATGGGGTGATATCCATGGAATAGGATCCATGGGGCTCCTGGGCAGCCTTGGTCACCCCTGAGCTTCCTCCTGCTGCAAGCCACTTTCCCAGTGACCCTAAAACCTGTCACACCTCTCTCTGCTGTGCCAGGAGTGTCCCCAGAGTGTCCCCAAGGCCCATGGGATGGGATGGGATCCCTGGGATGGGATCCATGGGATCCTGAGCGGGAGGGGCTGGGATCCATGGAGTGGGGTGGGATCCCTGGGATGGGATCCTGAGCACGAGGGGCTGGGGCACCGCTGGGCCCATTTCTGGGCCCTGCTGCTCCCCAAACGTGGCACAGAGGCACAGCACATGTCCCAGCAGTCCCTTTTCCCTTTTCCCCTCTCCTTGCTCAGTTTGTTTGCTCTGCAGGGCTCGGAGCCTTCCCTGAGCGTGGTTTGGGCCTTGTGCAATGCAAACAGCACAGAGCCAAGAAAAGCTCTTGTGCAAACCTGCAGGGAGGAGCAGTGGGGTTGAATTCCAGCTACAAAGGGATGGTGGGTGCTGCTGGGCCTTCTGGGGTGTCCCCATTGCCCCTGGGACACAGGAGGGGCTGCAGGAGGGCTCCAGGGCAAGGGATCAATCCAAGGGATCAGTCAGGGCTGGGGTTAGAGGGCTTGGGGTGTTTCTGGGTTTTTTTCTACAGGTCCCAGAGCAGGGGATAAATCAGGATTGGGATTTGGGGTGTTTGTGGAAGTTTTCTGCAGTTCCCAGAGCAGGGGGTCAGTCAGGATTGAGTTTAGAGGGGTTGGGATGTCTGTGGGATTGGTCTGCAATTCCCCGAGCAGGGAAAAAGTTGGGATTTGGGATGTTTGTGGGATTGCTCTGCAGGTCCCAGAGCAGGGGAAAAATTAGGATTTGGGTTAGAGGGGTGGGAGTGTTTGTATTTTTGCCCTGCAGGTCCCAGGGCAGGGGAAAAATTAGAATTGATTTTGGGGTGTTTGTGAGTTTGTTTTGCAGTTCCCAGAGCAGGGGTTAAATCAGGGCTGGCTTTAGGGGGTCTGGAGTGTTTGTGGGATTTTTCTGCAGTTCCCAGAGCAGGGGATAAGTCAGGATTGGGGTTAGAGGGGTGGCAGTGTTTGTATTTTTGTTCTGGGGGTCCCAGGGCAGGGGATAAATCAGGATTAGAGGGTTTGGTGGTAGGAAAACATCTCTGACACCCCTGCCTTCCCTCTCTCCTTCTTTGTTGCTGAAAATCCCCCTCAGCTGAGGGGCTGAGGATGGGATCACAGAATCACTGGGGTTTCAAAAGACCTTTAAAACCCCAGCACTGCCAGGGCCACCCTTAGAACCTGTCCCCAGCTCTGAAATCCCTGCAATGACCCCAGCACCGCCCTGGGCAGCAGTGCCAGGGCTGCTCCCCCCTCTGGGGGAGGAAATTCTTTATTAATCTCCAAACTAAACCTCCCCTGGTGCACCTGGAGGCCATTTCCTGCTGTCCTGTCCCTGCTCCCGGGGTGCCTGAGCTGTGACACCCAAACCCCCACCCCGGGCTGACCCCTCTGGCATTTCTGGGCGTGGGCTCTGCAGCTCCTTGGAGCCAAAATTTGTTTCTGTTCCTGAATTCCCCGCTGGGAACTGCAGCCCTGAGCAAACAGAGTGACACAAACTCCTTGGGGAGGCAAATATTGTCCTGTTTGTGGCACTGGGATCTCCCTGCTGGTGACATTTGCGGAAGCTGTGTCACCCTGGGGGCACAGGCTGGGGTGAGCTCCTCTTCCTTCCTCATCCTCCTCATCCTCCCCTCAGCTCCATGCCAGGTTTGGCACTGGAAATTTTTGTGGCTAAAACAGAGACAATGCAAAGGAACAAACTCCATTTCCAGAAGGTTTAAACTGGGTTTAAGCTGTTTAACCTATTGCAGCATGCATGCTTTTTATACATTCTTATAAAACTCATAAATTTAACTTTATTCATTGGTCAGAAAAGACAAACAAAGTGTTCATTGCAATAGGGAATTGCAGATTTGTTGGAATAGAGAATTTTATTCCAAGTGAGCCCCAGGTTTTTCTTATTTCTCCTTTCTTTCTTTCTTGGTTTCTCTGTCAATGACCTTGGTAGGAAATTCTTTCCACGTGGATGTTCTTCTCAAAAAGTTGCCGTGAAAGCTCCTGCACAAGGGTGGCACTGGAGCAGCCCTGGGGATGCCCCTGTCCCCCATCCCTGTCCCCCAGCCCTGCTGCAGCTCTCCCCTCCGAGGAGAAAAAGTCCAGTTTTTTCAGGAGGAAAACCCAGGATGAGGTGTTGGAATGTGAAATGCAGGGAACTCCCAGAACGAACTGATTGTTGTGAAAAATCAGCATCCACTTGGTGAGGAAATGGCATCCACGAGTCCCAAAAATCAAAGGAGTCAGAGGTGAAACAAAGCTAAAGAATTGCCAGGACATATTAAAGAAAACCCTCAAATATTTATATATATAATAGAAATAATATGTAATATATTATATATAACACACATATATATAAATACTCAAATATATATCTATATGATATAAATAATATATTGTATATAACATATAAATATATATAATATATAATAATATATTATAATTATGTTTATATAATAAAATATCTTTAATTATATAATATAAATTGGAATATAATTATATATTTTTCTGTAAAATTATAAATTTATATAAATATATATAAATATATATTTTATAGAAATATATATAATTATATATTTTATATAATTATAAAAAATCATAATATTATAAATTATCATTTCTACATGATAAATATATTTATAATATATGAATATATAATAGAAAATGTCTATGAATATGCCTTTAAACAGTGCAATCAAACAATACATAAGGAAATTTGTTATAGCTATTGCTGTGCTTTTGGCACTTTGCTGGATTTTATCTCTTACTCAGCCTTTAAAAAGTTGAAATTGAGCCTCGTTGCTCACCCTGAGACAGGCTTAGCCAGCCCCGGCTTAGCTGGGCCAGCACAAAGCCCCATTGTCCCGCCTGGGCAGGATTTATTGTCCCTGTCACACCTGGCTGAGCCCAGCCCGGCCCACCTGGGCAGGCTCGGGCTCATTTGGGGCTGTCCCCCCCATTTTGGGGTGTCCCACCCTTCTCCTCCCAGCCAGGGGGGCCCTGGTGCAGAACTGGGAGAAGATTTTTGGGGAAAAAGCATCTTGGAGGCAGAGGCGGGGCTGGTGTGTCATGGGGTGAGTGAATTAAAGGGGATTTTTTATTCCAGGTGAGCTCCAAAATCCCTCTCACAGACCCTTGTAGGGCTGGTGTGTCACAGTGGTGAATTAAAGGGGATTTTTTAATTCCAGGTGAGCCCCAAATCCCCCTCACAGACCCTGCAGGGCTGGTGGGTCACAGTGGTGAATTAAAGGGAATTTTTTAATTCTAGGTGAGATCCCAAATCCCCCTCACAGAGCCATGTAGGGTCATGGGGTGAATTAAAGGGGATTTTCTATTCCAGGTGGGCCCCAAAAGCCCTTCACAGAGCCCTTTAGGGGTGCTGTGTCATGAGGTAGAGCTAAAGGGGATTTTTTTTTATTCCAGGTGAGACCCCAAATGCCCCTCACAGCCCCTGCAGGATTATGAGGTGAATTGAAGGGGATTTTTTTATACCAGGTGAGCTCCAAATGCCCCTCACAGGCTCTGCAGGGCCGGTGTGTCACGGGGTGAATTAAAGGGGATTTTTCTTTTATTCCAGCTGAGCCCCGAAATCCCCCCAAAAAGTGCCAAAAAATCCCCCCAAAAATGCAAAAAAATCCCCCCCAAAAAGTGCCAAAAAATCCCCCCCAAAAAAGTGCCAAAAAATCCCCCCAAAAAAGTGCCAAAAAATCCCCCCAAAAAAGTGCCAAAAAATCCCCCCAAAAATGCCAAAAAATCCCCCCAAAAATGCCAAAAAATCCCCCCAAAAATGCCAAAAAATCCCCCCAAAATGCCAAAAAATCTCCCCAAAAATGCCAAAAAATCCCCAAAAAATGCCAAAAATCCCCAAAACACCAAAACCCAGAGCTTTGGTCTCTGAAACCCGGCCGGAGGGTCCTCAGAGCCCTCTCGCCTTGAGCTCCAGCCCTGTGACTAATTAATGCTAATGACTAATTGCGCTAATTCCCGTGTGCTGGCGGCCCCTGCGGGGTTGGTGCTTTGGGATGGGGCCCGGGGGAGCCTCTGAGTCAGAGCAGCCGGGTTTGTTCGTGACTCCAGGAATTCCCGAGGGGGGACAAGGACCTGGAGAGGGCCGGGAACGGCGGGGGTGTGGTGGCACTGGGAGGGGACAGCGACACCAATTATTGATGGCCGGGAACGGGCAAGCCCAGGCCAGGCCCGGAGCTGGGCTTGGCAAAAAACCTGTCTGGAGAAGCGCCGAGAAAGTGACAAATAACGATTTTTAAAATTTGGTTGGTTTTTTTGGTTTTGTTTGGGGTTTTTTTGGTGGTTTTTTTTTTTCTTTGTTGGTTGGTGGGTTGGGTTTGGTTTTTTTTTTTTTTTTTTTGGTGTTCTTGTTTGGTTGGTTTCGGTGGTTTTTGGTTGGTTTTTTTTATGTTTGGTTTTTTTGTTTTGTTGGGGTTTTATTTTTTGGTGGGGTTTTTTTTTTGTTTGTCTTGGGGGTTTTTTGGGTGTTTTTTTTTTTTTGGTTGGGTTTTTTTTTGTGGGGGGTTTGTTTTGTTTTTTTTTTTCTTGGCTTTTTCTTTTGGTTTTTTTGGGTTGTTTTGTTTTGGTGTTTTTTTGGTTTGTTTTTGGGGGTTTTTTTGTTCGTTTTTTTGTTTTGTTGGGGTTTTAGTTTTTGGTGGGGTTTTTTTTTTGTTTGTTTGTCTTGGGGTTTTGTTGGGTGGTTTTTTTTTGGTTGGGTTTTTTTTTTTTGTGGGGGGTTTGTTTTGTTTTTTTGGTTTTTTTGTTGGTTTTTTCTTTTGGTTTTTTGGGTTGTTTTGTTTTGGTGGTTTTTTGTTTTGTTTTTGGGGTTTTTTTGTTCCTTTTTTTGTTTTGTTGGGGTTTTATTTTTTGGTGGGGTTTTTTTTTTGTATGTCTTGGGGTTTTTTTGGTTGTTTTTTTTTTTTTTTTTGTGGGGGGGTTTGTCTTGGGGGTTTTTTTGTTGTTGTTTTTGTTGGTTTTTTCTTTTGTTTTTTGGTGTTTTTTGTTTTGTTTTAGTGGTTTTTTGTTTTGTGGTTTGCTTTTTTTTCCCCCAAATCTGAGGATGCAAAATTACCCTGAGATGAACCCAAAGGCACCGAGCTCCCAGCCTGACATCCACATGGAACCATGGAATATCCTGAGTGGGGAGGGCTCACAGGGGTTGTATCCCAATAAATCCCATCCCTGGAGCGCTGTCCAAACTCTCCTGGAGCTCTGTTCGCTGCCAGCCCCCCCTGGGGCTGAACCTTTCCCCAAACCCATCCTGGCACAGCTCCATGCCCATCCTGCCTGCCCAAACCTCTCCCAGCTGGGGCTGCCGGGCACACCCAGACATTTCCCGGCAGCTCCGGGCACAGAACGGATCCATCCCTGGTGCCGAACCCTCCCGGGGCTTGCAGGGAGCGCTGCCCGGCCGGGCTGGGTCAATCCGGGCAGGGACGGACAGACCCGGCTGGCGGCGGGTCCCGGCCCTGCCCAAGAGCCCCGGCTTTGTCCCGCAGCCCCTCTGTGCTCCTGGAGCCAGGGAGTGCCCGGTTCCATCCCCTCTGTGCTCCTGGAGCCCGGCAGTGCCCGGCTCCATCCCCTCTGTGCTCCTGGAGCCAGGGAGTGCCCGGCTCCATCCCCTCTGTGCTCCTGGAGCCCGGCAGTGCCCGGTTCCATCCCCTCTGTGCTCCTGGAGCCCGGCAGTGCCCGGCTCCATCCCCTCTGTGCTCCTGGAGCCAGGCAGTGCCCGGCTCCATCCCCTCTGTGCTCCTGGAGCCAGGGAGTGCCCGGCTCCTGCTCCGTGCCCGGGGAGTGCCCGGCTCCCTCTCCATCCCCTCTGTGCTCCCGGAGCTCAGGGAGTGCCCGGCTCCTGCTCCATCCCCCGGGAGTGCCCGGTTCCATCCCCTCTGTGCTTCTGGAGCCGGAGAGTGCCCGGTTCCTGCTCCATGCCCAGGGAGTGCCCGGTCCCCGTTCCATCCCCTTTGTGGTCCCGGAGCCCAGGAGTGCTCGGCTCCCGCTCCATGCCCAGGGAATGCCCGGTTCCCTCTCTATCCCCTCGGTGCTCCCGGAGCCCAGGATTGCCCGGTTCCCGCACCATGCCCGGCTCCATCCCCTGTGAGCTCTCGGAGCCCGAGAGTGCCCGGCTCCATCCCCAGGGAGTGCCCGGTCCCTTCTCCGTGCCCGGGGAGTTCCCGGTCCCCGCTCCATCCCCTCGGTGCTCCCGGAGCCCAGGAATGCCCGGCTCTCGCTCCATGCCCGGGGAGTGCCCGGCTCCATCCCCTTTGTGCTCCCGCTCCATCCCCAGGGAGTGCCCGGTCCCCGCTCCATCCCCTCGGTGCTCCCGGAGCCCAGGAATGCCCGGTCCCCGCTCCATCCCCTCGGTGCTCCCGGAGCTCAGGGAGTGCCCGGGCCCGTTCCAGCCCCAGGGCGTGTCCCGCTCCATCCCGGGATGCAGCAGCCCGGGCCACGCCCCGGCTCGCCCGTCAAAAGGAGCCCGCGGTGCCCGGGCGTGCCAGGGACCGGCACGGGCACAGGTGAGCGCCACAGGGGCCCCTCTGGGCGGGCACGGCCACCCCCTGGCCCTGGGCCACCCCCTGGGTCATTTCCTCTTTCTCTGCCACCTCCTGTCCCTCTGCCGCCCCCCTGGGTCATTTCCTCTTTCTCTGCCACCCCAGACCCAGCTCAGGGCGTGGTGCCTTCATTAACTCCAAATTCTCCCTGTGTTTTCCTGGACCCCCCACCCCAGGAGTTGTCCCCATTTTTTGGGGCTAATTTTGGGGTTTGTGAAGGGTGTTGGGGTGTCCAGATTTCCACCTGACCTTTACCTTTCCTCCTCTGGGTTTGAGGTTGGTATTCATTTATTTCTCTTAGGTTTTTCCTTTCTGAACTGGTTCCTGTGGCTCTCCCGAAGACCTGTGCTGTTTTGGTTTTTATTTATTTATTCCTCTTTGGTTTTTCCTTTCTGAACTGGTTCCTGTGGCTCTCCTGAAGACCCGTCTTGCTTTGGTTTTTATTTATTTATTCCTGTTTGGTTTTTCCTGGCAGAGCTGAGGTGGTTCCTGAAGAGCTGTCCAGAAATGTCTCCTCTGCTGCCAGGGCTGGGGTTCCTCCTGCTGCTGCTGGGTGAGTTCTGCTGTGGGCTGGCCCAGGAGGGTTTTCCATACCTGGGATCGCCCTCAAAGGGGAAATTGTGCTGCCAGAGCACTGAATGTGACTTTGGCGGTTGCTCTAACTCCCCAGCCTTTCATTGTCCTGTTTGTTGTTGGATTTGGGAGTGAAATATTTCAGTTTTTAGGGTGGAATGTCCCACTGGGGCTGATTCTCCCCCTGTCTGTGTGCTCCCTGTTCCTCTGCTGGGAAAGCACTTAAGGAATAATCATAATTAAATCTGATTACCTCTCTATTCATTGAATTATAAATCCCAGCACAGTTTGGGTTGGGAGGGACCTTAAATCCCCTCCACTCCATGGGCAGGGACCCCTCCCACCATCCCAGGCTGCTCCAAGCCCTGTGCAGGGACATTTCCAGGGATGGGAAATGCATTCCAGGGCCTGCCCTGCCTGCCAGGGAACAATTCCCAATTCCCAACATCCCACCCAGCCCTGCCCTCGGGGTGGGAGGGCACATTCCCAATTCCCACATTCCCAATTCCCATATTCCCAATATCCCACCCAGCCATTCCCTGGGCCCTGGTCCAAATCCTGCACCCCATTAGGGGAAGGTTACTTAGGCTGTTAATTAGTGACAGTTCTGCATTAATTAAATGATTAAAAATGAGGTAATTAAGGAAGGTGTTGTGCTAATGAAGTGAAGAAGGCAATGAAGATGTTGTGCTAATGAAGTGCTCATCCAAGCTGCTTTAGGACCCCCTTCCTTATGCAGTTTTTGGGATTGTGAATTCATCCACAGCAGGAAAGTCACTCCTCCATCAGACCTGAGAGCTGCAGGGCCCTCTCTGTGTCCCCTCCCTGTCCCTGCCCTCATCCCACTGGTATAAAATACAATATAATATAATATATATTATAATATATTTATAAATTACATAATATATTTATACTATATTATATCATTATATGTTATTATTATACTATATATAATATAGTATATAATATATTAATGTACTGATATATATCAATAATATATTTCTATATTATATAATGTGTTGATATATTATGTACTATTATAATATATACTAGATTAATATATACTAATATAAAATATAGTATATTCTATATTACATTACATTGCATTATATATATATTAATATAATATATTTTATAATAACCTAAATTATAATCCTTGTATTATCTCACCCTTTACGAGACTAAAAATAGAATAAAATTTTTAAAACACCTCTGAGTTAGAAAAAACCAGAATCCAGCAGAAAATGAGCTCTGAAACCCTTCAGGGAGCTGGGCTGGGCTGGGCAGGAGCTCTGTGCTGGCTCTGCTCCCAAATCCCCTTGTCTTGCAGGGTGCCAGGGAGCTGCTGCTGCTGCTGGGACAGAACTGGTAAGGCAGATTCAACCCAAAAGTTGAAATTTGTGTGGTGAAAACATTCCTGGGTGGTTTGGGCTGAGGGGGCAGCCATGGCAGCCCCCCTTCCTCTGGGACCCCACTGGAACCACCAGGGGAACTTTCCCTCCCCTTGTGGGGTGGGATGGGATGGAAGTGCCCGACGGATTGAGGTGCAGAGCCAGGAACTGTCCTGGGGCTCAGGATTTGGGGTTTCAGTGAGTGTGCTCAGGGTTTGGGGTTTGAGTGTGCTCAGGATTTGGGGTTTCAGTGTGCTCAGGGTTTGGGTTTGGGGATTTGAGTGAGTGTGCTCAGAATTTGGGATTTGAGTGAGTGTGCTCGGGGTTTGGGGTTTCAGTGAGTGTGCTCAGGGTTTGGGGTTTCAGTGAGTGTGCTCAGGGTTTGGGGTTTCAGTGGGCTCAGGGTTTGGGGTTTTGGGGTTTCAGTGTGCTCAGGGTTTGGGGTTTCAGTGTGCTCAGGTCCCATCCCATTCCAAAGGGCTCCCCCAGTCTGTGTGCAGTGATCCCAGACAATGTCAGAGCTGCATTTTAACCCTGTCTCTTTTCTCCTCCTCCTCCTGGTGCAGTGCTCCAGCTCCCCCATCAATGGTGAGTTCCTTTCCAAATATTTATCACAAAACTCAGAGAGGGCTCTGTGTGCCAAACCCTCCCACAATTCCTTACCTTTGTCTCTCTTTTCTTGTCCTGGGCTCAGAATCAGCCATGTGTGCCTCAGTGCAGAGGTAGGTGAGCCATCCCCAGGGGCTGGGGCATTTCCTTGGGAGGGATTCTGCTTTTCTTGGGGTGACCACATCCCTGTGAGCCCAGATTTTGGGATTTTCCCCAGGGTTGCCTGTGGGCAGGGAGGGCTCTGGTTGCACTTGTTCAAACAGTGAAGGGAAGGTGCCCTGCTGGGGTTTGTGGCTGGGAAGACAAAGAAAGGCAGGGCCGGGCTCTGGGGAGCAGCCAAGGGCCTTGGCACTGGTGCTGAGCTTATCTTGGCTCCAGTGGGGCTCAAACAGCCCCACTCTGAGCTCACTCAACCTGCATGGTGGCTGAGGGTCAGCAGTGCACCCCTGCCTGTCCCTGTGCCAGCAGCCTCGTCCTGCTGTGTCCCTGTGTGCCCTGAGCTCTGCTCCTGCTCGTTTGGGAGGGCTGGATCCTTGCTGGGGGCACAGCCAGGAGCCAAACCCTGCTCAGGGCACTTTGGGTGCTGTGCCCAGCTGTGCTCTGGGCTGCTGAGGGGTGACACTCACATCTGGGTCTGTCCCCAGCCACTCCTGCTCTCATCTCCCCACCCAGTTCTGCCCAGTGCCCCACCAGTTCTGTCCCCACCCAGTTGTTCCCAGCCCATCCTCTCCCAGTTCCCATCAGTTTCTCCCATTCCCATCCCCTCCTCTCCCAGTTTCCACATTCCCAGTCCATCCTGTCCCAGTTCCTCATTCCCAGTTCCTCATTCCCAGTTTCCTGATTCCCATTCCCAGTCCCCATTCCCACATCCCAGTGCTGTCCCAGTTTCCCATTCCCAGTGCTGTCCCAGTTTCCCATTCCCATCCCAGTTCCTCATTCCCAGTTTCCTGATTCCCATTCCCAGTTCCCCATTCCCAGTGCCTCATTCCCAGTGCTGTCCCAGTTCCCTCATTCCCATCCCAGTTCCTCATTCCCAGTTTCCTGATTCCCATTCCCAGTGCTGTCCCAGTTCTCCCATCTCCAGTGCTTTCCCAGTTCCCCATTCCCAGTTCCCCCATTCCCATTCCCAGTTCCTCATTCCCAGTCCCCATTCCCACGTCCCTGTGCTGTCCCAGTTCTCCCATTCCCAGTTCCCCATTCCCATTCCCAGTTCCTCATTCCCAGTCCCCATTCCCACGTCCCTGTGCTGTCCCAGTTCCCCCATTCCCAGTTCCCCCATTCCCAGTTCCCCATTCCCAGTTTCCTGATTCCCATTCCCAGTGCTGTCCCAGTTTCCCATTCCCAGTTCCCCATTCCCAGTTTCCTGATTCCCAGTCCCCATTCCCACGTCCCTGTGCTGTCCCTGTCCCCCCAGTGCCAGCCAGGAGCAGCTGCTGGAGGTGGCCCGAGGCCGAAGGTCCCCGTGCAGCCTCAGCTTTGCCCAGCTGGCCTGTGCCCAGGTGAGGACCCTCAATCCCTCAGTCCCTGGGGCTGGGATTTGTGTTCCTTGGGAATTCTGACCCTTCCCACCAGCCCTGGGGGAGCAGCCAAGGCTGTGCCCGGGGTTTCACCCTGAGCTGTGGCAGTGCCACCCTCTGGGGGACACTGCCCTGTGCCACAGGGCTCAGGGGTGCCCAAAGCACCACGGACACCTTGGGGAATTGGGGATTTTCTTCTCCAAACCCCCGGAGTGAGAAGGAAGTTGGGGCAAAGGGACTTTGCAAATCAAATTGACTCTTAAAAATTGGTGTCACAGCATTGGGATGAGTCTGCAGGAGAGTCACGCTGGGTGTTGGGATAAAGCACAATTAGGAGGGGTAAAAGCACAATTAGAAGGGGTAAAAGCACAATAGGAGGGGTAAAAGCACAATTAGAAGGGGTAAAAGCACAATAGGAGGGGTAAAAGCACAATTAGAAGGGGTAAAAGCACAATAGGAGGGGTAAAAGCACAATTAGAAGGGGTAAAAGCACAATTAGGAGGGGTAAAAGCACAATTAGGAGGGGTAAAAGCACAATAGGAGGGGTAAAAGCACAATAGGAGGGGTAAAAGCACAATTAGAAGGGGTAAAAGCACAATAGGAGGGGTAAAAGCACAATTAGAAGGGGTAAAAGCACAATTAGAAGGGGTAAAAACACAATAGGAGGGGTAAAAGCACAATTAGAAGGGGTAAAAACACAATAGGAGGGGTAAAAGCACAATTAGATGGGGTAAAAACACAAGAGGAGGGGTAAAAGTACAATTAGAGAAGTAAAAACACAATAGAAGGGGTAAAAGTACAATTAGAAGGGGTAAAAACACAAGAGGAGGCGTAAAAGTACAATTAGAGAAGTAAAAACACAATAGAAGGGGTAAAAGTACAATTAGAAGGGGTAAAAACACAATAGGAGGGGTAAAAGTACAATTAGAGAAGTAAAAACACAATAGGAGGGGTAAAAGCACAATAGAAGGGGTAAAAGTACATTTGAAAGGGGTAAAATCACAATTAGAACTGGTTGCAGCCTGGAAAATGCCATCTGGATACTCCAGGTTTAGTTTCTTCCCTGGTTTTGTCATTATCTCTTAAGTTGCTGCCAGTAATTGCAATTAAATTGACAGCGATTTGTGGGTTTTGGTAAATATTTCTGACAGAAGGATGGCACTCCTGTAAATATTTGTCAATGGGGTTTTTTTTGGGGGGGGGGGTTGGAATTTTTTGGTGTTTGTTTTTTTCTTGGTTTTGTTTTTGTCTTCTACTGTTTGTAAGCCGTTTCCCCGAAAAAACTATTTGGGAATTAGAGAGGATCCCTTGGAAGTTTCTACTTAGATGAAATTTTTCAGAAATTTGGGCAAAGTTTTGGCAATTTTGGGGGTGGGTTTTTTTTTTTTTGGATAAAGCTTTTAAAACCTGTGCCAGTGTTTTACCCCCTCAAGGGAGGAACCCCTTCCCAATGCCCAGGTGTGGATGAGCTCCCTGAGGGTGATTCCCCCCCTAAATCTTGTCTTTATTTGCATTTCCCTTCTCTCCTCCAGGGAGCTTGGCTCCAGGACCTCCAGGATGATTTCCTCTCCTCCTTATATTCCTGCCTGGCCTCTAAACCCAGCACAGCCCTGGATCCAGAATATTCCATCCTGTTCTTTTCCAAATATGATGCCAGGAAGCTTTTGGCGTCCCTGACCAAGTTCAGCCAGCAGGTGGGTCTTCCCTCCAATGGAATTCCCTCAAATCCAGGGGATTTTTGCTCAGGGAAAGACTTCATTTCAAATGCCCTGATTATTTTTTTACCTTATTTTGGAAAGAGATGTTGCCCTGATTTTTTAAGATTTTTTTTACCTTATTTTGGAAAGAGATGTTGCCCTGATTTTTTAAGATTTTTTTTACCTTATTTTGGAAAGAGATGTTGCCCTGATTTTTTAATATTTTTTTTACCTTATTTTGGAAAGAGATATCACCCTGATTTTTTTAAAAGATTTTCTTTAGGGTTTTTTTCTTTAAGTGTTTTTTTTTTTCCTTTAAGGTTTTTTTTTCTTTAAGTTTTTTTTTTTTCTTTAAGGTTTTTTTTTCTTTAAGGTTTTTTTTCCTTTAAGGTTTTTTTTTCTTTAAGTTTTTTTTTTTCTTTAAGTTTTTTTTTTTCTTTAAGTTTTTTTTTTCTTTAAGGGTTTTTTTTTTCTTTAAGGGTTTTTTTTTTCTTTAAGGTTTTTTTTTTCTTTAGGGTTTTTTTTTCCTTTAAGGTTTTTTTTCTTTAAGGTTTTGTTTTCCTTTAAGTTTTTTTTTTTTCCCTTTAAGGGTTTTTTTTTCCCTTTAGGGTTTTTTTTTTCTTTAGGGTTTTTTTTTCTTTCGGGTTTTTTTTTTCTTTAAGGTTTTTTTCTTTAAGGTTTAGATTTTCTAAGCCTTCAGATGTTGACATTCTTGTAAGGAACTTTCTCACACACTTTATGTAAATAACTCATTGGTTTGCATTCTTTTCTGGAGGAGGAGAAATTTGATGGACTGTTGGTCCCTCCAGTGTCATTGGAGAGGTGGCACTGTCACCCTCCAATCCACTGTCACTTTTGGAAATCTATAAACGTTGGAGTCAGAAATTAAAAATTCTCTTTTTACCTTGAAAAGAGCAGCGAGTCCACGCCGTGTTTTGTCCTACAGTGCAAAGAGCCCCATCCAAAACAGCAGATTCCATTTAGCACTCAGATCTGCTTGGACTGCTGTCCATGTCTGGTTGGAATTCCCTGGAATTCAGGTTTTTTTTCCCTCCTGCCTTGCCCCCAGCTCTCCCAGGTGCCCCTTTCCCCGGAGTGGAGCCTGGTGCTCCTCAATGGGCTGTGGGAGAGGATGCTCCAGGTGCCTGGCATTGAGACCCCACCAGTGCTGCTCCAGTGGCTCCGTGGGGGCCTCCAGCCTTTCCTGCTGCACCCCGAGGGCTTTGGCTGCCTCCGTGCCAAGGACATGTCCTGTGAGCAATTCCAGCTGCTGTGAGTGTGGGATGTCCCCTCTGGGCCACCAGGGCCACGCCCTGGGCGCTCCTCTGGGGGAAAAAATCACTTTGGAGGAGGGTGGGAAATGGGTTTGTAGAAAATCTTTGAAGTTTAATTAAATATTTGTATAGTGTGTATTTATATGTCTGTTTCGAGATAAGAAATGTTGATTTAGAAATATTATAGAGAGGCCAAGAAATGCTTATAGTGTGTTGGAATTGGAAAATTAGAATACACTGGCTTTTTTGGAATTGGGAAATTAGAATACGCTGGCTTTTTTTGGAATTGGGAAATTAGAATACGCTGGCTTTTTTGGAATTGGGAAATTACAATACACTGGGTTTTTTTACAATTAGGAGATTACAATACAGTGGCTTTCTTACAATTAGGAGATTACAATACAGTGGCTTTTTACAGTTAGGAGATTAAAATACACTGGCTTTTTTACAGTTAGGAAATTACAATGCACTGGCTTCTGATTGTGATGGTGTGAATTACAACATCTGTACTGTCTCACCCTTCTCACGAGCCTGAAAATGGAATAAAAGTTTTTAAAACTCAGTTGCCCCATCTCTGGGTCAGAAAAGGGCATAATCCACCAGAAAAGGATGGGATTGAGAATATCAATGTTTTTGTGAGAGCCCAGCCCTGGCCTCAGCAAGGTTTGAGGTGTTTTCCCTCCTTTTGCAGAGTGGCTGCCCTGGATGGAATCTATTCCCAGCTTTCTGTGCAGGAGCAGAGGAATCTCTACTCTGGGATCAAGCATTTCCTCACCCAGCATGGTAAAGGATTCCCCTGATTTCCCTGGGCTCTCTCCCAGGGCTGAGGCTTCACAGGGGGTTTGGGAATCTCCAATGAAAACAGGCTGGGAACGTCAGTAATTAATGGATTTGGGAATGATTTCCCTGCCTGGAGGCTTGATTAACCCAGGATTTTTATAAATTTTTTATAAATTTGCTGCCTGTGCGGGGTTTGGTTGTGCTCAGGAGGGGGACCCAGGCAGGAGCTGCCATGAATTTCCTGCAGAAAGCTTCTGGTGAACGTGGAGGGAGGCAGAAAGAGGCTGGGCATGGAATATTGGCAGGGCTGGGATTCCTTCTGCCCTGTCCCATGGGAATCTGTGGTGTGAGCACTGGATTTGGGTGTGAGCTGGGAGAAAAGGAGAAAGAGGCTGGGCATGGAATATTGGCAGGGCTGGGATTCCTTCTGCCCTGTCCCATGGGAATCTGTGGTGTGAGCAGGGAGCTCTGCTGGGCTGCAGCCTCAGAAATCCCAGTTCCCAGTGGGCTGCAGCTCCACGGGCTCTGTGCTCCTGCACTCCTGTCTGCAGAGAAAGGGGCTCTGCTCCATGGGCTCTGTGCTCCTGCACTCCTGTCTGCAGAGAAAGGGGCTCTGCTCCATGGGCTCTGTGCTCCTGCATTCCTGTCTGCCTGCAGGACACAGCCAGAGCTGCCACAGCCCCAATTCCACTGCCTGGTTCCGGAATTTCCTGGGATCCTTTCTGGAGCACGCCACCGTGGAGGACCTGCAGCTCTTTGGGGATGAAGCCACAGTAAGTGGGGACCCTGGGGGGGTCACAGTCCTGCCCTGAGCAGAATCAGAGCCCCAGGATGGTGGGGTTGGAAGGATTGAAGGGTCACCCATCCCGTTCCAGCCTCATCCACTGTCCCAGGGTGTCACTGTCATATTTTCTGAAAAATCCCCTTGCCCAGGATTGTTCTCCTGGGAAGCTGAGAAGCCTCAAAAAAAAAAAAAAAAAAAAAAAAAAAAAAAAAAAAAAAAAAAACAATAATTATCTGATTTGCTTCTCCTGTGTTTTGCTGCTCTGGAATGTGTTTGGTGATTATTTACCAACTGGTCATTGTTTTATTGGTTTCATGTGAATTGTTTTGACTTAATGACCAATCAGGGCCAAGCTATGTCAAGGCTCTGGAGACAGTCATGAGTTTTCATTATTATCTTTTTAACCTTCTGTCTATATCCTTTCTGTATTCTTTAGTATAGTTTAGTTTAGTATTTAATATAATATAGTAAGTTAAAATAATCATTTAGCCTTCTGAGAACATGGAGTCAGATTCATCATTCCTTCCTGCCATGGGGGTCGCAGAAAATACAAGACCAGGGTGCTCCAATCCCTGTCCAACCTGGCCCTGGAATTCCTGCCAGGAATATTTCTCTGGTTAATCTGAGGTGAACAGCCACTGCAGTTTTTTTCCCCATGATGTAATGAGAGGGATTTGCACAGAAGTTGGTTCCACAAAGGGAATTCTGCAAGGAGCAAACTGAGCCAGTGAGAGGAGCAACCTCAAACCTGATCAGGGTCCCAGTGTTTACTTTAAAACGAACAAAAAAAAACCTCAGCACAACTTTAAACCCAGATGAAAAGCCCTGAGGTTGGTTCAGACTGTCCCATGTCACTGTCAGGATTGAAGGATCCATCTGAGTCATTTTCCCTTTTTATTTTTTTTCCACCTTCAGCTTCAAAAATTTGCCAGGGACCCGGTGAATATGGAGATGGTTGGGAACCTCACCTTGCTCAGGGAGACTGCCCTGTACTACACCCTGCTCCTGACCTCTGCTCCTGCCCTTCCCCTGGCCAGGTACGGATCTGAGGGGGTCTGATTTCCTGGCATGGCTCAGCGTGGCACTATTGATTCATTTTCTCTTTAAAGGTTCTATTAATTTTCTCTTTAAAGGATCTGTAATTATCTCTTTAAGGGTTCCATCAGTTTTCTCTTTAAGGGTTCCATCAATTTTCTCTTTAAGGGTTCCATCCATTTTCTCTTTAAGGGTTCCATTCTTTTTCCTTTCAAAGCTTCCATTTTCAAATGGAGCCTTGCTGCCCTTGCCCTCTGGGGCCAGATCCCCAGTTCTTTTCCTGGGAGATGATTTCCCTGCATTGCTTCCAGGGATTTCCAGCTCCCTGAGCTGGAGCCTTGGCACCAGCAGAGCTGAGATGATGGGGGAAGGTGCCTGGAGGAAGAGCATCCTCTGGAGCAGAGGAAAGCTCTGCTGGAGCCCCTCTCTGACCCAGCCCCTCCTTTTGTCCCCAGCCTCCCGGACAGGTTCCTTTGTTACCTGAGCCCCGGGGCAGTGGCCAACCTGAGCAGGGAGGAGGCGCTGGGAGTGGCCCAGAGGCTGGGGAGGAGCTGCCCCTGGAGCAGGGGGATGCCCGGAGCCTCCCCGGAGCTGCAGGTGAGCACCTGGGGATCCTCCCAGCTGCACAAAACCCGTGGGTGAGCACCTGGGGATCCTCTCGGCTGCACAAAACCCGTGGGTGAGCACCTGGGGATCCTCTCGGCTGCACAAAACCCGTGGGTGAGCACCTGGGGATCCTCTCGGCTGCACAAAACCCGTGGGTGAGCACCTGGGGATCCTCCCAGCTGCACAAAACCCGTGGGTGAGCACCTGGGGATCCTCTCAGCTGCACAAAACCCGTGGGTGAGCACCTGGGGATCCTCTCGGCTGCACAAAACCTGTGGGTGAGCACCTGGGGATCCTCTCGGCTGCACAAAACCCGTGGGTGAGCACCTGGGGATCCTCTCAGCTGCACAAAACCTGCTGGGGTGAGCCCAGCTCTGTGTGCCCTCTTGTCACCCTCCTCTGGGTCACCTTGTGTCTTTGTTGTGGTGTCTGGCTGGGTTCCCATCACCTCACGGGGCTCAGTGGTGGGGATGGTCCATCCACATTGAGAGGGAGACATCTCAAAGCAACACACTCCATTTCCAGAGGGCTTCAAACTGTTTTTATTCCAGCCTGCGTGCTTGTTATACATTCTTACAAAGCTCATGAGTTTACACTTTACTCATTGGTCAGGAAAGACAAACAAAGTGCTCATTGGAACAGACAGTTGCAGGTTTCTCTTCTTTCTCCTTTTTTGTTTCTTGGTTTCTCTTCGTTCTCCTTTTTTGTTTCTTGGTTTCTCTTCGTTCTCCTTCTTCTTCTTTCTTTCTTGGTTTCTCTGTCAACGACCTCAGTAGAAAATCTTTCAGGGGTAAACAAACTTATCACACTTCTCTCTGGCTCACAGAAGTCACTGTAAAACCTCTTCCACACCCCCACGGGCAAGCCTGAGGCAGAACCCCAGGGATTTAGGGCTGTGGGATGCAGCATTGCTGCTCTGACTCTGCTCTGTCTCGTGGCACAGGTGGCATCCTCCCTGCTGAGGAATTTGGAGGATTTCTCCCCAGCCGTGCTGGCAGCCCTGGGCCAGGCTGCCCTGGGGCTCTCAGTGTCCAGAATCCAGGAGAACATCCCAGAGGAGCACCTGGAGGCAGCTCTGCCTGCCCTGGGCAGAGTGCAGGGCTGGAGGGATGAGCAGGCCAGGGCTGTGGTCAACAAACTGCTCCAATCTGGCTACCAGGTACTGCAGAGCTCCTCACACCCACAGGCTGCTCCTGGCCAGGGTTTCAGGCACTGGGAGTGCCCAGGGAGGTTGGGAGTGCCCATCCCTGGAGGTGTCCAAGGGGCGTCTGGAGGTGGCACTGATGCTTTGGGAACAGAGTTAAAGGAATAAAGTTGGGATTTGTTACAAGGGCTTCAAAGGATTCTGACAGAACCACAGGACACAGCCTGAAGCTGCACCAAGGGGAATTTAGGTTGGGTCTTAGGAAGAGGTTTTTTACAGAAAGGGTGATAAAGTTCTGGAATGTTCTGCCCGGTGGAGTCCCCATCCCTGGGGGTGTTTAACAAGGCCTGGATGGGGCACTGGGGGCCAGGGGTGAGTTCAGGAGTTGGGACTGGTTGGACTCAATGATCTTTAAGGTCTCTCCCAACTCAGTAAATTTCTGTGAATTCTGTGGATTCACCTTGGGCAGTGCAAGGGCCTGGCCAGGGCTACACCCAAGATGGACAATGGGCCAGGAGTTTTCACACTTTGCTAAGTTTTGGTCCATTTCCATATTGGGTTCATTGTCCAATTCCAGCTCAGGTGATGCAGTCCCACCCTCCCAGACTGCTCTCCTCCATTCCCTGTTGTTTGCACTTTTGGGGCCTGGAGCTGCAGTGGTGTCCTTGGTTCTGGGGCTGGAAAAAAGCAGGAAATGAATTTGTAGAGAAACATTTGTAGAGAAATATGAATTTCTAGAGAAACAGGCAGTGTGGAGAGAAAAATAGAACTAGAAACAAGTTTCAAAGGATGGCCTTGCAAATAAGACTGGATACTTTGGAGAAATGGAACTGTGAAAGATGCATTGTGGTAGGACCCACGAGGGGTAATTTTCGATTATCAACTTTAAGGCATTTATAGCATAGTGTAGGACAAGCTGATAGGCCAAGAAATGCTTGTAACATAAATAAGAAATAGTTAAATTCTGATTGTGATGGTGTGAATTATAACATCTGTATGGTGTCACCCTTCACATGAGACTGAAAATGGAATAAAAGTTTTTCAAACACCTCTCAGTTACCCCATCTTTGGGTTAGAAAAAGGCTTAATCTGACAAAAAAAAAAAAGGATTGTTTGTGTGGCTGAGCTGTGAGGAGAACTGGTGACACTTTATATGAAGTTCAGAGTTAGAAACCAATACAGAATCTGGAAAATACAAAAGCTCAAACTGAAGGGATGAGCCCTCAGAGCTCTGGGCTGGGGATTGGTGGGGCACAGCTGGGACTCAATGATCTCAAAGGTCTCTTCCAAGCTGATTTTTTTTCTGGGATTCCCTTGCAGATCCTGGATGGACAGAGCCTGGCAGAGCTGGGCACTTTGGTGGGTGGCCTCAATAGCAGCACACTCTGGAGTTTGTCCCCAGAGGTTGTCCTGGAGGCCATCCAGCTGCCAGCCTTTGCCCAGCACGTGGACACTCTGCCCTATGCTCTGAGAAGGATCCTGGTGGAAAAGGTGACCTTGTTTTGTCTCACCCTGGAGCAGGGGTGGGGGCACTGCTTACCTGGGGCCAGGTGTGCCACAGCTGCACCTGCCAGCATCCCCTGGGCCATTGGTCACAGCCAGGCGGGGTGGCAGCAGGACAGGCCACTCAAACCCTGCCACGGCCTCTGTGTCACTGTCCTTGGCCACTCAAACCCTGCCATGGCCTCTGTGTCACTGTCCTTGGCCACTCAAACCCTGCCACTGCCTCTGTGTCACTGTCCTTGGCCACTCAAACCCTGCCACTGCCTCTGTGTCACTGTCCTTGGCCTGCTCAGCCTCTTGGGGACAAGGCCAGGAGGGATTTGTTTTATGGGGTGCTCCCAGAAACTGCTTCCCAGTGGATGTTCCCAGGGAAAGAATATAAATATATTTATATTCTTATTTATTTTATATTATTTTATTATTATTTATAATAATAAAATTAATTTATATTATTTTTATATTATTTTATATTATTTTTTATTATTGATAAAAAATTAATTTATATAATTTTATATTATTTTATATTATATTTATTTTTCTTATTTCATACTATTCTTATTTATTTATATTATTAAATATATTTATTCTTATTTATATATATTTATATATAAATATATTTTATATTATATATAAAAATATATATTTTAATATTTATATTTTTAATAAAACATATTCTATATATTTCATAATAGATATTTTATAAAAATATATAAAACAGAAAATATTTTATAAAAATATATAAAATATAAAACTACTTTATTATACATATATTTAATATATAATATATATTAAAATATATATTATATCTTGTAACCATAGAATAATTCAAGGTTGCACTCGATCCTGGAGGTCTTTTCCAACCCAAACAATTCTCTGCTTCTGATCCTGCCATGATTTGGGCTAAAGCTGGGTGAGGTTTGCCATGGTTTGTTCTCTTGTCTTTTTCCAAGGTTTCCTCCAGGGTTGGCCACCCCTCTGAGCTGGTTAAACTCATTCCCAGTGCTCTGGCCACCTCCATCCCAAAATCCCTGCTGGTTTTTGGGGAAGAGATGCCAAACCTGCAGGATCTCAACAACAAACCATGGACCAGAGAGCAGGTAAAGGGTTCCTCCTTCCCCTCCCTGGCAGCCCTGCCCTCTGTGGGGCCATGAATTCCACAAATCCCCCTGGAAACTGAGCCCTTTTCCCTGGAAAACCTCTGACCTCTCTGCCCATGCTCCCCAGGCTGCCATGTTCTTCAGTGATGTGGTGAAGGCAGAGCCTGACTTCAGCAGGTAAAGATTTCCCTCCTCTCCTTCCCCTTTCTGCTTGTTTTCCTGGCAATTCCCACCTTTCCCATGGTGCATCCACATCCACCCCCTGGAACCCATGGAAGCAGATGGGAAATGGAATGGGAGCCCAAACACAGATGTGGAAGATGGAGCTTCACCAGGGCTCAGCTGCCAGATACACCCAGGGACCACATTTTCCTTCTAAAGTGATGCTGCTGGCTCAGGCTGCACCTGGAATCTTGCTCCAGATTGCCTCTGGAAGGCATTTCCAGGCAGGGAATGCATTTCCAAGCAGGGAATGCATTTCCAAACCTTCCAGAGGGCAATTCCAGGGATTCATTTAGAGGGGCTGCTGTGTTTTTTGATGTATTTGAGATGAAAATTATGAAAGCAGAGCTTTATATCTGGGAAACCCAGTGGGGTGAGCAGAGTCCTGCTCTGAATGCACCTTCCTGAAGGCTTTTCCCTCCTGATTTTCCTGCTGGGAACTCCCAGGCTCTCCCAGTCTGTGCTCCAGGGCTTCACCTGTGCAGCTGCCAGCGCTGTGGGGGCAGAAAGGTTCCAGGAGCTGGCCAGAGTCATGAGGAAGAAGAAGGTCAGGCTGGGCCAGGACCAGGTAATGCCCACATTCCCAAGGGTTTGGGGTTGTCCTGCGGGTACTGAAGGAAATTGTTCAGCCAGAGCAGCCCCTGGGCCTCAGGGGCTGCAGCAGGGATGTGTCAGGGGGGTTAGGATGGGTTTTAGGGACAGGTTCTCCCCCCAGAGGGTGACCCAGGCACAGGGGGGGTTGTTGGGGTGTCAGGGTGGTCCCTGTGGGTCCCTTCCTGTGAACAAATGTCCTGGGTGTCCCTCCCACAGCTCTGAGTTTCCCTGAAGAGAAGTCCAAACCCTTTGATTTCCATAATTTTTCCTTTCCTTCCTTTCCTTCCTTTCCTTCCTTTCCTTCCTTTCCTTCCTTTCCTTCCTTTCCTTCCTTTCCTTCCTTTCCTTCCTTTCCTTCCTTTCCTTCCTTTCCTTCCTTTCCTTCCTTTCCTTCCTTTCCTTCCTTTCCTTCCTTTCCTTCCTTTCCTTCCTTTCCTTCCTTTCGCATAAAATCTTCCCATTATTTTATCTTTTCCTTGTGTTTTGTGGTGGTTTCTCTCCTTGATGCAATCTCTGGTGTCCTTGCAGCTGAGCTGCTTGCTGAGGATGGTGACTGTGCATGGGATTCCCCAGGATTGGGACAATTATCCCCAAGACCTGCTGCTGTTTTTAAGGTAACTGTGCTGTGGTTTCCATCATCTTGCCTTAGAGCAACATGGGAAAAATAAAAATTAGTTTATAACCAGGCTGACTAATTTGATTCCTATTTCAGAGTTGTTTAGGCCTCTTTCTGGGGACTAAAAAATGGGATTGCAGAAAGCTGGAGGAGGGTAGATTTGTATGAGATATTGGAATAAATCCTTCCTTGTGAGGTCTCCCAGAGAGGCTGAGGCTGCCCCATCCCAGGCAGTGGCCAAGGCCAATTTTAGCATTCCCAGGTCTCTGAATGTGCTTTTACCTTACAACACCAGAGAAAATGGAATAAAGTGAATTCCCCTGTTCCAGTACCTCCCTGCTGTGGTTCTGTACCCAAACCTTGAACAGTTTTAGCAATAGATTAGTTTGAATTTGAATCTAACAATGAATTAGTTTGAATTTGAATCTAACAATTAGAACAGCTTGAACAATAGATTCCTTCAGGTGAAAATTGATTTTTTTAAGAACCATTTTTTAAACTTAAGGAATTTTTAAAGGATTTAATGGCATAGAAGAAACCTGAGGAGGAACAGCTCCTGGAGTTCAGTGTGCAGGTGTGGAAGATGTTTTATCAGACACGGGGTGCCTCGAGCTTCACCTCATTCCCTAAAATTCATGGAGTTTGTCTTTCCAGCCCCTCAGACTATGCAGGGAACTGCAGCCAGTTCTTCATCAACGTTGGGAAGGCAAACGAGGATGTTCTGCCCAGAGAGGCCCCTCAGAGGCAGCAGCTGCTCCTGGAGGCTCTGGAGTGTCTGGTATGGGGAGAGGGATGTGGGTCCTGCAGGGCTTATTGAGGTCCTGCAGGGCTTATTTGGGTCTTGCAGGAATTGGGATCCTGCAGGGCTTGATTGGGATCCTGCAAGGATGGGGGTCCTGCAGGGACTGGGATCCTGCTGGAATTGGGGTCCTGCAGGAATTAATGGGGAATCCTGCAGGGATGAGGATCCTGCAGGGCTTGATGGGGATCCTGGAGGGATGAGGATCCTGCTGGAATTGGGGGTCCTGCAGGGCTTGATTGGGGTCGTGCAGGAATTGGGGTCCTGCAGGGCTTGATTGGGGTCCTGCAGGCCTTATTGGGGTCCTGCAGAAATTGGGGCCCTGCAGGAATTGGAGTTCAGGGACGCTCCACCCCAGTTAATGCCTCTGCCTTTATTCCAGGGAATTCCTGGCACACAAATAAATAAGACAAACGCTGAGGTCCTGGGCTGGCTGGTGTGTGAGCTGGATGGGGACTACATCAGGGGTTCTGGGGGCACTTTGCTGAAGGATTTGAGCCAGTGTGGATCTTTCCTGCCTGAGCAAGAAGAGGCCATCAGGGACGTCCTCAGCAGTGGCAACACCACCTTTGGGTATGGGTTTTCCTCCTGGACTCTTCCCTTAATCAAGCCCATGGTCCTATTAAGGCCTGAAGTCCAGCCAAGCAGCTTGATCAAAAACCAAAAAAACTTCTTCATTCTGAGCTTTGCACTGGGTCTTTTATGTTGTTTGGTTGAAATTATTTCAGCTGAAAGGCCTGGGTGAAATTCTCCTGAAAAATGTGATCACTTCTGTGTCTCTCTTGCTCGTTATAAAAGCTTTTCCTCCAGTCTGCAAAATTGATTTTTCATTACTCAAATTTCTCTGCCTGGCCTGGTGGTCACAGGTGAGGTCAGGCTGTTTGTCAGGCACAGATTTCCAGGAGACATTCTGCCTGTCCAGTGAGAGATGTTTGATAAATCCCCATTCTAACACACAGGGAAGCAAAATATTTTCCTTCCTGGTCAGTTGCCCCAAGATCTTGGCACTGAATTGGGCCATAGCAAGCAACAGAAATTCTTTGGGTTCCAGAAAGAGCCTTAAGAAAAGAATGTGTTTGTTCAAGGCCATTTTCCCACCCAGCTGCCCTGATTTATGTCCCTGACAACTTCTGCTCTGCTGCAATAACATTTTGTGCAACAGGAAGTGGTTGAGGTGTTTTAGGGTTAAAACCTTATGTTTTCTTAACGTCACATGTTTCAAGGATGTAATCCTGGGGGATTTAAAGGTGGTTTTTTCAGTTTTGTTCTTCCTTGAGAGCTGATACCTGCTCATTTTCGTTGTAACTTGCATTAGAAATAGAAATGAGACAGATGAGACACTTGGTTTTGTGTAGAATAGCTGAATTTTTATTGTATATAGCTCATTTTATATGCTATTAGAAGGTACTGTGTTTGAATTTAACAGGTTAGTAAATCATTGAAACTCAGTTGATTGGTTGGTAATGGTTAGTGTATATGTTTATTAAACTTTTCTTATTCTAGATACTTTATATTTTCTCTTTATGGATTTTTATGGGATACACTTCTTATTTTTATAAATGCAAACTCTTTTCTTACCAGAAGAGATTGTTACGTAAATAGATTTTTATTTTTATAATTCTTTTCCTATGGGAATGTAATAGATTAGTTAGAGTAGTAAGGTTTAAATTATGTTTATAAGGCCTTTGTTTTATAAGGTTTTACTTATTTGCAATATATATCTGTTTGCAGGCCTCCTTCAGTGTGGTCAGCCTTCACCCTGAGCGAGCTGAGTGGGCTGATTCCTGTGCTGGGCCCCAGCATCCTGCAGCAGATCCCCAAGGTGGGCTCTGCCCATGGCCTGGGGAGCCTGGGGAGCACTGCTGGCAATGGGGCTGGGGTCTGCAGAGCCAGCCTGGTTCCAGTTCTTCCTTTTAAAGCACCTGGGGCCGGAGGGATGGGGTGTGGGAAGGGAGGGTTTGTGGAGCTGGGCGCTGGAACAGAGGCTGGGCAGAGTTTAGGAATAAAGTAGGGATTTATTAAAAGGCTTCAAAGGATTCACCTTGGGCAGTGCAAGGGCCTGGCTGTGGCTACACCCAAGATGGACAATGGGTCAGGAGTTGTCACACTTTGCTAAGTTTTGGTCCATTTCCATATTGGGTTCATTGTCCAATTCCAGCTCAGGTGATGCAGTCCCACCCTCCCAGACTGCTCTCCTCCATTCCCTGTTGTTTGCACTTTTGGGGCCTGGAGCTGCAGTGGTGTCCTTGGTTCTGGGGCTGGAAAAGGAAAAGGATTGTTCTGTGTGACTGAGCTGTGAGGAGAACTGCTGACACTTTGTATGGAGTTCAGAGTTATGGACCAATGCAGTCCAGAATCTGGGAGATAGGAAAGCTCAGACTGAAGGTATCAGAGCTGACAGGCTGGACCTGCAAATCCAGGTCACTTCCAGCCCTTTTCTGTCACTTGGGGAGAGCAGGAATAACTCCCAGTGCTTTGTGAGGAGCTTCAGTCACTGATGGGTTGGGGAAAAGGGACAGTTCAAACATTTAAGGAATTGCTTTTGGTGCTCCAGGCTCAGAGCCTGGTGTGTGAGGAGCAGGGGCTGTGCTGGAGGCACATCCAGCATTCCCAAATCCCCCTGATGATCCCTTTTCCTTGCAGAAAGCTGTGACCACCTGGCTGAGGAACTTTGCCTGGGATTCCCACCTGTCCAGGGAGGAGCTGGCCACCGTCATCGGGGAGCTCCTGCCCCGCCGGCACAAGCGAGCAGAGGAGGGTACGGGGGCTGCCCTGAGCCAGAGCATTCCCCATGGGCCCAGGGCTCACCCTGACCCTTCCCTCTGGGCCCAGGGCTCACCCTGACCCTTCCCTCTGGGCCCAGGGCTCACCCTGACCCTTCCCTCTGGGCCCAGGGTTCACCCTGACCCTTCCCTCTGGGCCCAGGGCTCACCCTGACCCTTCCCTCTGGGCCCAGGGCTCACCCTGACCCTTCCCTCTGGGCCCAGGGCTCACCCTGACCCTTCCCTTTGGGCCCAGGGCTCACCCTGACCCTTCCCTCTGGGCCCAGGGCTCACCCTGACCCTTCCCTCTGGGCCCAGGGCTCACCCTGACCCTTCCCTCTGGGCCCAGGGCTCACCCTGACCCTTCCCTCTGGGCCCAGGGCTCACCCTGACCCTTCCCTCTGGGCCCAGGGCTCACCCTGACCCTTCTCTCTGGGCCCAGGGCTCACCCTGGAGCTCCTCAGGCCTTGGGAGAGGCTCCCAGGGAGGTTTGGAGTCCCCATCCCTGGAGGTGTCCAAGGAGCTCAGTACTGGTGACAAAGTGGGGATCGGGCACAGAATCAACCTTGGAGGTTTCTCCAACCAAAATGATTCTGGGATCCAAAGCTTGGAGCCAAAGGATTTAATTTAACCCTGTGTTTGCCATGGCTTCAGCAGGTTGCCCAGCTGAGCTGGAGATAACAAAGAAAATGCTGGATGATGAGCTGATGCCTGCCTTCTACATACCTGAGGAGCTCCTGCATGCCTGCCTCCAGAACATCTCCCTGGAAAATCACCTCTACCTGGAAAATGACCTCTCCAAGGTCCTCAACTACCCCTTCAGCAACCCCCAGCTGGCTGTGCTGAAGGAATACCTGCACGAGGTAATTCCAGCCCAAAAATGTCCAATTTCCACTGATGGGATTGTTCAGGGCCTTGTCTTGGGGAATTTAGGATCTCCAAGGATGTGACAAATTTCCACTGATGGGACTACTCAGGGCTTTGTCCTGAGGAATTTGGGATCTCCAAGGATGTGACTCAAATTTCCACTGATGGGGTTGTTCAGGGCCTTGTCCTGGTGAATTTAGGATCTCCAAGGGTGCGACTCAAATTTCCACTGGTGGGATCTCTCAGGGCTTTGTCCTGGTGAATTTATGATCTCCAAGGATATGACTCCACTGTCTCTCAGCTCCTCTCCCAGGGTCTGCCACCTTTACTGGGAAAATATTTATTTCTTATCGCTCATTTCTGTATCTAATGAGAGTTTTCCTGGCCTGTTGGCTCTGAGCCTTTCAAGGGCACCTCTGAGAGGAACGTGGCTCCATCCTCCCTCCAATCCCAATCAGAGAGATGAAAACAGCTCTAAAGTGATTCCACCTTTCCCCAGGCTGAGCCCAGCTCCCTGAGCCCCGCTCTGAGCCCATCCCCGTGGTGTCTCCACAGAGGTATCCCGATGGTTATCCCGAAAAAGTGCTCTCTGGGATGGGCCCTCTGCTCCCCCTGCTCAGCCCAGAGGATATCTCCACCTGGAAGATGAGCTCAGCATACACACTGGCTGCATTCCTGAAAATTGAGCCCCCGGATTCCCTGGTAGGGGCTTGGCCTTGCTCTCCTGGCTTTGGGGCTGCTTTGGGTTCTGAGGTGGTTGAAGCATCTCTGGTGCCACAATTTTGTGTGGCCCAATAAACTTTATAAAAGAAAGGCCCTGTAAAATCAGGCCTTTCTGTTCTAAGCTAACCTATTTAGTTCCCATTAAATAAAAAATCATAAGAATAAAAATCAGTTAGCACAATAATCCATTCTTGTAAAAAATGTTCACACCTATAAAAAACAAGGAATCTATCCCATAAAATTCCATTTAAAAATATATTAACCTATCTATAAATATTTAATAAACCTATAACATATATAAATATATTACATATATATAAATATATGAGATATATTGTTTAATAAGCAATAACTCTTACCAACCAATGAACTAGATTACTAGATTTCACTAGATTACCAATCGATTAAATAAATATATAAACCTATCTATAAAATTTTTAATAAACCTATAACATATATAAATGTATTACCTACATATAAATATATAGCATATATTGTTTAATAAGCAATAACCCTTACCAACCAATGAACTAAGTTTCACTAGATTACAAACCAATTGAATTCAAACACAATGCCTTCTAATACCATATAAAAAATGGTATACTATAAAAATATTTTTAAAAAATTAATATAAATAAATAAAATTAAAAATAATAAAATAATATGAAAATTGTGTACAATAAAAAAAAAACTATTCTAGATAAAACCCAAATATTTCTATCTCTAACGCAAAACTCATAGCAACACAAACAGTTCCATTTTACTTTTGTAATTCTAAAATACTGAGTTTCTTTCAGGGACGAAACCACACCTCCTGATGCCATGAAATGAATCTAATTAATTGTGTTTCCAGGCCTCAGCAGCAATCAAACGCTACATGGAGCTGGGCCATGCCCTGAATGCCACGGCCCTGGATGCCATTGGCACCAAGTACGTGTGCCTGCTGAATGCCACCCAGCTGAAGGCCATCGACCCCGCCAGCCTCAGGTGAGTCCCAAGCTGGGGTGTCCTTGGCTTCTTCCAAAAGCCCTTTCCCATCCTTATTGTGTTTGTGGTGGAATGGAATGATGCATCTGAGTCCATGTTCTCAGAGGGCTAATTTATTATTTTATGATGCAATAATGTATTAAAGAATACTAAACTATATTAAAGGATACAGAAAGGATACAGACAGAAGGCTAAAAAGATAATAATGAAAACTCGTGACTCTCTCCAGAGCCCCAGTACAGCTTGACCTTGATTAGCCATTGAGTCAAAACAATTCACATGAAACCAACTGAACAATCTCCAAACACATTCCAAAAGAGCAAAACATGGGAGAAGCAAATCAGATAATGATTGTTTTCCTTTTTCTCTGAGGCTTCTCAGCTTCCCAGGAGAAAAATCCTGGAAAAAGGGATTTTTCCAAAAAATTTGAGTGCCACACATCCTTTTCCTTTTTTCTGCTCTCAGGGAAAGGGAATTTAGGAAGCACCTTAGAACCTGCCAGGCAGGGCTCAGATTTCCAATCCAACCCTCCTTTATTTCAGCCCAGCAGGCTGCAAATCTGACTCTGTGCTTGCTTTCATCTGCAGAAGTGTTAATTAAATTGAATTTCATAGAATTACTGAGTCCTTAAGGTCGGAAAAAGCCTCTCAGATCATCACCCAGCACTGTGGTCACCACTAAACCATCAGGTGCCACATCCTTGTGGTTTTTAAGCATTTCCAGTTTGAACTCCTCTGAAAGACTGAATGAAATGAAATGAAATTAATTAATTACCACTTGGCAAACGGACAGATTTATTGGGCACCATCAGAGCCATTATCACCTGAAGGACAAATTCTCAGCAGGAAACTGGGCCATTGTTTTTCTCTCAGCTTCTCTCCATAGAGCTGGGAATTAGGGATCACCTGTGCTGTGCAGAGACTCCCAGAAAAGCACTCAGAATATGCAAAAATTGAACAGGTTGAAGATAATAAAAGCTTTTTTCACCCTAAATCTTTATTTTTCTGCAGACTGGCATCTCTGAATCCTTCAGCCTGTTCCCAGGAGACAAAGAACATCTTGTACCAGAAAGCCAAAGAAGCTTTCTCTGATCAGCACCATTTACCTGCTTACTATGAGCTGATTTTACCTTACCTGGGTATGTAAAAATTCAGGATGTCGTGGAGAAGGAGAACTCGTAGCCACAAATGAAATGGGTATCAAAATCCATCAAAGATTTGGGGATTTTTAAAGTCAAGTTGTTAAAAGTTTGTCTTTCCAGCTTGTAGATAGCACAAAATATTCTGTGCCTGCTTTAAGTTGCCCAAATCTGTTTCCTGACCATCACAGGGAAAATCAAACTCAGGATTTATCTCCAGGCCCTTTTCCATGTCACATTTTTTTTTTTCCCTGTTAAGCCAAGAATTTTTCCAAATTCTCCTCACCCTTCTTTCCCCTGTCTGGCATCACCACAGATTTTTAATGCCCAACAAAATAACTCCCAATAAAAAAAGGAGGAGCATCCCCATGTTTTGCAGCTGGACCTCAGTGCGTTATCAGCCCCAGCCCAATGGGTTTGGAGAAATCCTCATTTTGTGCAGAGACCCAGCAGTGCTGCTTTGGGCTCTGCCATCCTTTGATGTTCTCCTTGCTTTGCTGCAGGGGGGGCTCCTGCTGCAGATCTGAAGGTTCTCAGCAAGGACGACGTGAACATGAACGTGAGCACCTTTGTGACCTTGAGGAGAGACTCCCTGATGGTGAGCTGGGCCTTGCAATTCTTGAATTCCCTGCATTTTGTTGTGTTCTCTGCTTGGGTTTGGCTGTGCTGTCCATTGGTGGAAATCATCAAATCCAAATTCCATAGATATTTTTATTTTAAAATATTTTCTAATTATTAAATATTTAATATTACATATTTTTACTTATACATTAAACAATACAGAATTATTTAATATATAATATATATTAAATTTATTATATCTATTTATATATTGTTTATCATTATTTATATGTAATAAATAATTATATATTACTATAATATCATTTAATAAATTATATAATCAATATAGTATTAAATATCAAATTATTAGCTTATAATTAATATTAATTATTTGTAATAATACGATAATATTAATATAGATATTTTAATATAGAATGTATATAATTATTACTATTTTAATTATTTATATATTGTTTATCTATTATTCATATATAATATATATTATAGATATTAAATAATTTTATCTCTTTTCTATTAATTAAATTTTTTAAAATCTCATTTCCATCTCTGACACGGGGTCCATCAGCACACTCCTAACTCCAGCTGTGTGATTGTTTGTTTGTTTTTGGCAGCTCCTGACGCCCGGGGAGGTGCAGGGGCTGCTGGGGGTGCATCTCCCTGAGCTGGCGCAGTGGCAGAGCAGGGCCCCCGTGCGGGACTGGCTGGCGCTGCAGAAGCAGCCGGAGCTCGACAAACTCCGCGTCGGCCTCACGGGGGGCGTGCAGGAGGGATACATCAACCTCATCACCCCCAAATTCCCAGGTCGGTTTGGGGCCCTGGTGCTTGGGGTTTCGCGGTTCTTTCGGGGTTTGTCCCGGTTTAGCAAAGACAGGTGTGTGCTAAGGAAGGCAGGAGCCTCTCCTGGAATGGAAAATGTAAATCCCCCCCTCTGAATTGCTATAAATTTGAAATTAAGGGGCTCTCAGGCAAAGATGTGGGAGTAGGAAATAACGGTTCTTTAATAGGGAGGAAAATAAAAGGATAAAATAAACAATGCAGTGAACTAAACCAACACTGCCAGAGTCAGAACCCAGCCTGACGCCCTGTGGGTGTTGGCAGCAGTCCCATTGGAATTGTGGCTCAGCCCTCCTGCAGTGCCAGGGCTGGTTCTGCTGGAGCAGGGATCCTGGAGAAAGGTGCAGTCTCTGCCTCTGAAGATCCAGGGCAAGAGGCAGCTGCTGTTCCTCTGGGCAATCCAGTGCAGAAGCCGTGCTGGTGTTCCAGAATCTCAGATTATATCTGGGTAGGAATGCTTGGCTCTCCCCTCTGGGCTCACATCTCCCAGTGGGATGCTGTAGCTCTTATCAGCCATGCAGGGACATCTAATAGCCTGTTATCAGCAGATGTCCCCCTGGAGGGAGGATTGGGTGTGGAAGAGATAAGGAAAACTGCCCACAGAGCAGAATTCAGCTGCCATGCAGATGGCAAATAGAATACAATTTACTTGGCAGTCCAGGACAGGGTTGCAGCAAGGGTTGCAGCAAGGATTGCAAGGGGGGCAGCTCTGCTGAGGAGGCTGAAGCCCTGCAGGGCAAATCCTGGGATCCCACTGGGAGCATCCCTACTGAACATCCCAGCTGAGTGAGGAGCACTCCAGGCCTTCCTCCTTGGGGGTGCTGGGTTTGGGCTTAGAGGCAGGATCAGGGTAGTCAGGGTTGAAAGAAACTTGAGGATCCTCCAGTTTCAACCCCAAACTCAGCTTGGTGTTTGCTGTGCTTAGACAGGTGAAGAGAATCCCTGGAGGGGCATGGAGGGATGCTTTCCCCATGGAGGAGTGTTCAGTTGTCAGATTAAGCCCTTTTCTGACTCAGAGATGGGGTAACTGAGAGGTGTTTTAAAAACTTTTATTCCATTTTCAGTCTCATGTGAAGGGTGACACCATACAGATGTTAAAATTCACACCATCACAATCAGAAGCCAACTATTATACTTAATATATACAACTTAATCCTATTATAAGCATTTCAGCTTTTTTCTACACCATGCTGTAAATGCCTTAAAGTTAATAATCTAAAATTACCCCTCAGTGGGTCCTACCACAATGCATCTTTCACAGTTCCATTTCTCCAAAGTATCCAGTCTTATTTGCAAGGCCCTCCTTTGAAACTTGTTTCTAGTTCTACTTCTCTCTCTCAACAATGTCTGTCTCATTCCATGGCATTTCTAAGTCAGCATTTCTCATCTCAAACAAATCTTATCTCTAGAAATCCATTTTCCACAGTTCAGTCACTGATGTCTCTGCTCTGATGTCCTCTTTGTCCTCCAGCAATGTCCTCAGCCCCTCTGGGCACCGTGGCCATGGTGTTCCACCTCCTGCCTGCCCTGCTCATCACCTTCCTCACCGTGTCCATCCTCTCTTGACCATCTCCTCCCACCAGGGACCAGCCTGTGACCTGCTCTGAGACCTGGCCTGAGGAGTGCCCAGAGCTCCAGGCAGCTGGGCTCAGCCCAGGACTCACTTTTAGGTACTTTTGGCTTTCAAATCACTTGGAAAAAACCCCAGTTGTGTCTGAAGGGAAGATCCCAGACTCTTTGGTGCAGGATCTTTTCCTTTGGGACAGCCCAAGCCCAGCTCAGCCCCAAACCACTGCTAAACCCCATCTTACTGCTGGGTTTAAGGGTGAGTTCTGCAGGTTAAAAATGACATTTCCCAGAGCCTGACCTCGTGACACTGCCAAGACCTCAGGGTGGGAGTGAAGTTTGCCAGCTGCTTGTAAATAAATCCTGGAACTGAGTAAAAATGCCAGAAGCAAACTGATGAGTGTCTGCTCTTCCTTGGGGCTGCCCTCACCTTCCTGACTGCAGGAATTCCCCCCAAATGAAGGCTCAGAATGCCAGGATCTGCCTGTTCTGTTCCTTGGGGTTGGCTGTTCAACATTTAGGAGCTGAGACTGTTCTCAGCTTCATCATCTGGAGGGAAAGTTTTTGCCCAAGGTTTTCCATATTTTTCCCCACTTGTTGGAAATATCTGTCAAAGAAAAAAAACCTCCATGAAATCTGTATCCAGCTCCTGACATCCCCCTTTGCTTCAGGAGGAGAGTCTGGGAGGGAAAAAGGGATTTGTATATTTTATGTCTTAAAAATCTTCACTGTCTGAGCTTTCTAGAGAGGGAGGAGGTCTGTCCTTCACTGCAGATTTGGCATTTATGCTGGAAAAGCTTCCCCACAAAGCACTAAACACCTCAAAAGACATGTTGGGTTAGGAAAAACCAGATTGATGTTTTATTGTATAGCACTGAACAGTAATCAAGACAAATTATCTCCAGCTAATCATCCCAGGAGAGTCTGTGTGTGGTTTGAGCAAACCTTGATCAAAAAGCAGCTTGTGAAAAAATTAAAGAGGATTTTTGGGGATCTCTCAGCTGTGGTGCAGGGCCACCAGTGACTCAGTCCCTGAGTTTTCCCACTGTTTAACAGATCCCAGTAGGATGGGATGGACAGGAAATCCCTGCAAGAGCTGGGCCCAGTGCTCTTGCCTTGGCACTGCTGGTTGTACTACAGGGAGTAAATCTCTAGTAAGGACCTGTGGGGCTTCTCCAGGCTGGAAAATTCTGTCCTCCTTCACTGACCAGCCTCAAAAATAACCAAATCCTGTGCTGGCATCAAATGGGGATGAATTCTCTTCCCTTTCCTGGCTCCTGCTGTCCAGCAGGGCCGTGCCTGGTGCAGTTCCACTGGGCTGGAGGGAGGGGTGTGCAGGGTGGGGGTGCTCAGAGCAGCCCCCCCAGCAGAATGCTCCCCATGGTGGCTGCCAGCAGGAGAGCAAGGCAGGAGCAGAGCCTGGATCCTGATCCTGATCCTGCAGGGAGGGAGAGCACAGGGAATGGGATTCTGCAGCTGCCCAGGGAGGGCTGTGGGCTCAGGAGGTGATGGGACACCTTGAAGTGCACCTGAGAACCCAAGGGCAGCCCCAGGGCCATGTCCCCAGCTGTCCCCCAGCACTGAATCCCCCCAGGAAGGAGAGGGAGCAGGCAGCTTTGTCCTCCCCAGCATTGCCAAGCCTTTCCCACGTTCCCAGCTCACCAGGCACGGTCTGCAGGTTGATGTGGCCGTTGGAGGTTGGCTGGGCTGGCTCTGGAACACTCCCAGGTGTGGGTTTGGGGCTGGGGACAGGGCTGGGAGGGGAGCTGGGCTGGCATGGCATGGCTGGGGAGGAGCTGAGGCTTGTTTGGGGGGCAATGGTGGAGCTGGGAATTGGGGTGGGCGTGTGTGGGGCTGGGGTGGCAGTGGGGCCAGAGGAGGGGTTAGGGACAGGAGTGGCAGTGGGGCCAGAGGTGGCATTGGAGATGGGGGTGGCATTGGGAGGAGATGTAGGATTGGGGACAGTGGTGACAGTGCTGTGGGTGGCAGTGGGAGCAGAGGAGGGGTTGGGGACAGTGGTGACAGTGCTAGGGGTGGCAGTAGGAGCAGAGGAGGGGTTGGGGACAGTGGTGACAGTGCTAGGGGTGGCAGTAGGAGCAGAGGAGGGGTTAGGGACAGTGGTGACAGTGCTAGGGGTGGCAGTAGGAGCAGAGGAGGGGTTGGGGACAAGGGTGGCACTGGGAGAAGAGGTGGGATTGGGGACAGTGGTGATGGTGCTGTGGGTGGTAGTGGGAGCAGAGGAGTGAGGGACAGGGGTGGCAGTGTGAGCACAGGAGGGTTTGGGAGTGGGAGCAGAGGTGGGATTGGGGACAGTGGTGACAGTGCTGTGGGTGGCAGTAGGAGCAGAGGTGGGATTGGGGACAGTGGTGACAGTGCTGTGGGTGGCAGTAGGAGCAGAGGTGGGATTGGGGACAGGGGTGACAGTGCTGTGGGTGGCAGTGGGAGCAGAGGAGTGGTTGGGGACAGTGGTGACAGTGCTGTGGGTGGCAGTGGGAGCAGAGGAGGGGTTAGGGACAGTGGTGGCAGTGGGAGCAGAGGTGGGATTGGGGACAGGGGTGGCAGTAGGAGCAGAGGTGGGATTGGGGACAGTGGTGACAGTGCTGTGGGTGGCAGTAGGAGCAGAGGTGGGATTGGGGACAGTGGTGACAGTGCTGTGGGTGGTACCAGCTGGGTTAGTGCCAGCACTAGTGCTGGTGGTGGCCCTGGAGGTGACAGCAGGGCCTGGGGTGGCACTGGGGCTGCTGGTGGCCAGGAGGGTGCTGAGCAGGGTGGCAGCAGGGGAGGTGGCTCTGTCTGGGGTGGGGGCCGGGTGGGTGGAGCAGGGCGCTGTGCTGGTCACAGCAGAGGGGCTGGCAGTGGGGACAGGGGGGACAGTGGGACCCGCAGTGTGTGGGGGGCTGCCTGGGGGGGTTGGGCTCACAGTGCTCGGGGTGGGGGTCCTGGGGGGCACCGTGCTCGGCTGAGGGGTCGAGGGGCTGCTAAGGGCAGTGGTGGTGGGGACAGTGGTGGTGGAGGTGACACTGGCTGGGGTGGTGGCAGTGGCTGTGCTGGTGGCAGCGGAGCCGCCTGTCCCCGTGGGCTGGGGCCGCCCTCCCTGCAGGCCGATGTCCAGCACGCAGTCCAGCTCCTGCTGGGATTGCTGCTGCACCCAGCTCACCACCAAGGGCTCGTGCTCGTGCTCCTTCAGCTCAGGGAGGTTTTCCCCCAGCAAATGTTTCACATCAGTGACGCTGAGTTTCTGCAACACACACACAGAGCACCCCCTTCCCTCGCCCTTACAGCCCCAAACGATTTGCTAACGGGGCTGCAGAGCAACTGAAACTTCCTAAAGGAAATTTATGAAGGTGAGAAAGTGGAGAATTGGTGATTTGGTTGGGCTCTGACCTCAGCCCCCCCTGCTCAGCACTCAGCCAGCCCTGCCCTTCCCTGGGGAGAGGGGCAGCAGCACCCCAGGGCTGTACCTGCAGTTCCTCAGGGTTTAGGGCGAGGAAGGTGTCCAGATCCATGTTTATGGCCACACCAGCATTAGCCAACTCCTTCAGATCTTCTGCTGGAGCTCCACCTAAAAGAGAGCCCAGGGGACACCTGGAGATGTGCAAACCCTTCCAGCGCTTCTGGGGAGGGATTTGGTGAGGTTCTGGAGACTGCCAGGCCTGTCTGTGACCCTGAACCTGATGGAGGGAGGGAGGGAGGGTGGAGGGGAAGCACCTACCCAGGTATGGACGGATCTGCCAGTAATAGTAGCCAGGGGTGCTGGCCAGGCTGGCAAAGGCCTCCTGGGCCTTCCTATAGAGCTGATCCTTCTTGGTTTGGGAGCATGAAGAGATGTTCAACTGCCCAGCAGTCCTGGAAGGGGGGCACAGGTCAGCTCTGATGCCTTCAGTCTGAGCTTTCCTATTTCCCAGATTCTGCACTGCATTGGTCCATGACTCTGAACTCCATACAAAGTGTCAGCAGTTCTCCTCACAGCTCAGTCACACAGAACAATCCTTTTCCTTTTCCAGCCCCAGAACCAAGGACACCGCTGCAGCTCCAGGCCCCAAAAGTGCAAACAACAGGGAATGGAGGAGAGCAGTCTGGGAGGGTGGGACTGCATCACCTGAGCTGGAACTGGACAATGAACCCAATATGGGAATGGACCAAAACTTAGCAAAGTGTGACAACTCCTGACCCATCTTGGGTGTAGCCCTGGCCAGGCCCTTGCACTGCCCAAGGTGAATCCTTTGAGGCCTTTTAATAAATCCCTGCTTTATTCCTTAACACTGTTCAGCCTCTGCTCCAGGCAGCCTCTCAAGGCATCAGCAGCATCCCAAATTGCAGATAAATTGTTCTGGTGGCTGGGAGGGACAAGGGAGATATCCCTGCTCATGGTCCTGGAGCTCAGGTAGGATCTGGGATTGGGACACGGCCATCCCATGGGCTGGTTGGGACTGGGGACATCCCCAACAGACCTGGGGCTCTTCCATGCCACCTCCCCAGAGCCCAGGGCCTCTCAGGGCTGAGAAGCAGCTCACCCAATGGCTGCAGCAGGGATCTGCTGGATCTGCTCCTCCTGCAGGTTGCACAGGTGTTTGCCTCTGATTTCCTGGAGCAGGGGCCCTGTCAAGGAGCCCCCCAGGGCCAGGTACTTGCTGAGCAGCTGCTGCACCTGAGGGACACAGGGCACGTGGGAGGCACAGGCAGGGATGGGAGATGCTCCTGGGAAGGATGGCAGGGCTGCCAACCCCCCAAAACCCCACAATGCCTCCACCCTGAGCTGGGCTGGGACAGGGGCAGTCCCAGTTTGGGTTCCTCACCATCCATCCCCTTCTGCTGCCGTGGGTTTACCTGGGAATCATTCCACACTCCTCCCACATTTCTGAGCAGAGCAGAGAGGGTGTCACTGGATGTCACATGCCACTTGCTGATCTCCTCCTCTGTGTACAGGTGGGCGAGCATCCCCAGGTGCCTCAGCTTCTCATCTGGGATCTCTGACCCCTGGAAAAACTGTGGGGCAGGAAAGAGGGAAGGGAAAATAGGGCAGGAATGAGTGCAAAGGACCCACTTGGGCACCTTCATCCCTGTGCCCACTGAGCCCTGTTCCCTGCCCATCCTGGCTTGGCCTGTGCTGCTGGGGGGGCTCCTGTCCTGTGCCACCCCTTACCTCATCCACCTTTTTTTTCAGGACCCAGGAAGCCTCTGAGGTGAATGGCAGATCCTGCACAGCCTCCAGGTTTTCTACCAACACATTATTGCTCAGGCACAGGTCGAGCTCCTCAGGGAAGAGTAAGAGGATGTCCTCGATGTTGCTGGTGGTGATGGGCTCGAACTGGCAGCCTGAGGGCAAGGACTTGGTCAGGCAGAAGGTGTGGGATCTCTTCCCACCTGGCCCTGCTCCTGCTACAGGGCTCAGAGCCCTGCTGAAGGACAGGATATCACAAAAATGGGGCTCAAGCCACAGTGGATCCTGCTCCCATCCCCTGGTCCCCAACCCATGGAGATGTCTCATTTGCTGTTATTCCCTAAAGTCATTCCAGAAGAACCTGGTGATGTTTTGCAGCCCACTTGTGCTTAGTCCTGTTAAAATCAGCTCAAACTGTTCCATGTCCCCTACCAGGAGCATCCTCTGCTCCTGCATCATCCTGCCCTGGGGACTGTCCCACTGTCCCAGCTCCTTCCTGAGTGCTGCCACCACATCCCTGCTCCCAGGTAAGAGCAACCCTCCCAACCCCGTGCTTCAAGGACATTTCCCCACTTCCCCAGTTTGTGGGAATCCCAGATTTCTGTCTGGTCCAGCCGGGAGCTCCCAGACCCTACCAGCCCCGGGCATTGTCCCCTCCCAGAGCTCTGGCCCGGCCGGAGGGAAGGGAAACGCTCACGGTCGGCGCTGCGCTGCCGCCGGGGCTGGGAGGCGGCTGAGGCTGCTGCGAGCGCCCTGAGGAGCATCAGGGATTTCTCCCGCTGGGAACGCCCCTGGCTGATGTAGGCGGCAGCGATGCTCCTCCTGAAATCCTCCTGTGCTGCCTGCGGGGACACAGGGTGCTGGGACAGAGAGTGTGGGACCGGGGGGACGGGGACAGAGAGTGCTGGGACCGGGGGGACGGGGACAGAGGGTGCTGGGACCGGGGGGACAGGGACAGAGAGTGCTGGGACCGGGGAGCACAGGGACAGAGAGTGCTGGGACCGGGGAGCACAGGGACAGAGAGTGCTGGGACCGGGGACACAGGGACAGAGGGGTTCTAGGACCGGGGGGACAGGGATAGAGGGGTTCTAGGATCGGGGGGACAGGGACAGAGGGGTTCTAGGATCGGGGAGCACAGGGACCAAGGGGTTCTAGGATCGGGGAGCACAGGGACAGAGGGGTTCTAGGATCGGGGGGACAGGGAGAGAGGCGTTCTTGGATCGGGGAGCACAGGGACAGAGGGGTTCTTGGATCGGGGAGCACAGGATCCCGGGTCTCCCAGCCTCGGAGCTGACCTGCCCGATGCTCCTCTCCCCCCGAGGAGGAAGGGACCTTACCTCGGCCACCAAACTCAGCGTGGTCTGGTTCAACGCCAGCACGAGCGGCCCCAGATCTTGCAGAGTCTGTAAATCCCAGCTTGAAGGATCCCTGCGGCAGCAGGAGCACGACCAGCTCAGCATGCCCGTGGATCCCCACCCCTCCTGTTCACCTCCAGGAGCAGGAGGGCTCCTCACCCGTACGCTGTGTCCCCCGAGAGGAGCAGGGCATTGAGGGCGTCCTGCTGTGCCGCTGTCAGCGCCGGGCAGAGCTTCAGCTTCTCCAGGATGCTGGGGTCCGAGGCCGGGATGGTGCCCGGCTCCAGGTCACACACCAGCGCCCCTAGGCTGTACATGTGGGGTGTCATGAAAATGTCCCCTAAAATCAGTGCCGGGGTGCTGCCATCCCCACGGCCGGGTGGGTGCCCCCATATCCCGGGATTTGGGTGAGGGAGAAAAGAGCAGCGCCCGGGTTTCAGCCGGGGCGAGGCTCCCGCTGCAGCCGCGTGGAGGAAGGAGAATTCTCTCTCGGTGTGTTTGTGTTTTTGCAGGAGCCCAGCCCGCTGCAATCCCAGCTCGGAACCGGCTGCACAGGGCTGTAAATCCTCCCTGCCCAGTGACCCAGCACAGCAGCAGATGTGGCATAAAGGCAAATTCACCCCAACAGACCCCCCGGGAGCCCCTAGAGCCCCCACCGGAGCTGGTACTTACTGGGGATGCTCAGCGTTGGACAGGACGGCCCCAACAATCAGGGCAGCCTGTGGAGAGGATGGGGGATGCTCAGCCCCGGTAAGGAAAGGGAAGAAGGGATCTGAGATTCAGGGAATGGGATCTGACCCAGCTGGAGGACCCAGACTGCTGCCCGTGGGAGCAGCCAGGAGCTGCAGCATCCCCTGGGTTGCTTGTGGGGACAAAAGCCATCAAAGCCACTCTCAGCAGCGGGGACACTCAGGTCGGTCTGTCCCTGCTTGTCTGGAGCTGGGTTTGGGAGCAGGGCATGGAGGGGAAGGACGGGACAAGGACAGGGCCACGCTGTGCTCAGGGGGACAGCAGGGAGGGGGTGGCTGTGCCGCCCTGGAAATGAGCACTGCGGGAACGGTGGCAGCTCCAGCCCCTGCTGGGGAATTTTGGGAAAGCCCTGGCACGGTGGGAGCCAGCAGAGCCGGCAGGGACTCACCGCTGTGGCTTTCACCGGGTCTGTGGCGACACCTGCGAGGAAGCAGGAGCAGGTTAGGAAACATCCCTGGAGTATGAAAGGCTCATCGATCGGGGCTGCTCCAAGGAGCTCCGGGTCTGAAGTCTGGGAAGAGCCTTTCCTTTGCTAATTTCGTGTTTAGGAAATGCTGCAGATCCCTATGAAGGGAGCAGCCCCCAGCCCAAGCACCCCCGGCTCCATCCAAGAGGGTGTGGAAGACAAAAGGGGATAAATCCATCCCTGGAAATCTGGGAAGATGTCCCTGGGAAAAGCCTGCGGATGCTGAGGGGAGCAGGAGGCAGAGCCCTGGCGGGCTGAACCAAGCGGGATCGGGATGAGGAGCAGCACAGCTGGAGCATCCCTGGTGCCAGGGGGTGCCAGGGGGTGCCAGGGGGTCCTGGGGCAGTTGTTGGGGACAGGATGTGACTCACGGAGGCAGAGGGTGACGGCTGCCAGGGCTGGGGCTGCCCACACCATGGTGCTGGTACCGGGGGTTCGTCCTTGGAGCGGGTCTGGAGAGCCGTGCCCCACACTTGGAATTGCTGGAGGTCCTGGGGCTGAGTCTGTCACCCAACACTGGGACTGGAGCTGTTCCACACTTGGGGTCAGAGCTTGGGGACAGCACTGGAGGTCCTGGGGAGATTCTGTCACCCAGCACTGGGACTGGAGCTCTGGGGTCAGGGGTCTCACTGTGCCCACCCCATCTCTGTGGTGCTGCACAGGCCCCCAGCCACCATGGGAGAGATTTTAAATCTGATATAACAGAAAACAGGGCTTTTCCCACCCGTTTGTAAAAGAAACTCCACAATTGTCCTGCAGGGACAGGGTCCCCCTCAATCCCCCAGCTCCTCACCAGCACAGACTGGGAGAAATCCAGTGCAAGGCAGTGGGGGAGCCCAGCAGGTGTTCCCCACCCCTCCACACCCCTCACAGGGATCCCCTGATAGAAAATCAATCCCTGCTCCTGAAACTGCCCCAGGGCTGCCCACAGCAATCCATTATCACTGTTTGAACTCAACACAAGGAATTTTCCCCCCCTAAATCTCATTTTTCCCCCCCCCAAATCTCATTTTTCCCCCCAAAATCCTACCGTGGCTGTGTCGAGCTGTTCTCCTCCCCCTCGTCCAGAGGGATTTGGCTCCGGGATGGGAGGATTCCCCCGGGAAGGTGCTGGTGGGGCTGGGCCAGGGGCTGGGCAGGCTCGGCACTTTATCTGTGCGGGGTGGGGATGTTGCTCTGCACACGGGGTGTGACGGGGCAGTTTCTCAACTCTGTTTTGTCAGGCTCCTTTCCTTCTCCCTGGCTTTGCTTTGGGATTGTTTCCTACTTCTCATAAAGGGTCACTGAGCTCTGGGTTCAGCTGAACCGAAAGTGAACCCAGAAGGAGTTAAAGCCTCTGGTTTGGGAGTTTCTGTGCCCCTGAGGGGGATTAAGGTGCTCCAGGTGAGGGGGAAACCTGTAAAGCTGCTCAGGGGTTATTTTATAGGGCAGGTAGGGTACAGAACAGACTGAGCCCAGTGATGGGCTCAGCACCCTCTGGGAGGTGTCTCCCCTCTTCTTTTTCCCCGGATCACAGTAATCCCATTCCCTTTTTTTCAGCTTTTCCCTTGATCGTGCTCCAAATGTCAAGCACGTGTCATGAAGGGGACCAAGACCAAAGGAATCAAATCCTTCCCAAGGCTCTGAGATGACAACCTGGAGGAGCTGTGAGCACAAACTTTATCTGAGCTTTTATCCCGGGAAAAGGGAAGGGTGGCTGGGCTGGGGCAGGGCTGCACCCCCCTCTCAGCCAGGTTTGGGGGTCCCAGCCCTCACCAAGGGTCCCTGGAGCTGCTGGCAGTGTCAAGAGGGGTTTGTCACCCCAGCCCTGTCCTGTCCCCAGCCCCATCCCGCAACCGGTCTTTCAGCCCCAGGGCTGGGTCGACGCCCATGGGTGTTGCTGATTTCTATTTTGGAAGGATTTACTGTGAAAATAGCTCCTGTTGGGACAGTAAAATTACAGAATGCTATGAGGCTACCGGAGGGACCCAGCCCCTGCCCCGGGCTGGCTGGACAAAGGTGGCTGGAGCAGGAGGGCAGGGACACATCAGGGCCACTCAGGGGGTCACCGTGTCCGCTGTGTCCCTGTGGAGATCAAAGCTGGCCCTGAAACCCCCTCGGGAGCTGCCACTGGAGGATCCACTCTGAACTCGAACATGTGGGGGAACATCTGCCCCAGGCTGTTCCTGGGGACATTCCCAGGTCAGCTGTGAGCTCTGACTGCAGGTCCCTGTGCCAGGAGGGCTGGGAGTGCTCCTCTCCCTTAACCAGTGGCCCTCTGCCCACGTCTAGTTCATAATCTTCAAAAAATCTCCCAGTCTTAAAGACTGTAATAATTCCTTGGGTCTTCAGTAAGTTTTTCCTCTGCTCTGACCTGAGGGATGAGTGTCCCTCACAACAATCCTGCAGCTCACATAACAATCCTCTAAAATTCAATCCAGCCCCTCCCACAACAATCCAGTCCCTCACACAACAATCCAGCCCCTCACAAAACAATCTTCTCACACTAATCCTCTCACAGACAACAATCCTCTCACACACAACAATCCTCACACAACAATTCTGCAGTTCACACAATAATCCTCTCCCTCACACAACAATCTCTCTCACACTCAATCCTCCCTCACACTGAATCCTGTCACACTCAATTCAGCCCCTCACACAACAATCCTCTCACACAACAATCCTCTCACACTCAATCCTCCCTCACGCAACAATCCTCTCACAACAATCCTCTCACAATCCTCTCACACTCAATCCTCCCTCACGCAACAATCCTCTCACAACAATCCTCTCACAATCCTCTCACACTCAATCCTCCCCCGTCGGGCCGGGTCGGAGCCCCGGGGCCGCTCCCGCGGGGCCGGTCCGGCCTCATTCCCCTCATTCCTGGAAGCCCCCGGGAAATGGATGCAGAGAGAGGACAGTGAAGGGCAGAAGACACGTTTAATACAGCAAATACACCAAAACTGGAACTGCGGAGTGCACGGGACATTACAGCCACGCCACAACCCCAGGGCACTGGAGGAGCCGCAGCCCCGTGGGCAGGAGGGGACAGGACGGGGACACGGCCCTGGAACGCAGCCGGGAAGGGCGCCTGGAAAACTCCCTCTGCAGGGTAAGGAAAATTCCCTTTTATCTGTGGCGCTGGGGAGAAGCAGCACGCAAAGGCTGGGCTGGGGTGTGAGGGCTCCTCCACGCAAACACGGCGGGCTCACGGTGCCAGCCCCAGCCATGTCCTCATGTCCCCACCCCTCATCCCGGCCGCGTTCCCGGCAGGGCCCGCTCCCAGCGCGGACAAGGCTGGGTCTCCCCTGTGTCAGTCTCCGCTGTCGCTTTCCAGCACCTCCCGTGCGCGTCACTCCCCGAATCTTTGGCAAACAAAGGTTCCTTGTGTTCCTTCCCGGCTGTGGGACCTGCCCAGCCCTTCCCGGCCACGGGGCCTGGCAGAAGGACAAGGGGTTCCTGCTCCTCCTGCCCTCCGAGCCCCCTGGCACCAGCCCTGAGCCCACAGTGCCCGCTCAGTGCCCAGGGCTGGCATCTCAGGCCATCCCCGCCCTGCAGTGGTGGCACTAAGCCACATCATGAAGGGACACATAGGACAAGTGATCAATTCTCCCCCCACCCCCCCCAGGGATTTTGGTGACTTGCAGGGTGTGTTTATCCACAAGGAGAGGGCTGTGCCTTTTTATTCCCCCTCGTGATGGGAATATCAGCTGTGTGAACCCCATCAGGTGTGTTTTCAACGGGATGGGGTTGGTGAGGTGACGACAACTCTGGGCATGTGCTGACGTGGTGCTAGAAAGCCCTGGGATGGGGCTGTGTGGCCCCAGCTGTCCTGTTCTCCTCATTTCCAAATGTCCCCCAAGGGCTGCAGAGGATGAGCAGGGAAGGGGAAAGCGAAGCAGGATGACCAGCAAAGCAAGGGCACTTCCAAGGAAATTTCTTGGCATCTGTCAAAGCTAAGCTCCTGCCTGCTCTTTCACCTTTGTCCTTTTCCTACTGTTCCAGAGCTTTCCCAAACTGCCCAGCTGAAGGACCTGCCTGCAGGACCCTCTGGAAACCTGCCAGGCAGGAGCCACCCCATGGGACCTACACAGGACACTGATCCCTCCTCAGGTGGGTGAGCAGAAAGGGACTTGTGTCCTCTGACCTGTCTCAGCAGGGATAAAGGCAGGAAAGGCAGTGCTAGAAGGAATAATAAAATCCATTAAAAAAGCTTTGGGCTGCTGGCTCTCTGACCACAGAAGTACTAAAAATACCTCATTCCTGAGACCACCCGTATTTTACAAACCCTAAAAGACTAGATTCTCTTCCTAGAAAATTGAAAAAAGTTTAAAATCCATTGGTATCAACTCCTTCACCTTCACCAACCTTTAAAAACTGCCCAGGTGGGCTGAGGGAGGGGAAGGGACCTTTCCATGCCCATCCCAGTCCAGTTTCACAGGACACCCTGGGACTGGGGGACTCTCAGTGTCCCCAGAATGTGCTCCAGCCCCCAGTCATGGCACAGCAGCTGGAGTGAGGGAATGGGGGACAGGGACACTGGAGCTGCACCCAGCACCTTCTCCCCTCCCTGTGCTGGGCTGCAATTCTGCATCCAAGCATGGAAAGGTTGTGGGAATGTCCATGGCAAAGGCAGTGCCCAGCTGTGCCCGGGCCCCAGGACAGGGATGGAAAGCTCTGGGGTCACTCTAAGCTGGAGTGTGACAAACTCTGCTGCTGAGGCCCAGGATTGGGAAAGGGACACCCCGTGACCAGATGGATGATGGGCATCACAAAACAACCCCACCTCAACCCCTCCTAAAATCCACCTGACGCCAGCCCCAGGAGCGAGGGAAGCCACAGAGGGAGTGCAGGTGTGGAGGCAGCGCTGGGGTCCGTGGGGAGCCGCTGGGACAAGGCTGGAGCTGGAGATGCAGGGATGTGCTTTGTGCTCACTGCAGAGCCCACTCAGCCAGCCACTGCTCACACTGCGCCCGCTGCTCCTCCGCCTCCTCCCTGCTGCCTTCACCCCCTGCTCTCTCCTCTCTGGCAGCCTCCTGGCTCTCCTCCTCCTCCTCCTCCTTGTGTGTCCCCTTGTCCTTGAGCTCCTGGATGACGTCCTCCAGCCGCTGGGTGACGTGCTGGGGCACCCAGTTGCTGTCCATGGCGGTGACGAAGGGGTCGGGCGCGCACACCTCGATCAGCTCCTTGCCGGTGGGGATGCGCAGGTAGTAGGCGTGGAGCATCATCCTGTAGGGATTGCTGTCCTGCCTGTGGCTGTAGGTGAAGTCCCCCACGATGGGGTGGCCGATGGCACTGCAGTGAACCCGCAGCTGGTGAGTCCTCCCTGGGGACAGAATGGGAATCAGGGACAGGGAATTCCTGAATGCCTCCTTCAGGGCATGGTGACAGTGCACCTAATGGCATTTGTCCTCCTGAGCACAGCAGGTCTCAGCTTCCCTCATCCCTTTCCAGGCTCTGCTCCACGTCAGAGCTGCCCCTGTCCCCACCTGTCAGTGGCTGCAGCAGCACTTTGGTGACGGGGTCTCCGCTGTAGGATCCATGTTCCAGCACGATCAGCTCTGACTGGCACGGCTTGGGATTCTCACAGCCTGCAAGGAGAGCCAGAGGGGGTTTGTGATGCCCCAGAGCATCCCTGGGGGCGTGGGCAGAGCAAGGGATGGGGCTGCTCACCCTCTGTGCCCTCGATGCACATCATGTGGGTCTTGCCCTCTGTGGTGTTCTTCCCAATGGCGTAGCGGATCGACATCCGGCTCTGGCTCACGTGTCCCCTCACCTGGGGGCAGGAATGTGCACACTGAGCCCTGGCACGTGCTCCTCACCCACCCCCATGACAGGAATCATGGAATCACAGAAAGGATGGGGCTGGAAGGACCTGAAAGCCCATCCATCTCCCCAAACCCAACCCCTTGTTGGGGGCAAGGACACCTTCAACGCTGCTGCCAGCCCCATCCAAGCTGGCCTTGGACACTTCCAGGGGTGGGGCAGCCACAGCTTCTCTGGGTACCCTGTGCCAGAATTCCTTCCTGATATGCAACCTAACCCCACCCTCTGGCAGTGGGAGGCCATTCCCTGTGTCCTGTCTCTCCATGCCCTTGTCCAAATCCCTCTCCAGCTCTCTTGGAGCCCCTTTAGGCTCCAACTCTGAATCTTTCTCTTCTCCAGCTGAACACCCCCAAGTCCCTCAGCTTTCCCTCAGGGCAGAGGTGTTCAGGAACACCAGAAGCCAAGGCAGGAGGTGGCAGGGAGGGCTCACCAGGGCCAGGTAGGCTTTGGTCACCAGGCGCTCCTTGAAGCACTTGTAGGCACTTCCCGCCGCCGCTTTGTTGAGTGCCACACACAGGGCCCCGCTGGTGGAGAAATCCAGCTGGTGGCAGAACCTGGGAAGGACACGGGGGTAAAGGAGCATCCAGGGCATCTCAGCAGTGTCCCCAGCTGAGGGCAGAGCCCAGGCGCTCACCTGAAGCCGTAGTAGGTGTCGGGGTCGGCCAGCTCGGGGAAGCGGTGCTTGAGCTGGCTCTGCAGGGTCAGCGTCTCGTACCACATCTTGCTGTCGATGCGCAGGTCCCAGTGCTTGTTGACCACGATGAAGTCGGAGCTCTGGTACAGGATGGACAGGTTGTCGATGGTGCCCGGCTCCATGGCCAGCGCCCTGTGGGGCAGAGAGAGCGAGGGGGAATCGGGATGAGGAACTGCCAGCTGCGGGATGGGCACAGCGGCCCCGGACACACGGGACGGGCAGGGCCTGGAGACGGGATACCCCAGCAGGGAACGCACATGCACCGATGCTGCCGAGGTCACCTGCAACCCTGCTGTCACCCTGCCTGTCCCCAGGCTCACCGGTGTCGCACCGTGCGGATGCAGGTCCCACAGCGGTACGGACGCTACAGCAGCGCTCCAGCCGCCGCCATGCCGCTGTCACAGCGCACGGCCCGCCGCTGTCCCGCTGTCCCGGGCCGCCCCGGCGCCACGCGCGGAAGGCCCATGCCCGCCCCGCTGTCACGCGTGGAGGCCCCGCAGCCCCGCGGTGCTGCCTCTGCCCATCCCGGCGGCGGCCATCGGCCTTGCCCCGCTCCCCGCTGCTGCCCGGCCGCGAGCGCGGCGGCTCCGCCGGAGGGCACGGGACAGAGGGGAGGGGACAGGGGACGCGGGGCGGGGACACGCGCGGCGGAGAGCACCCCGCACCGGGCTGAAGTGACCCGGGACGGGGGGGAGGTGACCCGGACCCGGACCCGGACCCGGCCCCGGCTGGGGGGACCCGGACCCGGCTGGGGGGACCCGCCCAGCGCCGCTGCCGCCGCCCCGGCCCCGCCCGCTCCCGCAGCGCCTCCCGGCAGCGCTCACGTCGCGTCCAATCAGCGCCGCCCCCGCCGCGTCCTCCCGCGCGTCGCGCCCAATCAGCGCCGGCCCCGCGGCGCGCGCGGGCGGAAGCGCGGCGGGCGCGGGGCCGGTGGCGGCGGCGACGGCGGCGGGGCGGGTGCCGCGCATGGCGAGCGAAGAGACCGGGCCCGAGGATGGGCCCGACGATGGCTTCTACGAGCGCTTCGCCGACGAGCTGGAGGTGCTGGCCGAGCTGGGAGGTGGGCGCTGCTGCGGCGCCGGGACGGGAGGCGGCAGAGGGAGGGAGGGAGCGGGATTGTGCTTTGCGCGCCCGTGTGCGCCCGTGCCGCCGCGGGTCCCCTCCGGTGACCGGCACCGTGGTCTGACCTCTCTTGCAGATGAGCCATCCCCGCCCGCCGGCCCCAAAACATCGCAGTTCCGGGGCAAGAGGCAGCCGCCGGAGGAGCCCGACCTCCCCGGGAACTCTCCCGGCGGCACCGGTGCCAAGAAGAGGGACCGGGACTGTGTCCCCGCCGTGTCCCCGGCAGCAGCCGAGCCCCGCAGTAGGTTTGACCCGGTTCCCCAGGTGCTGGTGCCCCTGTTCCCCACCCCGAGCGGTGCCGGGTGCTGGAGCATCCCCTGGGTACCACCGTCCGTCAGTGATGCTCTCCACTTGCTCCAGCCCCGAAGCCGAAGCGGCAGCGCCTGGAAGCTGTTAAGAAGCTCGATTTCGGTGCAGACGATGAGCTGGCTCCGGATGTCTCCTGGGATGGTGGCCCAGAGGCACCTCTGGCTCTCCACAATACCAGGTTGGTCACCCTGAACCCCATTTTTAACAGGAGAGAGGGGAAGGGCCCTTCCCCTACTGAAGGAATTTGGTGTTTTCCAGCTCGAACCAGCTGGACATGAGTGGAATGGTCCCCATGCAGACCACACCACCCTTGGAAAAGAAGAGGGTCCTGAGGAGACCCCCCGTCCTGGAGGATTACATCAACGTGACATCCACCCAGGGCACCAGGGTCTTCTTGGTGCTGAGGGATGATCCCTGCAGGACAGGGCTGGAGGTGAGGAGGGATCTGAAGGTCAGGTTTGCTCCTCGGTGGCCTCCAGGTGGCTCAGGAGGGGGCTGCCTGTGCTGTGTCCCTGCAGCTCCCGGATTCCCTGGGCTGGAACGCTCGTAGGCCGCTCCACTTGCTGGGGGTGCCCTTCTCCTACCTGAAGGAGCAGGTGGATGAGGAGGTACCACATGTCCCTGACCTTCCCCTGTGTCCCTGCCACCCCTGCTGGCCACAGAGCTGGCTCCCAAATTCCTGTCCCCAGCCGTGGACTGGGGGGTGTCTCTGACCCCTCTGTGTTTGTGCTCAAGCGTCGCAGGCAGGTTCTGGAGGCCTCCCAGCAGCTGACAGAGATCATCAGCAGGTGAGATGCTGGCATGAAATCCCTCTCCAGTCCCTGCCATGCTGCTGCGTTTCCCTCCCTCACGATAAAGTTTTGGGGGACCTGCAAGCAGAGGAGCCTTTTTGCCCTCATCACCCTCAGCCTGGGAGGGTCTGGGTGGAGTTCCCACCCTGCCCGGACTCCTGGGGTGCTGTGGGGTACATTAATTCCATGGTGCAGCTGCCTGGGGAACGAGCCCAGCACCGAGAGTCCGGATCCCAGCATGGACACAGCTCCAGCAGCCCAGGAGGAGTCTGCATCCCACTGCCTCTGGGTGGACAAGTTCAGCCCCCAGCGCTACATGGAGCTGCTCAGTGATGATGTGAGGGGCTGGGACAAGGGGGGGCTTGGGATGGGTGGGGTCATGCTCTGGGATCAGGAATTGCCTTTGGAAGCACTGGCTGGGGGCTGTGTCTGTGCTGCTCTCCCTGGGAGCAGTCCTGAGTCCCTGGGAGATTGGGATGGCAGCTTTGCACTGGAGGCTGGGGGTGTTCTGGCAGATGAATCTATGGAATGTCACCAAAGCAAGACAAAAAAAGATTGAGAGGATTTTAGCCAGAAATTGTTGGATATTTTGAACTTTTTTGGGGGACTGTTAGAAGTTTTGTAGGGAATGGGATGTGCTGGATGAGGCTGGGAATTGCTGAGTTGAGCCAAGGCAGAGCAGGGCCAGCGGGGATGGGGCTGATGTGACTCAGCCAGGCTTTGCCTGAGGGATGGGGGCTGAGCTGGGAAGGGAATCATTCCCACCTTGTCCCAGGGAGATGCCAGATGGGACCCTGAGCAGCCTCCTCCATGAAGGAGAGCTTTCCTCTGCCCCCAGCTGGATTTTCCCAGGTTCCATGGATTTTCCCTGCTTCCCTGCAGTACACCAACCGCTGCCTGCTCAAGTGGCTCAAGCTGTGGGACACGGTGGTGTTCGGCAAGGACAAGGCTGGCAAGAAGCCCAAACCCAGCCCTGCAGCTCATCCCCCACCCAGCCATGCCAAGGAACATCCCAACAAGTGGAAAACCAAGGTGCAGCTCACTGAGGAGATGCTGGAGGCCGAGCTGGACCAGCACAAGAGACCCAAACACAAGGTGAACAGGAGGGGACGTGGCTGTGGGTCCCTGTGCTGCCACCAGCCGGGCAGCAGCGTTGTCCCCTCCGAGGAGGAAGCCCTCCAGGGGTGACCTTCCCTCTGTGCCACAGGTGGCCCTGCTCTGTGGGCCCCCTGGCCTGGGCAAGACCACGCTGGCCCATGTCATCGCCAGGCACGCGGGGTACAACGCCGTGGAGATGAATGCCAGGTGAGCCCTGGGGGCCAGGTGAGCCCTGGCTGCCAGGAGAGCCTTGGGTGCCAGGTGAGCCCCTGGGTACCAGGTGAGGCCTGAGGGCCAGGTGAGCCCATGCCCTGCCCACAAAAGAGGGCAGGTGATGCTGGAGATGATGATGGCCTGGGGGTGATGCTGGAGGTGATGGTGATGCTATTATGGAGGTGATGGTGCTCTGGAGGTGATGCTGTTCTGAAGGTGATGGTGCTGTGGAGGTTGTGCTGCTCTGGAGGTGGTGCTGTTTTGGAAGTGATGATGCTGTTGTGAAGGTGATGGTGTTGTGGAGGTGTTGCTGTTCTGGAGGTGATGCAGTCCCAGGGGTGATGCTGGAGGTGATGGTGATGCTATTATGGAGGTGATTGTGCTCTGGAGGTGATGGTGGCATGGAGGTGATGCTGTTCTGGAGGTGATGGTGCTGTGGAGGTTGTGCTGCTCTGGAGGTGATGATGCTGTTTTGGAGATGATGCTGTTGTGGACGTGATGCTGGTGGTGATGGTCCTCTGGAAGCGATGGTGCTGTCCCAGGGGTGATGCTGTCCCAGGGATGATGCTGGCCGTGTCCCCACGCCCAAAGTCACCTGTCCCTGTGTCCCCTGGCAGTGATGACCGCAGCCCCGAGGTATTCCAGACCCGCATTGAAGCTGCCACCCAGATGAGGTCGGTGCTGGGCTCCCACGAGAGGCCCAACTGCCTCATCATCGACGAGATCGACGGCGCGCCCGCGGTGAGCCCGGGGCACCAGCCCCTCAAACGTGACCCCATTAACAGCCCCCCACTGTTCCACAAGCAAGAACCCCATCCCTCCCATCCCGTTTCCTTCCCCCCAGGCCTCCATCAATGTCCTGCTGGCCATCATCCAGAGGAAGGACAGCGAGGGCGAGGTGGGCGCAGGGCGGCGGCGGCGGCGCGAGGGGGGGCTCCTGCTCAGGCCCATCATCTGCATCTGCAATGACCAGTGAGTGTCACCTGCCCTGGGAGGGGGGACAGGGACACCAAACCCTGCCCCCACACAGGATGTGGCTGTTTGGAGTGTCTCTGTTTGAGAGCAGCTGCTCCAGTCCTGGGGCTGGTTTGGGCCCCTCACATTGAGGGGCTGGAAGGGAATGGAGCTGGGCAGGGGCTGGAGAATCCCTGAAGGAGCTGGGAAGGGGCTGGAGAATCCCTGAGGGAGCTGGAAAGGGGCTAAGCCTGGAGAAAAGGAGGCTCAGAGGGGACCTTGTGGCTCTGCACAGCTCCTGCAGAGTGGATGGCTGGGGGAGGTCAGGCTCTGCTCCAGGGAACAGGGACAGGAGGAGAGGGCACGGCCTCAGGGAAAGTTTAGATTGGATATTTAGGAAAATTCCTTCATGGAAAGGGCAGCCAAGTGTTGGTTGCTGCTCAGGGCAGTGGTGGAGTCCCCATCCCTGAGGGGATTTCAGAGCTGTGTGGATGTGGCACTTGGGGATATCATTTCACGGTGACTTTAGCAGTGCTGGGGCAACAGTTGGACTCAACAATCTGAGAGGTCTTTCCCAGCCTCAATAATTCCAGGATTAAGAACGGAATTCCCTGCTGGGCTCTCTCACCCCCGTTTCCCTGCCCCAGGTTCGTGCCCGCGCTGCGCCCGCTGCGGCAGCAATCCTTCCTGCTCAGCTTCCCCCGCACCGCGCCCTCCCGCCTGGCCCAGCGCCTCAGCGAGGTCTGCCTCCCCCAGGGCCCCGGCCCCGTGCCTCAGGGGCTGTCCCCCGTCCCCCTGGCTCCGTGTCCCCTCCCTGCTGAGCCCTGTCTGTCCCCAGATCGCGCTCCGGCAGGGAATGCGGGCGGACACGGGCGCGCTGCTGGCGCTCTGTGAGAAAACCGACAGCGACATCCGCTCCTGCATCAACACCCTGCAGGTGCTGGGGACACTGCCAGGGCCTGGGGACACAGGGATGGCTTTGGGGACACTGCCAGGGCCTTGGGGACACAGGGATAGCTTTGGGGACACTGCCAGGGCCTTGGGGACATGGGGAGAGCCCTGGGGACATGGGGAGAGCCCTGGGGACATGGGGAAGGCCTTGGGGACATGGGGAGAGCCCTGGGGACATGGGGAGGGCCTTGGGGACATGGGAAGAGCTCTGGGGACACTGTCAGGGCCCTGGGGACCGGGGGAGGGCCTTAGGGAGATGAGGATGGCCATCAGGACACGGCCATGGCCCTGGGGACACAGAGAAGGCTCTGGGGACATGGGCATGGCCATCAGGACATGGGATGGCCATCAGAACACAGGCATGGCTCTGGGGACATGGGCATGGCCCTGGGGACACAGGGATGGCCATCAGGACACAGGCATGGCTCTGGGGACATGGGCATGGCCATCAGGACACGGGCATGGCCCACGTTTCTGCTGAGCTCCAGGCTCACATGGGGACAGAGGGGACAAAAGTCCCTCCCAGTCAGGTCCCTGAAGCATCTCCCTGTCCCCTGGGGTGTTTTGAGCCCTGCCCGTGGAGGAAGAGGGGGGTGGCTGTGTCCAGCTGTTCCCAAGGGCTTTGGGATCCCCATCCCCTCCATCCCCTGGCTCCTGCTGCAGTTCCTGCATGGCCGAGGGCAGAAGGAGCTGAGTGTGCAGATGGTGCAGACCATGAGGATTGGCCTGAAGGACCAGAACAAGGGGCTCTTCTCCATCTGGCAAGAGATCTTCCAGCTGCCCAAGCCCCAGAGGTAGGAGGAGGGGGTTTTTACGTCTGTTGGGTGCTTGGGGGGTGCTGTTCCCATTTCCCAGAGAAGCTGTGGCTGCCCCATCCCTGGAAGTGTTCAAGGGAGGCTGGATGGGACGTGCAAGGTCCTGGAGAGCAACTTCTTGAGGGGATTTGTGTTGATCATAGAATGCTGGGGTGGTTTGGGTTGGAAGGGACCTCAGAGCCCATCCAGTGCCACCCCTGCCGTGGCAGGGACACCTTCCCCTGTCCCAGGCTGCTCCAAGATCTGTCCAGCCTGGCCTGGGACATTTCCAGGCATCCAGGGGCAGCCACAGCTTCCCTGGGCACCTGTGCCAGGGCCTGCCCACCCTCCCAAGGGATATTCCTTCCCAATATTCCTTCTAAACCTTTCCTCTCAGTTTAAGGCCATTACAGATGCTTTGTTACCACTCCATTCAGCTCCCAATAATTCAGCACTGGCGTTGCCTCCAGTCCAGCTTCCAAGGATCCAAATATTCCTCCAGCACTGGCAAACCCAAACCCTCAGCTCTTCCCTTTGGGCTTCCCCAGGCACAGGATAGGAATGGACCCCTCTTTGCCAGCCCAGCTCATGCTGGGGGACGAGGACCTGTCCCACCCTGGGGGCTCAGGGGGCTTCAATTCCTCCTCCCACCGCTTCCACCACATCCTGCACCTCTCCATCTCCTCGGGAGAGCAGGAGAAGCTGGCCCAGGTGAGAGCAGCCAGGGGGGGGCTGGAGGGAAGCTCAGACCCCATCCAGCCGGGCTCCACTGATCCCACATCCCCTGCAGGGCCTGTTTGAGAACTTCCTGAACATGAAGGTGCGGGATCCCAGCCTGGGCTCCGTGTGCCTGGCCCTGGAGTGGCTGTGCTTCTCTGACCTGCTGGGCCGGGCCGTGCTGCAGGCCCAGAGCTTCCAGCTGCTGCGCTACCTGCCCTTCCTGCCCGTGGCCTTCCACCTGCTCTTCGCCTCCGCCGCCGTGCCCCGCCTGGCCTACCCCAGCAGCCAGCCCGAGGCAAGTGCACAGGGGCTGCTGGAGCCAGCCCTGGGCCTGCAGGGACCCTGCCTGGGTGTCCCTGTGGATTGGGATTGATTACCAAAATTGCTGGGTGGAATGTGCCTGGGCTCATCGGGCCCTTGCTGCTTGACCAAGGGTGGCAGCTGTGGTGGTTTCACCTCAGAGACACCTTTGGCTAAGCTGGATGCTGCAGCTGGCACTTGGGACAACTCCAGGCATGTAGGAGCTCAGGTTTACCTCTGCTGGAGAGGCTTCAAGGCCAGGTGAAGGAAAGGAGTTGGGTTCTGCTGGAGGGTTTGGATCCAGAGCTTTATTCCTGGCACACAGGGGTCTGAATGCAGCAACAGCTCCAACAGAACAGAGAACCCCGTGGTTGCTGTGTCTTCTTACCCCAGGGAGAGGGGCAGGGAAGGGGTAGGAATGCCACCAACCAGGTAAGGGGAGGGAAGTCTCAGGGGACAAATGACACCCAGGGCTGAGAGGCATCTTTTGAACTTCACCAATCACAGGATGCCCTTGCTGGAATGCCAAGATGGACAGCACTGAGCAGGGGCAAGGGAGGGGAAGGGAGAGGTGATTGGCACACCTGGGGAAAGAACCAGGACACTGGGACAGGCTGTTCCATCACACACAACCTCTGTGCTGTCCCCAGGCCGTGGCCAAGCTGGGCCAGATGCAGAACCTGGTGCTGTCCATGGTGTCGGGGATCGCGCCGGGCGCCCGGAGCCGCGCGGGGCAGCAGGCGCTGGTGCTGGACGTGCTGTGCCTGCTGCTGGACATCATCGCCCCCAAACTGCGGCCTGTGAGTGCCCCCAGCCCCCGGCCCTGCTCCCCAGAGCCCTCTGCAAGCCCCACCCGGTGAACCAGCCTGGCTTTGTGTCCCAAATCTGGCTGAGTTTGGTGTCACAGCTGGTGCAGAAGCTGGGGACAGAGTGTTGAAGTGCCCAACTGTGTGGAGGGGTCCTGAGCCCCACCTGGGCTGGGCTTTGTGGAGCTCTCAGAGTCACCCTCGCCCAGGAGAGGGGCTGTCCCTGCTCTGTGTCCCTAAGAAAGAACTAAACTTGATCTGGGTCCTTCCTCACCCAGAAACAAACCCTGTGTGTGGCATTTTCTGAGTCCCCATCGTTGGGAGGAAAATGGTGAATCTGTCTCCATGTTCTCAGAAGGCTATTCTATTCTATTCTATTCTATTCTATTCTATTCTATTCTATATATTATATTATATTATATTATATTATATTATATTATATTATATCATATCATATCATATCATATATTATATTATATTATATTATATTATATTATATTAATTATGCTATACTAATCTATACTAAAACTATACTAAAGAATAGAGGATGGATACTTACAGAAGGCTGTAAGATAATAATGAAAAACTCCTGACTCTTCAGAGTCCGACACAGCCTGACTGTGATTGGCCATTGAGTCAAAACAATTCACATGAAACCAATGAAACAATGACCAGTTGGTAAAAAATCTCCAAACACATTCCAAAGCAGCAAAACACAGGAGAAGCAAATCATATTATTATTGTTTTCATTTTTCTCTGAGGCTTCTCAGCTTCCCAGGAGAGAGCGCCTGGCAAAGGGATTTTTCCAGAAAATGTGACAGTGACACCCATGCTTGGGCTGTTTGGGGTTTGCAAGGTCTCTGCTGTCCCCTGGCCAGGTGAACACGCAGCTCTACAGCCTGAAGGAGAAGCAGCAGCTGGCTGAGCTCATCAGCACCATGCTCACCTACAACCTCACCTACCTGCAGGAGCGCCTGCCCGAGGGCCAGTACATCTTCAAGCTGGACCCGTGAGTGCCAGGGCTGAGGAGGGGAGTGGGAGTCAAAATCCTTCCCTGGAATGGAATTCCCAGAGATTCTGGGGCTGCCCCTTCCCTGGAAGTGTCCAAGGCCGCGTTGGATGGGAGTTGGAGCAAGTGGAAGGTGTCAGGGTTGGAGCTGGATGGTTTTAAGATCCCTTCCAGCCCAAACCATTCCAGGATACTGTGGTGATCCTCAGGAAGGAGTTGGGACTTTTGGCTCTGCTCCATCCCCAGATCAGCTGGGCCATCCCTCCCTTGGGCTGGGGCTGAGCAGGTTGGGTTTCATGGGATTAAAGGGAAGGGAGCAGCTTCCTGTGGCTGTCACCAGGAGGTGGCAGGGCAGGGCTGCCCCACCTTGGCACACCCCTGTGGCACCTGGCAGCTCTGGAAACAGATCTGATGTCACCAGCAAAACCTGGGCTTTATTTCTTTAAAACTTCCTAAAGCATTGGTTTGACAACTGATTTCTGAATGACTGCAGAGCCACCTGACTCAGGGCTTTGCTCCTTTTATTTTAGGGACAATAATAGTGGATAAATAGTGAATAAATAGTGGATAAATAGTGAATAAATAGTGGATAAATAGTGAATAAATAGTGGACAAATATGAAATATTCAGAGCTGGCAGAGGGACTGGTGGTTTCCTGTTGCTGGGGAAACTGAAAGAGGCCTGTTAAGAATCCAGCTGCTCTGATGATCCCAAATTCCTGTTCCTGGCTGCATTCCCATTAAACCTGTCTGGGGGGGCACCTCAGGGTGCCTCTGAAGGTTGAGCTGCTGCTGTGCCCGAGCTGTGCTGTGCCCCTGAGCTTTTCAGGCCAATCTGTCCAATCTCCTCTTTTTGCTTTCAAGCCAGGATTAAACCCTTCTAATCCCTCCTGCATTCCCATTCCCATTCCTGCACGGGGGGAATGACCCAGGAGCAGGGCTGGGAAGTGCTGGGGCTCTCAGGCTGCACAGGGTGAAATCACAGGGTGATTTTTGGGGTTGGTTCCCCCTGGAATGACCCAGGAGCAGGGCTGGGAGGTGCTGGGGCTCTCAGGCTGCCCAGGGCTGGCTGATTTTTGGGGTTGGTTCCCTTTTCCCTGCTGCAGGAACGTGGAGGCCGTGTGCCGCTTCCCAGCCCTGCCGGCCCGCAGGCAGCTCAGCTACCAGGCCAAGCAGCTCATTGCCAGGGAGATCGAGCTGGAGAAGATGAGGAGGACAGAGGCACGGAGCCTGGCCCAGGTGGGCATCCCCAGAGGGCTGCCAGGGCTGTGCATGTGCAGGAAACCCCCAGGGATGTGTTTTTCCCAAAGCTGGCTTTGCCTGCGGAGTGGAAATCCAGGATTAACCCCCCTGGCACAGCTGGGCTGGGCTGCAGGGCTCAGCTTTTTGCAGGAATTCTGGAGGGAGTTCCAAGCTTTGAACCCTTCCAGTGAGGGGTGGGAATTTTTTGGTGGGGATTTTAGGTGGGAATTTTTGGCTGCTGTTTGTACCTGGCCGTGTGGGAGGTGAACTCTTCCCTGCCTCCCCTTCCCTGGCTGCTGCCACTCCCAAAGCTCCCAAAGCCACCCAGGAGCAGCAGAGTGGCTCTGCCCCTGCTCCTGGAGGCAGGAAAAGATGGGAAGGGGTGGAAAAGGTGGAGAAACATCCTGGGTGTAGCTGGTGCCTGCCCTGCCCTGGTGCCAGTGGGATAATTAATCCCTGGGAGCCCCTTGGAGCAGGAGAAAGGCTCCTGGGAGATGTGTGGGACAAAGAGAAACTGCAAAAAACATCTCTGAAGGCTCCTTGTTTACAGGGTAGGGATGTGAAATCCCAGGGAAAGGGGCTTCAGCTGGGGCTGATCCCACAAGGCAGAAAATGATGGAAAAATCTTTGGGATATTGGAATTGGACCTGGCAGCGAGCAGGGGCTGGGTGGGATGGGGCCAAGGGGGTGCCAGGAGCTCAGACACCCCGAGGGGAGCCTGGCTCAGCTCTGTCCTCCCCACAGGACCCCGGGAATGGCCCTGGGGAGGAGCCAGCAGGGACCCCCAACCACCAGCAGCGCCTGGAGCACATCGTGAGGAGAGCAGCCCTGCAGGACAAGGTCAGGCCCAATCCCTGCCCCAATCCCTGCCCCAATCCCTGCCCCAGTTCCTGCCCCACCTCCCACCAGCCCTTCCTGGGCTGCCAGGCTCTCCCTGGCTCCTCTGGAATTGGGATTTTTAGTCCAGTTTCCTTTAATAGCCCAGCCCAGCTCTGCGTGTCACGTAAAGGCATCACTGGGATTGGCATGACTTGGAGCTGGGTGACATTTTGGATGTGCCCTGGGAAGTTTTCAGGGCTGGGGGAGGGAGGAGCTCTGGGAATTTGGGCTGAAATAGCTGAACTTGGACTCTGTGGGAAAGCAGCTTGGAAAAGCTGCTCTGGAATGGTCCCACCCTGGGCTCCAGGAGGGGCTGGGATCCTTCCCTGGCACTGCCCCTCTCCAGGGCTCAGCTCCCCACCCTCTCCTGCCTGTAAAAGCCCAGCTGAGCCTCACATTTTGCCTTTCCCCCAAATTTGGATGCTGTTTGCATTCCCAGGCCTCTGGCCCTTCCTGCAGGATTTGCATTTGGCTCCTGCTCTGCTCAGCAGAGCCTTGGGGTGCCTGAGCCGTGCCCAGGGGCAGCCCTGCCGTGGTTCTGTCCCTCCCTGAGCAGCAGCTGGGAGGGCAGGTGCCCCAGAGCCACCCCCATTCCTGCTTCTTGCTTCCCACAGCCTGAACTGGACTTTTTTGGGAGGCCACTCCAGCGGAAAGAGGTGGCCAAGGCCCCGGGTAGGTGACACAGGGACCTCAGAACCGGGTGGGTGGCACAGGGACAGGGTGGCCCCTGGGTGCCACTGGGGGCTCTCCCCATTCCCAAAGAGGGGCTCCTGTCCCTCAGCCCTGTCCCCAGGGGACAGCAGCAGGGACAATGCCAGCCTAGCCCAGCTGGCAGAGAGTTCCTGTGGGCACATCCATGGATTCTGGCTCCATCCAAAGGGAATTTGGGGGGAATTTTTGGTTGCAGCATCCGGGATTTGGGAGCATCAGCTCTGCCCTAGCAGAGCCTCCCTCAATCCCCCTCTGCAGCCAGGGCACAGCTGATACAATTTGAAGGTTTTTGAAGTGGATTTTGCTGCTGCAGCCCCCCAGGTTTCCAAGGAGGAGTCCCTGGAGCTGCAGATGGGAAAGGCCGTGGGCAGGAGCGACGTCTGGTTCCGCTTCAATGAGGGCTTCTCCAACGCTGTCAGGAGGAACCTCTACATCAGAGACCTGCTCTAAGGGATCCTCTACATCAGAGACCTGCTCTAGGGGAGCCCCTCTACATCAGAGACCTTCTCTAGAGGAGCCTCTACATCAGAGACCTGCTTTAAGGGATCCTCTACATCAGGGACCTGCTCTAGGGGAGCCTCTGCATCAGGGACCTGCTTTAAGGGATCCTCTACATCAGGGACCTGCTTTAAGGGATCCTCTACATCAGGGACCTGCTTTAAGGGATCCTCTACATCAGGGACCTGCTCTAGGGGAGTCCCTCTGCATCAGGGACCTGCTTTAAGGGATCCTCTACATCAGGGACCTGCTCTAGGGGATCCTCTACATCAGGGACCTGCTCTAGGGGATCCTCTGCATCAGGGACCTTCTCTAGAGGAGCCTCTGCATCAGGGACCTGCTCTAGGGGATCCTCTACATCAGGGACCTGCTCTAGGGGGGATCCTCTACATCAGGGACCTGCTCTAGGGGATCCTCTACATCAGGGACCTGCTCTAGGGGGGATCCTCTACATCAGAGACCTGCTCTAGGGGATCCTCTGCATCAGGGACCTGCTTTAAGGGATCCTCTACATCAGAGACCTGCTCTAAGGGATCCTCTACATCAGAGACCTGCTCTAAGGGATCCTCTGCATCAGGGACCTGCTCTAGGGGAGTCCCTCTGCATCAGGGACCTGCTTTAAGGGATCCTCTACATCAGGGACCTGCTCTAGGGGATCCTCTGCATCAGGGACCTTCTCTAGAGGAGCCTCTGCATCAGGGACCTGCTCTAGGGGGGATCCTCTACATCAGGGACCTGCTCTAGGGGATCCTCTGCATCAGGGACCTGCTCTAGGGGGGATCCTCTACATCAGGGACCTGCTCTAGGGGAGCCTCTACATCAGGGACCTGCTTTAAGGGATCCTCTACATCAGGGACCTGCTCTAAGGGATCCTCTGCATCAGGGACCTGCTCTAAGGGATCCTCTACATCAGGGACCTGCTCTAGGGGCACCTCTGCATCAGGGACCTGCTCTAGGGCTGTGCTCAGCTGAGCTGGAGCTGGAGGATCAGCTGGGTTTGCCTTTCCAACTCATGGCTGGCCTGTGTGCCCACGATTTTGGGCCATGATCTTTTTTATTACCCTCTTATTTTGTTAAAAAAAAGAAAGAAATAAAATGGATCTAACAAAATCAATGGTGAAGTATTGCTCTGTTTATTTCAGACATAAACTCGAGGGGCAGGTTCTGCCTGGTTTGCTGTGAAGCAATATCCTACAGTGTACAAAAGTATCTAAAATCACTAAAAATGGGGGGTTTTATAAAAAGCTTCTTTACAGGTTGCAAAACTCTGCCTGTTTGGGGTGGCAGAAGTGTGAGATGAAGCTGCAGCACACCCCTGGAGCAGCTTTTGCTGCTCCTCCCCCCAGGCTGCCCATCCTGGGGGTTTCCCCATGTCCCCCCATTTCTAAAACCCCTTCTACAGCTACGAGAGCAGAAAGGAGCAGAGGGCAGGGCTTTGTTCAGGGTCTGGGGCTGGAACTGGAGCTCAGGGGTCCAGGCCCGTCCTGCAGGGGGGACAGAGCCTCAGAGGATGATGCATTTGCCTTTCTCCACCCAGGGGTTGTTCTTCATCAGCTCTGGGTTCAGGAAGGGATCCTCGGGAATCCCGTCCTCGATCCACTTCACAAACCTGCAGAGAGGGGAGGGAGGGTGGGCACAGCCCAAGGGGGGCCCTGGGGCTGTCCCCAACTCTGTGACAGCAGGCAGGGAACAGAGCCAGCCGTGATTTAAAGGATTTTGAGCTCTGCAAAGCTCTGGGAAGGGGGGATCTGCACCCTGAGTGCAGATTCTACTGTATCATATAATGTGATAGAGTAGAATATGTATATTCTAAATATATATATATTTTTATATAATATAAATATAATATATAATAGTATATAATATATAATACATATAATAATATATAATATTATAGTATATAATAGTATATAATATAATACATAATACATAATATACAATATATAATATATATAATCTAAATATATATATTCTATATATATCTTATATACATATCTATATCGATATATCTATATTTAATTTCAAAAATACTTATATAAAAGAGAATCATGGAATAGTTTGGGTTGGTAGGAACCTTAAAGACCATCCAGGGCCTCAATTTTTGTATATAATAAAAAAATAAATCATATATATATATACAAAAACAAGAGACTGCATATGTATATATATATATATATATTTATGCATACCAAATTATATATAAAATCAAATCTATATTTTAATTTTAATCAAATTGCAGTGGAAAATAAAATTCATATTACACGTATGTGTTTATGTAGATAGGATACAATTTCTAGCTCAGATTTATTATTTTTTAGGCATTATGGATAACATAGAATGTATAGAATAAAGGGAAGGGAAGGGAAGGGAAGGGAAGGGAAGGGAAGGGAAGGGAAGGGAAGGGAAGGGAAGGGAAGGGAAGGGAAGGGAAGGAAAGGAAAGGAAAGGAAAGGAAAGGAAAGGAAAGGAAAGGAAAGGAAAGGAAAGGAAAGGAAAGGAAAGGAAAGGAAAGGAAAGGAAAGGAAAGGAAAGGAAAGGAAAGGAAAGGAAAGGAAAGGAAAGGAAAGGAAAGGAAAGGAAAGGAAAGGAAAGGAAAGGAAAGGAAAGGAAAGGGAAAGGTCCCCACTCACTCAGGTATGGTCTTGGAGGACATCTCCCTCTTGTAGGCCAGCTGGTACTTGAGGCTTTCCACCTCTTTTTTCCATTGTGGGAGATCCCACTCGTCCATCGCGCTCTCCGAGGGCTCCGTTGGGCTGGGAATGGGGATTTTGGTGCCTTGTCCTGCCCTGACCCCTCAGTTGCACCCCAAAGGCTCCCCCAGGATGGGGACAGGCTCTGGGGGAGGTTTCCAAGCCCACAGACGAGCAGCCAAGGGCTCCGGGAGCTTTTGGGGCTGTTTTGGTTGAGGCAAAGGCTGCCCAGCGCTCCTCTCATGCAAAACGCAGGGACTGAGGCAGATTTGACTGGAATTTGGGTGGGGAGCAGCACAGAGCAGCCCGAGGCTCCTCGGGAAGGGGCTGTTTGTCCTTGTCCTGCCCGACCACGGCTCTGAAGGGACTAGGAGGGATTTGGGGCCGCCTCAAGAGCGCTGGAAAGGGCTCAGGGGGGCGGCCAGCACAGATTTGGGGAGCAAAGCAAACCCCTCTGCACCCCCACGCCATTGTCCCCCAACAGTGACCCTGTGGGAGGATGGGCGTGATGGGGAAACTGAGGCACAGCAGCAGAGGGGGCTCAAGCAGTGCCCGCAGTGGGGTGGCACCCGTGCCACCCCAAAACCCGGCGGCACAAGGGGACATTTCCCTGTCCCCAAGCCCATGAACCCCGGGAGAAGGGGCAGGGAAGGGTGAGACCCTGCCGCTCCATGCCAGCCCCGCTCCATCCCAGCCTGGCATCCCCGGAGTGCAGCCGGGAGCGGGATCGGCCCCGTCCCCGCCCCGGGAGCTGCCCCGACCCCGCACATCCCCGCTCGCACCTGGTTCGAGGACTCCGGCAGCAGAGAAACGGGGCCGCAGCTGCAGCCCTGGCCTTGGCCGCGCTCCTCCCGCAGCCTCCCCGGCTCCCGGCGGTCCCGAACGCTCGGGATGATCTGAGAGTGCTCGGCTGGTGCCGAGGGATCGCGGCTGAATCCTCCCCCCGCCGCTCCCCGGGGATTTGGCTCCGCTGGAGCGCCCGGGATGGAGGCGCCTCCTGCTATTCCGGCTCTGGAATTGGGGTTATCCCGGCTGCTCCCCCGTCCTGAGGGGCACAGGGAGAGGGGAGGGCTGGGGGACATCCCCAGGGAGGCCCTGGATCCCTGCTGGGATCCCTGCCCCAATCCTTTCCCTCATCTCTGCTCAGATCCCTGACCTCATCTTTGCCCAAATCCCTTCCTGCATCTCTGCCTTCATCCCTGCCTTCATCCTTTCCCTCATCCCTTCCTGCATCCCTGCCTTCATCCTTTCCTTCATCCTTTCCTTCATCCCTTCATCCTTTCCTTCATCCCTGCCTTCATCCTTTCCTTCATCCCTTCCTGCATCCCTGCCTTCATCCCTGCCTTCATCCTTTCCCTCATCCCTGCCTTCATCCTTTCCTTCATCCCTGCCTTCATCCCTTCCTGCATCCCTGCCTTCATCCTTTCCTTCATCCCTTCATCCTTTCCTTCATCCCTTCATCCCTGCTCTGATCTTTGCCTGAATTCCTTCCCTGATCCCTTCCTGCATCCCTGTCCCAATCCCTTCTTTCATCCCTTCCTCATCCCTTTTCTCATCCTTTCCTTCCCTCATCCTTTTTTCCATCCCTTCCCCAACTCCTTCCTTCATCCCTTCCCTCCTCCCTTTCCCGGTTTTCCCGCTCTGCTCCCCGCTGGATTTTGTGGCTTTTCCCCCTTCCCGAAGCCGGAGGAGATGGAGAGGCTGGGAATAACTAAAAAAGTGGAAAATAAAAGGGATGGGAACACCTGGCAGGAGAAGGGGCAGCGTCATCAATAATCAGAATTAATCGGAATTAATCAGAATTATCGATGAGGGGTTTACAGGGAAAGACAAAAGCCCCGGAACAGCTGGAGCTGATTAAAGCCAAAATAATCCATGGAAAACCAGAGGTGGGACCCCCCTGCCTTTGTTAAGGCATTAAAAATAAACCTGGGGTAAAAGTTGGTGCTTAAAAAAAACAAACAAGGTTTGAACACAGCAAAACCCACCCAAATCCTGGCCCAGGGCTCCTTCTTCCCCGGGGAATAAATACAGAATATTTATATAAATAAAAACAATAGAAATATGGATTTAATATCGGGATAATACTAAACATGGATTTAAATTTGGAGTTAATATTGGATTTTGTGTCTCTGCATCACACCTGGGCTGGGCTGGTCCTACCCCAATAACTGGGGCTGGAGCCATTCCCCATTCCTGAGGGAGAGAATTCCCTGGGGGAGAGAGGAGGTGAAGGTGAAATATAAAGTAATAAAAAAATTAAAATATTATAATATATATTTAAGATTATATATAAGATCGTATATCTCTAAATATGATAGAATACATATTATAAATCTATGATAGAATAAATAATAATATAAATATATAATATGATATTGTAGAATATATATATATTTAATTTTAAAAATATATATATATATAAAAGAGAATCATGGAATGGTTTGGGTTGGTAGGAACCTTAAAGACCATCCAGGCCCATGATTTTATATATAATAAAATAATAACTAATATCTAATATATATATATATCTCTACAAAGACAAGAGTGTGCGTGTATATATATATATATATATTTTTTTTTAACACATACCAAATTATATAGAAAATCAAATCTATTTTTTATCAAATTGCAGTGAAAAATAAATTCATATTACACATATGTGTTTATGTAGACAGGATACAATTTCTAGATCAGATTTATTATTTTTTATGCATTATGGATAACACAATGTAAAGAATACCTATATATGCATACATACATGTGCATGATTACATTTATGCATATATAAATATAAATATATGTACACAAAATAGATATAGATATTAAAAAATATAAAAATAAATATACATAATAAAAATAAATATACAAAATAGAAAATAGGAAAATATAAAAGAAATAAATATACGAATATAAATACTATAGACAAATACTTATATAAATTCTATAAATATAATTAGCATGGTATATAAATAGTTCCAGAAAAGTAAAAACAATAAAAATAATAATATAAAATGAAAACTAAAATAAAAATATAAAATTATAAAATATAAAAATTATAAAATATAAAAATATAAAAATATAAAAAGATAAAAATATAAAAATAAAAATTTAAAATTATGAAAATAAAAATATAAAGGCTTCCTGAAAGAGACATCTTATAGGACATACATAGGAAATCAATGTATAAAATATTTAAAAACTATTAAAAAATGATGTGTTTTCTCTGTCCTTCTGAAGTGCCAGAAGCAGGATCGTGCCCTGGGCTCCCATCCCTTCCCTTCAGGGAGCTGCTCCAGGCAGGAGCAGGCTGTGAATCCGTGGATTTTGGGGTGCATCCCATGCTCCAGGCAGCAGCAGGCTGGGATTCCATGGATTTGGGGTGCATTCCGTGCTCCAGACAGGAGCAGGCTGTGAATCCATGGATTTGGGGTGCAGCCCGTGCTCCAGACAGGAGCAGGCTGGGATTCCATGGATTTTGGGGTGCATCCCATGCTCCAGGCAGGAGCAGGCTGGGATTCCATGGATTTTGGGGTGCAGCCCCCCTGGTTTTTGCAGCTGAAGCTCCCCAGGCTCTGCACTATTATCGAGCAGAGCCATCTGTTGAGATGCCATTTCCCCAGGCCTGGGATTAAAACTGGGATTTCAGGCTGGGAGAGCAGCTGGAAATGTCCCTGTGATCCCAGGGGAGCTGGGCAGGGACTCAACCCCGACCCTCAGAGCTGATTTAGGGCCAAGGACAGGGACCCCAACCCTCAGAGCCGATTTAGGGCCAAGGACAGGGACCCCAACCCTCAGAGCTGATTTAGGGCCAAGGACAGGGACCCCGACCCTCAGAGCTGATTTAGGGGCAGGAACAGGGAAAAGGGGCTGGGGCAGGGAATGGAGCAGCAGGAGGGGCTGAGGGAGCTGGGAAGGGGCTCAGCCTGGAGAAAAGGGGGAGCAGGGGGAAGTTTTGGCTCTGCAGAACTCCTGACAGGAGGGGACAGCCAGGGGGTGACAAGGGACAGGAGAGGGAACAGCCTCAGGGTGGGAAATTCCTTCCAAGATCCCCAAATCCAACCCTTAATGGATCCCCACTGCCTCCTGTCCCCAACCCTCCTGGGGATGTCCCTGCCCAGGCAGCCCCTTCCAGCTCTTCCATGAAGGAATTTTCCCAAATACCCAACTCAGAGGAGTTCCCTCTCCTCCTGTCCCTGTTCACCATTTCCCAGGTGAAATTCGTGATGTTCCAGGTGCAATTCCCACCTTTCCCTGTGAAATTCATGATGTTCCAAGTGAAATTCCCACCTTTCCCTGTGAAATTCATGATGTTCCAGGTGCAATTCCCACCTTTCCCTGTGAAATGTCATTTTTGGTGCTGTCCCTTCCTTGCAGCTCTGCTCCCTCCTGCTGTGGCTGCTGCAGCTTTGGGATGAGGCAGCTCCAGGGCCCCATTTCCTGCTCCAAAGCCACTTTTCCATTTTTAATGAGCTCTGTTCCTCCCCATTTGACCTGGAGCAGAGCTCAGCCCTCCTCCAGGACCACTCCAGGCCCAGAAGGATGTGCAGAGCTCCAGAAAAGGTTTTTTTCCTCATCCATAAAAGATTAAATCATTACCTAAAGGATCCATAGGGCTGCTCCAAGGCAGTAAAGTTGAGCAGGGATCAATAATGGAGAAGGGTTTATTTACAGGAAAGAAGCATTTCCCAGATTTCCTGTGCCAGGGGGAGAAATCCAGGCTGGAAGGGGACACAAAGCCCCTGCCCTAAATCTGCTCCCAGTCCCTCTTTGGGGTCCTGGGATGGGGGGATCTGGAGGAGACTCAGCCTGGCCCAGTCAAACCCCAAAAAAAAAACCCCAAACCAAAATATTCAAAGGAAACCTCAACTCCACAAAAAAAACCCCTGAACCCCCAAAAATCCCTCAACTTCCTAACAAACCCCTAAATGCCCCCAAAACCCTCTCAACTCAGAAAAACCCCCCAAAACCCTCTCAACATCCTAAAAAAACCCAACCTCCCAAAAAAACCCAATCTCCCAACAAAATAAACCCAAGAGGCAAAAATCCCCTCAAATCCAAAAAACCCCAACCCCCCAAAAACCCAGGACCAAAACACCCAATAAAAAAACCCAATTAAAAAAACCCCAAAGAAACCAAAGCCAAAAATAAATTCCCATGCCCAAAACAAAACACAACCCCAAAAACCCCACCCCAAACCAAGTGAACAACCAAAAAAACCACCCAAAATGTCAATGTTACAGTGGAACTTAGAGAGTTTTAATGATCAAGGTGTCAGATTTCCATCCAGGTGCATTTTTGGTGGGAACTTTGGGATACCAAGAGCTGCAGAAGCCCCCAAACCCCTGTGGGAATGTGCAAAGTGCCCCTGGGCACATCTTGGGGCTCATTTTCCTGCCTGCCCAAGCACAGAGGGATCCCAAAGGGGCAGAGGCTCCAGAGTTCTTCCAGGTCAGAGTGAATTCCAAATTCCCATCAGATTCAGGATTTGGGAAATGGCACCTGCACCAATCTAAACTTTATTTTCAGCAGAAAACAAAAAGCCCAGCCTGCAAGCTGGATTATTTCCAAATCAAACCAGCTCTCCACTGCCCCACACTGGGGCTGCTTGAAGAAAATAAAGCTCAGTTTTATCTTCCAGCCTCTTGGTTTAGAATGAAACCCAAAATCAGAGCTGTGCAAACAGCACCTGACCCCAAACTGCTGCAGAGGGAGTTCTCAGCTCCCTGGTTTCCTGCTTGAAGCTTTTCCCTCTCAGCAGTTGCCTCTTGCAAGGTTTGTGTCCCAAGAAGAGGAAAAATTCTTTGCTGCTTCGTGCTCCATCCAGAAGCTTTTGTCAGCTTCTGAAAACAACTCCAGCCTTCTGCCTCTTCCAACAACTCCTGAAAATGTGGAACTGCAAGAAACTCCCAAAATGTGGCTCTGGTCCCACTCCAGAGCCAGGGAATTCAGTTTTCAGCTGACTCTTCCTGGAGGTGACAACCAAAGCAAACCCAAGGAACTCTCCAGGAAGAGACTGGATAGATGAAAAACCAACTGGAAAACATTCCTGAGGATCTGGTCCCAGTTAAAGCTTCTCAAAAGCACTGACGAACTTGGAAACTTCCTGGTGAACTGTGGTGCCAAAGGGGAGCTGCCCCAAGCCCTGGCAAGAGACAGAACACTTAATTCCCTTCAGGAATGGTTTTTTTTTGATATAAAAACCATTTCAATATTTGATTGGTGAGGGGTATCAGGGTTTGCTGATAAATCCTACAAACACTGGGATACTCACAGACTCGTGGAAAAAGGTGCAGAGCTGCTTGGCCCAGGGACATCTGAAACACAGAGAAATTCCCACTCATTCCCTCCCAGCTGGCCACAGCTGCAGCCACCCCTGGCTTTGCATGGCTCAAAAATCTACAAAAATCCAGCAGGTCACAGCTGCAAGCCAAGGTGACTCCAGATTTACAGGAGAATGATTGGGGGGAACCCCAGGGTTTGCAGGTGGCTCTGGGGGAGTTCCCAGGGGGACAATCCCAGAATTTCAGGTGGCTCTGGGGCAGTCCCAAAGGGACAATCCCAGAATTTCAGGTGGCTCTGGGCAGTCCCAATGGGGCAATCCCAGGATTTATTGCAGGTGGCTCTGGGGCAGTCCCCACTCACAAAATGGGATAATCCCAGAATTTCAGGTGGCCCTGGGGCCAATCCAGTCCCAGTGGGACAGTCCCAGGATTTATTTCAGGGGGCTCTGGGGTAGTTCCCAGGGGGACAATTCCAGGATTTATTTCAGGTGGCTCTGGGGCAGTCCCCACTTGCAGAATGGGACAATCCCAAGATTCCAGGTGGCTCTGGGGCAGTCCCAATGGGACAATCCCAGAATTTATTGCAGGTGGCCCTGGGCAGTCCCAATGGGACAATCCCAGAATTTCAGGTGGCTCTGGGCAGTCCCAATGGGACAATCCCAGGATTTATTGCAGGGGGCTCTGGGGTAGTTCCCAGGGGGACAATTCCAGGATTTATTTCAGTCCCAAAGGGACAATTCCAGGATTTCAGGTGGCTCTGGGGCCAATCCAGTCCCAATGGGACAATCCCAGGATTTATTGCAGGTGGCTCTGGGGTAGTTCCCAGGGGGACAATTCCAGGATTGATTTCAGGTGACCCTGGGCAGTCCCAATGGGACAATGCCAGGATTTCAGGTGGCTCTGGGGCCAATCCAGTCCCAATGGGACAATCCCAGGATTTACTGCAGGTGGCTCCGGGGTAGTTCCCAGGGGGACAATTCCAGGATTTATTTCAGTCCCAATGGGACAATCCCAGGACTTCTTGCAGGTGGCCCTGGGCAGTCCCAAAGGGACAATTCCAGGATTTCAGGTGGCTCTGGGGCCAATCCAGTCCCAATGGGACAATGCCAGGATTTATTTCAGGGGGCTCTGGGGTAGTTCCCAGGGGGACAATTCCAGGATTTATTTCAGTCCCAAAGGGACAATTCCAGGATTTCAGGTGGCCCTGGGCAGTCCCAATGGGACAATCCCAGGATTTACTGCAGGTGGCTCTGGGGTAGTTCCCAGGGGGACAATTCCAGGATTGATTTCAGGTGGCCCTGGGGCCAATCCAGTCCCAATGGGACAATGCCAGGATTTCTTGCAGGTGGCCCTGGGTTATTCCCCACTCTCAGAATGGGACAATGCCAGGACTGATTTCAGGGGGCCCTGGGGCAGTCACTCACAGGTGCAGGTTCTCTATGACCACGTTGAGGCTGAAGAGCCCCACAGATTGCATCCTCTTGTGTCTGCAGGTCAGGAACAGGCACAGGAACTCCCCCACGTACTGGGGGCCAAGGTTCTGCCACCTGGACAACAAAACCACAGGGGTTGAGGCACTGGGAGCAGCCAATTCCCACAGAGCCAAGGCAGGAGATGCTGCCAGCACTGCTGGAAGCCAGGGGGGCTCTCCCAGGGCCAAGGGAAGGAGGTGCCCCCTCTGTCCCTGCTCCCCAGAGCCATGGTGGAGGAACTTCACCCCAGCTGTGCATTCCCCACATCCACAGCCCCATTGTCCCTGTGCTGCATTGCCAGGGCAGGCAGAGCTGGGCTCACTCACACTCTCAGCATGGTCCCCTCCTCCCGACTCAGGTCCCTCAGGAGCAGGTTGGCAGTGCCACACAGGATGTGCTCCTCACAGCAAAGCTGGTCCAGCAGCAGCCTCAGAGCCCAGAAGTTTTTCTAAGAAGAGACAAAATATGATTTAACCTCAGAGCCAATCATTCCTGGAAATAAATTAAAAAAAAAAAAAAAAAAAGAATAAAAATCGAAGTCAAATTAAACGTGGCTAAAACTTCTCTACCTCCGTATCTGCTCCAGAGTTTAGACTGTGCTAATCTTTTAATCTTATCACACCCCCCAAAAAAAAAAAATCTTTCAGGCCCTTCTTAGAAGCTTTTCTTAATAACCCAACATTTTTCACTGCTGGGGATAAATCCCTTTGTTGTCATCACAGGATGGTATTTTCATCATCACAGAGATTTTAAACATTATTTGTGTTTCCATCTCTTAGAACAGGAATCAGTTTGTAGGACTCACCCCAAAAGCCAGGACTACCTCCAAGAAGGAAGTCAAGTGGGGAAGGTCACAACAAAGCATCTGCTGCACTGCTTGCACTGCCAGGATGAGAGAAGCCTCGTGGTGCAGCTACACAAGAGACAGCAACAAGGGAAGAAATGCATTCAACAGCTGCTTTCCCTTCATTTATCCACTCAAACCAGCACTGAGTTATTCCAGGTCAGCCAGAGAGCTTGGAGGGCACACAAGAAATCCACAAGAACCTTATCAAGAGTTAAACACAGGGGAATGGAAGAGGGATTTTATTACTGGTGCTCTCCAAGTGCTCATATAAAAGAGGAATCTCACCCAGGAGCAGAAATAGGGAATTAAAAGGGAAAAAATCCAGCTCAGGAGTCACATCTTTGGGGAATAAACTGAAATTTCCTCCAAAAATATCAAAAAAGAGTAAGGCAGCTCCTTAGGAGAGTGCATTGAATATGGAATGTTATTCCTGCTGTCTTCAAACAAGTCCCACATACCTGAGACCCTTAATTGAAAAGAAATTTAGAACTTCTGGGCAATTCTGAGTTTTGGGAAGCCCCAGTGTCCTGTTTGAGCCAAACCCTGGGAGAAGTTAGGACACAATCAATTATTCCTGGCCCTCCTCCTTTATAAATCCATCAGTTTGGACAGGGATAAGGATTTCTCCTGGCCTGAGGCTGTGCAGAGCAGAAGAGACCCTCAGCTCTCTGCCTCCATATCTGCTCCAGGGTTTGGACTGTGCTAATCTTAATCTGATCACCCCCCCAAAAAAAATCTTTCAGGCCCCTCTTAGAAGCTTTTCTTAATAACCCAACATTTTTCACTGCTGGGGATAAATAAATCCCTTTGTTGTCATCACTCACCTGACCAGAGAAAACAGCAGATGGTAGAGAGACATTAACTCCAGACTTGAGATCCTCCAGGAAGTTGCCACTGGCTGCCAGCACATTCTGCAAGGGGACAGTGAGGGACAGGGATGGCAGATCCTCCCCAGACAAACCCCAAACCATGCCAGAAACGGGGGTTTCATGTGCATTTCAGTGACTTCCTCAGCATTTCTGCAGAGGATGGTGCCTGCTCCACATCACCCTCAAGGGGAATTGAGGCTCTGCAGCACCAACCAAACCCTATCATCAACAACTCTTCATTTTTGGAGGGCTGAGATGGAAAAATCACCTCATGGCAGGGACACCTCCCACTGTCCCAGCTGGCCTTGGGCACTGCCAGGGACCCAGGGACAGCCACAGCTTAGAGCCCCTTGCAGTCACTGTCATCTACTGCTTCACCAAAAGCCTCCAGCATCTGCCAGTCTTGTCTAGATGGTCTCAGACAGGAGTAAAAATGGCATTATTGGTCTGTATTTAGGCACCTCAAACCATGCCAGAAATGGGGTTTCATGTGCTTTCCAGTGACTTCCTCAGCATTTCTGCAGAGGATGGTGCCTGCCCACCCTCCCAGCCAGGAATTCCTTCCCCATCTCCCACCTGGCTCTGCCCTTTGGCAGTGGGAAGCCATTCCCCCTGTCCAGGCCCTTTCTGATCTGATCCATCTCACCATGGACAGATCCAGAAGCAGTGGCAGGCCTGAGCTGGGAGCAGAATGAACCCATTTCCAGCTGCCTTTAACACTCCTGAACCCCCACATGCTGCAGAGCCACCCTGGCACAGGATGAGGCACTGGAAGCTCACTCTGGCATCTGGGACAAGGAGCCAATTCCCACATCCAGTGGAATCCAGTCCAAACCCAAGGCAGGAGATTGGAATCCTGTCCAAACCCAAGCCAAGAGATTGGAATCCTGTCCAAACCCAAGCCAGGAGGTTGGAATCCTGTCCAACCCCAAGCCAGGAGATTGGAATCCTGTCCAACCCCAAGCCAGGAGGTTGGAATCCTGTCCAACCCCAAGCCAGGAGGTTGGAATCCTGTCCAACCCCAAGCCAGGAGGTTGGAATCCTGTCCAACCCCAAGCCAGGAGGTTGGAATCCTGTCCAACCCCAAGCCAGGAGGTTGGAATCCTGTCCAACCCCAAGCCAGGAGGTTGGAATCCTGTCCAACCCCAAGCCAGGAGGTTGGAATCCTGTCCAACCCCAAGCCAGGAGGTTGGAATCCTGTCCAAACCCAAGGCAGGAGGTTGGAATCCTGTCCAAACCCAAAGCAGGAGGTTGGAATCCTGTCCCAACCCCAAGCCAGGAGGTTGGAATCCTGTCCAACCCCAAGCCAGGAGGTTGGAATCCTGTCCAACCCCAAGCCAGGAGGCTCTCCCAGCACTGTTTGGTACCTCTTGGAAGCTAAGGGGGGGCTCTCCCAGGGGTAAGGGGAGCAGGTGCCCCCTCTTTTCCAACAGATCGCTGCTCCCCAAAATCATGATGAAGGAACTCCAACATTTGGCCTAAAAAACAACAGAACATTTGTGTTACAAAGTGAAGTTTGGGCAGAGGGGTGAATTATTCAGAGGACAAAGAGGTCAGAGTAAATCCTTGCTCTCTCAAGGAGTGGGAGCAGGAGGGAAGAGGGGATTTTGGCCACACTCACATTCCTGTAGAGTGCCTCACTGCTGTAGAGCAGCTTGAGTGCCTGCTTAATTAGCACAGTGTTCCTCAGGGGAGAGCCTGCAGGGATGGAAATGAAAATTATCAAAGCCAGACCCCACACAGCCCAAGTGACTGCACAGCAGGAACTCAACCTGGATGTTCACTTGGTTCCAGGTTTGTTTCTGCACAGCCAGGAGGTGTTTACAGCTGCTCTGCACTGGTTTGTGGTGGAATGAATAAACATCAGCTACAAAGCACAGCTCTGGAAAGCTGCAAAGTGTGGGCACCATGCAGACTGAGGCAGGTGATCCCAGAGAAGTGTTTGTTATGGACATCACACCACACTGAGGGAGCTCACACTTCCAAGAATTCTGCCCGTAGGGAACAACTCCCAAATGAATCTTCTGTGGCAGAAGGCACCCTGAGAGGTGACAGAACCCAGGACAGATGATGGGAATTATCAGAGCTCATGATTCTGATGATGAAACATCTCCCATCAGGAGGTTTTCTCCTCAAGGTCATGGCTGAGACATAAAGCCAAGTCCCCCATGACAGTGGCAATGCTGAGAGGGAATGAATGAAGGGCTTTGGATTTTCTCTGAATAGTTTCTCTTGCTTTGCTTTCAGCAGAAAATGAACTGACAAAATGAGTGTTTTAAGTGAAGTGAATAAATTCATGCCCCAATACAAAGTCAGCCTTCCTGCCTGCTGTTTTCATGGTTTGGGTTGGAAAGAACCTCAAAGCCCATCCAGCCCCAACCCAACACCTCCCACTGTCCCAGGGTGCTCCAAGCCCTGTCCAGCCTGGCCTGGGACACCTCCAGGGATCCAGGGCCTCCCCACCCTCAGCCAATCCCCAGCTGGGCTCAGGGTGTCCCTCCTCTGCCTGCCAGTGAGGAGCTGGAATGAAGTTCCCAGGGAAGGAAGGGAGGAAGGAAGGATGAAGTGCCACTTGCCAGCTGTAACCCAGGGCCCTGTCTCCAGCATGTCATTCCCAGAGGGAACACAGCCTGTCCTGAAGATCTTGAGGTAGACCTTGAACTGGCAGGGGGTGATCCTGCAGGCAGAGCAGCAGGCCAGGCTGTTCACAGGGAACAGCAGGGAGTGGGCAGCATCCAGGAAATTCCCAGTTTTGCACAGGTAGAAGGGAATCAGATCCCGAAGGTCCCGGAGCCTGAGAAGGGGAAATGAAGGTTTAGGGTTCATTAGGATGGGGTTTCTGTAGGATTTGTGGAGAGATCTGGTTGGGCTTGACCATTACAGAGGGGAGGGAAGAGAGAGGGGGGAAGAAGGGAGGAAAAAGCAGGGAAGGAAAGAGAGGGGGGAAAAGGAAATAGGGGGGAAAGAGAGGGGGGAAAAGGAAATAGGGGGGAAAGAGAGGGGGGAAAAGGAAATAGGGGGGAAAGAGAGGGGGGAAAAGAAGGAAATAGGGGGGAAAGAGAGGGGGGAAAAGGAAAGGGGGGAAAAAGGAAAGGGAGGAAAAAGAGAGGGGAAAAAGGAAAGGGAGGAAAAAGAGAGGGGAAAAAGGAAAGGGAGGAAAAAGAGAGGGGAAAAAGGAAAGGGAGGAAAAAGAGAGGGGAAAAAGGAAAGGGAGGAAAAAGAGAGGGGAAAAAGGAAAGGGAGGAAAAAGAGAGGGGAAAAAGGAAAGGGAGGAAAAAGAGAGGGGAAAAAGGAAAGGGAGGAAAAAGAGAGGGGAAAAAGGAAAGGGAGGAAAAAGAGAGGGGAAAAAGGAAAGGGAGGAAAAGAGGGGGAAAAAGGAAAGGGAGGAAAAGAGGGGGAAAAAGGAAAGGGAGGAAAAAGAGAAGGGAAAGAAAAGGGGGAGGAAGAGAGGGGAAAAGGAAAGGGAGGAAAAAGGAAAAGGGGAAAAGGGAAGGGAATAGGGGAATAGCAGAAAAGAGAGGGGAATAGGGGAAAAGAGAGAGGAAAAAGGGAAAAGCCATTTACCTTTGGTTTTCATTGCATTTCACAGCTCTCAGGTACCGAACAACCTCCTTGTACCTGGGGAGAAGGAGAGAAGGTGAGAAGGAGGGGAAGGAAGTGCAGAACTGTGCACAGGGCAAACAATGAAAGAAGCAAAGCAGGACAGCTTCCCACACAGGAGCCATTGCACAGCAGGACACAAACACAGCTGGAAAGAAATTCCTAGAGGTTATTCTCAGATTATCTCAGCTCTGGCAAAATAAAACCAGAGGTTGCCTCGCAGCTGAATTCTTTAAGTGGACTGGATTCTTTGCAATATTGGATTTTCTGAAGGCCCAGAGCAGACTCTTCTGGCTGCCTTCCACTGGTCAGCCTCTGATGAAGAGGAACTGCTTGAAACATCAACATGTAAAACCTGCAGAGTTTATGCAGACACAGAAATGAGCCACTCCAGCAATCTTTATTTGGTCCTGAGGCGTTCAAAGGGCTCTGAGCGACTTCAAAAAGCTCCTGGCCTTGTTGAGAGGAAAAAAAATTAAAAGAAAGAGTTTGTTTTATGTTTCCCCATACCAAAGTACAGTTTTGTGTTTCCCCATACCAAAGTACAGAGGTTTGGAGCAGTCAAAATGTAAGAATTGAGTTCACCAAGTGGAAAAGCCAAAGCAATCTCACTTCTTTTTCTCCAGCAGTTTCTCCACTCGAGCCTCCACAACAGGGAGTGCTTCCCACAGGTAGGTTTTCCTTCCTTTCTGTCTCCTCTGCCCAGTGATGTTCTGGCCTTTTAAAACTGTGGTCAGTAGCACGTGGTCCCAGGGCAAAACATTCAAGCTGGAAGGATAAAAACAAAGCAATTTTAACTGTGTTTTGTTGTACACCACTAATTAGCTCCTTGAAGGATTGTGAAATTTGATTAATAAAACATTTTGGGGTTTAGAGCTCAGTTCTGGGGGAAAGGAAATAAAACTTTAGGGAGAACAGCTCAGTCATGGCATCAAACAACAAACAGGGAAAGTAGCAAATACTGAAATATTCTTCTAAAATGCTCCCACTTTTATTATCAGGGAAAGAACATTCCACAGGCAACTGGATCCAAACTGAACACTCAGAAGCCCCAGAACTCACCTGTTGGAGAAGGCATAGCAGTGGCAGGGAAGGGAGATGGACTGGAAAAACTCCACAAACTTGTCATAAAGAATTTTTGGGAAGTCACACAGCACCAGCATCCTCTGAAGTCGGGTTATGATCCTGTGATTTGAAAAGAAAAATAATTCAGAAAGGGTATTTTAAATTAGGTGAGTTACTAACAAGTTCTTTTTAATCATATGGGAAACTGCACAAATTTGGGGGTTTTTTTTGTTTGGTTCTGTATGTGAATTTCTGCTTTAAGTTTTGTAGTGAATAATGAAATTATTCTTGTGCTGTTATTTCTAAAACCAAGGTTCTGTGGGGTTTAAGCTTTAAAACAAAGATCTCCAAGGACTGTGTACAGCAAACACTTCAAACTGTGCAGGGCTTGAGCTCCTGCACCTTTCCCTGCTACTGCAACCATTTCTGTATTACTTGATAAGTGGAGATAAAAAAGAAGAGTTTACTCTTTAAAATTTTGGCAGGGAGGTAAAGACAAACTCTTTGCCTTTTTTGTTCCAAGTAAGAAATTAAAAAAATCAAGAATAGCAATTTAAAATGAGAACTGCTGAAGGATTTGGGTTGTACTTGTCAGTAGTTCCAGAGAAGGTGAGAATATAGAACTGGGTTGGAAAGAATTGAACTCCTCACTCATCAGCCTTCTCTGGCAGGTGAATCTGGGGGGAAAGGTGAAGGACAGAGCTAAAATGGGAAGTGAATTAAGCCAAGGGAGCTGGGTGTCCTCATTCTCCAGCCTCTGGGGGAGCTTTTCCATGCTCCATGCCAGGGGACTCCTGCCAGGCTGCTGCTGTGCCCTCTCCTTGGTGTAACAACCACAACCTGCCCTGGCCTCCCACGTGCCTCTGAACAGGGGATTTGTCACCTGCAACACGTTTTAAAGCCAAGGGGAAAGTCTGCAGCCAGCAAGGAAACCAATCTTACCTCTGGAACAGAAATGGGACAGCAATCCTTAGGGAAGCAGTGTGGCTAAGGTTCTGACAGCTCCTAAGGCTGGAAAAAACCAACACTGGTTAATGCCTGCCTCCCCTTCCTGCCTCTTCCCCTTCTTTGTACTCCACTGTTGAGGAAAACACTTGCTAAGGAAAAATCTTGGAAGCTGGCATGCTGAAAAAACATTCCTGCAAAGACTGAAACAAGTGCTGAAGTGCAAAACACAGTGAAAAATTCCCAGGTAACAAATGCAGCCTGCTCCTTGCAAATCTGGATCTCTCCTCAGCAGGAACTGCAGGGAGCTGCTCTTTCAAACCAATCCAGACATCATTTCCTTCTCTTTTACCAAAACCCCTGAATTTAAACCCCAGAATGTTCAGGTTTCACAAAGTAAAGCTCCCTGTGCTGTTGGAAAGTGTTTTGCTGAGTTGCTATGTGCACTTCGAAGTGCTAAGTGAGGTTAAATGCTGGTCAAGTGTTATTTCCCCTTAAATCGTTAAGGTTAAGTTTTAAGCTAAGCCTAAGTTAGGTGTAAGTGCTGTTACTTTGTTGAATTGCTACGCTTAAGGTATAATTTAAAGTACTCTTAAGCGGGAGTGCTGTAAAGCTTTTAAGGCCGAGCTCCTTTTTGTGTTTGCTGCTCCCTTTGTCCCACAGTGCCCTCGGTGGTTCTCGCTTCGTTTCCTTTCCTGAATGCCTGGATTATGTTCGGTTTTGTTGTTGCTTGTTTGCCTTTGTTGTGCCTAAGCTCTCCTGTAAGCACTGGAGCAAACCTTGCCAACCAACCTCGTTGTTTAATATTAAATCTGGCTTTTTTCCCTTGGCAGGGATTTCTGACAGAGATCTCAAACTCTCATTCCTGCTGAACCTTTCCCTCTCACATCCAAGCTCTTCTTTTTCCCTAAATCCCTCCTGCTCCAAATCCCACTTCTCCCTCAATGTGTTCATCTTCCTCTTGCTGTGCTGCAGCCAGGCTGGGATTTTTACACTTTCCTGATAAACAAACCCCCAGGATTCTCTCACCAATTCCCCTCCCCTGGAGGAAACAAGGAAGATCCCCCACTCTCTGTGGGCCAGGTACTTACAGAGCAGGGTCTTTGTGCAGGGCAATCTGTTTAGCTGCTCCCAGCAGCATGACAGCAGCAGCTTTGGGGCTTTCTTGGTCTGCCTGATTTAAAAATCTTGTTACCAGCTCGAAAACATCAGAATACCTGAGAAAGTCAAGTGGCCTGTAAGATCAAGGGTCTGCAACAACGGATTTCCTAAACAAGTGGTAATTGTGGCCATCCCACAGCTTGAGAGCAATCAAGAGCCTGGCCTTGCCTTCAGAGATCTCCAGCACACTGAGGAGGTGCTGGCACAACCGGTATTTTGGAATTTTGAAGGTTTGTTATACCAGTGAAAAGATGAAACTCATTCTAAGAAATAAATTAGTAAAAAAAAAAAAAAAAAAAACAACCTAGAATAGTTTGGATTGGAAGGATACCTTAAATTCCAACCCCAGCACCTCCCACTGTCCCAGGCTGCTCCAAACCCTGTTCAACCTGGCCTTGGGCACTGCCAGGGATCCAGGGGCAGCCCCAGCTGCTCTGGGAAGCTGTGCCAGGGCTGCCCACCCTCCCAGAGAAGGATTCCTTCCCAATATCCCACCTAAAGCCACCCCAAAGCCCAGGCCTCAGGTTCCCACTTTCCCAGGTTATAACAATCAGAGATGCTCAGGTGTCCTGCCCAGCACAGGAGATTTAAAGACACACTGAAGAGGGATTTTAACTACAGCCAAATGCAATTTATCTTGCTGACCATACAAGTTCTCTCCACTCTTATTTTTGCTGTCTCAGATGCCACAATTTTGATTATAACTCATTAAATAAATCAAAGTTGCCCTGACAAACTCAAATCTGTTGTCACTTACTTGTACACCACCTCCATATTCCGTGAGCTGCAGACCCTGCACTGCCCTGGGGGCAGCTTTGGCTGGCAGCAGCATTCATATCCTGGGGGACAGATCCTTTCTCCTATCAGGTATTTGTTATAGGCTACAGAAAGATCCCTGATGAATTTTTCTAGGAGATCCCCTAAGAGACAAGACAAAAAAAAAAAAATCACATAAAGATTTTTCCATGTTTTTTTTTCAAAATCAAAAGACAAAGTTCACATGTGAAATTATTCAGGAAAATTGTTTGCATCCAGTTTTATCAGTCAGGAAAGCTTTGCTGCTGAAAGAGGGGAAATTTAGGTGGGATATTGGGAAGGAGCAGTTCCCTGGGAGGGTGGGGAGGCCCTGACACAGGGTGCTCAGAGAAGCTGCCCAAGGCCACGCTGGATGGGGCTTGGAGCACCCTGGGATAGTGGGAGCTGTCCCTGCCCAAGGAATGGGGTTGGAATGAGATCATCTTCCAGCTCCATTCCACCCCAAACCATTCTGTGATTCTCCCAGATGGAGAAAAGCAGGAATCTGCACCTGCAAACCCTGGTCCAAGCAAGGAAAAAGAAAACAGGAGCAACAATTTACTCCTTAAAAACTCCCCAAGGACTGGAGTGGAGCAGCCAAGCTGTTCCCCAGGGCAGGGCCTGAGCAGCCCCAGGTGTTTGGGGACAGAGCAGCCAGGACAGGGCCTGAGCAGGTCCAGGTGTTTGGGGACAGAGCAGCCAGGACAGGGCCTGAGCAGGTCCAGGTGTTTGGGGACAGAGCAGCCAGGACAGGGCTTGAGCAGCCCCAGGGCCCTGGGGACAGAGCAACCAGGACAGGACCTGAGCAGCCCCAGGTCCCTGGGGACAGAGCAGCCAGGACAGGGCCTGAGCAGCCCCAGGTGTTTGGGGACAGAGCAGCCAGGACAGGGCCTGAGCAGGGCCCTGGGGACAGAGCAGCCAGGACAGGGCCTGAGCAGGGCCCTGGGGACAGAGCAGCCAGGGCAGGGCCTGAGCAGGGCCCTGGGGACAGAGGAGCCAGGACAGGGCCTGAGCAGGGCCCTGGGGACAGAGCAGCCAGGGCAGGACCTGAGCAGGGCCCTGGGGACACAGCACCCACCCCCACGCCGCAGCTCTGTGTCCAGCTCCAGCAGCTCCAGGTTGAAGGTGGCCAGGATTCCAGCCAGGGCAAAGTTCCTCTGTGCCTTCCAGAAGTTGCTCTTGTTGTGGGCATTGCAGTGGCACAGGGAAGGGACTGTCCAGAGCTGGCACTGTGTCAGAAAATACAAAATAGGGAGAGGTTGCTGGGTTTTTGTGTTTTCCCCTCAGCACTGAGTGAGGGGTTACAATTCCTTTTATCCTCCTTGAACTGAGTAAATATTTTGACAGGCAACAATTTGATATCATGGCAATCATTTCAAAAAAGCCCCTTATTGATTACCTGTCATTGCTGAGCCTTCACAGAGAACCTCAGGGCTGGCACCCTCCCCACTGCAAACTGAGCCCTGTCTTTGCATGCTCACCCCAACTTTGCCCACAGCTCAAAGTCTTCTGAAATTCACAAAAGGCACAAGCAAATAAAGCACCCCCACACAATTCCCTCCACTCCTGACTCCAGTGGGGACAGTCTAGAAAGCTGGCATTTCTCTAATTCATTAATAAATGTCTGATTTAGTAATCTGATTTTATGAAATGCACTGTGTGCCCAAAGCAAACAGGACATACAAATAAATGTATGTTTACCCCAACAGAGCCACACTTTTAGTAGTTATGAGGAGCTGTTAATCAAATTTCCTGTATTATTCTCTTAGAGCCCTTAACTCTTTCCTGGGAGTGCAGAATTACTGACTCCTAATCTATCCTATTTCTTTGATACAGATACCTTGTTACTGTGCACTGCTTTATGCAACCTGCTTTGTTCCATCCTGTGTAATAAATAACTGCTTAAAGCCCTTTCTCTGCTCCCTCCTATCTATTCAATAAATAACTCATCTGATACTAGACCTGACCTTAAGAACTCATGAGCCAGAGTGATTTAGGCACAGTCACCTGAGCAGAGCTGCTGCCAAAAACCTGAGCCTAAGGCAGGGCTTGGCTAAAGCTCTGTTTGATGCACAGCTTTGTCTCCTGCAGGCTGTGCCCTGCCCTTACCTCAGCAGCCAGTTTGTCACAGATGTAGCAGTAGCACTGGTCACAAATATCTGCATTTTTCCCAAGGGGGAAGCAAGTGTCACTCTCTCTCCTCCTGCAGGGTTGAAAACCAGAGGGTTCATTAGGAAAATCACATCCTCACCCAGCTGTGCTGCTGCCTGCAGCTGTTACAAAGGGAAATGTGGAGAATGGGAGCCCAAGGGGGACTGCCCAGCCCTGGACATACTCAAAGGGCTGCGTGGTGCAGTCGTGCCTGGCGTGAGGCATCACGTTGGCTTGCTTGCAGTAGGTGACCACTAAATCCCCCTCCTCATCCACCAGCTCCTCTGATTTCTTCTCTTCCAGGGGAGACTTCTCTGCAGGAAAGAGAGCAGGAGGTGTAAATCAGTGTTAGAAATTACTGAGATTTACTTTTTGAGCACTTTCCAGCACATCTTTTTAGGATCTGACAGAATGGCACAGAAAACTTCCATGAACTATCAAGCCAAATCAAAAAGGACCCAGCTAGAAAGGCCCAGTCTGAGCTCAATTTGAAGTATTTCAAAACCACACAGCAGCATCCTTTGAAGTAGTGCCATCAAAGATATCCCTACAAACTGGGGATTTCCTCCTGGTTTTATTCACTTGTGCAGCACAAGGACAGATTTCAAGCGTAACACAGAATTAATTCAGTTTATTCCCTAAATCTTTCAGGGAATTCCAGCAGCAGCAAGGGAACAGCTCTTACCCTGTGGCTCTACAAACAGGACTGAACTGCCTTGGGTGCTCTCCCCTTCATCTTCATCATCATCATCACTGATCAGGATTACATTGTCCTCCTCCTCCTTTTCTGATGGCCACACGGCCACCAACTTCCAAATTGGAACCACCTGGCAGTCACCAGGGTAACACTGGCCATCCATTTGTACTTTTGAGGTGTTTTCTTGAACAAGGGAAGAAGAAGACTCCTCTGAGACCCAAATTCTTCTTCTCTGCTGGGTAAACTACACTAGAGACAGAGATGTTTCATCCTCAGTGCACTCAGCACCTCAGAACCCACTGGAGCTTCCATCCAGAGCCCAAGGAACCCTGAAAATAAGAAGAAAAAAAAGGAAAAAACTGTAAAATATGAGATGAGCTGTTCTTCTGGTGGGTTTGGTGGGAATGGCTGTGGAATGAGGAGAAGGGGAATGAGTTCCCACTGACAGGGAAAGGTTAGAGGGGATTTTGGGACAAATCCTTTCCTGGGAGGGTGGGGAGGCCCTGGCAGAGGTTCCCAGAGAAGCTGTGGTTGTTCCTGGATCCCTAGGAGTGTCCAAAGCCAGGCTGGATGTGCCTTGGAGCACCCTGATTGAGTGGAAGGTGTCCCTGCCCATGGCAAGTGGTGGGACTGGATTGTTGGAAATGATGCAACATTAAATGTGGGACCAATGAATGAGAATTGCTTTGGGTTTTGTGTGTATAAATCTGCCAGCTGTCTAGTAAAGAACCACCTGCACATGGAACATTTCCCGTGGCACATCCTGGCCAGAATAAAGTAAATCCTCACTCTATCACTATGTAGTGCCAGGAGGGTTTTTTATCTTTACTCTTCCCAAATTTTGCTGTTAAAGTTCCTTCCATCCCAAACCGTTCCAGAATTCCACTGCAACAACTCCTGTTAACAGCAACTCAGATGTCCCTTAACCCAACCATACCACAAACACCCAGAACAGCAACAAAACCACTACTCCCTCTCCCCTTCCCAAACTCAATCATTCCCCATTTCACCCCTGTCCCAAACTCAAACATCTCCCACCTCAACTCATTCCCAAACTCCAACATTCCTCTTTCCAAACTCCAACATCCCCCATCTAACCCCATTCCCAAACTCCAACATCCTCCATCTCACCCCATTCCCAAACTCCAGCATCCCCCATCTAACCCCATTCCCAAACTCCAACATTCTCCATCTCACCCAATTCCCAAACTCCAGCATCCCCCATCTAACCCCATTCCCAAACTCCAACATCCCCCATTTCACCCCCTCTCCAAACTCCAACATCCTCCATCTCACCCCACTCTCAAACTCCAACATCCCCCTCTCCAAACTCCAACATTCTCCATCTCACCCCATTCCCAAACTCCAACATCCTCCATCTCATCCCTCCCCACAACAAGTGGTGGTGTTACAGCACCTGGGAGGGAAAATCTCAGCACTGATTCCGAGGAAATTTTTCACTAACAAGAATCAGTTAAAGAAAATCTAGGAAAAGATTTTAACCGAAGCAGAACCTGCCCATGGCAGGGGTTTGAAACTGAATGGTCTTTAAAGTCCCTTCCTTTAATTTCCCACTCCCTTCCCCTCCCTCCGGCACCCCCAACGCCTCACACGCCGCTCGCCCCCCGGCCCCAAACCGCCTCCTCCCAATGCACCCCCGACCAACCTCCCCCAGAGCAGCTCGGGTGCCCGCTCAGCCCTTCCAGCCGTGCCGTCCTGCCCGGGATTCCCGAGGAATTCCTGGCGTTTTCCCGGAGTTTTCCCGGGATTCCCGGCGTTGGCTTTCCCGCTCACCCGCACCCCTCTCCCGCCGCCCGCCACTCTTTGAAGGCCCGAGCGCTTCCGGGCCGGGCCCCGCCCGCCCTTCCGCCCTCACCGCGCCGCCTGAGGGCTGCGGGCCGCCGCCATGTTGGCTGAGGGCACGGGCTGCCACGCGTTAAATAAAGTATTTTTTCGGTAAAAACGTTAAATAAACGCTTTATTCTCCGCGAAATCGGCATCCGCGCAGCGCCCTGCAGGGGCTGTCCCCTGTGTCACCGTGGCCGCCATGGCGGACCCTGCACACCCCTCGAGCTGTGCGGGAAGTGCCGCTGGGACAAGGCACTGTCCATCGAGAGACACGGGAGTCCTCCAAAAATCAACTTTATTCGGGTAACGGAGAGAGAACATTGCCCCATACCTCTGTGGGGTGTCTCTGGAGTTCTTGGAAGGCACAGCTTCCTTTAATCCTCATTTTCTGACCACGTTTCCCCTGCTCTCTTCACCCTTGGCCGAGGCAGTAGGGAGGTACAGTCCCAATACTACATATTTCCCATTTAACGTGTATCCTCCCCCATCACAGTTGTATGAACATTAATATTCGATTTAAACTGACCCTGGATGAAGTTCATACTCACAGATCCATTCCGCCTGCACGTTTTTCCCTGAAGTTCAAACGGTTTGAGTTTCTTAAATCCCCACAGGCATTCCTTCATTGGTTCTTTCAAATTCAGTCATTACTAAAAACATTAACACCCATTTCTCCCGCAATTACTTAGACCCCCCACACCCTTTCCACCAGTGACCAATTCATTTTTTCACATTTAGTTGCCACATTTAGACCAATTGCTCATCTCATTACTGAGACGACCCTCCCCAACACCTGATTGGTTCTTACAGATAATTAGTTACATTTTTCATTAGTGAAGATCACAACGCCACACTCTGCACTGGGGTTGGCCCCACCCTCGAATATTTGGAGCAGTTTTGGTTACCAAAATACAAGATATTAAGCTGTGGGAGAGCATCCAAAAGAGCGAGACAAAGGTGGCGCCATGAGGTGAAGCCATGGGAGGAGCAGCTGAGGGAGCTTGGTCTGTTCAGGGGACTGGGATGGGATGGGTTTGAAGGTGCCTCCAAACCATTCCAGAATTCCATGATAATCCCAACAATTCCATGACAATCACAGTAATTCATGAGATGGGTTTGAAGGCTCCTCCAAACCCAAACCATTCCAGAATTCCATGATAATCACAACAATTCCATGACAATCACAGTAATTCATGAGATGGTCTTGAAGGTGCTTCCCAACCCAAACCATCCCAGAATTCCACTATAATTGCAATTATTCAGATAATCACAATAATTCAGCTGTCCCTTACTCCAGCTAGAGCAGGAGCACCCAGCAGGAGGGAGGGGACCCACTGAGGGTTCCTCGCCAGGGAAATGTGATTTTTGGGGATGGTTCTCGGCAGGACTGGATGATCGCTGTGGGGTCCCTTCCAGTTCAGGATATTCTCGGATTCTGTGATTCTGAGTTGTTCCCCTCGCAGCCCTGCTGGACCTGCTCGCTGCTGGAGGAGGAGGAGATGCTGTCGCTGCGTCTCCTCATCGCAATCGCCACCTTCTGTCGCGACATCAGCGAGAAAAAGCCGCATCCGGCAGCTGAGGCTTCCCCCAGTAACACTAGGTGGTACCAGAGCTCCACACAGGCTCAGCCAGGACTCGACCTCAAAAAAAAGAAAAAGGGAATTCTGAACCAGGGAGAGCTGAAGCTGCGACGTCTTAATGTGCTGCTGGCACGAGGAATCGAGTTTTCGCAGGAAAAAAGCCGACGGGACCTGTGAATAAAATAAAGATATTTTCTGGTCTTCAGGACTACAAGTGCAATGTGTTTGTGGTTAAAGTTGTTCAGCAGAGTGATGGTGTTACAGCACCTGGGAGGGAAAGTTTGAGGACCGATTCTGAGGGGATTTTTCACTAATAAGAATCAGTTAAAGAAAATGTAGGAAGGATTTTAATTTAAGCAGAACCTGCCCATGGCAGGGGGTTGAAACTGGATGGTTTTTAATGTCCCTTCTAACCCAAACCATTCAGGAATTCTATTCCATGGTTTCATCTTAAAAATGAAGTGTCCTGATACCTTTAATTCCTGATATCCTTAATATTAGCAGCACTCAGAATATGATCACCTTTTCCTTCAAGCAACTGCACACCCTGCCTGAAATATTCATGCATTAAAAAAAAAAAAAAAAAAATCCCTCTTCCTGCAAATGAATATTTATTCCATGAATAATCTTTAATGTCTTCGTGGCTTTCAACACATTTGGGCAAAATGTTTCAAGTTTCTGTGCTTACAATGACAAAATCTAAATCCGACACCTAAAGAGGTGGCTTGATTTCGGCTGTGTGGGGCATTTTCTAGAGACATAATTTCCTCCCTCTTGCTGCCTCCTTAGCACTACACGGTTTTAGCAACCTTGAGTAACTCAACACAGCAATTTGGGGGATGAAATGAAGTATGGAGATAGCAGGGAGAAATAACAACAGCAGAACTGGCCCTTGGCCAGAAGACTTTTCTCTAAAACTCTGCTCTCATGCAGAAATTCCTGATTCTCTGCCCATGGCAGGGGGCTGGGACTGGATGAGTTTTAAGGTCCCTTCCAACCCAAACCATCCTGTGATTCCATGATTTTGTGAAGTCCTGGGAGATGATCTTATGGCTAAATATGGTCAGGACTTGAGTGCTGTGCCTTGTCCAAGACCCAGTGACATCGGTGGTTCCTCTTTCCAGATGAAGAGTTGGCGGCGGCGGCTTATTTTTAGTGGTGTGGGTGTAAAATATTGAATTTCACATCGCCTGAGCTCGGTCTGCTCTGCCCTGGTGGGTTTTGTGCCCAGATCCAGCCAGGCTCGAGGTCTGGGGCTGACATCATGGAATCAGAGGATCCTGGAAGGGACCTTAGAGCTCATCCCGTTCCAATCCCAACACCTTTCACTGTCCCAGCTTGCTCCAAGCCCTGTCCAGCCTGGCCTTGGGCACTTCCAGGGATCCAGGGCAGCCACAGCTTCTCTGGAACCTGTGCCAGAAACATCTCAAAACACAGCTAGAAATGCAAACAGATTTATATATTTGACAGGTGATTCCCACATCCCTGCTTCCAACAGACTCTGCAGCTGTTGGGACATCACCTGGAGACTGCAGCTCCCTGGGAATGAGCAGCTGAGGGCCAGAGGAGTGGGATTCTACCCTCCAGCTCCTCAAGGCAAAGGGAATTTCTCTCTGACCACAACAGCAAACAGACCATTAAAACATCTGTTCAAAAACCTTTCCACGTCCCATTTACATTCACTGCTACTTCATTCTGCTGCACACTTTGTACCTGGTGAAAGGTTTGGGATAGATCAGTGGACTGGAAAGGGCTCTGAGGATGAAAACCTCCAATCCCACCTGGGCAAGTGCTAATCCAGCAGCTGAGCCCACCCCAGCTGACTCCTGTCACGCCTCTTGGGCGTGTTTGGCCCCAAAAATGACGTCCAGAGCTGGAAATGGAAAAGAGATTCTTAGAACTGAGTTTTTGGGAAAGAGTTGTGGGGTTTTCAAGCTTTCTCTGAGGGGCTGTGAGGGCACATCCCCCCTTTTCACCTTTGGGGAGCCCCTCAGTGCTTTGCTGTGTGGGACCAGCTCAGGTTTCAGAAGGAACCAGGATTTAGGTGATTCTAATGTGTCTGTGAGGGAATGATGGCCCTGTTTGTGCCCTGCTATTGCTGAGATGGGAGGAAACCAGCTCAGGTGTCCAAAAAAATCCTGGATTCAGGAGCGGGGCTTGGGATAAGAACATGCCTCACTGTGCAGGAGGGAAATGGGAGCAGAGTGAGGAATGTGGGTGAAGCTCAGGGCCTGCAGGAGGGATCTGTTCCACCTAAATTACAAACAAGCTGTTACCTGAACCCTGATTTTGTGAGGGAATGAAATTTCTGTGGTGATGGCCCAGTGATGTTCCCCTCACAACCTCATCCCAATGTCGTTCCTGAATTCTGGTGCCAACCAACTGGACAACGGTTCCAAATCCCAAAGGTAACACATTTAACAGATGTGCAAAAGAGAGAAACCCTTCATTCATTCCTTCTCTGAGTTTAATCACAACCAAAAAACTTCAAATCAGGAAGAAATGGGACAAATATTCCCAAACCATGGAAAAGCTCTCACACCTATGAGATACCAGAGGTCCACACAGGAGAAAACCCCCAAAAAGAAGACTGAGTGCTGACCAGGCAAGAGCTGCTCTGGGTGAGGAATAAATCCTGATTTTTTTCCCCCCCCATGGTTTTCCTGGTGTGTAGGAAGGGGTAAAGCCTGACAGAGCCCCACTTCAGTTTAATTTAAAAGTCCCTCAGCCCTGAGGCACAAATCCATTGGACACCAGGCTCCATCCCTTCCAGCACCGACAGGACTGACACAGATTTCAGCGCTTGAAAGAAAACGTTTTGCTCTGCTCTCTCCCCCTGTAACTCCTTTCCTCTCTCAAGACCACATAAAGCAGGAGTGAGATGCTGGGAGAAGGATGGTTCTCTGGGTAGTTCAGAACACATGAAATGCTCTTTTTTTGTGGACAAGAGGCAGGCCAGGGCAGGAGAATCACACAGAGGCACCGGTGCTGCTCCCCGAGCCAGGCAGAGTCCCGGCAGTGAGCACTGGAGATGCTCCTGCCCCGGCACAGCGGCGGCCAAGAGCTCTCGATTTAAGAACCAGATGAGTCTGAACCTCCTTGGAATTCCTTCAAAAATCTGCCAGCACTCTCCTCCCCGCCGAAAACCGGATAAATCCCCTTCGTATTCCCGGCTCCGAGCGAGGCCCTGAAATATTATCAGTGCTCTTTGACACCCTACCTGCCCCTCATCCCACCTGGCTTTCCACAAAACGCATTTCCTCTGCTTTCAGGGGGAAAAAAGTCGGATTCATTCAAGCCCTGACACTCCTCCAGCACTTGGGTGATCAAGTCCTCTCCGGTTTATATTTGATATTTTAATAGGGTTTCCTTTTGGCCCTTTAATGAGTTTTTATTCCCCTCTGTGCATCAGACGCTTCAGTCTGACCGACAGTTTTACTCACCCCATGTGGAGGAATATGAACAGCCAGGACAACCTTTTCTTCCTGTGGCAAGCTTTGCTCTGCCAACATTTTTCTTCAGCTCGCAGTCGGGGGATGTGTCCTGACCCTTTCCTCGCCCATCCTCCAGCCCTGGAGCTGGGATGTTCCCGCTGCTGCTGAGGCAGGAACAAACCCAGCAAGGAAGGAGGGAGAGAAAGAGGGAGAAAAGAGTCAAAATTAAAGCAAATGTGGGGTTTGGCTTGTCTGAGCAGCTGAATTTTGTTGCTTCAGTCTCAGCCCAGGCATGGGGGACAATTTATTATAGGGTGCAGTGAGTGGGACCGGCTGGGGCTGTGCTTGTGCCTGTGGAGAGCTCCATTCATAGAAATTCGGAATTACAGAAGGGTTTGGGTTGGAAAGAGCTTTAAAAACCATCCCATTGCACCCCCAACAGCTTCCACTGTCCCAGGGGGCTCCAAACCTTAGACACTTCCAGGGATCCAGGGACAGCCACAGGTTCTCTGGGCCTCCCACTCTCCCAGGGAGGAATTCCTTCCCAATTCCCCACCTAAACTGCCTCTCTTTCAGTTTCTCCCTTGTCCTGTCCCTACAGAAGTTATTTCTGACATACCCCAAGCTGAGCATGGAGAGAGAGCAGATCTCATCCTGCAGGGCAGGAGGAGCTCAGTGTCCTGCTGGAAAGGTCCCTGATTGATCCTCCTGGGCATGGGGCACTCCCCAGTCCTGGCCCCAGCTGGAGGGGCCAGGCCCCATTTTTCCCCCATGGATGGCAGCAGTGGCTGATGCCACAGCAGGGCTTGGTGCAGGACACCTGCCTGGAGTTCTAAAGGATCCACACCCCACGTGCTGCACAATAAATCAGTGCCAGTGCAGGCCCCCAAACCCTGCTGGACAGTGGGGATGGGATGGGATGGGATGGGATGGGATGGGATGGGATGGGATGGGATGGGATGGGATGGGATGGAGAGGGGAAAGGCAGAGCCACCCAAGGAATTGGGACCCCACATGGACAGCAGTACCTGGTCTGAGTGATCCTGGGCTACTGGAATTCTGCAGCACAGAAATTCATGGAAAAACTGAAATAAAGCAAATTTTGGGGTAGAAAAGATTGACATGAGATCTGTAAACCCTTTTTTGAGGTGTTTCATTCTGCATTTTAGGAATTCTCAAGGTGCCCACTGCTGTCTGCAGGCACAGGGGTCCCAGCAGCGCCTTGTGCTTAATTCCACAGATCCAACAGAATTACAGAGTTTAAAACCATCTCTTATTGAAGGTTCCACATTCAACTTGGGTTGGTTTTTGATGTTGCAGGAGGCTGATGCTCATCTGCTGAGAATTAGGAGGCTATTATTCTATAATCCAAATTGCCTCTTATCCATAGGCAGAAAATGACAGGAATATTTAAGCCCATTGCCCAGATTACAAACTTGGTGGCAGAGCTCTGCACCCAGCAGTATCTTGCATTTGATAGCTGCCAATAATTTCAGTCAACTGTTTAACATCTGGCATTACTATTTAATGTCTGGCTTAAGCTGTAACCTTTTTTCCCCCCCCTGCTTTTAGAAAAGCTTTTTCTGCTTTGAGAGAATTTTGATTACTAAAGCCTTGCCCAGGACAGATTTATCCTGTGATTTAACATTTTCTGATGGAGCCTCATTTTGAATCAGTTGAATAATTGGCAGTGACTTTGGTATTAAACTGATTCATGATGTACATGCAGGTCCTTCAATAATTGAACATTATTGTCTTTATAATCAAAGCCCCTTTTTGTCCATTAAAAACGATTGGAAACAGTCTGGTGATCTGCTTTAATTAAAAATAAAGTGCAGAGGATTGGGAATGAGCAGGGATGAGAGGCACTCTGTGGCCCTGAGCAGCTCCAAAATGGGCTGAGGAGTCCAAAGCCAGGTTGGATGTGCTTTGGAGCAGCCTTGGGTAGGTTGAGGTGGGACATTGGGATTCAGGAATTCCTCCTGTGAGGGTGGGCAGGCCCTGGCACAGATTCCCAGAGCAGCTGGGGCTGCCCCTGGATCCCTGGAGGTGCCCAAGGCCAGGGCTTGGAGCAGCCTGGGATTGTGAAGGGTGTTGGGATTGGAACTGGATGAACTTTACAATTCCCTTCTACCCCAAACCACTCCAGGATCTCTGATTAAATAGATTTTCTCTCTGCTTCTTTCGAGGGCTCTTAACTGGGATCAGTTAAAAAAACCTGGGGAGCGCATGAGAGAAATCCACAACTCTCAGCACCGTGAGGTGTTTTGGGTGAAAAACAAACACAAAAGGCCCAAATCCCTCTCTTTTGGGATCAACACAGCTGCTGTGGCTGGATCTTGGTGTCCCTGACCCTGGGGGCAGCCCTGGGATGAGCATCCATGCAAGGAATCCCACTGGGAGAGGCTGGTGGGGCCTCGGCTCCCCGAAATCCGAGGTGTCCTTTTCACACTGCAGCCCTGGCCAGCCTCTGGCAGGGCTCTGATCTAACAGGTTTTGCATAGCTGCTAGACATCTTCCTAATAGCATCCCCTGGGAATTCTAAATTTCACTCACAGCCTCTAAATTTTCATTAAGAGCAGTCACACACGGAGAATGATGGATTAGATTTTATTGTTGGAAAATCTCCAGATAAAATTAAAGTGCTTCTTTATTTTCTGAAACCTTTACCTTTCCCCTGTGGTGCCCTATAAATAAGGTATCAAATAATGTTTATCCTTTTGAATTCTGCCATCTTACATGTTTCATGCTTAGTCCTGACCACTTTCCTGCCTGTGAAGAGATGTCACTCTTCAGTTAAATCCCAGGAACAGACAGCTACCTCATGGATTTCATTGTGCAGCAGCCTGACCGTGTCCCAGAGCCTTCACTTCAACCCAGTATTTATAAATACAGTGTTGTCTCCTTCCCTTTCCTGGAAGCCTTTCTTTCATTTCCTTCCTCTTTCCATCAAATTCCCTCTGTCCTTTCTTTTATCCCCACTTCTCCAGCCTCTCTGTGTCCATCTAATCCTGCAGACAGATGAGGCACAGCTTTGGGATGTGCTGGGATCACGGGGCTGAGGCACTTCCAGCCTCCACCAGCCAAACCCTGAGAAGTGGGATCTGCTCCCGCTGCCCCTGGCCAGCAGATTTTTATAGCAGATGTTGTTTTTTCCTCAGTGAATTTTTTTTTAAAAAAACCCCACTATTATTTTAGGACTTTAATAGTTTTTGAGATGCTTTTAGGCTCCCCTTGAAAAAGCAAGAGCCCTGCAGGCAGTTGGTAGGAAGCGTCCAAGAGCTGGGAATGCTGCTGTGATTCATACTGGTGTCAGCTCAGTTAAATTCAATTCCACGGGGATTTATCCAGCCAGGCCTCCAAACAAGTTTTAGACAGCATCTCCCACCCCCAAACCTCACACTTGACAGCATCTTAAATTCATCCAGAGAATGGCCAGGGCTGGGAAGGGTTCCTGCTTCCCACCTCAGCCCAGGGAATCAGCAGCCTTGCCCAGGGGAGGGAGAAAAGCAGGATTGCAGCTGGATTGACACAATTCACCACAGCCATGGGGGTCCCATGGCTCAGACTGGGGCAGGGTCCCACTGAGCACTTACCTCAAGGATGTCCCTGGCAGGGCTGTCCCCAGCCCAGGAGCTCCGGTCACCCTTGGGCACTGCAGGTGGGTCCTGGGCTTGTGCAGACCCCCAGGACGGGGGATTGAACTCAGAGCATGGCCAGGGCTGCCTTTCCAGCCCTCCTGAACCTCTCCTGCTGCTGCTTCCCCACAGCACAGGCTGCTCTCAAGGCTCATTCCCACCATTTTGGGACATTTTGCTGTGATTTATGTACTTTAATAGGAAGATATTCCACACCAGCACAGAGCCAAGCCAAAGCCTTGTCTCAAAGTTCCTCCAACCTGCCTGGATCAGCCAGGATTTGACTTCCCTTCTGCACAAAGAAGGTGAAGAGCTTTCCAAGAGGAATAACTTCCCCTTCTCCTTACAATGCCTCTCCCAGGAGCATGTGCGGGAGTTACACAGGTGACTGTGGGTGAAACTCATTAAAATCTTAAGGATTTGGCCAATTTGTACCAACTGGGCACCAGGCCCTTGGTTTTTCCCCCAGTTTTGAATATCCACCCCTGACCTAAGGGCTGCTTCCCAGAGCAAGGACCCCAGGAAGAGCCCACGAGCACCCTTGGTCATTATCCCTCCCTTTCCCTTTGTAAAAAAATTCTCAAAACTCTTCTCAGGCCAGAAGAAAAATTACCCACAGGCTGGGGAACAAACAGAACAAGATCCCAGCCTCATCCTCTCTGCTGCACCTTCATGGCATCCCAAAGGAAGCAGCAAAGGGAGGAAAACTCCCTGGATTTATCGGCCACTTTTACAGCTTTGTGGGTGCCACGTTCCGCAGGCGGCCGTGCCAAGAAAACCCTGTGTGCTTCCAGAGACCTCTGAGGGACAGAGGTGAGCCAGAGAGGAGGCAAAAGCTGGAAAGGGGGAACCTTGTAAATCTGGTACCAGTGAGGTGCCAGAGGTGACCAAAAGGTGCCACAAAAAGGAGTGAGATCTCAGCCGTCCCCTTCCCGCGCTGGAGTCCTGACGGCTGGGAGAGGCGCCAGGGTTATTTCTGGGGAGGGTTTGTGCAAGTTCCAAGCAGAGCCTCAGCAAAAAGGAGGCAGGAGGGAGAGATGGAGCTTTCTTTCAAGCAGAGATGTTGGAAACACATGGGAGAGAAGAGTTGGAGCACCCACTCTGAGGGGCTGGGGGTGCACAGCCATGGACCAAACCCAGCTGTCCCACAGCAGCTCCTGAGCTGGAGTGACAAATCCAAGGATCCCCAGGGCCTCCCTCAGAGCTGCTCCCAGTCCCACTGCAGCTCTGGGTGCAGGATCACAAGGCCACAGTTGCAAATCCTGTTTAGTGGAGCAGAGGGGGCTTCCCTAAAGGCCAATCCTCAGCTGAGGACAGAGCGAGAGCAAAGGGCACAGGGAAGCACAGGACCTTTGACTCCCTTTCCATTTGGGAGGGAGGTGTTGATGTTTTAAATGCCAAGATGGATGGAGAATTGGCAGTGTCTTGCATTCATGAGGTCACTGAGAAGCTAAAAAACCCCTCCTTTTCCATGGCTGTGGTAAGAAGGCAGCATTGGGTTAGAAGTGAGCGAGGAGGGCTGGGCACGGCTCCCAGCACGCTCCAGAGGCTGTTGTGCAAGGATCAGCTGGACACCAGCCTGTCCCTGTCCTGCTGCTGGGGCCATCCTGCCTCTGCACCCCTCCTTGTCTTCCTCCCCTGAGGATGGAGCAGAGCAGCTGCAGCTCAGCTCATCGGGCACAAAATCCTCGTGTTCTTGCCTGGTGCCTCTCTGGGACCCCAATCTCAGGGCAGAAAATGCTCATGTTCTTGCCTGGTGCCTCTTTGGGACCCCAATCCCAGGGCAGAAAATCCTCGTGTTCTTGCCTGGTGCCTCTTTGGGACCCCAATCTCAATCTCAGGGCAGAAAATCCTCGTGTTCTTGCCTGGTGCTTCTCCAAGGCCCTGATCTCAGGGCTTGGGGACAGGTTTGCTCTGCCTGGGCTGAGCTCTTCACCTCTGCCTCGTTTCCAATAGCACCCAGAGCTGAGCAGAGCCAAATCCAAGCATTTTTTCATGGATGAAAATGTTCAACAAGGTCCTTCTGGCTGCCATTGCCCCCAGGTAGGAACACCTGAAGTACCACAGCTCGAAAGCTTGTGAGGAGAAGGAAGAAATTATTTTTATGAATTTTATATTTGACTTCCTGGTTGTTCCTGGAATTTTGTACATCGCCCCTGACAGAGAGGAGTGGCCCAGCTGCTTCTCCCAGGGAGTCTTTGCTCTTCCACCAGCCCATCCTGGGCTAATTTTTCTATTCCTAAACCCAGAGTAATTAATACTGAGTAACCTCTGAGGGATTTCACAACTCTCAAAGTTCTGTTATTTTTCTCAGTATGGAATTCTGGAAAGAAACTTCTGAGGAAAATCACATCAAAAATGGACTTTCAGTATTTTTTCCCCCTTAATCAAAAATAAGGTTCTGATTTTTAGCGACAACAATAACCTGAAAAAAGAACGGGATTAACTCGAGAGCTCCTTCACTTTCACTCCATTTCTTTTGCCCCTCCACAGGGAAATCCTCAATGCACAGTTCCCAAATGTTAATGAACACCAGCCCTTTCTCGGTACCTTTTAGGGCCTGATTCACCAGGATCATCCATAAATATTCCTTTAAAAACCTTCCTGAGGAGCTCCCGAGGGCAGCCCGTGTCAGGAAATGTCGGATATTTCTCCCTCTCCTCCTTGAGCCGTTGGTAGCCTGCTCGGGAAAGAACAGATGCGTTAAAAGTTGGGAGATTTACAGCATCCCCCACACACGGGAGCCATAAACCCACAATTTGTTCCATTCCCAGAGCAGCCTCTGCCCGCTGCAGGACCTTTCATCGCTGCTGGAAAGCTGCCTTGAAAAAAACCCCTCTCTTTTATGGCCACACGGACACAAAGTTCAGCTCCCGGTGCCTCAAGGATGGAGATGGGGGAAGGAAGAGATGAATTCGCTGCCCCTCTGGTGCTCTCCTGGCAGGGAGATATCCCAGACTGGGAATATTGATGGGAGCAGGGCCAGGAGGGTGGGGATGCCCTGACACCCTCAGGTGATCACTGCTGGGCCTGGTACCTGCTCCTGACCTCCAGTGGGAGCATAAAAATCCCTGCACGACCAAGGAACTGCAGCTCAGTCCAACCTAACAAAACCCAGCCTGGACAAAGGTGTTGGTGCAAACACCAACATCACCCTCAGAGCTCTGCATTTCTGGCTCAAGCAGACTGTGATGCAGCCAGATTTATTCCTGATGTCCAGTGCTGGAATTAGCAAACATCCAGAGGAGCTCCTAGATCTGCCTCTGGGATTTCATTGCTGAGCACAACCCAAACCTGCTTCACCTTCTGCTCCCAAGGAGATGCCCCCAAAGCACAGAGGGTTAAACCTCTGTCCAGTCTGCCCTTCCAGCTTCCCCCAGTTTGCAAAGGGAGGGAAGGGAAGGATTAGAGGGGAGAGATTTATGGAGAGCCCATCCCAGAGCCTCCGTTTGATGCTGGGGGAACAGCCCTGCTCCAACAAAGGGGCTGTAAAGCACTGCCCACCACAAAACCCTCTGCTGGGGGCAGCCAAATCCCTCCTGGGATTATCCTGGCCTGGAGAGGCCCTGGAAAGAAAGGCTGCCCCCTTTTCTGGCTGCATTATTCACAAAGAGCTGGTGAAGTACTCACGGCTGCCCCGTAAATCTGCCGGGGCTGCACAGACATTTGGGCTGGGAGGAAACGAAGGGCTCGGGGCTTGGCCTGCATCCCCCATCCCAACTGGGGTGTCCCTGGAGCAGGGAGAGCAGATCCATGCCCTGGAACCCCTTGGGGTGCTGCTCTGGGCAGGGAGAGGAGCCTGGAGTCACATCTGGGGTGGGTGGATGGTCCCAGGTCGCCGTTCCCACCAAACCAGGGGGCTCTGAATTGTTCCAGGGATGCAGGGATGGATCCTGGAGATGGAAATCAGGAGGAACCAACACTAGAATGAACAGCTCTGCCTTTCACCCAACCCTGAGCAACTCTCCCTTAACCCCTTCAGATGTCACAGCCCCTCAGGGTCACTGGAGCTCACCCAATAAAGAAGGACCAAGTGACCTCTTAGAATGGGTTTTTTTCCTCCTTTCCATAGGTTTTTTTTTTTAAGCAGAAGAGGAGGAATTAATGGAAAACCAGAAGTGCTCCATTTTAAGTGAGAAAAGGCAGAAGAAGCCTGCTGGCAGTCACCAGCCAAGAAGCAGCTGGTGTTGGATGGGAGCTCAGAGCAAGCTGTGATCCACAGGCTCTGGCTCTCCAAAGGGGAGGAGGCAATAACTCCCACTCTGTCACAGTCACTTTGTCACCCCCTGAGGCTGCTCCAGGCCCTCACCTGTGTCCCCTGCAGTGGGATGCCTGCTCTCCCACACATCTGTCCTCAGAGAGCCACAGAGCCATTCCTGCTCCAGGGAAGGCATCACCAGCCCTTGCTCAGCTTCCCACCATCAGCACCTGTTTGGAGCAGCATCCCGAAAAACCCTGGAGAGCTCAGACCTGGCTGTGCTGGAGAAAAAGCAGAAATAAACAAACTCTCCTGGCTACCAACAAAATCCATGCCATGACAACGACAACAAACAACAGCAAAAAAAAAAGTTCCTTCCTAATTTCAGCTTCTGGTCATAAAATTTTACTTTCATGGAACAGCGTGAAATCTGCACAGCCTGAGCAGGGGTTTTTCATAAAAGGCAGAGCTGGTGGAATATCCCAGCCAAGGTGTTTTTATAAGCCAGAAGAAGAGAGACAGAAACACAGAAAGAAAATAATTTTCTTGACTTCCTTCCAGAAAGGAATTTTATTTAGATTTCCTTTAGCCAGGCTGAACCTCTCCTGCCTCTCCTTGCATGGGTTTTATCAGAGCCCTCCCAGCAAATCCAAACCACTCATTCCTGTTTGCATCTGAGCCCCAATGCCTTTAAAATCTTGGAATTTTGAGGAACAGAGCGATTTGCAGGGGGAATTTGGCTCCTTCCTAGCCCAAAACACAAACCAGAGTGTGGAAGTTCAGCCCTGCACCCAGGGTAACGCTGCTCTTCCAACACCCCGAGGATGGGGGGAAACACTTCCCACCAGCCAAATCTATGAGGTTTGAGGAGAAAATAATGTCTGCTAAAGGGCCAGAAACAGCTCTCAGCCCAGTGAAAAATGACTTCCAAATGCCCCCTGCTCTGGGGATTTCATGAGGGAAGATGGATCTTTCTATCCTTTTTCCTTTCTTCTTAATTTCTCAACTCTTGACCCCCGCTGGAGCAGGGAGCTGGCGGGTGAGAGCCCTCGGCAGAGGAAACGCTTCCTCCAGTTCATTTGTCTCCATGCTCTGTGCAGCTGAAGATGCTCCTGTGGCCCAGAGGATGCTGTTCCCAGCCCTGCCCATCCCAAATCCTCCAGCCTGGATTTGCAGCTCCAACTTTGCCACTGAGAAAACCCAAGTCAGAGCAGTTTTGGCCCTGCTTTGGGGCAGCTTGGCAGCCCGGGACTGAGAGAGGCTGATGTGCTGAAGGAAATCAGAGAGGATGGAGTGTGCCTGGCCATGGAGGGCCAGCTGGGAAGGATATTGCTGGGAACTGCCTCCCAGGTGCCTCAGATCCCAGGAAAGCTGCTCTGGATAACCCCAGCTCAAAGCTCTCAGCTCAGAGAGCGGCACCAAGCACGAATCTCAGGCACAGATCTCAAATCCCTTAAAACCCCTGGGAAACCCCCCCTCAACTCAAGGTGCAAAGGCAAAATATTGCCCAGCATAGAATCCTGGCATGGTTTGGGTTGGAAGGGACCTTAAAAATCCCCCTGTTCCACCCCCTGCCATGGGCAGGACACTCCCACTGCCCCAGGTCACTCAGCATTCCCAAGGTCATTGGAAAGCACCAGGGATCCAACAGGGAAAGGAGGGTGTGGTTTGAGGCTTCCTTTTTAGGAGATAATCCAAGCTGGAGCATTGGGAACCAGAGCCCAGGGGTTGAAAGATGCAGAAATTCCTTTCTGAAAGAAATTGCTGTTTAACACCTTATTTATAATTAGAGCAGAAATCACTAAAATGGGAAGATCTGTGTCATTCCAACCTCTGGGGATTTTTGAGGCGTCTCAGGGAGCCCCAAACACACATTTCCCTGGATGTTGTCCACAGAGCCAGGCTGGAAGGGGAAAGAAGGGAGAAAGGGGTGAAAAAGGGAATGCTGAGGTGTCTCCCCAGCCTTTCTTCTCTCTTGGTCTGAACATGGGGTCCTGATTTTCCTTCTGTTCTCAGGGAGAGGCAGAACCTACTGGATTTCAGCCCTTTTCTCTTAGATTGGCTGTCCAGTTAAAAACTAGGACATACAAATCCCACATTTCCAAGCTGGGCCTCAATCCTTAGCAAAACAAAACTCAGGAGGAGAATTTTTATAGCACAATTTGCTGCTCACCATGAAGGCTTGAAGAGGCCAAAGAGCCTGGCCTGCAGCTTTGCTGGGGAAAAGGATCCTCCTGCCCTCCTCCTCCTCCTCAGCTTCCCTTTGGCTTCCAGCAGATCCAGGGAAAACACAGCAAGGGCCACTGTTATTCTTTATGGAGGCAGGAGAGGAAAAGAGGCAGCATCCAAAGCTCAATGTGAGATGGAAAAGGCATCCAAGCTCTGCAGCACTGGATGAAACAAAGCACACACAGAACCCAGGGAAATGCTGGGATTTCTTGGGAGTGGGAGTGGAACTGTCTGTGTTTGCCTTGGAGAAGGGGCAAGGAGCCACAGGGTTGCATCTCAGCAGGTGCTGCTTTTCAGCACAGAGGTGTGGAGGGAGGCAAAGCCTTCCTGCCAGGCAGTTCCTGTGTCCCAAATCCTCAAATCCCAATCCCATCCCACGGCCAGGTGATGCTCACACAGCTCTTGCCAGGCTGTTCTGTGTCCCAAATCCTCAAATCCCAATCCCATCCCATGCACAGGTGATGCTCACACAGCTCCTGCCAGGCTGTTCCTGTGTCTCAAATCCTCAAATCCCAATCCCATTCCATGTACAGGTGATACCCACACACCTCAAACAGATTTTTGCAGGAAGAGAAGGCAAAAAAAAAAAAAAAATTAAAAATCAAGGCATCAGCATTCCATGAGCTTTCTCCAGACTTTGCTCCATTTTTCCTAGGCTGGCTCCTGTCCAGACCTTCCCTCACTGCTCTGGGCTGGGGGGCTTTGATCTGGAGAGGATTTGTCCTGGTGGGATGGAGAGCACTGGAGCTGGACAGGAAAAAGCCACTGGAGCATCCTGATATTGCTTCAATATCTCCAGGAGTCCCATAAGGGACCAGACCCCAAAGCTCATCTGTGTCCCACCCACACCCCATGACACCTTCCACATCCCAGGCTGCTCCAAGCTCTGCCCAGCCTGGCCTTGGACGCTTCCAGGGATCCAGGAGCAGCCCCAGCTCCTCTGGCAATCTGTGCCAATTCCTCCCAGGGAGGAATTCCTGTATCCCAATATCCCATCCATCCCTGCCCTTTGACAATTTAAATCCATTCCCCCTCTGCCTGCTGCTCTATGCTCTTGGAACAGCATCTCCCCGGTTTTTTTTGCAAGCTCCCTTCACATGGATATCTGAACAAATCCAGGGAGCAAATATTAATTCTGAATTAATATTTCCCGTGCTGAAGGCTCTGCTCTTCCCAGGGCGTTCCTTTGTCTCTGCAGCGGCTGCAAAAGCAGCTGCGGGGTCTTGGCTGGGGGATTTCCCCTGATGTGGAGGCAACGGGAGGAGTTTTCACCTGATCTCAAACAATGCCATGCACAGAGGGCCACATTGTTCCCCTGCCATTTGGAAGCAATTACCTGCATGTTACGTAAAACTTTTATGAAACGCCGGCAGAAATTCGGTAACGTGTTAATCAGGGGCTGAGTGACATCTGCTCGGTGCCCGAGGTTCGGGAGCTGCGGGAGGAGGGCCCGGCCCTTCCCGCTGATTACCAAAACACATTGCTCCTTTTTGCGGCCTCCCACGTGTTAATTTTTCAGATTTATCCTCCCAGGCTCCCGGTGTTCTGCCTGCACTCAACATCTGCTCCATCCCTGCCTTCCACGGCTCTGCCCCGCCGAGATCCCGAGGCTGCTCCGGCTCAGGGAGCTCAGGCACTTTGCTGAACTAATCCACAGGACAATTCCCAGGGAAAGCTGCCTCGTTTCTGCCATCAAAAGGGATTTGCAGATGGATTCAAAGCTAAAAAACCCCACAGGTGTAGGGAAAAATGTGCTCAGGGCAAGGCTTGGTCAGCCTGGGGGTCAGAAGTGGGGTGGGACATGTCCTGGGGAGATGCTCAGGGCATTCCTGTTCCTGACTGATGCCCTGGAGAGATGCTCAGGGCATTCCTGTTCCTGACTGATGTCTTGCAGAGATGCTCAGGGCATTCCTGTGTGGCTGATGCCCTGGAGAGATGCTCAGGGCATTCCTGTTCCTGACTGATGCCCTGGGGAGATGCTCAGGGCATTCCTGTGTGGCTGATGCCCTGCAGAGATGCTCAGGGCATTCCTGTTGTGGCTGATGTCCTGCAGAGATGCTCAGGGCATTCCTGTTCCTGACTGATGCCCTGCAGAGATGCTCAGGGCATTCCTGTTGTGGCTGATGTCCTGCAGAGATGCTCAGGGCATTCCCGTTCCTGGCTGCTCCTGCACACCTGGAGTCACTCCCTGCCCGTAGAGAGCCATGAAATCCCCTGGGAATGCTCATCCTCAGAGCAGGGGATGGTGTGGGATGGGAGGGAGCCTGGAGCTCCTCTCATTCCTGCCCCTTCCACTCCCCCAGGCTGCTCCAAGCTGTCTTGGTTTGAAAAGCCAGGTGCCTGCTAAGGAGGGCAGGAGCCTTCTGTGAAATGGGGAATGCAAACCCCATCCCACCAAATTATTATCATTTTGAAATTAAGGGGCTCTCAGGCAAAGATATGGGAATAGGAATAACAGTTTTTTACTAGGAAAATTAAAAATGCAAATTCAATAGTACAAACCAAAAAAAACCCAAAAAACCCACTGCCACAGTGAGAGCAGTCCCTGTCCCCTGTGTGTCAGGGGGTGGCACAGCCCCATCCCATGGGGCTCAGCCCTCCTGCAGTGCCAGCTGTGGCTCTGCTGGAGCAGGGATCCTGCACAAGGGGGGAGTTTTCCTCTGCAGCTCCAGGGCTGCTGCAGATGGGCCTGGGCTCCCTCTGGCCATGCAGGGCAGCAGAAGCTGCTCCTCTGGGAATGCACTGGGCAAAGGCTGCTGGGCTGTCCCAAAGCTCAGATTGTACCCAGGTAGGAATGCTTGGCTCCTCCCCTGGGCGGAGCATCTCCCCATGGGATGGTGGGATTGGATCAGCCCTGCAGGGACACTCCCTGGCCATGGACAGAAGATAATTAATAATCATCTTCTGTTAATGTTAATTATCTGTTAAGAGAATTAATAATGGCCCATGAGCAGAAGGTGTCTCCTGGGGGAAGGATTGGCTGTGGAAGAGTTAAGAGAGCTGCCCAATGAACAGGAGATGATAACTGCCCCACCTCTAACAGATGGAAGTGGAACACACACCCCCATTTCCAACCCCAGACACAAGCCCTGCCCAGCCTGTCTGCAGGATGGGTTTGGGAGCACTGGGAATCCCCATGGAACCATGACAGAATGAGGATTTCACCCCAAAGTGACTTCCCAGAAAAGCTTCCTGCAGGTAATTCCCGTGCATTTCCCTGGGCCTTACTCCAGGAGAAACTCCCCCTATCCACGAGCCAAAAGCTTTGTGTGCTCCTGTCAAACCCCATTTCTAATTTATGCTTTTTTGATTATTCTGCTCCCTCACCCGTGCTCTGCTCCCCTTTCCCAATAAAAATTACAGCTTCCATTTATCATTTTTCCAAAGGCTGCCATAAATTCTGTTTGTTCCATCCCTCCCTCACCTCACACCAGCTCTGTCCTCCTCCCTCTGGGGTTGTGGCATTGCTGTCACCTCACACATCTCCTTCCTTCCTTTTTGGAGAGGGAGATAGAAACAAAAAATAAGAAATAAGAAAAAAGAAATAAAAGAATCATAAATAAGAAACAAAAAAACCCCAAAAGCAAATACCAGAACCAAACCAAACCAAACAATCCCCCAATCCTGAAATCTTTCCAGGTCATCTCCAAACCTGTAGAATGACTGAGATTCCACACAAATAAAACTCCTATAGTTTTACAGCAGAATTTCCTGATTTTTCCCTTTTTTTCCCCAGGAATTAGCAGCAGCTTGGAGAGGCAGGAGTGACACTGGTTGCCCACTGGAGCCGAATTTTTTTTTTTGGGGAGTCTCTACTTTTTAATCTTTCTTTTTTAAACCCAGCCCTTAAAGAAGCTGCTCTGACTCCAACATGATTTGAAAGCACCGAGCTCTGGCTGCACTTCCAGCGCCCAAATGTGTGACCTTGGATGACACCAATCTGCCAGAAAAGCAGGAAAAAGAAAAGGTGTTGCTGATATTTATTTATTTTCTTCTCTGGTTCCTCATCCATCATCAGGGAAATTCGCTCTTGGCAGCGCCGGCCACTTCCTCAAGCGCAGCCAAGGTGACCACGAAAATTAGCATCAAACCCCACAAGGTTTTCCATCATGGACACGTTGTTTTTCACTGGACACAAATCCTGAGGTGTTTCCCTTTTATTCTGCATCCACAGGGATCAGGCTGTTACTCCAGGCATTGCTCCGTGCGCTGACGGATTCTCCAAACGGGAAAGTGAAATTTTTGTGTTTCACCAGAAAAATTCCCCCCCATCCTCCCCAGCTGAACGGCTCAAAACGGCTGCACTTCCCCAGAGCTCAGACACAAAACTCCACTTTCACCCTCCCTCATTGATTTTTTGCTCAGTGAGAAGCCCTGGAGGAGCAGATTTCCCTGGCAGAGCCAAGGAACACAGGTGTGCACGTGGGAGCACCGATGGGAGTTCAGGAGCTGCACCCAGGGCCCTGCTGGAGCTCCCACCTCTGCCATTCCCAGCTGGGGACTGCAGGGATGCTCTGGGAAAAGGAGTTTTCCATCCCAGAATCGCTGAGGTTGGGAAAGAACTCCAAGCTGGGCCTGATCCCCAGCCCAGAGCACTCAGTGCCACCTCCAGGAATTCCTGGGACACCTCCAGGGTGGGGACTCCAAACTTCCCTGGGCAGTTCCAATGCCTGAGCACCCTTTCCATGGGGAAATTCTCCCAAATATCCACCCTGAGCTCCCCTGGCCCAGCCTGAGGCCGTGCCCTCTCCTCCTGTCCCTGCTCCCTGTCCCCTCCTGGCAGGAGTTGTGCAAAGTCAGAAATTCCTCCTGACCCCCCTTTTCTCCAGGCTGAGCCCTTTCCCAGCTCCCTCCTGCACATGCCAGGAATGTCCAGCCCCAGTTCCAGAGGGTTTTCATGGGGAGCCTTTCCCTGAGCCGAGGATGGAGGAGTTTGGCTGAGGGTGTTGTGAGGATTGGGGTGCTCTGGGTGCTGGCACAGCTGCCCCATCCCTTCAGCAGGAATTTCCCCATGGAAAGGTGCTCAGGCACTGGAAGGGGCTGCCCAGGGAGCTGTGAAGAGCCCATCCCTGGAGGTGCCCAGGAATTCCTGGAGGTGGCTCTGAGAGCTCTGGGCTGGGGACAAGGTGGGCATCGGGCACTCGGTGACCTTGGAGTTCTTTTCCACCCTAAAAGATTCTGGGATTCTCATCCCCAGGCAAGGCAGGCAGGCAGTGCCAGTGGGAGCTGCAATTAATTAGGGTTAATTCATTAAGTGCTATTAAAATTGGGGTGTCATCCAGGGATGCTCACCAGGGCAGAGTCCAAGGAATTCTGAGCTTGGAGGGACTGAGGGCAGTGAGGAGCTCCTGATGGCCCCTGAGCTGGAGAAGGCACTCAGGATTTGCTCCATGGCTCTGTAGGATCCTCATCCTCAAGGAATAATAATAAATAATATATTTATTAATAAAGATAGAATATATAATATACATTATATAATGTATATAATATAAATTATATACATATTTATATTTTTCGTATATATATATATTCAAGAAATAAAATAGAATAAAAGTGGGAAAAATCCCCCTCAGCAACAGGAAGATGGAAATTCCCTGCAGGGATAACCTTGACTGCCCCAACACCCCCAGGCACTGCCTGAATGACGAACTGGGCTGGAATCACAGCCAGAAACCCAAAAATGTGGGGATTCGAGAGGTTCCTGTGCAGGGGTGGGGGGCACTAGAGGGCACTGTCGCCTGCAGATCGGGACAGGGAGGATTCTGAAAGATATCCCGAGATCTCAGCCCTGCATCCCGACCTCTGGAATGAGGGACTGGGCCAGAAAAAAACCCAGTATTTTTCAAAATAAAAATTAAAAATAAAATTTATAAAAATAATAATAATGATGATATTAATAGTAACGACAACAATAATAGTTATTTCAACAAATACTTCCTAATATCAGGTATTTAATACCACAGTATCATATATTTAAAAATAAAACCTTCTCAGGCTGCTGGGAGATGCTGTGGGGGATCTGTGGGTGCAATACCCAAACCTTTTCTCCCTGAATATTGCAATAAATGGGATTTTTAACGTCTTCCAACCTGCTCAGCCTCGGGCCTGCTCCAAAAGTAGCCAAGGCATTTCCTGGGCTGGAGAGGGTCAGACCTCTGGAGGGTGTTTGCCTCTGGGTTCCTCTTTCCAGGAGGGATTTTCTGTGGGATTTTGCTCTGGAGCAGTGGGAGGGGAGGAAGGCACAGGGGCTGCCTAAGGAAAAGTCATGGAGCGAGTGCTCACAGGTAAAAAATTCACTTGTTAAAGAAAAGAAATGAGGGGAAAAGGGAATTCTGCCCCTGCAGCTGATCCTTCCCAGGGCAGGGAGCTGGGCTGGGAGCAGCAGAAATTCCTCACCTGGAGTTCAGCCCAGAGCCCAGGACTGGGCAGGATTTGGGGATCCATCATCTCTGCTTGGAGAGGGAAGGGTTAAAGCCTTGAGGACTCCCAGGTACAGCAGCTCTGGTGGCTGGAGCTAATTCCAGACTGAAACCAACCACGAGTGGGAACCTTTAGGGAGAGAAAAGGGGGAAATATTTCCTTTGCCTCCCTGAAACAGCAACTCCCAAATTCCCAGTGCCCTGGTGAGGCTGGGGAGGGGTCTGGGCTCACATTCCTGGGTGACCTCGGGTTCCTGGGTGCCCTCAGGTTCCTGGGTGACCTCACTCCTGCTCCACACCTGCCCCAGGACCAGCCAGGGGTGCAGGAGAGGCAGGAAAATTCCTGCTGTGGATCCCAAAGATCCCATCCCAAAGATCCCATCCCATCCCATTATCCCATCCCAGCTGCCCCTCTGGGAGAGCTCCAGGTCTGGATCCAGAGCCCAGGGAGAGCTCAGGGTGTGGGGGAGCCCTGATCCATCAGCAGCCCCCAGCCTGCTGGAGCCCATCCCAAATTTCCCAGCTTTAGTTCTGGTGGAATCACCGGGCAGGAAATGAGCTCCCCCCACCCGGGGCTGCCTTGGGAGCGGCTTTTCCCAGGTGAGCAGGAGCACAGGAACAAGGTGGGAGGTTCCACAGGCTCCTGCTGCTGCTTTGAGACCCAGGAGAAGTGGGAAAAACAATTTTTTGGGGACCCCCCCGTGGCTGGGTCACCCTGGTGCGCCTCCACTCCCCCAGGCTGATCTTATCTCGCAGAGATTTATTTCCAGTCTTCTTTTCAAGACATGATGTCAGGATTCTAATAACCTGACTGAGGCAAATCCTGGCTGGAATTCCCGTTGTGTTTATCAATTTCCTCCTCTCTTTTCTTTTCTTGTCTCGGTTAATCATGGAACAGCCCCATGGAAAAGTGCTGTTAGCCCGACCTCCCAGCCAAGGCAGGCCTGCTCCCTGCTTCATCCAGGTTATTTTTAAAAATCCCCCAGGGCTCAGAACTGTTGAATCACAGGAGTGGAGAGGAGCTGTGAGCTCATGGGCTCTGTCTGCTGGCCAGGGCAGCTCCCCCAGCTCAGCTCCTCCTTGGGCTCCCTTGGAGCTTTTCCTGCTGGGCAGCAGAGCTCACACCCAGCTCTCCGTGGATGCCATGCTGGGAAGGAGAAAGGTCCAGAGCTGGCCTGAGGGGTTTGAGGCTGATCTGTGGGATGGGAGAAAGGATTGGGAACTGCCCTGCCTGGACCATGGGGGCACAGGACCTGGAATGCTGCTCCAGGAGCCCGGGAATTGCCAGGAAGGGATTGGTCCTGGTCAAACCTCTCATCTTCCCTGACCCAAACCTCTCCCGATGCTGTGCCAGCCCTGGGGCTTGTGAACAAGATGGGCAGCCCAAAAGTGGACGGGCTAATTAGCTGCACAACGGCTGTTAATTGGTTTTGGGGCAGAAATGTCTCAGATCTCCTGCGGACATCCCTGCCTGGAGCAGGAGTTCCTCCTGCACGTCCACGGTGCCCAAACCTGCTCTGCTTCCCCCTGGGGGCTCCCCTGGCTGCTGGGGCTCCCCTGGCTGCTGGCCCTGCCCGGCCAAGGTGCCCAAAGCCCGAGGTGCCCTCGGTCCCTGGCGGCGCTCGGCTCTGCCCCAGCCTTATCTGCCTGGAGTAATCACAAATAATTGGTGGCTCCCCAGTGGCCTGATCTAATAGCAGCACGAATAAAGTTATTTTGAACAGTTGTTCATGAGTTCATCTCCTGGAAAGCCTCAGCCCCAGCTGTTGCTGTGCTTTTGATTAAAAAAAAAATAAATAAAAAATTAAACTCAAACTGGGGATTAGCGGGGCTAAGCACGTCTCAGCCCTCCCTCCTCCCCGTGTCAGGTGCCCGGCCGGGCTATAAACGCCTCTTTGTGTGCGGCTGCCTCGGCCCTTTCTGCCGGAGCTGGCACGGGCACCGCGGCGCCTTGGCAGGCTCGGGATGTGGGGCAGGGATGTGGGGCAGGGATGCGGGGATGCCAGGCAGGGATGCAAGGATGCCAGGCAGGGATGTGGGGCAGGGATGCGGGGATGTGGGGCAGGGATGTGGGGATGTGGGGATGCCAGGCAGGATGTGGGGATGCGGGGCAGGGATGCAGGGCAGGGATGTGGGGCAGGGATGTGGGGATGTCAGGCAGGATGTGGGGCAGGGATGCCGGGCAGGGATATGGGGCAGGGATGAGAGGCGGGGATGTGGGGCAGGGATGTGGGGCAGGGATGTGGGGCAGGGATGCCGGGCAGGGATATGGGGCAGGGATGTGGGGATGCCAGGCAGGGATATGGAGCAGGGATGTGGGGATGCCAGGAAGGGATATGGAGCAGGGATATGGAGCAGGGATATGGAGCAGGGATGTGGGCAGGGATGTGGAGCAGGGATATGGAGCAGGGATGTGGAGCAGGGATGTGGGGCAGGGATGTGGGGCAGGGATGTGGGGCAGGGATGTGGGGCAGGGATGCTGGGCAGGGATGCGGGGATGCCAGGCAGGGATGTGGGGCAGGGATGTGGAGCAGGGATGTGGGGCAGGGATATGGAGCAGGGATGCGGGGCAGGGATATGGAGCAGGGATGTGGGGCAGGGATGCTGGGCAGGGATATGGAGCAGGGATGTGGGCACTGATGTGGGCAGGGATATGGAGCAGGGATGCTGGCCCGCGGTGCCCGGCCCGCCTGGCAGCAGCGCCCGCGGCAGCCTCAGCATCCAAATGGTCGCCCAGGCCTCCGGCCAAGTCCATTTGTTAATGGTCAAGCTCCGGGGAGCTGCGCGGGGAGAGGAGAGGAGAATTAGGCACGAGCAGGGCGAGGGAGGGCGGCAGCGGGGCTGGGGTTGGGGACAGGGGCTCTGCGGGTGGCACTGCGGGGGCTTGGGGACAGTGTGATGGCCGGGGTCCTGCAGCACGGAGCGTCCCCAAAGCCCCGGAGTGGCGGTGTCCCCTCGGCCACGGCCGAGCCGCCGGCGCTGCCCCCGCTGCGGAGCAGCCGGACAGGAGGGGACCCCTGGAACCCCGGCCCCAGCCCAGCCCGGCGATGTCACCGCGCGGGTCACCTCGCGCAGGTGCTCGGGGACATCCCCAGGGCATCCCCGGGTCCGGCTGCTGCTCCTGGAGCTGCTCCGGGGAGCGCAGAGCGGCTCAGCCCCGGGGCTGCGGCTCCGGGGGCTCCGGGCTCTGCTTTCGCCCCGCTCCGGTCCCTGCTCGGACCAGCCCAGCAGGGCGCAGGACGGGAATGTCCCCTCTGTCCTGCGAGGTGTGACGCCCCGAAAAACCCGCGCTCAGGCCCCGCAAAACCCGCGCTCGGGATCTGCAAAACCCGCGCTCGGGCTCTGCAAAACCCGCGCCCGGGCCCCGCAAAACCCGCGCTAAGGATCTGCAAAACCCATGCTGAGGCTCTGCAAAACCCGCGCTCGGGCCCCGCAAAACCCGCGCTCGGGCCCCGCAAAACCCGCACTAAGGATCTGCAAAACCCGCGCTCGGGCTCTGCAAAACCCGCACTAAGGATCTGCAAAACCCGCGCTCGGGCTCTGCAAAACCCGCGCTCCTCAGGCCCCGCAAAACCCGCGCTCCTCAGGCTCTGCAAAACCCGCGCTCGGGCCCCGCAAAACCCGCGCCGCAGCAGCCGGGCTGAGCCGGGCAGGGCCGATCCAGCTGCCAGCCCCAAATCCCAGGATTTGGCCGGGCCCGGCCGCGCTCTGGCAGCGGCGGGGTTGGGCTGGGGGCAGCCGCTGCCGTGACCCCACCTCTGTGCCCGGCACAGCTGTCGGCACGCGGGGCCAGCGGTGCCTCCACATCTGGCCGCGCATCCCTGCAGCTGGAGGGGGCAGCTCCTGCCGCAGCTGCGGGGCTCTGGCTGCTGGCAAAGGCCCTGCCCGGAGCCCTCTGCCCATCGCGGGGTTTGGGGGAGCTCTGGCTGAGGGACGGAGCGGGGCCTGCACGTTCGGGGATGCTCTTGGTGAGACGGGGTAATTAGGGAGAGGATACGGACAATAAGGAAGAGTTTCACGCTTAACTTCCCTTGTCCAATCAATTAGGTAGGAACAGAGTCACTCCATCCATCCATCCGTCCGTCTGTCCATCCCTCCTCCTGAACAAAGACAATTTTAAAAGCAGAGCGATGAACTCGCACCAATAATCACCCAAACATTAGGAAAAATTGGGAGCAATGCAGTGAAAAAAGGGAAAATTAGGTCAAAAAGCAGAAAGAAATGGATAGCACCAAATCCTTGATACACTCCAGGCTGAACATGCAGAATATTGCCTCAAAGCACAAGCTGATAAGGAAATGATAATAAATGGACTTAATGAAGATATTTATTCCCAATCTCTGAATCCCCTTCTCCAACCCTTTCCCTCTTTCAAAAATAAAGACACAAACCAGTGCAGGTTTCCCTGGGCCAGTTCCACCCAGCATTTCTTGCCCTGCCTCTTATTTTCCTGCTCAGCATCAGCCTCCAAACATCTGGGTGGTGGTGGAGCTGGGAGCTGGAAGCGCCACAATGCAGTGAGAAAGGATGTTTTTGTGCTATTTCCAACCTTCCCAGAACAGAGACCTTCAGAAAGCCCCTCACAAAGGCTGCTTTCTTCCTCCCCACCACTTTGAAAAGCTGGGTGAGATCCTCCCTTATCTGCCCTCAGCAGCCTCGTACGAGACAGAGACGATCAAAAAGGAGGGGGAAGGGGTGACAGAAACCTCGGCCAACTCTGGCTTTTTCTGGTGGTTCTGTTTGTTTCTTTTTTAGCTTCTTTTGGTTCAAACTGGAGTTTTGGAGCCCCTCCAGCCTCCTCTGTGCTGGGGGAGGATGTGGGATCACAAAGATTTACTGGAGACCCCCACGGATTATAATTCTGCTTTTCCCCCATATTAAAATTTCTTTTTTTTTTTTTTTTTTTTTTTTTGGTAAAATATTGAACCAGACTACATTTAGGGGAGAAGTTTTAAGCAGCTGCACTGCTGAGCACCCCTCATCCATCCCCACAGGATCCAGCTCCCTCCCTCAGCCCCTGGACTGAGCTCCCCACAGCCTGGGGAAGCCTCCCAGCTGTATCCCCACCCCACATCTCTTTTGGGGTGCAATCCCCTGTCAGGAAGGCCTGGAAGCACCAGGATTTGTTACCCTGCAGAGCTGCATCCCTCAGCTCCCTGAAGAGCAGAGCAGGAGCCCAGCAGGAAGGGACAACACGGATAAAGCTGCTCTGGGGGAGCTTCCTGCTCTTCAGAGCATCCTCATGGAAAATCCCCGAGGGCTCAGAGCACTGACACATCCCTGGAGCAGGGCACAGGGACTCAGGGAACCCAAGCAGGGCATGTTTGACCCCATTTGGCAGCACCAATGAGTGGACAGGGAATGACCCCAGCCCAGCCCCACACTGAGCTCCCATTCCCTGGAAAACCAGGACATCCCTTCCTTACAGCACATCCCTGCTCGCAGGCAGCCTGAGAACATATTTTATCTTCTACATAATCACAAGGAGGAGGATAAAAAAAAAAAAAAAAAAAAAAGAAAATCCCCTCGCCTTCAAGATTCCCAGACAGTTCACTCAGCATCCTCATGCTACTGATGTAATCCTGGAGGAAAATCCCCTGGGCCTGGGGAGCTGGAGCTGCTCCCAGCCCGTTCCTGCACTGGGGGTGGGCAGCCCCCAGAGCTGCACCCCTGCAGCACCCTGGGCACGTCTTTATGGCCCCATTTATGCACTTGTTGAGTGCCTGAGCTCCCCCTGCCCCCACGGGGAACATTAATAGCTCAGCAGAGCTCTTTGCTAATTCCATTTTCTGTCCTTTGTGCTCAGCTGCAAGAAAAATTAGCCAGGAATAAAAAATGACCTCATGATCAACAGCACTCAAGCCCAGCAGTGCTGATTCCTGAGCAGGTACTGCCTGCAGCCCCAACAACCCTCACCCTGCACTGAGAACAGGCTCAGGGCAAGCCCCGAGCTGAGGGGGACAGTGGGACAGGAGATGAGGCCGTGGCACGGGGCCAGGGGGCAGATCTGACCCCAATTGCTCCATCCCCAGCTGGTTCAGTGATTCACTCATGCAGGGCCTGGCCTGGCTGCCAGGCTGGGGCTGCTCCCAGGGATGGGAGGGAGGGAAAGGGGGGGGGGGGGGGGGCTGTGTTTTGTTTGTCCCAGCGCCTTGGTTATCCAGGGAAGCGTGACACACGTGGAGGGAACGCTGGAGCTGCCCCCTGGGACCTCTCCTGCTCTGCTCTGACATCAGGAGCAGCACCCCAGGCCTGCTGGAACCCAAAACTCTGTCTTGATGCCATAACTCTGTCCTGATCCTATAACCCTGTCCTGATCCTATAACCCTGTCCTGATCCTATAACCCTGTCCTGATCCTATAACCCTGTCCTGGTCCCATTGCTCTGTTGTGGTCTCCATAACCCTGTCCTGGTCCCCATAACCCTGTCCTGGATCCCATAACCCTGTCCTGGATCCCCATAACCCTGTCCTGATCCCCATAACCCTGTCCTGGTCCCATAACCCTGCCCTGGTCCCCATAACCCTGCCCTGGTCCCCATAACCCTGCCCTGGTCCCCATAACCCTGTCCAGACCCCATAACCCTGTCCTGGTCCCCATAATCCTGCCCTGGTCCCCATAACCCTGTCCTGATCCCCATAACCCTGTCCTGGATTCCATAACCCTGTCCAGATCCCATAACCATGTCCTGACCCCATAACCCTGTCCCGATCCCATAACCCTGTCCCGATCCCAGAGCTCTATCCAGACCCCATAACCCTGTCCAGACCCCATAACCCTGTCCAGACCCCAGGTGTGACACCCCAGGGCAGCACCAGGATTTGCAGGATCCCGAGCACCCCTCAGCCCAGGGGCTGCTTCCAGGGATGGGTGCAGAGCCCAGGAGCAGCAGGGAACCCTCCCATGCTTTGGAGCTGTTTGGGCTGTGCCACCACCATGGACATTGGGTGGGGTGGAGGAGGAACCAGCCCTGAGCAGGGTTTTCAAGCTGAGCAAAGTTTGAGAATCAGGAGTTACAAAATCATGGAATAATCCAGGCTGGAGAAGAGCTCTGGCATCGCTGAGTCCAACCATTCCCTGTGAGGCCACCACTGCCCCATGTCCCCAAGTGCCACATCCACAGGGATTTAAACCCCTCCAGGGATGGGGATCCCTGCCCTGTGCCAGGATTTGTGCCTTTGCACCAAGCAATTCCCCAAATACCCAACCTGAGCTTGCCCTGGGACAGCTGGAGGAGCAGAGCAGCTGCTGGGGACCCTCAGCACCCAGCCCAGCTCCAGCCCAGGGATGTTTTGGGATGCACACACAAACCCTGCAGGGCTCAGGGCTTGGCCAGACAGCTGCTGGCACAGTGACCTGAAAAAAAAAGCTGAAATAGAAAATGCAACAAATCCTACAGTTTCCTGTCCCTTCCCACTCGGGTTTTGCTGGCCTAAATCGTTCCTGAATCAGCCAGGCTGGGTCAGAAATGTCCTTTAATGAAGTGCAGCAGGGCTCTGCCATTATTTCCCAAGCTCCAGCAAGGTTTAATCCCTGCCTCTCTAAGCCACGTGTGCTTTAAGGAGGATATTTTTTACTCCCTGGTATTTCATGTGTGCTGTGTTTTAAAGGCTGTTGCCAGATTAGTTTAGACCCCCAAAAGTTGGTGGAACTGCAGGGTGGAAGTGGAGAGGATTGAAAATAACCTCAGGGCAGGCCTGAGTCTCCTGTGTTCTCCTAGAGAGGCTGGAGATGTCCCAGAAAATTTGGGAAGAGTCTGGAAACACCCTGGGGGTGATGAGCACCCTCAACTTCCACCCCCAGCACTGCCCCAGCCACCAGGGCCGATCCCAGGGCACTGCACAGGCACCAGGAATGGACTTTGCTCATTGGGCCTGGCTTAACTCTGTGCTCTGTTTGGTCAAGCCCGGCCTGGGGAGAGCCAATGTGCAGCAGGGAGGGAGGAAAAGCCCTCGTGGCCTCTCTGCTCTTCCCTGGGAGAGCCCCACTCGGGGGGATATTAAAGGCTTTTGTTTCCAGGAGCTGTCAAAGCCCTCACCTTTCACAAGCACTAAAACAGCCCAGGGAGAGAGGAAAAAAAAATTAAAAAAAAAAGAAAAAAAAGATCTGTGAGTGGAATAATAATTCTGGAGCCATAAATCTGAGCCTGTAAATCAGGGATTGACGGGGTGGTTGCTGTAATGTCTTGGGAGTTCACCTTCCAGGGTTTCTTTCACCTGAGGAAAAGGGGGAAAAAAAAAAATCCCAGAGTCTGTGCCCTTCCAGTGCAGGGGTGCTGTAAATCACCTTAATGTTCCAGCCTGCCTCTTGAACGGCCCCAAAAGGGCAGAGAGGGAAAGTGGCTGAGTGAAAAAGGCCAGGGAGGGAGGGAGCTTTGATTTCATCACAGTAACCCCAGGGAGCCACAGCATCGCCTTCAAAGGCAGAGGGCAAATCCTTCCCTCCCTGGGGCTGAGCCCTGCTGCTGCTCCTGCCAGCCCAGGGGCTGGGGACAGCCTGGGGACAGCCTGGGGACAGCCTGGGGACAGCTGGAGAACCTCGGGATCAGCCCATGGGATTTGGGATTTGGGGAACACAGGGTGGGAGCAGAGCTGGGGGTGCTGCTCAGGGGATGTCCCCACCAACCAGGGAATCATTAAAAAACCATTGGAAAAGGGTTGGGAAAGGTTCAAGCCCAACCTTTGGGCAACTCCAGCAGCCTTCAGAGCAGGGAATGGCCCTGCAATGTCCCCATCCATCCTGGGAATGGGGAGCAGCACCCCAAAACCAGCTGGGATAGCTGGGATGGCAACGGGGCCACCCCTGTGTGTCACAGGCACCCAGCACGAGCCACCCTCTGCCCCAGGGCAGCTCCATCCCAAACTGGGGCCACCCTGCTCAAACTGGGGCCTCCCTTGCCCAAACTGGGGCCTCCCCTGCCCAAACTGGGGCCTCCCCTGCCCAAACTGGGGCCTCCCCTGCCCAAACTGGGGCTTCCCTTGCCCAAACTGGGGCCACCCTGCTCAAACTGGGGCCTCCCTTGCCCAAACTGGGGCCTCCCTTGCCCAAACTGGGCACTCCCTTGCCCAAACTGGGGCCTCCCTTGCCCAAACTGGGGTCCCAGCACACCCCAAATGGGGTCCCAGCAGAGGAGCCCCCAGAGGGGACACCAGCACCCATCTGCTCCTCTCCTGGGAGGGTCCCTCTGGAAGTGGGGAACAGGATGGGAGAAGATGGAGAGGGGAAAAATCCCCACATTTGGGCACCAGGCTGCGTCCATGAGCACAAATCAAAGACTGTTGGGTTTTTTCCCTTTTCCCTATGATTTTTCCCCTTTTCCCCATGATTTTTCCCCTTTTCCCCCCTCCCCATGGCTTTACCTGTTTCTTCCCCTACGGTTTTACCTGGCTGGGATAAAGAGGCTGCAGCCCAGCAGGGCTGACCCGGTGTGCCAAGGGCTGGAGCTGCTCGGGGCCATCACCGGGACATCGTCCCCACCTCGGCCGAGGGCAGCGGGGCCGGGAGAGGCACGAGGAGGAGGAGGAGGAAGAGGAGGAGGAAGAGGAGGGGCAGGCACTGGCAGGTGGAGCACAAGTGCGTGCAGGGATCTCCTCTCCTCTCCCTAATCCGCCCTTCAAAGCCTCGGGGCGCAGCTGTGGCTCTGAGCTCCAGCAGGTGACAGCTCAGCTGTGCCCTCCCCGCGGGCTCCTGGGGGACACAGGGTCCCCAAGGCTCCGTCTTGGGGGTGCTGGCTTTGCCGGATTTAGCTGGGTTTGCCCAAAAAGCCTCTCCTGGGGCCGGGTTTGCCCAAAAAGCCCCTCCTGGGACCGGGTTTGCCCAAAAAACCCCTCCTGGGGCCGGGTTTGCCCCAAAAGCCCCTCCTGGGGCCGGGTTTGCCCCAAAGGCCCCTCCTGGGTGCTGTGAGGGCAGAGACACCACAGGACGCTGTTCCCAGGCGGGTTCTCCAAAGTGATGCGATGAAACCTTTCCTGCTGCGGGGCTGCTGTCGCCTCCTGCCCGGAGGGGATTCCCGCAGGAATTTGCTCCATGCCAGGGCTGGGAAGCGCCGCTCCCGCCGTGTCCCTGCGCTGCTGGAAGGTGCCAGCCCAGGGCAGAGCCTCCAGAGGCTGCTGGCAGGGCCCTGGGGCCGTGTCCGTGCACAACAGTGAGCCCCAGGTGAATTCCTCCTTCCCCATAACCCTGCCCTGGTCCCCATAGCTCTGTCCAGATCCCATAACCCTGTCCTGGTCCCCATAACCTTGTCCTGATCCCCATAACCCTGTCCTGGTCCCCATAACCCTGTCCTGGTCCCCATAACCCTGCCCTGGTCCCCATAGCTCTGTCCAGATCCCATAACCCTGTCAAGGTCCCCATAACCTTGTCCTGATCCCCATAACCCTGCCCTGGTCCCCATAACCCTGCCCTGGTCCCCATAACCCTGCCCTGGTCCCCATAACCTTGTCCTGATCCCCATAACCTTGTCCTGATCCCCATAACTCTGTCCCAGGTGTATCCCCCCTTTCCCCAGGTGAATTCCTCCTTCCCCATAACCCTGCCCTGGTCCCTATAGCTCTGTCCTGGTCCCCATAACCCTGTCCTGGTGCCATAGCACTGTCCAAATCCCATAACCTTGCCCTGATCCCATAACCCTGTCTCGGTGCCATAGCTCTGTCCAGATCCCATAACTCTGTCCCAGGTGTATCCCCCCTTTCCCCAGGTGTACCCCCCCATTCCCAGGTGAATCCCCCCTTTCCCCAGGTGTACCCCCCCATTCCCAGGTGAATCCCCCCTTTCCCCAGGTGTACCCCCCCATTCCCAGGTGAATCCCCCCTTTCCCCAGGTGTACCCCACCATTCCCAGGTGAATCCCCCCTTTCCCCAGGTGTACCCACCATTCCCAGGTGAATCCCCCCTTTCCCCGGAGCGCTTTCGAGAGGATTTTGCTCCCACCCCCGCCGTGCCCATGCCCCTGAGGTGCCCCCAGGGCAGGGTTTTTGATTTCAGCATTAGGGAGCCGCTGGCTGCCAGCAGCCGGGCACAGGGACAGGCAGAGCATGCGGAGCATCCCGGCCCAAATGCGCATCCCGCTGCCAGCACCGGGCTGGGACAGCGACAGTGGCACCGCCCGAGAGGCTCCGGGTCCATCGCTGCTCTCAGGAGAGCCTCAGCATCCCCAAAGGGGTGCCCACATTTCCCACGTTTGTGGATAAAAACAACGGAGCGTGACCTGAAATAACCGCCCCCAGCTGCAGCTCGGATAAACAACTCCCTCACCTCCACACCCCCCCGAAATACCCCTTAAACCCTAAAAAGTGCAGGTGTAGGGGCAGCCCCGCGCCCCCCATCCCGCAGAGCCGCTCATTAGGGCCCCGGTGCTGTCTGAGCAGCGCCATTATCTGAGCATTCCCGGCCCCCTTCCCCACCGGTCACTTCTCCTTATCTGCATATTTTATTGAAAATTAAAATCCTCTCGCATTTTTCCCAGGGCTCGCGCGGGAAGGATCTTTTCTCGCAGCCCTACTTGACTCCAATTAGTTGGGATAACAAAGCTGCCGCTGTCGGGGGATTATTGACAAATGCTCCAGGGGAAAAAAAAAAAAAAGAAAAAAAGGGAAAAAAAAAAAAGGGCAGGAGAACGGTCTGTTAAAACGACAGCTTTAAACAAAACCTCCGGGCCACGAACAGCGCTGGGGAGGCAAGGAAAATACCAATTCCTGCTTTTTTTTTGGATGGCATTTCCATCGATCAGCACCCTCGAGCCAGGATTTTGTGTCGCGCTTCCCCCGGGGCAGCAGCAGCAGCATCCCCCGGGAGCAGCAGGCGTGCCGGGAGCTGCGAGGATGGAAATCCATCCCATCCCATTATCCCATCCCATCCCAGTTTCCCCGTGCTCCCATCCCCAGTTCCCATGGGCGCTCCTGCCCCTCCAAACCTGCTCCTGCAGCTGCGCCCCTGCACAAAGGGACTGAGGAGCATTGAGAGCAGCACAACTCCTTCACTGATAACTCCTTCATATTTTTTCCCTGACTTTTTCCCCCCCCCTCTCTCCTCCTTAATTTCAACCAAAAGAATAGAGGGGGTAAAAAATGAAGCGCGCTCCATAAAGGGCAGTGAGTGTTATCCCCGAAAAAAAAAAAAAAAAAAAAAAGAGAAATCAATAAAAACCGCACAGAGCTTTTTTTCTTCCCTAGGTGGCTCGGACAGCTGGCTCTTTAAATATTAATCAGGGGCTCATTGATATGCAAATAGGGCCAGGGGAATAATGCTGCCGCAGCTGCGCAGCCCCGGCTCCTCGGGATGAATGGGGATGGCTGAGGACACAGGTGCAGGGAGCGGAATGTGGCAGCCATGCCCAGAGACCCGAGCGGGGCAATCTTCTGCCACTCGAGGCTCCCCAGCGCCGAGCAAGGTGTTAATGTCGCGATTGTGCCGCTGTGCTCCCTCCTGGCCTTTTGCCCCGACACTTGGCCGGTTCAGCTCGGCCCCGCGCCAGCCCGCGGCCCGGGGATTATTTATTGTTCCCTTCCCAGAAGCAGCAGTAAACAGGAAAAACGGGGCACCCCATGGAGCCCTCGGGATGTGCAGCGTCCCTGTCCCCCCCTGGCTGTCACCTCCTTGAGCGGGCAGTGGCACCTGTGACACCTGCAGGTGTTGGGGTGGCGCCTGCTGCTCCTCCTGCCTGGTTCCCACCCTGCTGTGGGGGCCAGGAGAGCAGGGGCAAGGTGAGCCCCTGCTGGGTGTCACTGCTGGGTGGCCTGGGCAGGTGGGACAGGGTGGGGTGGCCGAGCTGGGGAACCTCAGGCAGCACCGAGTTCCTGCTCTGTGCTCTGCAGTGCCCGTGGTGACACCGGGGGGGACAGGGGAAGGTGGGGCAGAGCCCTGGGCAGCACCTCAGGTAACCAGGGCAGAGTCAGACACCCCAAAAACACCCAGAAGGCTCCACTGGCACAGGCAGGTGTCCCCTGCCATTTGCCACAGGTCCCAGAATTACAGAATCTTGGAAAGCCCTCAGCTGGATCCACAGGGATCATCCAAATCCTGCCTGGGAAAGGCCTCTCTCCATAAGGACACCAAGAAATGTTCCTCCACCACCTCCCAGCAAACCCCACTGCTGATGGAAACACTCAGCCCTTGGGAAGGGTCACTCCTGTCCCCTGCTGCTGCTCCCACCCTTTGAACCTGGGCCATTCCCTGCTCTAATCCCTTTGAAACCTGGACCATTCCCTGCTCCCACCCTTTGAACCTGGACCATTCCCTGCTCCCATCCCTTGGATCCACCTGGATCATTCCCTGCTCCCATCTTTTGAACCTGGACCATTCCCTGCTCCAATCCCTTTGAAACCTGGATCATTCCCTGCTCCAATCCCTTGGATCCACCTGGATCATTCCCTGCTCCCATCCCTTGGATCCACCTGGATCATTCCCTGCTCCCACCCCTCTGCCCCATGGGCTCATCCTGCCCTTCCTCCTCCTCCTCCTCAGATGCTGCAGATACAGCCCCAACCCTGCTGTGCCCAGAGGATTTCCAGCCTGTGCCTCCTGTGCTCCATCCCCCCTGTCCCTGCCCAGCCCCAGGGGATGGATGGATGGATGGATGGATGGATGGATGGATGGATGGACATGGATGGATGATGGATGGATGGATGGAGGGATGGATGATGGATGGATGGATGGATGGAGGGATGGATGATGGCGGATGGATGGATGGAGGGATGGATGGATGGATGGATGGATGGATGGATGGATGGATGGATGGAGGGATGGATGATGGCAGATGGATGGATGGATGGAGGGATGGATGGATGGATGGATGTGCCTGCGAGTACCAGGCACCCCCAGCTGCTCCCAGCAGGCAGGTGGAGCTCCAGGCACAGCTGCAGCAGTTGGAAATGGCCACAAAGGCACAGAAATCCTCAGGGAAGGCAGGAGGGAGCCGGCCACGGCTCCAGGATGGCACCAGGGACACACAGGGAAAGCTCAGCTGTGACAGCCTGGCCTGGCCTGGAGGGGCAGGGTGGGATCAAGGCAGGGTTGGCCTTGAAAAGACTCCCAAGCTCATTTTTCCAGCCAGGGAATGATGCTTCTCCAATCCAGGACCCCCTTCAGACCTAAACCGTGGCGTGTTCCCACATTTGTCAGTGAACACCAGAATTTCCTCCTCTATAAAGCTGGAAAAACACCCAGTCTGGGCTGTTCCATGCTCTGTAAGGAGCAATTATTCCTTTCCAAAGCCCAATGAAATCAAAGCCCTTCCCATAATCACCTACTGGATTTTATCAGCGTGTTTGGGTTAGGCTTTGCCCCTTTGGCTAATTCCTAATTGATTCTTTAATCCTGACAAGTTTTTTATTGCCTGATACAAGAGGGGTTTAGCCCAGGAGCAGCAGGAAAGCAGCTCCCAAACTCTGGGAGACGCAGGACACGGGGCAGGGATGACCTCATCCCAAGCCAGGGCTTTATTTGATAATCTATCAGTTATTTATTATTCTAAGTAACCACTTGCAGGTGCTGTGATTTCAGTGGAATTGTCCCAGCACCCGGGGAAAGCTCAGCCCTGTGCAATCCTACCCAGAGCTGCTACTGCAGAGGGAGCAGGATCCAGGCTGAGCTGGGGAATGGGGCAATGTGGGCATGGGCACGGCAAAAAATGTGGAAAAATGGGGGAAAATCTGTAGAAAAGTGGGGTAAAATCTGTGGAAGAATGGGGAAAAATCTGTGGAAGAATGGAGCAGAATCTGGAAAAATGGGGCAGAATCTGTGGATGAATGGGGAAAATCTGTGGATGAATGGGGAAAAATCTGTGGAAGAATGGAGCAGAATCTGTAGAAAAATGGGGAGAAATCAGTAGAAAAATGTGGCAAAATCTGTGGAGAAATGGGGCAAAATCTGTGGGGAAATGGGACAGGAGTTTGTCCCTCACACAGGGACAATTGCAGAGCTCAGCCTCGTCCTCCTCACCTGCCTGCCTGGAGAATGTGACCAAGCTGAGGACGTGGGGCTGTGACAAGGAGCCAGGACATGGATGTCCCCACAGGCCAATGTGTCCCCTGTGGGTGGCACCTGGAGGGCTCAGCCAGGCACCTCATCCCTGCAAACCCAGAATGAGCATTTGGGGTTTGTTCTGGATGCCCCTCTGTTGTTTCTTTCCCTGGGGAGAGCTCGATGGAGACCCAGGGAGGTGCCAAAGCCACCCCGGTGCCGCAAAGCTGCCGCTCCAGGAGTGGCACTGGAGCCCCCGAGGCTGCAGCTGAGGGGAGGTGACAGAAATGAGCCCTGCAGTGACAGCACAGCAAGGGGCTGTCAGCACCAATGAATCCTGCATTTGCCTGCAGGCTCTGGAGCTGGAAACCCCCCGGGACTGGAGGCACTGAAATGTTCTCCCAGCGAGGAAGGGCTGGGCCCCAGGCAGAGCACAGAAGGTGCCTTCCCAAATTATCTCCCCTTGTTGTCTGCCCAAGTGCCTTCAGCCAAGCAAGACCCTGAGGAAAGCTGGAAAATGGGATTTTGAGTGGCAAGACCCCATTGTGGCTTCAGTTTTAACCCCAAGTAGAGGCGGGGGGGAAAGCAGGGAGTTGGGAGAATCATTTTTTCATTAAAATCAAAATCGATCCATAATGAAAATAGACTTGGAATGGGAAAAGCTGAGTGCAAATGGAAGCTTTTAAAGATTCTTTTGACTGACAATAACCTGAAGACCCTCCAGGAACTCCAGCCTGGAATAATCAGATTAAATGGAAACTAATATACGGTCCTGAAATTCATCCCATGCTGCTCTAAACTTGGAGCAGCTGCATAATTTTGCCTACAGGTTTGTGCCTCCTGCCCAGCAGTTCACACGGAATTGTTTGGCCAAACTCAATCTACCAGGAAGGGGAAAAAAAAGCAAAAAAAAAAGCAGCTTTTCCCTTTCATATGTGTTAAAGCAAAGCCAGCTTTTCCAAGCAGCTGGGAGCAGGGAATGGATATGGCTGCAGGTATTTCCTATGGGAATTCCCAGCCTGGAGTTTGGCTGCTTTAAAATCAATGCCTCTGATTTATAAAAGATGCAGGAAATGCAGGAATAAGGAATTCTCTGGGTTGGTGGGGATAATTCCTGGGCATTCCTGCGTGGACACAAACTCATCTCCAGCAGCTCCTCACCACTGACCCCTCCACATTCCCCAAACACGAACCAAATCCGTGTTTTTGGAGGAATGTTTGAAAATGGAACCTGGGTGGCCACTGGGGCTTGGAGCAGCCTGGGACAGTGGAAAGTGTCCCTGCCATGGCAGGGGTGGGATGGGATGAGATTTCAGGTCCTTTCCAGCCCCTCTGGAATGTCTGGGTGGCCCCATCCAGCCTCCCACAGCCCCATCCCTTTCCCATGGGATCATCCATGCACAAATCATTTCCTCATCCCCTACATCCAAGGGATGAGCAAAAACCCCTCTGTCCATTCACACTCACTTTCTGCTCTCCCCAGGAACACACCTAGATGTGGGATTAAAAAAAAAAACAAAAAACCAAACAAACCTGGGAGAATTCCTTCTTTTTTGGGGGGGAAATCAGCTGGGATGAGCTGGGTCCACCTCAGCACAGCCAGTGGCCAATGGGCAGAGATGCAAACCCAGCTGGGCTTGTGAGGGGACCTCGTGCTTCCAAAGGCTGGAATCTTGGGAAAAAGGGGAAAAAGTCACTTCTACCTCAGTTATCCCAAGTGTAAATACCTGGGGTATCCCGAGGTCAGTAACTTCCATGTAGGGAAAAGACAATCAAAAAATTAAAATTTATGATTTCTGATCCAGGAATGGCCCCGAGGTGTCTCCAGCCATGGTGGAGCTGGAGCTGCTCAGGATGGACATGGGGGGACCACGTGGCCATGTCCTGGCTGTCTCAGCTCTGGAATTTCCTTGGACCTGGCAGAGAAGCAGGAGGAGGGAGTGGGATGAGATCAGGCTCGGGATTGGGATGAGCTGAGAAGGGCATCAGCCCAGGGGGCCCAGGCCAAACCCTGCCCTCCAGAACCTCTGCAGAGGGTGGTGGGACCTCAGGGACATCAGAGCAGGCAGGAGCAGCTCCCAGATGGAGCTTTCCTCCCCTGGTGCTGCTGCAGCATCTTCCTTCCAGTGCTGAACTCCAGGACAAAAATCCTCTCCACAAAACCCTTCCCAGTCAGCAGATAACTGAATGTGGTTCTGATTTCCTCCCACCTCAGAATAATTGTTCCTTTTCTTTTTAAAATTCTTGTCCCAGGGAAACATTTCCAATGGAATCCCCTCCTGCCCCTTTGGATGGATTTTATCTTCCAGGCACTGCTCTGGAGCAGGGAGGGGAGCTTGCATTGAAAAGAAGAAAAAAGGGAAAAAAAGCTTAACAAGCAGCAAACAGGAATGGGAATGCTGGTCTGGGATCCATTATCCCTGACCCAGAGGTTGGAAAGCAAAAGAAATTCATTAAACTGGGGAAGGGGAGGCAGTGCTGTTGGGTGCCCAGACCATGGGGGTGCCCGGGGGGTGTCACCTGTCACCCATCTCCTGTCACCCATCTCCTGTCACCCATCTCCTGTCACCCATCTCCTGTCACCCATCTCCTGTCACCCATCTCCTGCCACCCATCTCCTGTCACCCATCTCCTGTCACCCATCTCCTGTCACCCATCTCCTGCCACCCATCACCCATCCGGGGCTGCACCCGCTGCAGAAGGAGCAGCTTGGAAGGAAAATCCACTGAAACCAGGAGGAGCCCTGAGCAAGGACACCCTGGAAGCCAGGGGAGAAGGGGAGGGGAATTCTCCTCTCCCAGCCCTGGATCCTCAGGATGGGGACATTTGGACACAACACCAGATTTTGGATTCTCCCCAAAACACAAATCAGTCCCAGGACTCAGCTCATCCCTCACCTGCCACCCCATTCCCATGGGAGCTGCCTTGTCCCTGGTAGAGGCTGGGGCTCCTTCTTTTTTCCCCTTTTTAGCACTTCCAGGAAAAACAAAAACCCAGTGAAGCTCCTGCTGGTTATTCAAGGATTGTTTGCTTTAATTCCTTTCCAGGAACACGTTCCCAGTGGTGCCCATTTGGTATATGTGGTCAAAAAGGTGCAAGAAAACACGGAAAAGGGCATTCCTGTGCCTGCATGCACAGCCCACACAACCCCAGAGATCCCTCCTGGTTTGTTTTCCCAGTTTTGTTTCAAACCCACATTCAGCTGCTTCTGGCAACACCAATACCTCCCCCAAAACCAGTCTTGGTTATTTGCTTGCCTTTTTCCCAGTTCCAGAGGAATTCCTGAATGGAGCAGCCTGGAAAAAGAAATCAGCCACTGAAGTGAGAAAAAGCAGCTCACAGAGCAAGTGGGCAAATTGGCAGGGAATCTTCTGGAAGAATCTTCTGGAAACGAGCCGTGAACAAGGATATGGATAAAAACCAGAGAGGCAGGAGGTGTTTGGAAGGGAGCTGCCCATTCTCCATCCTCCCAGTTGGTCCCTCTTGTCCTGGCCATCCTTTTCCCTCAGTCCTGCACGGGATAAGGCCAATTCCTGTCCTCAAAGAACTTCCTGAGGCCCTGCAGGTTGACAGGGGGGAAGTAGGGGCCGATCCTTTTCCGGATCCACCACTTCCCATCGCGGGCGTGCTTCCCCCCGGGCTGGCTGAACTTGTACCTGAAGTGTTCCCCCCGGATCCACCTGTGGGAGACAAAACAGCAGCTCAGGCCTTGCCATGGCTTCTGGGGAGAGGCTTGGAACGTGGTTTGTTCCTTTGGATCGGTGTTTTGGAGCTTTTCTGGATGGAGAAATCAGCTTGAGGGTGGCTCAGGGTGGCTCCACATCCCAGTACTCCGTGCTTCAATCCCATATCCATCCATCCATCCATCCATCCATCCATCCATCCATCCATCCAATATCCATCCAATATCCGTCTATCCATCCATCCAATATCCAATATCCATCTATCCAATATCCATCTATACACCATCCATCCATTATCCATCTATCCATCCATCCATCCATCCATCCATCCATCCATCCATCCATCCATCCAATATCCATCTATCCATCCATCCAATATCCATCTATCCATCTATCCATCCATCCATACACTATCCATCCATCCATCCATCCATCCAATATCCATCTATCCATCCATCCAATATCCATCTATCCATCCATCCAATATCCATCTATCCATCTATCCATCCATCCATACACTATCCATCCATCCATCCATCCATCCAATATCCATCTATCCATCCATCCAATATCCATCTATCCATCCATCCATCCATCCAATATCCATCTATCCATCCATCCATCCATCCATCCAATATCCATCTATCCATCCATCCATCCATCCATCATCCATCCATCCGTCCATCCATCCATCCATCCATCCAATATCCATCCACCCATCCATCCATCCATCCATCTTTGGGATGCCCACAGCCAGCAGCAGCGATGCTGGGAAGGCTTTGGGAAGCTCCCAAGCTCCTCTTGATGCCATTTAGGAATCCAGCTGTGCCTTGGGAATGATGCGTGAGCAAAGGAGCTTTAACACCCCCTGCCCTGAGCACTCCCCACACCTTTCCACAGCTAAGTAGGAAAGAATAATAACAATAAGAGCAGGAAGAAGAGGATTTTTTTCCTTTCTCAGAGCCATCCTGGAGTGTTTGTGCCTGGGAGATTTTGGAGCAGGGAGTCTGAGCCCCCAGCACCCCCTGCCCAGCCAGCGGCAGCACGGCTCTGAGCGCATCTGTTTTCCGGCTGCTGCGGGAGCTGACAGCAGAGGAGCTTTGAAAGCAGTGCAGAAAGAAACATTCATCAGTGTCAGGAAACACTCTGGGAGCTGCCCATGCCGCTGGATCCGGGGGGTTTGTCCCCCTTGATGTAGGACATGCTGACAAGGGCCGGAGCGGCGCCCGCGCCGGGAGCATCGCCGGCGTCGCCGGGCGAGTCCATAAAATACCCACGAAATAAAACTGTCAAAGTCGTGTCAGTGCTCATTTAAACCTGCTCTGCTCCACTAGGAAAATACAGACCCTGCTACTGAGCAGGGCACCGCAGCTGTGGGATCCCTGGAGTGCTGGGAAGGTCCTTCCTGCTGCTGAAATAATGAGGGACGGCTCCGATGGATTTGCCATCAGTGCTCGGCTTTGGGGAGCAGGGCAGGGTGAGGGGCTTGGAGAGAGCTGCACCCAGCCCAGGGGTGGCTCCGAACCCAAGAGCTCTGCTCCAGTCCTGCTGGGAGCCAGGAGAGCAGCACAGGAAGGATTCTCCTACAAAACCTTGGGAATATGGGATGCACAGGGAGGGTTGGAGTCCCCATCCCTGGAGGTGGCACTCAGAGCTCTGGGCTGGGACAGGGTGGGCAATGGGCACAGGTGGGACTTGCTGCACTTCAAGGCCTTTTCCAGCCTCAGTGATGCTGGGATTCTGTGTCCATCACACCCATCCTGTTTCCCAGAGCAGCTGGGGCTGCCCCTGCATCCCTGGCAGTGCCCCAGGCCAGGCTGGATGGGGCTTGGAGCAGCCTGGGACAGTGGAAGTGTCCCTGCCATGGCAGGGGTGGCACTGGATGAGCTTTAGGATCCCTTCCACCCCAAACCATTCCATGACTCAATGACTCTGAGGATGAAGGAAGATAAATGGGAAAAGGGGCCCTGAGTGGAATTTGGGGAGCACAAACCTGCATCTCACCCCCACAACCTCTGCCCTGCAGCTGCTGCCTTCACTCCAGCCTGGCCCATTCCTGCACTCCCTCTCTTCCCTGCTTTCTGAGGCTGGGAAAAGCCAAACAGGGGCTGGGGTGTTATTCCCACAGGGTTTCCTTTGCAAGAGCACAAAATTCCTGTTAATAACTGAGTGTCACTGAACAGCCTCGTCCCTGAGGGTCCAGGGAGCCACTCCAGGATGATTGGAGATTTCCAATTGCTGCCTGGCTGCTTCCTGGAATTCCCAAACCATCTCCACCTCCCAAAAATGCTTCAGAGGCTGATTTTATGGCAATCTCCTGCTCCCAGCATCCTCTGATGCTTGGGGGTTTTTCTTTCCCTAAGTGGCTGCAGAGCACTTCCCAAACTGGACCCATCTCCATATATTCCCAAAATAAATGTGAGAAAGGTGGAAAACCTGGAAGCCAGGAGGGAATATTTCCTTGCCAGGCTCAGGATGTAAAAGCTGCAGTGTTTAATACCCACTGGAGCCCCTCATTTCAGGGCTCACAGAGTTTACAAGCTCTGCCAGTGTTTATAACCTGTCTGGGTGCCTCAATCCTGGAATTATGGGGTTTTCCAGCTCCTCCAGTGCTGGTCCTGCTCCCTCTTCCCGGGATCCAGGGAGGGAAGGTGCTACAAACTCCCATCCTTCCAGGGCTCCCAGAGTTTGTGCAGTTTTGGGGCTTCCAAAAAATCTCCTGGCAGCTGGAAGGGATCCACAGATCTTGGAGACTGAGCCTGCAGGAGATTCCCTGATTCCTGCTCTGGAGAAACAGCAACAGCTTCTGCAAGGTCAGGAAGGAGCTGCCTGACCTCACCAGGATGTTCCAGGTACTCAAAGGAGGATGAGAAGCACTTGTGGGGATTTACTGAGCAAACACAAGCTGGCAGCTCCTCTTGGCTCCCTGGGAAGCAACTGGCACCAGCTCCCATTAAAAATGGTTTTAAACTGAAGGATTTGATGGGATATTGGGAAGGAATTCCTCCCTGTGAGGGCGGGGAGGCCCTGGCACAGATCCTCAGGGAAGCTGTGCCTGCTCCACCCTGGAAGTGTCCAAGTTTGGGGTCTGGTGGAAGATGTCCCTGCCCATGGCAAGGGTGGGACTGGATGGCATTCCAGGACTCTCCCAGGAGATGGAAAACCCTCTCTGCCATGAGGAAAAGGGGAGAAAAGGCTCCTCTGGCAGCTCCAACAGCGGTGCCAGGAGAGCGACAACGCCAATAGAGGAGGGACGACAGAACCACCCCAAGAACCTTTCTGCCACCACCTTTGAGGGCATCCCCACCAGCCCCTGGCCTCGGGGAGAGACCAGAAAAGCTAAAAATAACCAGCATTATTTTTTAAAGCAGTGTTTTGCCCTCAGCAGATGCCCAGCAGCAGCTGCCCCGCAGCGCCCTCGGGTACCAGCCCCTCCTGCCAGCCCCATGGGGATGGGTTAAAAATTAGCAGCAATATTGGACTCGTTGGGATGGGGGCCTAAATCTCCCAGACAGCTGTAATTAGTTCCAGAGGGTGCAGCTGTCTCCCTGCAACAGCTGAGGGGTTCCAGGGAAAAAAAAAAAAAACCAAAACCCAGTGGTGGTTTCTGTTAGAATTAATGGGCTGCCAAGGCAAGGAGGGGTGGGAGAGGGAAAGAAAGAAAGCAAAGCATGGGGTGTCTTTTTGGGGTGTTTTATCTTGAGGTTCCCTGCTCTGCTGTAAATCAGGTGGTGGGAAGCCCAAATTCATCAAGGTAAGGTTGCTCCAGCATCGCTGCTCTTGTCCCGGTGGTGGGAGGGAGCAGAAATTAATTCATCTTGGCCTAAATTGAGGGAATCAGGGCAGTTTTGGGGTTGTTTTTTAGTGCTGCTGATTCTGAGGCTCCTGCAAGGTCTGGTCCCACAGAGCTGGAGCATCCCAAAAGCAGCTGATGCTCAAAATCCCCTTGGGAAGTGGCACAGTGGGGATTTTCCTCTCTGGTTTTTCCTCTCTGGATGGGGTGGGAAGGGTGGGACAACACCAAGGGCAGAGCAAACTGTGGGGGAAAAAACCCAAAAACTGGCTCCAGATGGATCCAAGGCTGGAATTCACCCTGCCAAGGAAGAGAGATCCCATGGCCACCAGATTTCCCAGCCTGGGGGAAATCCTGCCAGCTTGGGATGAGCTCTGCCTTCCCTGAAATACTGAGGGTTTTTTTTCCCCAAAGAAAACCCCTTAAACTTCCCTGCAGGGCTGTGGAATTCAATTCTGGTAATAGCTGAGGGGTTCTTTTCCACCTCATCCCAGTGAGGCCTGGATTTTCCAGGAATTCCCAGTCCCTGCCTGCTCTCAGCACTGCTCCAGAGTCACCTCTGTCCCTCTGGGGAGGGTCCAAACCCCAAATTGGCTTCTGCAAAGTTCAAATATGACCAAGCTCTTCCCATGGCTTGGGCTGACTCCACAGATCCCAGCCCAGGTATCGAGTCCAGTCACTTTTAAATGGGAAATAAAATAAAATCCCATATAAAAGGATCCCAAATGCCCCATTCCCCTGTGCTCCAAAGCACCCAAAGGGAAGCACCAGCTCCCTCACAAACACCACCACTACAAATCCAGCTCTTCACACCCATGGTGGGGCTTTTCCAACAAAGTGCTACTTTAATTGGAATAAAAATCCTGAAGTGACCATGATTTAATATCAGAGACACCAAACAGACCCAAAAACCTGGGTTTTTTTTTCCCCTCCTGTGGGCTAAATCTGATTTTTGTTTCCTTTGATTGTTGCAGCCTTTTCCATGGTGTGTTCAACACTTCTTAATTTCTCAGCCCAAGCCCTCCTGTTCAGATTTATGAGGGCTGGGCTTTTATGAACTATCCACTGCCCCAGAATATTTGGGAAATCCACATTCCCCAAACATCACCAGCCTCGAGGTCCAAGCTTCCCACTCAGGCAGGCCCTTCAACAATGCCCTCATTTTTAATCAGTCACCTGTTTCTCATTTGAAGTTTATCACACTTGAAAAAATACTATAATTTCTTGAGTTGTAAAGAACCCTCCAAACTTTGGTCTCCGAAATTTCATTTCGAAGGCATTAACTCATTCTGAAAGTCCCTTGGCTATTGAAGGTGTAGAGTTTCCATTAACAGAACAAACTCCGTGGAGGATGGAGTGCAAGGTTCTTATGGAAAACAGCCCCTTCCCCTAATTATTTAGTCTAGCAGGGAATGAAAATAATTAAGTCTCAAAATTCCCTTTGGAGTGGAGGGAGGGGGGAATAAGGGTAGGAAAATTAGGAGTTTTTTCCACCCAGCTACTGTGGTGGGAATGAAGGGATCCCTAAGGTTGGCAGCAAATTTTCCCCTCAATTGGGATAAAAGTCCAGGATCATGGAATTACAGGGTCAGGGATGGTTTGGGATGGAAGGGAGGTTAAAAATCATCCAGTTCAGTTAAATCATCCAGTTCAGTTAAATCCTTCATTGTCCAGTTAAAAAACCATCCCCTGCCAAGGGCACCAGGCCACAGAGGGCAGGGTTCTGGGATTTTGGGAAGGAATTCCTGGCTGGGAGGGTGGGCAGGCCCTGGCACAGGTGCCCAGAGCAGCTGGGGCTGCCCCTGGATCCCTGGCAGTGCCCAAGGCCAGGCTGGGCAGGGCTTGGAGCAGCCTGGGACAGTGGAAGGTGTCGGGGTTGGAACTGGACGAGCTTTAAGCTCCTTCCCAACCCAAACCATTCCAGGATTTGGGGATTTTTACCATCTTGGGGTTTACAAAGCACCTCAGAGGAACCATTTTGGTGAAAGTGAGAAGCTTTCTGTGCCTCAGCTGGAGAAGGAGTCTCTCTCCTCAGGAGCTTTGGGGGATGCAGTGCCCTAAAGCTGGAAAACATCAGTGGGATCCAAGGGGAACTTCATTCCACACAGAGCCCTGGACCTGCATCCCTGTTTGCAGTGCATCCTCAGAGCCTCAAATGGAAAACATTAGCAGCAGCATAACATGGCTCGAGTTGATCCAAAATGCCCCAAAAAATGTTTTCTCAGCTAAAAATAACTCCATCAACAAAACAGACGCTTCTGGGACAAAATTCCTTTTGTGTAAAACCTCGGAGTTTTCCTCTGTGCCTTTCCCTGGCTGATGTTGGCTTTGTCTCTTCCTTGAAAACACAAACAATTCCAAGAGCAGTGTCCACAAACTCAGTAATTCCTGCAGGGCTGTTTTGCCTTTGAAACACCTCAGGAGGTCCATGGAAATGGTGGGGTTTGAGCTGAGCTCACAAAGAGAACGTGGCAAAAGCCCCAGAGCTGAGGGGCAGGAAAGCACAGCAGGAGGGACCAATCCTGGCCAGGAGCAGCAGCACCGAGCCCTGCATGGATCTGCTGGGAATGGGCTCATCCCAAGGGTCCCTGTGGCCCCTCCAGGGGGAACTGAGGTGCTGGCAGCACTTTGGTGTCCATCAAAGCCACCCTAAATCCCTAAATCCCACCCAAACCCCACCTGGGTCCCATCAAACACAAACCCCAAGAGGAACCTCCTGTGCACGCCCAGGATGGGAAGAAGGTGGATCAAGTTCTCCCTTGGGATAACTCCAGGCTCACCTTGGAGGGTCTCTGCCTGCAAAGGGGTTTGTGGCCAGCAGGGACAAGGTCTCCTCCTCCTGGGCCAGCAGCTTCCCAGCCAGGTGGATGATCCATTCGTTCTGCTCATAGGTCTTGGGGAAGGAAGGAGAAATGGAAATGTCAGGAGCTGCTGGGCTTTTCCTGGAGTGTTACTGGGATTAAGGATTTCTGGCCTTGGGGAGGGATTTTGGTGGATTTGGGTGGGAAATGGTGAATTTCCCAGTGTTTCTGCACATGTCCCATGGGATCCTTGAGGTCCAGACAGAGACTGGCACCCTCAGGGAGGAGGGAGAGCTTCCCTGGGTTTGTCTCATCTCATCTGCCAATTCCTACCCCAAGTATTTGATTCAAATCACTGATTTAGCAGCAGACCCCACAGGGGAACCATACCAGCACATTTTCTATGGATAACCCATCCATCCTTCTCATCCAGATTGCTTTCCCCTGGGAAAAGGGTTTGGGTTGCTTCCCTTGTGTTATCCAAAGGAACACAGAAGAAAGTGGCTTCTCTATTCCCAGTTCCTGTCTCCTCTTTATTTCCTGCTGTTTGATCCATCCCCTTCAAATTCCTTCCTCCCAGAACCCCTTCTGGAGCAGCACAGTGGCAGAGTTTGGCTCTGAATTCAGCTCATCCCGAGGAAGCAGGGATTTGGCCTGGATGATACTTATGGATCCCTTCCAGCTCCAGACATTCCCTGATTCTGTGATTTCCCTCCCTGCAGGAGGAATCCTGCTCTCTGCTCTTCTTCAGCCTCCCTAGCAGCGTTTCCCCACGGTGATTTTCTGAGATTTTCTGCTTTCTGCAGGAGTTTTCCTGGGTGGATTTTGGAGTGCAGGCAGTAGGGGACACTGTGGGAAAGGGAAAGGCGGGAGCTGTACCTGCGGGGCTCCCAGCAAAGCCCAGCCCCGAGGCAGAGCTGCTGCCAGAGCTCCCTCCCCTCCTGGCCCGCTTTGTTATTCCTGTCACCAAGGGAAACGGGAGAGAAACCATGGAAAACACCACGGCCCATCGGGGCAGCTCTACCTCACAGGGTTTCTGACCCCAGCTCATCACGAGTGAGAGGAAAACCACAGTGATTTCAGCCAAAAAAGCTCCTCACAACGATGACTCTCCCCCTTCTGCTTCCGTCCCGCTCCCTCCATCTGCTCTCATTCATCAGGGGTGGACGATGGGGATGGGGACGGGGATGGGGACGGGGACGGACGATGGGGACGGGCGATGGGGACAGGGATGGACGATGGGGACGGGGACAGGGATGGACGATGGGGACGGGGATGGACGATGGGGACGGGGACGGACGATGGAGACGGGGGATGGACGATGGGGACAGGGATGGACGATGGGGACGGGGACAGGGATGGACGATGGGGATGGGGACAGGGACGATGGGGACGGGGACGATGGGGACGGGCAATGGGGACGGGGACAGGGACGGGGACAGGGACGGGCAATGGGGACGGGCAATGGGGACAGGGACGGACAATGGAGACGGACAATGGGGATGGGGATTGACGATGGGGACAGGGATGCTCCCTCCACCAGCCCCCAGTGCCACCTCCTGGGTTCTCAGGAAGGGACAGGGACACCGTGGCACTGAGGCCATGGTGGTGCTGACACAACAGGAGAGCTGGTGAGCGCTGGAAGCAGGAGGGGGATGTGCCACACCAACCTCACCCGGGTCCCAGGGAGAGCTGGCGCTGTCCCCATCCCTGCCCCAGGCCTGGCTGTGTCCCCATGGGTCACTCCCTGCCAGTCTCTGTGTCCCCCAACAGCTCTGGGATGCTGGAGGGGCTCAGGTTGGGATTTGGGAAGGTGGTGCCACCCTGGCTGGGACAGAGGAGCTCCCAGAAGGTGCCACAGCACAACACAAGTGACACCTTCAGCATCCTGAGTTTCCCTGGGACATCCCAGTGCTCTGGATGATGTTAAACACCGTTTCCAGGAGAGCCTGGGAGGTTTGGGAGCTCCTGTGTGCAAGCTGGGAAGCAGCAGGAGGACGGGAACAGGAACCACCAGAGATCCCCAGCTGGAGCTTGAGGAGGCCCCCAAACCTTGTGAGCCTGACTGGGAACCAGGAGGCTCCAGGAAGGTGGGATCGGCTCCCGTGGCCTCCAAATTGTTAATTAGCAGCTCTGTGCTCACCAGAGTTTGGACTTCTGGTCTGTAAAGTGTTTTTCTTGTAAAATTTACAACATGTCTGGCCCCAGTGAAGTCTGCGGTGAGAAATTTCCAGGCGGTGCAGCCCCCGCCCCCCTCCCCGGGCTGTGCTAACGACCCTGCTTAACTCATTACCCTGCAAAGTGATACCCTGGAAAAGGGGGAAAGGAGTCCAGGAGATGCCCTGGAAAAGGGGGAAAAAGAGTCCAGGAGATGCCCTGGAAAAAGGAGAAAAAAGAGTCCAGGAGATGCCCTGGAAAAGGGGGGACAAAAAGAGTCCAGGAGATCCGGGCTGCACCCAGGGAAGAGCCACTCCAAGGGGCTCCTCTGTCCGTGGATCCAGCTGGATCTGCATGGAGGGATCTGAGTGTGCAACACAGAGCCTGAACCACCCTGGGCATTGATTACAGGAGAAAAAAGAATCCAGGATAGAGGCACACATTGCTGGGAGGGGGGCTGGCCTGTTTTGGGGTCAGCTTTAGGGTTTGGATCTTCAATGAGCACGAGAAGCAGCTGGGAGTGATCCTGCACAGCAATGGATCCCTGGGCTGCTCCATCTCCATCATCTCCATCCAGACATGGACCACAACTCCCTCAGCTGCTCCTGCCCTCCCTGGGGCCACACAGAGCCTGGGCTGGATCCACAGTGGGGTTACTGGGGAACCCCATCCCTGTCCTGAGCACTCCTGGGGAGCTGCAGCCCTTCCCTTGCACGTCTCTGGAGAGTTTTCATTCAGTTCTAGCACAGAAAGCCACTCACACACCAAGCCCATGGCCAACTCCAGCACAGCAGAGCTGAGGGGTCCCACAGTAACCCAGCCCTGAAGCCAAAGCCTGTCTGTGATCATGGACACCCTGTGCAGATCCATGGAAATAGGCAGCTCTGCAGCCAGGTCACCCTCAGCTGTCCCTACAGCTGGGACAAAAATTCCTATTTCAGGTACAACAGAGGGCACTAACAAAGAACTTGGGGCACTTTTTGCTAAGCTTTGAACTCCTGATGGGTTTCAGCCTCGTGCAGAGCTCAGGCAGACACTTCCCCCCATCCTTCCATGCCAGTCTCACCCCAAATGCCACTTGGGGCAGGGGTTTGCTCCTTGTCCCAGCCACACCTGAGGAGCTGAGCATCACTGCCCCCCTCCCCAGCACTGCCCTGCAGCTGCTGGCACCCCCTGACCTCCCCACCCCAACACCTTCCCAGGGAATAAACACGGTGTTCTCACCTTGAACACATTCACTGCTGTCCAGGAGCATTTAACAACTGCACAGAACTGAAACCCACAGCTCTGCTGAGGCAGGCACCAGCCAGGAGCCAGAGCAAAGCTGCCACAGTAGCAACCAAAGCCTGCTGATAACAAAGCCAAGGGAACATTATCATCCCCAAAAAAAACCCCCAAAAAACCCCCTGGAGCTACAGGGAACATGTTCCCAACTGAAATAATAATAATAAGGAGGCTTTTCCTTGAGCTTTAATTGGTCATTTAATGAAAAAGGGCTGGGGATTAGTGTGGTGTTTTATGGAATCTCGGGGCTGGCACGGGCACAGGAGGAGGTCAGGATGAGATGCACATGTGGGAACAGCTGGAAACTTGGCACAGCAGCCCAGGGTTATTATTTCACATGGTTGGGAGCCCTGAGTGCTTTCAGGTCGGAGTCAGTGGCTGCCAGAGGGGCAGGGCAGGTTCCATTTCCCTGCTGTGGTGTGAGGGGCTGTTTGTGTGTCACAGCTGAGCCACGGGGGATGCAGCACGGGAATTCCACCATGGAATTCCACCACTCTCACTCCATAGCCACCCTGCTGTAGTTGAGCACCTCCAGCACTGCTGTTCAGGGAGCGTGAGCTGGCAGGAGGAATAATCCCTGTCCCACAGAAAGGAGGCCACAGTTAATGGCACCCTTTGTTTTATGGAATTCCAGCTCACCATCACTTGTTCCCATCCTGCTGTCCAAGGAAGGTGCATTCTATCATCTCCATCTGCAATAACCCCATGGAAACATGGAATGGTTTGGATGGGACCCCAAAGCCCATCCAGTGCCAGCCCTGCCATGGGGAGACACCTCCCACTGTCCCAGGCTGCTCCAAGCTCTGTCCAACCTGGCCTGGGACACTGCCAGGGACCCAGGGGCTCCACAGCTTCTCTGGGAATTCTATTCCAGTCCTTCCCCACCCTCACAAGGAAGAATTTTTCCCTAATTTCATCTCTTTTTTTTATTTCCTGTGAGTTTCCCAAAGCCATGTCTCCATCCCGATGTGCATGAGTCTCTAAAAGCCATCCCTCAATCCATCCCATCAGAAAATCCTTGGGAAAGCAGCTGCTCCCTGAAGGAGGCAGGAATAAAAGGCTGCATGAGAGGGCAGAGCAAGACTTTGGGAATCAGCTCCTGGATCCCACCTCTGCAGGGAAAGGCCACACCTGGCACAGCTCCTCTATCACCTCTGGCTGGGGGAAGAAAAGTCCCTTTGTTCCAGAGTGGGGTCTGGGCAGGGCCACTGGACAGGAACCACTCCCTAAGGCAAGGGCTGATCCAGGATTTATCAGGATTTACCCAGGGCACCCCAGGATATCTGCTGTGGCATTCTGGGCACTGCCCTGGCACTGCTGCTGCAGGAGCTGAGGCTGCCTGGAATTCTGCACAGGGAGACAGAGACCCAGGCAGGAGGAAACCAAACCCTCCCCGTGCACAGGAGCAGAATGGGAACCAAGGGAGCTGAGCAGGGGAAGGAAGGCAATGGAGAAGGTGAGCTGGGTGCAGGGAGCACTGAGGGCTGCTGGGGACACCCACACCTCCTCCCCCGGGCAGATTTTCCCTCTGAGCACCTTCTGGCTGCAAGGCTGAGGCAACAGGAGGCTCCAATCAAATATCTGACAAGAACACGCACCTGCCTTCTCTAGAAATGGGGTTACTTTGCCTCAGCTCTTCCAGCTCATGCATAACCTGCAGTTTCCATCACTCTGTTACCACCCAGAGCACCAGCCCTGCTGCTGGAGGCTCTCTCTGCTCTCAGGAAAGCAGCTGAAGGTTCTTTATAAATATCTTCATCTCTGGAAAACACACATTGCACCCCAGAGCATCCCAAGCTCTGCTCCACAGCAGGTTTTACATCCCCAGACTTTGGGAGCAGCTTCAAGGAATGATCCAACAAACACTGGGCTTTGAATCCAGTCTGAGGACAGCAGGATTCTGTTATTTTGGAGCAGTTATTCTTTGATAAGCACCAAGAGGGTGCCTTTGTGTGGGCCATGCAGTCCCCACACAGAATAAATACCCCTCATGTCACAATAAGGAAGGGAAAAGCCCTTCCCTTGGATTTTTCCTTTTCCACTGGTGGACAACAACCCTTTGGGACAATAAACATCCAACTTCTGTAGAATCCACAACAGCAGCAGAACTGAGCAGCTCAAAGCCCCAAAAGTATGAGCAGCATTTTGTTTTCTGGTTGTTATTGATCAGTAATGCTGAATCCAGGAACTGGAATGATTTTTGTGCCAGCCCAGCTCAGTGTTGGGCTATTCCTGAAATTCCACCATAAACCAGAAGTCAAATAATTACAGGAGGGTTGGCATCAGTAGCTGGAGCACAGATAAGCCTTTAACAATAAACCAGCATGTTTGTGCACTACACATGGAAGTGTCAAGGGGGGCAAAAGTTACTCCTAATGCTTCACCTCAATTTTGTGGCATTAAATCCCATTCTGCCATTTCAGCCTGCTCTGAGGTGCTGGCACAGGGTGCCCAGAGCAGCTGTGGCTGCCCCTGGATCCCTGGCAGTGCCCAAGGCCAGCTTGGAGGCAAAATCCCAGTGAATCCTGCAGCCAACCCAGGCTGGAAAGCTCCTGGGGGATCCCGGGCTGGTTTCTCAGGTGCTGAGGAGGTGCAAAGAGGAGCCTGTCAGGAGCAGCACAAGGGATGGGAAATCTCCTTCCCTCAAGCCCGGGGCTTTTGCAGAGCCTGTCAGAGGTGGGAATGTCAGCCCTGGAGCTGGGGCAGAGGGTGCCAGAGAACCCCAGAACTTCTGGGAACAAATTCAATCTAATGCAGAGGCTGAACTCGCTGAGCTCTATGGGCTCTGTGCACTCCCACATGGCTTTTGCACGACCCCTCTGCCTCCACAAGCTCCTCCTGGGCTTTCAGCTCCTGCTTCTCCTCCTTTCTGCTGCTCTGGGGGCACTCAAGGTGCGAACAACACCCAGGGATTTCCGTGGCTGTGCAGGACAAGCAGCAGATCTGCAGCTCCCAGTGCTCCAGCCGAGCTGTGGCCATTCCAAACGGGATTTACTGCCCTGCTTAAGCAGGTATTTACATGCCTGAGCATCCCAGCTCACTGCCCTGCCCGGGCAGCTCGCCTGCCCACTGCTCTCCACAACAGTTATCCCCATTCCCCCTGTTTTCCAAGAGTTATCCCCATTCCCACTGCTCTCCACAACAGTTATCCCCATTCCCCCTGTTTTCCAAAAGTTATCCCCATTCCCACTGATCTCCACAACAATTTTCTCTATTCCCACTGTGTTTTCCACAAGAATTATCCCCATTCCCACTTTCCAGCCTGCCACAGCAAAGAGACCTTCAACACTAATTGCTGCTAATTAGCTGCTGTGAACACACCTCGAGAGACCAACAGGTGAATGGGAACACTTGGGGGAAGCTTTCAGTGAGTTAAACACTAAAAGTAATGGATGAAACAGTAATAATAATGAAATAAACACTAATAACAGTGAATTGCACACTAATAACAGTGAACTGCACACTACAAATAATGAATTAAGCACTACAGATGATGAATTAAACAGTAATAATATTAAATCTAACAGTGAGGATGCAAAGAGGCTGAGTTATTTCCTCTTCCTCCTCCCAGGTACACCAGCACCCCTTGGCACAGCCCACACTCTGCTCTGCACAGCAGCACCTGAGTCCCATCCTTCAGCTTCAAACCTCAGATCCCTTTTAGTCAAAACCTTCAGGATATTTCTGCCCTGGGCAGAGCCTTTTTCACACCTCAGACACAACCTGAGCCTGGGGGAGCTGATTTCTCCCCAAAACACAGCCTGAGTTCAGCCCCCAGCCCCATCCACCCCCTGCACCTTTCCCTAATCCCAGGCACTGCTCCTGGCTGCACTTTGGACCTTGGCTGAGGTTTTCCTGAGGGATAAGCAGCCCTAATGCAGATTAAATGAAATTCCAGCACACACAAACCAGCGGGGTAAATATCAAACCACGGCCTGATGTCAGGGCCCAGGAATCCCAAAGGCTCCAAAATGAAAATACCACGGGGACAGCAAACCCAGGGGCTTGGAGATATTCCAGGAGAGGATGCAGGGACAAAGAGAAAAGCCTGGGGTACTCTGAGATGGGTTTTCCTCGTGCCACTGCTGAGTGTCAGTTCTGGAGAACCCAGCCCATGTCACATGGGTAAGATTTGCAGAATAAGCTAAACAAGAATTAACATTCAAGTTCCCCCCTTATTTAATTGCTGGCTGTCACCTGTTTGCTGATATCACGTGGGGACAAGATTTGGAGGGACCAATGTCCACGTGTGGGCAGGTGGGGAATGGGAGCTGCTGTCCCCAGGGGTGTCCCCAGCAGGGATTCTTGGTATTGCTAAGAAACCCTTAAAAAAAACCTTCACATCAAATTGCCAAGAGTTTCATTACAGTAGCACAGTCCTTTAGGAACACAACCTTTGTTCTTGGTTTTTTTTTTTTTTTTTTTTAAACATAATTAACTCAGCCACTGCTTCCAACATTCCCCTGTGATCCCAACACGTAGTAAATCCATGTAATTGCTTTTTCCTGGTCAAGGAAGGCCCAGGCTTCCAGAGGCACCTACCTGGAAGGCAGCGAACCACATGAGCCAGTCGAGGCGGTAGTGGTAGGGGGAGATGAGGCACGGCCTCCTCCTCAAGTCCCCAGGCTTGCACTTGAACTCAAACTCCTCCCAGACTGCTGTGGGGTCATTGGGATCCAGGCTGGACGTTCCCTGAAGGATCACTTCTGTCCTCTCCTTGGTGATGCTGGGGGGTGCAGCAGGATGTTGTTATTGGGCTCAGATAATGGAAAATCATAAATCACAGAAAGGTTTGGGTGGGGAAAGCCCATCCAGTCCAACCCCAACACCTTCCACTGTCCCAGGGTGCTCCAAGCCCTGTCCAGCCTGGCCTTGGGCACTGCCAGGGATGGGAATCTCTGGGAATCTGTGCCAGGAAGGAAGGAGAAGGATTTCTCCCCATATCTCAGCTGAAAGCTCTGGTTCATGAGAGCCCATATGGAACACGAGTCACTGGCCTGGAGGCACAGTTGGATCCAGAGGTTCTCTGGGTCCTGGGACCTTCCCCTCTCCAGCAGCAAAGTGAAATTCCATCCTCTTCCTTTTACCAGCTGCAGCTGCTCCAGCCCCAGGGCCAGCTGGGATCCATCAGGATGATCCTACAGGACAGGTGGGGCTGTGGTTCTGGACCAGAGCAGCTCATGAGCACTGCCCTGTGCCTCAGCTGCAATCCCAGCACGGAGCAGTGGGAATGGCAAACTGCAGGGAATGGCCATGGAAACACCACCCTGGAGTCCTGGCTGAGCTGCCAGAGACACCCACCAGCCCCAGGAGCTGCTTCCCATGCTGAACACAGAAACCTGTCTGGAAAAGCTCTGCCAGAGACACCCACCTGCCCCAGGAGCTGCTCCCATACTGAACACAGAAACCTGCCTGGAAAAGCTCTGCCAGAGACACCCATCTGCCCAGGAGCTGCTTTCCATGCTGAACACAGACACCTGCCTGGAAAAACTCTGCCAGAGACACCCACCAGCCCCAGGAGCTGCTTCCATACTGAACACAGAAACCTGCCTGGAAAAACTCTACCAGAGACACCCACCTGCCCCAGGAGCTGCTTCCCATGCTGAACACAGAAACCTGCCTGGAAAAACTCTACCAGAGACACCCACCTGCCCCAGGAGCTGCTTCCATACTGAACAAAGAAACCTGCCTGGAAAAGCTCTGCCAGAGACACCCACCAGCCCCAGGAGCTGCTTCCCATACTGAACACAGAGCCACAGAAACCTGCCTGGCAAAGCTCTGCAGCTGCAACACCCTCTGGATTTTTTTCTACTTTGATTTTGCCTCCTCCAGCACAAGAAACTGAAAATTTGGGAGCACATAACCTCCACCTTCCGCCCTGATGGCTCCCAGGGAGAGATGCTCCCAACCTAAGGAATGCTGAGCATCTCCTCTTATAATTGTTGCCTCCATTGAGGAGATCTGTGGATTCTCCAGCCAAGTTCCATTTTATCCCCTGGGCTGAGCTCTGAGCCATGGCCAGCTGCCCAAGGCTCAGGAACACCCTGTAAATCAGGGACACCAAATTACCAATAAAAGCCTGCTCCTACTGTGTGATCCCAAACCTGTCAGCTTTCACATCATCCCAGATTCATTATAAGCTGCAATCCTCTTTTTATTGGTTTACATAGGCTGGAATTACCAACATATTCCAGCAGCATTTCAGCACATGCTCTGTAGGGCCTGGTAACTGCTGAAACAGAAACCAAGGGCTGGAGAAGAAAAAGGACAACAGCCCAAAGAAAACAATCTCCTGGAGCTTCACCACTCCAGCCTTCAAAGAGCTTCAGGGCTTATTTCTCTCTCTCTAAAAAAAGAGGAAATTTTGGCATTTTCCACAAGTGTTGATGTTTTTAATATTTTTCTCGGGTTTTTTTCTGTCCACAGAAATTTCTGCTATTTGAAAAACTGAGGAAAAATGATATTAATTTGATGTGTCCTCAGCATCTCCACTGCTTGTGGTAGGACTCGTTCCTCCCCTTCACTGGGGAGGCCAGACCTTTAACAGCCAAACTGCTTGACCTTCTGCAAAATATACTTATATTTATATTTATATTTATATTTATATTTATATTTATATTTATATTTTATTTATATCTATATATTACTTTTATTTATATTTATAAATTTATATATAATTTACATTTAATTCTATATTTATATTTATATTTATATTTATATTTATATTTATATTTATTTAATTTCCCAAGCTAATCACTGGAAAAATCTGCTACCAAGAGCTGCTGTGGATGTTTTCAGGAGGGAGAGCAAAGGGGTGCAGGGGAAGAGAAGCTCACCAGAAATAAAGAGGGCTGGAGATGGTGAAGATATCCTGGATGAACTCTCCTATAGATATTTTCATCCTGCTCCTATGGATATTTTCATCCTGCTCTTACATTTGCTATGTCGATGGAATGAGCTGACTCATAGACAGCTCAGAGAAAATAAATTCAGTGGGAAAGAAACCTGCTCCTTTTCTCCTTATTTCTCATGAACAGGTAATCCATACATTGGAATTTAGTGGGAAAGGAACCTGCTCCTTTTCTCCTTATTTCTCATAAACAGGTAATCCATACATTGGAATTTAGTGGGAAAGGAACCTGCTCCTTTTCTCCTTATTTCTCATAAAGAGGTAATCCATACATTGGAATTTAGTAGGAAAGGAACCTGCTCCTTTTCTCCATCTCTCTCATAAATAGATCTATCATACACTGTATTTCACAGGGAAAGAGACCTGCTCCTTTTCTCCATCTCTTTGATATTCCAGGCCTGCTGGAAGGATTTCTCTTCAGGCTGAAGGCACACAGCAGCTCTGGCTCTGGAATACCCTGGAGGGAGCTCTGGGACGTGCCAGAAAGGCCCAAAGGTACCTCCCAAAGGCTCCGTAGGTGTTGACAATCCTGAGGGAGTTGAAGGAGGTGTTCATGACCTGTCTGGAGCTGAGCAGGTTCAGCACCACCGGGATGCTCAGGTAGGTGATGAGGAGGCCCAAGGAGATGTTCAGCACTCTGCGGACACAGGAGCCTGTGGGGGACACCAAACCAGAGCACACGGAGGTGATTTCACTGCTCTGCTCCCACCTCCATCCCCATTCCCATCCCCATCCCATTCCTGCTGAGTCTTTGCTTCTTTTTGCCAGGGTTGGGATTAAATGCACAAGTCAGTGTTTCTTGTTGGGACTCAGATGTTTGTGAGTTCTTATCCATGTTACAGTCTCACAAACCCTGAGTTCTGCAGCACTTCACTCTGACAAACTAAAAATGGGGCCCCATCTCTCTCTCTACAAGGTCTTTTAAGGATAAACTGTCCAGTTAAGAAAGGACACCTCAATTATTTTCACTTTCAACCCAATAACCAACCACTCATGGCCTGCAATGGGGACTTTTTATCCAATGACACAAAACCACCCAAACCCATGGAGAAGAAGGTGAAGAAGCAGGACCAGCCTCTGCCCTAAAACCTCCATCTGGCTTTAGATATATTACTATATTCTAAACCCTTAAACTCTTGAGTTTTCCACCCTGTGATATCACACACTTCTATTCAAACTCCACGCCCACAATCTCAGTTCTGTCATTCCATTTTGGAAGCTTCTCCACGGCCTCAGGTCAATGCAGTGTTCTCCTGGGGGTCAGTGCCTGGCAGCACAGAAAGGCTGAAATTCTCAGCAGCCAGGGTTCCAGCACATCCCCATTCCCAATTTCCCCATCCCCATTCCCATTCCCATCCCCACTCGCATTCCCCATTCCCATTCCCATCCCCATCCCTATTTCCCATTCCCATCCCCATTCCCATTCCCCATCCCAATATTCCCATCCCAATATTCCCATCCCCATTCCCCATCCCCATTCCCATCCCCATTCCCAATTTCCCCATCCCCATTCCCATCCCCACTCCCAATTTCCCCATCCCCATTCCCCATCCCCATTCCCAGTTTCCCCATCCCCATTCCCCATTCCCAGTTTCCCCATTCCCAATTTCCCCATCCCCATTCCCACCCTGCCCTTGCCACAGGCCTCTATCTCTGCTGGCATCTCCCTTTCTCTAAACAGTCTGAGCAAGGGCTAAAAGGAAAAATGTCTAAAATGTGACATCAATCATGGCTTTAATACAGGGGAAAAACCACAGCTGGCACCTGCACCTTGCTGGGGATCAGCCTCCTGCTCTGGGAGCCTCCTCCTGCTGCTGCCCCGAGCTCTCCCCACCCTCAGGGCTTTTCCTTCTGCAAAATCCCAATTCCCAGAGCTCCTGGAGGAGATGAGTGTTGCTGTGCCAGCATCTGGGATGGGGTTTGCAGCAGCAGCAGCACCAGGGGCTGGGCTGGATCCCAGGCCACAATCAGACAAATAAGCAGAGGTGACCCCTGAGGGGCTCCTTCCCTCATGGCCCTTTTCAATTTATTTAACATTAACAGCCAAGGGATCAGATTCAAAGCAATGGCGTGGAGCTTTCCCCTTATCTCTGCAGGAGAGGGATGTTTATTTGAACCTCTCTCAGAAGCTATTAATAATTGTTTAGTCTGAGAACATTTCTGGAGAACTGTTTGAATCGGGCCTTCCCTCACCCCCTGTGCGGCTGGGTATGAGGCTTTGGGGCATTTTTTGGGGATTTTTTAGATGGGTTGAACTTCTTTCCCTGTAATTCAAGAGCAGGTACAGGCACAGAGCCTCCCCTGGCTCCTCAGCACTCCATGGCCATGCAGGGCCTGCTCATCCTTCAGCAGGAGGGATTCTCCTCCTGTCTCCAGGCCCTTGGGGTCACAGCCCCTCAATCAGAGAGAAAAAGGGGTTAATTCAGGGGAAAAAATAACCTAGATGGAGCAAAAAGTGGGGATAGGCACCAGTGGGATCTGGATGGGAAGTGGAGACCTCAGTAGGAATCAAACACTTCAAGGATTGGCCGCAGAAAATCAGGATATGGCTGGGGGCTCTCCTGTCTTCTGCTCTGGCGCCCAGGACTGAGGGTTCCCCTGAGCCTCTTGGCACCCATCAGCACCAGCTCAACAGCCCCAGCTTCCTGAGCAGAGAAAACACTCAGGAATTCCAATTCCCACAATATTACAGACACCCCACCCCTCCTGAGGGATGGACATTCCCCCTGCTCGGACACCCTGGCTCAGCCAGCCTTTCTGGAGAACATCACAGAAAAGGTGCAAGTTCCTCCAAACAGGATCTGCCTCCCCCTCACAGTGACTCCCTTTGGCTTCTCCTCCCAAAAACAAGGTGCAGCCTCAGTGTTGTTTGGGGTTGGAGGCATAAATGGAGTTGGGAGGAAAGTTTGAGACTTTCACAGCCTCTAAAGCAAAGCTCCAGGAGGGGAAAAGCTGATAAAGATTTCTTCCAGCAAAATATGTGAAATAAAAGGCAAAATTTAACGAAGCTGCGTTGCTGGACCTCCCATTTTTGGTTAATGAGCTGCTTCTTGGTAGAAAAGACTGGAGACAGATGCTGCCTCTTGTTGACATTTTTCCTTCCTCTGACAGATGTTTGGGATATTTAACCCCAGCAGCTGTGATTGTTGTTGATATTACAGGCAATTTGTTGCTTATATGCGGTTTATAAAAATGCTGCACACACCACTCTCCATCTGTTCCGCAGCCTCATGAGAAACATCCCAGTGCTGCTTCTCCTGGATCAGGGCAGCTTGGAAAGCGCCTCTGGAAGGGGAAATCAGCCACCTCGAGCCCTTTTTTCCAGCTACAACCCCCCCTGTATTTGTTTTTTCACATCCATGGGATGAGCAGGAGCTCTCCTCCTCCCTGGTTTGGGGAATTCTCTCCCCACCACGATGGTGGCCATGCTACCAGTGGTGGCCACCAGCAGCTGCTCCTTCCACCATCCCAGGCTGCTCCAAGCCCTGTCCAGCCTGGCCTTGGGCACCTCCAGGGATGCAGGGGCAGCCACAGCTGCTCTGGGAACCTGTGCCAGGGCCTGCCCACCCTCCCAGCCAGGAATTCCTGATTCCCAATATCCCACCCAGCCCTGTCAGTCTGAAGCCATTCCCTGTGTCCTGTCTCTCCATCCTTTGTCCTAAGTCTCTCTCCATCTCTCCTGATGCCCCTTTAGGAACTGGAAGGGGCTCTAAGTTCTCTCTGGAACCTTCTCTTTAGCATGCCTTGAAGGAGAGCAAGTGAGGAGAGCAAATGTGAGAACCCAGCTTCTCACCCCACCTCAAGTCCCACTGGGTGCTTTATCCTTGACTTTAAACAGTCAAAAAAAAAATTAAAAATAAATAAGTTAAATCATGAAACTCCACATTCTTATTTTGAGTTTGAGTCACTGGAGGCAGAGCAAGGACTGACTTGAGAGCTGCAGCTGCCTGGACTTGCTGTGACATTGATCCTGCAGAGGACATGTCCCAGAAACAATGTCCCCATGGCAATGTCCCTGTGACAATGTCCCCACAGACCCTCGCCTGTCACCATCATATTTTCTGAAAAATCCCTTCACCAGGATTTCGTCTCATGAGAAGCCTCAGAGAAAAATGAAAACAATAATTATCTGATTTGCTTCTCCTGTGTTTTGCTGCTTTGGAATGGGTTTGGAGATTGTTTACTAACTGACCATTGTTTTATTGGTTTGATGTGAATTGTTTTGACTTAATGGCCAATCACAGTCCAACTGTGTCGAGGCTCGGGAAAGAGTAATGAGTTTTTCATTATTATCTTTTCAGCCTTCTGTCTGTATCCTTTCTGTATTCTTGAGTGTAGTTTAGTATAGTTTTAGTATAGTATTCTATAATATTCTGTAATATAATATTCTATAATATAATATTCTAGAATATAATATTCTATAATGTGGTATGATAATATAATATAATATAATATAATATAATATAATAATAAATTACCCTTCTAAGAACATGGAATCAGATTCATCATTCCTTCCTGCCACCGACAATACCACGATCACCAACCACCCACCAGCCTCGCATCACCAGGTCCAGGCCCCCTGCACCCAGAGCAGCAGAGCTTTGCTTTGAAGACAAGACCTTTGTGGCCAAGCACACCAAAATCCCCCCTTTTTCCCTCTCTGGGGTGACTCACCCAGGGAAGGGCTCTGTCCCCGCGTCCCCGGGCGCTGCAGCCGCGCCGCTCGCTCCCGCAGCCGCGAGCCCAAGAGCAGCCCCAGGCTGGCGTCGTCAAAGCAGGCCAGGCTGGGCACCATGGTCAGCCAGTTCAGGAAACTCAGGTTCCCACTGATGATCAGGAGCACCTGGATGGGGAACAAGGAGGCAGAGAGTGTTGGGTGTCCTGGAATGTCAGCCCAGACACGCGCTGGGGGATTGGAGTGTCCCAATGAGGACATTCGGGGATGGCAAAGCCGTCCTGGAGCCCAGCCCACATGGGATCAAAGGTGAGCTCTGCCTGGGCTTCCAGCAGCAGGGATCAGGCATAGAGTGACTCCATTTCCAAAGTGACTCCATTTCCGAAGTGACTTGATTCCAAAGTGACTTGATTTCCAGTGCCTTGATTTCCACAGTGACTCGATTTCCAGTGCCTTGATTTCCACAGTGACTCGATTTCCAGTGACTTGATTTCCATAGTGGCTTGATTTCCAGTGCCTTGATTTCCACAGTGACTCGATTTCCACAGTGATTCGATTTCCACAGTGACTTGATTTCCAAAGTGACTCAATTTCCAGTACCTTGATTTCCAGTGCCTTGATTTCCAAAGGGACTCGATTTCCCATGGGAATAACCCACATCCTGCTTATTCCAAGGGATCCATGACAGCAACGCTCCTGAAACCCTTCAGGAGGAAACCTTGGAACTTCTAATTAAAGAGCAGCATTAAATATAGATGTGTGCATTTTAAGAGGCATTATTTTGTTTTAATTTTAGCTTTTATTGGCTGTTTAGGAGAATATCTTGCATGTGGTCTCCCAAAATACCACTCCACAGTGCAAACATCAAGAACACAGGGACAATTTCAGCCTGAGGACTTTCAGCCACTGTTCTGTTGAAAAAAATCCATGTTTTCTCATTAAAAATGACAACAAATAAATGCTAAGAACGTGTGATTTCATACTTTATATGATTGGCACCATGGTTTCTGACATGGTATTTTGCAAGTTACAAGTTTAAAAACCCCAGCAGGACTCTTCAGAAAGTCACAGATTGTTAAAAAAAGGAGAGCTCTGACCAATCACAGCAAGGAACAAAAATCCTAACTATTATTTAGTTAAAAAAATAATAATTTATGCTGAGTTGGATAATTATGAGGGGGAAAAAAAGTGATTTCTATCTGAATTCCAGACACATGTTGGGTCCTGGAGGGGAACATGTTACAGTTGAGGTTTGGAGCTTGCTCTGTGACCTGAATGTGATTTAGCTCGATGCATATTAATCAGCCTGGCTCCATTATCACACCTCTCACTCTGCTGCTGTTCCGAGGTGATTTTGCCTCATGCAGTTGCAGTTGGGTTAAGAAAATCCTTCTGTGCTTTGCCACTTCTGGTTCCCAGCTCTGCAGGAGCCCCTGGGTGGTCCACAGGAGGGTTTTTTTTCAGGAGTGATTCACCTCTCTTTATTGCTTGGAAGTCAGGAGCAGGAGCTCTTATTTCCAGCAGCCCTGAAAAATCAGGGGATTCAAAAATAACACGAGTTTGGCGTTCTCTGGGCTGGGGTGGAACTGCGGAGCCGACACGTTTTTAATTTCAGTGCTTCTGGCTGAGGCTCGGAGCTCACACCAGCTCCTGCTCACCCAGGGCTGATGGAACCATGGACCCCTTGGATCTGCAAGGACAAACCTGAAAGGAATTCCTGCTGCAAAGCCAAAAAAATGGGATTTGTCAAACGTGCTGAGGGGTGACGTCCCAGCAAGCGGCCTTGTGGCCATCGAGAGTGAGTTTTATGTTATTTCATCACCATCATCATCATCATCATGGAATGGTTTGGGTGGGAAGGGACCTTACACTCCTCCAGTTCCACCCCCAACACCTTCCACTATCCCAGGGTGCTCCAAGCCCTGTCCAGCCTGGCCTTGGGCACTGCCAGGGATGCAGGGGCAGCCCCAGCTGCTCTGGGCACCTGTGCCACCCTCACAGGGAACAATTTCTTCCCAATATCCCACCAGCCCTGATCTCTGTTAATGTGAAGCCATTCCCTGTGTCCTGTCCCTGCATCCCACGTCCCCAGTTCCTCTGCAGCTCTCCTGGAGCCTCTTCAGGCCCTGGCAGGGGCTCTGAGCTCTCCCTGGAGCTTCTCCTCTCCAGGTGAGCCCCCCCAGCTCTCCCAGCCTGGCTCCAGCCCTCAGAGCATCCCTGTGGCCTCCTCTGGATTTGCTGCAGCAGCTCCATATCCTCATGCTGGTGGCAGTGCTCCAGGTGAGAGGCACCAGAGCAGAGCAGAGGGATGGACGTGTCCATGGCACCAAGGGTGAAGCTGAGCCCTGGTGTCTCACAGGATCCCACAGGAGCAGCATCTCCCAGGATTTAGGGATCCACTGCCATCCAAACCTCAGCAGGCAGCAGATATTTCTCCTCAAATCCTGCCTTTCCTCTGCAGTTTCCATGTGCTGCTCCCCCAGAGCAGAACTGTGCTGGCTCCAGCTGGGATGTTCAGTTTAGGATGGATTCCCCAGGGCAGATCCCTGCTGGAAGAGCACAGGGAGCTCCCCTGATCCTTCATCAGCTGCACGAGGAGGGAGAATTCATCCACATTTCCCCCAGCAATCCCAGCCTTTGGCTCACATCATCACCTGGACTTTTCCATGCTCCAACCACCACCAAAACCCAGCTGGATCTCCAGACCTCCATCCTCATCCATCCTCATCCTTGATTTGTGCTCCCGGAGCGTCCTTCCCTTGCTGGACAATATTGAAACTCCCAATTACACCAACCAGATGGGATCAACCCCTGTGGTGATTGGGAGAAATTTTTTATTAAAGCCCAGTATTAATCATGGTAATTGGGGAGGAACTTTGAGGTTATAAAACTACAGCATGTCTAATGAGCGAGCTCCTTCTAGGAGGAACTGAGGGTTTTAATCTAATAATGTCACTTTTATGGATTATGACTGGAGTTTTATGAAGTGTGATATGAAATACAGTGGATTCATGGCTCTCGCTGGATTAATTTGGAAAAGTAGTTTTCCTGGTTCTAGGCCCAAAACCAATTATTGCTCCCATTTCTGTCCCCTGCCCCGTTACCAAACCCCTCTGTCAGAAAATGGGCACCTCCAGCCGTAACTTTTTTACAGGTTGGGCTTCTTTGTTTGGCTGGGGTTTGGGTTTTGGGGTTTTTTTTTTTCCAAATCCCAGATTGTTACAAACATCCAGTAGGCAGAGGAAGCTCAAATTCCATGGCACAGGCTGGATATTTGTCCAGGAGGGACAAAAACAAGCTGGAAACTCTTAAACACAGGTGAGGGCCACCTGGAGCTTGTCCACAGTGTGGGGACAGGATCACCTCACTGAGGCTCCCTGATACGGAGCCATTGGCACAGAAAAGCCAAAATTGGGATGTGTGGAAGGATTATAAATCATTTCAAGGGAAAAAGGAAACCTCAAGAACCATCCAGTCCTTCCTGCTGCCCCAAAGTAGAGTCTAAAAGTCAAAGTAGAGTCTCTACCTGCACTGGAGTGTATTTGTTAAACTGCTCCTAGAAAAATACTCATATTTGTAGTTTTCCTCAAAAAATTTATCATAGGCACAGACAAAAATATTCCCATGTAGGGAGGTACAGACTGCACCTGAAAAAAAACTGTCCCTGGATGTTTTTTAAGTTTTTAAGGAGCTGAGGGATGCAACACCTCTGGAACAGCCAGGGCACATCCATGGCAAAGACCAACCCTGTGGGAAACCATGTGGATGGCAAGAGGGGCTGGGGGATTGTCCCTGAGACCCCCCTGGGGTGGGTGTTCTTTGGAATCATGGAATTATTGAGGTTGGAATCATGGAATCACTGAGGTTGGAATCATGGAATCACTGAGATTGGAACCATGGAATCATTGAGGTTGGAATAATAGAATTATTGACGTTGGTATCATGGAATCATTGAGATTGGAATCACAGAATTATTGAGGTTGGAATCATGGAATCACTGAGGTTGGAATAATGGAATCATGAGGCTGAATAATGGAATCACTGAGATTGGAATAATGGAATCATTGAGATTGGAATCATAGAATTATTGAGGTTGGAACCATGGAATCATTGAGATTGGAATAATGGAATCATTGAGATTGGAATCACAGAATTATTGAGGTTGGAATCATGGAATCATTGAGATTGGAATCACAGAATTATTGAGGCTGGAAACATGGAATCATTGAGGTTGGAATCACAGAATTATTGAGGCTGAATCATGGAATCACTGAGGTTGGAATCATGGAATCACTGATTCTTGGACCATCGAGTTCAACCGTTCCCCCACCACAGCCAAGGCCACCAATGATCCCAAGTGTCCCCAGGTGCCACATCCACATGGCATTGAAATCCCTCCAGGCATGGGGGTTCCACCCTGGACAGCCCTTTCCATGAAGGAATTCCTCCCTGATTTCCAAACCCAAACACAAAGCTGAGGGTCACTTACTCCGGTGGCAAAATGAGGGCAGCCAGGATGAGGAATCCCACCCCAGGCATTCCCAGCACCTTGGTCCTTCCCAAAAGGCTCCAGGCATGCAGGTTTTGGAGGGTGGGAGCAGCCCTCAGCTCCTTTCCCACCAGCTGCAGCAGGAGCCAGGCATGGCAAGGAGCAGCTCCGGACTTGGTGGAACCACAAACACCATTTTCATTTGCCATTTGTGCCTCAGAGCCAGGATTATCCCCTTATACCAACACACAGGAAAAGAAGGATTCGGGAAAAGCATTTTCCAGGCCTGTAGAAGTAATGCTGGTTTGAGGTTTAATTACAGCCTGGAATGGGCTGTCAATAGGCACCAATCAATAACTCAGTTACACAGAACTCCCCTGTAATTAATGCTGGATGGTTATTGAGTGATCAGTAATAAAGTGGAACACCACCAAGAGTAGAAAGCGAAAGCCTTTCCCAGAATATCCTCCTCCCTACTAATTAGGACATTTTTAGGAGATATGTGGGTTCAAAATTCCCTCTACGAGAAATGATGTGAATTAAACCCTGCTCTCAAATCCTGGATCAGCCCAAAGTCACATGGAACTGTTTATATTCCTTGATTGAAGGAATGCTAAAACACTTCTGGCAAAAATGCTTCTATTCCCTTTCACCATCCAGGCACTGCAGGCTCCTTTGAAAATCATTTTTTCTGCAATATTTAGAGGTATTTAACAATTGGCAAAGTCAGAGCAAACCCAATTTTTTGGGAAGGAGAGAAGGAGAACACATCAGAAAAAATCTATTCTGATAGTGAACATCTTCTCTAGTCCAGGTCTTGGTAAAATTTGGATGAAATTGGTATTAAAGAGAGAGTATGGGGAAAACAATGTTCTTGGAAATAAATATTGATGGCAATGCTGAGCATGGCCAATGTCAGACAGCCCTGGCACAGGGAAACGGGATCTGTGTCACAATCCCCTTCCAAAAGAATTCAAATCCAAGGTTTTGGTTTCACCAATGCACAAATGGAGACATCTGCAACAGCTGGATTGGGACTCTCTGCTCCCCAGATTCAAGCCCAGCACAGATTCAAACCCATCTCTGCCTTTTCAAGCTAAGAGGAAAGGACGTGACCACATCCGCAGGCCCAGGGAACACGCAAGGAAAAAGTCAAGGATGTCACATCTGATCAGCCTGACACCGGCCTGGAAAGCACTGGTGGCTTCCCTGATTTGGATCTTACTCCAGCTCCTTTCCTTGCCTCGTTAAATCCATAATTTTGGGTAACTTTAAGCTCTCAGCAACATCTGCAGTGAAATATTTAACTTGGGTTGGCTACTCGGTGTCACTGGAAGCCAAGGCTGGGTGAGTTTCCAACTCTGGGATGACCTGGATTTTTCCAGCAAACCAAGAGCACATTTTGGGGGGGAACACACGGAGCTGATCCCTGGTCCCTGAGCCCGTGGGCTCCTGAGAGCCCAGCAGAAATGGGAAACAGTTGTGGCTGAAAACACCCCAGGAAAACCCAGCCCAGTGCTGTGTTTGGGGCTGGGCAGCATTTGATTTTAATAAAGCCAGGCTGCAAAAGCCTGGAGGATAAAAAAAGTGAAGGACTGGATGTAAAAAATTTATGGAAATGCTAAAAAAAAAAAAAGAGGAGAAATGTGAAGGAAGGGCAGAATAGCCACCGTGCCTTGGCATCTCCATCAGTGCCTCTGCAGCAAGGCTCTGTCCCAAATCCTTCCCTCAGCTCTGCTGGAAAATGGCTTCAAACTGGGATAAATATGGAATCAAGGAGTATCCTGAGTTAGGGGAGGCCCACAAGGATCACTGAGGTCCGTGGTGAGGATCTGCCACAGGGTGCCCAGAGCAGCTGTGGCTGCTCCATCCCTGGCAGTGCCCAAGGCCAGGCTGGAAGGGGCTTGGAGCAGCCTGGGAGAGGGGAGATGTCCCTGCCCATGGCAGGGGTTGGTCACTGAGGTCCCTTCCAGCCCAAACCATTCCAGGATTCTGGGATTCTAAGCCCAGCTCCTGGTTGTAACCATGCAGCTCACTGAAAGATTTAAATTTTATTAAATTTTGTTACATTTTCTGAGGTCAAAAGAAGAAAAAGCAGGAAAAATAAGCATTTTCCCATTTTCCTTCCATCCCAGATGGCAGCTTAGCAATCCCTGAGCTGTCAGAGGTGGGGACTAAATAAATAGCAAATGAAATGTACCCTGGGCAAAACCAGAGATGCTTAAGAAAACACAAAATGTGTTTAAAATCACATTTTTATGCTGCCATCTGCAGCAGTTTCTTTTCAGCCTTACTCATAATTCCAATTACAATGGGAGCGAGGTGTAAATGATGAAATAATTTTTTAAAAAATAGTTTTTTTCAGCTCTTTCCTTCCCTGAGCAGTTGGTTCCATGTGGGACAAACTGATGCTGGGATGGAGGCAGGGAAGATCATGAGAGATGGGGATACTCGTTGCTCCAGCCCTGCTGGGGGTGGCTTTTATTTTATTTATATGGATTTATTTACTTGTAGGGATCTGAAAGAAACCTCCAATACAGGGATTGATGGAGTCTGTTCAGCCCCAGATAGGAACAGAAGGCAAAAGAAGCCCAAATCCTGCTTTTAGCTTTGCAGAGGAAGACAAGGTGCTGCAAAGGGATGGGATTCAATAAACCTGGAGCCATTTATGAGCCTGCTGCCTGCACTGATGGCAAAGGAGGATTTCAGGGCTGCCTGAGGAGCCTGGCTCCTCGTGGGAGCTCTGAAGACCCCAGCCACGAGGGGATGAGGGCAGTGGGTATTTCCTGGTAGCCTCATCCTGCTTTTCCCAGCCCGGATTTGGCCCATCACACGAGCTGTGGATCCCTGAGGATGCCGAGGAGGAAGCAGAAAATGCCACCCACTTGCAAGGTCACAGCTGCAAGATCCCTGCTCAGGCTGCTGCACTGATGGCTTACATATGAGAGGAACCTTTGGAAGAGGAATGAAAACATCCCAGGCTGGAAATTCCAGGCAGGGCTGTCACCAGAGGGGGAACGCTGCCCTGCAAACACCCAGGGGCTGCTGGGCTGCCCTCAGGGAGAGCTGCTCCCCTGGAATCCTGCTGGCCAGGGCTCGAGGCTCTGCAGCTCCAAGGAATCTGCAGCAGAGGATGAAATGCAGCTGCCTGTCTGTGAGGAAGTTCCTGCTCCCCACAGTGACTCATCCCACAAAGCCCAAGGGCATCCATGCACATCAGCCACGGGGCTCGCTTTCAAGGGTTACTCATTATTCACCCACAAACTGGGTTTGTCAACAGAGGGGAAGAGCAGAAATCCATCATTGCCTCATCCTGTGAGTCCAACAGCCTCATGCAGCAGCGGGGATAAGGAGCCAGGTGCCAGAGTGACACTGGGACAGAGATGGGAATGAGACACCAGTGCCAGGCACTGCCTGGTGCTGCTGGAGGAGAACTGGAAAGGGATTGATAAGAAGGGGCAAGGATCTGAATGCTCCCAGGCTGCTGAGCTGGGAAAAGAGGCAGAAAAATGGGGGGGGAAAAATGCAGGGAGGTGGGAAAAGATGCAAAGAACTGAGGAAAAAAAAAATGCAGGGAGCTGGGAAAAGATGTAAAGAACTGAGGAAAAAAAATGCAGGGAGCTGAGAAAAGATGCAAAGAACAGGGGGAAAAAATGAAGGGAGCTGAGAAAAGATGTAAAGAACTGAGGGGAAAAAATGCAGGGAGCTGGGAAAAATGAGGGGAGCCAGGAAAAGATGCAGGGATCTGTGAAAAGATGCAGAAATCTTGGCTGCTCCAGTTTTCCTGCAGCATCCCCACAGTGCTCAGAGCTTTGGCAGTGTGTGCACAGCCAGTGCCAGGTCAGGACATGGATCAGGAGCAGGCAGGGGCACCTGGAGAGGTGAGAGTGGATCTGCCCAGGTGTCCTGGATGGATTCTGCAGGGGGAATCTGCTCAGCAGCCCTGGAAGGTCCTGTTGGGTGGGCATCTCCATCCTGGACCTTCAGGCCATGGACTTGTTAGGGAGAGTTTCTGTCTGGCTTTGGAGCTTAATTCCTCCTGACAGTGAGGGAGGTTTCTGCAAACCAAACTGTCTGGGAGCCAGTGCCAAAGCCAGGGCTGGGGCCAGTGTGGGCTGGGAGCAGCAATGCCAGAGCTGCAGAATTCCCTACTGGAGCAGAGGCTGTGCCACGAGGCATTCCTGTCCCACTCGGAGCTGTGAGCAGGGAGGGAAGGGAATGGAGCAGCAAACGACAGCTCTGGGCAGGATTCACAGGGGGAGCCCAGGGAGGTGTCCCCAGCCCTCCCAGTGTGGTCACTGCTGCTCCTCTCTGGTGTCTTGTGGTGGCAGCGCCGCTGTCACCGTGCTGGAGGAGCTGGTGACATCGGGCACTGTCACCAGGGACACCCGTGGGGACAGCCCAAGGGACAAAGGGGACTGGCAGGGGTCCAGTGAGAGCCTCTGGAATACAAGCAGAGGCGTCTCCTGGTCCTGAAGACCTTCCTGTCCTGGACAGGGAATGGTCTGGGAGCGTTGATGAGGGAATTGTGACACTGGCACTTCTCCAGGGCAGGATCACCACAGGCTTTACAACTCAGGATGGCAGGAGAGGGACAAGAAGAGCAGCAGAGTGACACAGAGATGGGAGCAGAGCCACCTGAGCCCCACCCAGCCACTCATCTGCAGGCACCTCACCTCTGGGACATGGTGAACCCTGGTTTGGGACACATCCCACCCCTCCTGAGCTGACCCAGTGACAGAAACCCCTCCACATCCCTAGACACAGTCACTGCTCCCAGCTTGCCCACATTTGCAATGAAAGTACAATTTGCAATAAAAGTACAGGTTACTGGCTGTCACACACTGGAGGTTTGCACTCAGAAACTGCTGTGAGGGAGGAGAGGCACCAGGAGAAGCAGCAGAACCACAAGAACATCCCTGGAACAACTTCCAGCCAGGACATCTCCACCACAGTGTGGCCAAGGGCAGCCCTGGAAGCCACACAAGGATTCTTATCACAGCAGTGGCTGAGTGTGGAGTATTTCATTTGGCACCCTTTGGAGCCCTCATAATCTTTTCCTTTATGATTAATATTAAACAAGTCATATTCCTTATGGAATTTCCTAACCCTGTCTGTTTATATTTTTCTCTACATCAGAGTTAATATTTTAAGATCGCCTCTCTCTTTTTTTTTCTCTTTTATTTCACGTTCATCTGTTTTTCCTCATTTTATAAATCAGGTTTCTTGTTTAGTAGTCATGACAACATCTGCCTGCGGTGGTTACACCACAGCCTGGGGCTTTTTATTTTCTTTTCTCCCCCCAAGCTGCATAAGAATAAAAAAAAAATAAAAAAAATCCTTTAAATAAATAAAAGCATAAAATGAAAGGGGCAAGTTGGGAAGCGCCTCCTCCTCCTTTCCCTCCAATGACCCACTTCAACAAGACTTCCCAGCATGGTGGGTGAGGACTCATTTGGCTTTAATCCTGCAAAGTCTTATCCACTTAGTTCACTTCAATGGGAATACTCGGAGCACATCAAGTCAGGCACATATGAAAGTCTTTAAAACCTTGAGGTCTGGGCCTGAGAGGCACAAAAATGAAAAGCTGGAGTTGCATTTTCCTTCTGGGCGTTGAGCTCTGCACAACAGCACAAGGGTTGGGGTGGGATGGGGTGGGATGGGGATGTGCTGCTCCCAAGGGGAGCTTGGGGTCACTTCCAGGAGATGTTGGAGTTCAACATCATCTTCTCAGCATGGACCACCATGAATCCGGCCACCACAGCCATCCCATGGCTTTGGCAGCTCCCTTGCTCTGGATTCCCAAAAAATCCAGTGGCTCCTGGAGGCAGCAGGACCCGCCTTGACAGCCTGATTTCAATGAAACCCTGTCAGGACAACCTGGAGATCAGGCAAAGGAATCCCAAGGCAAAGCAGCATCACATCACCAAATGCATCCCTAGAATCTAGGGAATATCAAGGAATGCATTTTCTTCCCCCTAAATTCAGTGTTTCAGGATGCTGGGAAGGAGTAGCCTAGAGGGAATTCAGGCTTTTGGAAAAACAGGAGCGAGTTCTGCAAATGGCCATGGAGTTATGGCTCTGTGGAAAGACACCACTGAAACTCCATGGGGAGTTTCACCCAGGGCACCAGGAGATGGCCAGGAACACCGAGAGCAGCCCTGGATCCAGAGGAGGCAAGGAGGAAGGGGAAAGGCCAGGAGCTGAACAAAGCAGATGAACCTTGCATGCAGCAGAACCTCTGGGAGCCCTGGGACACGGTGTGCAGATGTTCCGAGGTCGCTGTAACCTGACTCCGAGAAGGAAGAGGATGTGCTCCTCCAAACTCCCCCTGGTGCTTTAATTCACTGCAGCCTGCCCGAGGCTGCCTGTGGTGATCACAGGTGGGGCTTCACACTGACCACAAACGTGGAGCTGGGGGCAGAAGGCTCCAATCCTTTCAGCTTTGGCTGCCGAGACGGTTGAGGAACAGATTTCCATGGAAACATCTCCCTTTCCCTGCTCTCAGGGGCCAGAGGAAATCCCTCCAGCAGGGATTCTGCAGCACCAAGGACCCTCTCACTGATGGCCACCAGCACCTGGGACTGCCCACCAGGACTCTCCAGCTGATCCCTTCCTGCCTGCGTGGTGGAGAAGGGGAATTGGGAATGAACACAACATTTTGAAGCTCCAGTTTTCATCTGTGGTCACACTTTTTTTTTTTTCCAAATAGCCCCAGGAAAATGATCTCTCTCCATCTTCAGGACTCCACTGTCCCTGCAGTTTTGGCCCTCCAGCACCATCCCTCTGCCCCTGGAACCTCAGAGGTGGAGCTGATTTGGGTGCATTGGGTTTCAGGGTGCCCCCTGACCCTTTTCCCTTGGCTCTGCTCCCTCTGAGGTTTCTGGCTGCAGGGATGATCCGTGTTGGATGAGGAGAACTGGCAGATTTGCCTCAGAGGGATTTCTGTGGGGATTACAACTGCTTTTCAAGGGCTGGCTGTGGAATAAATGACATTAATGATGCCATAAACACGATCCCTGTCTCTCCCACTCCCCACTCCTGCCATTCCCAGCCCCATCCAAACAATCAATGCAATCTGATTTGGTTTTCCAGAGGAAATTTTGAAATTTCTGTTGACTGAGGCACCCTGAGCTTTCTACTGCTCCTGGATGTTGGCATCTCAGAGGAGCTGGCAGCTTCTCTGAGGGTGACCCTGATGTAGAACTTGGTCTAGTGGGAGGTGTTCCTGCCCAAGATAACCTTAAATTCCTTTCCAACCCAAACCATTTCAGGATTCTACTGAATACCTGTCCCTTTCTGCTTGTTTGCTCACAAAGTGCAGGGAATCCATCCATGAGCCACCCCAACCATCACTGCCACACCACACTGGCCAAAATTTGGGACAAAACATTCCCAAACTGCTCCTCTTGTGCATTTTTCTCCCAGACTTCCTCAGCCTTCCCAAAACTGGCCTGATCTGGGATTTCTCCCTGCTCCCAAGTGTTCCTGCCTGGAGCAGGGTGTAAATTTCAAGTGGCACTTCTGTCCCTGAGCAGCTCCACGTGTGGACACCAAGCCCGGACCAAGCCCACGTGGTTCCTGCAGAGCTCAACCCGGCCCCAGAGGGAGTTTCATGTGTGGAAAAAGTTACTCAGGAACGTGGACAAAGCAGCTCCTGGCAGAGATGGAACTAAAATCCAAGAGGAAAGCAGGAGAGGTGAGGCCTCGTGCTGCAAACACCTGCCTGGATCGAGGTTTTCTGGGGCTCAGCTCGGGGCCCAGAGCAGCAGCAGAAATCCAGGATGCTCTGCACAATGTCAGCATAAATCATGGGATCTTTTCCATGGATCAATCAAAACCATGGAATGGCTTGGGTTGGAAGGAACCTCAAAGCTCATGTCCAGCCCCTTTCCATGGGCAGGGACTCCTCCCACTGTCCCAGGCTGCTCCAAGCCCTGTCCAACCTGGCCTTGGGCACTGCCAGGGATGGAAGGGAGGCCACAACCTGCTGGGAAATGTTCCCAACAAAAGGGAAAGTGAGTTTGGGGTTTGCAAACAATTCTCCAGGGAAGGATCACCACTGCCCACGGCCCAGCATCTCCATCCCACAGCCAGGGCAGCACCAAACCAACCCCAGCTGCTGCAGGAGGATCCTGAATCACAGCTCCCAAGATCCCAGTTTTTATAGGGAGATGAAAGCCATGAGTGACACAGGTTTCCAAGAGGATCCTGCACTCCTCTCTGAGTCACAGCTCCCAAATTCCCAGTTTTTATAGGGAGATGAAAGCCATGAGTGACACAGGTTTCCTGCCATTTCTGGCTGTTGCATCAGCATGGAGATAAGAGCCCTGCTGGAGCTGGGGCAGGGGATGGTGCAGCTGTGTAAACTGCGTGTGGGCTGGAGCATCCCAGGGCTGCAGCCTCATCCCAGCACTGCCAAAGCAAAATCAAACCTCTCTGGGAGCTGCAGCCTCATCCCAGCACTGCCAAAGCAAAATCAAACCTCTCTGGGGGCTGCAGCCTCATCCCAGCACTGCCAAAGCAAAATCAAACCTCTCTGGGGGCTGCAGCCTCATCCCAGCACTGCCAAAGCAAAACCAAACCTCTCTGGGGGCTGCAGCCTCATCCCAGCACTGCCAAAGCAAAATCAAACCTCTCTGGGGGCTGCAGCCTCATCCCAGCACTGCCAAAGCAAAACCAAACCTCTCTGGGGGCTGCAGCCTCATCCCAGCACTGCCAAAGCAAAACCAAACCTCTCTGGGGGCAGTGGTGTTTCACAGCAACATTGAACCCACAACAGGCCAAGGAGTTCTGCTCATCAAAGCAGGAAAAGGGAAAATCCTTCTTCACCTCCATCCCTGAGCAGCCCAGCCACCAGATCCATCCCTCTGAAATGGTGTGGGATTTGTTTAAATGCCTTGAATTAAAGCTGGCCAGCCATTGTGTGGGGGGACTGGGGAAAGTGACCCCTCTGTCTGTGCAAGGTTTCACACATAAAAGCACACACTCATTTAACTTGACAGGACAGAACTGATTGGAACATGCATATTATTTTTAAGAAAGCCTAAGATGAGCCTGTGGGAGGACAGGGCACAGAGAAGCTGTGGCTGCTCCATCCCTGGAAATGTCCAAGACCAGGTTTGGAGCAGCCTGGGACAGAGGAAGGTGTTGGGGTTGGAATTGGATGAGCTTTAAAGTCCCTCCCAACCCCAATCATTGCAGGAAAACCCTGCCAGGAACCCACAGAAAGAGCATGACAGAAACTGCTCTGACAGCCAGGGATCCCAGAGGGAAGCTGAAGGAGCAGGGATGGGAAGAAGCCTCCTCCCAGCCAGGAAAGTCACTTTACCAGCAGCAAAATCCTGCCCTTGCTCCAAGAACACCACACCAAAGGCACCATCCCACTGCAGCCCCTTCCACGCCTGGAATGGGCACATTTTGTCTTCACACATCCATCTCTGACACCAACAAATGATTTTCTTCATAATAAATGCATTAAAAATCCTCTTTAAAAGGAGTTTCTCATCTGCCATCTGTTTCCAGTTAGGCTGTTCTGATTTCATCTTCTTTTTATTTTTTTGAAATGGAATAGAAAACATTATTTAAAGGCCCTGTCATCTTGCTGGTGGGAGGAGAGATCCCAAATCCCAAATCCCAGCATGTCCCCCTGCTGAACAGCAAGGGCTTGGTGGGAGCCAAGAGCTGGGAAACTGCAAAGGAACCAGTTCAGATAAGGACTAAGGGACAGAAAATGGGATTAAACTTGGGAGACCTTCACCATCTCTTCAAGCCATTGCACTGAAACTGGAGAAATTCACAGATATTTAAAGATGTTTGACACATTTCAGTGGGCGACTGCTTTGGCTTGGGCACAGCAACGGGGTTGTGATGGTTTCACTCTGCTTCAGCAGCTACACCTAAACGTAAATAAATAATTATCCCTGGAAAGATGGTGCCAGAACATGGTGAAGATCATGTCATGGACACCAGGAACATCTCTGGTTTGCAGCTGCTCTGGCTCTCATCAGACAGAAATGTTTTATGCCCTCACTCACATGTGCAACACATCCTTTATCTCCCAGCCTGGAGCTGAATCCTGATCCCATCTGGGAGATGCAGATGTTGGAAGCTCCAGCTTGGATCATTTCAGCATCCTCAGCATCCATTTCCCCCATCCTGCCCAAGCACCTGGAAATTCTGCTGCAGGCCAAAAGGTTCTGGAGCACGGAGGGATTCTGAAAATCAGGTGCCAAATCCAAACAGGGAGAAAACCCAAGCACCCTGAGGTGCCCCAGAGCCCAGGAGGTGAAGCCTCCCTGTCAGCCACGTCATTCCATGGGCTCTGGGAGCTGCTCCTGGGGTGGGAAAAGCAGCACAGAGAGAGAGGCACCTGAGAGACCCTGGACAGCTGTAACGTGGCCAAAACACCAGAACTGGGCGAGTTTCCAGCCCATTTCAGCAAATCTTGCAGTTTGAGGATGCAGCTGGTGATTCTGGAGTCAGTGCTCAGCAATATTCCCAAGGACTGGCACAGAGGTGGCACCAAACTGTGCCACCAGCACTGGGCCAGCCTGGCACACGTGGCAGCTTCCAGAATTCTGGAACTCTGCTGGAACTCACCCCTGGATGGCCAAAGGCACTGCAGCTCCTGCTGGCCCCTAACCCAGGAGCCCCAGTGAATGGAAACCAACCCCAACCTTCCTGCTGTGTTTTTCCAGCCATGGCAGCACTTCCCACCTCAGGGGCCTCCTGTGCAAGTCTGATTCCATGGCTGGGCACCCAAACTGCCCTCCCAGGCTCAAGAGCAGAGCCAGCAAAGCTGAGCTGCCAGGGACAGGGCAAGCAGGGCCACTGCAAGCCCTCCTCAAAGGGAAACCAGCTCATGGTGAGCCCAGCACCAGCACAGACACAGAACCCACAGCCACCTTTGATTCCCAGCTCTCCAGAGCCCATCCCAGGGCTGTGGATGCTCTCCAAGGCCCCGTGGTGCCAGCAGGATGAGGGGTGGTGAAGGAGCCCAGCTCCAGGCTGCTGGAGTCACTGCTGCTCCCCTCTCCAATTAATCAAGCTCCCATACTGATTAACAGCGTGATTCATGGCTCTCGTTAGGAGCATTCTGGAACAAACAAGGCTGTATTTCAAGGCCACTGGCTTAATGGTTAAAATAAATACCTTCCAAATTTCTATTTTCAAGTAGCTGAACCTTTTCCACCTTTACAACTAATTCAGACTTCCTTCAAATTATTTTTCTAAGTAATATAACAATTTGTTTTTCATTAGAGCTTGTCAAAGCCGGACTTGGGTTTATTTTGAGAGAAACCAGCGCTCTCCAGAAACTGTTTAGTACAATCTGAATGACGCCCAAAGGGGTTATTGCAGCCACAATCAAAATAGAGTTTACAGCACTGGCTTGGGGTGACACTTTATTTAATGATTTCAAAAAAAAAAAAAAAAAGAAACAAAAAAAAAAGAGAGAAGAGAAAAAGCCCCCAATGCCCTGAATCAGGAGCTAATTAAATGCACTCCTATGGCTCCCAGGGAGTGTTTCTCAGTGCCTCTGACTACTGCAGAATGCAAGGACTTAACTTGTTGCTAACTAATCCCAGAGCCCATTATGGGAGCAGTGTTATTTACTGGTTTGGGGTGGTATGTGCTGCTATTCCCGTGTCTGGCACAGCAGATCCTATCGAGCTGGATGTGAAATCAAATATCAGAGTGATTAAACAGTTTGGGTTCTGCCTGCTTAACTCAGAATGTTTCTTGTTGAGGGGTGTAGAGCTCAGCATTTAATTTAAGGGGGCTTAAATGTAACAGAAAATCTGCCCTGCGAGTGCTTTGATTTCACATTCCTTCTGTTTTGCTGTGGGGAAAGCGGAGCTGGAGCAGTGCCAGGGTGAGGGAGGGGGTCCTGAGGGGCAGGGACACCCCAGGCACCCTCAGCTGGAGCAGGCTGGGTGCACAGGGCTGGCTTTGACCTCCATCACCCCAGCCCCAGCTCCAGCATTGCCAGAGAACCTCGGGATCTCTCTGCCTGCACCTTCCATCTCACACCCCACCAGATTTAAAAACCCAAAGCGGATTTTTGAACAACTGAACAGCAAAACTCCTTTCCACGGGCCCATTCCTCCAGTCCTGCTCTGTTCATTTTCCTGGGACTCTCTGTTTGTTGTTTCTTTCTAAACCACAACAAAATCAACAAGATTTGGACTTTGGGGAAGGCTGAATTTCCTCTGTTCTGGCAGGGGAGCCCAGCCCAGCCCAGCCCAGGCAGTGACACCCACCCAGAGCTGCTGGGCTGGGGGACCACACTCCCCAGCATCCTTGGGGATTTATAAAAAAGCAGGAAAGGGATTTTTTACAGGGATATGAAGCAATAGAAAAAGGGGGAATGGATTTAAACTGAAAGAAAAGAGATTTACATTGCATATCAGGAAGAAATTCATCCCTGGCCAGGTGGGCAGGCCCTGGCACAGGTGCCCAGAGCAGCTGGGGCTGCCCCTGGATCCCTGGCAGTGCCCAAGGCCAGGCTGGACAGGGCTGGGAGCAGCCTGGGACAGTGGAAGGTGTCCCTGCCATGACAGGGGTGGCACTGGATGAGCTCTGAGGTATTTTCCAACCCAAACCATTCTGGGGTTGTGTGAACTGCAGAATAATTCCTGAATTTTCTGTCTGCTCCATCCTCCACCGAACTGGGCTTTATTCTCCCACCCATTAACACCAGCACTCTGCATCCACCCAGGAAAACACTCCTCCAGCAGTGCCCGTGCCCGTGGGTGCCCAATTAAAGCCCTAACGAGGGCCCTGATGCTCCTGGCACGAGCCTGGCACTGGGGGAACCCCGCTCATCCTGCTGGAGACACCCCTGGTTTACACCAGCCCGGCCACGAGCACAAGCCCAGCTCGGCTCTGACAAGTGAAAACAAACACTGGATTCAGGCACTTTCTGCAGGGAGGGGGGGCTGGTTAATTTTTGTTCCCTCTCTCCAGGCTGCTGCTGTGACCTCTGCTACCTCCTAAGTCAGCAACACAATCTCTTGCAGCTGTGGCACTGCTGCAGCCTGATTTAATTTGCGTGTGTGTGGCTGCAGGGGCAGCTCATCCCTCCAGCATCTCCTGGTGTGGCAGAGGCAGCGCTGGGACAACGGGGGGCTCGGTCCTCCCCTCCCAAAAAAAAAAAGGGGGGAAACCTCCACTTGGCCTCCCCTGCCTTCCTGGAGAGATGGGAACAAAAGCAACCACAGGGAAATGTCCTTTTCCATCAAAATTTTTAAGAGGTTGGGGTTTGGCCAAGCCAAAGAAGAGAAAAAAAAAAAAAGCCAGAAAATATCTGTTCAACAACTGTTTTCTGCCTGAAAAGAAAAAAAACGAAAAAAAGAAGAGGAGGAAAATGATTTTGCTCTGCTCTCCTGCCCATGCCCAGCTCCCAGGGGCTGCCTGTCCCTGTGCAGTGCCCAGCTGGGCAAGGGTGGTGCTGGCAGCTTGTTTTGCAGAGCAGAGCTGGAGGTTCCTGCCACAGCCCCTCAGGGTCCCTCTCCCAGCAGGTGCCCCCTTCCCTCTGCAGCTCCCAAAGTCCCCCAGAGCTCCTGGGCTGGGTCCTGGGAGCTGCCCCCTCTGGGGGCTCCTCTGCAGAGCTCTGAACCCTGGGGAGCTTTGGAGCTTTCACCTCTGCCTTCTGCAGGGCTGGAACTGTGCCTGGCCCCTGGCACTGCCACCCTACAGCCACCCCTGTGCCCTTGGCACTGCCATCCCTGTGCTCCTGGCACTGCCATCCCTGTGCCCTTGGCACTGCCACCCTACAGCCACCCCTGTGCCCTTGGCACTGCCATCCCTGTGCTCCTGGCATTGTCACCCCTGTGCTCTGGAACTGCCACCCCTGTGCTCCTGGCACTGCCATCCCTGTGCCCCTGGCACTGCCATCCCTGTGCCCCTGGCACTGCTATCCCTGTGCTCCTGGCATTGTCACCCCTGTGCCCCTGGCACTGCCATCCCTGTGCCCCTGGCACTGCCACCCTACGGCCACCCCTGTGCCCCTGGCACTGCCACCCTACAGCCACCCCTGTGCCCTTGGCACTGTCACCCCTGTGCTCCTGGCACTGCCACCCTACGGCCATCCCTGTGCCCCTGGCACTGCCGTCCCTGTGCTCTGGAATTGTCACTGCTGTGCCCTTGGCATTGTCACCCCTGTGCTTCTGGAATTGCCATCCCCGTGCTCCTGGCACTGCCATCCCTCTGCTCCTGACATTGTCACCTCTCTGCTCCTGGCACTGCCATCCCTGTGCCCCTGGCACTGTCACCCCTGTGCTCTGGAATTGCCATCCCTGTAACTCTGGCATTGTCACCCCTGTGCTCCTGGCACTGCCATCCCTGTGCTCTGGATGGCTCCTGCTGAAAGCCATCCTGGCACTGCCTCGGTGGGAGCAGGGAGAGCCTCCACCATCCCCCCTGAGGATCTGGAGATGTTCCCCAGCCCAGCCCCTCAGGATCTGGAGATGTCCCCCAGCCCAGCCCCTCAGGATCTGGAGATGTTCCCCAGCCCAGCCCCTCAGGATCTGGAGATGTTCCCCAGCCCAGCCCCTCCAGGAGCTCTGTCCTGGGGTGGGACCTGGGGCTGAGCCCATGCAGGTCCCTGCAGTGTGACCCCCGTGCTGGGGACACGCCAGGAGCAGCTCCCAGGGAGTCGCCTGCACAGATCCATCCACATCCAAAGGGATTTGAAAGCTTCCAACCCTCCCCACGTTCCCAACTCCCCAGACTGGGCCTTTATGGCTCTGACTGTGAATCAAGCAGTGCCCCTGCCTTTCCAACAGCACCAGCTCTGCACTTTCCATGCTATTTATTCATTTATGGATTTCACCTTTCTGATCCTGAAGCTCCTTCCCACCTGGCACTGCCAAATCCACCCTGGCCCCTTCCCAGCCCTACTGCCAGCTCTGAGGGGCAAGGTGGCTTTTTCCTGCCTCTTTTTCTGGCTTCCCTCTCGCTTCCCCTCATCAGCTCCTCTGCCAAGCTGTGTAATTTTACTGCCTGGCTTCCAAGGAGCCAAGAAATACGTTTGGTGTGAGCTGGGAGTTGGACAGCGTGAAAAACACACAGATCCAGGGGTGGAGGAGGCAGATCCAGGGTTTGAGGAGGGAGATCCAGGGTTTGAGGAGGCAGATCCAGGATTTGAGGAGGGAGATCCAGGATTTGAGGAGGCAGCTCCAGGGTTTGAGGAGGCAGCTCCAGGGTTTTGGAAGAGGCAGATCCAGGGTTTGAGGAGGCAGATCCAGGGTTTGAGGAGGGAGATCCAGAATTTGAAGAGGGAGATCCAGAATTTGAAGAGGGAGATCGAGGTTTTGAGGAGGGAGATCCAGGGTTTGAGGAGGGAGATCCAGGGTTTGAGGAGGCAGCCCCAGGGAGCAGTGAAATCCCCACCAAGCTGAAGGATTTGCCTTCCCCAGCCCTTCCAACCTCCCACACCCCACAAACTCCTCGGGGTATGGGTAAGCTCTGCCCTGATGCTTCTACAGAACCAAGAATAAGAGTCCAGACCTCATATGGGGTCTCCAAGACCCTCCAAGATATCGTTTGTTCCCCTCCAGGTACTGACAGCCGTGTTTTTAATTTAATTTCTCCTGAATATTGGGGTGCTTCAGATCCAGGTGTGCATTTCTCAGGCCCACACCCCACCTCTGCTACAAACACCAGCGAATCACTGAATTGTTAAGGTTGGAAAAGCTCTTTAGCATCATCAAACCCACCCATCAAACCAGCACATTCACCACTAAACCACGTCCTGAGGTGTCACATCCCTGTTTTCCGAACACTTCCAGGGATAATTTATTCCTGGCAGACACAACTGGCAGCGGTGCCCAGGAGGTCCATGGAAATGGTGGGGTTTGAGCTGAGCTCACAAAGAGAACGTGGCAAAAGCCCCAGAGCTGAGGGGCAGGAAAGCACAGCAGGAGGCACCAATCCTGGCCAGGAGCAGCAGCACCCAGCCCTGCATGGATCTGCTGGGAATGGGCTCATCCCAAGGGTCCCTGTGGCCCCTCCAGGGGGAACTGAGGTGCTGGCAGCACCTCAGCTGGGGTCCATCAAAGCCACCCTAAATCCCTAAATCCCACCTGGGTCCCATCAAACACAAACCCCAAGAGGAACCTCCTGTGCATGCCCAGGATGGGAACAAAGTGGAGCTTCCAGCTCCCTTGGGATAACCCCAGGCTGGAATCCCAACCCCACAGGAATCCCCTGGTGGACACACATCCATGCTCAGGCTGCTGAGCACCTCCTCTCTGATGTTTCCACCCTCTCTAAGCTTTTTTCCTTACAAACGTGAAGCAGGCAAGAAGAATAAGTTCACACTTGGAAAAAAACCCCACTTTCCTCTTTTAAAGCCCAACTTTTTTTGGGTTCCTGACAAAGCAATATTCTCCAGGCCAGTTGGAATCTGGAAAAATACACTCACTCAAGCTCGCCACCATGACTCCAATAACAATTATAAAATGTCCAATAAAACTTGTCTGTAATGTCAATTCAAATCTTGAAAAGCAGAATTAAGTGGTATATCAACATTAAACTTTATTGCTTCCTTTGCAGAGCACAAGGATTGTCAATAAAAGTCATTCTGAATGAAGAAAAGGGCAGTAAATATTAAATAAACAGGTTTTTGTTGAAATGCTGTAAAGGCACCAGAGCTGCCTCTTACACTGGGACCCTTTCTGCCTGCTCAGCCTCCCCTCGTGATCCAAACAAGGCAGTAATTGCCAGCTATCAATAAAGGGCCAATTAAAGGGGCTTGATGCCTGCCCTGGCTGGCTGTCATTAGGGCATTTATGGGGGGACTCGGCTCTGTCTGAGGTGCCCCAGCCCTCCCAGGGCCCTGCTCCTCGTTAGGGGCCCTGCAGGTTCCTGCTGGGAGTGACAGGGAGGGGAGAAGGGGATGAGAGGGGAGCATTGGGCACGGGATGGGTTGGGCTGGGAGGGTCCTTAAAGATCACCTTGTTCCAACCCCCCTGGGGACCCTTTCCACTGCCCCAGGGTGCTCAGCCTGGCCTGAGACACTGCCAGGGATCCAGGGACCCTGGCACCCTCACAGGGATGAATTTATCCCTCATCTCTAAGCCAACCCTGCCCTCCTTCACCTAAACCAGAAGAGAGAGTCGGTTTTGCTTTGTCTGTGGAGTTTTTTTTAGGGTTGGGCTGAATAAAAACCTCCCAGTGCCTCCAACGATTCAGGGGTGTCACAATCACAGCTGGCACCTCTGGAGCTCCCTGGGTCACACCTCTCCCTCCATGTGCCCAAAGCCATCCCAACCCAACCAAAGCCGCCCCAAAAAGGTAAAAGCTGATGTTCAGACACAACAGGAAGGGTCTGGGCAGCAGCAGGAGCCGGGAGGGCACAAACCCGCAGGGGTTTCTGTCAGACCTTTAAAACCTGATCAGCATTTTTGTGGTTTACCAGGGGCTTTATGAGCTGTTCTCCAGTTTAATCATCACATGAACTCACAGGAAGCAGTAACAGCTCCTGAGTATGAATTTCATGCTGCTGAAATGATGCTGAACAAAGGCAGGGCAGCAAGGGCTGGAAATGGAGTTTCATGAGCAATTTGAACTCTGCCAGGACAGACAGGAGAGGAACCAGATGAGCTCTAGGGAAGTATTTATGCAGCAGCTTCTGTCCTCTGAGTTTTGCAGAGGTACAAAAAAACCCACCCAAAAATCAACTGGAATGTGAATCCATTACATTTCCAAGGAATTATTTTGATTTTAAACCTCAGCACTGTCAATCTGGTATTTGTGAAGAGCAGCTCAACCCTTTCCAGAGATAAAGAACAATCCTCGAATGATAAATCCAGAAAGAAGAATCCCTTCAGAGATGGACAGATGTCTAGAAAAATTAACTTTTGGGGGAATCACAAGGATTCCCCATAGAGCCTTTGCACTGATCCTGGGCTGCCATTCCTCTGCCACACAGAAACCAAAGCTCCAGCAGTGGGAAACAGCCAGGAATGCCTGGCTGGGAATCATCCTCATTCCCTGGAGCCTGAATCCCACCCTGCCCCCTGAGCCAGCTCCTGCTGGGAGAGTGGGGAAGCCCAGGAGAGGAGGGGACCCTCAGGATGATGCCTGGTGATCTAGAACAGAGGCCAGACTGAGTTAAAGCAGGGATTTATTAGGAGGCCACAATGGATCCACCTTGGGCAGCACAAGAGCCCAGCCAGGGCTGCACCCAAGATGAACCAAAATGGTCCCAAAAATGGATGCCCAGTCACGGGGCCTCTCACTTTGATCAGTTCTGCTCCATTTGCATATTGGAGTTCATTGTCCCATCCCAGCTTTAGGTTATGCAGTCCCACCCTGCTTGGTTTTCTCTCTCCAGCCCACGTTGTTGGTGCTCCTGGGCTGAGATTTGGATCATTTGTCCTTGGTCCCCAGCTGGAGCAGGAATTGTTTTGTTTCCCTGCTCTGTGCACAGAGCTCACCATGCCCTCATATGAAGCTCAGACCCACACACTAAAGCAGCACAGAATGTGAAAAATAGAAAAGCCAAAACCTGAGGCACCATAACACGAATGTCAGAATTACAGCCTAAAGCAGCACGGACTCTGAAAAATGGAAAAGCCAGAACCTGAGGCCTGGAGGACAGGAAGCAGGAGCAGCTCACCTGGAAGAGGATCTGCAGGAGCCCGTGCAGGATGGCCATCCTCCTGCCCAGCAGCAGGAAGAAGGGCACCAGCAGCTCGATGAAGTGGTTGACCAAGGTCTCGAGGCGGTGGAACCACCAGGGCGAGCGGTGCATGAAGTACGAGATGGGGTTGGGCACTGGCTGTGTCTGCAGGGGCAGAGGAAAAAAGGAATGAATCCCCTCCAAAATCAGAGGAAAAAAGGAATGAATCCCCTCCAAAATCAGAGGAAAAAAGGAATTAATCCCCTCCAAAACTTGGTATGAAGTGCTGCTACAAAGCTCTGGCCTTATCCCTTGTTTCTCTCCCCAAGTTTGCCATCCTGCACCTCTGGGAACTCGTTTCTTTGCAGACAAAATGACTCCATTCCACACGTCCTTAAACAAATTCATCTCCTAAAAACCAAGTTTTTTAATTTTCCCTTTTGTCATCATAACCAAACCCCATCTTAAATTAAGCCCACTATTATTTAGCACTGAAATCTTACACTTAGATCAGCACTGAGGGATGTTAAAGTGAGTGAGGATCCTCAGAGCAACGGAGCAGATCCAGAAACTGAGCCTCAGATTTGCTTGGGGTCAGGCCTTGGGTCAAACAGAGCCAAGAATGGAAACCAGATTTCAAAACCTCGGAGATCTGCTTTCAAAATGTTTAAAATTCAAATAAATGTGCTGGTGGAGCTGCTTTCCAAGATGGTAATTTGGGAGAGGAAAGTGTAATTCCTCTAAACATGCTCTACTGGTTAAGGTATTTACATACTGGCCTTGGGACAATATTATTCTTTTGTCAGCCCGAAATTTTTTGACACTGGAAGATTTTTCCATCCAGGACAAGAAAACAGCAAATTTTTCAAAGAGAACAACCCCAAATTCTGATATGTTAATAAATGCCACCCTAAGAAATCCCACAACTGGAGCAAAAAATAAATGTGAAATTATTTTAATGTATCTGACAGGCTCAAATTCCCTGGTATTGTTTTAAAACTTCAACAGCAACAACAAAAAAAGAGAGAGGTCGAAAACACAAATGTTAATTGAAGGAGACACAACACATCTTTAAATTATTTGTAGTTAAATCCAAAATACAAACAAAACAGGGCAAATCCTGCAGGATGCATGGCAGCCAAGCACGCTCCCGCTGCCAAATCCCACAACTATTGTAATTCCTTATTAGCAAAGCTGGGATTAATAAAGCCTGGCCTGGGCTGGAGGCCCCTGAGGACAGGAGACCGCATCCTTCCTTCCCGGATGGAGCCAGGCCGGGGTCAGGGAGCTCTGCCAGGGCCTCTCCGGCCAGGCTGGGGGGTCAGGGCAGCCCCAGGTGCCCCCCAGGCTCCCTCCCCTCCACCAGGACCTGCTCCCACTTAATCCCTGCTGGGCTCCTCGCAGCATTCCCAGCAAAGCTCCCAAAGGGACTGTTTTGATCCCAAACTGCTGAGAAATGCTTTTAGCCTTCCAAACAGGCAGGTTGTTCCTTGGCTCTTTCAAATTATCATTATTATTATTATTATTACTATTATTATTATTATTATTAGGCAGGTTGTTCCTTGTCTCTTTCAAATTATTATTATTATTATTATTATTATTATTATTATTGTGATAATAATTGTTCTTATTTTTATTATTCTTATTATAATATTAAGTTGTTATTATTATAATCACAATTATAAACTGATTATTATTATCATCACCACAATTAGTATCACATTACCACATATTTATTATTGTTGCCATTATTACCACAATAATTATGATCATTATTAAATATTCATTACAATGATAAATATTAAATTATAATAAATAGTTATTGTTGTTGTTGTTGTTGTTGTTATTGTTGTTGTTATGATCATTATTATTATTTTTAAGTGCTTTAACCAATCCTGACCCAGCTGAGGCACTGATCCAACAGGTTGGAATGTCTGGCACACACGGATGAGCACCACGGAGAGCAGGCAGTTACTGATGCCACACCTACTTGTAATTGTAATTAATGCATCCATGTGCATTGTTCCCGCTTGTTGTTTGAGCTGGGACTGGAGATTTTGCCATCCCAAATTGTTTAAGGGCAGGAAGAGAAAACTCCAGCCTCAAATCCCACTGCAGTGGAAGTTCCAGGCCAGGCTGGAGGGTGTGAGGGTGGGGAGGTCCCAGATTCCCAGAGCAGCTGTGGCTGCCCCTGGATCCTTGGAATTGTCCCCATGGGGGTTTGGGGCACCGTGGCACAGTGAAGGTGTCCCTGCCACGGCAGGGGTGGGATGGGATGAGCTTTCAGGTCCTTTCCAGCCCAACCCAGTCTGGGATTTGAGGATAAAGCACAGCCCAGTGACAGCGCGGTGATTCACACGTCCCAGAAATCCTTTAAAAGCTGGTGGGGGAGGAGATGTGTGTGTGTGTGTGTTCCTGCAATGCCTTCCAGATGCTGCACAGCACAGGTTCCCCAGGAAGGGAGCTGAGTTTCCTTGGGATGGGGCAGGGAGGCAGGAGCAGCCTGGGAATCAGCAGGAGCTGGGATGCTGGAAAACTTCCTGCATTCTTTTTGTGCCCGAGCCCACCAGAGGCACCCGCAGCTGGGGAAAGCACCTTTCTTTTGTCAGCCTGACATTTTTTGACACTGGGAGATTTTTCCATCCAGGACAATTAAATGGCAAATTTTTCAAAGGGAACAACACCAAATTCTGATTTGTTAATAAATGCCACCCTAAGAAATCCCACAACTGCAGAAATCCCACCTTGCTGGGATTGTGGAGAGGGATTTTGCCCCACACCTGCTGTTCCAGAGAAATCCTAATCCCATGGGAACATCCCAGTGGTGTTGGTGTCAGAGAGGAGGGAAAAGCTTTCCAGGCTCTCTTGTTCCTGGGATTTGGAGCTTTGCACTTTGCTTTGTGGCTGTGCTGTGAGGGGAATTATGGAACCCCAGAATGTTTGGGTTGGAAAGGAGCTGGAGGATTATTTAATTCCCACCCTCTTCCACTGTCCCAGGCTGCTCCAAACCCCATCCAGCCTGGCCTTGGGCACTGCCAGGGGTCCAGGGGCAGCCACAGCTTCTCTGGGCACCCTGTGCCAGGGGCTCCCACCCTCTCAGGAAAGGATTTTATCCCAATATTCCATCTTAATCCACTTTATTCCATCTTCCATCATAAACCTGCGCTTTTTCAGTTTGAAGCCATTCCCCCATGTCCCAGATGGGAAATGGCACCTCAGTGCCTGATGAAAATTCCCTCTCAATCTCTTTATCCTAGGAAGCATCCCAGGAGCAGCTGGGAGTTGTCCTGCACCCAGAACTGTGATCTCCTGACCCACAGCCATGGGAACTGCAGCTCCAGGGCAGATGGAAATCAGCAATCCCAAGGTGGATGCACACGGAGAAGGAGCAGAGCTCTGGGCTTGGAGCAGCCCCCTCTCTGGGCACCTCTGTGAGACTGAAAATGTTTTTAAATTAAAAAAAAAACAACAACAACAAAAAATCCCAAAAAAACAATTAGCAAACCCTGGCTTTGTGTGTCAGCACAACATCATAACCCTGGTGCCTCCCTCACCCCTCCAGCAGCCGGGGAGGAGCGGCTGCTGCAAACGCCTTTGGAAATGGGAGCAGGAAAATGAATCCTGTAATTCACAGGGCAGATTTGTAAGGTGTGAGTGCTGCTGCAGGAATTCTGGGTCGCCAGCTCGGGCCTGTTCCCTGGCTTGGATCGAGCAGGTTTTATGAGGGCTGGTAACAGAGTCTAAAAATACGCACAAATAAACTGGTTTTTTTCTCCCTACGGGGTCTATGGTTTAATTATGTTCTTAGTGAGAACCATTAAAGTGCTAAGTACCTGAAGACTCCTAATTTACTAAACTGCACCCCACTAAAAGCCAACAGAAGGCCATTATACAGAGGAGTGAAGGCTCTTCTTGGGGGCTGTGAATGCCCATGGTCCCTCCTCCCAGCCCCGTTATTGCCACAGCTTCCCAGAAACTCCAAGGGAGGATTTAATCCCAGCCTTGGAGAGCCCAGCCCAGCCCAGCCCAGCCGGGGGAAAGCTCCAGGCTCTTCTACAGGGAAACAAATCCCACATTGTCCTCAAACAACCCAGTGCTCAGACAGGGCTGGGACTGGGGCAGACTGGGATAGGGGAAGGTGTCCCTGCCCAAGGGATGGGATGGGCTTTAAGGTCCTTCCAACCCAAACCACCCTGGGATTCTTTACGGGGCTCACAGCACTGCTGCCATGCAAGGGGCTGAGCAGCAGGGGAGTGTGGAGTTGGAGGGTAAGGAATCAGGGGATCATGGAATGGTTTAGGTTGGAAAAGGCCTCTAAGATCAACAAATCCAACCAAGCGCACTTCATGGCAGAGAAATCCTGAAAAACAGAACGGAAGGGAACAACAGCAAATGGGAATAAATAATGAGAAAAAACAACTGTTTGGTCAAAAGAAACAGAATTCCAGAATGAGCTGGGTTGGAAGGGATCTGAAATCTCATCCAGTGCCACCCCCTGCATTGCCAGGGACACTTTCCACTACCCCAGGCTGATCCAAGCCTGGCCTTGGACACTGCCAGGGATCCAGGGGCAGCCAGAGCTTCTCTGGGCACCCTGTGCCAGTGTCCCACCATCCCCACAGGGAACAAACCCTCCCCTGTATCCCATCCAACCCTTCCCCCTGGTGGTTTGAAGCCATTCCCTGTCCTGTGGAATGATGGACTATCCTCCCCCCTGACCCCACAGAGGGGCAGTGAACATGTCAGGAGCAGCTCTGCAGGCTCCCACAGCCAGGAGACAGCGAAAGCCTTTGGCACAGCCAGCCGAGCGTGAGGAGCAGCAGTCCCCTGGAAAAGCAGGATGAGAGCTTTATTAAATGTTTTCTGGAGAGCTGTGGAAGATCCAGATGAACTGCAAAGCTCGGCTCTCCAGCTTCCCAAGCACTGAGGCATGAACTCATCTCCTCGGCTTCAAAGCAACAGCCCTCGCTTCTCTTGTGCTTTGGACCAAAAAATAAAAAGGATTCTCCATCGTGGAGCCTAATTGGATCAGTGTGGTCCAACAGGCTGCTCCCTGCCAGTCCATCCTGCCTCAGATGCTGACCTGGCTCCTCAGGCATCTGCAGATCAAAGCTCCACGCTCCCAGGGCCGGCGGGAACGTCTCCCCAGCCCCGTGCCAGGAGGCAGAGAGAGGAGAGGAGAGCAGGGAGGTCACTCCCAGCTGCTGGGAAGTGTGGGCAGATGAGGGTCCTGCCTGAAGTCAGCCTGTCTCGGGTTCTGCAGCATCCAAGGATTCCTAGAAACCACCCTGCTTGGAACAGGGGGAGGTCCCGGAGCTTCCTCACGGTGGAGAGGCTCCACGCGGGCAGAGGCCTTGAGTGATGAGCAGCAGAGGGATTTTGCACAAGGATTCTCATGTTGGGAAGGAAATGGAGCAGGGAACTGCTCAGGCCGGGTTTAAACCCAGCAGCAGCACCTTGTGCTGGGTGTATTTATCTGTACACTCAAAGCTCCACGTCCACGCTACTGAAATACTCCCGACAGCTAAGCGGTTAAAAATAGCCCCTTCAAAACTTTCCAGTTATTAATAAGATTCCAATCCAAATAAAATCAGAAGGGAAAGAAAAAAAAAAAAGAAGAAAAAGCTGGATCTGGCTTGAAATGCTTGAAATGCACACTGCTCTGACATCCAGTGGGTCACAAGGGGTCGGCTCTTCAGCAGCGCAATATCAAAATAATCAAGGCTCGATAAAGTAATAAAAAGAGAAGTTGCCTGTAGGTTCTTGCTGGGCAGAGCTCTCCTCGCCCAGTCAATAGAAATATTCAGTCCATAGAAAAACAGACTGGAATCTGCCTGTTTAAGACAGCAGAGCAAGCCAAGGAGATGTGTGTTTGACACGGTGCCAGCACGGCCATAAAATGTTGGCAATTTAGTAGAGACGTGGTGCCGCGCCACTCTCCCAAAGGACCTAAATAAACTTCAGATGGAGAACATATATTTTTACTTTTTATATATATAAAAATCTGCTGGTTCATTTTTAACTCCTTTCCCCAGCCAGTCCCTGCTCGGGGGTTTTGCAGAGCTCCAGCAGGTCCCCGCTCCTCCCGGCCGAGCCAAGGAAAAGTTAAAAGCCTGAAAAATCCCAGCAGTGCTTCACGTCTGGAGGTTGGGTTTCTTAGGGAATGGTGGCTGCAGCTGCCAGAGGGGAAAGGGGGCTTGGGGAGAAGATTCTGCTCTGCAATTTCATGCCTCAGCACTGTAAAATATCCCAGGGAATTTGTTGTTTTCCTGTTGACAAGGTTGTAAAGTCGCGGGTGGAGGTGAAACCTCCCTGCCTCGTTCAGTTTTGGCCAGGGTGAATCACCCCGGGAGGATCTGGGGGACACTGAATGATGGGGGCTGGAATCCCAACCACCTGGGTGGGGGCAGAAGGCTCCTTTCTGTTTGCTTTTCCAGCCTGCACCCAGCTCCTGCTCTGAGCCTTCCCTCTCCAGGAACAGAGCCCACATTTCCAGGGCCCACAGCATCCCTGTTTATTGACACTGCTCCTCCGTAACGCGCTCCGAGCTGCTCCCGGAATATCCACTTAATTGGGGATGGATTACAGATTCACCTATTTATTCTGGACATTCTTGGAGAGGTCCTGAGCTAAAATTACACAAGGAACCACTGAGCTGTTGAGGCTATTTATTTGTTCAAAAGCCCGTTCAAATAGCTGGCGGGGCCTGGGGCAGACATCTTGGCTCTGGTGGGGCCAGCAAGAGCTGGTGGAACCGGCAGTGGGTCCTTTGGGGTTTGTCAAGAGCAGCAGAGATGAGGCAAGATGGGTTTAGGGAGTGGGACAGGCTGGAAGGTCCACCCATAAGAATCAGAGAGTGGGAAGAGCCTCCAGGATGGTCAAGTCCAACATTTTACCCAACACCACCATATCGTGGAGAAAAACCAAGATATAAGGGAAACACAAGAAGGTTCCATCCCAAAGGCAAGGGGGGAGCTGAAATCCCTCTCCAGGTTTGCTGTTTCCATCAGATGGTGCTGTTCTGTCTCACACTCCAGGATTTTCCAACTCAGGTCCCTGGCCTGGAGCTCCCTTTCCCCACGGATCACTCACCAATATTTTAAATTGCCATTTAAGAGCATATTGCAAATGTGATCCTTTAATTGGTCACTGTTATGACTCTCTATTAGAGAAGACAAGTTTTTCCACACAAGGTAAGCCCTGAAAATGTTTAAAAACAACCCAGAGCTGATGTATTTATTATGCATTTCTCCATATATAAATAATTCCATGAAAAGGGGACGTAGTGAGTGGAAACTCCATTTAAAATGTGATCCCAGATGGTGGCAAAGCTCTAAAATTGCAAGGCAACATGTAAAGAAAGATTAACGACCTCAAACAGGCCCAAATTTATGAGGTGAAAGCCCCTGTAATCCTGGAGAAAAATGATACCAAACCTTCGACCAGACAGCCAGAAAATACCTCTGCTTACTCCATGTGCCCTCTGCCATTTTACATTTTCCTTTAATACTCATTATTTGGGGTTCAGTTGGTGTTTTCTCCTGCAGGCCAGAGGTTTCGCTTTGGTTCATGAGCACGGTGAGGGATTTGCCAGCTCCCACCAGGCCCCACTGATAAATCAAGGAACAGGAAAGTGATGGGAATAAGCACTGGAAAGGAGGAAAAAACAGAGCCAGGACACCTCAACAAGCCTTGAGCATCCCTGCAAAACCCAGAGCTCCCCCATGGAGTGGAATGAGGGGACAGAGCTTAACAATTCCAACATTAACCCCTTGTTGTGCCCAAGTGGGAAACGCTCCTAAGGGAAGGATGTCAACATTTCTTCCCAAGGAACGTGGGTCATCCCAGGCCAGCAGCATCTTCTGTGCTCTTAACTGCACCAGGAGCAGCCTGGCTGGCACAGCCCATGGCCCTGGGCACCTCCAGCATCCCCTGACAATGCTCCTGCTCATCCCCCTGGCCGTTCCCACCTCAGCAAGGTCACCTGGGCTATTTTACTACAACATTTTTCAAGGATTTTCCAACTTTTTCCACAGAGTTCCTTGCACACTCCGGTGCCTTGAAGGGCAAATCTATGGCTTTGGAGAGTGGAAGAACATCTTCCTGAACATCTTTCTGAACATCTTTCCAGTGGCTACACTCAGAGGACCCAGAGCTTTACCTTCCCACTCACAACCCCAAAACCACCCCACGGCTGCTCTCCCACAGCCCCTCATCCCCTCATTTTTTTCCCCCTTTAAAATGTCCAGTGCTAAACCCAGGCCCAGACTCCTTCAGAGGGCTTTTTTTTTGGTGTGTACTCATAAACACGAGCTCAGCACCAGGCCAAGGAACACACGGAGCCCCGGCTCGTGCCTGTGTTTGGATTAGGCAGCTCCGTGGCCTGGACGTTTACAGTCGGGTTGGGGTTTTTTTTTTTTTTCCTCCCCCCCTCCACAACTCGAGACAAACAGTGAGAGCTTTCATAAAATGTGTTCACAAAGGGTAAATTGTGCCATGAGGAGCTGACTACCTGGTTGGTCACTGGAATTCTCCGAACTGGAACGCCACCGCGCTCCGAGCCAGCGCCGGCGGCGGGAGGGGGAACTCGTTTAACTCTGCAACTGCCCAGGAGACAGAGCACACCCAGCACAGAACTGCACAAACAGTCAGGTTTGGACACCTCTGAGACCATCGAGGCCACCACTAACCCATGTCCCCATGTGTCACATCCACATGGTTTTAAATCCAGAGCTGGCTCCACAGGAACCATCGTGCCTGATCCAGCTCTGAACCTCCTGTCCATCCAAGAGCGTTTCTAGAGCAGGATGGGATAAGAATAAGGCAAGAGGAAAATCCAGGTTGCTGTCTCAAAGATGGAGCCAAAAACTCGGGAGAGTTTGTTTCTGTTTTAGGCTTTCTCCCGAGTAACAAAGGATGGAGCCTGGAAGAATTTAGAACAAGCGAAACAAGGCACAGGAAAACTCTTGGCCGTGAGAAGCTGATCTCCAAACTCTGTTGGGTGAATCCAGCAGCCAGTTCTGCTCCCCCTCGGCAAAGAATGAGGGCCTGGAGTGACAGGACAAGGGGGAACAGCTTCAAACTGAAAGAAGGGAGAATTAAAGTAGGGATTAGGGAGAAATCCTCTCCCTGTGAGGGTGGGGAGGCCCTGGCACAGGGTGCCCAGTGAAGCTGTGGCTGTCTCTGGATCCATGGAAGTGTCCAAGGCCAGGTTGGATGGAGCTTGGAGCAACCTGGGATTGTGGAAGGTGTTGGGGTTGGAACTGGACGGGTTTTAAGATCCTTCCCAACCCAAACCCAAGAGATTGTGTGATTCCAGGCGCTGCACCTCTCCAGCAGTGACACAGGCACTGCATCTCCTGCTGTGGCCATCATTCCAACAACTCTTTTTTAAACAATTAAGAGGTTAAATCAGCGACTTCTTACAAAACATAACAACACTCCAGGACATAATACACACAACGATATAGATCTTTAAATCCTACTAATGTTAGGAAACAGGCTCGGGCATCTTTGGACTCCTGAACACAAAACTGCGCTTGTTAGAAATATCCTCGTCCCACTCAAGGTCTTCCTTGGGTAGAACCAATAATTAACTACATTTTAAAGGACACAATTTCAGGGAAGTTCTCCAGCACACCCTTAATAACTCCAGTGGTTTCCCTTCTGACACAAAAACGTGACGGATTTCAAGCAGCACATGCCAGAGCAGGGAGTTGTGCTGCTATCCAGGAGGGAAGAAGCCTCTCCCAGCAGCACCAATGTCCAAATCCTCTTGCCTGGAGCTCTGGCAAGTTTTGCCCTTGTGTAATCACTTGTTTTGTAAGTGTTGCTTGTTTCTATGCTTTTCTTATAAAAAGAAATCAAGAAATTCTCCAGGCAGATAAATTCCACCCAATAAATGTGTCGCTCCTCTATCCCCGTGGACATAATAATGCCCTCACTCTTGTCCCAACTTGGAGCGCTCACAAATCACCATTATAAATAAATCTGCCAACCTAAGGCAAGCAGCTCATTTTTAATAAAGCCTTTTACCTCCTTTCCTAATGCCAGACAAGATCCTGGAGCAGCTCAGTGCCCGAGGGATGGCAGCTCCCATCCTCTGTGCCAGCCCATCCCGGTGCTGCCATGGGGCTCCTGCCCTGTGTTTTCCTGGGATAGGTTTGGGGCTGGATTTCTCATCCTGTTGTCACCCTGGGGCTCCTGCCCTGTGTTTTCCTGGGATAGGTTTGGGGCTGGATTTCTTGGTGCCAGTGTTGCTGTGGGGTTTGTGCCCTGTGTTTCCCAGGAAAGGTTTTGGGCTGAATTTGTCAGCCCTGGTGCTGCCATGGGGCTCGTGCCTTGTGTTTTCCTGGGATATGTTCTTGGCTGGATTTCTTCATCCTGGTGCCACACTGGGGCTTGTGCCTTGTGTTTTCCTGGGATATTTTGGGGCTGGATTTCTCCATCCTGCTGTTGTAATGGGGCTCATGCCTTGTCTTTACCTGGGATCAGTTTTGGGCTGGAATTCTTCATTCCGGTGCTGCTGTGGGGCTCATGTCCTCTGTTTACCTGGGATGTGTTTTGGGCTAGACTTGGTCCTGATGCCACCCTGGGACTGTGCCTTGTATTTTTCTGGGATATATTTGGGGCTGGATTTCTCAGTCCCAATGTCACTGTGGGGTTTGTGCCTTTTCTTTACCCAGGATCAGTTTTGGGCTGGATTTCTTCATCCCGGTGCTGCCATGAGACTCATGTCCTCAGTTTACCTGGGATATATTTGGGGCTGTATTTCTCCATCCCAGTGCTGTCACAGGGCTGGTTTGTGCCTTGTTTTCCTGGGATATGTTTGGGGCTGGATTTCTTGGTGCCGCTGTTGCTGTGAGGCTCGCACCCTGCGTTTCCTGGCACAGCTTTTGGGCTGCATTTCTCAGTCCTGGTGCCACCCTGGGGCTCATGCCCTGTGTTTACCCAGGCTGTGTTTTGGGCTGGACTTCTCCCACCTCCCACACCCTACCAGCTCCGGGAGCAGGTCCCAAACACTGCTCCCATTGATGCTGCGGGGCTGGGGCGATGCCGGGGCGGGTTTGGGGGGTGGGGGGGGGGCGTTTGCTGCCGAAATTCGGTTCTGGCTGGGTGTTTAATATTCCCCATCATGCTGGGCTGTTTCTGCTCGCTGCTGCCTGTCAGTTAAGCCCGGGGATGTTTATTTTAACGGCCACTTGTGGTCAAGGCTGGTGCCAGTTGTACGGCATCGGTTACGCAGATTTAGCGCTGGGGACTCGGCCCCCGGCTCCCCGAGCACAGAAGGCAGCCAGGGCTGCCCGGCCTAATGTGAAACAACTGAACTCTTCCAGCAGTCCCTGCTCCAGATTTAACCCTTGCTGAGCAGGAGCTGGCTGATTCCACAGCTCAGCCTTCCCACATCATCCCATATCCTGGCCCTTGTCCCATCTGCTGCTTCCCAAACTCCCTCGGCAGCAAAACGTCTCGGGGTGATGATCTGAGAGCACCAGGAGGAGCAGGGAATGTCCTCACTTGTTTAAGGAAGCAGCTTTTAGGGGAAGGAGAGGATTTTTATGGATTTATCGTTACTCCAAGCGCACAGTACACTACTGGGGGTGATCACAAATTAATTGAATTAATTGGAAAAGCTCACCAAGATCATCGAGTCCAAGCTGCGGCTGATCAGCATCTGATCAACCAGACCAGAGCACTGAGAGCTAAAGGATGCTCTACATCCCTGCCTGTTGGGCTGACACGTGCTTGGGACACAAATCCAGGCCAGCCCAGGTCCCTGACAGGAGTCTGGCCTTGGCACAGCCCCCTCCCCAACCCAACCCTTGTGCAGAGCAATCAGGCGAGCCCCTGCTGCTGCTCCAGAGCTGGGCCAGGCTCAAACGTGCAATAACCCAGGGCCTGCAAGAGAGCTGTGCATCATTTCTGATCTCCTGGACGGGCTCCAAGATGCTAATCAGCCCCAGATTAAGTCATCAAGCAAACTGATGAGCAATCACATTCTGTCAGTGCAGCTGCACGGCATTACCCGGCGGATCCGAGGGAAGGGGGCAGGAGGGGCTGGGCTGAGCTGCCACGGGCTCTGCACAGCAGCAGCCCCAGCTCCTGGCCCTTCTGCTGCTCCCAAAATTTGCCAAAATCACGCTAAGGTGATCAGTGTGGCCATGCCCAGCCCGATCTGGCGGCACAGGGCTGCTCCCAGAGCATGCCAGGGTTTTCCTGGATTACCACACACAGCAAGGGGCAGCTCTGTTTTCCATGGAGAAACCCTGTGGAAGTGCTTTAACTGGACCATCAAAGATGCTGCTAATAACTATGAGGGACAGTAATTAACAGAAACTCGTTAACAGCGAGGCACGTGGAAAATTGATGCTCAAATCCCAACTCCATTTGGTGGGAATCTGTGAAGAGATTCCAGGCTTGTTCTCAACATAACCCCACTGGGTTTGCAGAGTTCTCACCCAGAGAGAGCTTCTCCCTAAAACTTGCCCAGGAAATAAATCAAAACAGGAGGAGAAGCAGCCTAAATGTCCAATAAAGAGATGCAAAAAACCTCTGGGAGTATCAGCATAAAATACTGAGTTTTTCTGCTCTAAAAGCAAACATGATAAAAATAGATAAATGCTGGCAATATTAATTAAGAGAAGGATTTTTACTCATATTTTAACACTGCTTGAGAGGAAATGAATTAACTGGAGTTGCTATCAGGGAATTGACTCTTTTTACAGATCCTGGACATGGATACACAGCACCACCTCTCCAGCCATCCCTTCCCTGTGGTTTTCTCATCACTTTTCTTGGCTCCATTGGGAACTCCCCTCCCGAGATGTTTGCCTGGATGTGAACACCTGGAAAGTCACAGAATCCCCGGAGGGGCCAGGCTGGAAGGGCTCACATTGGGAATCTTCTCCCACCTCCCTGCTCAAGCAGGGTCATCCCAGAGCACAGGATTGTGCCCAGACAGCTCTGGAATATCTCCACTGAGGGAGATTCCACAAGCTCTCTGCAGTGAGGGTGAATAATGACATTTGAACCAGGACAATGACCCACAGCCTCTTTTCAATTCCTTCCTCTAAAAATAAAAATTAAAAGTAAAAAAGAATTTAAAAAATAATTTAAAAATAAAGAAAAGAGAAGAAACTCTGCATCACAGGGCAGGTGATGGAGATGAAATCAGGACACAACGTCAGACCCTTCATAATAAAACCCTGGGAATAGCAAGGCCAAGCTGCACCATGTTAAAATTCAAGGCTAATTTAAAATCTTGTTCCTTAGTGCAAAAGCTGGAAAGACGCCCAAGCAGAAGGAGGAGGGAAAAAATAATAACCAAGCCAATTGTATATTTCTCCTAGAAATTCCATGTCAGGAGGTACCTCAGGACTGCACCCGCGGGCTCCAATTTCAATAAATCAACACAGCGTGCGGGGCAACGGTAGCACAAAGTCCTGCTCTCCCCGCAGAAGCCAGCCAGGTAAAATCACCAGGAACAAAATGCCCATTCTTCCTGCTCCTTGGCAAGGGGACAAATTACTTTCTGCACCTCTCTGTGCTGAAGGAGTGGTTATTAAATGCAGTCGGGGCTGCCTCTGCAGCTGAAACCCAGGGCGGAACCGAGCGAGCGCCGCCGGCCGCGAGGGATCCAGGGAGCAGCGAGGGATGAGGCCACCCCCGTGTGCATCCCTGCCCATCCAGGGGTTTAAACGATTCAGATTTGGGGTCAGGATGGAGCTGGATGTGCAGTGGGCTACGGGTTTTGGTGGTAATTTATGGATTATCCCCACGGTGGCAGCCCGGTCGGGAGAGAGCGAACGGGGAGGTGAGAGGAGCTCCGAGCTCTCTGCTCATCCCAAAGGTGTCTGCACACAAAGAATCCCGGTGGCTTTGGGTGAAGAGCAGCTTGCCCATATCTGGGACACAGTTATGTGAGAACCGTGCAAATAGCAAGGAAGGGAGGGATCAGAAAGACTTATGAGAGGGAAGGAGAGAAAAAATAAAGGGCTGGCCCTAAAACACAACATTAAATCAGTAATTTCAAGAGGAGTGTGCCCATCTCTTGGTTCACCACCTCCACTGTCCCCCCATAAGGACATTTCACACCATTTCTACTACAAATCATTTCACATTTCCTTTGCAATCAACCTCCCTCTCTTTGTTACTGGATGGGACCAGAAGCTCCAACTCCAGACATTATCTTGAGGGATAATGGGAAAAGCCAGGGCTGGAGCACTTCTAACTCAGTGCTGAGAAGGAGACAGTTGGTGGGAACAAAAAAAAAAAAAAATGTATATAGAGGTTTCTATATTTATCTTTTTTTACCCCTGAAATTTGAATTTTCACTGAGTCTCCCAGCACGTGGGATTTTGGAAAGTTCTGATTGAGAGAAATGGGATTTATTCCAGTGACAACCAGCACATCCAAGCAGTCACTGGGTCCAACCCCTCCTGGAAGCCACATGCCAGTGGGAGATGTCCCACAGCCTGAGTGCTCCAGAAACACAGCAGGGAAAAGTAAAGACCTCAGGATCCAACTATTCCATAAAAAAACCAGCCAGCCCAAATATAGCCACGGGCTCATCCTTCAGGAAACGACTGCACGTGGCACTTGGTGCCCTGCTCGGTGACAAGGTGATGCTCCAGGCTCCAAAGGTTGGATAGATGATCTTGGATTCTGGGATTCAGGGATTTTGGGGAGCAACAGAACTCAATTCACAGGAAATTTGGGTTTTTTGTGCAGCGTTTCTGCACAGACACAAACTCTCCCTGGATAACCCCTCAGCTGTTTGTTGGGATTGAATTCCATCTTCAGCTTGCCACGTAAAACACCTCAGAGATTTTGTGCCCTCCATAAAATATTCCAAAAAGCAGCTTCTGTCCCACACAGGCAGCTCAGTGCCTTCAAAGTGCACCCCAACCCCTGCTAGAACCTCTCTATTAGTGATTAACTTATTTCCAAGTCCATGCATTAATTAAAATAAAATTAACATGCCGGGAAATAAAACTGCTGAACAGAACTGGCCATTAAAACATCTTTAGTACAGCACAGCCAGCAATTTCCTCCTATATTTAGGGAAAAAATAGTTATGGGGCTGACCATTGCTTCGTGTTAATAACAACATTCCCAAATTTGGCCTTTTCTCCCGAATTTACCCTAAACCAAGGCAAACACAGAACGAACTGGCAAATTTGGGAAGCCCCTTGGGGCTGGATGGACAGGAGAGCCCGTGGCCTCTCCCTGGCTGGAGGAGCCAGTGCAGAAAACCATGGAGAGGGATAATTTTAATGGGATTTAAGATCTCAGGAATGCCACCCAGGCCCTGCAGAGCAGTAATTTTTTCCAAAACCAAGGAACACTGGGAATGCTGGCATGAGGGGCTGCTGGAGAGCAAAGCCAAAGGCACAGAACTCCTCTTTGCTTTGTCCAGCTGCAATTCTGAACTTCATCCCTCATGGCTTCACCCTAAATCCACAGCTCACGTGGAAAACAGCAACTGATGAAGAGGAGGAGGAGGAGGAATTGCTGCAAGGAATTCAGGAGAAGCTGCCATGGTCAGTGGAGAGGGAAGGGCACAGAGCATGGAATCTACTGGTTTGTGATCAATAAAAAATACCCAACAATGATTCTGTCACATTACACCAAAACGCCTTTTTCTAATATCAGCAGTGGAAAACTTTTAACTATAAATTTTAGGCTGAAATCCTCCAAAATCATCACAGCGAAAGCTGAATTCTAAAAAGTGACAACTCGGATGATTTTTTAAAATTCTTTAAGCAAAACCTTCCTGCTATGTTTTAGCCAGGAACTCGGAAAAAGAGAGAGAATTCCTCACAGATCACTGCCATGAATAAAACAGTGTACAAATATTGATAATGCCCTTCCAGCCGGCAGGGGAAGGGTTAACCCTGGGAACACTGGAGCTTTATGGTGTGCGCAGCCCAGAATTAGCTCCCACCCCAAAATGAAACACTGCCAAAGCTGTCCTGCATTAAGGGCACTGGAACTCCATAATAATTTATGAACTGGACTCTGGTTTTTTACACCCCTGCAAACAATGGCGAGGCAGGAGGTCTGAGGAAGCTGAGGGTTAAAGGTGATTTTGTAGTACCTGAATTCCCTTCAATAACTCAACACATGACCATTAGCCTGCTTTATCTGCCTCTATTAGGAAGAGCCGATGAAAACTTTTAATCTGCTTCCCAATGGCTCCAAGCACGGAGGGGACAGGAGATTGTTTTGTTGGGAGCAAGGGGATATAAAAATAAAATTAAGATACAAGTGGGGAGTTGGCCTGGCCTCAGCAGGGATTGAGGAGCTGTGTCCTCACTGCGGGCACCTGGCCATGGGTGGCACTGCCTGCCCACAGCTCTGCCCAGGTCAGGGATAGATGGGATACAAGGCAGGAATTCCTCCCTGGCAGGGTGGGCAGGCCCTGGCACAGATTCCCAGAGCAGCTGGGGCTGCCCCTGGATCCCTGGAGTGTCCCAGGCCAGGCAGGAAGGGGCTTGGAGCAGCCTGGGGTGGTGGAAGGTGTCCCTGCCCAGCACTGGATGATCCCTAAATTCCCTTCCAACCCAAGCCACTCCATGATTTCTGGCAGAAAACACCAATCACAAGTTACCACTGACTCACTACACGTGATAAATCACATTTTCCCCTAGATCAGGATGATTTCCTGCACATTCATTTATTTATTTATTCATTTGGAAGTGGATTATTTATTTCTTATCCATTCATTTGGAAGTGGATTATTTATTTATTTATTTATTTATCCATTCATTTGGAAGTGGATTATTTATTTATTTCTTATCCATTCATTTGGAAGTGGATTCCTCATTTATCTATTTATTCATTTGGAAGTGGATTATTTATTTATCTATTTATTTATTTGGAAGTGGATTATTCATTTGGAAGTGTATTATTTATTTATTTATTTATTTATCCATTCATTTAGAAGTGGGTTATTCATTTATCTATTTATTCATTTGGAAGTGGATTATTTATTTATTTATTTATCCATTCATTTGGAAGTGGGTTATTCATTTATCTATTTATTTATTTGGAAGTGGAATATTTATTTATTTATTTCTTATCCATTCATTTGGAAGTGGATTATTTATTTATTTATTTATTTATCCATTCATTTGGAAGTGGGTTATTAATTTATCTATTTATTTATTTGGAAGTGGAATATTTATTTATTTATTTCTTATCCATTCATTTGGAAGTGGATTATTTATTTATTTATTTATTCATTTGGAAGTGGATTATTTATTTATTTATTTATTTATCCATTCATTTGGAAGTGGATTATTCATTTATCTATTTATTTATTTGGAAATGGATTATTCATTTATCTATTTATTTATTTGGAAGCGGATTATTCATTTATTTATTTATTCATTTGGAAGTGGATTATTTATTTATCTATTTATTCATTTGGACGTAGATCATTTATTTATTTGAAGTGGATTATTCATTTATTTATTCATTCATTTGGAAGTGGATTATTCATTTATTTGCAGAGCCAAGCCAGAGGCATCCACTGCCTTAAAGCCTCTGCAAACTTGAGCCACTGCTTAAGGAGAACAAATTGGGGATGTTTCCAATAGAAATAAACAGCACGGGCCCAGAGCAGAGGGAAAACACCGAGCAACCCCCAGAATCTGTGCAGCCCAAGGTGACAAAGGAAAGGACACCCAGAGCACATGGGCAGGCTGCCCTGGAGGTGATTTCCCCCTGGCTGGGGCCAGCAGAAGCAAGGCTGCCTCACCCAGGGGGGGATGGATCTCTGGGATTTCCCCTCGAGATTAAAATATTGTCCTTAAATCTCACCCAGTGCCACCCCTGCCCTGGCAGGGACACCTCCCTCTGTCCCAGCTGCTCCCAGCCCTGTCCAGCCTGGCCTGGGGCATTCCCTGGATGGGGCAGCCACAGCTGCTCTGGGCACCCTGTGCCATTTAAATTCTTATTTCAGCTGAAATCAGAGAATCCTGGAGTGGTTTCAGCTGGGAGGGACTTTTAAAAGCCAAATTATTTTTTGTTTGAATGACAGGCAGGAATTCCCAATTCCCAATATCCCATCCATCCCTGATCTCTGTTAATGTGAAGCCATTCCCTGGCTCCTGTCCCTCCATCCTTGTCCCCAGTCCCTCTCCAGCTCTCCTGGAGCCCCTTTAGGTCCTGGCAGGGCTCTGAGCTCTCCCTGGAGCCCTCCCCTCTCCAGGTGAACAATTCCAGCTCTCCCAGAGCAGAGGGAAGGAGCAGCCCCCATACCCACAATGGCAATGCCAGCCTGGGAGAAGCAAAATCCACTAAAAAAAAAAAAAATCAGGAATAAACCAAATCTTTGTCCTGTCCATGTAACCTTCACAGACAGAAAGAGGAACTGGGAGTTGATCAGTTTGGGGTTTTAAATCCCCCAGGAGTCAAAGCCAGCCCTTCCTCTCCCTCCTTCCCTAAAGCCCTGTGGAGTCTCCTCCAAGCAGGTAAGAAAATAAAAGCCCAATTAGAGCTACTGTAACTCCCCAGTTGTTTAGACATAATTGTCTAAATAAAATAAAGGGCTTAATTAGCAAGATCGTCAACATAAAGGCAGATTTGAATAAACATTCACTTCGTCAGTCAGAAGCAATTAAGGTTTCTCTTGATAAGAGCAATCTCAGCTGGATGCAGATGTTTTTAATAATGCAAATATTTTTCCTACTTGGAATAATTAAGCTCAGTATTTTTTAAATGAAACTCTGCAAAGGCTGGTGTTGGGAATAATCAATATTTCCCTTTCTCCCCCAAGAACCATATCATGAATGTTTGATAAGGGAATTTCAACAGCAAGGGAAGCGTCCTCACACTGAGGATTTACAAGAAATACTGTTGTATCTCACTTCAGTCAAACAAAAAAATAAATTCTGGCCTTTAAAAGTCCCTCCCAGCCCAAACCACTCCAGGATTCTCTGATTTCAGCTGAAATAAGAATATAAATGGAAGCAATTTCCCCCCAGTGGGAGTGGGTTTCTATGCATTAATACAAATGGAAAATGCCCAGTGGGATATTTTTAGGGGCAGGTGAAGGAAGGACTGACAGAAATGACCTCCTGTGGCAGATGTGATGGAGCTCCAGCCCAGCTGAATGCTCCTGGCCCTGCAGAGATCCCAGAATGGGATTGCTCCACTCCCTGAGCCCTGTCCCAAGGTTGGGCTCCATCATCTTGGGGGTCCTTCCCAACCTGAATGATTCCACCCCTGCCTCTGTGCCTGCAGGCCTCAGCCAGGACAGGGCTTTGGAAGATTTCACCCACTCAGGAATATGAAAAGCCACTTGTTTAATACCCTCAGAATGGGCTTTGCTCCTTGCTGGAGATCAAGGGGAAGAACTCGATGGTAAAAATAAATAAATCACCCCACAACTTAATTCTGGTGGTGCTCAGGGCAGCTCCTGTCAGTGCTGAATTCCTCCTCCTGTGCCTGATCCATCTGCACACGCTGCTAATCAGCTCAGCCCTCCCTCCCCTCTGCCCCAAATTGCATTTAAAACACAAATAATAATAATAAAACATCATAAAAACGTCACCAGACAAAGCAAATACACCAGAACCCCGAACCTGCTCTCGCTCATATTTTGTCCCAGCCCCTATAAAATTAACTTTTACAACTTTTACTGGCAACTCCAACCTGGGTCGAAATTATTCTCTGATTACTGTGCCCATATATCTCAGGGCAGGCAGTGACCCTCATCCAATTACCTTCAGGAACACTTTGCACACACCCAGGCTCCACAATTAAATCTGGGATAACACACACCCCGCTCCTGGGGTGGAAAAGTCTCCCTGGATGATTTGAAATGTGGCAAAAATGAAAAAAAAAAAAAGAAAATTAAAAAAAAAAAATTGCTCTTTTAATCCCAAAATCAATCATGCACAAACTTTAACAGCCTGAGAGGGTTGTGAGGGTTTTTTTGTTGTTGTTTTTCAAACACAAACCCCAAATAAAAGCCCCCTCAGCATGCACGGTGCTGGCTTTAATTTCCTTGCGTGAACGGCGTGTTTGCAGGGAAGAGGAATACCTGGAATTTGGGCTCGTTACTGCCCTATGAAATATGTCTCCAATGCCAGGCCTGGCTGGGGGGTGGATTTAAGCCTGACTTCAGTGCAGTTGCCCCAGCCCAAGTGTCAGGAGGTGGAGTTTAATTAGCCTGGGCTGGGCACGGGAATCAGCTCTGCTCACACTGAGCAGCCCCGGCTTCCATGGCCCCAAAAGCACCAAAAGGGAAGGAGGGAGAGGAATGGGGTGGGAATTCCAACTGGAGCAGGTCAGAGGCAGCTCCCAGATTGCTCCAGCTTTGGGGGGGATAGGTCCCATTGGATTTATCCCACTGAATTTACCCCACTGGATTTATCCCATTGGATTTATCCCACTAGATTCATCCCACTGGATTTATCACACTATATTTATCCCACTAGATTTATCCCACTGGATTTATCACACTGAATTTTTCCTACTGGATTTATCCCACTGGATTTATCCCACTGAATTTATTCCACTAGATTTATCACACTGGATTTATTCCACTAGATTTACCCCACTGGATTTATCCCACTAAATTTATCCCACTGAATTTATCCCATTGGATTCATCCCACTGGATTTATCCCACTGAATTCATCCCACTAGATTTATCCCACTAGATTCATCCCACTAGATTTACCCCACTAGATTTATCCCATTGGATTTATCCTACTGGATTTATCCCATTGGATGTATCATATTTGATTTAAGATTTTTTTAGGGTTTTAAACCCCCCAGGAGTCAAACCCAGCCCTTCCTCTCCCTCCTTCCCTAAAGTCCTGTGGAATCTCCAGGCAGGTAAGAAAATGAAAGCCCAGTCAGAGCTTTAGGGTTTGCCATCAGCTCCGGAGGAGCAGAGATCCCTTGGAAAGAGGGGGATGCCCCCACAGGATGCCCAGCCCTTGGGAATGCTCCCCCAGAGCTCAACTGCTCCCCTGGCAGGGAATGGGCACATCCCAGTCTGGGATCCAGGTTTAATTCCTCAGGGATCAGGGACAGCTGGGGATTACTGCCCCCAACCACTTCCCACACCATTTATCCCAAAATGGACACATTCCTCCTCTGCCAGCAGCTCTGCTCCAGAGCTCTGACCCACCTGGACAAGGGGGAGCTTTTGGGGGAAACCTCCTGTGGGCAGAGGCAGGGGCTGGAAGCACAAATTAAATGTGGAAGCTAAAAAGGCCTGGAATCTGCTGCTGATTATTTGAAATTCCAATTTAAAAATATGAATTGAAATATAAATCCTCTAATTCTATATACAAAAATATGAATTGTAATATAAATGCTCTAATTCTAGATACAAAAATATGAATTGCAATATAAATGCTCTAATTCTAGATACAAAAATATGAGTTGCAATATAAATCCTCTAATTCTATATACAAAAATATTAATTGCAATATAAATCCTCTAATTCTATATAAAAAGATATTAATTGCAATATAAATCCTCTAATTCTATACACAAAAATATGAATTGCTATACAAATTCTATATACAACTGTGTGTAAAAGCCACTGTCTGTAAGCTTGAATTTGCCATGAAAAAAAAATAAAATGGAAGAGACTCAATAATAAAAAGGCAGAAAATCCCAACTCTAGAGACATCCAGAGCTGCTCCAGCAGCACCCAAAAGCCAGAGCTCAGTCAGCAGATAAAGAGCAGAACAGTGCAAATCCTTACAGAAAAATGACTGAATTGACTACAAAAACCAAATCTAAAAGAATAACCAATAAACCCCAAGTTAAGCAGCACAAGAGAGAAACCCAAAGAGAATCCTAAGATCTCCTGAGCTGGAAGGAACGAGGAGGATCATCAAATCCAGGTGCTGGTCCCGCCCAGGACAATGCCAACAATGCCACCCTGTGCTGGGAGCACCCAGCTCCACCTGAGCCTGCCAAAACCTGGGCACCACCCCTGCAGTTCAAAACCCTACAGGAGAGGTGACCCCAAGCACTGGGGAGGGTTTGGGAGGGAGCTGGAGAGGAAGCCAGGCTGAAAAGGGCTGTCAGGAAATCCTGACCAACCCAAAGGATTGGAAAGGACAGGCAGGGGCTGGGGAGGAGGAGTGTGAAAAGAGGAGAGGGAGGAGAAGGCCCCGTGATGCCCTCAGGTACTCCATGTGCAGCTCCTGCCTTTGGCTGGGATGCACAAAGGGCTCCTTCTTCCGAGGGAGAGGGAGCCATGCAGAACATTCACCATGGCTAATTAATTTCGGCCCCTCAATTACCAGGGGGATCTCGTGACACAGCTTTATTTGTAGCCTCTCTCTCTTTTTTTTTCTTTCTTTTTTTTTTTTTTTTAATAAACAAAAAGGAGATAAGAAGCGTGACACCTTTAATGGCTTTACAATGGCTTTACAATGGCTTTACAACGGCTTTACAATGGCTTTCCTGCCAGCTCAGCCCACGTGGAAAGGCTTGTCCTGCCCTTGGGAGTCCCAGCACTGCTCCCTAATCGGATCATCCCTGTGCCAGCCACAGGGACATCGCACAAACCATGGCATGGTTTGGTTGGAATGGTTAAAGCTCATCCCATTCCAACCCCCTTCCACAGGCACAGACAGATATTTCCACTGGAACATCCATCCAAATCCCCAGGCAACGGAAATGCAAGTGGAAAATGGAAAAGCGCTAAAAACGGAATTAATTCAGATAACAAAGCAGAAAAAATCCTGTTTTATTACAAAAGATTTGCTGCCTCAGCCGCTGCGTTGGGGCAGGAGATGCCCAGAGTTCCTGGACAAAAACCACAGGAATAAACAACGCTGTGGGTTGTTTCTTTTTTTAACTGAAAAGGGAAAAGCTGTTGTTTCTACATCCCAACACAGATTTCCACATGAAAATAATTCACCAAACCCAGCACGGTCAGAGCTGCTGCCAGCCTGCCCATGGGGAGCTGGGGACGGTCACAGCAGAGCCAAACTCCTCAAAAATGTGACAACACCTCGGTAACTTTGGGGTGAAGGCCTTGCTCCCTCCTCCTCCTGTGCCTGCAAAGGACAGGGAGCAGCCACGAGGGCCAGGGAATAATGGGGACATTCTTCCACCCACCCCAAACCTCCCACAGCCCAGGGCCTGCCGCAGAAACGGCCCCATTTAATTTAAAGGAACAAAGGACATTCCCTGAGCACCCTGGGGCTGGAAATAAACCCTAAAGGCAAGAGTTTGTGTCCACAGCTTTTACATCCAGGGGGGAACTCCATGGGGTGGTGTCTGAAAGACCAGGATCAAGCAATGTTGGATAATAAGAAATAAATTCATGGTTTGAGTTGCCGGAGCAGAGTTTGCCTCTCACAAACCAACTTCTGCAACCCAGAAGCTCTTTGCAAGGAGAAGACCAACATGAAGCCTCCAAAGAAACTGAGAAGCAGCCAGTTTTCCACAAATCCCTGGTTTAGCACAACAAAAGCCAGCAGAGGCCTTTCCCTGTCCCAGAGGGAGGGTTTGGGATCCTCCAGGGCTGGGATGGCTCTCCCAGAGCCACCCTAAGCCAGGAGCTCTGATGCCTTCAGTCTGAGCTTTCCTATCTCCCAGATTCTGGACTGCATTGGTCCATGACTCTGAACTCCATACAAAGTGTCAGCAGTTCTCCTCACAGCTCAGTCACACAGAACAATCCTTTTCCTTTTCCAGCCCCAGAACCAAGGACACCGCTGCAGCTCCAGGCCCAAAAAGTGCAAACAACAGGGAATGGAGGAGAGCAGTCTGGGAGGGTGGGACTGCATCACCTGAGCTGGAACTGGACAATGAACCCAATATGGAAATGGGCCAAAACTTATCAAAGTGTGAAAACTCCTGACCCATTGTCCATCTTGGGTGTAGCCACAGCCAGGCCCTTGCGCTGCCCAAGGTGAATCCTTTGAGGCCTTTTAATAAATCCCTGCTTTATTCCTAAACTCTGCCCAGCCTCTGTTCCAGGCAGCCTCTCAAGGCATCAAGGATGCTCTGGGATCTGATCCCACCCAGGAGGAGCTCCTGGGGCAGCTCCTGCAGGCTCTGACAGCCCCAAGGCCTTCCCAGCTCTCTCTCCCTTGTGGACACACCATGCCAAAGCCACGAGAGATGAAATTCCTGGTTCCTCCAGCTCTGCATCCTCCTCCTCCTCCTCATCCCACAACAACATCCCTGCCCCACCACACTTCCATTGGCACCTCAGCATTTCTGGGGTTTCAGCCACCCCACAGCCCCTCCAAGCCCTGTCCCCTCCCACCTGTGCCAGGTTTTCCCTCTCCAGCAGCACGGATTTGGTTTTAACCCCACAATCCTGAGATTTTGTGCACCAACATCCACAAAAACTCTGTCCTGGAGTGTCACAGCTCTCCCACACAGGAGGGTTTCTGACAGCAGAGCTGCTGATGGAATTCCTGTCACTGGAAAAAGGGGAATACCCCAAACCCCACTGCAGAGCAGAGGGAATGCTCAGCTGGGAACCACAGAGACACTCAAAATTCTTTTATTCCCATAAAGATAAGCCTTGGATCCCCATGGAATGAGCAAATCCTGCTGCAAGCCCAGCCTGGAATTTGGGGAGAGGAGCAACTCCTGATGTTTTTGGGCTCTCCAAAAGCTGCTTTAAACAAAAAAATGGAAAAGGAGAGGCCTCTCCTGCCAGACAGCTCAACATAAAGCACATTTTTGGGCAAACTTCAAAAGTTTAAACCATCCTGAAACTCGGGCACGGAGCAACTTCAATTTGGCAAAAGATCAGCCGTGCTTGGAACCCCAAATCCAGCCAGAGGAATGCTGGGCCTGGGAGGGATGGTTCACAAGGAGATAAAGTATTAAATTTCTGCTAAATCTCAAGCAATAAAATCAAATTCGAGCTTGGAGGGAAGGGAATGAAAAGGCCGATGTGGAATTGCTTGGTGAAATTTGTGTTGCTTTTACTTGAGAGGGACATTTTGGAGTTTATCAAAACCAGCTGCTGTCACAGCCCCACATCCGTGGTCCTGGAACATGGATGTGATTTATCCCAAGAAATCTGTGAACCAAACAGGACAAAGCTCTCAATATCTTCTACAATAAATTCTTTCAACAGGTAAAGCAAGTCCTGCAGCAAGTTTCCCTAATGGGTTACAATGACAAAAATCAGGAATCCAGGAGCTCTGGGTGGTTTCTAATTTTAATGGTTTTGGGCTCTCCAAAGTCACAAAGCCATTAAAAATGTGGAATATTAAATGATGAGTAAATTACTGCCCACTGACACCTGTAACTCTGACACACCCATGGCATGATCAGGACTGGGATGAAGAAAATTCCCAGCAAGGAATTCTTTCCAAGATACTTTTAGGAGAGCAAATCTTGGCTAAAAGTCAAATATTTGGATAAAAATCCAATATTCCCATGGGCTGGCACCTTCATGACCACACCAGGCACTGTGGAAACTCCTGGTTCCACACCTAAACCCAGCTCCTGGGATTTGATTTTCCTTATTCCCTTTCCCAAGCCATGGCACAAACTGCAGGGCAGAAACCCAAGGTCTGGAATCACCTCGGGCTCAAATGTGCCAGCTGGAAAAGTGAGGATCATCTTCAGAAAACCAGGACTTGGGAAGTAGCAATGAGATCCAAGGATGAAGGAAGGACCAGAGTAAAAGAAGCGGGAGATCTAAAAAAGTTAATTCTCTGTTTTTTGGGATCAAAGGCAGCTCTTCTGTTACAGCAGGAGAAACAAACTTAAATAAGTTCATTCCCTATTCATCCACTACAAAAATTCCTGCCTGGAATCTCCAGCAGGCCCTAAAAAAGGAGGTGGACTAAAAATCTCCAGGGAAATACTTCAGAGTATGGATAAATAAGGGTTTAGTCCAGGAATGTCACAGCACACCCTACAAAGGGCTCTCCTGCCACAAAAACCACAGGGATTGGTGCCAAAAATGCAATAAAAGGCTCCTGGATGTGCCAAGGAGCTCCTGGGACAACTCAGGGAAAGGCAAATCTAAAATTCTCCATGAGGATCTGGCTAAATTTGAATTAAAAACCAAAGGGGTTTTACCACGTTTTGGTCACCACCTTTAACCAGCAGCACAAAAGAATCCTGAGTCTGGTACAGAGATGTGAGTGAAGATCAGCAGTGAGAGGTTCCATGGAGTGGAGAATCCATGCAGCCTCTGGAGCAGGGGCAGCCCTGACCCCCTGGCCCCACTGGCTCCCTGCAAACATCACTGCAGGTGCAGATTCCTGGGATTTATCATCCCATTTATCCCTGCATTTCCAGTATTTCAGGAGTTTTTGTCCTGTTTTATTGCCACGTTCTCCCTAAAACATGCAATGCATCCCAAAATTCCCCTGCCTGCAGCATCACCTCCCAGCCTTTACCCATGTAAAGGCAGCCCCTTTGTGCCTCCACAGAGGAGAGTGTGAAACCCATCCAGTCCTATCCTGAAGGGAACTTTTCCTTCAGTCCAGGGTGCAAATGGAAGCAAAGTGCCAGAGGAACAGCCAGGAATTCCAGAGGGCTCCCCCAGAAAGCCCAGCCCTGTGCAGGTGACAGATAAATCCTGGAGGAGAGGAAACATCAGACACCCAGGAGAAGTCAGGAACATCCTGACTGGCAGTTAAACCCATTCCATAGGAGATGTTGAGGCAATCCCATTAAAATCCTGAATTCTTGCCCAAAACAGGGCTCCAGGAGGGAGATGCTGCAGCCTGGCAGGAGCACAGGACAGGAATCCTGGATTCATCCCTGGAGGATAAACAGGAGATGGTGCTGAGCCAGGAGTGAAGGAGATCCCTGCTCCTCTGGGTCACTCTTCAGCTTTTCCAGCTTGGAAGGGGAGTGAGACCCAAAAATTCCTACAGGATACAAATACAGACACTAAACAGAGCAAAGCCTGGGATAAATGGGTTTAATCTTCCAGAGGGCAGGGATGGATGGGATATTGGGCAGGAATTCCTGGCTGGGAGGGAGGGCAGGCCCTGGCACAGGTGCCCAGAGCAGCTGGGGCTGCCCCTGGATCCCTGGCAGTGCCCAAGGCCAGGCTGGACAGGGCTTGGAGCCCCCTGGGACAGTGGGAGCTGTCCCTGCCTATGGGGTGCAGGAATCTGGAGAGGCACCAGCACCTGAACTTTAATCTCTGCAAGTCCCAAATCCAGTTCCTGTCTGCAGTAGGACCCCAAAGTTCCATGAGGAAAGGCAGGTTTGACTGGCTCTGAGACCTGCCTCTGATGGCTGTGCCTGAGTTACCCTTCCCCTTCTCCTGGCACAGCCAAGAGTTCCTGGAGCTCCCCTGTCAGTCCCTGTGCACTCAGGGAGTTCAGGTTCAGTGCTCAAAGGGAGGGAAGTGTCCAGCAGCTCCATTTACCAACACAACTGCTGGGGGAGAGGGGAGGGAAGGCACCTGGAGAGCTCAGGATCCACCCTGCTCCCTGCCCACGGGGAACTCCTGCTGGAGCTGCTGGAAAAACCCTTTGTGATGATTTTTTAGCAACTTAAAAGTGTGGCACCTACACTAAAAATCATTAAAGAGCAACACAAAGAGCCCAGAGACATTCCCAGGCCGTTCCTGCTGCTGTTGGATTCCCACATCTGTGCTGCTGTTCCCAATCCTTCAGCTGAGATCAGAGCAGGACGGGGTCTCACATCACCTGCCAAGCTCCCACAGGCTGCTCAAATTGTAATTAACTCCTGGAATTAAAATATTCCCCTCTTTGCCTCGGGGCCAAGGATAACACATCCCATGGTTTCCACTGTGAGCTGCTCACAAAGTGCTCATGGCAGCTCCTGCCCTAAGGATTTACCAACCCTGAGGGATCCCACGTGGAGCAGGGCCACCTCCATGGGGACACCTCCAGCAGGTGACAGGGATCAGGGAGGGGGTTTTACCCCTCTGCCCTGCTCAGGTGAGACCCCACCTGCATGGGGAAGGACCTGGAGCTGCTGGAGCCAGTCCAGAGGAGGCTCCAGGATGATCAGAGGGATGGAGAGCTGGAATTGCTCACCTGGAGAGGAGAAGCTTTGGGGTGACCTCAGTGTGGCCTTGCAGGACCTTCAGGGGCTCCAGCAGTTGCTGGTTGAGGACTCCCCACTCTCTCCTCTGCATGAGCAGGGGTGGCCTGACACCCGTGAGTTATAACAGCAGAAATGTTCCTGAGGGAGAAGAGGGGTGGAGAAGGAATTTTGGTCCCAACTCCCCAGCAGTGTGGAATATTGCACTGGGAGGAGAACAGAACCAGCAGCAGGACCCCAGGAGCTCTCCTTTCTCGGGTAAGGGGAGTTCATGGCTCACATTTGCTCTGGGATAAGAAATCCTGCTCCCACCAAGTCCCACCGAGCTTTAATTCCAAGTCCCACCAAGCTTTCATTCCCTGCCCTCAGCAGCCAATGGGAAACCCCAGCGGGGCCCAGGGCAGCTCTGGGGAAAGGTGGGCACTCCCTCACCTCATCCCAGAACCCACAAATCCATGGATGGACTGCAGAGCCTGCCCAGCCTGTGCTCCCCTCAGAGGCACCCACCATGGCAGTGGGAAATCCAATCTTGTCCTGGGCTAACTGGACACAATCCAGCTCAGTCCTGTCACATGTCCTGGTTATGCTGAGGCCAGAAAAGCCCTTCCACTGAGACTGAGAGGGAGCAGGAAGGATCTGATCCCTGGAAAACACAGATCAGTGAATTCCTGGGCAGAAGGAAGAGAAATGCCATTTTTAATACAGATATTTCCACGATCTTGGCAAGGGCAGCAAGTCACAATCCCTATTTTCCGTGTAAATTGGTCAAGAGGGAAAAGCCTCTGGAGAGAGCTTGGAGGAGTCAGAGATTTTCCCTTGGAATGGGGAATGACAGCAGGGTTAGGAAAAAGTTTCATTTCTTTGTCTTGAGCTATTTGGAGGCAGACTAGAAAACTTGGTTATAAAATTCCATAACTAGAAATCCCAGGAAGCGGAAGAAATGGGTCTGAAAATGGGAATACTCCTAAGGATTATTTAGAGAAGAGAAGAGAAACCAATGTTACTCCACAAAGGGATTTCACAGCTTCAAAATAATTAAAAATTCCAAATTAAAAAAAAAAAAGAAAAAACAACAAAAAACAAAAACCAAAACAAACAGGAAAGGGTGTCCTGTTTTAAACTGGTGGGAAAAGGCTCCCTCCTGCTTTTATGTGAATTTTATCCCCAGAGTGGCTGGTTTTTGTTGCAGCACAAATGACATCATACAGGAGATGACTGGATGGCTCCACACATGATTTTACTGATCTGGCGAGTTTTTAGGCTTGAAAGAACTAATCCACCCCGAGATCCCCTCCCATCTTTTCTGGAGAATGCATTCCGAAAACGATAAGCAAATTATCTGACATTATATCTAATTACAGAAGCTCCTAATTACACATCCCTGTTTGGAGGCAGCGGAGCAAACGCTGCGCTTCCCAGAACAGCAATTCCTGCAGTGCACAGTAAATCAGCTTGTGCTTGCCACTGATGTGAAACTTTAACCTATAAATTAAATTAATAAGAGACAAAGGCTTCTTTTGTGCATTCGCAAGCCTGTAGGATTTTAGAAATAATAGGACTGGAAAGTGATTTATATTCCAAGATTAAAGGTCAGTTTGGCGCACACGACTTTGGAGCAAAACACCACGGCAGAGACTTCAAATTAACTCGTTCCTGCACCCCCCAACCCTGGATTGTTCTTTTTTCCAGAGCTACAAGGGCTTGCTGTGAGAGCTGGAGCGCTCAGAAGATGGAAAAATCGGGGAGAAATGTGGAATTCTTCCTGATCTCTGGGAAGGAAGGAGATGTGCCTGGGAATTGGCTCGGGCCATGTGAGCTGATCACTGCAGTGACACAACCTGTGAGCTGCACTTCCAGTCAAGCTCTGGCTCACATGGAGAGGCTGAAACCACAGGGAATTGCATGGAGAAATATGGGAATTGTATGGCAGAAATCACCTGGAAATTGGAGCCATGCAAATAAAGGGAAGGGCTCAGCTGTTTTTAAAGTTCTGCCCATGGTGGGATTTTCTCCTGGCCTGGTCCTGTTTTATTCTGGGGGAATAAAAATTCCAGCTGAGCTTGAAACCTTTGGTGCACGACAAAAAACATTATCATGGAATGGGCTGGAAGGGGCCTTAAACTCATCCTGTTCAACCCCAACACCTTTCACTATCCCAGGCTGCTCCAAGCTCCAGCCTGGCCTTGGGCACTTCCAAGGATGGGGCAGCCACAGCTTCTCTGGAATCTGTGCCAGGAATGTTACCCAGAGAACTGGGATTGGTCATTACATTCACTCCCAAAAGAAAATCCCAAAAAGAGACCGGAGGAGGAAAAGGAGGGATGTGCACCCCTGTCCACCACGGGGAATGCAGCTCCTCCAGCAGAGCTGAGGCAAGGGACCTGCAATGAGGGAAAATTCCCTACAAACACTGAGAAAGGTGGGAAAGGATGGGAAAAACAACTCTCCTTAAACTGCACCTGCTGAGGAGGAGACCAGGAAAGAGATTATTTAATGTCCCTAAAGAGATTATCTATGTCCCTAAGCGCCAGGAAGGATGAGAGGAAATTCCTCTACTCATGCTCATGGTGATTAGTTCTGACCATAGGGAGAATCCAGAGGTGGATCCAGAGGTTCTCACTGGGAGAATCCAGAGGTGGATCCAGAGGTTCCCATTGGGAGAATCCAAAGGTGGATCCAGAGGTTCCCACTGGGAGAATCCAAAGGTGGATCCAGAGGTTCCCATTGGGAGAATCCAGAGGTGGATACACCAGGATGAGGGCTCTGGGCAAGGTCTGCAGGTCCCAAGGCTGGAGGATGAGGACCAAGAATCTTTGTAGACATCAAGGAGCTGCCAACATCACCCCAGGAGGCCCCTGGGCCTTTCCGTTCCCTAAAGCACCAGGAGAACCAGACCTGGTAAAAAGACCTTCCCTGAGAGGGTGGGGAGATCCCAGATTCCCAGAGCAGCTGTGGCTGCCCCTGGAAGTGTCCAAGGCCAGGCTGGAGGACCCTGGGATAGTGGAAGGGGTTTGGAACTGAATGGGCTTTAATGTCCCTTCCAACCCAAACCATTCCATGTTACTTCTAAAGACCTGAAAATGCTCTTCTGCCACTTCCCCCTCTCATTTCTGCCTTCCAGAAAGCATCAAAATTTGTCACCTTCCTTCTCTTTGCGCATTTCTTAAAACACCCCATTAACAGGCTCAGAAATCCATCATTTAAATAATTACCAGAGCCTTGCCTGTGTTATCTTCTGAGCTGCCAAACCTCCTGGGCCCTGTACGTTCCAGGAGCAGTGCACCATTCCCCAGGGGCCTGGGAGCTCAGGGATGGGATGGGATCCAACATTCCTGCCCCTGGAGGAGCCCAGGGAGGACAGGAGCCACTGCAGGGGCAGAGCTGCTGGAGTGGCTGTTGTGAAGATTAATCTGATTAGGATTGAATCAGACCAAATGCGTGGAGGGGGGAGGAAAAGGGAATGTTTAAGGGAAGTGAGGAGGGTCCTGGGTGGTCTGCAAACGAGTTGGGAACAGTGGGAGAGTGTGAGGAAGAGATGAAATCCAATAGGTGTACAGGAAGCTTTCACCAGGCTTAAAACAAATCCGTAAGAAAAACAGCAAAGAATCCAGGAAGAGGAATTGTGTTACTGCTGGAAAGGGGATTGGCATATTCCCAATGCAGGGTGACTGACAGCTCTGCTGCTGATCCCACACCCCAAACCCTCACCACACAAAGCTCCCCTGGGGGGAAATGTCCATGAAACCTTCCCTGGTTTCTCCTGGTGTTGCTGGGAATCATGGAAAGCTGAGGGAACCAGGGGCAGGTGCCACCCACCTGCTCCAGGGGCAAAGGGGGGAGCCCAGAAGGTGTTTTTGAGTAAATACAGATGCTTTAGGTGAAGAGTCACAGGGAGAAAAGCAGATCTGAACTGCAGCAAAGAGAGAAATGAAATCCTGCCCCAGTCCTGGTGCTCCAGTGCCCGTGGAAGCCATGTCTGGGTGGGATCATCACTGGAACTTAGAATTGGAATTCTGGAATGGTTTGGGTTGGAAGGGACCTTAAAGCTCCTCCAATGCCTCCTCTGCCATGGCAGGGACACCTTCCACTGTCCCAGGGTGCTCCAGCCTGGCCTGGGACACTTCCAAGGATCCAGGAGCAGCCACAGCTTCTCAGGGAATTCCATCCCAGCCCCTCCCCATGCTCACAGCCAGGAATTCCTTCCCAATTTCCATCCAGCCCTGCCCTCTGGCAGTGGGCAGCCATTCCCTGTGCCCTGGCAGTCCATGTAGAGGTTCCTGCACAATTTTCCTCTGGGTATTTTCTCCCTCAGCACTGCCTCCATCCCATCTCCTCCAGCAGGCCATGGCCTCCTCAACCCAGAGAAGCTGGGGCTGTTTTCTGGTGCTGACTGGCAGCTCCACCTCTTACTTTGATAATTCTCTTTGAGCAGACACTCCTCCCCCTTTCTCCTGAATTCCTGCCAGGATCCTGGTCCCCCTGGACACAGAACTGATGCTGATTTGGGGTGTTGGGACCTCACTTCCCACCCGTGTGCCGCGTTTGATGCTCGTGGAACACGAGGCAGCTCCTGCTCCAGCCCTGCCTCTGGAACCAGGACCTGCCTCTGGAAAGCTGCTTCCCTGCCTGCTCTGCTGGGAATAAAACATCCCCCAGCAGATCCCGGCATCAATCTGCTTTTGTTCTGCCTCAGGCCAGCGCTGTAAATCACCTTCATCCTTCCAGCACATCCTGTGAGGGCACAAGCCCCGGAATTCCTTCCCACTTTTTAAACCTGGCCTAACTGGGCATAACTGTCAGTATTTATCATTCTGTCTCCTCAGACTGCAGCTCCACCAGGGTGGTTTCACTTCTGGCAATTGAGGGCTCAGAGAGCTCAGCCCTCATTTTCTGCAGCACTTCCAAGCCCTGGGAATCCAGAAGGGCTCAGCTGGAAGAGATATCCCTGAATCTCTGCCAGCAAACCCGACCTGTGCAAACCCAGCACGGCAGATCCTCCAAGCCAGGCCCAAACCCCACTCCTAAAGCATTTGCTCCCTCTTTTTTCAAGTGATGGGCACCTCCAGGAGAGCAGAGCCAACCCAGCCTTGGGAATAGCAAACCTTTCCAGCAAACTGCACTCCAAGATCCCTTGAATCCACGTCAGAGACCTGGGACTCGTCTGGAAAGCTCTCTGAGATCAAGGTCTCCTTGCAGAGCCCCATACAAAGTCCAGACACAGCCTAATAAGCTTTTGATGTCCTGCTGACATTTATCTGCCAATATTATTGCTCCAAGCACTTACCCTATGATGGATCTCGTTATTTCCTTGACCCCAGGCCAGCTCAGCCCCTGGCCCTTCCTCCAGCCTCATGGAACTCCCCAAAACCCAGCAGAGAGCCCCAAATCCTCAGCTTCCAATGCCCCCAGAGCAGCCCTTCGAGACATGGGAATAAAGACAAGTGGTTTTGCAATTCTGCCTCTGGAAAGGTCAGTTCTCAAAACTTCTGACCAAATGGGAAGGGAAAAAAATAAACCAGCTGAGCACCAGAGTGTTCTTCCTTTGCTATCAGTCACCTGGACTCAAAGAGCAGTTTGCTTTTGCCCCAGGAGATGGAAATAAATTGCATTTACAGCCCCCACGGGCAGAGCTTTGCTCCCTCCTTGCTCTCCTTACCCAGAACTCATCAACAACAGCTTTGGTTCCTGCACAGAGCTGTCCCACGAGGGCAGAGATGGAGCACAGCTCCTGTCCCTCCTGTTTTCATGGAAACACAGCTTGCAGAGGATGAATTTTCCTGTTCCAGGCTCCAAATCCCATGGTCAGTTCCCAGAAGTGGCCCTGAGCTCACAGCCACGTGTCCAGCTCACCCTGAGCCCTGCTGGACCTCCACAAAGCCTTGAAATCACTTCTGGGGAGATCTGGGAAAGCTCCTCACATCCAGGCTGCCTCTTGTGCCAGGCTCAGACACAGCCCTGAGCTGGAACCAGCAAAATCCACCGGCAAAAGCCTCTCCAAGCTCACACCCTGCACGAGGGAAGGAGCAGGGACACAAATTATTCTGCATTTAATTAAATTTAGGAAGGAATCCTTCCCTCTGAGGGTGCTGAGGCTCTGGCACAGATCCAAGCACTGTAAACTTAGGATGCTCCATAAATATTTTATAATCTAATTATTAATGTTACCAACAAAAAGATCCCCAAAATTATTTCCACGGTGGCTTCCTTTAATAATTATTGTTTTCTGTTTAATTCAGCACCGCTTCCCTCGTCTGAATTTGCAACTTTAGAATTTCCAGCACGAAATCTGAGCACCTGCTTTCCCTGCTAGGAACATTTTCCCTTCCAGCCATGCAAACTGTTGGAACGAAGCCCACCCCGAGCCATCCGGGCTCATAAAAGCAGCTCATTTTCTGATTCATCCCAACAGATTGCTAAATATTATTTACTTTTCGTTTCATAATGGCTCGGAAAAAGCTGGATGAAAAGCTTAACGAGGTCTAATCCAGGGGAGAGGAGGGAGAAAAGGAATGAAGAGGCAGTTAAGGAGCAGTTTGAGCTTCCTTATCGCCCTTATCAGCACAGCTATCAGTCAGCAAGGCCTAATTAGGCACAAAAGCCATTGTGCTTCATCCAGAGCTTCTCCAGGAGCTGGGGCTGGAGCTCTGCCTGACGGCCTCTGCTTGGGAGCAGCGCTTCCACAGCAATTAGGGACAATTTGTCCCTTCAGGAGTGCCCTCTGTGGCTGTGCAGGGTCTTGGGGACAGAGCACACTTGGGGAAACAGCAGCGACACTTTTGGAGCTAAAATGGGCTGGGGTTCGGCAGAGTTCAGTGAAATCCCCCAGACTTTGCTGCTCTGTGGTGACCAACCCGCCCTGAGCTCCTGCAGGGAAGCAAATCCTGGATCTCACTTCCAGCTCTGACCAAGATTTGTTGCTCCAGGACTGGGGTTTAGTTTTGCTTTCCCTTTATCCTTTTGCCTCAACATCAATTCAGCTTGGAAAAGAACTTTAAGGAAATCAAGTCCAGCCATTCCCAGCAGCACCACCAGAGTGACCACTGGCCCGTGTCCTCAAATGCCACATCCACGTGGGTTTTGGTCACCTCCAGGGATGGAAACTCCATCACTGCCCTGGGCAGCTCTCCCAATGCCTGACCACCCTTTTAGGGAAGGAATTTTCCCAAATTTCCAATCTAAACCTGCCCTGGCCCAGCCTGAGGCCGTTCCCTCTCCTCCTGTCCCTGTTCCTGGGAGCAGAGCCCGACCCTCCCAGCTGTCCCCTCCTGTCAGGAGCTGTGCAGAGCCAGAAATCCCCTCTGATCCCCCTTTTCTGCAGGCTGAGCCCCTTCCCAGCTCCCCCAGCCCCTCCTGGTGCTCCATTCCCCTCCATGTCCCCCTGTCCTCGGCCAGGTCAGTGAGGTCCCTCAGGAGGGACCCGTGGCTGTGTCCAGCAGCTCAGCCTGGATTTGGTGCCCAGCAGGGCTCCTGCCCCAGCAGCTGCTCCCACAGCTGTTCCCACCAGTTGGTGGCTGAATTTTCCAAGATATCTGTCTGGAATTAAAAAGCAGCAGCAGCAATTTGGCAGGCAGCAGGAAAAATGCATCAGTGGATTGCATCCCACCCTGAGCACCTCCCTGCTGGGACAGGAGAGACCAGACCATGCAGGACCTGCCCATCCCAAAACCCCTGGGATCATCTGAACTGCTCTGCCAACACTTCCACCAGCATCCAGGGGCTCCTTCTGGAGTGGCTGGGGTCAGAAATGTCCATGTTTGGTGGCCTGTGCCACCAGGGCTGCTCCATGCCAGGAGATCTGGGCACAGGGAGCTCTGCAGGGCTCTGGGATCTTCCAGCCTGGGGATTTGCTCTGCTGTGCCTGTGCCAGGCTGCACTCCCAGATAAATCCTGGAACAAGGCAATGGTGAGGCCCTGGGCGCTCCCCCATCCCCATCCCAACCCTGGCTCACACCTGCTGCCTCCTAAGAGGGGTTGGAAGCTGCTCCAGCCCACCTGGGAGATGTCCTGCCAGCTCCAGAAACGGCCTGGAGTGCTCAGAACCTCCCAAGGCAGATTCTCCCAGAGCTGCTGGGCTCTGGGAGTGATCCCTGTGGGGCAGGCAGGGACAGGGGGACACGCTCAGCCGTGGCCCTCCTTGCACAGGCAGGGACCTGAGGCTGCCTCTGCCTCCCCTGGGAGGGGGGATGGATGTCCCAGGCACTGGGGGATCCATGCCAGAGGCTCTGGGGGAGCAGAATTCCAGCTCCACAGCCTGCAATCCTGGCTGGTGGATTTGTCAAGCCTGGTGCCCACAGCAGACAAATCTGAATAATCCCGAATGCGAATAATGCCAAGCAGAGCTGAGACCCAGAGCAGCTTCTCTCTGCAGCAGCTGCACCAGGAACAGCTCCCACTGAGGTAAAACTCCATTTTCCTGGCACTCCTTGCAGGGCAAAGAGCCCTCTAACCACAGTGAAACAACAGCAGCCCCAAAAAGGGATACACAAACCCATGGGTGGCAGAGTCCAGGACTTCTCCTGCCAGGTGCCACCCAGCTGTGTCCATTTGGATGCGGTGATGTGGACACACGAAGCTCCAGGACACCACAGGGACTGGGATCCCATCCCACAGCCACTCCAGGTGCAAGCCACGTGCTCACCTTGGAGCCCCTGGCCTGGGCAGCACAGAAATGCAGGGAGAAGGAGGTGAAATTCCCTGTTGGTGGTGTCTTGCCAAGCTGGGATTAGAGTCTGGGGCTCCTGGCACCCAGAGGCACCATTAATCCCCAGGCAGTTTCCAGGTGCCAAAGCTGTGCCTGGTGCTGAGCAAAGCCTTCTCCAGCTCCAGCAGAGCCTGAATTCTCTCCCACAGAGAGAATCCAGAATTCCTGGAGCCCATCTCCTCCTGAGGGACCCAGGAGGGTCAGGCTGGTAGGAAAATCCCCCTCCTGTGCCAAGCATGCCATTCCCCTCTCCAAATCACACAGAGAGCCCCAGCAAGGCTGGGATGAAGGCCCTGCACACCAGAAGGGAAGGAAGAAGGGAAAATGACCCAATTAACCATAACACCACTGGGCTGTCCCAGCCACAACTCCTGGCAAAAGTGGAAATGTTCTTTTCCACGGGCAGAGCTGCAGGTCCTACTACAAATAAATAGTCCAGGCAGGGATGGAGGCCATGTGTTTCCATTAATTCTCTTGGCACAGGAGCCCATGTAGATCTTGGATGCAGCTCGTGCTGGAGCAGGAGAGCTGGGGTGGCCAACATACATCTCAGCACAACCCATCTGGCCCAAATCCATCCCCAGCCTGCTCCAATCCCCACTTTTATCATCCTAATTACGAGCAGATTCCCAGCTCCCTCCCTCCCTCTTCAGCTGCCCCCCCTTTTCTCCCCCTCCCTCTGGCTGGAATCAGCAGGTGAATCCCAGCCTTTAGGTATTTTTGTTCCATTATTGCTGGTGGATAAAGTTTGGCCTCTTTCATTTTTGTTTTCTTGCAGCCTCTTTTGTGGGGATTAAAATAATTGATATTGATAACGAGATCTGCCCCCTGCCCCTGGTCCCAATTACTTGCACAGGCTGGGGATCCTGCCTTATGGATCGGACAGGAATGGTCTCAATTTTCCCTCTGGGCTCCAGGACTGATGCTGGGATTGATTTGGGATTATTGGGGCTGATTGTTGTGGGCTGGGGTCAGCGCTGGAGCCGGCCCGGGCTGGCTCGGAGCTGCATTTTCCCCAAGTGCTGCCAGGTGCCTGGAAAAGGGGATAATTTACTGCAGCCACCCCCATGCTCGGGATCAGAACGACAGCACTGAAGGGGTTTTTCATCCCAGGTTTTGCTGGGGGTGAAGCTGGATCCTTGGTGCTGTGTGAGAGCCAAGGAGCAGCAGCTTTTGGACAGGCCCAGCCCCACAGTGAGGGGAAACCCCAGTGAAAGTAAATGAGAGTGACACAGAAAAGGAGATTTAAAGCTGAGAAGGCAATCAAGAGCTTTTTGGACATGCAAAACCTTATTTCACAAAGTTATGGAATTGTTAAAGTTGGAAAAGCCTTTTGAGATCATCAACAACAGCAACACCAGCCATGTTCATCACCATGTCCTCAAGTGCCACATCCACGTGGGTTTTGGTCACCTCCAGGGATGGAAACTCCATCACTGCCCTGGGCAGCCCTTCCAATGCCTGACCACCCTTTTAGGGAAGGAATTTTCCCAAATTTCCAATCTAAACCTGCCCTGGCCCAGCCTGAGGCCGTTCCCTCTGCTCCTGTCCCTGTTCCCTGGAGCAGAGCCCGACATCCCCGGCTGTCCCCTCCTGTCAGGAGCTGTGCAGAGCCAGAAATTCCTCCTGCTCCCCCTTTTCTGCAGGCTGAGCCCCTTTCCCAGCTCTTCCTCATGAGACTTGTATTCCCAAATTTTGATGGCCACAGATTGCAGAGCAGAGACATCATAACTTGCAGTGGCTGTGAGGTGACTCCAGGGAAGGGAATATTCCTTCAGGACCATTCCCTTCACCAACCCAGAGCTTCTCACCCTGGGAACATCACTGGATGCAGCATTTTCCCTTTTACCACCATTTATATAAAACTCAAATGCAAAAATAGAGGTGAGGAGAGAAGGGGAGCCAATTTTGCCTCTGGAACCAGAGAGGAGACAAACCCAGAGCCAGCAAAAAGCCCCAATTTATAATCAAAATGCAACATAATCACTGCAACAGATGTCAATGAGATAAACCCACAGAGTTCTGAACTGCCAAGGATCTGCTCTGCATGTTGGAGAGCACAGGGATGCTCTGATTCTGCCAAATGGTCACTTTTTGGGGGTGTAAGCAGGAACAGCACCACAAAAACCTCCTCTTTCCTCCTTTCCCTGCCCTGCAGCAGATTTACAGTGCAAGTTCTCAGTGAGGCTCAGGTTTGCTCCTGGATCCACGATGGAGGGGAGGGAAGGAGAGAAATTGGTCTTTTAGGACTGTGGTTGGGAAAAACCAGCATCACCCAGCTGGCACAGGGACATGGCCTGAGTGCCAGAGGCTGGGATAAAGAGGGAAAACATGGAGAGCTGCCTGGCAGCAGAGGAAAGGTTGGGGGAAATGATTTTACAAAAGAAAAGCAGACAAGAGAAATGAGGTTTTGTGTGCACATCACTCACCTCGTAGTGATAATCCATGCAAGTTAACTCTCTCCAGCAGCGATCTCCTCGGATTTTAATCAGCCCCTGGGGGAAAAAAGGGCAAAAACACTGTCACAATTATTTTATTTTACTTTGTTTTGTGTCTCTAGGTGCCAGCTTCTGTGGTTAAACTGCAGGGGTTGAATGAGACCCACGGCACATCCACAGCCCGGGTCCAGTTGTGGTTCCCAAGGGAACACAATGGATCTGACTCATTCCACTGCCTGGTTACTGAAAATCTGACATAAATCCTTGTGGAATATGCCAAATTCCCCTTCCAGGAAGAAGCCTCAGCCACAGCTGAGCCTTTGCTCAGGTCTGAGCAGCCCAGGGCTCCTGGCATCGCTCCCAGCATCCCTGGGAAGCAGCAATAGGAAAAACCAGGCTCTGTCCCTGGGATAACACACACAAAAGCCAGCAAGATTCACAATTTTAACATCCAAACCCAACTGTTTCCCTCGGGCAAAGCCACCCCTGCTGCCTGTGGAAAAGGGAGCAGAGCCCCAGAGCTGGGGTTGGGGACACGGAGCAGGGATGGGGACACAGAGACGCAATTAAAATAATTAGAGAAACAAAAGAGGGGCAGGGGAAGGAAGCTGCCAGCCCCAAACACAGCTGGCTGCAGCGCTGACAGCTCTGCCCCACCTCAGGTTAGAGGCTGGGCCAGCAGGTATCCCCTGCCCTGGGAGCTCAGAACAACGAGAGGGGACATTTCCAAACCACTGGGTCCATTGCAGGGCTGGCAGCAATATCGGGATTGAATTTCTTTGCCTCGGAGATCGAAGAGCAGAAAGGAATCAGTCGGCCAGAGCAGGAAAGACACCTGGGCAGGGATGGGCTGGAGCAGGAAGCCGAGCAATCAAGGCTGGCTTTGATGTCCGGGAGAGGTCCCTGATTAGGATCACAATATCCCAAATTGAGGAAAGCTTCACTAGTCAAAAGGCCGAAGCAGTTCTGTCATCTGCATACAATTAGGGGGTACCTCTGACATTGCCCTGATTGTGATGGTCCTGCCTTCCCCGGGAGGAAACCCTGGGAGTTTCTGGGAGCATCCTGAGGCTTCCTGGCGTTTGCAGCAGGGAAGGGATCAGTGACCTTGCAGGGCTAAAATCTGAGCTCAGAGGAGGAGAGTCCAGCATTCATGAATTCCATCTAAATTCCCAGAACTGGAACAAGTTGGAAGAGACCACAGTGGCTCCTCTGCTCCAACCTCCCTGCTCACGCTAAAACAAATCTTCACTTGCAGCATTAAATAAAGTTCAACACATTTGCAGCTCAAAACAAATTCAAAATTCCAGTTACAGACCCTCCAAAACTGTCCAGACCTCAGAGATATCCAGGAATATCCAGTTCCCAGGGCTGTATATCTGCCTGACAGCTGAGAGCACAGGGCAGAGCAGAGTTTATGAACTCCTGCCTGGCAGAAAAGGGATGCAAAGTGATATCACCCAGGATTTCTGGGATGGCAAAGCAGTTTTATCTCCAGGGATTTACTCAGCAAGTAAATCTGAAGCAGGGACAAGACACCCTGACTGTCAGCAGCCACTGCATCCTCCCCTCCCCAGGCTGTCCTGCCCTCCAAAGCTTTTCTAAAATTACAGGATCTGGCGATAGCATCTCCCAGGATGTGCTGCAGCTCCAGCCCTGGCAGGGCCAGCACACACTGAGGAAGCTCTGTGAAGGAATGCTGCAATATTAAAACAGGACAGTTATCTTGATGACCTTCCCTCCTCCTGCCTTCTCCGGGCTGTTATCAAGCTCTATTATCCAGCAGGGATAATTAAAACTCCAATTAAAACAAGGATGGGGAAAAGCAGCACCCTGAAAATCCCGATTTTCCCTGCAATGACTCACTCAGGCAGTTCATCCCTTTTTGTTTACTAGAAATCTTTCAAACGGGAAAGTCTTCATATCAAAGATGTTTTGCAGCATAAAAAAACTCCCACTCTCATCGTGAAGGGGTTTCAAGTCAGCTTTACCCTGAGCTGTCTTCGAGGCCACATCACTCCCACACTGGCACCTGAGTTTTCCAGTTTTCCCAAGGATTTGGACCAAGAAACGTGCACAGAAAAATCTCTGTGTGCTGAGGCTTCAGCTCTGCTGAGGAGAGGCAGGAAAGGAGAAGAGAATCACAGAATCCTGGAGCTGCTGAGGCTGGAAAAGGTCCCTGAGCACCAAGGCGGCTCTGCCCATCCCGGGGGCTGCCGGAAATCGGGAAGTTTTCAGGAATACAAATTAAATCTGAGCTCAAGGCGAGCAACCAGGTGGCCAAGTGAACCAGCAGAGGCCCTTTCACCTCTGTGGCCTCGCTCTGAATCCAGGATTATTAAATTCCCACTGCTGGTGGTGGCTGCAGGGACACGGGGTCGGGCACTGGTGGCACTCCTCGGGATAATGAGAGCTCCTGGCCTGGGGAGGGGAACCTGGGGTCCTTGTCACAGGAATTTACAGCAGGAGCAGTAGAAAATGTTGCCCCTGGATTGAATTAAGGTCCAGAATGAAATATGGGCTCAATTCCTCCTGCCCTGCCAGGTTTGCTCCCTGCAGGGCACGGCCGAGGAGCTCGGGGCAGGAGGGAGATGCAGCACCTGCCTGGACCTGGAAAGCCCCAAACTCCAAACTCCCCTAATTAATTTAGGGGAATTAAATCCAGCAGCATTTATCACAGGGCAAGGAAAATGACATTTAGGAATTTTTTTTTAATTTACTTTAATGGTGGATAATACAATTCCTGGCTTTGATCACTTTGCCCCCACACCAGCCCTGCTCTGAACATGGAATAAAACAATCCCAGAGCAGGGGAAATGCTCCCATATTCACAGGATGCCAGCAAACAGGATCCAGGGGGATCCATCAGAGATCCAGGGGGATCCAGCCCCCACCTGAGGGGAGGGAAGGGCTCAAGCTCCAACACCAAATCCTGCCCTTTCATCTGCCCCTGATGGCTGTGCCCAACCGTGCCCCTTCCAGCCTGCTGTACTTGGGTGATTCAAAGCAAAAAAAAGCCAGAATAATTAAAATGTCATTCAAGCCCTAAGCCCATATGAGTCACTGTTCCAAAAAATATCTGAAAAATTCCTTCAGGAGTGGGGGATAATTATATTCCTCCCTATCTATTGATTTTTCTCTACAATGCACATGTCAGATTTTCCACGGCTTTTTTTTTTTTCCTTTTTCTCCTCTTATTTTTTTTTTTTTCCTTTTTTCCCTGGAGTGAGTGTCAAGGAGGAACAAAGCACTTCTTTGAGACTTTTTCAGCCCAAAATTAATTCTGAAAAAAAATGGTACAGACAGGCCAATAGCACGGGAAGCTGAGGAAAAGCTTGGTGACTCAAGCTATGTCTGCAAAATTCCCTATTGATCCCAGCTCCAGAGGGAAGGGTGGGGAATGGGGCACCCACGTTATAAATTTAGAGTCAATTTAAAGACCTTTCTGTGTCTTTGCTGTACAAAAGATGGGCAAAAACCCACCCAAAGTTCCCAACTAAATTCTAGATTTTCATTTTGCTCCTGCTATAAATAAGGGAAGCTTCCAGGGAAAATCCCAGCTCCGTGCACTTCCCACCTCTGCTACCCACAGGAAAAGTGGTTTCACCATCTCTGTGAAAGCCAAAGCCTCACCAGGGTATTCTGAGACTAATTTAGACCCCAGCGTGTGGGAGAGGAAGGAGCTTCCCAAGGTGACATCTAAAAATAAAACCACTTCAGGATTACAGGGCAGGGCTGGAAGAGGCTCCTGGAGAACCTAAATCTGAGGAATCCAACTTCAGCTGGGTCTAAAACCCCTTCAGAGCCCCAGAGCTTCCCCATCTCCCTCCCTGCTGATGGATCAAGGTCTGTGGTGCAGGGAGGATGAGCTGGATCCCAGGTGTCCCACAGGGAACAGGTGACACAGGGGCAGCCTGTGCCACAGCTGTGACAGCAGCAAGCCAAAGGGGAGCACCAGGGCTGCACCTGATGTTCCCACCAACCCCACTGAATTCAGGCTCCTGCTGCTCCTTCCATGGGACACAGCAGTGAGCAGGGTGCTCCAGGAAGGGTTTGAGGATGGGCTGGATGGGGCTGGGAGCACTCTGGGATGGTGGGAGGTGTCCCTGCCCACGGCAGGATGGGCTTGGAGGTCTGTCCCAACCCAAACCACGCCATGGTTTACAATTCCTTGGCCAGGGAAGGACAGCTCTGTGCTCCTCAGCTGGCTCTGCTTTGCTCTGCACCTTGCCCAGCCCTGCTCAGCTCCAAGCCTGGCACCTCCACACCATCCTGAGAATGCTCTGAGTGCCCAAGGCCAGGCTGGATGGAGCTTGGAGTAACCTGGGGCAGCAGGAGGGACCTTTCCACCCCAAACCACTCCAGGATCCTGCCATGATCCAGGGGAGCAAACCCCACCTGCCTGCTGCCTCCTGCACAGAGGGGCTCTGAGGTGGCCCCAGGAGCTCAGGAGAACCTGCAGGAGCTCAGGTGAACCTGAAGGAGCTCAGGAGAACCTGAAGGAGCTCAGATGATCCTGCAGGAGCTCAGGAGAACCTGCAGGAGCTCAGGAGAACCTGAAGGAGCTCAGGAGATCCTGCAGGAGCTCAGGTGAACCTGAAGGAGCTCAGGTGAACCTGAAGGAGCTCAGATGATCCTGCAGGAGCTCAGGAGAACCTGAAGGAGCTCAGGAGATCCTGCAGGAGATCAGGTGAACCTGAAGGAGCTCAGGTGAACCTGCAGGAGCTCAGGAGAACCTGAAGGAGCTCAGGAGAACCTGCAGGAGCTCAGGTGAACCTGAAGGAGCTCAGGAGAACCTGAAGGAGCTCAGGAGAACCTGAAGGAGCTCAGGAGAACCTGCAGGAGCTCAGGTGAACCTGAAGGAGCTCAGGAGAACCTGAAGGAGCTCAGATGATCCTGCAGGAGCCCAGGAGAACCTGCAGGAGCCCAGGAGAACCTGCAGGAGCTCAGGAGAACCTGAAGGAGCTCAGGAGAACCTGCAGGAGCTCAGGAGAACCTGAAGGAGCTCAGGAGAACCTGCAGGAGCTCAGGAGAACCTGCCCAGAGCCAAACCAGAGCCAGCACAACCACAAAGCCCCGCACGGGCGGAAGTCTCGCAGGAGAACTCCCTGGGGTTGACTTTGCTTCCTTTGATTTGCTGCTGTTTCCCTCCACCAAATCCCCCAAAAAGCCCCTCTGAGAAGCCACCAGCAGCATCTGGGGGGCTCTGAAGGCAGCGCTGGAGCAGTGGGTGAAAGGGATTCTGCAAAACCCTTGGCATCGGCGGCTCCTGCCTTTTCCAGCCACCAAGGAACAACAAGTCCCGCTGCCAAGGGCTATTACAGACAAATGGAGAGAGATCAGAGGCACAAAGGAGGTTGCTAAGGAGTCAAGTGTGGGATCCCTGCAGAGAGGAGGAGGCTGCAGCTGGGACGGCAAAGGTCAGAACATTACAGACATCATTTTCCAAAAATTCCCATGAAGGGCCGGCGCGGGAGCCGGGAGCTGGCCCCGCCGTGCTCGCCGAGGAATAATGAGAGAGGCAGCGAAGAAAGCTCCCTTTCTTCCCTCCTACCCACGCTAATGTAATAAAACAAATTAGAATAATTATTCTCCATTGCAGGCCCATAATGGCCAGGATCAGGGCACGCCTGTCACCGAGCTGACATCTACATCCGCCGGGTTCTGCTGCTGCTCTCCCCTCCTGCACCTCGGGATCGCCCCAGCCCCAGCTTTCATTTGATTCCATTTTCCTGCAGGCATCCAGATTCTGTTTGCTTCAAAGTCTTCCTTATTTTTGCCAGAAAGTTCATCTCCCTTCTTAGCTAATCACAGCTCCACCCTTTCCAGTAACCTTTCAAATGCCACCCACGTCCTGACACTTTTAACAGGCTCCAAGCAAAAACAAAACAAGGAACACCAAAAGTTTCACACGAACCACAAGGTTCTGAAAGGATTTGCTGCAGTGGGTTAAAAGAAATATTTTTTAACAGCAAAGAAAATTCAAAACCATTTAGAAACATATGAAATATCAAGTGATGTATAAATTATCTGGAAGGGATTGATCCTTTTTCTTGTGAAAGATGGACAAATCCACAGGAAAAAAACTGTGATAATTTAAGGGGGAAAAATTGATTATTATAATTCTTTCTGTACTATTTTTTTCCCCCAAAACTGTCACTTTAAATGATCTTTTATCCTCCTGGAAAAGGGGAAAATATCTCTTGTGTAGATTAGAAACAGCAAAGGACTGAAATTATTTTCTAAGTCTCTGCCTGCCAAAAACTGCTCCCAACTCCTCTGTTCTGCAGCCACTTCCGAGGATGTTCCTGAACAGTTCAGGGGGGCTGAGCCTGGATTTGGGAAGAGGGGGGGGCCATTCTGACAGAGAGGGAAATCTGCAAAGTGGGAAAAAAAAATTAGAGAGAAATTTTGTTTACAGGAAGCAAAGAAGGGGAGGCACGGCCAAGTCACAAATCCCAAGTGGAAAAGATGCTCTTGGGTTTCCCAAAAATTCCCTAAACTGCCCCTAAATTCCTCCTCAGGACCCTGTGTGGGACATGAGGAGCAGCAGAGGGAGCAGCTCCTGGGCAGGGCTCTCCAAACTGGGAGGATGAAAGGGGGAAGAAAATCATTCCTGAGGGACCCATCCCAGACCCTGCAACGCTTTGAAAGGGCATCACACAGAGAGGGTGTCCAGGGCACTGCACACAGGGCAGATCATTAAAAAAAATACATTTCTGTTATAAAGAATAGAATTATCACAGAACACACCTATTAAAGGATCTCATTCCTGGGACAAACCCAAAGTTTGGGATTGGCCTCATGGCCCCAGGACCCATCTGGACACAGACCCCAGAGTTCTCCCAGCCCCAACACCTGCAGCAGCCAGGCAGAGATTGGCAGCTTTAAATCTGAATTTCCTTGCTTTGGGCACTTTTAAATTAAAGTGGTAATGTGCTTTAAATCCCGTTTCCCTGGTTTTTCACTCCACTCTTCAATCCTTTCCTGCAGAAAGTAATCAAGATGTCTCAGGCTCACACTCACTGCTCCAGCCACCTTCCCTGGTAACTCATTCCATATGGCTGGGATCCTCTGTGAGGCACAGCTCCACCTCCATGCCCTGTTTATTCCCATTTTCCAGCCCCCTGTTGCACCCCTGATACTCAGTGCTCCCCCATCTCCTCCGTGCATCCCCACCAGAGATAATTTTTCCTTGTTTTCCCTGTTTCCTGTGGCTGCCCCATCCCTGGGAGGGTTCAAGGCCAGGCTGGATCACCTGTGACAGTGGAAGGTGCTGGAGTTGGAACTGGATGAGTTTTAAGATCCTTTCCAAGCCAAACCATTCCAGGGTTGCTATTCCTTGTAGAGAACATCACCAAGTGGGCACAAGTGGCCCAGGAGTGCTTTGGATGATGGGCACATCCCAGCAGGGCTGAGAGAGCCAGGGAAGTGCTGCTGGACACCAACCCAGCAGCCAGGACGAGCCTGAGCTCCCAGCCCAGGGCTCAGCCAGGGATTGCTGCTCCTGCAGCCAGGAACAGCCCAGAACCATCAGGAGAAGCCCCCCAGTGACTGCAGGGCTGGAGGATGAGCCTGCTGCTGCTCCAGGGCTCTTCCCAAACCCTCTGAGATCCCATTCCCGTGCTCCTGCAGCTCCCAGGTGTGCTCAGTGCTGCTGCAGTTGCAGGCAGGTGTTGATGACAGCCAAATTCTCACATTTCTGAGCTCCCACAACGCCTGCCCTGATGAAGAAGCAGGAACTCTCTTTCATGGTTTACTTTAACAATCCCTGAGGACTTCCAGGGCACAAGGAGCTACCCCAGGATGCTGTTGGCAATTCATCAGCTCCAGTCCAGCCCTGGGCAGGAATTTGGGCTCCCCCAGCACGTGGCTCTCACCTGCAGCAGGAATTCCCCAGAATGTAAGGACTCCATGAAGCTGTCACCTACTCTAAGGCCTTGCAGGAAAACCCCAGGACTAATGTTTGCTCAAGGGGGTTTTAGCCACGAGGTGTATTTGATGGAGAGCTCCTGAGCAAGGCTGCTGCCCAAAAAAACCCCAAAACAACCCAAAAACGAAGCAGAAACTCTTCCACCTGGGAGAGTTTGGAAGCACAGGATGGGGATTCAATCAGAAGCTCCCCAAAAAGCTCCAGGCAGAGCTGGCACCAGTGGGGCTGGGTTTTGGGAACTCACAAGATTCAGGGAGATGCTGGTCCAGCGAAGCACAGCTCCAAGCAATCCCTTTTTTGCGAATCAGGGGTCATTGAACTCTGCATTTTGGGAAAAGGGCTGCCAGGAGCTCCCTCAGGACCCCCAGCCTGCAGCAAGGGGCTGGGAGAAGGGGCTGACACCCCCCAAACCCACCCACCACCAAGGGAATGGAGCAGCTGGAAAAGCAACTCTGCCTGCTGGATCAAATATTTGCGCTCCTGGAGAGAGGGACAAGGCTTGGGGAGCACAGCAGAGTCCCCAGGCAGCTGCAGGTGACAAAACACCTCAGTGCCACCATGCCAAGGACCCTGCTGGCAGTGGGGCTGCTCCTCTTGGGAAGTCCCTGTGGCTTGGTTAGCACAGAATGGGTTGTGTGGTTGGAATCCCAGAATTATCTGGGTCCTGGAGGAAGAGACCTCCAGGACCACCCAGAGCAACCACATCCCCAAGAGCCACATCCAATGTCTCAAACACTTCCATGGTGACTTCACCACCTCCCTGGGCAACTCATTCCAATGCTGACCATTCCTTCAGAGAAAAAAGAAATCATTCTAATATTTAATCTGACCCTCGTGGTGCAAGTTGAGGCTGTGTCCTCTCATCCCTTCACCTGAGGAGTGGCACAAATCTCAGCACACACCTCTGCCTCCCACCTCGTGACTCTGATGGCATCACAAACCCACACTCTGCATCTTGCAAGCCTCAGGAAATCCAAGTGACAGAGAGTCACAAACAAAATGATGAAGCCATCAAACCACCGAGCTCTTCTGAGGGAAAGCAGCCCCGCAAATGTGTGTTTGCATCACTCACTGCCTAACGAGCTGCTGGCTCACACAAAGAGCCCCTATTCTGTGGCATGTTCCTGGGAAGCATCCCTCTTTACATCCTGCTCTAATGGATGATTAGGAACATCAAACATATAGATTGAATCACGTAATTATGCCTTTTAAAAAGGCAGCAATATTTGAGCTCAGCCCAGCACTCGCTGCCAATCAAACCCCGGCAGCAGCGCCTGCCTGAGCTCCTCGCCTCCCACCACAGCTGGGATTATCCCACTTCTCCCTAAACAAACCCAGCCAGCTCCTGTGCACAACACAGCAAGGTCTGGACATGATTTTTTGGGAGGAGGTTTAGCCAGGAAACAGCAAAACTCCCTGATCATGAAATGGTTTGTGTTGGAAGAGACCTTAAAGATCGTCTCGTTCCAACCCTTCCTCCAACATCCTCCTCCAAACCAGACCAGCTCTGCTCAGCGCAAAGTCCCAGTTTGTCAGAGCTCCACGTGGGGAAAGATCCCAAATATGAGGCACTGAGTGGGGGGAAAAGGGGCTGACAAGAGAAATCAGCCCCGTGGTTCAGGAAGGGAGCATGGAAAACAGGAGAGCACTGGGATGGGAACCTGCAGAGGAGGAGACACCACCTCTCCCACCCCCAAGGAACATTCCCAAAACGCTCTCCTAACACCCAGCACAAGGTGAGGAAAGCCCAGCTGCCCCCAGGGAATGCTGCTTGCTTGGAGGATTTCCCAAGGAAAGCCTCACCCCAAGCAGCCCAGAGAATCCCAGGAGAACCACGTGGGAAAGCTGAAATTCCTGCAGAAAACACCACCCCTGCCAATCCCACGGGGGAAACTCCTGCTGCACGTGCTGAGCTCCTGGCCAGCTCAGGGGGAAACCAAAGATGCACTGGGAGCAGGTGCACCTGGATTCCAGGAGGATCCTTCTCCTTCCCACTGCCTGCTGAGCTGTTCCCCCAGCCCAGGAGAAATCCTACACGACTTCAGGCCCCAGACATTAAAGATCCCATCCATCACTCGCTTGTGGGGGTCTCCATTTAATGACCTTTCCATGTTTCCCTCTCCTGTTGCTGTCAGTGATATATCAGTGTCCCAGGCACACAGGGACATGTCTCTTCCCAAAAATATCAGGAGTTATTGCTCTCCTGGCAAAGCTGAGAGCAGTGCAGGGATAATGGGAACAGAGATGTTTGGGAAGCACAGTTTTCCTTCGTATCCAGCCTGCCCCATAATTCAGAATTTATGAGACACATCTGCAGGAAAAAATCTCAGGCAGATCCCAGTTTAGAAGGAAAGCAGGAAGCAAATTGGTGATCAGATAAATTTTTAAGGAAATTGGGGATGTTTGGCTACACTTGGTGTCAATTCACTCCACAATCCACACGACAGCTGAGAACCACAGAATCCTGGGATCATTGAGGCTGGAAAAGAACTCCAAGATCATCATCCCATGACCAATCCCCACACTGTCAACCAGAGCAGAGCCCTGAGTGCCACATCCAGGCATTCCCTGAATCCAGAGAAGCATCAGGATCCTGGGATTCAGCCTGCATCCCTCAGGGTGTGCTGACATTTGGTTCAGATCCCATTGGTGAAAAATGCCTCAAAGAAAACCTTCACCCTGAGATCCCTGAAAAAATTGCAAGGCAAAATTCCAAAAAAACCCAACCACTCCTCCTACAGTGATGATCCTCAGCTTTCAAGTTTTGGGATGTTCTGGAAGGTCCAAGCAGATGGAGCCAATGGGAGAACGCCCCTGCCACGCCTTGATTTTAATTTTAATGGGATGTGTCAGGTCCTGATGGATTCCCTTACAAGCTGCTTGGGAATTCCCTCTGGCACCGGGACAGTTCTGCAGCAATTGCTCAGTTTGGAAGCACGGAGCAGAGAGTGACAGCTCAGGAAAGCAAAAACAAAGGAGAAGAAATCTGGGGAAAGCTGGGAATTACCCACAGGATTCCAACAGTCTTGTGGAAAAGCCACAACGCCCGAATTCCCTTCAATTCCTTTGGAAGAGCCCCTCAAGTGCAGCACCAACACATCCACACAGATCATCCCCTCCTGCTCTTTCTCCTCAAAACAAAACCAGGAGGGACCTGAAGCATCACGAGGACCAGAGAAGGAAGCTTTTCCTGGTTATTGGGAAAACTCCCAAACCAACAGATGCTGAGGTGCTGGATTGGGAAATTCCCAACTGGGATGGGACATTTGGGATGGGACATTCCTGCTGCTGGCACCTCCAAGAAGCCCAAGGGGAATTCCCACTCACAGCTCCGAGCATGATCCTGAAAATGGGAAAAACTCCCAAACCATTGGATCCTGAGGTGCTGGATTGGGAAATTCCCAGCTGGGATGGGACATTTGGGACGGGACATTCCTGCTGCTGGCACCTCCAGGGAGCCCAGGGGAGCTGCCACTCACCGCTCCCAGCATGATCCTGAAGATGAGCCAGCGGAAGCTCCAGATGACAATCCTGGAAGGAGGAGAGCCCTGGGGCAGGCGGGACAGGCTCCAGAGGGGGCACAGGAATATTCCCAGGAATCCTGTCTCCAGGAGCTGTGATTCCCATCCTGCAGAGCCAACAAGAAGTGAAGAAGGAAGTAATTATGGTGAGAGTGCTGGAAGTTATCCTGGAATTCAATTTAAGTGGAAGGATTAAAAACAAACAACACAGTGAATGGTTTTAAGGTTAATTTGGGGGAAATCAGGCAGCAGCTGCCCTAAAGCAGACATCCCACATGGGGGGGATTCGGGGGTTTGAAGCTTTGGGGTTGTGTTGCTCTTCTCCAAGCACAGACAACATAAAAGGGGGATTTTATAAAAATTAATAACTTCTATGAGGCTGAAAAAATGAGATTCAGGTGCCCTGGGAAGTGGCATGGGACAGGCAAGCAGTGCCACTGATTTCTCCAGTTGTGGATGGATCCAGCAGTGCCATGGACTGGGCTGGATTTTTGCCTAAATGGGGCAGCTTTAGCTTCAAAAAATAGCAATTAAGATCCCATTAGGTCTTATCACCATCAACATTCAGTGCAATGAGAAACTCAGAATTTTAATCACAAAAAAAAATCAAAATCGTACCAAAATTGTCCATTAGGCCACTTTTACCAATTGCTGGATTTTACCCATCCCTGGATTTAACCAAATTACCCTGGACTGAGCTCAAAGCAGAGCCCTTGGGATCCCACCATGAATCCATTCCCTGGATCCTCTGGAGCAGACAGACTCCACCTAATCCATGCAAATCTGTATTTTGCATTTTCTCCTCCATCCCAGCCTACAAATATTGCAATGATTATTCCAAGAGAGGCAGAACACACAGCTCTGTTTTGACAGGTGAAGTCCAACCCTCACCACGTCTGGAAGCACCAAATTATCCCTGCCAAAACTAAATTACTGCAGCTTTGTCCCACCTCCAATTATTCTGATTCTCAGATATTTCTGTGTGATAGAATTGTACTCTGAAACCATTTTTAAAAAAAGACATTAAATGGCACATTGGTGAGGAGGATTCCTGAAAATTCCTTGGTGGAGCCATTAAGGCACTGAAATTCTCAGCTATGTCAATTAAACCAGGCAGTGTCCATGGCTCCAGTTCATTCCCAAGGTTTCTCCAGGCACTTCACCAGTTTGATCCATAACAATTCCCTTCACCCAGTCCAAAGAGGCAGGAAAACACATTCCAAACCCATTCCAAACCCAACCATCCCTTCCAGCTTTGGCCTGAGCCCCCTGATCCCCCACCCCAAGATTTTTCCAGCCCTTGACTTGATGTTGTCACACAAGAAAAACCACTTTGAATGTGCTTGAAAGTATTTCCAAGAACAGTAGTGAAACCTCCTTTTTTTTTTTTTCTTTAATCTTCATGTGCAAAAACCCCTTAAATCAAGATGCAATTTTAAAACCTCAGATTATTACACATCAAAGCCATTTAAAACTCCCTCTCCTCCCTCCACACAGCCCCTGGTTCCCAGCACAGCCCCCCCAGATGCCCAAATTAATGGTTCTGGGAGGAGAAGTAAGGAATATTGTCCTAAAAAGCAGCTGCAGCAGGAAAGCACCGGCTCATCCCAAAAGTGAAAGGTTAATTGTGCCTGAACCCAGCTCCGGGGCTGACTGGCACCAAAAGGGTCGTAGATCTCCCTCATTCCTGCCGGCACAAGAATCCCACTGTTATCCCTGTTTTCATATGGAAATCACCACCCTGCCCTGCTGGGGATGGGTGTCGGGGTGGGATCCAAACTCCTGCATCCCCGTGCATCCATTCCCTCGGAGAGCAGCACTGCCCTCACCCAGCAGGGCACAGCAGCAGCTCTCCCTGCTTTGTTTTTAACCCCAAGTGCCAGCCAGGGGCACGGAAGGATGCTGGCATCCTGCAGGACGATTCCCGCACATCCCACGGCTCCAGGAGGATGCTCCCAGCACCGAGCCAAGCCAAGCCTTCCTGGCATGGCCTAGAGCACGAGTTCAGCCTTGCACCTGTGCTTTTATCCCGAAGGGATGGGCTGGAGCCCTGGCACCAGCTGGCACAGCAGGATGGAGCCGTGCCGGGAGCAGCACGGAGTAAACAGCGCTGCCAGCTGCCGGGCACAGCCCCGGCACCCCCGGCTGCTCTGCAGCTAAACCGGCCCCAAGCTGGGCTCAACGGCCACTGCAGCCAGGGACAGACTCTCCTCACAGCCTGGGACAGCAGCCTGAGCCCCAAAATTCACCCAGTGTGGGGTTAAATCCTGCCTGGCTCCGGCTGCTCCCCGGTGAAGGCATGAGGGGCTGTGCTCCTGCCTCAGGGTCCTGCTAAAACCAGGTCTAGGGCAGATAAGCTGGGAGAGGCTCTGATTTATTCACAACCACCTTCCTGAGGGATGGGGTCTCCACAGCTGCCCACGTGGGATCAGTTTTCTGATCCATCCATCCCATTCTGTGGGATTCATCACCCACTGTGCTTCTTCCCAACCTCCGTCCATCCATCCATCCATCCATCCATCCATCCATCCAATCCATCCAATCCATCCTCACCCTGCACCTCTCCTGGCCTCTTCCTTCCCCATCCAGCACTCATCCTGACTGTAATCTGTCATTCCTAGAAAAACGTTAAGCTTGGAGAAGGCCTCCAAGACCCCCGAGCACACTCCTCTTTCAGGCTTCATCTCGTGCATAAAAAGTGCTGCTGGATGCTGCTCCATGGCCACTGGAAGTGCTGGGGGTACTGGGACTATCCCAGATGCTCCTGTGCTGTGGTTTCTATAAAAATCCCAGCTCAATCAGGAAGATTTGAGGAGATGAACATGTTGAACAGCACAAGTGAATCCACAGCTCAGCAGACGAGGGGGGAGCTGGGCTCAGCTCACCCTCACTGGGCTGTAAGATGATACCAGGCCCAAGATTACCAAATCCATCAGCAGAACCTCCCGTTCCTCCCCGCTGACTCACACACAGTTGTTCGCATCTGCCCTGAAAGCCTCAGACTCCAAATCCTTCAGATTCTTAGACAGCTCTGAGGCTGGAGCCACGTCCCTGCTGAGGTTTGAGTGTTGTCACCTCTGAACACCACTCAGGGGCTCACAGAGCCCAAACACGCTGGGACACCTGAAGGGACCAGCCAGGTCACCCCACCTGAGGAGCACCTGGTTCCTCACTGACCCTCCCAGCTCATGAACTCCAGGATTTCTCCAGGGTTCCTCACTGACCCTCCCAGCTCAGGAACTCCAGGATTTCTCCAGGGTTCCTCACTGACCCCCTCAGCTCATGAACTCCAGGATTTCTCCACAGTTCCTCACTGACCCTCCCAGCTCAGGAACTCCAGGATTTCTCCAGGGTTCCTCACTGACCCTCCCAGCTCAGGAACTCCAGGATTTCTCCAGGGTTCCTCACTGACCCTCCCAGCTCAGGAACTCCAGGATTTCTCTCCCGGATTTCACCCTCCTCTTGCTGCTATCACATGGGAGCGGTGATGAAGGTGATGAAGGTGAGGAAGGTGATGATTTAAGGTCCCTCCCAGCCTGAGCCATTCCAGGATTCTAGAGTGAGATGTGTTTGCTGAAGTGGCAGTGCCAGGAGGTGAACACAGCCACATCCTCCATGTGCACCAAACACCCTGGGAAGCACATCCCAAACCCTCCTCCAACTGCAGCAATTCCCACCCCTGACATTTTGTAGGGCAGCAGAAAACACAGAGAGGAAGGAGACATCTCCATGGCCTGGGGGGACTCGGAGAAGAAACTGGGATAGAATCATGGGATAATTTGGGTTGGAAGGGATTTTAAAGCCCATCCAGTGCCATCCCTGCTGTGGCAGAGACACCTTCCACTGTCCCAGGCTGCTCCAAGCCCTGTCCAGCCTGGCCTTGGGCACTGCCAGGGATGGAGCAGCCACATCTGGGACAGTCCCACTTTGGGGCTGTGGGATGAGAAGGCAGATATTGGAGTTTCAGGACATTGGGAGCTTCAGGAGCATCCATCTGGAAGCCATGGAGCATCCCAAAACCAATGAACAATCTGGGAATGAAGTGAGCAACGATCTCCAGTACCATTCCCCAATCCTGGAGTTTGGGAGGTTAAACCCATCCCATAAACAGCAGCAAACCCCATCAGGGCTCCCTCCAAGAGACAATTCCCATCCTCCAAGCCCCAGCCAACACATCCTTATTCCAGGGCTCACTGATACTGCTGGGAACGAAAGGGTCACGTTGTTGACCCACCTGCTCCTGTTTTCCTCACTTGGATCTCGTCAAATTTCAGCAGCTGCAGGGCAGCACAAAGCCCCCCATTGTTATCTCTGGCGCAGCCGGAGAGGGAGCCACGGGCTGGGTTTTTTTGGGGGAGAAAAAAAAGGGAATAACATCAACCTCCGATGGCGGCTGCGCCCGCCCCACACGCGCTCCGAGGGCTCGGGACACGCTCGGAACTTGGCGTGGCAAAATCCATGGTTTGGGATTTTCCAGAGGTCTCTGCTGGGGCAGGGGAGGAGCAGGAACAGGAGGAGGTGCTGGAGGGGAGGAGGGAAGGGAAGAAGCAAACCCCAAACCTAAACACACTTTCCCCCTATTCCTTTTAGGGTTTTTTCCAAGGGTTTTGCCTCTTCCAAACGCTCGAGCCCCTCGTGCAATGGAGGGTTTGTATTTGTAGCTGGACATGGAGTGATGTCCACTTTTCATCTTTATTATTTGCCATAAATAAATTCACTATCCCAAGTCAGCACAGCCTGGCCATGGCTGCAGAGGAGTCAGCACAGTCCTTTCCCCCAGTCTCCTCATCCTAAACCATTCTGTTGGACAATCAGGGAGAAAGCAGGGAGAGAGGGAAGGGCTGAAAGCCTTCAGAAGATAAAAATCAGGTTCAAGAATAATGAATTTTCTTCTTTTCTGTTTTTCTGACTCAAAAATATCACCTGGCCAAAATCAACCCTCCTACCTGGCTATGCTAGAAAGAGCTCATGTGATTAATTCTTATTAATTCCCCTTCCTAAAGCACAGGATAAGGCGAAAACAGCCAATTGTTTCTCTTTGTACAGAAACACCCACACATCAAATTTACCCAGAGCATGTCTGCACGGCACAGACAAATGCTGCTCTAACAGATCCTGATTTTCCAGCTCCCAGTGCAGCTGTCTCCCTATGGATATTGTGTGTCAGACAGCCCAGCAGCCAAGGGGAGGCAGATATCCAATCCAGACTGACTCGCCCTGGAATCAGACCTTGCTCTGAGCCCACCTCCCCAAAACCCAGCGTGGTTTGGTTTCAGCTCGGGCCTAAAGCACCTGTTGGGAATATCTGAGCTGTGCTGCAGAACCAGGGATTTATCCCTGCTCCAGGGTCTGGATCACTCCTGGTTTGGGGGGTGACTTTAAATCCCAAATGACATTTTGGGATTGAACCTCTGCAGGCTTGCAGCACCCACAGCCCTCCAGCCCAACCCCAGGACACCACAAACCCAAGATCTGACCCAGCTCCCCACAGCCAAACCCATCTTCAACCACCATTATTAAATATTTCCCATTTCTTGTTCAAAGTCACCTCAGCCTGGGGATACTTCACATTTCTGCAGCCACCAGAAAAAGTTCTGGCTGTTGTTGGAAGATTTGGGAGAACGTTAGCAGGAACTTTTGTACTTAAAGTATAAACTACACAGAAAAAAAAAATAAAATTTAGCATAAAAACTTTTAAAAGCTTCCAAGTGCTCTCCAGGGTAGTCATTAGGAACTACTTAGGTAACAGGAGGGTGATAACTGGGAGTTAATGCAGCGTTAAATTAGCCCTCCTTCCATGCAGAACTTTAAGTGACAGAGGAATCAGTTGGGAGGATTTTTATTTTATTTTTTAAATAATGAAGTTAATGGATTTCCTGTTTTTAGCTCTGTGGGCGGCTGTCAATTTGAGGGATCTGTACATACTGGATTTAATTACTCTGTCTTCAAGGAAGGAAAATAAGTTCAGCCCTGTTCCTATGAACAAGCAGGAGCTCTCCAGCTTGGCCTCAAGGTGAGGAGAAGGTGCCCACACTGGGCAGGGAGGGTGAGGTGTCCCTGGAGATGGGAAACAGCATTCCCTGAAATCCTCCTGTCCAGAGAATTTGTGGCTGCTCCATCCCTGGCAGTGCCCAAGGCCAGGCTGGATGGGGCTTGGAGCACCCTGGGACAGTGGAAGGTGCTGGGGTTGGAACTGGATGAGCTTTAAGGTCCTTCCCAACCCAAACTATTCCAGGATTCTCAACATCTTGAGCATCCCAGAAAACCCTCACATGGCAAATGAGCTGTGCCTCAGATCCCAGGGAGTGAGGGGAAGGAGCCCAGGAATGGCTCAGAGCCCAGACAGGGCAGAGCATTCCTGGGGTTCCCCCTGATTTAGAGGCTGGCCAAAGAAAGGGGCAGGGTCCCAGCATGATTTAAGCTGGAAAAGACCTCCAAGGTCATCAAGTCCAACACCAGACACTTCCCATCTAACTCAGGCCATGTTTTCCCAAATTATGGGAGACCAGGATCCAACTCCCTGCTTTGAAACAAATGCTGGAGACAATTCCAATGAACTTGGCAACGCTTCAATCTGAGCCTCAGTGCAGGAGAGCTCCACCCCTGGCAGTCACCCAGGCCAATTCACCTTTCCTGATGGAAACCATGGAATGCCAGGATCACAAAACTTGGGAAAGACCTCCAGGATCACCAGGCCCATTTTTGGAAAAAAGATTACAAAATCCCATAAAAACGAAGGTTGGGAAAGCCCTCCAGGACCATCGAATCCGAGCTGTGCCTGATTCCCACCTGTCCCCAGCCCAGAGCACTCAGTGCCACCTCCAGGAGTTCCTTGGACACCTCCAGGGATGGGCACTCCAGGCCTCCCTGGGCAGCCCCTTCCAAAGCCTGACCACCTTTTCTATGGGGAAATTCCTGCTGATGTCCAGCCTGAATAAAAGCAGAGCTTGTGAACACCCAGCCCCTGTGTCCCACAGGGAAATGGGAAGGGCTGGAAGGGCCTGGCTGAGAAATGGGAACAGCCAGGCAGGAGAGGCCAGGGAGAAGTGACACCAACCACCAGGAGCAGGTGATCACAGCTACAAATACATGAAAAACAGAAAAGCTGAGATCCTAAGGCACCTCTTCAGCACCACACAAGGACACAGCAGCTCATTCCCAGCCTTTTGCACAACCTGCCACTCTCATCCCATCTGTTCCTCCCAGCCAGGCCCTGTGCCATGTGCCCAGGGAGCTGAGCTGCTCCAAACAGGTGTTAAATCTGGCTGTTAAATCTTTCTTCTTTTCTGGCAGCTTCAGAACCCATGAGCAGCTGTTCCCCCTGATGCCTTCAGTCTGAGCTTTCCCATTTCCCAGATTCTGCACTGCATTGGTCCATGACTCTGAACTCCATACAAAGTGTCAGCAGTTCTCCTCACAGCTCAGTCACACAGAACAATCCTTTTCCTTTTCCAGCCCCAGAACCAAGGACACCACTGCAGCTCCAGGCCCAAAAGTGCAAACAACAGGGAATGGAGGAGAGCAGTCTGGGAGGGTGGGACTGCATCACCTGAGCTGGAACTGGACAATGAACCCAATATGGAAATGGACCAAAACTTAGCAAAGGGTGACAACTCCTGACCAATTGTCCATCTTGGGTGTAGCCATGGCTGGGCTCTTGTACTGCCCAAGGTGAATCCTTTGAAGGCCTTTTAAATAAATACCTATTTTATTCCTTTGACCTTTTTATTCCTTTAATTTTAATTCCTTCCTGTCCAGCTTCTGTTCCAGGCAGCCTCTCAAGGCTTCACCCCAACCCCACCTGCTCTCCTCCCCATCCCAAACTGCCATTTCCCACTCACACTCATGGCACCAACAAATGAAACCCAACACCACAAAGGCACCTGGCAAGGGCTTTTCCCAGCACACAGCAAGCCAGCCTCAAAATAAAAAGCAAATTAAACAAATTTCTCCTGCTGTGTCACATGAGGCCCCCACTGCCCTGTAAAGATTCAGTTTTATCCTCATGTAAGCACAAATTTCACCCTGAGTGTCTGCAGGAGATAAATCCAGGCCAGGGGATGCTTTTCCCCATGGATTTGAAGTGAATATCTCATGAAATATCATCTCTGCCTCCCTGATTTTTCTTCCTGAATGGTGCTTTTAAAGCACAGCTTGCATACAGAATAGGGTAGAAATTGTTGGGTAATTGATTGACCCCAAGGCAGATACCCCTGTCCAACACCCAAGAGACACAGGAGGGACCCCAAGGGTGGGATCTGAAAGGTCTGTGTGAGAATTATGGAATTTTTAAGGTTGGAAAACATCTCTTAAATCATCCAGTCCAATGATGAATCCAGAGCCACCATGCTCACCATGCCCCCAGGTGCCACCTCCACGTGGTTTTGGAACAGCTCCAGGGATGGCAATTCCACCACTGCCCTGGCCTTGACAACTCTTTCATGAGGATATTTTTTTCCTAAATTCTAAGAGAAGACCATGAGTGGTTTCTGATGGAATTTACCAGTGCAGAAGGAATTTTTTCATGGAAGGGGTTTCAGGCATTGGAAGTGCCCAGGGAGGTTTGGAGTCCCCATCCCTGGAGGTGTCCAAGGAATTCCTGGAGGTGGCACTGAGTGCTCTGGGCTGGGGACAAGGTGAGGACTTTAAATAGTCTTGGAGGTTTTTTCCAATCTGAATGATTCCAGGCATCCTGCAACATCTTTTACACCCAAAGCCTTAAAAAAATAAAACAACCCCAAACCAACCAAACAACAAAAAAAGATGCTATTTAAACAGGAGACCATGACAAAACCACTCCAGTACCTATAAATACGATTTTTCTGATTCTAAAAGGGGATTTGCTCTGTCCACACTCAAGGCTGTTTTTCAGGATTACAGCTAAATAAGAAAATGGGTATTGCCAGGTCCTTTTGGACATCCCTCCATCCCAGGAAAAGCAAACAGGAGTCTCCATTCAGCCCCATCCCTGATGGAACTCAACCAGCTCCGAGGAAGCTTCGGGGCTGGGAATCTGCTGTGATGCAGGGCTGCTCTCATCCAGGCCTTCTGCAACTCCATGAGCTCAGCAGTGACCAAAGTGACCCCAACACCCACAGGCTGAACCTCCAGGAACCTCCAGGAACAAAGGAAGGGGGAGCAAGAGGGAGGAGACCAAATGTGGATCTCAGGAAATCAAAAAGCTGCTTTCAAAAGCTGGTTTTAAAGAGATCTGAGGAGATGGAGGAGAGAGCAGCAGTGCTTTGGTGATTATGGGGCAAATGGCAAAAAAGTCAGCTGGGTGAGGAACTTGTTCTCTCCCTGCACAGGGCAAAGAGGAGCAGACAAACACAGAGGCAGAAATGTTGATGGTCAGACACCTGAATTAGGGGCCAAGGCTGAAAATCTGCCTGGTGATCCAAAACAAAAAAACAAAACAAAACAAAAAACAAAACAAACCCCCCCCCCCCCCCAAAAAAAAAACCACAAAAAACCCCCAAAAAACACACCAAAAACCAAACAAAAACAAAAAAACAAAAACAAAACAAAACAAACGCCACAAAACAAAAAAAACTAAAAAAAACCCCAAAAAAACCCCCACCCAAACCAAACAACGCAAAACAAAACAACCCAAAAAACCCCCCAAAAAATCAAAAACCCCCAAAACAAAACTAAACCAAACAAACCAAAAAAACAAAACAACAAAACAAAAAAAAAATTAAAAAAAAGAGAACCAGTCCAGCATCATTTCATAAAGTAACACAGAGTGCAGTGAGAATTCTAAGTCAGAGAAGCCTGGGATGGTTTGGGTGGGAAGGGATTTTCAATCTCAGCTCATCCCACCCCATTTCCATGGCAGGGACACCTTCCTCTGCCCCAGGCTGCTCCAAGCCCTGTCCAGCCTGGCCTTGGGCACTTCCAGGGATCCAGAGCAGCCACAGCTCCTCTGGGAATCTGTGCCAGGGCCTCTCCAGCCTCCTTTTCCCGGCTCCTGGAGGAAGTCACAAGGTTGGATAATCCAGCAAAAATCCACCAAGGGCAGCTCCAAACATCCTCCAGCCCCCACTGCAAGCACCCCAGAGCCTTTTGGTCCATTTACATATTAACTCCAATATGTAAATAGAGCAAAGCACAGAAAAGCAGTGTTTTCCCCCCAAAATTCCCATTTCCTGAGTCCTGCTGCCAGCTGGAAGGGCCCAGCAGCTCCATGCTAACACAAGCAAAGCTTTTCCTGTGCTGCTGGCAGCCTGGGTGGTGGCTCTGCCACGTGAGTGACATCACAGCCACTTGTGAGCACATTCCCCGCCATATAATTAAGGATTTTTGCTTCTCATTTGAAGCAGCAGCTTTTTACATTTCGCTGGAAACCGCTGGAATCGACCACATGAAAACAACAATCAGCCAGGGCAGTGACAAGTGATATTAAACAGCTCCTCACAGATGTCCCAGCACCACAAAACTTGTTCCCCCTGTAAGGAATCCAAATGACTTCAGTGCCTAAAATGAACCAGATGAATGATTTCAGTCCTCACTCTGCACTTATTAAATCAGGCTGAGAAATCCTGCAATGCTTTGGGGTGGGAGGGACCGTCCAGATCATCGTGTACATGCCCCAGAACAGAAGGATCCAGAAAAAAAACCACAAAAAACCCCAAAAAAGCAGGTTTTTACGTGTTCAGCAACACAAAACTAGCCTGGAATTGTAAAACTGTAAAAAGCAGATATAGCTCAGGGATTTTCCAGACAAATAATCATCCATGCCCTAAAAGCTGGGAAAATATCCTGCTTTAAGCCTGCAATTTCTAGTGGATGGCAGCACCTCTTGCTCCAAGAATGAATTCAATTTCTGGACAGAAATCACTGCCCAGGCTTTGATGCAAATGTTCAATCACTGATGGGGACCTTGTCAGGGAGGCTGGGGGCTGGGATCCCCTAACTGGAACCATGTGGGAAGGCAGCTGGAACACCAGCACTGCTTATCCTGGTGATTTATCAACCACCTGAGGCCACGTGTGGCACCCAGTGACACAAGAGGAGGGACAAACGTTCTGGTTAAAAATCATTTGAAATGAGAAAAGGGAACCAAATCCAAATTGAAAATACCTGTTATTTGTTAAAATAATTATTAAGCAGGCAGTTTTTAAATGGCATTGGGTTTTATACATTAAAAAATTCTGGTTTTCTTTTATAGAATCACAAGGATTTGGGCTGGAAGGGACTTTAAAAATAATCTAATTGCAAATTCTCAGTCGGGCTAGAAAAGGATTTAAGAGATCAACCCTTTATAAAGTGAGAGATTCCCACTCTAAGTGACCACATAAAAACAGATATTAAAGATGAATTATTTTTTGAAGTACCTAAAAATGTGGAAATAAAGAGAAGAGAGCACAGGCAAAGCTTCCCAAAGAAAGCAAAACTGCATTTCCAAAGATGAGCCCAGATCCCCTTCCTGATGCATCTGCAGAGAGGGGAGGTTTCAGCATCCATGGCATCCCAAGACTCAAAAATGAAATCAAACACTCCAAGATATTCCTGTACAGGATAATTTTCCAAAGGGAAAGTGCTGACCCTTAAAGAGCAGCACGTGTTGGGAGCTGCTTTAATTTCATTTTACTTTAAAACCTCACCAAGGAGAAGTTCCAAATGCTGTTTGTAACTGAGTCAGACTTAAAAGGTACTCAATAAAAACCTTCACTGATTTCTCCTGGCCATAAATCCAAAAGGTAAGATTGTGCAACACCAGTCCTTCATATTTAATAATAACAAACAGATGGGAAAATATTCTAATAAATCATGTGAACTGTCCAAGCTGTGTGCCAGAAAGTCCTGGCCAAATTCCCCGGCTCAACCATCTCTGGAGCATTTTCCCTGCAGATCTCTGAGCTCTCCCTGTTCCTGGAGGGGGAAATATCAGCATCCAGTGACTTTCTCTTAAAATAAATTTAAAAAGAGATGAAATCACCACTGGAGCTCCATTGTAGGGCTGACACAGCACAGCCAAAGACAAGGAAGGGATTTCCATGACAGAGAAGGAGCTGCAGCCTGGCTCAAACCCCCAGGATGGGGATTTACCCCTGCTCCAGGGCCTGGGTAGCTCCTGATTTGGGGGGTGGCTTTCATCCCAAATGACATTTTGGGATTCAACCTCTCCAGGCTTCCCAGCTTCCAGCTCCCACCCCGAGGGTCTGAGAGAAAACGCCTGGGAATCCTGGAGCCCTGGGGACAAAGCTCCTGCGCTGTGCCCAGGGATGGGCAGGAGAGTGGGGCTGGCCCCAGAGCCTCAGGCACAGCCATGGCATACCAGGGCCATCCTGATGCTGCAGGTTTTGGTTTTTATATTTTTCACGTTCTGTGCTGCTTTATTGTGTGTTTGTACTTCATATTAGGGGATGCTGAGCTCTGTGCACAGAGCAGGGAGACAAAACAATTCCTGCTCCAGCTGGGGACCAAGGACAAATGATCCAAATCTCAGCCCCAAGAGCACAAACAACGTGGGCTGGAGAGAGAAAAACAAGCAGGGTGGGACTGCATAACCTAAAGCTGTAATTGGACAATGAACTACAATATGTAAATAGATCAAAACTTCTAAAAATGTGAGACCTGATCCACTTTTGTGACCATTTTGGTTCATCTTGGCTGTAGCCCTGGCTGGGCTCTTGTGCTGCCCAAGGTGGATCCATTGAGGAGATCCTCTTAATAAATCCCTGCTTTATTCTTTATCTCTGTCCAGCCTCTGCTCTAGCTCAGCCTTCCCAAGGCATCAATTCCATGCAAACATCAATCCCAGAGCTGGCTTTGCTGCAGCTCACATTCAAAGGGTTGATTCTAAACCAGCAAATCTTGACTTTCAAGTGTTCTCCTCCTCTCCCTGGCCACTGTCTGTTTGAAAAGCTGAATGAGCCAGAAGAATGTAATTAGGAATGTTACCAGGAATATTAAGAAGCCATGTAAATGAGAATGGAAAATATTTACATTACATGTTGTGATAAAGGGGACAAAAAGTGGGATTTTAAGGCTTAGCAAAGGACAGATGGGAAGAGCCAGAGCTCTCATTATCCCCTCAGACACCTGCCTGGCATTCCCCTCCATCCCTCTGGGAATTTCTGTCTCTGCAGGCCGTGCCTTCCCTGGCTGGGACACCCAGCACAGCTGGGCCGGTCCAAGTGCGCTGACCCTGCCCCACATCCACGCCTGGGGTTTGCCCCTGCTGGCTCCCAACCTGTACCTAATGAGCACAAAGCTCCTGGCAGTGTCTGCCCTGGTGACAATCTGTGACAAAGGGCTCTGCTGTCACTCTGGCAGACACATCACAGGGATTGTCCCTTCCAAAAGAACATCATTCCCTCAGGAACCCCGACCAAGGGATAAGAACCATTTCTCTGGAGGTTTCTGCCCCTCATCCTTCACCTTTTCCATGGCTCTTTCCACCCAAGGATCCTTTCACACCTCCTCCCACTCTAAGCCACCACATAAGCACAGATATCAAAGAGAAATTATTTCTGAATTTCTAAAAATGTGGAAATAAAGAGAAGGAAGCACTGCAAAGCTCCATGTTTCTTACGGCTCCTTCAGGTGTCAAAATCCCCAATTTCGGCTCCTTCAGGTGCCAAAATCCCCCTGGAGCCTTCTCTCCTCCAGGCTATACCAAGGACAGGTAATTTTGGGGTGCATCCAGGCCCACCCTTCAAAAAGAACAGGAAAACACCAGAGAATTGCCATAAAACTTGGAGTTACTCTGAGCCCAGGCACGGGAGCTGAGGTGCAGCAGAGATTTCAGCTGGAATTTGCTTTGAAATCCTGACACTTATCTGCTTGGAGTAACAGCAAATATGTACCTTGGCTCCCTCCAGCTTCCCAGGGATGGCTGGGAGGAGGATGGCTTAACACTGCGGTTTCACCCGGCCTGGGATGGAAAAAAAGCCCATGAGAAAATGATTTCCCTGGCCTTAAAGTAAATAAATGAATCCCATTTCTTGAGGAGTTGCAGGGATGCAGTGAGGGGGTGGCCAGAAATATTTGGCTAGGTAGCATTGCCCTGAAATCAGGAATGGGAACATGAGTCTGGGACACCCCAGGGCTGGGGGAACAGCTCAGGAAATCGAGGCAGCCCACACAGGGCTCAGCAGGAAGCAGCCTTGTGTGCAGAGATGCCACAAATGACAGAAAAACACAAAATGTTTCGGCTCCCAGGAAATTCCTGTCAACAAACAAACCTTGGGGACAGCAGGAGAAGTGGCAGCTCCATTCCTGAGCTCCCTGGTGGTTTTGAGACACGGCCCAAGCACTTTGTGCTCTTTCCCTTCAGGTTTTGCACATTTGATCCTGGACTGATTTAACCCCACATCAGGAGTTCACATGATGCAGTGAAACCCCACAAAGTCCCTTCCAAGCCTGATTTTTTAATGATGCTCAGTCATTAATGAGCTCCTGCTCCCATTTAAAGGGAGGACAGGCAGGGGAACACAGAAAATCTGGTTGCTAAGAGTTCTTCACATGCACAACCTCACTAAACCACACAAATTCTGTTACCACTGAAGTCTAAATTTGTATTTATCTCTCAACTACAACATGTCTTCTCCCTAATTTAAAGATGGCAAGGCAAAAAGAACTGCAGCAATTCCAAAAATCCTGACTTTTCCTGTTGTGGACCCAGAAATCTGCTCAACCCCAGCTCATTCCCACAAATCATACCAAGGAAACATTTTTGGTCAAAGGGGCTTCAAGAAGAAATCCACAGACAGCTCCATTCATGGAGTTTGTTCCCTGCTCCAGGCAGATCAAGGAGTCTGGATTTAGAGGAAGATCAAACTTGACCTCTGGCTCTCACTTCCACCAGTTTTGATGCATGAAGAGAACACAGAAAATGCAATAAACCTCAAAATAGAGACTTGTGAAGAATCTCAGAGAATTCCAAGAAGGGGCTCTGCCAGCATAAATACAATTAAACAATATTTAACCTTCAGTAGCATCAAGCTGTCAAATAAATATCCCTAAGAAGACAACTTAAAAGAAGGGAAAAAAACAATCCCACACCATTCTTTCTCCTCCTTCCTGCAGGAAAAAAAAGGGATAAGAATAGATAAGAACACAGGACAAATGTCCTGGAAAAAAGCCTTAATTTTATTGCTCAAACCAATGGATTTTTAATCTGTGGCCAAAAGAAAATACCACATAGGAATGGGCAGGAAAATGGATTTTTTTTTCCATTTTTATTGCAATGTTGTGCCTGCTTCCAGCTGGGATCCTGCAGGGAGATGGAGAAGGTGCTCCAGACCAAAAGCTTTTCCAGTCCTCCCACTGATTAATAAAAGACAAAAAAATAATCATTTAACCTGACCCAAACGTCTTCTCCGCTCATCAAATATTCCTGATGGAAAGCAACCAAAATCCACAGACTTCCACCCAAACTTCCACACCCCAGATCAATTAACAGCATGGAGAATACCCCAAGAGTTGGATTTCTTAAAAAGGGTCCAAGCTCCCTCTGAGCTCCCCACACAAGTCCCAGCTGCCCTGAGGTGTCCAATGCCAAGATCTCAACGCTTTAATTAATAATTCTTCCACAGAAGAACATCCACCAGGACCCATCATCCCCAGGAAAAATGGAGCTCCAAAAACTCCATGGGAAGAGCTGGAATCACCCTCATCAATCACTGCCAGAAAACCTTTATGGGATGTAGATCAGGGCAGAAGAAGGGCATGGAATGGGAAGGAGCCACAGATAAATCAGAAGTTGGAAGTGACAGTGGATAATGGAAAAGAAAAACTCCAGCAGCTCCTTGGATGCCCTTTGGTTTATTGTGATTATCCAGGGGTTACTCTGCACATCAAGGTTTATTTAACTTCAGGAAAGCACAAAAATAAAAATCAAACTTCTTCCCCCGTGCCAGACCTGAACTTTGGATGGAAGCAAGCCCTGAAGGCAGCTCTGCCCAGCTCTCATCCTGCCTCCATCAAAAGCCTGGAGCCAGCACAGGGAATTCAGACAGCTCCATGCTGAGAGGTGTCAGCCTGGGGGAGCCAGCCCTGCTCCACTGTTTGCACTGGAGCCTCCCCAGCTTGCCTGTCTCACTAAAAACCAGGAGAAAACCTCCCTATCTCCCACTCCTGAGGTGGATTCTGCTCTTAGGTGGGCTCTGGGCTCACAGAACATTCCCTAGAGCTCGTTGTCTCCAGGTGAAGCCAAGCAGGTGGATTTTCCCTGCCTGGAGTTTGGGACAGCTGGCAAACACTGCAGGGACACAGAGCGCCAGAATTGCCTGGCATCTCAAGATCCTTCAAGCACAAAGGTTTAAAACCCAGCAGAATTCCATAAATCAGGCAGAGGCCAGGCTGGACAGGGCTTGGAGCAACCTGGGACAGTGGAAGGTGTCCCTGTCCATGGAACAAGATGAGCTTTGAGGTCCCTTCCAACCCAAACCATTCCATGATTCCATAAAATAAAGCCAATGTCCTCTGCAGCTGCTCTCACACCTGCCAAAAATCCTCTTTAAAACGCTCGTCTGGGTTTGGTTTTTTAAAAAAAAATAGAGCAAAAGGCTGAAAATAATCCCACAATTCAACATTTACAGGAGCACTTTGTGGGGGTATTGCAGGTCAGCCTTGCTGGGGGACTTTGCTCTGGTTTCCCAGAGGGAAAACTCCTCCTTTGTAATGAAATGGGAACAACCAGAAGAGGGAGAAGCAACAACCCCCAGGATATTTGTGACCACAGCTAGAGCAGGCTCAGAGCAGCCCCACATCCCTGATTTGCTTTTCCAAATCCCTCTGTGCCACAGGGCACAGGAGAACCCTGCAGGTGACAGTGGCCATGCCACACCTCCCATCCCAAACCCCATCCCAGCCCAGGTGGGGCTCAGCTTTCCTGCAGGATGCACAAAAGGAGGATTATATCCTTGGGGTCATCAAAATTCCCACTCCCTGAAGGAGTGGAGGAATTAATCGCCCCCTCCCAGCCTCATTCCAGCTGGGCAATTCCATGGGATCTCCTCAAACCCCAAAGAAGTGGGAGCTGTGTCAGGTCACCCTGTGCCACCCTGAGCACTGTCCCCAGGCATTGTCACCCCAGCTGAACTCCAGCCCAGAGTGGTGGCAGCAGTTTGGTGCTGGGCAGCACTTCCCTGGTTTATAATCCATTTGGAACAAGCTTTTCTTGTTAAAAAAATCCCTTTTTTAGCACAAACACGGAGCAATCAGCCCACGTTGGGACGTTTGGACACCAAATCCTCCTCACAAAGTGAGCTGCAGGTCAGAGCCACCTCGCTGGGAAAAGGCTGCTGTAAGATTTTGATGTTTTTTTAAGAACTGAGCTGGCACTTGCCTGAACCCCAAGCCTGTTCCTGCTCCTGCACAGAAGGGAACTGGGAGCAGGCAGAAAGCCTGGGTTTAATGGGAGGCTTAACACAAATCCAGGGAAAGCTCAGGAGAGATAACAGAGAGGCTCCTGCAAGATAAGAACAAGTGCTGGCTTGATAAGGAGCCCAGGAGAGCTCAGGGCCAGGATCAAACTCTGCAGGTGAACCTGAGAGCAGGTTCAGTCCTACACACCAAGAGCAATTACAGCTAATTAAACTAATTGCCTTTCTCCTAGTGTAGAATAATGAATGGTTTGCATTGGAAGGGACCTTAAAGCCCATCCAGTTCCAATCCCAAAACTCTCCACCATCCCAGGGTGCTCCAGCCTGGCCTTGAACATTTCCAGGGATCCTGGAGCAGCCACAGATTATCTGGGAAAGCCATTCCAGCCCCTCCCCACCCTCAGAGGGAGGAATTCCTTCCCAATATTCCATCCATCCCTGCCCTCTGCAGTTTAAAACCACTGCCAGCTGCTCTGTCATGATCTGCCCCTACAAAAAGTCCCTCTCCCTCTTTTTTGACCCTATCCAAAGTCACCCCTCAGTTCTGCTCCAACAGCCAAACCCTGAGCTGGAACACCAGATAGGAACAGGAGGGAATTCCCTCAGCCACATCCAACACCAGACACTTCCCATCTAACTCAGGCCATGTTTTCCCAAATTATGGGAGACCAGGATCCAACTCCCTGCTTTGAAACAAATGCTGGAGACAATTCCAATGAACTTGGCAACGCTTCAATCTGAGCCTCAGTGCAGGAGAGCTCCACCCCTGGCAGTCACCCAGGCCAATTCACCTTTCCTGATGGAAACCATGGAATGCCAGGATCACAAAAGTTGGGCTCACCAGGTCCATTTTTGGAGAAAGATCACAAAATCCCATAAAAATGAAGGCTGGAAAAGCCCTCCAGGACCATCAGCCTGCGGGAGCCAGCCCTGATCCATTGTTTGCACTGGAGCCTCCCCAGCTGGTCTTTCTCACTAAAAATCAGGAGAAAAACCTCCCTATCTCCCACTTCTGAGGTGGATTCTGCTCTTAGGTGGGTTCAGGGCTCACAAAACATTCCCCAGAGCTCGTTGTTTCCAGGTGAAGCCAAGTTGTGGCCTGGTGAGTCCCAGCTGTGCCTGATCCCCACCTTGTCCCCAGCCCAGAGCACTCAGTGCCACCTCCAGGAATTCCCTGGACACCTCCAGGGATGGGCACTCCAGACCTCCCTGGGCAGCCCCTTCCAAAGCCCAACCACGTGAATTCTGCCCGAATTTCTCCCAAGAACACAACCCCAGCCCGCCAAAGGCATTTCTGTTTGTTTCCTTTTTCTCGAGGCCAGGCCAAAAGGCGGTCACAAGAGCAGAGCAGGAACAATCTGCTCAGGGAAAGGCTTTCCCCCTTTCTGCAAGGCCAGCGTTCCCATTCCACCCACTTACATTCCTGGATTAAGGGAAAATAAAATCACATCCGCAGGCCGGCCGGCAGTGACACAGGTCGAGGTCCAGGAACATGGCAAAGGGCTGGAAGAGAATCCCAGGCATGGAAAGCTCTTTGGAGAAGTCCTACGCTCCTTCCAGCACCACCGTTTCCATCAGGCCTCGTTAAGGAGCATTTTATCCCTTCAGCTCATTTGCATAATTGCCGCAATCAAAGGCACTACTTTACAGTAATAACTTTAATGGCAGATTTTTCCTCAAACATCCTTTTTTAAATGCACCGAGGTGAGGTCGGTGCAGCCATGTGCCAGGAGAAATCCAGGCAGGAGGTGACCCTGGGGGAGTGTGGGGTGTTGAGAGGGACCAGTTGCTTTTTGTTTTGGGATTGTTTCTGCTCAAGGTGCATCCCAGAACTGAAATATTTGTCAATTAAAGAGCACCCTAATTGGTACATTGGGACTTTCCTGGTTTTTTGCCCCATTAATTTGCTACTATTGTCTTATTAGGAGGGAATCTGGCTCGTTTCCAGGCTAAAGCCAGGTTTTGGAAAGGAGAGTCCAAATCTCAGCCTTTGGTTTGGCTTTACAGAAATGGGATGGTTGGGTTGGAAGGGACCTTAAAGCCCATTCCATTCCAGCCCCTGCCATGGGCCACCTTCCACTGGAGGTTTTTCCTGAAAATTTGGAGCTCTGGCCTGTATCCCTCAAATCCATGGAGAGAAGAGCATGGAGATAACATCTCCAAAGCTTCAGCAGCCTTGTAAGGTTTATTTTGAAGTCAGGCAAGAACCACTGGCCTAATTTTTAACATAAAACACAGACACAGAGAAAACAAGCTGAGATCCAACTGGAAGCTGACAGCAGAAGGCAGCTGGGATTTCCACCCTGCAGCTCCTGTGTCCTCCAGAAAACCCAATTTCCCCTCAAACCCCAGCTGCTCCACCAGTGCATCTCCAGCTCCATGGTGCTGGCATGTTCCTCATGGAAAGCTTCTCCAGGACCACGGGAGCGTCGTGGCCTTGCCCAAGCGGGCTCCACACCTCCTCCCTGGGCCAGCAGAGGATTTGGGGGAACACTTCCCCTCTAGAATGGGAATAATGGTGTTTTCCTCACTCTGAGCCTGACATCTTTACTTTTCCCCCCTGGAAATATTTCTCAGCCCCACTTTACAGGCCCTGAAGCAAAACCTTGTTTCCAGTTCTGCTGGGAACAGCTGCTTAGCACGCAAGGGAACGGGCAGCAGCTCTCCATGCCAAACAGGGAATGTTCTGGGAAGAAATGAGGAATTCAAGAGAGGTGGTGTGGCCTGTGGCCCTGCTTATTCAGTGTTCCCAGACACAAGCTGATGCAGCTTGGCTGTAGCAGGTTTCTGATAGCAGATATCAACCACCAGGCTCCCAAAACCAAGCCTGGCTCAAGCCAAGGCCCCGCTGCCCTTTAATGCAGGCCTAACAGCATTAAACCCAAGCACAGGGCGAGGCTGGGCAGGGAATCAGACAAGGCATAAATTAAAGCAGAGGATATGAATTCCGTGCAGGCTGCAGCACTGGGGTTAACGTGGGTCTGGAAGCAGTTTAGGGAAAACCTGGAGTGGCTAAGGGCCAGCTCTGAGCTGAGCTGCTCTGGCCTAATCGTTTCCTTCAGGCAGGCTACTCCAGCTCACTAATAGGTTTTAATAAAAACTTCCAATTGGGCCAGTAAACCCCTCATTAAGCTGTTTTTAAAGCATGAATTTAAGAGGGCCGGGGGTAAAAGGTCAGGGGGAGTTTTTAATTCAGACCGGCTGGCAAAAGGTGCTGTTGTGATTGAAAACACCAGAGTTCAAGTGTCCAGGGCCACATAAACATCCGACTCTGTCACTAGACCTGCTTAAGTGACAGCTTGAAAAATAGATTTAATAAGACAGAGAGAAAAGTTTCCCACTCTTACAGCAGCAATAGGAACAGCAGATCCCAATATTAGGCAGGAATGGTTGGGAAGCAGCTCCAGCCCTCCCATCCCGGTGTGGGGAGGTGAATAAAGAGCAGCCCATGGCCAGCTGGGTGTGCAGCCATGGCCAGGGGCTCTGGGGGTCAGGGTGTCCTGCTGGGATGCAGCAGAGTTCTCTGGGAATAGCATGGAACAGCCCAAGCCCGTGTCCTGTGCCAGGGTCTCCCCACACAACCAGAGCCTGGGGATTCTGTGCTGTCACAGAATCCCACACTGGACTGGGCTGCAAGGGAGCTTTAGGCTGGTCCAGCTCCACTTCCATGGGCAGTTTCCCATTATCCCAGGTCTGCTCCAGCCTGGCCTTGGACTCTCCCAGGGATGGAGCAGCCACAAAAAGCCTTCAAAATAAGGGAATTCACCTGGGCAGCCTCCCCCACTGCAGAGGGGGCTGCAGCAATCTCCAGCTCAGCTCTGAGCAGAGCTCAGCCCATGCCCACCTTCAGCCAAGCTTTGAACCTGCACCCGTCAAGTTTGACCTCAGTTGTTGCATTTTCCTCTCGTTTTCCTCCATGACCACCACAGGAGCTGCTCTCCAGGCTGCAGCAGCTAAAGGAAAACTTCCCCCCTTCCCTGGGAACACTCACAGAGCAGAGACATCTCCTCCATCTCACCCAGAACCCCAGCTGTGCACTCGAACATTTAATTTTATGTCAATGCACATCTAAAATTTGAGATCCCTGAAGACCTTTTAAAAGAAAATCCTCCTTGGAACAATTTGCATTGAAGCAAAGAGTGAGGATTTAACAAGTGATGGAGAATTACAAATACTCAGCTCTCAACTTTTTATTCTACTTCTAATCAAAACACACTTCAGCTCAAATTCTGAGCTAATAGATGCAATATCAAATTGGGGGGCATTTTGGGTAGGAACTCAGTTATTTGCTCACTCCATGTTTACAGATAATGGGGGAAAAACCTCCAGAGTTTGTTCAGGGATTGTCTTTTCTCCACACCAAAATTAACAAGGAAGTTTACTGGGGGAGGGAGGGGGGGGGGGAAAAAAAATTCTGCTTTTAAAATGTGCTTCTAATTCTGGCCTGCAAGGAGAGCAGGAGCCAGGCTCTCTGGAATGATCCCTAAGGAAACATTTGCTTTGGCTCCACACAGGACACTCTGGAGCATCAGGAGTCAAATGGGATCAGCTGCTCCTCCATCCCTTCTGTTTAATGATCCCATTGATAGCCACGAGGGCAGCAGAGGCATTCCTGCCTTTCCTGCCTGCTCCCTGCTGGGAACAGGGGTCCTGGAACCACTGGGATAATTCAGGATCTCTCTGGAAAGTGACCTCATTTTCCCTGGATTTTCACTCTACACAGATCCATTCCATCCTTGCAACTTTCCTGTTTTTAACTTTCCCAAAGATCCAGCCATCCCAAAAATCCAGCCAGGAACAGCCTCACCAGAACTGTGCCCTTCCAAAAATAAGGAGGAAAAGTAGCCCTGGATCTGTGCCCATCCCCAGGGAAGGACCCAGGTGCCCTCACCACCCCACTGGCTCCAAAGCCAGGTTTACACCAGAATAACAATAAACCAAGCCTGGAGTGATCCCAGCTCAGCTGATTCCAGGCCTGGCTGATGCCCACTGCAGGATCTGCATCCCAGAGCAGCTCCTCAGCTTCCAGGGATGAACAGCCCAGCCTGGGGCTCTGCATTCCTGGTTCCCAGCTCCTTCCCTCCAGTGAGGAGGATTTTTAATCGCTTTTCCCCACCAGGACTAAGAGCAAAGAGCAAAACCTGTGGCAATACCAGTTGATCCCACAGCTTGTTGCTATTTTCAGGCTCTGGAGTTCTTTAAAATTCACAGGGACAGCCTGGAGATTGAATAGAGGCTACCAAAATCCATCCTGAGATGTAGCAAAAAAAACCAAAAAAAACCAAAAAACCCTCACTTCCTGGAGGGGGATAGGAAACAGTCAGCACTTACAAAGAACTCTCCAGGAATTTCTTTTTTTTAAAAGGATCTTGCTTTGAAGTAGATGCTCCCAAAGAATGAGGCTTCCAGAGCTCAGCAATATTTAATGCACTGCCCCAGCAATGGATGACAATGTTGTTGTTTCAGCTATATTATAACAAAAATATTGTGGTTTTCCTGTATTCTGACAAAAGGAACTGCAGATTTACATCTCCTTCATCTCATTCCGAAGGAGCCCTCACGCCAAAAACGGGGAAGGGAGAGACCCCACTGGGTACAAAGGGCTCCTTGGAGGGGGATCTCCACTTGGGACTCAAGGAAAAGCCAAAAAAATATGAAACACCGCTTGAAAAACAACAAAAACAAAGCATTTTTCTACACCCATCAGCAACACACCCAGAGGATGAGCAGCTCCAGTCCAACCCTCTGGGTTTGTGCTGTCCTGGATTGAACATCCACATTTAACAGGGAAGAATTGTCTGGAATGCTTCAAGGAGCAGAATGGAGAATTCTCCATATCCTGGTCTCCACCTGAGCATTCCCAGAAACCCTCAGACAGTTCAAGGAGCAACTTGAATTCCAGAACATTCCATGGGGAATCCTCATATTTTATCCTGCAATTCCCAGAAGGAAAAGGGATCCAACCTCCCTGGAATACACAAACAGAATTTGACCATTCTTGTACCTCCTTGCTGAACAACCAGACTCCATCTGGGACAAGCTGGGAACACAAATCCCATTTCCAGCCATGATCCAGAGTCCTTCTCCACCCACCCATCCCATGCCTTTCCTGAAGGGAGAAAGCACAGCCAAAAAAGGCTGAGTTAAGGTGTTAGTCCATGGCAGCAATACCCAGAAAATCAGTTTTCCTAATATTTCCACAGAGAGGAATGCTTCCAGCAGGATTTGTCAACTCCCATTTAAGAATGGGTTGGAAAACTGCAAATAATCCAACTGAGAAAAAAAAAAAAATCCAACCTCCAAGAGAGCAACACCTGCAGCTCAGCCCAGGACAAAGCCCATGGCAGGAATTGGAGGTTCCTGATACCCAAATCACCTGTGGAAAGGGAATTTGGGAGGAAGAGATTCCCTGCCAGGAATGTCCTTCATTCCCTTCATCTCAAACGTGACCTTTCCATCAACTCCCCTCATCCTCAATTTAAAGAATTCCCTTTCTTTAAGGGCACAAGGGCAGAAAGAAATGCAGTGAAATTTAATCAAAAGCTTAACCAAAAAAAAATTAATAAAAATACCTTTAAATTTAAAAAATAAATTAAAATTTAAATATGCCAGGCAAAAGAGAAAAAGAAAAAATTTAAACATGCCAGAGGAAGAGCAAGACAAGCTGGAAAAATGAAAAAGCTACATACCCACAAATGCATCAACAAAACATTACTGCAGCTTTTGGCTCATTTTTAGTCACTTACCAAAGGAATACCTGCAAAACAAAATGAAGAGAAAGCAAAAGAATTAAAATTGGGGTTGATAAATTCAAGGGAATGACATCTTGTGCTGGTCTTGTTCCTCACTTCCAACATCTGGAGTTTCAAAATGCTGTCAGGGAGTACAGAAAAGTCCTGAATTGCATAAAATGTGGCAAAAATGGGAAAATGCTAAAATGCTGCTGCAGGGAATGGGAGAAAATTCCTGAATTTTTGGGCTGCTCAGCACTCCAAGGAATTTCCCCCTTCCTTTGGGACACAGGAGGGCTGCTCCTCCTTCCACTGCAATTCCCTTCAGCCTCAGCTGCACCACGGCGATTTTCTGTAAAATTACCAATTCTGATTAAAACTTACTTTTAATCCCAAAGCTGAGCAAGTTTTAAGATGCTGTTCTTCAAATTTTGTTTATTCCCAGTATGGTTTCAATCCCACATCAGGAATTTCTATATATTTATGTGTATTTGCATTTATTTGAATTTATTTATTTTTATATATTTTTAATTATTTATATGTATGAGTATTTGTTTATTTATACATATTTGTAGTTTATTTATATGTATTTTATTTATATATATTTGTATTTATTTATATTTGTATTTGCATTTATTTGTATTTATTTATATGTATTTGTAGCACATTAAACAAAACCAAAAAAACCACCCCAATACTAAGAAACACACCAGGTCTCAAAGATTTTAAGAAGGATCTGCTACAACTGAAAATATCCTCAATAAGTTACATTTTATACTCATCATTGATGGTTTTTGAACCAATCAACCTCAATATTTTACACCATATTTAACAACAATTTCCTACAGATTTACTGATGTATAAAGAGAAAAAAAAAACAGGATAATTTGTAATTTAATGAATAATAAAAGCAGCTTTTTCTGAAGTTATTTGTCATTAAGGGAACCTCACTCTGCTGATCCCCACCCCGCTCCTGGTGCTGCTCAACACCAACTCACAGGAACCATTCTCATTTCTTGGCACAAGCTAAGAACCCCCTGAGGCTCATTTAAACCACCCCCCCCAAATGAGGAATTAATAAAATATTGTATTTTGCTGAACCACATGAAGTTTTCTGACGTGTGTCTGGTGCTGATTACATCAATCCAGGCTCCCAGCCCCGTCATGTGATGACAGGCAAACACTTGTGGATTTATTTCTCTGAAGAAGCCTGCGAGACAAATGCCAAGGAAACCAAACCAAATGGCCCACTCTGAATCCATAAAAGCAGCAGGAATTCTTGCAGGGATTTCTTAGGTTTTAATAGGTACAAGCAGGGCAGGTACCCAATTCCCACAGATTTCAGGTCAGGGGTTTAGAATTTAATCACCAGTTTCTTCTTTTCAAGGTGGCTATAATGAGTTAACAGAAGTATTTATTAAAAAATGTGTGGGTTTTTTTTTTTCCCCCCACATTTTGGTATTTGAAGCATTCCCAACAGATAATAAGGAAAAACATGGATTTGATATCGCAGGCCTGGGGGTAAATTTCACCAGCAGAACTTTTGATCTGCACGTTGTCAAATGCAGAAATTCTGCTGATTCAAAGTATATTCCACTTGGATTGCATAAATGCCATTAAAAAGTGATGTCAGGGCTGTTTTCTGCTGGAAGAGACAGCATTTTTAGCCCTGACTTGTCAGGGGAGGAAAATCCACATCTCACTTAGCCTGGATCAGCTGGGAATCATAAACATCATTTAATATCTGAGTTAAATTGTTTTCAGCACCTTGTCCTGATGATTAATTCTAGCTTCAGTGTATTCCTGGAAAGCAAAAACTGAGAGCAAAACCTGCTTTGAACCCCGTTATTCCCAAGGAAAACACTTCCTGCTGTCAGGGGTTTGAGGACACAGCTCTGCAAAACCTTCCAGGGAGCAGGAATTCCCCCCCAACACAAAATGCCACCTTTTCCAGAGAATTCCTTCCTTCCTGCATGCAAAGCAGGGGGAAGGATGGGTTTTATTTGCTGGAGGAGGAGCTCATCAGCCACACTTGCCCCATAAATTCACATTTCCTTCTCCACTCAGCTGCCCCAGAGCTGCTCAGGTTATTTCATGCAGGGGTTGTTTGGGATAGGGGTCTCTAAACCTGTAAAACATTCCCAAAAAGATATTCCAGACAGAGTCCATTAAAAATAGGATAAACCACGCAGATTTTACCTTTCCATCTATAAATTCTGTTTGTTTTACATCTATAAATTGGATGCTCTGAGGGAAACCCAGCTGAATTTGTACTAAAAACAGAGCAAAACCAGCTCCAGCCCAGCAGTGCCCAACAGCACCAGCTCCTTCCAGCTGAATTCCCTGCTCATCCCTAAATCTGCAGCTGGTGTTAACAGCTCCCACTGCTGCTCCCCACAGAGAACATCCCCATGGAAAGTGATCCCAGATGGCAACTTGGATGATTCCATCACAAATCCCTCTCCTTCCCTGGGCTCTGGAGCTTGGGAGGAGGGAAAAGTTATGGGTACAGGTATATTTTCTATTCTCCACCAGGATCTGGTCCCCAGAAGGTTTCCAGGAGGTCTCCACAAGGTGGGAGCTCCAGTGTGAGCTGGGAAAGTTGGGAATGTGGCATTTGAACTCTGCAGGGAGGGATGGATCTCCATCCCCATCCCAGGGGATCATCTGCCCTGGAGCAGCCCCAGGTCACAGCAGGCAACCCAAGGGAGCTTCCTTCCAAAATCCCAGGGACAGGGAAAGCTGCGTGAGCCACCTGCCACAAATCCAGCAGGGTGGTAAAGGGTGAAGCCATGAAAGGACAGAAAATGTGGGAAATGCACCTGTCTGAGAAGAGGATTGGGAGAGAATCACCTGGTCAGGCAGAAATTGAGATTTCCCCTCCCTCTCCAGGCACCCAGCCTGGGATTATTCCACAGGGACATTTCCTTAAGCCTGACCTGGATCTTCCTTCCCACCACACAAACCAGCAGCTCCTTGTCCTCTCTCCAGGGACACAGGACAGAGAACAGAACCCTGGGGTGGTTTGGGCTGGAAAGAGCTCAGATCCCACCCAGTGCCACCCCTGCCATGGCAGGGCCACCTCCCACTGTCCCAGGTGCTCCAAGCCCTGTCCAGGGCCACCTCCAGGGATGACTCCACAACCCCTCTGTGCCAGGGTTCCAACCTCTGCTTCTTTCACAGGCTTCATCTCTGTCTCCTTTCCCTCAGCTAATTACTTTAATTAGCTTTTTTAATTTTCCCTCAGCTAATCCAACTCAGCTCCTTCAGCTTTTCCCCCCTGTGCCAAGGCTGGAGCCTCTCCTGTGCCCACAGCCACTTCCAGAGCAAGGGGACACCCAGACACTGCCACTTCCCTGGCCCTGAGCAGTGGAAAAGCTCATCCACAGCTTCCAAAAGTTACTGAAAGCTCGCTGGAAAACCACAATGTACCAACCAAATTAAAGCTGTAAACACTTAGGATGGAAAAACACCCCCCCTCTTTTTTTTTTTTTCTTTTTTTTTTTTCCTAGGACCTGGGGATTCACTTCCCCAGCCCAGTTGGGAAACATCCCTGGCAAAATCCATCAAAATGAGATCCAGGACTAGGCTGGTGCGCCATTAATTTCAGAACATCATTAACTTGAAAGTGTGGGGGTAAAAACCCTTTTTGACAGCTGGTTTTGGTCCCTGCCAAGCCTTCAGCACTGCACAGCGATGGTGGGGGGAGGAAATCAGCTGGAATGGGAGCAAATGAAACCAGTCTGGTTTCTGGATTCACTTTCTTGTGGTCACAGAGCTCTAAAAGCTGGGATTCTGTGCTCTGTAATTACAACATCCACATTGAAATGGGAGGAATGGGGCTAACATTAGAAATAAAGGATGAGGAGGAGGAGGAGGTTTGCTCCTCGTGCTGGGAAAGGTGCCTGGGCAGGGCTGGAGCCAAGCAGGGGTGAGGAATGGGATGTCCCACCCGTGCATCCACCTGGCTGTGACACAAAGCATCACACTGTGACACAAAACATCACTGCCCTGGCTGGGCCTGCTCAGGAGAGCAAATGTGAACGGTGCAGCTGAGCCTCAGCACTCAGCAGCTCTGTCCATGCTCCTTCCCCAAATCACAGACGGCTCCTGAGCCTGCACAGCCTGACAGACCCCAGTGGGGTTTGCTTTGGTCAAACCCTGCCAGAGCCAAGAGCAGGTGCTGAGGTGGCAGCTTGGGAATCCCACTGGGAGCTGCTCCTTGGGCTGCACACTGAGCCCAGGGAAAGGGGAAAACGGGATCAGAGCCCAGGCTGAGCATCCCTGAGCTGGGATGAACCCCAGCAGCAGGAGCTGATGGAAAACCTCGGGAGCAGCAGCAGCCTGGACACATCCAGGATCCAGAACAAGTGGGAATCACCTCCTGAGCACTGCTGAGATCCTGCTGCTACCAGCAGGAAGGTTCTGCAGGCAAAATCCCAGGAAAACAGGATGGCAGGAATTGGTTGATTAAAAGAGGAACCCTTTAATTGCATTAAATTGCATTTTTTTAATAAATTCCTATAAATATATGCATTTCTATTGCATATAATATATATACAATATAAACGCATATGTATTGCATATGTTATATAATATTATATAACATATGATATTATATGTTATATATAATATTAAATGTTATATATAAAATTGTGCAATATTTATAATGCATTTATGCATTATAAATATTGCACAATTTTAATGGCATTAATGAATCTCTCTGGGGCTAGCCCCTGCTGCCCAGCACTCTGCAGACTGGGATTGCCCAGTGCCACCTGCACCCACCCCACCCAGGACCAGCAACCTCCCACATTCCAGCTCTGCAGCACCAACCCAGCCACGGAGCAGCTCCTGCTGCCACCCACTCCCAACCCCAGCTGAGCAGACCCCACTGGGACCTCTCAAGAGCTGCTCCCACCCCAATCCCAACCCCAAACCCGGGGCAAGGAGGGGAAAACCTTCCTCATGCTGGGACAGGAGGGGGGGAAACGTTCAGTGATTCATTTCTGCCATCAGCCACGATTCAATTTCCATCTCTCACCCCAAATATGGTTCTCATTAGCTTCATTAGCTCCCAGTTGTGCTGCAAGGCAGCGGTGTCACATGGAATTAATCTTTGTTTTCATTAATGTGTCATCCCCAGCGCTCAGGGCTGCTCGCAGCATTCTTTGAAACCGATCCATTCCCTCTCTTCTGGGCGGGGAGGAAGTGCCAAAAAGCAGCTTCCTGGGCAGGAAGGATGACCCCCTGAGATGCTGCAGCTCTGGCTTGATGTTTGCAGAGATCATCTTTTCTTGCTGGGGACACAGGGAGGGCAGCTCCCAGCAAAAAGGGATGCGAGGCTGAGATAACAAAGAAATTCCTGAGCCTCCCTGCCAAGGCTTGATTAAGGAATCAGATATTCTAACTTTTCTAGGTGTTTGTTTTTTGGGGTATTTTGGAGAGCTGGGAAAGCAAAGCCAGGTTGCAAAAAGGGCTCTGTACACAAGGCTCTAAAAACCTCCAATTTAGCAAAAGCACCAAGGTGATGAGATTTATCTAAAGATATTTCTCTTTAATACACAAAACTGGACACTGGATTCAGGCACAACAGGAATTTCTGCTTTCACTTCCCACCTGAACAGAAAGCTGGTCTCAGTTAAGAATTACAGCCCCTCAGTACAAGCTTGTATCACTTCCAGACATGATAAAGCAGGATAGAGACTGATGGGAAGCCCCTGCCAAGGTCACCCTGTCAAGCACAGCTGCCACATCCATTCCTGCCTGTGCAGTGATCCCTGAGAACTTCCCACGTGTCCTGATAAAAGCCAGGACACCCAGGTTGCCATTCCTTTCCTCACAGCCCCTGATTGTTCACACACCTTACTGTGAATCTACCCCAGAATTACTCAGTCATTTTAGAAGTGCATTAGTGATTCTGCTACAAAAACTGATTTAATTCCTGCTGGAAGCCTCTCCCACAGAGCTTGTCCTGCTCATCCCCACAAACACAATCCCACAGAAGTGACACCCCTTTTTTTCCATAAAAAAAAGTCTTCCTGAATTATCCAAACTGCTTAAAAATTCACTGATTCCTGCTGCCTTGGGGATTTTTTGGGGATTTTTTTCATCTGCTGCTGAGGACAGGGCTCCCCAAGACCAGAGGAAACCCCAGGATGAATGGGCAGAGGTATGGAGCTGGGATAGGGATGGAATGGGATCATCCTTAAATTCCCTTCCAACCCAAAGCACTCCAGGATGATCCTGTCCACACTCCTGTGCTCTCACCATCAAAGGGTCACAAACAAAAGTGCTTAAAAATGGGAATGTTTTGCAAAATCCAGCCCTGCTTCAACCCTGGCTGCTTTCCAAGCTGGAGTGAGGAACTCAAGGACCTGTCTGCAACCTTTACTGGGCTGGATCACTCTGGGCAAAGCACCTGAACTCTCAGAACCCAAAGGTGGAGAAAATAACAGGAAAAAAGCACTGGAAGAGGTTGATTTAATGGCCACTCAGATGCTCCTGGAGAGGGAAAACACTCCCTGAGCATCTCCTGAGCCCCACTGCAGCTCAGCCTGGCCCAGCCCCTGATTAAATCCTGCATGGTTCAAGTGCTTTTTAATGAGAATAAACCCCACAAACCCCCCACCACACTGCAGCCCTTCCTCTTTCTCTGTTGCAGATGAACTCCTGAGGACACTCATTTAATTGCAATTAAAGCACCTGCCTCAGAGCCAAGCCTGCCTGACCTGCTGCACACTTGGCCTTCCAAAATCTCCTTGAATGGGAAATTCCCAAGCTGCCCCCTTCCAGCAGCTAAAGGTGAAAAAGCTCCAGGAACTTGGGGGGCAGAAACTGAGGCACTCCCTCCACTCTGGGTAATTTTTTGGGCTTCAAAGGGCACATTTCATATTCCTTGCAGGATAAAAAGGAGCTGCCTGGTCCTTTTCTCTGGCCCCCCCAAATCCCTGCCTGGTCCTTCTCTCTGGCCCCCCCAAATCCCTGCTTTTCCACATCCTTTTCCACAAGGGAAGACCCCACTAAAAAGAACTTTGCAGCTCATGCTATAACATTTTATTTATTGCCTTGTTTAACTTATTCCCTTGAGCTCCTGTAACTCAACCAGAATCTAGAAAGAAAATAAAGGCAACAGGATTTAAAATCCCACAATTCCAGGTGGTTTTTTTTTTTTCTTTTTTAATCTGTGCTGTCTGACAATGGGCAATGAGCTTTGGGAACACAAGAACCCAGGGGAAGGAAGGGTTTTCAGATGCCAGTTGGAAATGCTGGAAGGGAGGAAACAACAGGAGAAGAAACAGGAGATCAGTGGCAGAGTAGCTGAAAAGTTTGTTTCTATAAGAAAATGTAATAGCTCTCTGGAGACACCTTACTGGGGGATAAAAGTGAATTTATCCCAGAATTACTCAGTCATTTTAGAAGTGCATTAGTGATTCTGGTACAAAAACTGATTTAATTCCTGCTGGAAGCCTCTCCCCCAGAGCTGGTCCTGCTCATCCCCACAAACACAACCCCACACCACAAATGGAGGCTGCCTGGGGTCACCTGCAATGAGGATTTTGATTAAACCAACCAAGCTTTTCCCACATCCTTGTTTAAATGGATGAAAACCCAGGACAGGAATATTCAGGAGGAAGTGGGGAGAAAGGCAAGGCCGTTTGTGTGGGGCCAGTGGAGCTGCACCCTGCACAAGCTGCAAAATGGATGTTGGACTAGGAGGAATTCCCACAAAAAAATTTTTTAAAACATCTTTAAACAGCTTCTACTCAACTCAAACCGACTACTGTCACTTTACTCCTATTTTACTACTGCAAAAATGACAGGAATAATCGAGGTTAAAATGAACATAATGATTCAGCACTTCACCCAACAGGTCAGGTATTAAATATTTTTCTGCCCTGGCAGATTTTGAACTTCTTGACAGTCTCCTACTTCAAAAGGAAAAAGTTCAAAGTGGCAGATGGGGAAAAAAGAAAAAAAAATGCAGTATTTTAAGGCAGACACACTGAGCTTCTGATGGAAGTGTGACACCATCACGTGGGTGGCCTTGACCCCAAACACATCCAGGTTTAGTCTGCACAGGCCCACAGCTGGTTTGGGAAACCCAGCAGGACAAAAACCACCACATTTCGAGGTGGAGAGCACTGGCAATCCCCACCCCACACATATAAAAACCAAAATAAATCCATTTCTCTGCAAGGTCACTTCACTGTGAGAACCACCAAAGTGCATCTTTATTCAAGGCTGCTGAAGGAGACAAGGACAACAAACTGGCAAAGCCAAGGGCCACAAGCTGGGCCTGGTTCTTGGCATTTTAGGCTGCCCAAGCATTCCTTATCCTGCAAACAGCTCAGGGGAGCAGCTTTTTAAGGGGTTTCAGACCCTCCAAGCCTCAGCTGTGCTGGCCCCAGCTGCCAGGTGGGGCCAGGGCAGGCAGGGAACGTGTCCTGCCCTTCAAAGGCCACACTTTGCTCTTCTGAAGCTCCCCCTGGCTGAGCCCAAGCCAGCTGGGCAGCAGTTGAAAGAGCTGCTCCTTCAGCAGCCCAAAACAAATAGGGACATTTAAAATTAAAATAGACAAAAGGGCGATAAAAGGAATAAATTGTCCCTCTCTGGCCCAGAGAAGAGAGCTCTATTCCTGCTGATCCTGCTGCATCTCCCCTGGAGGGGCTTCCCAGGGAGGCTCAGCTGAGGATTGTGGTGGATGGGGAGAGCCCACAGGAGCCCAGGCTGGCCAGTGGATAGGGACAGCAGGGTTGCACAAAAAAAAAAAAATCTCAAAATAATGTTTTTATTTTGAGGCACAAAAGATTTTTTTTTAATATATTTGGGCCACAGGAGGAATTTCCTGCTCATTTCAGAGACCTCTCTGCTGGGCTGCCTCATCACTCCAGCCAGGAATGCCTGGCATTGTCCTGCCCACCTCAGGAGAGCTGTGCTCTCTTCAGGTGCTCTGGAGAAGCAGCAGAACCCATCAAAACCTCTCAGCCTGCCCCAAACTGGGAGCAAGACAATCCCTGCAGCACCTAACCCCACCCAGAAACCAGTGTGAGAAGGAGATGGGAAGCCAGCCTGGGTTTTAAGGCCAGCCTGGGTTTTGGGGCCAATACTGCAGATTTTGGGTACCCTGAGCTCCTCCCTGTGCAGCACCCAACTCCTGAAGGACAGGGAGCAGTGAGTGAGCCCTGCTTTGTTCCTTCCCTGCATTGGGAGCAGCCAGCACCCCTGTGCCCTGGGAATTCCACGTCACACTGGAATAATCTGGGTTTGCCCCATTGCAGAGGATCTGATGGAAAATGAGCCCACAGCTGAATGAGCAGGAGTCTTCTCCCTTCCCAAGAACCACCTCATTTCCTGTTTAATACTGAAATCAAGAGGAAGAGCAGCTGAGGGAACACCTCCAATCGCCCTTTTCTGCTCCCCCTTCCCCCTTGGTGAGTTTTTGTTGTACACCAGGCTAAATTTCACCCCCCAAATCTCAAGGAGCAAAGGAGGGGAAAAAAAGAAAATAATCCATCCTTATCCCAACTATGAGGAGTCAATTCCTTTCAAGCACAACAGGCTCCAGGTGCATTCCTGCCAGGATCATTGGCCTGGAGCTGGGAGGGGACCCCAGCTCTCATCCCTGAGCAGGAACTGGGGTTTGGGTAAGGGCTGGGGAGGAGAGGGACAGGTTCCTCTCTGTACCCCCCACCCTTGGCCTCTTCCTTAAAAAAGGTGCCCAAAGAGCCACTCAGAGCTCACCAAGCACAACTGGAATTATTGTGGGAAAACCTCAGGAATTCTGCAGGACTGTCAGAGGAGCCAGCACCCCCCAAGCCAGGAAAAGTGGGAGCAGAGGGGCAGCACAGCACCCACTGCCCCAAGACATGGCATAAAACCACATTCCAGGTGGGGTTTTTTAAAAAATAATAAAACTACAAGAGCTCTACAGCACAGCACCAGCACAGGGAGCACTCCAGAGAGCTGTGGGCACTAATGAAGAGAGCCTGTCTTAATTATCCCACTGCTCCAGGAATTAACAGATCAAACCTCCAGCCCTGGGGTCACTGCAGCTCCAAAGCTCAGCTACAAAACCTTGGCAGCTTCAGGGGGAGGCTGTTGGGATTTTTCCCTTCTCCCCTCCAAACAGAAACACAAAGAGGAAGAAGTCAAGGATCACAGCCAGGTTTTGCTCCTGTACCCCTGGAAGCCAGAGCAGGAGGATCCTTGAATTCCTGCCCTTCCACATTAAAACATCCAGAAAATAGACAAGAAATCCTGGAATAATCTAGGAACAGGCAATGGAAAACCATCCACTGAGTTATTTGTCCAACCCTGTGGCTTGGTGTCCTAGCTTTAATTTGGTGCTGAGTGAAGAGCTCAGAGAATGGAGCTTTTCAGAGGCTGCTCTCCTTCACCCACTGACATTCCAGCTGCAGTAGGATGGGAATGAACGGGGCAGCACATGCAAACCCTTCACACCAAACCCACTGAGCCCATCAGTGCAAAAGGTGCCCTGCTGTAAAGCCAGAACATTTGGGAAGAATCTCCCTGGGCACCTCCTGATGGCAGAAGCTTCCCCCTCCACACGAGCTCAGCCACAGCAAGAGGCACCTCAGGAGGTGACCTGATGAAATTTGGGGTTTTCATCCTCTTTCAGACAATGCATTTGGGGCCTGAACAAGAGCAAGGACAAGCCAAACCCTTTATTTTAGCACCACAGCCCTCCCCTGCAGCAGGGTGATTTACAGGAGTCAGGGTTTCTCTTTTCCCTCCCACAAACTTTCTGTCCTTAGTGTGAAACACAGATTGCAGCTCTCTCTTGGACAGAGCTGAAAACTGAGAAACCCTAAAAAACCCTAAAAGCCTAAAATGATGGAGGGAATTGCCTTGCAACAGCCATGAGGGGAAGCACTGCACAGCTGGGATAACACAGTGTGGAAGGCCATGGAACCACGGAATGAAGATCAGCAAATCCCACCCTGCACCAATGAGCAGAGGAGAACTCAGGGCAGATATCCCAGCTAAGACAGAGCTGGGACATTGCCATCAATCATTTGTGTCCATAAATCTTTCCTGCCAGGTGCTGCCCTTATCTCACATTCATTCCTACAGGGATAATCTGGTGAGGAGCAATCACAAATTGGACTGGAAATCCAAACTGCACCAGGAAAACTCAATGTGTACCACAAAGAGCACAAGGGAAAAGCAGAGCAGAGGGATCGAGCACCCACCAGATCTGTCCAACGTTGACCAGGGAGAGGTAGAGGAGCCACAGCAGGGACATGAGGACCATGTTGGCACAGCCAGTCAGCAGCACAAAGGCTGCCACTGCCAGGCCAGCCAGGGCCAGGCAATCCAGGGTGCTGTCCATGGCAGACCAGTCCAGGAACCAGATGAGAGTGGGGGCATAGCTCAGGGCATCCAGGCCAACCTTGCCCTTGAAGTATTTCTTGACCTCCTGCAGGTAGAGCTTGCAGGGGAGCAGCCCCTTCTCCCCTATCAGCTGCTTGTTCTGATGAAAGGCCACCAAGAAGGCCACAACTGCAGGGGAAAAAAGAGAGGGAAAACCTGTGTGAGGAACCATCCAGGGTGACAGAGCTGATCAGAATGCAGAGCTAGAGGAGTCATTCTTGGAAGGAATTTATTCCCAAGTCCTTATCTCCACTAAAATCCAACAGAGTCACTAGAGAGCCCAACAAAAGGTGCCCTGGGTTGCACCTGGAGGATCTTTAAGGTCCCTCCCAACCCAAACCATCCCAGGATTCTGTGGTTTCTATGAACCACAACGCAGCAGGCAAAGGAATTCTATCAATCCTGACTTGGCTTTGGAGGAGAACAATCTCCAGCTTTATGTAACATTACCTGGGCATCTATCAAGTCCCAGAATCTTTTCCTTGTATTGAAAACACTTCATATACCAAAATACTGTCAATTAGATAGCTTAAAATCATTTATACCATTGATGAGGTGTTCACAGAACCCCAGGATGGTTTGGGCTGGAAGGGACCTTGGAGATCCTCTCATCCCACCCCTGCCATGGCAGGGACACTTCCCCTGTCCCAGTGTCCAGCCTGGCCTTGGGCACTGCCAGGGATCCAGGGTGGGCACCCTGTGCCAGGGCCTGCCCACCCTGCCAGGGAACAATTCCCAATTCCCAATCTCCCATCCAGCCCTGCCCTCTGGCACTGGGAGCCATTCCCTGTGTCCTGTCCCTCCATCCTTGTCCCCAGTCCCTCTGCAGCTCTCCTGGAGCCCCTTCAGGCCCTGCCAGGGGCTCTGAGCTCTCCCTGGAGCTTCTCCTGTCCAGGTGAGCACCCCCAGCTCTCCCAGCCTGGCTCCAGCCCTGGAATTGCTCCAATTCCTTCCCATGCTGAGGACCCTGAGCTGCTCAAAGCACACTCAGTTCTTGGAGTTCATGGTTCAACCCCACAACTGCCCAGAACAGCAACTCTGACCCTCTGCACACCCTGGAAGGCTGGAAATCCAAAATCTTACCATTTTCCCACCCCTTAAATTCCCCCTTTTCCATGTCCTTACAGCTGTCCCATTTATAGTGTTTCTGCTCCAGCCATGGACACTCTTAGAGCAGCCAGCTGCTTTTTTTAACAGCACATCAGCAATTTAATTACAGCTCATAGACCTAGCATTTGATGCCCTACAGAGAAAGTTGGGCAGTTTTTAGGCATTATCTCATATTTTAGGCATCTCTTGCAGTTACCAATTTGCAGTTTGTAACTCCAGTAATCTCCATGTCTCGGGGAAAAAAATAAAAAATGAGGAGGGCCAACATTTCCTGATTAGACTGCATCCACTAATTTACCCATCCTTCAAACATTACCCAAACACCAGCCACGTCATGGGCAGCAGCACCAGAGCTCCTGGAAAAGGCCAATTTGTTCCCCTCCCCAATCTTCCTCGGTTAATGATCAAATCTGTTTCCTTCCTTATCTCAATGCTGGCATTCTGCAAACAACAACCCTGGTGTTCATCTGGTGTCTCTCACTGGGAGCACTGGGGGAGAGGCTGTGTGAAATCAGAGCCCAAATTCCCATTTCTTTGAAGTCTGAAGCAGCAACCCAAAGTCTGCAGCCCCAGGGAATCCGACTGAAAGTCCCATTCCCCAGACAAAGGTCTCCAGTGGGTTCCACTTAATCCACTTAACGCTCCCCCAGCTCTCTGCACACAGCCATGGGTTTTATTCTCATTTAAAAACCACTAAAAGTCATCATCAGCACACAGCAGAGGTCACTGGGAGGGTTCCCTTTGATTCCAGAAGCTCCTGAACCCCAGGGATGGCACAATAAAGTTGGGAGTTAATGGGTTGTGTCTCTTCCCATCCATCTTTTCTACACAGTGAATGATTTTACAAATAAGAGACATTTTTCTTCAATTCCTTTGCTCAATTATGGATAGAGAAAGATATGAGAAAAGCTGATTCAAACACTACAGGATCAGTTCTGGGACACAAAGTAAGTGTTTTCTATTTTATCCATATTTTTCTACTAACACTCAGCTCAGCATAACTATGTAATCAGAAAGCCTGACATGAAACCAGCAGAAATAAAATTCTTCTGAGCTTTAGGTAGCTTAATATCTTCATTTTTGGCTTTAAAAAAGCCAACTGAAAGCCAGTTCTGCCTTGAAACTCTGTGGCTTGATTTCCCATGATTAGCACTGCAATTTGCTGCACAGTTTTCCACAAGTGCTAATCAAATTCACCTCTAAATGCTCCAGAATTGCTGCCCCAACCCATAAATGCTGAGCAGGTTTTTGCCTAAAAAAAGTCCAAATTAGACCCCTGTGCCGTGCACGAGACAAACAAGGAAAGGGTAAATTAGGAAAAACAAACACCAGCAATTCCAGCAAAGTGCACACTGGATGGACACGATCCTGCTCAGCCTCTCCGAGCCTGCAGACAGCAAAGGATGGGTTGGAGTTGCCATGAAATGCACATTTTGGATGGCCCAGCTCAGACTCCAAAGGGGTTTTCCCATTTCCCTCTGCTGGGATTTCCATCCACAATGAAAACCCAGCAGCACCAGCCCTAATTTTGGGAGGATTCACCTGGCCCAAAGCAAACCCCGTGGTTCCAGCTGTGTCCGATCCATCACCTGCCAGGTGACGCTGGCACTCCCGGAGCTCCATCCCGGATCCAGCTCCCTCTCCTGGACACTCCCCACGCTCAGTGTCGGCATCGCTGCAGGCTCCCTCTCCACCCATCCCCAGCATCTTTGGGACGGGTTCATCCCCACCCAGCTCCCACCTCCACCCATCCCTGCTCCATCTCCTGAGGTTTCCCCCTCAGGCTGCAGCTCCTGCGCTGCTGGACACGGGGAAGAGCTGAAACTAAAGAAACTGCAGAGGATTTCAGCAGCACAGGAGATGCTCAGACCCAGGAGGGAAAAGGGGAAGTTATTTGTCAGCTTGTCATTGCTTCCTCTCCCTGAAGCCCAGAGAAACTGGAGCCTCAAATTCAGTGTAACAGACCCTGCTGCCTTCTCCAGGAACCTTCCCTTTGACCACGGCTTGGTCAGGGGGTAGAAAAATCCCTTTTCCCCCAAAGCCTGTGCTCCTTCCTCTTCCTTAATCCTTATTCTGGAACCTCTCTCCCTGTGGCCTCCCTGTGTTTGGGGATTTCTTTGCTTCCGCTTTGGGCACTGAGTGGCAGCATCAGCACCGTGCTGGGCTTGGGGCACTCTGCCCCACCTCTCCTTGCCCCTGGAGCCTTTCCCTGGGGCTCTGCACCCTCCAGGCCTCCTGAGCTGGCACAAGCCCCACCACCCCAGGGCTCACTGCCCGTGCTTCCCTTCCTGTGGGCAATTCCAGGATGTGGGAGTGCCCAGCCCCCTGCTGCACCTGGATGTGCCATTCCTGGGGCTGTGCAGGTGGAGGGAACAGAGCAGCTCCGGGTCTGCCTCCCACTGCAGAGCCTCTGACAGCTCACATGGGAGCTCTCCCTGCTGCCAGCTGAGCTTTACATAATACATGCAAATTACCAGGGCTGCTAATAGACCTTCCATACTTATCCTCACCTCAGAAGGTGCTTCACTGTACTTTTCCATTAACTCCCCCCCTCCCAGCCTCCCCTCTGCCCCCAAACCCAGCATGTTCCTTGTTCAACCCCACATGGTACCAGTAACCACCACCCAAGCATCCCCATCCAAAGGGATTTGCTCCATCCAGATTTCCCTGGCACCTCAGCTCCCTTCCCTCAGTCCAGGCTCAGACTCTCATGGTGGGAGAAGGAGAGAATCCCATTTTTCATGCTCAGGAAAGATTTAAAGATGTGAAATCCAAAACTTTCCGGTCTTATGGCTTTTTCTGTCTTCCCCCCCCTCTTGTTAAAAGAAGTCTTAACTTTTCCTTGATGCCCAAACCACAAGAAGAACTGAACCAAGAGCACAGAGCCTTGCCTGAAAACCAAACTACATTTTGCACACACACAAAAACTCTGCCTGGAGCAGTTTATCAAGTGCCCCTTTGACCCAAGGGGGCATTTGCACAGGCCCTGAGCTGGATGCTGCAAGCTGAGGTTGCACTGCTGGAGAGAAGAAAGAGCAGAATATTCCTGGTATTTTATTACCAGAGAAATGACTCAAATAAATTTTCAATCGATGAATTCCCCTGCAAAGTTTTGCAACACAGAAGCAACAACAGCAGAGCACTGAGCAAAAGGGTGAAGCCAAGCACCCACAAAAACCACACAGAGTGCTCTGCCCTTAGCACCTTTTTTGTTTTCTTGCCTTTCATGGCCAAGCTGAACACATTGGGATGGTTGCTCGAGGGGAGTGTTTGAAGTTCTTATCTCCCTGCTGCCTCCTTGTTTGAAAAGCTGTGGAAAATAGAAAAAGCTTCCCTTTGGGTCTCAGGCTGTCCAAAACCACCCCAGCCTGCAGCTGGAGGATGCCCTGGGAAGATCCCTCTGCTCCAGAGGGGCTTTGGGCAAGGAGAAGGCAGGGAGAGAGATTCCCTTCTCCACCTTTGTTATTTTTTATTCCCATTCCAGGGGGATGCAGCTGCTCAGAGGACCCAGAGCTGATGCACTGCTGGTGCTGCACAGCCCTGCCAAGGAGCACTGAGCTGGAATAAAACCTCTCAGGGCAGCAAAAGGGCCTGAAGGTGTTCTCTAACCCTGAGCAGGCAGGCTGAAAGCTACTGGGAGCCTTTGAATAAAGCTGAGGGAAGGGAAAGCAGGGGAGATGGCAGAGAAAGAGAGGAGGAAGGACACCGGGGAGAGCCAGGAGCCCACAGGAAGCCAAACCCCCCGAGAGGGCTTTGGATTTCAGATTTAGGAAGAAGGAGCCTGAACCTCCCGTAGCTCTGGTGCTGGGGAAAGAAAATACTGTTAAACAATACAGGAGGAGAAGGAAGATAAACTGGATTTAAATAATAGCTTTTATTTCAAAGCTCTCCACAGAGCCTGGCTGAGATTGGGGAGGGTGGTATCTAATTACTGAAATTTCTACAGCTGGAATCTGATGATGGTAATCACCCAAAAAGAGCACTTAAAAATGATTTAGAAGGAGGGTGAAGGGAGCAAATAATGCACATTTGTTGTTGAGAGCTTTGGGACCAGCTATTTACCTGTAAGAGCACTTCCAACAGGACCTCAAAGTATTTCTGGATTGCCAGAACAGCCATCCCTGTCACAGGGAACACACACAGGGCAAGACCAGGGTGGAAAAACCGCAGCTCTCCAAGTGACATTTGGCCAAACCTCTGCCCTGCTCAGGTGAGACCCCACCTGCACAGCTGCCTCCAGCTCCAGGGTCCCAGCACAGGGAGGGCCCTGGAGAGAGCCCAGAGGAGGCCCCAGGGTGAGCAGAGGGATGGAGCAGCTCTGCTGGGAGAGCTGGGGTTGTTCACCTGGAGAGGAGAAGCTTTAGGGTGACCTCATTGTGGCCTTCCAGGACCTGAAGGAGCCACCAGGAAACAGAGAGAGACCATTTCCAAGGGATGGAGGGAAGGGACAATGCTGAAAGGACCAAACCTCACAGAGCCCTTTCAGCTGGATCCACCTTCCCTGCCCTCCCACCCCTGCCAGCAGCAGGTGGGGTTGGTCTCTGACCTCTCCAAACCCTCAGATCTTCTCCCATCTCCAACCTGCCTCTCACACAGCAGCTGCCTTGCCAGGGACTTCCCAGGCTCGGGCTGCTTCTGGAAAACCCCTTCAAAAGACACAAAAAAAGAAGGGGAGAGTAAAAGCAGAGGGGGAGGGCACTCAGAAGGACACTCCACACCTGCCTTGCTCTGCCTGTCCTCCTTCCACACGGGAAGATCCTCAGGGAAAACATCTCCCATACCACAGCAGGCAATGAACACCCCCTGGGAACGGGGTGGGGGCAGGAAGGAGGTGACAAGCCCTCAGAGCACACTTTGGGGTCACTGCACACCCCAAACTGCGTTTCTCTCCGCCCCATCCTCAAGGTCCTTCACTCTCCCACCCAGGACAGGAACAATCCCTGAGCTCCCAGAGCTGAGCCCCCATCACATTCCCCAACACCTTAACAGAAATCCCCCCCGAAGGAAAGGGAAAGGAAAGGGTTACACACAAAAGGGTGAAGTGAAAGAAGGGGGGAAAACCATCCCACGGCTGAGGAATGTCAAACTGTCACAATGGCATCAACCGTCTCCTCAGCGAGTCTGAGCCTCGGCGCGCGCGGAATCGCCGCGTCTGCGAGAAAAATCAGCTGTCACACTAAATGCTTCCATCTCCAAAAAAAAACCTGCAAGAGCAGCTTGGCACCGAGGCACGGAATTGTTTTCTGCTGTTTTTAAAGCCAGGCACTCCAAAGAGATCAAAGGGCAGCCCTCCTTCCCACTGGAGCATCCAGAGGGAATCTGCCCGCTCGCAACCTCTCCAGCTCGCACACAACAAGCGCTTTCCACCCCACAAATTCTTGTGGGGCACCTCTCCTGCACTGCCAGCCTCAGCCCTGCTGCCTGTAGGAATGTGACCTGTCTCAAACCAGGCCCAGCTTCCTGGCTTTGGTTCATTTGGCTCACCCCAAACCAGCAGCAGAACTCCCCAGGGCCTGAGCACAGCCAAGCACAAGTTGCACAACAAGCAGGTGAACTTTTCCTCTCCTCCACCTCTTCCCCTAACGAGGGACAAAAACATTCGCCTGCCCTGCTCCTTCCAGCTCCAGTACCCCCAACTCTCCCTCTGCCACCCCACTCTCCAAAAGGTTTCCTCACCTCACACTATAGAGGCATTTTGGGGTCTCCCCCTGACTTTCAGCCATTCCCACTCCTCTCTCCCACTTAAAAAAACCACAAAAAAAATTCACCTTCTTTTTCAGCAGCCCACACTTACTCACCAGCCTGCAAACTCAGCTCTACCCTGTGGCTCAGCCCCTCCCAGTCTCCTTTTCTCCTGCAGCCCATCAGTTTCAATCGCTTCCACCGGTAACTCACCTGAACCCAATCAGATCCTTGTTCCCCACCTCGTTGTCCCAGGTGTCCCACTCACCACAAGGTCCCACACCTTTGATTTCCACCAATTCCCACCCCTCCTGCCAGCCCCTGCTCCCTTCCCACCCCCCTGACCCCCTTTGGTGCCAGGCGTGGCACATTTATCACCCCAAATCCACCCCTGGGCAGCAGCAGCCTCCACCGAAGGCACAGCACAGAGCACTAATCAGTTTTTCATAAGGAAACTGCAAACTGAGCCACGGGAAACTCAGCAGCCTGGATTTACACACGGGGGAATATCAGAATCGCTTTCATTTTGACTGAAAGAGTCATAACCTCGCATTTCACCGAGAGCTGAAACCAAACTAGAACCAGAGCGCGTGTCAAAGCCATACGAAACTACAACTTCTGCATGGTTTTGATGCAAAATAATCTAAGCAGGCTGGCAGGCTACAAATTCTAACGATTCTGTGGACAAATCTGGGGCAAGTTTAGAATTTGTACCGTAGTGTGTTACTTGTCAGTTTCGGTTTCACTGTAAATATTTTTAAGCGGAGCACCAGTGGGCTCTGAGCACAGCTCTCAGTGCCAAAGCGAGAGGCAAAGGAGCACGGCAGAGGCTGGAAACTGCTTTCACTGTGGAATATTTTAAGGTCATGTTGACTCCAAGTCCTGGCTGCTGGTGGTGTTGGTGCCCAGGGATGGCATCTGTCCCTGCAGTCCTGCTATAGGACAAAGAGTGCCTCTCTTGCACTGTGAGCTCACATCTTGAAGGGAAAGGATGAACAGCCTCGAGCAGCTCTGCTGAGAGGTACCAGCCTTGTGGTGTGAGCAAAGTTCTCCTTCCAGCTCCACCGGCTTCCAGCATCACCAACCCCATCCAGCCATCCCCAGTCCACCAGGAAAGTGGGACTGGGCAAGAAAAGAATCATGGAATATGCAGAGCTGGAAGGGACCCACAATGGTCATAAAATCATAGAATATTCCCAAGTGGGAAGGTCCTGCAAGGATCGTCGGGTCCAGCCGCTATTCCTGTACGGGACATCCCCAAGGATGTCACCACGTGCTTGGGAGCGGTGTCCAAGGGCTCCTCTGGCAGCCTTGGGAATGTGCTTATTCCCTGGGGAGCCTGCTCAGTGCCCCAGCACCCTCGGGGGATGCGAAAACGGGAAAACCTCTCCCTGCTCTCCCCCAGCCCTCCCTGGCACAGCTCCAGCCGTCCCCGGGCACCGCTCGGGGACACCGCGGGGGGATCAGCGCCCGCCCGGCACTCACAGTACAGGAAGGCAATGGAGCGCAGCAGCACGATGCGGGTCAGCCAGAAGGTGCCCGGGGAGAGCGGCGGGGCCGCGGCAGCGAGCCCGGCCTCGGGGGGCTCGGGGGATGCAGCGGGGGCCGCTCCGGGAGCTGCATCGGGGGCTCCGGCCCGGCCCGGGCCGCGCTGGCGCAGCCCCGCGCTGGGAGCCGCCATGTCGGGCACAGCGAGCATGTGCGGCCCGGCGGGGCGGGCCGTGAGGGGACACAGCGGGGACGGGAGAAAAATAGGGGAAAAACGGGCAGAAATGGGGAAAAACGGGCAGAAATGGGGAGAACGCGCTGCATAGCGGCGCCGCTGTGTCGGGGACAGCGAGCGTGTGCGGCCCGGCGGAGCGGGACGTGAGGGGACACGGTGGGGACGGGGAGAAAACGGGGAGAAATGAGGCAAAACGGGCAGAAACGGGGCAAAAAGGGCAGAAATGGGGAGAAATTGGGAGAAACGGGCAGAAATGGGGCAAAAAGGGCAGAAACGGGGGAGAAACTGATAAAAATGGGAAGAAACCGACAGACTGCTCTTCAAAGTGGGGCAGATGTGTCGGGGACAGCGAGCGTGTGCGGCCCGGCGGGGCGGAACTTGAGGGGACACGGCGGGGACGGGGAGAAACGGGGCAAAACGGGCAGATATGAGGCAAAAAGAGCAGAAATGGGGGGGAACTGGCAGAAATGGGGCAAAAAGGGCAGAAATGGGAAGGAACTGACAGACTGCTCCTCAAAGCGGCGCCGCCGTGTCGGGGACAGCGAGCGTGTGCGGCCCGGCGGAGAGGGACGTGAGGGGACACGGCGGGGACGGGGAAAACCAGGGGGAAGACGGGGATAATTCTCTGCGAACCGGCGAGAAAATGCAAAGTTTTATTTAAAAATTAAAAAATAAAATAAAGTAAGCGGTCAGCGCGGCTGCGGAGGTGTGAGGAGGCTGGAGCGTCTCTGTGATGAGGCTGCGGGAGCTGGGGCGGGCTGGAGGAGGGAAGGTGAGAGGGGATCACATCTATTAAAATATTTCCAAGGGGTTTTGGGGGATGATGCCGGGCTCTGTTCTGTGGTGCTCCGTGACAGGATGTACAGTGATATCCTAAGCTAAATCAGAATCCAAATTGCAGAATATTCTGGTTTGGAAGGGACTGGCAAGGATGATAGGGTCCCTTCAGTGAATGGCTCACATTGAATCCACAACCTTGGAGTTGTCAGCACCATGCTCGGATCGGCCGAGCTCAGGACAGATTAACACAACAAATTCCACCTCAATTTACAGAAGAACTGGTTTGCATGGAGGTGGCAGGGCCGTGGAACAGGGAGGGTGTGGATCTCCCTCTCTGGAGACATCCCAAAGCCGCCTGGACACATTCCTGTGTCACCTGCTCCAGGCGACCCTGCCTGGGCTGGGGAATTTAAGTGCATTTTAAGTTCAATTCCTCAGGTTTTTCTCATAGAATCACAGCATGGTTTGGGTTGGGAGGGACCTTAAATCTCATCCAGTTCCAATTTTAGGCACCTTCCATTGTCCCAGGTTGCTCCAAGCCCCATCCAAGCTGGCCTTGGACACTTCCAGGGACCCAGAGGCAGCCACAGCTTCTCTAGGATTTCCATCCCAGCCCCTTCCACCCTCACAGGAAAGGATTTCCTCCTAAAATCCCATCTAAATTCACTACTTATGATACCACCATGATTTTTACTTTACATAATTTACAGACATCAAACACTTGGCTGCATGGAGCTCATAAATAGTATTTTTGAACATAAACATACGTTGAGTATCCCCTTAGTAAACACCTCGGTGCTGGTTGCTGAGAAAGCATCTGCTATCAGGTGTAACATTATTCAACACTTCCCAGCCTCTAAACCAGTCCTTTCTAAATGCCTCTTTTGTTTTTCCAGTTTCCCATCACTGCTGCTCGCATTGTTCTCCTTAGGAAAAAAAAAACCAGAAAAAATGCCACATAATGGTGCATTGTATAGGGAAGGAAAAATCAGCTGTTTGTTAAAGGCCACTGGAATACTGCAGTTCTGGATCGGCCACGAGGTTTGGAGAGGAAAATTTAAATAGACGGGAGCTAATGGTTTCCTTTGTGGGGTCTTTTACAGCAAATTCTACATTAAACGGAGGTGTCTGTAAAACAAACTGGATAATTGAGGAAATTACTGCGGGAAAGTGGAGAGTTTAGGCTAAAGTTTAGCAAAAAGGGAAGAGTAATTGGGGCTGGGAGGGGAATGCTGAGCTGGGTCAGGTTTCATTGCCGAGGGTCACTCTGAGATGTGCCAGTCGTGGACCAGGAGCACCTTCCAACAGGACAAGCTGTGAATTTTAAGCCTAAACCAGCAGAAATGTGTGAAACTGAAAAGGACTCAATTCACATAACAGGCAGTGGAAGGCTTTCCTGGAAGATGATTCAGGCTAGGAAGAAAAACATGTGATAAACCAGTTGATTAGGACACCAAATGACGTCTTTTCTGTCCCAAATGTGACTCGAGGACCTTTGTGTGTCCCTCCCAGCTCAGATACTCTGTGATCGCACAAATCCCTTTGTGGGGACCATCACCTGTGCTGGCTCTTCTGCTCCCTTCTTGATTTCTTCTTTGATTTTTATCTGGCGACTTGAGGAAAGAAAACAGTGCAAAAATAACTCAGACAAGATATTTCAGAGCGAGCTTTGGAGCCTTTCAAGCCCCCAGGGGAAGGCGATTGATGAATGCCAGGCGGGCAGGGGCATCATTGATGCTCATCTCCATTCACCAAGCCACCCCCAGCGCCACGTCCCCTATTTTGCTGTGTTCCAAACCAGCTGCAGCAGTGTCAGGGGAACAAGCCTTCACTGTCACAGCAGCCAGCAGCTGTCCCCAGCAGCACCCCAACCCCGCTGGCTGGCCCTGGCACCCGAAATCGCTCTGTGTTCATTCAGCTCCGGCCTTTCTCCCCTCTGGCTGCCAGGATTTGGGCTGAAAGGGAGCAGAGAAAGCTGAAATCAGGAGCTTGGGAGGCAGCATGAGCACGGGGGGCTGCTCTGAAGGGAACAGACATGCAGCTGTGGATAATGCAGGCACACACCGAGCGCTCAGCTGCGCTTGCTGAAGGGGACGTGGGCACCTCACAGAGAATTCAGGAGCTTCCTTCTGCTAAGCCATTTTTTTTTTCCAGCAGCAATAATTCTTCCCTTTAAAATCCCCAATTTTCCCTGTGGAAGTCTGGTCTTTAACTCCAGGATTAAGGCTGGAAAGGATTTTTAGAGGAAGAATCACCTTTTTTTTCTCATGTATTTGTGCAGGTTAATGAGGAAGGGCTGGTTCAGAAGAGGGATCCTTAAGTGGTGCCACAGGACAAGCAATGAATAATCACAATAATCATAATTAATCACAGTAATCCCCATTATTTTGAAAAGATGCCACCCAGGCTGTGCTGTGCAGGAGGAAAGAAGAGATCCTGTGCCAACATCTAACATTTAATGTGTAATTCAGACACGGGTGGGTTTTGATCCTGCATCCCAGAGCACATCCACGGGCTCCAGAGATTCCACGTGCTCTCATCCTCTAGAAATGCCTTCCCTGGCTGCCACTGGAAAGGAAATTTTTCCTTCCTGGCATGAGCAGGGCTCTGCCTGCTCTGGAGCCAACGCACACACGCTCTTATTCCTGCAGGAGGAAGGGGTATGGAACAGAGGAACTGGGATGGGATGGGGAACAGCCTCCATCCCACAGGGGTGCTGAGGATTCCCAAGTGGGAGTGTGATGGAGCCAGGCACACAGACCTTGGATTTACTGCCTGATTCCCAGAAACACTGCCTGAGCTGGCCAGGAACTTTCTCAGAGGCCACGTCAGAAAATGAAGCAATATTCTAAATATCAACCTCTGCCGTGCCCACTCTGTCAGGAAGAGCTGGATCTGTTCCCCCAAATCCGCTCTAAACTGGGTGCACTCCTAAAGGCTCCACTGGGCCACAGGAACCTGGGTTGTTCCCTCCAAGATCTGCACCCTTTTCCTGGGAATGCTGATGTCAGGGCCTGCTGTGTCAGGCCTGTGGGATCCTGCCCTGCAGCTCCAGCCCGTGCCCATCCCTGGGCAAACATCCCCATCCTTTGTCATACAAAAATCCAGCCACGAGACCCCGCGGGACAAACAGCCCCACTTGAACCCACTTGTTCCCCGGGCATTATCTCATTCCATTTCATGGCTGAGTGAACTTCTCAGGAAACCAGAGCTCCTGAGCACTTCCAGGTGCTCCAGCTCCCTCCTTTCCCTGCGTTCTGGCTGTGTGAGGCCAGGGAATTGCGCTCCATCCCCCAGGAGTGACTCGGGAACGCGGAATGGTCGGTGCGGGATTGGGGACGTGCAGCAGGACACGTTCCCTGCCCCGCTCCCAGGCACGGCCTCATCCCCGAGCCCATCTCTGGAACGAGAGGAAACAACCACCCAAAGTCACCTTCCTCCTTCTACCTGTGCTGCACAAAGAGGAATTCAAGCCTGTGGGCTGGGATGTGCAATTCCCTGCCTCAGGCAAGCCTGGGGAGCCCTGGAAGGCAGCAGCGAGCAGGGAAGAAAACCAAAGTCTGTAATTCCTCCTGTCCTTGGGGGCTTCTTTTGCAGGAATCTTTGGAGCTGAAGACAGGGAGCAGAAAAAAGGGGTTCTTGTTCCCATTCCTACCTCCAAAACTCCGAGCATCCCACAAATCCCTTCCCAGCCTCAGTCACGCACTGAGGTTGGGATCTTCCGAGGAAGGTGCTCCGCAGGAGGGGCTGGATTGGGAAAAAATGGACTAAAAATAGTGATTATTGCTCGGACTCACCCCTGGATAAAACAGATGAAACACTGGAATTCTGTGAGTCAAGGTAAATTGCCTAATGAGACAGGATTTATAGGAATATGCATTAATTATGGGTCACAGGAGAGGGGAAAAAAGGTTTTCCCAAGTGTCCAACAGCATTGCAAAGTCACCAATCCACAGCCCAGGGAAACATAAACTCATCCCCAATCTCATTAAATTTTAGAAGAAAATTTCAATTATTCAATTAGCAAGTCCAATGTATTTAGTTTGCCTTGAGACTTAAAATAATTTTTCTTTTAAAGATGCTTTGTAAAATTGTATTTCAAATATGTCATGCTGCAAACAGAAAGCTGAAAACTGGAAAAATTACAGTTTGGGGTTTAAAAAAAAAGAAATTAAATCCTGTTTTGCCATTTGAGAGAACAAATTAATTTTCACATAGAAGGCAGACAAATGTTTAAGCACATTTAAATTCAAAGCATACGGTTTATTTATTACACATCACAGTAATTAAACAAAAACCACCATGTTCCTGGTACTTTTTAAACGCTGCAATGCTTGAAGCCTGATTTCTTATTTTCCCCCTGCCAATCTATCGTGACCCTCTATTTTTCCGGGGGGAAGCAGCAGATAAAACTTGAATTTGGGGAGTTGCTTTTATTTCCCCCTCCCAGTCGCAATTAGAAGGCTGAACTCCGCGGATAATTAAAATCAAATGCTCCCAAGAAATGCTGGAAGAGCAGGGCTGGCTCGGAAAGGGACAGCTTAAACTGGCGGGTGAGATTTTGGGGGTCACCCTCCCTTTTTCCCCCATCCAAAGGCTCACCCCGAGGTGCCGCATCCTCCTCCGGCCGGGACCTCCCGGGCGCTTCCCGGTGCTCGGGATGGAGCCCGCAGCGGGAAGGCTGCGGGAAAAGAGGAGGGACAGTCGGGGAGGGGACACGGAGGGTCTCGTGTCGCTTTTTTCCAGCGATTCCCCGATTTCCTCCGTTATTCGCCCGTTGGAGAGAGCGGGGCCGGAGCGACGCGCTCGGGGCTGCGGGAGCGCCCGGCCCGGGGGCACCGGGATGGGCTACGGGGGACACACAGGGAGCTCAGCCCGCCCGGCCACGCACCGACCGCCCCGAAAACACCTGGAAAAAGGGATTTAAAATAAAATAAAATAAAATAAAACAAAATAAAACCGGCGGTCCCACGGCACCGCTCCGCCGTCCCGGAGCCGCTGCCGCTCTGCCACCCCCGTTCCGCGGCGCTGGGAAAAGGACGCGGCCGCTCCATCCCGCACCCGCTGCCCGGTACCCCGCTAGAAAACCGGGACCCCGGCTGCACACCGGAGCGTGAAACACATCCCCACCGTCGGGGGGTCCCCGCCAGTACCGCGCGGCGGTGAAGCGCCCGGACGATTTGCAGCGGGAAAAGCACAGAGGAGCCGAAAGAGGCAGCTGGAGCAGGGAGCCGGAACAGCGGCGGGTGGCGGGCCCGGGCGGCATCCACCGGGCCCGGGCGGCAGCGGGACCCCGGGCTGGCGGCGGCTCCGGCCGGCGGAGCGGGAGCTCTGAGGCGGCGGGCGGGCGGCACGGGCCCGCCGTGCGGAGCCACGCCCCTTATGCAAATCACAGCGCCCTCTCCGCCAATGGCGAGCGGCGGCGGAGGCGGGGCCGCTCGCCCTGCCCTTAAAGTAACTTGTTGCCAGGGGCCCCGTTTCGCACTGGACGTGGAGCGCGGCGCGGGCAGCGCGGGGCAGCGGCGGCAGGACCGGCTGCGGAGCGAGGGGTGTAGCGCGGATTCTGAGCTGAGTTTTGAGCGTTTCGTGTCTTTTTTTTCCTTATCGAACTTATTGCTTTTACTTATTTTTCCGCGGCGCCCCGCGGAGGGTGCGCGGCCCCCCCCCCCCTCCAACCCCGGGCGGGCACAGCGCGCGGCCGGCCCGGCTCTGCCGCCCGCCGATGCTCAACATGACCGAGGAGCACGACAAAGCGCTGGAGGCTCCGTGCAGCCCCGCGGGCACCACCAGCTCCATGTCCCACGTGGACTCGGACTCGGACTCGCCGCTCTCCCCCGCCGGCTCCGAGGGGCTGGGCTGCGCCCCCGCGCCCGCCCCGCGCCCGCCGGGCGCCGCCGCGCTGGGAGCCAAGGTGGACGCGGCCGAGGTGGACGAGCGCTTCCCCGCCTGCATCCGCGACGCCGTCTCGCAGGTGCTCAAGGGCTACGACTGGAGCCTGGTGCCCATGCCCGTCCGCGGCAACGGATCGCTCAAAGCCAAGCCGCACGTCAAGCGGCCCATGAACGCCTTCATGGTGTGGGCGCAGGCCGCCCGCAGGAAGCTGGCGGACCAGTACCCGCATCTGCACAACGCCGAGCTCAGCAAGACCCTGGGCAAGCTCTGGCGGTGAGTCCCGACCCGACCCCCGCGCCGCGTCCTCCGCGGGGCTGCGCGGCCGGACTCCCCCTCCCAGCGCTGCTGTAAAGCTTCTGCCCGCTTTGTTTTTGTTACTCTGGGGTTCTCGGAGCCATCCCAAGGGAGGTACCATCCCCTCCCCGAGCATCCCGGCGCGCCGCGAAGGACACAGCGGCCCCTGCTCCGAAAAATCCCCCGTGCAGGGGCTTGGGCACCCTCGCTCCTGCCGCGGGTGGATTTTCCCTGCTCCATCTCGGAGATGCACAAGCCCTTCCCTTGCCTGCGGCTTCTCCATTCCCACGCGATGAGACTTTTTAATGACTTGTTTTATGGTTTTTCCTAATTTCTTTTTCTTTTTGGCTCGCTTGATGCTTTACAAGCTATAAACGCAGCTAAACTCATTTTTTAGCAGTTATTTTAACGAGCTTCCTAATTTCCCTGCTTATCTGCTCAGTGCTGCCCGGGGATGCAAACTTTTATTTGCTGAGCAGCATCCGAGCCCGCTTTGCTTTCCAAGGCTCTTCCCCGAGCCACTTTTCTCCGTGTGGTTTATCCCGTGGTGTCTGCCTGTACCTAATTCCCATCTTTTCCTGCCCGCTCGGGCCAGCGATGCTCCCGCTGCGGTTTGAGCCTCTCCGAGAGTTTGCAAAGAGAGGTGTGGGCAGGGGGCAGAGAGTTTGGAAAGCAATAATCCCATCCCTGGTGCCTTGGTGGTTTCTTTGTAAGCACCAAACAAAGCTGGAAATGTTTGCGGCGGTGAGGGGGTGGCATTTGCAGGGCAAACATGGGAATTGTGTTTTGTAATTGTGTTAGAAATGTGGAAGGGGGATTTTGTTTTGCCCAGTTACCCCGTCCATAGTGGTCGGGTTTTTCATGCTGCTGTAGTTGGTATTTTAATCCATTTTTTTTGCCGTGGATTTTAACTCCTTTTTACCACAGCAAATTAATTTTGTAGTTAACTTGCCGAGTGCTCGGATCCGCGCATGGGAAGTGGGGATGTGCGAGTCTAAAAACAAGAAGAAAACTTCTAAGGAAAAGATCCTAATTTTGGCTTTTTTATTTTTTTCCCCTCTCTTCCTCACTAAAACAACCAACCCCCCCCCCCCCAAAAACCAGTTTATTGAGCGAGAACGAGAAACGTCCCTTTGTGGAGGAAGCCGAGCGGCTCAGGGTGCAGCACAAAAAGGATCACCCGGATTACAAATACCAGCCCCGGAGGAGGAAAAGCGTCAAAGCCGGGCAGAGCGACTCGGACTCGGGGGCTGAGCTCAGCCACCACGCCGGCACTCAGCTCTACAAGGCCGACACGGGGCTGGGGGGCATGGCCGACTCCCACCACCACGGCGAGCACGCAGGTAAAGGGCGGCATTCCCGCTGATCCCCGTGCCCTGGCGGGTGGGATGCGATCCCGCTGCTTCCCACCGTGCAGGAGTTGTTGTCCCACGAGCTGTGCTTGGGAGCGTGGCCGTGGTTTTCCTTAGTGAGTGCTCTTAGAGCTGGCTGTCCAGTAGGGAATGCCAAAGCACCGGGATCCCAGTGTCCCTGCATGGGGAGAATGAATTATTCTGGGCTAATTATTTGTATGGTGGGCTAATAAGGGTGCCTGGGGAGTAGGGTCCCGGGGCAGAGCTGCTGGGAATTGGTGTGCTGACAGATTCTGGAAGCGCTGTGAATGTCCTGCAGCCTCAGACCCTGCTGGGATCATGGCCCTGGCTCCCTCTGTCTCGGGACCCTCAGGGAGAGCATGAGCTCCATTCACTCTGTGAATGCACCCCTTGGGGGGACTTGGTGCTGCCAGGGTGTCCTGCTGTGTCCCACAGTGATCCTGATGGGCTCCCAGCTTGATCCCATGTCCCATGTGGGAGGCTCATCCCAGGGGGGATGCGGTCACAGGGGTGGACGTTCCCTGTCCGACACGGTGCCGCAGATTTAAATCCCCAAAGAGAGCGATAGCAGACGGGTGAAACCCATTTATTGAACGGTGAAGGAGTCGGGTGTTCTGTGGTCACTGCTGAAACCTCGCTGTCCCTCCATCCCCAGGCCAGCCCCACGGACCCCCCACGCCGCCCACCACCCCCAAAACCGACCTGCACCACGGCGGCAAGCAGGAGCTGAAGCACGAGGGCCGGCGCCTGGTGGAGAGCGGCCGCCAGAACATCGACTTCAGCAACGTGGACATCTCGGAGCTCAGCAGCGAGGTCATCAACAACATGGAGACCTTCGACGTGCACGAGTTCGACCAGTACCTGCCCCTGAACGGCCACGCGGCGCTGCCGGCCGAGCACGGGCCCGGGGCCGCCTCCTCGTACGGCGCCTCGTACGCGCACTCGGGCGCGGCCGCGCAGGTGTGGACTCACAAGAGCCCGGCCGCGGCCTCGCCCGCAGCCCCCGAGCCGAGCCAGCAGCAGCGGCCTCACATCAAAACGGAGCAGCTGAGCCCCAGCCACTACAGCGAGCAGCAGCCCCACGGCTCCCCGGCGCACTCCGACTCCTACGGCTCCTACGGCGGCCAGGCCTGCGCCACCTCGGCCGCCCCGGCCGCCACCGCCGCCGCCTCCTTCTCCAGCTCCCAGTGCGACTACACGGACCTGCAGAGCTCCAACTACTACAACCCCTACCCCGGCTACGCCTCCAGCCTCTACCAGTACCCCTATTTCCACTCCTCGCGCCGCCCCTACGCCACCCCCATCCTCAACGGGCTGTCCATCCCACCGGCGCACAGCCCCACCGCCAACTGGGAGCAGCCCGTCTACACCACGCTGACCAGGCCTTAAAGGATTCCCCGAGCCTCCCGAGGCTCCCCTGGAATTATGCACTAATGAAGGAATGAGGAGGAAGAGCGTGGAGTGTTCCAAAGTGCCTCCTGAGCCGCTGGGAACTTTCTGCTGGTCGCCACCTTGCTTCGAAACTCCCACCCCCCCCTTGAAAGGACAGAGCTCTGTTCTTATTTTTTTTTTTTCTTTGATTCGTAGGATTTAAGTAATTCAAAAAAACTAAAAAAAAAAACAACCCACCAAACAAAGGACAGAAAATGTAAAAAAAAAAAAAAAAATCAAGCAAGAGGTAAAAATAAAAACAAAAGGAAAAGGACCAGCGATGCCTTTTGAGTAAATGAAGGACAAAATGTTGGACTGAGCCGAACTCGCTCGGCCTGGAAGTTTGGCCAAGTGCAAAATGTGGAGAGAGAGAGGTGGGGGGGAGACAAAACAACTACAAAAAGCTGTTTGAGACTTTCAGGGTCTATTGCAATGTGAGGAACGGACCAACCTTGAGGGCAGGAACTCAGTGGGACGAACAGGGATGAGCCCCGAAATCCCAGAAAAATCCCGTGGGAAGAGTCTGATGGGACCAACCAATTCAGTGTCTGAAGTGTTTGTTGATTTATTTTATTTTTTTTTTTTAGTCAGGAGTTCTTCTAAGCAAGGTTTGGCTGTAATTAACATTTTGTTTTGGGGGTTTTTTTTTTGTTTTTGGAAGCTTCAAATGTTTTTGGTTTTGTTTTTTTTTTTTTAATCTGTTAAATATGTATTTATGTTCTGTATTATTTTGTCTTTTAATTAATGAAGTCATTTTGTGCAAAACAAAAAAAAAAAAGTAGAATTTTTAAAAGATTTTTAAGATGGGGGAGGGAGCCTAAAAAAATAGTGGAGATGATCCAATAAACTGGTGTTATGAGTCTATAGATTTTCCTTGGTTTTTGGGTTTTTTTCATTTTGGAACCGCTGCAGGAGCCGTGCTGGAGAGAGGGACTGAAGGAATCTGCCTGGAAACTCCAATGGGAATGTCAAATAACGAGGGGGGGAATTACTAACTCAACTGGGAGGCTCAAATGCTGCCTGAAAAGGGCAGGTGATTTTCTGGCCACCTGTTTTGGGCCGTTAAAATCGGATTTCAGGAGTCTTCGGAGGCTTTCAGAACCAGGACTACTTTAAAGGAGCTGTAATTCCACGAGAAACGAGCGACTTCTGCTTTAATTTTGGCTTCTAGGGACCAGATATCATCCATCAAGCTGTGAAACTAAAATCTCCTCCACTAAAAAAATGGGTTTAGGGTACTTAGTTTTTAGACTAATATTTCATTGATATATTTCTACTTCTTCCATTGTATGCTGAGCATATAAATAACCATCTATTTTATGGGAACTCGTGCCTTTAAAAGCCTTTGTAAATCTAAACCCACCTTTCAGAGGTTATTCATCTTTTTACCTTTTCTACGTTTCCTACTCTTTTTTCTAAAAAATATTTTTTTGCATATTTCCTTTCGTGGCGGGGGAGGGAGGGACACGCTGGGCTGGGGGAAAAGACAAAAAAAGCTCATTTTTATGCAATCTATTTTTCTGTATAAAGTTTGAAAGACTTTTTGGTTGTTACTGATCTGTTCTCTTCACTCGCTTCTGACTAAGCAATGCTAACTTTTGTACAGATCCATTTGATAAAATTAAAAAGTGCTTTTTATCAAGGACGTGTTCTGTTTTCTTTCTGCTTGAGCCTGTTTTCTGTGCCTGGGAAAAAAAAAAACTGGGAAAACAGCTTGGAAGGCGATGGAATCTTCAGAATAAAATATTTTCATCAAGGATTTATTTCCCTTTTAGTCTGGAATTTTTTTTCCCTCACTCCTTTTCCCTGTGCTTTTTTTGTTTCTTTGCAGTTTTTTTTTTGAAATACAGATAAATTAATTTGATTTTTCCTTTTAAGAAGGGCATTTCCATGCCCATAATCCTGAGGATTTCAGAGGATTTCGGGCTGCTCACACGAGGCCGGGTTTGCAAGGCTTTAGCCCCAGCTGATTTTCCTTCTGTAGGGAATTTACAGGAAGAAATTCCCTTTTCTGCTTGCTGAGCCCTGGTGCATAAATCCCTCTGAGTTAGGAGAGCAACCAAATTACACGTTGCATGTCAGGCTTGGTGTATTTCGTTTTTCAACACGGTCATTAACGTTGTTACATCTGTAACTTTTATTTTGCTTTCTTGCAGCAAACATCCCCTCCCTGTCCTGCTTTTGTCTGCTCAGGCAGCAAAGGGGATCCCAACCTGGGAGGAGGAAAAACCAAAACAAAATTGGGATTGGGGAATTCCAGCCCTCCGTGCTTGGGAGAAGAGGCTGGAAGAAGAAGGGGGATAAATGTGATGACAATTAATGAAGCTGCAGCCCGTGGAGGAGGGCCGGGGAGCAGAATCCCGGGCGGAATTTGGTGTTTGCAGCCTCTGCCAAGAGGGGCTGGAAGGCGACACCATTTTCTCCGTGCTCCTTTCCAGAGCTCCTGGCAGGGGGATTTCATCCCAGCCGGAGCCAAAGTGCAGCGTAATTCCTTTCCCTTCCCTCCCTCCTCCTCCTCCTCCTGTGACTCTGCAGATTTCCCTGATTTTAATCCTGATTTATGCCTGGAAAATGGAAGAGTTTTGGCTCTGCCCTCCAGGCTGGGGTTTGCCTCCAAACCAGCACGCCGTGAGGGGGAAAAGGAAATAAAAGGTGAGGTGGGAATGGTTTTGGGGGTGATCTTTGCTTTCTGCTGGATGTTTGGTGGTACAGCTTGGAGGGGCTTCGTTGGTGGCTGATAAAAACAAAAATTAAAATATCCGTGTGAGATAAAATGGTCAATCACCCAAAAAAACTACATTAAAAAATTGAAAATCACCCCAAAATATCAAAGATGGCACTGAAGCATGCCTGGTGCCTGGCAGAGCACGGGGAGGGGGCTCTGTGCATCCAGGATGGATCCCTGTCTCCTTCCCCTTCTCCCAGTGCCTCGTCCTTGTCCCAGCCAGGAGCTGCAGGGTGAGTGTGGAGCTCTCATCCCAAGGATTGCACTTCCCAGCCAGGCAGGTTCTAAATCCACTTCCTGTGGCTGCATTTGGTTTTACTTCCCCTAAGCTTTGCGAAAATAAATTGAATTTTTACTGGCATTTACAGAAATAAGGTAATTGAATTGTATATTTGAATATAGAACTGTATTGTATTTTATGGTGGAATTGGGGCTGGGAGGGATCCACAAGGATCATGCAAATCCAATCCTGGTTTTAGATATCATAATTCTATATTATAGATCCATTCCACAGGTCCAAGGGGCGATGGGAGCTTTGGAATCACCAGATCCTGGAATGGTTTGGGTTGGAAAGGACCTAAAAGCTCATCCTGGTCCCACCCTGGGCAGGGACAACTTCCACTGTCCCAGGATGCTCCTTCCAACCTGGCCTTGGACCCTGCCAGGGCTGGGGTGCTGGAGAGCTCCTGGAGCAATTCCAGGGAACAGCTCCAGGGGTTTTGAGGGGCTGGGGATGAAACTCAGGGATGCGGCAGAATGGATGTTCAGGAAGGAGCCAGGCAGGTAAAATGCAGCATCCTGGATAACCCAGGGCTAAAACTCAGGGTTTAAGGGGAGCTGGACGTCCCCAAGATCTCCCAAATTTCATTCCCTACTCCTCAGTTTACACTTCCTCTCGATTTCCCATTTGACAGGAAAACACAGATGAGCTTTTGCCCCAAAAAAAAGATAATTTTAATCAGAAATTACTGCCGCATTTCCACGTTTTGTCCTCCCCTTCCCTTTGCTGCTCAGGCTGAGGGAGGAGAAGGATTTTCCAGGAGTTTTCCAGGCTGAATGGCAGCATTGTGTGTCCCTGCTCGGGGCTGGTGGCTCTGCAGAGTCAATGAGATCAGGTGAAACCAGGGCTGCCTTTTGACCCCTGGCTGCCAACAAAAAAGGCTTCTCAAGATAATTGCAGGAATCCACGGGTGAGAAAAGTCCCTCCATTTTATTTCTGGAAGTAGGGAATAAAGAGTGTTGCTGTTTAGCTCAGACAGTGCTAGTTAGCAAGAAAGAGGAAATTAATTTTATAGACCATATCCACATTCTTTTCTGCAGGCTGGAAAAGAAGTCCCTTCCCATCCTCCTTGTTTTAATTTTTTCTGGAGTGACATCAACTCCTGTTGAATATTTTTTTCTTTTTTTTTTTTTTGTAGACTTGCAAAGAAATGATTAAAAGGCATTTTCATGACAGCCTTGAGCTTTAATAAACTTCCACACAGGGATGTCCCTGCCCCTGCATCGACCTCTTCCCTCTGCCACCTTTATATTCCCAGGGCTGTATCTTCTCTGTGCCTGGGATTTGGGGAAAAAAAAAAAAAAAAAAAAAAAAAAAAAAAGAAATAAAGAAATATAAAATAAAAATGCCTGGAGATGTGATGTCATTTGGGATACAGGAAAAGCCTTTTCCAGCTGATCCTGGGAGGGCAGAGCTTCGCTGCCAGAGGGATTTGGGAGCAGGAGAGGCACATCTGAGCCTGTGAGAGGGTTTGGTGGCCATGGGTGGGTTTTGGTGGCCATGGGAAGATTGTGGTGGCCATGGGAGGCTTTTGGTGGCCATGGGAGTGTTTTGGTGGCTATGGGAAGATTTTGGTGACCATGAGAAGGTTTTGGTGGTCATGGGAGGGTTTTGGTGGCCATGGGGGGGTTTTGGTCACCATGGGAAGGTTTTGGTGGCCATGGGAGGCTTTTGGTGGCCATGGGTGGGTTTTGGTGGCCATGGGAGGCTTTTGGTGGCCATGGGTGGGTTTTGGTGGTCATGGGAAGGTTTTGGTGGCCATGAGAGGCTTTTGGTGGCCATAGGAGAGGTTTTGTGGCCATAGGAAGGTTTTGGTGGCCATGGAAAGGTTTTGGTGGCTACGGGAGGGTTTTGGTGGCCATGGGAAGGTTTTGGTCACCATGGGAGGGTTTTGGTGGCCACCTGAGGAGGTGGCACTGCAGTGACCCCAGCCCTGTCCCCACAGAGCTGGGCTGAGCTTCCCTTTGGGAACCTTTAAGGAAACTCCAACGCTGCTGGAAAAGCCTTCAGGGCCCTGAGTTTGGATTGAGGGCCCTGAGGGCAAATTCCTAAACACGAACTGACCAAGGGCTCCCAAGCCCCTTTGAGGGGGTGGGAGGAGGGAATTTCACATCAATTCCTGGCTGTCCATGAGGGACACATGGAAAAACTCCAGGAGACAACAATGCCACGGCCTCAGCACTGCCCCGCTCCTCCTCAGAGACCCTGCAGGGGCTCCTCCAGGTTTTTTGGGAGTTCTCCCCATGGACACAGTGAGGGGAGCCTGCAGAGGATCCCAGGATGCTGGGAGAGCCCATCCAGCCCTGGATCCATCCCCTCTCCAGCAGCGCCAGCTGAGCCAGGGCAGTGCCATTCCCAACCCATTCCCAGCCCATTTCCAGGCAGGAATTTGGGGATGGCACCAGGCTGAGGCTTGGGGAGGGGAAGCCATTTCCCAAAATGAGTCAGCAGGAGCTAAAAATAATCTCCCCGGAGATAAACCCAAACCACAGCCAATGGGGTTCATTCCAAATTGCTTCACTCCCTGCTGCCCTGCAGCCCAGCCCGCCCTGCTGGGAGGCTGCAGGGCAACCCCTGCCCTGGGCTGGGGTGCAGGGGGTGCTGCTGGGGGGATTTTGGGAATGGGAGCCCTCAGGGTGGCTGTCAGTGTGGGGCTCCTGTCACAGAGCACTCGCAGAGGTTCCATGCAAGGAAGAGAATGAGGTGGGAAGGGAGTTTATGATATTCCAGGCATCGTTTTTATCCACAAAGCCACGCTGTGTGCATGGGGAAACTCCATTTGAGCAGAGCTCAGGCGCCAAACCAAGCCCAGCTTCTGCTGCAGCCCAGCACCACAGAGGGCTGGGACACTGTGGGGTGGCTGCTGCCACCAACACGGGGCCTTTTTCCCAGGAAAAGTTGGGATGAAGGGGGTGGCTGCAGCTGGAATCACAGCTCTGCCCTTGCCAGGCTTGAAAGCGCCGCCAGCATCGCTGCTGACCCCCATTAAAGTGCTCCCATATGGCCCCAGAGCTCAGGCAGGCCCAGTGTGTCACTGGCTTAACTGCAGGCTCGGGGCTGACCTGATTTAGGGCAGCCTGGGTGAAAAAAAGCCAGTTGGACACACTGAGTCAGGGTTAAAAGCCTCTTCTTTCAGTTTATTGTAAACAATTAGGGGTGAAACCCAAGCTGCTCCTAATCCAGAATAGGAGGGGTTCCCTCTGTGCTTTGAACCCACTCTGGGGCTGGGCTGGTTTGGGGAAACTGAGGCAAAGGCACTGCTGGGGTGGGAGGGGAGGTCCAGGAGGAGCCACACACCTGTCCCAGCACGGCACATCACAGCCACCCCATCCCAAAACCTCCCACAAATCCCATCCCATCCCAGAGCATCACACAGATCCCATCCCAGAACATCCCACAGACCCTATAGAACATCACACAGACCCTATAGAACATCCCACAGATCCCACCCCAGAACATCACACAGATCCCATCCCAGAGCATCACACAGATCCCATCCCAGAACATCCCACAGACCCTATAGAACATCACACAGACCCTATAGAACATCCCACAGATCCCATCCCAGAGCATCACACAGATCCCATCCCAGAATATCACACAGACCCTACAGAACATCCCACAGACCCTATAGAACATCCCACAGATCCCACCCTAGAACATCACACAGACCCTACAGAACATCCCACAGATCCCATCCCAGAACATCCCACAGACCCTATAGAACATCACACAGACCCTATAGAACATCCCACAGATCCCACCCCAGAACATCACACAGATCCCACCCCAGAACATCACACAGATCCCACCCTAGAACATCACACAGATCCCACCCCAGAACATCACACAGATCCCACCCTAGAACATCACAGCCATCCCAGCACCTCACACTCATCCCAGCATGGAATCTCACCCCCATCCCATCCCATCCCATCCCACCCCATCCCATTATCCCATCCCATCCCATTATCCCATCCCATCCCATCCCATCCCATCCCATTATCCCATCCCATCCCATCCCATCCCATCCCATCCCACCCCATCCCATTATCCCATCCCATCCCATCCCATCCCATTATCCCATCCCACCCCTCTCCGTGTCCCCTCCTCTCTCTCCTCCCCGCTGCCCTTGGCTCCCTGTCCCTGTTTGTGGCTCAGGCAATATTGGGACTGTCAGAGTGACATTAAAACATTCACCCAAAACACCTCTGCCTGCCTCTCTCCTCCCCTCTCTCATCTCCCTCCTCCTCTTTTCCTCAATTTTTATTTTTTTTTTCCTGGTGCGCGTCAAAATTCCCAGAGTGGGGCTGGGAAAGGGTTAAACATTTGGAAAGGTCTTGTTTGAGGTAGAGTGAATTTTAACCACCACACACATAACGAATGCACAGCAGCCTGAATTGCTGGTGAGGAGCCAAGAGCACAAGAGAGGAGCTGCTGAATTTTAATGATTCATTATTGCATGGAAGGCCTTTGTCTTCCTTTATCCGGTGCACAATAAAAGAATTAATTGGACAGAAAATGGCAGGGCAAAGAACTGACAAGTCATTAAGGGGCTCTGAATGGCTGATTAGGTGCACATTGGGGGTGGAATTTCAACTGCACTGTTGCAGCAAGGGCTCCAGAATAATAATGGCATGGCACAGTTTATATTTTGTATGCAGTACCAGAAAGGCCTTTCTGTCGGCATTGTGGGGCTATTTATTCTGCTGTCTATTTAGCCATTGTTGGCATTGTGCTGCCAATAAGAATGCGCAAACAAAGTTGGGATTTTTTTTTTTATTTTCTCTCTTTTTTTTTTTTTTTTTTAGAGGTTGGGCGGGGGGGGTTTGGATTTCAACTTCAAAATAATTGGGGAAGCAGAATCTCGCTCCGTGCGTGGTTTTATTAATTTTGCTCTCTCTCTCTCTCTCTGTGTGTGTGTGTGTGTGTTGAGGACCGGCTGTAAATATTTAGACTTGCCAGAAGGAGCTTCATTTAGCACGAGGAAAAAAGAAGGAATAAACTTCTCCTGCTTCTTTCTTTCTTTTTATTTCTTTTTTTTCTTTTCTTTTTTTTTTTTTTTTGGCTTTCCCCGTTCCCAACGAGCCGGCGAAGCCCCGCGCAGCTGCCGGAGCCCCCGTGGTGGTGGAAACGCCGGGGCTGGGGCAGTGAGCGCTGCTTGCCCAGCCCCAGGCCGGGAGGAGGATGCAGCCCAAGGAGAAGCAGCCAAGTGGAATCATCGGTCGCTAGGAAGTGCCTGGGACACCTCGCGCTCGCATCCCTCAGCCGCGCTGCTGTTGTTGGTGGTGGTGGTGGTGGTGTGGAGGTTAAATAAAACCCACACACACACAGACACACACACACAAGGGAGGGGAAAAGGCAGGAGTACAAGCCCGGCCCGCTGGGTAGGTGTGATTCCCATGAGGAATGGGCTTGGTTGTTAAAAGGAATAACAAATAGGAATCGCACTTTGCTGTCAGGGCTGGGCGCAGCTGCTGTGAAGTTTTAGGGGGAAAAAAGGGACTTTAATGGAGATCCAGCTTCCTTCCCTTTTCCCTTCCCTTTTCCTTTTCCTTTTCCCTTCCCTTCCCTTCCCTTCCCTTTCCCTTTCCTTTCCTTTCCTTTCCTTTCCTTTCCTTTCCTTTCCTTTCCTTTCCTTTCCTTTCCTTTCCTTTCCTTTCCTTTCCTTTCCTTTCCTTTCCTTTCCTTTCCTTTCCTTTCCTTTCCTTTCCTTTCCTTTCCTTTCCTTTCCTTTCCTTTCCTTTCCCTTTCCCTTTCCCTTTCCCTTTCCCTGCTGATTGATCTCATCCAGCTCCTCTGGAGCATCCCTGGATGCTCCTGCCAGCGAGATGGGATGGACTGGGATGCACTGGGATGGACTGGGATGGACTGGGATGCACTGGGATGCACTGGGATGGACTGGGATGGACTGGGATGCACTGGGATGGACTGGGATGCACTGGGATGCACTGGGATGCACTGGGATGCACTGGGGCGGATCCCGCTCTGCCTCCCATCCCAATCCATTCCCCATTCCCCGTCCTTCCCAGCCCAGGGGCTTTAGGGACCCTCCCACCCCTTAAGGGGGTCCTGGCTGGAGGGCACAGGGACAGCTCCGTCTGCTCCTCCTCCGTCTCTGATCCCAAATTTCCCTGCCTGGGATGGATGGGAGCAGAGGGAATCTCATCCCTACGTGGGGTGATGCTTTAAATGAACAAAAATCACTTAGGAGTGGATGTCAGGAGTGGTTCTGGCAGTGAGGGAGGTTCCCAGAGCAGCTGGGGATGCTCCATCCTTGGGATTGTCCAAACCCAGCACTGAGGGCAGTGGGAGCTGTCCCTGCTCTGTGCCACATTCCCCCTGGAAGCTGCAGGGCAAGCAGGGGTTAACAGTATCTGTGAAAATGAGGATTTGAGTGTCCTGGAGATGCATGGGCTGCAACCCAAAACCTTGTTGGGAAGGAGGAAAGGGAAAAGCAAACTGGGGCTGGGACCTAAATGCCAAAAAAAAAAAAAAAATTAAAATATAAGTAAAACAAACAAACAAACAAATAAATAAATAGATAGATAAATAATACCAAAAATGCCACTCTCAGTAGGATACAGCAATGAGAGTGAAATAAAATGTTTGTTTAACTGAATATTCAATGAAACAAAACTATTTCAATAAAATGCTGCAATAATATTTGAGGAGTGGCACTCTTCATTCAGAGAGGGAAGGGATGTGTGGCAAACACAAATAAAACAGAATAGAATTGAATAGAATAGACTAGAAAATAGAAAATAAAATAGAAAATAAAATAGAAAATAAAATAGAAAATAAAATAGAAAATAAAATATAAAATTAAATATAAAATTAAATAAAGTGGGAAGGTAGCTGGTTCCACTGGAGTTTTTTCTTCCTTTAGCTCCTTCACAGTGTGAAAGAAGAAAAAAATGTTATATCAAATATATTTAATATATTTATATACACTTATATTTCATATATATTTTATATATTAATGTATATTTGTTCTATATATCTAGTGCCATTTGTGCTCCAATATTTTAGATATCAATTTATTTATTTTTATTTATTAATATTTTAAATATATATCCACATATCTTGATATATTAATATATTTACAAATATTTAATATATTTATATATCCTTATAAATTCATTTCTCTAAATTTATTTATATGTTTAATGACTTGTAAATATATTTTAATATCTGGCTTGTGAGTGAAAAATCCTGAGTTTGGGGTTTTTCCAGGGATACATTTCCAAATCTTTGGGAAAAATACATTAAAATCAGAACAAGTCCTGATTTTTGGGTCTTTTCAGGGATTCAATTTCTAAATCTCTGGGAGCATCCACTGAAGGCAAGGCTGTGGAAGTGCTGCTGGGCTTTGGGGTGGTGAAGGAGCCTGGCCAGGACTGTCCTGCAGGAGGGAAGGGTTGGCCTGGGGAGCAGCTGGAGCAGCCTTGGGGAGCGCCAGGCAGAGTCTGGGAATGGGAACAGCCCCATCCCAAACGGGGCTGTGCCCCCATCCCACCCCAGCTTTCCTGGGAATGGGAACAGCCCCATCCCAAACAGGGCTGTGCCCCCATCCCACCCCAGCTTTCCTGGGAATGGGAACACCCAGATCCCAAACGGGGCTGTGCCCCCATCCCACCCATCCCTTTCCTGGGAATGGGAACAGCCCGATCCCAAATGGGGCTGTGCCCCCATCCCACCCATCCCTTTCCTGGGAATGGGAACAGCCCGATCCCAAATGGGGCTGTGCCCCCATCCCACCCCAGCTTTCCTGGGAATGGGAACAGCCCAATCCCAAACGGGGCTGTGCCCTCATCCCACCCCAGCTTTCCTGGGAACCCGATCCCAAACGGGGCTGTGCCCCCATCCCACCCATCCCTTTCCTGGGAATGGGAACACCCAGATCCCAACTGGGGCTGTGCCCCCATCCCACCCCAGCTTTCCTGGGAATGGGAACAGCCCGATCCCAAATGGGGCTGTGCCCCCATCCCACCCCAGCTGTCCTGGGAATGGGAACAGCCCGATCCCAAACGGGGCTGTGCCCTCATCCCACCCATCCCTTTCCTGGGAATGGGAACAGCCCCATCCCAAATGGGGCCGTGCCCCCGTCCCACCCCAGCTTTCCTGGGCATTGCCATTCCCCACCTCCCAGGAGCTCCTGGGCTGTCCTGAGCTCCCAGCCCAAACCTCAGGACACAGATTTCCAGCCTGAAATGGCTCCAGCAGCATCCTTTGGATTTTCCCTTTTCCCTAATTACAGGGATTTGTTTTTATTACCACCACGGGCTTGTTCCAAACCCAGCCAGCTCAGGGAAAGCTTCCACAGGCTCTTGGATCTGAGCTCTTGGATCAGGCCAAGGCACTCAGGGGAGATTTCCCTATAACAAATTATCCATTATTTGCTGGTTCTTATTTAATTATCAGCCAGGAGCTGCAGGTATTTCCCTTCCACACGCCTGGGATGGAGGAGGAGGCTCCCACTGCCTGCAGAAGGATCCCAGTCCCACAAACTGGGCACAGCTGGGTCCATGGGATTGTGTCCCAGGTTGTTTGGAGCTGAATGTTCCCAAGCTCAGGCACCAGGAGGTGAATTTTGGCCAAGGTTCCTCCAGCCCAGCCTCCCCTGTCAGCTCTGTGCCCAACACCTGCTTCACCTTTTTGGGAAAAGTCCCTGGGATTGCCTCAGACCTGGCTGGACACAGGATTTGGGGGGATTTGAGGCATCCCTGCTCTGTGGGCTGAGCTTCAGCTCTCAGGGAGTTTTGGAAAGGTGGGAAATTGGTGATGTTGACCTCTTGAAGAAGGTAGAAAATTAAGATATTTTTGAGTTCTTGTCCTCAGGGTGTTTTTCCATCATTTCAGGTCTATCCTGTGGAGCAGCAGGGAAGGAGAAATGTTTTAATTCCTTTAAAACCAGTGAGTTTTGCCATGGATTTCACTGGAGACCCCCTGACCTTTGGAAATGGGCTTTGCCTCTCCCTTAAAGCTGCTCTTGGTGTGTCTCATCCCACCTGGGATCACCTGAGCTTGGGAATGATCCTTTCTCCCAACCCTGGAGTGGTTTCCCCATGGATTTCCTGTTGCAATGGAATATTTGGAGAGAATAATTCCCAAGGCTCAGGGAAATCTGATAGTGCTGGCTCTGATTTATTGGAGCAGGGGAGGTGGGATGTGATCTGCTGCTGCCCAGACCCGTGCTAACAGAATTCCAGAATTCCACCCCTTTTCCCACACTGGAATTGCAGTGCTGGATCCAATGCTTGGCTGTTCCCTGCAGGATTGCAGCAAAAGCCAAATCCTGGAGGAAAATCTTCCCCCTGGGGACACCTGTGCCTCCCCTGGCCATGGGATTTGGTGCCATTTCTGGAGGTGTAAAGCTCCATAGCAGCAGTTAATATATGCATACTTTGGGTTCCCTCATTACCATTTCAGTTGGCTCGTTTACATAATAACACAGAACAGAAGATCATTTGCATAAAATTAAAAAAAAAGGGGGGGGAAAAAAATCAAATAACTGAACGTTGCTTTTATTTGGAGAGGGAGCCTGTGAAGTTATTTATATCCCCAAAGTCCCGAGGAGCCGGATCCCCGGCAGGGAACCGAGCTTTCCACACAAAACACGACTTGGCCACTTCAATTTATTCATGGAATATCAGCTCCCTCCGTGCAGGAGGGGTGGTGGTTTTTTTTTTTGTTGTTTTTTGTTTTGTTTTTTTTTTCCAGCAGCTGACGGGAAATCCCCTCCCAGCTGCAGCAGGAGCAGCCCCACTCAGAGCCAGACAAAAGTCAATTCCCCCAGCTCGGCCCTGCACCTGAAGGGCTGGGAATGAGGGCTCTGCTCCTTGGAGACCAGTGCTGTGCTGGAAAAATGCTGTGGAAAAACGTTATTCTGTTCCAGCACTGCTGCCTGGGGTCAGAACCTGATCTGGGGGGGTTCATCCATCCCATCCCACATCCAGAACCTGATCCATCCCCATCCCACATCCGGAACCTGATCTGGGGGGGTTTCACCCATCCCATCCCACATCCAGAACCTGATCCATCCCCATCCCACATCCAGAACCTGATCCATCCCCATCCCACATCCGGAACCTGATCTGGGGTGTTTCATCCATCCCCATTCCACATCCAGAACCTGATCTGGGGGGGTTCATCCATCCCATCCCACATCCAGCACCTGATCCATCCCCATCCCACATCCAGAACCTGATCTGGGGGAGTTTCATCCATCCCCATTCCACATCTAGAACCTGATCCATCCCCATCCCACATCCAGAACCTGATCTGGGGTGTTTCACCCATCCCCATCCCACATCCAGCACTGAGAGCTCAAGGAAAGCTCCTCGTGGTTTCCCGGATTTCCTGTTGCGTCCTGATGGAATCACGAGATCATTTAGGCTGGAAAACACCTCCAAGGCCATCAAACCCAAGCTGTGATCCATCACCACAGTGCCAGCTGAACCACAGCACGTGCCAGAAGGAATTGTCCCAATTTCCATAGGCAAATATTCCAGCTGGCCCTCCCGTGGCATGGGCCCTCACTGCAGGTGGTGTCACCAGAACCATTTGGGTTTGGAGCTGCATCATTTGGAATCACAGGATCTTTTGGGCTGAAAAACACCTCCAAGGCCTTGGATTCCAACCTTGGCTCCATCACCACTGTGTCAAGCAAAGCACCAGGTGCCAGAAGGAATTATCCCAATTTCCATGGGCAGATATTCCAGCTGGCTCTCCCATGGGATGGGCCCACACTGCAGGTGGTGTCACCAGAGCCTCCTGGGCAGGGTGAGGCTCTGTCTGTGGCAGCAGAGGAGCCCCCCAGCCCTGGTGAGGCTGTGGGGAAGGGAGGGAACAGGGGAATGGGATCATTATTGAGGCCATGTGGACGTTTGGGGCAGAATTCCAAGCCTGGCAGGCTCAGAGCTGGGCCCCACCACGCCCATGGCCAACAATTCCCATTCTTGTTGGCACTCCCAGAGGAGCCAGGGCAGCCCTTGCACTCCCATTTTTCTTGGGAGCACCATGCTCAGGGACACGGAATTCCCAGCAAAACATTGTCCCATTGTCCCCTGGATCCCAAAGGACAGGGACAGGAGGCAGCTCTGGGTCACATTTCCAAGCTTCCATCTGCTCTGCAGGACCTTGGCAAGCTGGGCACTGCTCATCCCAAAAATCTCCAGCAGGATTGGCACCAGTGGGAAAATTGTGGAGGTCAGTTCCTAATGAGGGCTGTAGTTTAATTTCAGGGATGGTTTCAGCAGGAGGTGCTGGAATAAATCTCTCAGTGCTCCAGAGGCTTTGGATGCTCCTGGGCCAGGCTCAGCTCCTGTGACCCCTCTGCAATCCCAATCCCATTCCCAGTGTCCAGAGAGATGCTGCAGGTTTGGAGACTGGGAAATGAAGGGAGGATTTGCCCTGGGATTTCTCCCACCAAACCTTTCTCACCCAAATCCCAGCCCTCTGCAGGCACCTGGAATTCCAAATCAGCCCCAACTCCATGGCCCAGGCTCCCATTCCCACGTGGAACCCACACCTCCAGGTCTGGCTGTGCTGGGGACAGGCCCAGGGCTCTCCTGGTGGAGATTCCACTGCGTGAGACCCCTTTGGGTCTCCTGGAGCCAGATCCAATCAAGGGAATTGCCTTGGGAATGGGGGAACCCACCCTGCTGACACCCTGGCCGTGCTGCAGGGAATTCCAAGGCTGTTGGGTGTTGGATTATGTCTTTTTTTGACCCAGAGATGGGGAAACTGAGAGGCGTTTTAAAAACTTTTATTCCATTTTCAGTCTCATGTGAAGGGTGAGACAATGCAGATGTTATAATTCACACCATCACAACCAGAAGTTAACTATTTCCAAACTAAAAGTCCAAAAGTTCGCCACAAATCTATTTCCCACAGTTGGAAAGTGCTGTTCTACGACACAGGACAGGTGCTCTGCTTGCAAATAACCAGAATAATAATTATGACCACTGTTAATTGCCAAAAACCACCCCACTCCTGTGGCTGTAACTCCCTGCTCAGCAGAGCCCGTGGGGGATGTGGAGTTACCTTTGCTGTAGGAAGAAAATGCAACCCTGGCTCAGCCCTGGAGCATCCCAGAGGGAATGACCAGCTCCATTTTTGGTGTTTTATTGCCAAAAAGCAGAAGATTTGGCCCGAGCTGGCTGTTCTCTGGGCAGAGCAGGGAGCAGAGCCCGGCGGGGGCAGCAACTCCTGATTTGCAAGGGAAATGCTGGGTAAATAATCCTCATTTTACCTGGGTAATGGGCCACCCCCCATTCCTATTCCCATTCCCATTCCCATTCTCATTCCCCTTCCCATTCCCTTTCCTCATTCCCCATTCCCCATTCCCACTCCCTTTCCCCATTTCCCATTCCCATTTACATTCCCCATTCCTGTTCCCATTCCCATCCCCATTCCCACTCCCATTCCCCATTCCCCATTCCCCATTCCCATTTACATTCCCCATTCCCCATTCCCCATTCCCCATTCCCCATTCCCACCCCCAGCAGGCAGTTCCCCCCCATTCCTGCTCTCCCCCAGCCCATCCCAGAGCAGGAGGACAATGCAGATGAGATGCAGATGAGATGCAAAGGAGAGGGGCCGGGATTTGCATCCTTGGCTGGGTGCAGAGATGCTGGAATTGTTTTCCAGCTCTCCTGGGGGTATCCACGTCCCGGCTGGGCCATGAGGGATTTTGGGATGTGGGATTTGAGGGACGGGGACGGAGAGCTTGGTCGGAGCAGCCTTTGAAGCTCCTGCTCCTCCCTGTGGACAGGAGGTGGGCACAACCCTTTTATTTCATCTCCTTATCCCCAGGGACTTGGAATTCTTACCCTGGGCTCGGATTCTGTGCTGTGCTGCCAGTCTCCACTGCCAGGTCCTGCCAGGGTAATAAACCTCTCCCTGCTTTGCTGGGAAGAGTTTTCCCACTCAGGCTGAGGGGAAAACCCGCTGGGCTGGGTTGCTCCAGGGCCACCAAGGCCTGGATGTCCTCTCTGTCCCTGCTCTGTGCCAGAAATCCCGGCTGGCACCGAGCTGGGAGGTGGCTCCTCATTCCCCAGCCAAGGCACAGCCCTTTTCTTCTTCCTGGGACAAACATTTCATGTTAATTGTCACTGGATTTCTGTGGGGTGGGCTGCAGTGGGAAGGCAGGGACACAGCTCTGAAGGGACAGGGAAGGAAAAAGGGATGGATGCTTGGGAAGAGAGCAGATCCCAGGGGGCTGAGCCACAGAATCCAAATGTTTGGGTTGGAAGAGACCTTTGGAAGTCATTTATCCAGCCCCAAAACTTGCACTCAGCTGGGGATAAATGTTGGAATATTGACCTCACACCCCAATTTTTCAGAGTGTAGAGCCATTAGGATTTTCCCAAATTCTTCCTTTCTCCCACCCTTTTTCTCTTGGGTGACATTGACCCCGAGCCCTGTCACCTCAGATCTCCTGTGGAACATTTGGTGTCCAATATTCACAGAATCCACAGAATCCACAGAACCCACCGAACCCACAGAATCCACATCTGAGGTGAATCTCCTGCAGAGAGAAGGAAAAACCCCGGGCCCTGCTGCAGCCCATCCTGAGCAGAGCCAGCGCTGCCACCCGAATGACTCCATGGAAGAATGTGCCCGTGGCAGAGCTCCCTGAACATTCCAGGCAGGATCCTGCCTGCTCCTGGATGCCACTGCAAAAACATTCCCAAAAATCAGCCGTGACTCACTCCGGGGGCAGCGAGGATGGGGAGGTGCCAGGGGGGGCTCCTCGCTGCCCCCCACCCTCCATGCCCAGGGAATTCTCTGCCCGGGGATGGGGCTGGAAAAGCCAGGGATGCCTGAGGGTCGAGGGGGGCCCTGCTCCCTGCCCCTAAACGCAGGTTGGGCAGCCAGGGTGGCTCCAGGAGCTCTCTGTGCCAGGCGCCCGGCGCTCCTGGCAGCCATCCCGGCCTCCTCCATCCCATTCCCGGCTCCTGCCAGCCTGGACCCTGCTCCTTCCTCTGCAGGGCTGCTCCTCCAGCCCTGCCAGGCTGCCCAGGACCCCACAGCCCTGCGTGGGCACCAACCGGCCCCGGGGGATTCTTGCTGAGAGTCCGGATGGCTGCTTGGAGCTGCTTGGCCAATTCCAGGGAAAACTCCTGGCATTCCTAGAGCCAGGGCTGGGATGGCACCGTGCAGGCTGTGAGGCACCTCCAGGTTGTGTGTGTGCTGAGCCAAGAGGGATTTCTCTGCCAGAACAGCAGCTCTGCCCCTGCCTCCCTGCAGAGCTGCCGAATCCATCATTTTTCCATGAGATCTCTGACAGCAGCAAACACTTCTGGGCAGCCCCAGCTCCCAGCTGGGTTCTGGGTGGTTTCCATCCCTGGCCCTGGCTGGGCCCTGCTGCCACCCCAGAGTCTCCTTGTGGCTGGACATTCCCAGCCTCTGGTGGTTTTTCCAGTGGCTCCTGGCATCCCAGGCCAGCCAGGGCTGGGCCCTCTCCAGCCTCCCGAGAACAAGGAACCGATTCAGGAGGAAACTCAGACTGTGCTGCTGTCCCTTCACACCTCCCCAGCCTGGCCATAAACCCCTCCAGAGCAGCCCTGGAGGGCAAAGAGGCATTTTTGGGACGTGGCTCTGGCCGGTGTCACCTCACCTATCCTGGCTTTTCCCCTTGACCCAAGATCCCTCTCCTGGTGTGGCTCGGGGTGGCCTCGTGCCACCCTGGGGCTCTGGGTTCACCCCAGAACAAGATGAGCAGGAAACCCTGGGGTTTGGATGGGCATCTGCTGTGGGGATCCAGGAACAGGAGCAGGGTCCCTGCAGCCCCCAGGAGCCGTGAGGGCTCTTCAGAGCTGCCAGTTCCCGGCTCCTGCAGCCCCATCTCCCAAAATTCCCCCCTGGCTCCCCCACCTGAAGGCTTTACAAGACAAACACCTAATCCTGCATGGAAATTAGAGCCACATAATATCTCTTTTCACTGCGAGCCGAGGTGTTGAGTCTGATTACAGCACACACTGTTTGCTTTGTGCCAGGGCAAAGCCCCTGTAATTTCTCGGCCAGTCAACATCGAGGCTGAAAATCCACAGGCTACTGTGCAAACGAGCTAGCAAATATTAATCCACGGGAAATGATCTGGGAGGGGAGGCAGGGAAAGGGGAGGGAGGTTATTTATACCCCCTTCCCCCCCGAGATTAATAATGCCAAATTAAAAGTGGAAAAAAATGAAAGAGGGGGGTGAGGAGGAGGAGGAGGAGGAGGAGGAGGAGGAGGAGGGAGGGGGGTGACACATTCCTGCTGTTGCTGCTCCCTGATTTCCTGGGAGGGAAAATGCCCCATTTCAGAGGATCCTGGAATGTCCTGAGCTGGGAGGGACCCACAGGGATCGTGGAGTGCCAGGATGGATCCTCCCTGGTCTCCCAGGAGCTTTGGAGGGTGACAGAGATGGGTGAAGCTCCTCACATTGTCCTGACCTGCCCTGGGCTTCCCACAAGGAGAGAGTCACTAAAAAGTCCCCTGACTCAGTTTCCCCATCTTTAAACACAGAATTTTGAGGCTTCCTAATTCCCAAGAGCATCCCAGGAGGACGAGAGGAATGGATGCTCAGGGCTGAGGGTGTCACTGCACAAATCCAGCCTGAGCACTCGGGGAAAGCCCCTGCCAGGTGCTGCCTTCCCAAATTCAGGCAGTGCCTGGGGGGACCTGCCCTGCCCCAGGCTGAGGGCAGACACTTTGTGTTCCACCAGGGCTCACAGGTGAGACCCCCTTGCTGGGAGGGCTGGGGAGGCTCCCCTGGAATCCCCCCAAAATCCTCACTCCCATCTCCTCCCCAGAGCCCTGCTCAGCACCCAGCCTGCCCTCAGGGCTGGGGTGTTCCCCACAGGGACACCCCTCATTCCCTCATGGACACCCCTCATTACCCACAGGGACACCCCTCATTCCCCACATGGACACCCCTCACTCCTCACATGGACACCCCTCATTCCCCACAGGGACACCCCTCATTCCCCACATGGACACCCCTCATTCCCACATGGACACCCCTCATTCCCACAGGGACACCCCTCATTCCCCACAGGGACACCCCTCATTCCCACAGGGACACCCCTCATTCCCCACATGGACACCCCTCATTCCCCACATGGACACCCCTCATTCCCCACAGGGACACCCCTCATTCCCCTCATGGACACCCCTCATTCCCCACCTTACAGATCCTCAGGAATGGGGGTTTGGGGCTGCAGCCCCTCAGCTCCCTGCAAGCCCTGCCCTGAAGGATCAGCAGCACCTTCAGCAGGGCTCTGCAATCCAGCTCTTGGGCTCTTCCCAGGAAAAATATCACCTTGGCCTGGGAGGCAACAAGAGTGACGTTGTGTGGAAAGAAAGAAGGAAAGAAGGAAAGAAGGAAAGAAGGAAGGAAATAAGGAAAGAAGGAAAGAAGGAAAGAAGGAAAGAAGGAAAGAAAGAAAGAAAGAAAGAAAGAAAGAAAGAAAGAAAGAAAGAAAGAAAGAAAGAAAGAAAGAAAGAAAGAAAGAAAGAAAGGAAAGGAAAGAAAGAAAAGAAAGAATGATTTGCTTTAACCTGTGTGGGTTTGCAGGCAAAGAACCCCAGGGGATCCAGGAGAGACAGCCCTGGAGCCTGGCCAGGCATGGGATAATGGGATAATGGGAAGGGATAATGGGATGGGATTCATGGGATGGGATGGGATGGATCCTGCTCCTCATCCCAGTCGGGCCGCTCCCCATCCCAATCTTGCTCCCTATCCTGGTCCTGCTGTTCCCCATCCCAATCCCGCTCCACATCCCAGTCCTGCTCCACATCCCAGCTTTCCTGCTCTGCTCGCCTCCCTCCTGCCCTGCCCTGCTCCCCTCCCAGCCCTGCCCACCCTCCCCGGTGCTTCCCGGGCTCCCCCTGCCCGGGGCCAGCCCGGGGGTGAGGATGGGGAAAGCCAGGCCCGTGCCCGGCGGTGCCCTTCAGCCTCCGGGAGAGGCAGAGGAGGGCGATGCTCGCTCCCAGCGGTGCCCGTGGTCCCACCCAGCTCCGCAGGGACCCCAATTCCATTAAAAATGCAAATTCGGCCAATGCAGCTGGAAAAGAGCAGCAGGGGATGCCCTGGGTGGATCCACGTGTGCCCCACCGCGCTCCGGATCCACGGCTGGCACATCCCTGTTCCACACGGGATTTTTGGGGTTGAATTTGGGTTGGAAATCATGGAATTTGGGCTGGAAAGGATCACCGAGTCCAAGTGTTCTGCCCCTAAACCCTGTCCCCAAGGGCCACATCCGCTGTCAGATCCCTGCAGGTGACAAGAAAACGCTGGGATGGGGCTGGGCTGACGGGGACCCACACGGATTTTGGGGTGGGTGCCCAGCTGGGATTCGGGGCTGGAGGAGCAGGGAACTGTTCTGCAGCACTCCAGTTCTCCCCTCAGCCTCCGAGCTGCCTTGCCAAGTGTTATAAAAATATATCAGTGTGAGCCAAAACATTTAGCACTCCACTTATTACTTTAAGGTTATAGGTTAAACAAATTCCTTCTCAGAATTTACTGTGTTCATTTTAGCTTCACAACACAGCCCTGCTAGTGCTGGATATATTTCACACTGTAATTCCTCCCTTATGGATTGCAGGGGGTGGGGGGGAAAGGAGAAGAGGAAAGGAGCTTTCTAAATTTTTATGTGAACAAAAGCTACTATATAAACTAGCTGCAAACAAGTCCTCTGCAAGAGATAGTTTGTAAAACTTATTTTCCAGTAACCAATAAAAGCAGGAATGAAAGGTAAAGTTTGCTTTTACCTTACCTAATAACTACTTTTTTTTTTTTTTTTTCTGGGTTTTGCCCCTTTTTTTTTTGGCGGTGGGTGGAAGCCTGAAAAGAAAATAAAGAGCCCAGCTCACACCTTAGGCAAGCAGGTGGGATTGTTGCAGGGAAAGTGCAGCTCTGTGAGCTGGGCTTAAACCCCTCTTGGGGGCTGAATGGATTCAGGGAATGGGAATGGAGTGCCCAGAGCAGCTGTGGCTGCCCCTGGATCCCTGGAGTCTCCCAGGCCAGGCTGGACGGGCTTTGGAGCAGCCTGGGATGGTGGAAGGAGTCCCTGGGGTGCATCAGGGCAATCTTTAAGCCCCTTCCCACCCAAACCGTTCTGGTCTCAGCTCCATCCTGTGATGCCGTTCCCACGGGTGTCACAGGGAAATGCTGGAAGCAGCTCCAGGGTCACAGAATCCCAAAATAGTTCAGGTTGGAAATGACTTAAATCCCATCCAGTGCCACCCCTGCCATGGCAGGGACACCTTCCACTGTCCCAGGCTGCTCCAAGCCCTGTCCAACCCAGCCTTGGGCACTGCCAGGGATCCAGGGGCAGCCACAGCTGCTCTGGGCACCTGTGCCAGGGCCTGCCCACCCTCCCAGCCAGGAATTCCTTCCCAAAATCCCAAAAAAAGTTTAAATCCATCTCCCCTTGTCCTGCCACAATCAGCCCATACAAAAACCCCTCTCCCTCTTTCAGAATCCCCCTCATGGAACTGGGAGGATTTTCCCTTGGTGCTCCAAGCTGCTGCTCTGGTTTCTATGGAACAGACCTCAACAAAAGAGCTAAAAAAAAAACAACAAAAAAAGAAAAAAAACCAACCCAACCCCATCAGGTCCGGTTCACATTTGGGGTTTGGATTTCACCTCGGAGGGGAGGGAAGAGGGAAATCAGACATGGAGGTGTCGTGTCTGTGAGCTCATAAACCGGGGCCAGCAGCTTGAAGATGGAGGAGCTGAGGGACTGTTTAGAGGTTTCCATCACCAAAATGAGGAGGCGGAGGAAGTCTGGATGATAGTAACCCCATATTAAAAAATTCTGCCCTGTCAACAGGCGAGGAACTACACGGTGGAAATCCGTCTGTGCCGCTGGAACTGGGAAACCAGATGTCTCTGAGCAATAACTGTCCTGGGAAGGACGACAGGAACACATTTGCCTTGAGTTGGGGGGGGGGAAAAACCCCCTAAAAAAAAAAAAAATCCCAGCCGTGGTTTCAATTAAAACAGCTCAACCCAAATATTGCTGCTATTAATGGGATGTCCAGCTGTGACAGCACCGTGCAGGATCCGAGTGCAACATCTGCAGCCGAGGGGCTGCGAGGCTCTGCCCACGTGGAGGGGGAAATCCAGGCCTGGGAGGGGCTGGGGGCACAGCAAACTGGGCTTAACTGGGGGAAAAGAGGGGGTTTGGGGACGTAGAATTGGGAATATGGCGTGAACTCCGGGTTTGGGTGCAGCAGAAACAAGGTTTGGGTGCTGCAAGAGGAGAAAGAGCTTTGCTGCTTTTCCAGCAGCTGGGAGAAGCAGCACTTGGGCTCTTTGCAGCTTTTAAGGTGTGTTTAATAATCCTAAACCCAATCCTAAATTGCAGTGCTGGGATGGGAGCTCATAAAGCTGGGATTTGCAAGCAGGAGCTGCTCCCACCTCCCCAGGGAGTGTTGCCCTGCAGTGTGGAAACTCTGGAAAGAAATTCCTGATCCCCTGGAGGAGATCTGGGGATTCAGTGCTCTCTGAGGGAAGGCAGGCTTGGGATGAGCACCAGAGCTGTGTCTGGGATGGTGGGCAGGAGCTGCTTGCTGAAAACAGTCCTGGAATCATGGAATTTGGGTTGGGAATCATGGAACTTGGGTTGGGAATCATGGAATTTGTGTTGAAAATCGTGGAATTTGTGTTGAAAATCATGGAACTTGCGTTGGAAAAGATCAGAGGTCAACTGTTCTCCCACTAAACCCTGTCCCCAAGGGCCACATCCATTTTCAAATCCCTGCAGGTGACAAGAAAATGCTGGAATGAATGAGGGTGGATTGATGGGAATTTTGCAGCCTGGTTCCCTCTGAAATCCCTCTCCTGAGTTCCTGCTCCTTAGGAATTCCTACAAACCAAGTGGGATTAAAACTGCAGATCTGACACATGGAATAAAGAAAGGCCCTGGTTGGTGCTTTGGAGGGCAAAGGGATCCTGGAAGGCAGAGAGAAGGCAAGGCAGGGAAAATGTCTGCTCTTGGAGAGGAAAACAGCAGCAGCTGTGGGAGAGGGAGGCAGGGAAGTGTGGAGTCCCTGGGAATGATGAAACATGAAGAAATGACTTGGAGGAAAAGTGTGGAAAATCCCTGATTCTGTGGAGAAATAACAGAGGAGGAGGAAGAAGGTGTGCAGGGAGGAGGGAAGCTCCAGCCCTGCCCTCTTTGCATTCTGGTTCCTCTCTCAGAGAAAGGGGAACATGGGCTGGGGGAGGAACGGGGATGGAGCCCAGCTCTGACCAAACCCATCCAGCCAAGTTCCTTTGAGGCAAAGCACAAAAACCTCCCCATTTTTCCATCCACACCTGTGCCCTGTTGCAACCCCAAGCTCTGTCCCACCCCATCCCTGTTCAGGGCACAAACCCCTCCAACCTTTTCCATCCAGACCTGTGCTCTCATGTCCCCCTGTGTCCCCCAGTGGCTCTGTCCCACCCCATCCCCGCTCAGCATAAAACCCTCCAGCCTTTTCCATCCACACCTTTGCCCTGTTGCATCCCCAACCTCCTGGAAGGCCCCTGCTCTGTCCCACCCCATCCCTGTTCAGGGCACAAACCCCTCCAGCATTTTCCATCCAGACCTGTGCTCTCATGTCCCCCAGTGTCCCCATGGTCCTGGGACACTCCTGCTCTGTCCCACCCCATCCCTGCTCAGCATGAAACCCTCCAACCTTTTCCATCCAGACCTGTGCCCTTGTGTCCCCCCAGCTCCGTCCCACCCCATTCCTGCTCAGCATAAGATTGTCCAAACTTGTCCATCCAGACCTGTGCCCCTGTGTCCCCCAGTGTCCCCAGTGTCCCCAGTGGCTCTGTGCCATCCCACCTCTACTCAGGGCACAAATCCCTCCAATTTTTTCATCCAGACCTGTGTCCCCCACTGTCCCCAGTGGCTCTGTCCCACTCCATCCCTGCTCAGTGTAAAACCCTCCAACCTTTTCCATCCAGACCTGTGCCCTGGTGTCCCCCGGTGTCCCCAAGCTCCGGGAACACCCAGCCCTGTCCCAGGCTGTGGGTGAGTGTGTGCCTGCCCTGCTTTGGCGTTTCCTGCCCGGGACAGGAGCGGTGCAATGTCTGCCTGCTTTTCCTGCCCGTCTCTCTGCGAGGAGCCCCACGTTCCTCCCTGCCCGCGTTTCTGGAGCTGCAGAAGGAGCAGGAGGAGCTCTCTGCAGCAGCACTGGCGACTTGGCCGGGCTCCAAGGGGACCCTCAGCCACTTCATTTGCAGGGGCTGCAGCCGGAGCCCGCCGGGGGAGCCATTCCAGCCTCAGACGCCTGCGCCGGGCTCTCATTTCTACCTCATTAACTTTACAGTTTGACAACTTCACAAGGCACGGGCTTCTGTGGGGATTGCTGCCGCAGGGCCGGGGGCAGACGGTGTCTCCCAGGCCGGGGTGACCTCATGCACGGCTGCAATGGGTTTTCCTGCAGCCCTGGGCTGGCAGGGGCTCCCTGAGGGTCCCTGGCTGCTGTCACAGCTCCTCCAGGTGAGGCCTGGCCATGGTCTCGCACACCATCCGCGGCCCCGCTCTGCCCAGACAGAGGGAAAGGCAGCCTCATGGCAAAGTTAGTTAAAATTAATTAGCTCTCTAAAAGCAGCAGAGGACCCAGTGCCCTCTTCCCAGTGTTCAGTGGTCCCGGCACGGACTCGGCTGAATTAAAAGCTCTGTTTTCTTTTGCCGTAAAGAAAATGACTCCGAGGCGCGCGGGGAGAGGCGGAGGGGTGGAAACACAACTTTTATAACATTTCTTCTGTTTATAAGGATGGTTTAACCTTTCAGACTTTCCAAAAGCTCGTTGCACAAGCCCTGTCTGGGCTGGCTGGGGCCTTGTGCCGTGGCAGGTGACTCAGGATGGGCTGGAGGGAGGAGGAAGAGCGGTGAAACGCAAACACCCGGAGCTGGAGAGCCTCAGGAAAAGCCCAGAAGCAATAGCTGGGAAAGATTATAAATTCTCATGCTCCAGTGCTCTGCAAAGCTCCAGTGAACAGAGGGAAGGACAACCTTTCCCTTCTGGACACGCTGGCTGCCTGCTCGATGTTCCTCCCAGCTAGCCTGGGTCGCTCCTGAAGGCCAGGGAGACCCAGCTTGATTAAATTCCTGCCTCCAAGCCCAGCCTGGGGATCCAGCAGGAGCTGCTTTGTTCAGCAGGCAGTGCATCCATCACTGCCTGGGATTCTGGATCCAGCCTGGGCATGCCAGGCTGCAGTGGCAGCCCTGAGGCTGGCTGTCCCTGGTGAGAGCCGAGGCAGCAGTGCCAGCTTGGCACAGTGACCCACATTGAGCCTGCAGACCCCCTGAGCAGCCCAGGCTGATCCCACAGCTCAAGGAAATGCAGGAAACCCAGGAAGAGAACTGGGCAAATGCCCCTCGCGTGGTGCTCAGCAGGGAAGGCACGAAGAGCTCTCTGGAAACCTCCCTGTCGCCCTGCTCTTCTAAGTTCTTCTAAGCCTTCTGATGTTTACATTTTTGTAATAGAGTTCTCACGCACATTTCATGTAAATAATGATTGCTTTGCATTCTTTTCTGGAGGAGAAATTTGATGGACTGTTGGTTTGACCAGTGTCATTAGGAAGGTGGCAATTTCATCCTCCAATCCAGGGAGGTTGAATTTACTTTTAGAATTTTATACATATTGAGGTCGAGGAATAAACTTCCTTCTTTTCACCTTGAAAGTCTCAGAGTGCGTGTCGTTCATCTCGTGTCCCATTGAGACACCTCCCCACGTTCCCCTGCCACCCAAAGCCACATCCTGGAGAAATCCCACTGGGAACGTGGACAGGACAGTTCTTTGAGGGGCTGCTCCATGGGATGAGAGCAGGATCATGAGAGGGAACACGGGGAGGTCACGGAGGGACTGGGAGGAAGGTGAGGAGGAGGAGGAGCAGAACGTGCAGGGTGTCCAACAGAGGAGCTTTGTTTGGCACCAGCACAGGTGTGGAGCAGAGGGCTCTTCCTGATAGAGGAACAAGTGACAGGGTCAGGTCCTTGCTTGGCCTGAGTGAGAGGAGATTATATAAGAGCCCGACCGTGCAGTGCCAAACCTGCAGCTGGCACTGCCCAGAGGGGTGGGAGCCATTCCTGCCATTCCCAAATCCCTGCAGTGTGCAGGAGTCCTCTCCTCTCCCACTGGGAGCTTAGGAGGAGTTGAAGGTGTGATCCCCTGGCCATCCATGGAGCAGAACCCACGCTGGGAGTCCCTAATTAGGAACAGCACAATTCCACCCAGGAGGATTCAGAGGCAGGAGATAAAACGTGGGGCACAACCCCCTGCAGATACAAAGTGATTCTATTTTCCCTTTCCTCCAAAAGGAGATCAAAGAGGCGTTTGATGGAGTTAAAACTTGGGGCCAGCTCTTTTGATGGCATAAATTGACTTCCCTCCAACTCAGTGCAGGTGAGAATTTGGCTTTATCTATTCAAATAAAAGCTGGTGCAGCTCACAAGGTTATAAACGCAGCGAGGCAGGATTATTGTTACAGCAAACAGCTCTGAGCTGCCAAAATGGTTGGAGTTAGATGGGAATCAGGATAGAAAAGGTCATGGCTGTAACAAAAACGGGAGTATCAGGCTGGATTAGTTCACCAGCAGGCCAACAAAGGGATGGGGTGCTTGGAAAAATGTGGTGAATCCCTGCAAGCCTTTGAAAGCAGCCCCTGCTCAGCCACAGTTTGCTGCTGGTTGGGCAAAGGGTTGGGCACGAAATGCCCACGAGGTGAATTTCATGGAAATTCTTCACCTTTCCCGAGCCAGAGCAGGTCAGGCTCCTGATGAAAGCTTGGCTCTCCCTCAGTTTTATTTCCAGGCTGAGCTGGGGTTTGGGGGGCAGCACCCCTGCCTTGGAGCTCAGCCCTGGGCAGACTCCTGCTGCCTCCACCCCACAGGGCTGCCCTGTGCAGCCGGGTTTGGGGTCTCAGCAGGCTCTGTTTTCCAAGGAATTACCAGCTCTATGTGACCAGCAGCCCCTCTGCCACCAGCGGGGACAGGGATGTCCTTCCTTCCCTTGGGATGCAGCAGATCCCTGGCCTTGAGGTGCCCTGGCTTTGTGGATAAACACCTTGGGAATTGCCAAAGCTGTGTAGTGGGGCTGACCTGCCCCAGAGCTGGGGTTTGGGGAAGGCTGAGCACCCCCAGTTTCCCTGTGCAGGGGCAGCCCATGCCCTGGCACCTCCTCAGCAACTGAACCATGGCACTGAGCACCATCCAGTCCCACCTTAAACAGGTCCAGGGATGGTGACTCTACTCCTCCCTGGGCTGTTAATTAACAGCCATCACCTGGCCACAATCCCACCCAAACGAGAATCACCTGGTGCAAGCAGCAATTTCATTGTGAAATGGCCTGAAAGCTGTTGGAAAGTTCTGGTTTCCCTCGCTTGGTGCAGCTGAGATTGGGATAATCCACCCGGAGACTCAAAGTGGGTATTCCCAAAGAATGGCACAGATGGAAGCTCTCAGGAAGCCTCAAAGGAAAAAAGGAAAAAGCTCATCCTACCCAAACTTGGTTAAAAAGCCTCCACTGCCCTCCTCAACAGCAGAATTTTAAAGACCCATTTGTAATTGTTGATTCCTTTTGTAACACAGATCTGTACACGAGGGATGGCACTGGTGCCACGTGGATCCCAGCACCCCGAGGGGACCTGGAAAGGAGAAATTTCCATCCTGCCATGCCCTGCCCCTGCCCCTCTCCCTCACACAGCTGACGCTCAGTCATGCAGCAAATTAAACCTGCAGGAAGAAGTTTCCAGCTGTTCCCAATTAATTGGGTCACCCCATTCTGCGTGGCTCCGTCGCTGCTGGTGGCACAGTGGTGGCATCACCTGTGGTTTGGGGACACTGCCACTGCTGGGGAAGCCCAGATCCATCCAGCTCCAGCAGCCCCTGCAGCTCTCTGCTGTGGGAGTGAACAGGTTTGGGCACTCATTCCAAAGCATAAGCCCCAGATTGTTTTAAATTGGTTTTTATTACTGTGAGGAGGTTTCTCGGTCTATGTCTGCCTCCCGTACTCGAGGCAGATCCTGGTGGGGCAGGACCAACTTTACAGGAGAGGGATCCCCTGCAGATGCAGCTTGGACAGAAATTTAGGTTGGATTCGATGACCTCTGAGGTTTTTCCAATCTAATTGGTTCTGTGATTCTGTGGAAATCAAAAGGATGAGCGCACACTTCTCCTGACAGACCCTGGAGAACCTTCCAGGGCCTGAAGGGGCTCCAGGAGAGCTGGAGAGGGACTGGGGACAAGGGATGGAGGGACAGGACACAGGGAATGGCTTGACATTAACAGAAATTAAGATTAGGGGGGATATTGGGAAGGAATTTCCCCTGTGAGGGTAGAAGGGGGTGGGATGGGATTCCCAGAGCAGCTGTGGCTGCCCCTGGATCCCTGGCAGTGCCCAAGGCCAGGCTGGACAGGGCTTGGAGCAGCCTGGGACAGTGGGAGGTGTTGGGGATGGAACTGGAGGCTTTTAAGGTCCCTTCCCAAGCCAAACCATTCCAGGATTCCATGGGATGGTGCTGGCTGAGCCCTGGTGACCTCTCCCATGTGCCTGAGCAGGGCCTGGATGAAATCAGCCCTCAGTGAATCCCTGGATCTCAGTGCAGGGAGGAATCTCAGATTCTCCTCAATGTTCCAAGCCATTCCAGCTCCTGCTGGAAGGAGTTCAGGCCTCATTTCTCCCAATAACTTCTCACTCAGCACCTCCCTGCTCTGGGTACCACCGTGCTCCCACTTCAGACGCCGGGTAATTCTCTGGGAATTCTCCATTCCCACCCCACCAGCTCGTCTGCTCCCTCATTTATTCCTGCCTGCTCCCTCATTTATTCCCCACGATCCACCAAGAGTTAAAGGAGAAGAAAACATTTGGCTGGTGGTGGTTTCCAAAGCCTCATTACAGCTGAAATCAAGTAACCACTAAATCTTGTGTGGTTACAGAGGTCACTGCTGTTCTGGCACGGCGGCGCCAATCCCGGGGCAGGAATTTCGCTTCCCTCCCAGGAAAAGTGCGCACAGAGTTGAAGGGATGACAAGGAGCAGCCTCGTGGGGACCACAGGGGCTCTTTCATGCCTGCAGATCCCAAGTTTTCCCCACTGGAGCAGGGACAGCTCTCTGTGTTTCCAGGCTCCGGCCCCGCCGCTCCGGAGGGGAATTTCAGAGGGATTTGCCACCAACTTGGAGACTTCCCTGGCTGTCCTGTGGAATAAGGAGGAATTCCTTGAGTGTGCACAGGGATGGAGGCGGGCCAGGAGAAGGCTGAGCCTTGTGATGGCATTGTTGGGAATGCTGGGGGTGTGTTTGGATACCCCAGTGTTGCTCCAAGCCCTGCTCCTGGAGGGATGGGAGCTGGGAATTTGGGAGCTGTTACTCCAGAGGTGCAGGAACATCCCTGATGCAGCAGAAGATTAAATTTTCCAGTGGCCAGAGGATTCCTGGTCCCAGGAGAGGCTGCATCCAGAGAGGTTGAAGTTTGCACAAAAACTCCTTCCCTGCTGGAGTGTGTAACCAGCTCCAGAGTGGATCTGCCAGGGCAGTGAACTGAGATTTCCCATTTCCACAGGGCTGAAAGCTGGGAGAGGATGGAGTAGGGCATGGAGAGCCTGGCAGTGCCACCCACGGGGCTTTAGTACCAGCAGCACTTTGCTAGAGATTCCCTGAACAGCTGAAATTTGGGAGAGTGGAGCTGCCCACCCAAAGCTCCAGAAAAGCCAGGGATGCTCAGGGAAAAGCAATGGATCAATGGAATCCCTGGAAAAGGCTGGAGCAGGCGTTCATTCCCTTTTCAAACAGCCTCAATTCCACCCCTTCCATCCCATGCCAAGGGAATCAATCTGAGCTGGATCCTGTGGGCTGTGAATGGAGAGGGCTGCTCGGGGTGGCTGAGCTGATCTGCTGGAAACTCACACCTTTAATTAGCTGGAATTAATTGTCTCGAGTGCCGCCGCGCGCACACAGAGCGCGCCGGGGATTTAGAAGGAAAATTCCAGAGGCGGCTCTGTTCCCTCCCCTCCTGCTCAGGAATGCCACCAGAGCTGATTTATTTCAGGGGTGAGCTGCAAGGACCGAAATGAAACACGTGCCACACAAACAATGATGCACCTCATTTAAATGTCCCCTTCTTAATTAAAGCTGGGTAATTGTGCTGTGCCCTTTTATTGCCCTCCTGGGGCAGCGTGGTTGTAAAGTCACTTCACACACACTCAATTCCTGCTCTCGGCTTCTCCAGCTCCTTCTGCCCCACCTGGGCTTTCCAAGAGGGATGGTTTGGTCCCAGGGCAGTCTGGATGCAGTGCAGGGACACGGGGAGCAAGCAGGGCTTGGGATATTGGGAAGGAATCCTTCCCTGTGGGGTGGGGAGGGGCTGGGATGGGATTCCCAGAGAAGCTGTGGCTGCCCCTGGATCCCTGGAAGAGTCCAAGGCCAGCCTGGATGGGGTTTGGAGAAGCCTGGGATAGAGGAAGGCGTTCCTGCCCATGGGGAGCCTCTCTGCTCTATGTTTTGAGTTCTGGGGGGAGTTTAAGACCAGCTTTGCACTTAGTTTAGACCAGGGTTTAATCTGCACAGAACCTTTGAGAGCAGCCCTTGGATGGAGACCTCGGGCAGTTTTTGCTCCTTCCAGAGGAAGAACTTCCCAGATGTGCTTCCCATGAAGAGAATCCATGGAAGCACAGCCTGGTTTGGGCTGGAAGGGACCTTGGGGATCATCCTGCCATGAGCAGGACTGGCTGCCCTGGACCAGGCTGAGCAGCAGGCCCAGCTCATTGCCAGCAAACACTCGCTCCTGCCGTCCCTTCCTGACCTTTGCAGCAGCCATGGAAGGAGGAAACCTCACAGGAGGAGCAGGGCTGCTCCTTCATGGAATCCCAGCCCTGAGAGGGCAGCAATTCCAGGCCATCCCTGGGGAGACAGGCACTCTGGGCGAGCTCTGGGGACACCAGAAGGTGACAAAGGCACCGCCCCCATTTTTGGGAAAGCTCCTCCTGCCCATCCTGCCTCTCCATGCCCCGCAGCCACAAGGCCCCTTCCCTCTGCTGTTTGCCCTGGCACAGCTCCACGTGGGATCAGGGCAGGAGCAGCATTCCCTGCCCTTCCGTGTCTCATTTGTTTGGGCATCATCCCGGGCTAATCCCCAGTTAATTACTGCAGGAGGATGCTTTCCATGAATCAAAGAGCACCTTTGTGCCTGCTCCAGCTCAGCGCTTCCAGAGCAGCGTTTCAGGGCACGACTCCGCGGGCAGATGGAGCAGAGCAGGAATTCTGCATCCCGTGGGACAGCCTCTCCCACCAAGCCAGCACGGGTGGCTCAGGCAGTGCCTTTCTCTCCTCTGTGGTTTTGGGGTTGGTTTTGTTTTCACAGCTCATTTCCAAAAGCCTTGGTGGGGATCAAAAGGGCTCAGCAAACTCTGACGTTCATTTTTTGGCGGATCCAGCACAAAATTCGTCAGCTCTGCCATGTGAACTTCTGCTCTTTGAACTAAAGGGGGGAGAAGAATTCCAGAACAGTCTGGATTTGTTTTTTATAGGAGCAGGTACATAGGAAAAGCACAACTCAAAATACTGATGGAATCCTGGAATGGTTTGGGTTGGAAGGGACCTTCAAGCCCATCCAGTTCCAACCCCAGCACCTTCCACTATCCCAGGTTGCTCCAAGCCCTGTCCAAGCTGGTCTGGAAATGTTTTCCTGGTTCCTTGGGACACTGCAGGTGCTCAGGGTGAGGATCTGCCAGAGCTGCAGGACATTCACCTGTTTCACAGGCAGAGCAGCCTCTTTTCTTTCATATCTTCCTCATCATTCCAATTTTTGGGAAGTTTTTGTAGAATGGGAATGATCCTTCTGGAGAAAGAAGAAAAAGAAAGATGTGAGAAACAGGAAAATCAGAATAAATCTCATCATAGATGATGAGAGTGCCTGCAAATGAGGGATTAAAGAATTATTGTAGACTTTAGCAGGAATTCTGCTTTATTTTTTCAGGATACTCTACAAATCCCAGTTAATTCCAATCCATAGCATCCCTGGAAGGAACAAACCAAATTTTTAGGTGGGATAGGTTTTAAAGCAGGAAAAGAAATGTGAGAGGTGTGGGAGCAGGTTTCCCTTTCCTTTCCTTTCCTTTCCTTTCCTTTCCTTTCCTTTCCTTTCCTTTCCTTTCCTTTCCTTTCCTTTCCTTTCCTTTCCTTTCCTTTCCTTTCCTTTCCTTTCCTTTCCTTTCCTTTCCTTTCCTTTCCTTTCCCATGAGGAGAGCTCCATGAGGATGAAGCACTGATAACAAAACTGAGATAAACTCTGGGATTTTCTCACCCATTCCTTTCCCTCTCAGGAGCAGCCACGAGGTGCCCTCAATGCCAAGATGGGATTTCTCTGTTCTTCCCTCAGCCATGGGGCTGGGACAGCACACGGAGTAATTAATTTTGACTTACAGAAGCTGGATTAAATTGGATCGAAAGGGGTGAAAATAGGATTAGGAATGGAGTTTAGCCAAGAGCAAACAGAATTAAAACTCACAGAGAGCAGCTCAGCACAGCTGATGGCAGTGATGGGATGAGAGGAGACAGCCTGGCACATTTCTGAGGGGTCATGGCAGAGACTGGAACCCAGTGCCCCATTGGATGGGGGAGAACTCAAAAATAAAATATTTTTTAAATTGTTCTTGTTGGATTTCTTGATGTTTCCAAGGATTAATTTGAAAACAATAGAGCAGAACAAGCAGGAGTCTCCCTAAACCCCGGCCCACATAAAAGTGTGCAGGGCTTTCAACACATGCCCCGAAATCTAATTAGTCTGGGATTATGCCTGTCACAAATCATCAGAGCTGGAAGGATCCTTAGCAGGAAAACCAACTCCTCTGCCTGAAATCCTCCTCCAGAGCCTGGAGACAAACCAGGCTCGGAATTTCCGTTTCCATCTCGTCCATGGTGAGAATTCCAGGGACTCCTCTGAGTCCCCATCCACGGGCTGGGCCTGGAAATTCTTGGGTTTGGGTCTGGTGGTGCTGCAGGGAATGAGGAGCTGCCTCTGCTGGGAATGGGTTTGGCCTCCCTGAGAGCTGCTGCAGGCCCTGAGCTCCTTTCCCACCCCTCCCCTGGATCCCAGTGGGAATCCTGTGCACTAAACCGGAGCAGCTCCTGCTCTTCCCTTGCCACTGAGTTAGTCCTTGTCTAACCCACAGGTGCCCAGGCCTGGATTTGCTGAGAACATCCTAAAACAGGAATGTCCAACCTTTGTATGAGGCCTCGTGGCTTCCCCTGCCAACTGCTGGGCACAGAGCTTTACATCCCTCTCTCCCTGGATTTACACCCCTCTCTCCCTGGATTCTTATCTCTCTCTCTCTCTGGATTTACATCTCCCTCTCCCTGGATTTTTTTCCCTTTCTCCCTGGATTTTTATCTCTCTCTCTCTCTCTCTGGATTGACATCCCTCTCTCCTTGGATTTTTATCCCTTTATCCCTGGATTTTTATCCCTCTCTCCCTGCCTTTACATCCCCCTCTCCCTGGATTTTTTTCCCTTTCTCCCTGGATTTTTATCTCTCTCTCTCTCTGGATTGACATCCCTCTCTCCTTGGATTTTTATCGCAGCTCCTTAAAGCTGAGATGGGCTCCAAGCTCCTCCAGCTTGGAGGAGCCTCCACCTCCTTTAATGCCAGAGCCTTTCCTTGCCCTGGTTCCTGAAGAATTCTGCAGGTGTTCCCTCCCATCCCTGCCTGGGAGGATCAAAGCTGAGGATCTGGCAGCCTCAGCAGGGATCTGTTCCTGCTCTGACCCGCCTGGGCAGCCAAGGGGGGGCAATTCTGGGGGACAGTGTGGGGACAGCCATGAATGCCAGCTCCCCAAAATCCCCACGAGGCTCTCAGGGGCTGCTGGGGCACCTGGCTCAGCTCTCCTTCTCTGGGTGCTCCAATTGTCCTAAAATTGCCCCAAAAGCAGCGTGGGGAGGGCACTCAGTGTCACCAAGTCACCCACACTGGTGGCCTCCATGCTCCCCATCCACAGCAGGGATGCCCAGAATTCTGCTGGATGGAGCCAATTCCAGAATTCTGCTGGATGGACCCAATTCCAGAATTCTGCTGGATGGACCCAATTCCAGGATTCTGCTGGATGGACCCAATTCCAGAATTCTGCTGGATAGAGCCAATTCCAGAATTCTGTTGGATGGACCAAATTCCAGAATTCTGCTGGATGGAGCCAATTCCAGAATTCTGTTGGATGGAGCCAATTCCTCCCCCCATGCTCAAAGGAATTCTCAGCCCTGGAATGAAATCCTGGCCTCTCTGGAGCGTGGCACTGCAGGTTTCCCAAATCCACGGATTTTCCTCCATTTCCTGATGCCCAGGAGCTGCTCCCAGGAGCAAAGAGTGCCAAGAGCACCAGGCTCATCCTGTTTTCCCAGGATTTGGGAAGCAAATGGCACAGGACTCACTCTTTTTTTAGCTGCAGGGGAAGGGGATGGGGTTAATTCGATTTTTTTCGTTTTTTTTTTGGTCTCATCGCTCCAAGGCAGTTCAGATCCCTGTCACTTTTCCTTCCTCTTCCCAGCGTTCTGCCTCCCCCTTCTCCTCAGAAGGTAACAGTATCCCTGCTCAGACATGCATTCCTTTCTAATAAGGTATTGTGCCTCTATTTATGCATCTTAGGTGCAGCGTGAGGCAGCTGCTGCTCCGCAGGGCCCTGGCGAGGAGCAGAAAATCCAATCCAGCCTGGAATGCGCGGGTGCAGCCGGACATCTGCGCCCAGCCAGGGGCTGCTCCCAACCCCTCCCCTGGGAGCTGTTCCCAGCTCCTTGGGCTGCTCTGGACAGGGACTGGGGGCTGTTTGGGGTGCCACAGCTCAGGCAGGAGTGCAGATCTGGGATTTGGGGAGTTCTCCTGCGCTCAGGTGTTCGTAGGGGTCGGGCTCGCGTGCGCGATCCAGCCCTGGCGCAGTGGATGGGGATTCATGGAATTACAGAAGGGTTGAAAAGGACATTAAAGATCATCCAGTTCCCAACACCTTCCACGATCCCAGGCTGCTCCAGCCTGGGCTTGGGCACTTCCAGGGATCCAGGGGCAGCCACAGCTGCTCTGGGCACCTGTGCCAGGGCTGTCCCCTCCCTCCCTCCCTCCCTGGGATTCCTTCCCAATGTCCCCCCTAATCTTAATCTCTGTTAATGTCGAGCCATTCCCTGTGTCCTGTCCCTCCATCCCCTGTCCCCAGTCCCTCTCCAGCTCTCCTGGAGCCCCTTCAGGCCCTGAGGTGTCTCTGGACCCTTCCCTTCTCCAGGTGAGCACCCCCAGCTGTCCCAGCCTGGCTCCAGCCCTTGGGATCCCTCCAACCCCTCCATGTCCTTCCCAAACTGGCCCAGGTGGCCCAGGGGGTGCCTGTGGGGTGACACCCCCAAATTGCTGCCCTGTGCAGCAGATTGAGGTTTTGGCTGCTCCCAGCTGCTCAGGGCAGGTGTCCCCTGTCCCATCCCTGCCCGGTGCCACCCCCGTGACCAACGTGACACCAGGAGCCAGCTGGGATGGGGAATTTCAGCAGCTCTTTTGGGATTAAGCTGTTTCAGACCCCACTCCTTGCCAGGGCCAACTTTCCCTAATGATTTTCAGAGCAATAAATCCTTTTTCCTGCCCAGCAGCATTGGCAGGATGCTCCTGTGGCTCCGCGGGGATGATCCAGGGTGACTCTGCTTTCCCAGCCTTGGGAAAATCCCTGAATTTTTTACTGCTGACCTTCATGTTCTGAGCTGTTTGTAAATAAATCCCTTTGGAAAAAAAAAGCCAAAAAAACACCCAAAAACAAAACAAAAAAAGCCACAAAAAAAAACCCAAAAAAAAAACCCCAACAAACCCAGAGGCTCCTTAAAATCAGGATTTAAGAAAACTCCACAGGAATTTGGAAGGACCAAGCACAAAAGTTCTTTTTGGGAATCACAGTTTCCCTGTCAATACCAGGGTGGCAAACCTGAACACCACCCTAAATCCACTCCCAATTTCCTATCCCACTTTCGTTGCCATTTCCATGAATTTGGTAGCCCAGAACGACATTCGTGACCCCATCCCTCAGCTCCTCCAAGGCCTCTGTTTCACCCAAAACACCACATTATTATTATTATTATTATTATTATTATTATTATTATTATTATTATTATTATTATTATTATTATTATTTTATAATAACATTATAGAATTATTATAGATAATAGATAAAATTTAAAATAATAATTGTTATTGTTATTGTTATTTAATAATAATAATTATTAAATAATTATTAAAATAATAAAAATTATTTTAATTATATTTATAATTATAATTATATTATATATGATTTAATTATATTATTATTATTTAATAATAATAAAATTATTATTATTTATATTATTATATTATATTGTTATTTATATTATTTAATTATATTATTATCATTATATTTATAATAATATTATTATTTAATTATATTATTATTCAATAATAATAAAATTATTATTAATAATAATACATTAAAGTAGAGTGATTAAAATAATTATTATTTATTATAATAATTATAATTATATTATAGAATTATTATAGATAATAAATAAAATTTAAAATAATGATAATAATGATGATAATGATTAATAATAATAATAATAATAATAATAATAATAATAATAATAATAATAATAATAATAATAATAATAATTTGAGCCACTCTGTGCCGACCCGTGGCCTTTCCCCTCTCACATCCTGGAGGTTTTTTGGAGATCCAGGGGGCACATGCACCGCGGGCAGGGTCAGAGGAGCGCTCGGAGGGCTCATCAAGGAGCTGCTGAATGACGGTGCTGGCGGCGAGGGAGCCGCGGGCCGGGCCGGCAGGGCTGTGCCATCAGCCCTCCCTCCCTGATGAGCTCTCGCTAATGAGGCTGAACTCTGAACCCGCGGCGAGGGGGGAGCGGCTCCTCCGGGAGCATCCCGGGATCCGCCCGGCGGGCCGGGGTTATCGCCCTCCCCTCCGCCCGCCCAGCGCAGCCCAGCTGCCGGAGCTGATTAATCGGCCACTTCCAAAGCCCGGCCTGATTAATTGGCCACTTCCAAAGCCGCTCCAGCCTCCGCCAGGAACCGGCAGATAGCCCCCATTAACCCCTTCAGCGCCTGGCACTCCCCGGAAGGGCTTGGAGATGTTCCAGAAGGAGGGGATAAATCCAGGTTTGGGGGTGAGCTGCCCCAGGGATGCACAAGCCTTGGATCTCTGCATCCTCCCTCTGATGCAGCTCTTGGAGAGCCCCCAGCCCAAACTCTGGGCTACCAAATCCCTGGGGGTGACAACGAGAGGGGGACAGGGAAAAGGGAGTGGAGTTAAGGAGGTGTTCAGGTTTGCCACCCTGCTACTGGCACAGGTGATTCCCAAGAGGAATTTTTGTGCTTGGTCCTTGCAAATCCCTGGGGAGTTTTCTTAAATCCTGATTTTCAGGGGCATTTTTTTTCTCCCAAAGGGATTCATTTACAAACAGCTCAGAATGCTGGGTTTGTGTGATAAATAAAATGCAGCTCAGTAATGAGCCTGATCTCCATATTTTTCCAGGAGTTGGGGATTGTCCTCAGTGCCCATCAGATTTAGCCATTCCTAGGGACAGGAATTCCATAGGAACAAGAAGTGCCCCTGGAATTGTGAGCTGCAGACACCAGCAGGAACAAGCAAGGAATGATTTTGGCGTGCTGTGGGTTCCTGAAGACTTAAATCCAAGGAGTTTTTCCCCAAAAATCTGCTCCAGCTCAGGCAGGGCTCCTGAGCTGGTGTGGAAAGGAATGTTCTGTGCTCCTTGTGGAGCCAGACCTGAGGATCATCAGGGGCTTGCTTGGATGGGAAGAACATCCCAAGTGGGTTTTCCTTCTGTTTCTGGAATATTCCCTTCTGTTTCATGGAGTATTTCCTTCTGTTTCAAGGAATAGAATTATCCAGGAAGGCTGGTGGAGGAGCTGAAGGGCAGCTCAGGGAGCAATCAAAGGGGAGATGTCTCTGTTCCCAACCCAGCTGCTGCTTCCTGCTCCAGAAAATACCCCAGGAGTGGGAGCCAGGGCCTTGCTTCCCCATAATGGGTGAATGATGGAATTGTGGGGTGAGGGAAAGGTGGAATTCCCAGAAATTCTCCTCCTGAGGGGAGCACAAAGAGGGTGTCTGTGTGCTGCCCCTGGGATGCAGGTGGGTGGGGAAGGAGAGGGTTTTCCTCTGCTGAGCAAGAGTTATAAAGCACATTTTGATGGAATGACATCCTGCCAATGTGGGATCAGGCTCTGAATGCCAGGGGAGTGCTCTGGAGCCCATCCAAGGTCAACAGCCCCGTTGCCATCAGGGTTGGACTCCCAGAGTTCCCCTTTTTGCTCCCCCCTGAGCTCTTCATCCCCTCGAGGGTTTTTGATGTGGATCTTGTGGCTCAAGACCACACTGGGATATTTTCCTACCTGAGGAATCCAATGAAATCTGGAGCCACAACGCACCTTTCCCATAAAAATGGCATTTTATTCAGGAGGGGAAAGGGAAGAAGAGGACCCGGCCCTTCCAGGTATTTTGACAAGCTCAGTGGATGTTGCTAATATGTTATCCAACCATAAAAGTGATTTGGGGAGAACAATGGTGACATTTCAGCACAAGTTTTCCAGTAAAACACTGACATTCTGAGGGGGAAATGCCTTATCTTTCAAAAGCTGGATTGTTCAGGTGCAGCGGCAGCACGGAGCTGATTATTTACATCGGATTTACTCTGGATGGACAAAACTTTGGGATTTGGCCTTTCTGTGCCAGGGCAGGTGTGGGGACAGGCAGGGAGAGGTGGCCCACCTGGATTCCATGGATTTAGGGAATTTTCCCAAGGTCTGATCCTATTTCATCTTCTAATTAATTTGGATAACCTAATCATGTGTATGTTTAATAAATTAGGAGGTGACTTTTCTGCTGGAGGATCTGCGGAGGGGTCAGAACTCTGAGGCTGAGTGACCCCAAAATGAGATTATTGAGAGACAAATGTGAGGTATGACCCAGGAATTGCAGGAAGAATCCATGGGCACTTTGGGAAGGATGGAAAACAAACCAGCCAGGCAGGGGGCTTTCAGCAAAGAGCCTGAAATTATTGCAGTTGAGCACAGCTGAGTGTGAACCAAGAGCCTGCTGGAGGAATGAAGGGATGAGGGAAAAGGGAATTGGAAAAGCAGATGAGAGCAATCCTCAAACCAAAAAAGAGAGGGAAGGCTCAGCTCTCCACACGCTGGAGAAAGGAGGCTTGGATTTCAGGGCAAGAGGCTCTGGATGGATTTTGCTGAAAGCTGCTGGAGGGGAGCAGAGGGAAGAACTGTCCTGGATCTCCTGTGGAAGTTCCCCTGATTAAAGAGCAGAAGGGAAGGGACAGAAGGGATCCCCAGGGCCGATGCTGTGGCAGCACCACCAGCTCTTCCAGCGGCAGGGAACTGCTTCTCAATAACCAGGGAATCATGGAATTGTGGGGTGGGGGAAAGGAGGAATTCCCAGGAATTCCCATCCTGAGGGGAGCGCACAGAGGGGCTGAGTGCTGTCCCCCAGACCCACACGGGCAGGGGGCAGAGGTGCCCTGGCAGCACCATCAGCTATTCCAGAGCCAGGGAGAGGTGGGAGAGCCTCCCCCGGGCCCTGGTGTCCCAACCCCGAGGAGCTGCACCCGCAGGGCTCAGCAGGAGCCTCAGCTCGGTCCCTTTGGGACAGGAACAGTTTCCTTTTGCGGGCAGGTATTTGTTAATCACCTGCTGCCTCTGATTGTGTTACCCGCTGAAAAGGGATCCTTGGAATGAGCCAGAGCCCCGGGAGCAGAGCAGGGATAACATTTCACTTTGCTTGTGCGCTAATCTCAATCCTCTTCTCCCAAATCCTCTTAAACTCGGGGTTTTTTTCCCAGCCACCTGCGTTTGGATCAAACATTACGAGACTTCTTCACTCGCTGAGCCCCTAACGAGCCTGCTAAAATATTTATGGATGGGCTAAACGCTGATAATTCGATCTAAAACTGTCTGGTCTCTGCTCTGTGCCTTGCCCCACCTTTTGTCTGGTTGGGCATTGTCATTTTGGGACGTGCTGGTCCTTTCAGAGGGCTGGGACCCAGTAATCGAGGCTGTCATCACAGCAGAACTGGCTCTCGAGGCAGAAATCTCCCCACTGCTCCCTTTTCATTTCCTGGCTCGGCAGCAGGGGAAGAGATTATGTGATCTGATAGGTAAAATTATCCCGTCAGAGGTGAATGTCCTCATAAAAGGCTTTTGCAGGCCTGGTTGTGTGATATCCCTGAGAAGGGGACGTTCATTGGGAGCCTTTTATTGAAGGGAATTCTCAGTCCCCGCAGAAAGCCAGAGGGACAAAAGGTGATCTGAGCTGTAGGACACGCACACACACACAGAGGGGTCAGGGATGCAGAAATGTTGCTTTTACCTGAGTGGAAGGAGAGGAAAAAAACAGGAAAATCAACAAAACGCCCCAATTTTGGGTTTTGGCTCAAAGCAGAGCAGCGTTTTCCCAGCTGGGTAAAATCTGGGGTGATGAGCTTGGGCTAGCTGTGTGAAAAAAGAGAAAATTATCTAAAAACCTTCATTGGTGGCTCTGGGGAAATGGGATCAGGGTCAATCAATCAGAAAAAAGGGTTTCTTTCAGGGAGACCTCCTCCCAGACCTCTGTCCGGTGCTGTCACTGTCTGGGAGGTTTTGAAAGGAATTTTTCAGGAGGTTTTGAAAAGGATTTTTAAAAATTGAAAAAGCCCCAACCAAATTTCTCAGATTTGCTTGGAATGATACAAAATCATGAGGGTGAGGAAGGTGCCTGTTGGGAATTCTCTTCTCTCTGCCCAGAGCTTTTCCCAGCTCCTGGCTGAGCTTTTCTTGGGAGATCTGAGCCCAGGAGGCTTCACCAACAGGGGAAAAAAATGAGGCTGTGTCCCTCAATCAACCTGGGGGATTTTGGGGAAGGAGGAGCAGCAGCTCCGTGTTTGCTCTTCAAACCCCACAGCAAATACTGGGATTTGTTCCTGCTTCTTGGGAAGGCTGGAGGGGAGCACACTGCACTTCCCAAAAGTGTGGTTTCAATTAAAAGAAGAAAAAGCTCCAAAACTCACAGTGGGTTAAACATTCCAGTAAAAAGCATTTACTCTGCTCTTCCCGTGCAAAGTATCCCCGGTTTCTGTGGGTGATTGCAGGCAGGTGGTTCCTGTTCCTATTAAAAATGAGTAATTCCAGCTCCCCCAGGATTCCTTCAGAGACAATCTGCACGGAGCTGCAAGTCCAAAGTGCCTTTTAAACCATTAAGTGTTTCCCCTCCACATCCCACAGTTCTCCTTCCCAAGTGTTTTGAAGGAGCTCTTGGATCGGGATGGTCTCGCTGTGCTCAGGGAGGGGAAGTCCTGCTGCCACAAACGAAGAGATTCCCCATTCCCTGCAGCCTTCAGGAGAATCCAGCCTGGAGCTCCTGGTGTGGGAGGAGTGGGAATAGTCAGTTCTGGCCATTTTTTCCCTAATTTCCTTGTTTTTCATCCTGAGGGCTCTGCTCCTGATGGGGCGACATCTCCAGCAGGAGAGGCAGGCAGGGACACCCTTGGCCTCCCCTTGTGCCACTCCCAACTTCCAATCTTTGTCCCAGCCATTCCAAGGAGCTGCATTTGCTGACCCTATCCAAATGGGAATTCCCAATGCCTGGATGTGCTCAGGCTGTCCCTGGGCTGCAGAATTCCCAGTTCCACAGTCCTTGTCCAGTATGACATGGCTGTGTGAGTTGCAGGGGGTGAATGGGAATCGTCAGTTCTGGCCATTCTTTTCCCGATTTCCCAGTCTCTTCATCCTGATGGGATGACATCTCCAGCAGGAGAGGCGGGCAGGGACATCTTTGGCCTCCCCTTGTGCCACTCCCAACTTCCAATCTTTGTCCCAGCCATTCCTGATGCCTTGAGAAGGCTGAGCTAGAACAGACACTAGAGAGTCACAGAATAAAGCAGGGATTTATTAAAAGGCTTCAATGGATCCACCTTGGGCAGTGCAAGAGCCCAGCCAGGGCTACACCCAAGATGAACCAAAATGGTCACAAAAATGGACTCAAGGTCTCACTTTTATAAGTTCTGCTCCGTTTGCATATTGGAGTTGATTGTCCAATTCCAGCCTTAGGTTATGTAGTCCCATCCTTTCTGTTTTTCTCTCTTCAGCCCACGTTGTTTGTGCTCTTGGGGCTGAGATTTGGATCATTTGTCCTTGGTCCCCAGCTGGAGCAGGAATTGTTTTGTCTCCCTGCTCTGTGCACAGAGCTCACCATCCCACAATATGAAGCCCAGACCCACACACTAAAGCAGCACAGAATGTGAAAAATAGAAAAGCCAAAACCTGAGGCATCATTTGGTCCCTGCTGTGTTTGCTGACCCCTCCCAACAAATCCCCTTCCCAGCTGGGCGTTCCCAAGGCCTGTGGGATCCCGAATTCCAGGTCCTTTCCCAGGCTGAGGAGGCTGTGTGAGGACAGGGAGCTTTCCCCCCTGTCCTCAGCTTTCCTGCTGCTCCAGGAACACCTGAAGGGATTTGAAGGAGCTGTGATCTCCCAGTGAAGCCGTTTGGAGATTCCCGTTCCCAGCTTCTCCCTGGCGCACAAAGGAGACGAAACCTGGAGAATATTGGAGCAGAAGGCCCGAGGGCTGCAGTTTCACAGATCCCCCGGGGGAATAAAAGAACACCACATGCCCAGATCTTTGACTGAACATTGGGATGTTTAATCTTGCCCAGTCAGCAGTTTTTGAACAGATTCCAGGAAAGCTTTTAAGCCTGATAAAGCCGGGCCTTTTGCATTTCCAAGTGATACTTTAGCTCCCAATGACATGCTCCACTTGTCATTCGGCTTTAAAGGGAGGTAATTAAAATCTTCCTCCGAGTATGGTTACACCAGGGAGAGAACCCAACGTAAACTGAAATAAAAAGGGAGAGACAAGCCCACAAAAATGCAATTTAGCAGCTGAAAAATGGTGAAGCGGGCAAAGATAAAAGTATCAAATGCACAATTGCTGTTTGCCCAAGGAGGGCTGGGTGATCTGGGAGGTGCAGAGACTTCCCCAGCAAAAACAGGGCCAAGGCCAGGGAATTTCCAGCAGATCTTATTTGCAGATTTTAGGGCCACTAGAAGCCACAAGACAGACTTGGAAATTTGGATTGGAATTCTGGCAGCCCCTGCTCTGCGAGGTGGGAAGTGGAGGTGAAAGAGAAATCCTCCCCCAAGCTGGGAGAGTTCAAGAAAAGCTTCCCAAGAAAAGTTCTGAGGAAAAAGGGATCAGAATGGGTTCAAAGTGAACAACTCTGCTGGGTTTGGGAGGGGAAGATGGAGTGGGATGAATCCATGCAGGATTCCTGAAGGAGGGAGGGTGCACAGCTCCAAGGGGCTTCTGTGTAGGGCTTCTGTGAGGGCCAGAGGGAAGAGCAGAATTCCATAAGGATGGCAGGAGCAGGGAATTCAGCACAGGATTCAGCACATTCCACCCCAAAACATCCACGGCAGGAACATCTTCCCTTCTCCTTGCAAAAGCCTCAGGCTGCAGTGTCATTGTCAGCTCTGCTCTGTGGGGAGGAGGAGGAGGAGGAGGAGGAGGAGGACTGAGGTGCATCATTCCCAAAGAACCTTCACTCCCAGACAGCTGGAGCAGCTCAGGGGTGTTCCCGCCTAAAAGCAGGGAAATGAAATTTTCTCCTGGGATAACACCGAGCCTGCATCACTCCACAGCCGTGCAGAGGAGCTCAGCAAACCCAGACACAATCCACCTCCCTGGGATCAAATGGAAAATAAAATTTCTGTTTGTTTCTGTCCTGGGGTCATGCTCTGATGCCAGACTGGCTGGAGCAGCTGGGGTTGGAGCCTGGAGCTTCCTGCATGCCACCAGAATTCCCTCAGCTCTGTGTGTTTATTGGTGTCATTTGCTGATGTAAAATCAGCTGCTTGGGGTAGTTTCCCTTTTTTTTAGGGATTATCACTCCCTAATTTCCCCACCTCTGAGGCAAAATCCTCCCTGCTGCTCCAGACAGGCCCAAATTCCAGCAGGGAAGAGCAGCAGGCTGTGCCCTCGGATGGGAGAGCAGGAAAAACCTGATTGCAACAGCTCCAGCTCCTTGTCCTGCCTTTCCACGGGTCAGCGTGAGCCCAGCGAGGGACAAAGTTCTGCCAAGAGCCCCTGGAAAGGGCTTCCCTTCTCCAAAAAACCAATGGGAACACTTGGGGGAGGAGGAGTGGAGGGGGAAAGCAGGAATGAGCTGCTTGGGATGGGAGAAGGAGGCTTCAGAGTCATCGCTACATTTCTGTGTGTGCCCACAGAGGTGCTGGCACGCACGGGACAGCCTGGATCCCGTGGGAATCGTGGAATTATGGAATGATTTGGGCTGGAAAGGACCTTGAAGTTCATCCCCAACACCTTCCACCATTCCAGGTTGCTCCAAGCCTCATCCAGCCAGGCCTGGGACGCTTTCAGGTTTGGGGAAGAGGGAGAAGCTTTGAAATCCTGGGATGTATCACAAATAGGTTGGTTTAGATATGATTTTGGGAAGGAATTCTTCCCTGGGAGGCCCTGGCACAGGTTTTCCAGTGAAGCTGTGGATGCCCCATTTCTGGAAGTGTCCAAGTGTTCATGCAGGAAAGAATAGTAGAGGAAAAACATGAAGCAATTGATGAAGATTCCTGAATATCCGTGATCACCCACCCTTTTCTGCCAACCAAGCAGGGAAAAAAAGGAAAATTTGGAATTTTCCCTCTCCAGATCTCTCGATCTGGTACCTTTAAGATGGGAAAAGAATTATTATTAAATTACTATTAAATTATTATAATAAAGATGGGAAAAGCCGCAGCAACCATTCCTTACCCTTCCTATTGTTTTCCACTTAGTCCCCAGGGAATATTTTTGGAAGCTTGGGAGCATTGATTGCTATGAGTGAGTGACCTCTGGGAAAACAGGAGCTGTGCCTTGTCTTGAGTCCAACTCCAAGCAAACCCCAGCTCAAAAAAGCAGGAAAAGAGCTGAAAAAGTGCTGTGTGTGGAATTTCTCTGAATGCCGTTGGGAAGGGCAGCAGAGAAACCAACATTCCTGTCTCCAGTGAGCATTCCACAGAAATTCACTGAGCAAAGACAGAGAAAACCCACCCAGCCAAGGCACAAAACAATTCCAGCAGCTCCACAATGCTGGGATGTGCTTTGCCACTCCCTGCCCCAGCCATGCCTCAGCTCATTACGGGGAGCTGCTCATTCCTAACCCGGAATCCACGTGCTGCAGGAATGGGGTGAGGCGGGAACGGGATCTCTGCCAGGAGGGCAGGGATGGCCTCCGTGGGTAGGACCAGATATGGAGTCAGGCATCAAAATTCCAGACTGCTTCAGGATGATGGGAACACTGAAGGTTGTCCAGTCCCACCCCACCTTGAACATTTCTTGGGGTTGTGTCCAGGTGGCTTTTGAGTATCTCCAGGGAAGGAGGCTCCAAACCCACTCTGGACACCCTGGAATACCAAGCAGGATGGAGAGGGAGGGAGCAAAGCTGTGTCCCACCCAGGGGGGGATGGAGACGCTGCTGGGTGGGCTGGGACAAGGATTGGGAAGGGCTGGAGCTGGAGCCTGTCCCACACCTTGTGACAACTGGCAGGAATCAGCCTGGATTCCCGGTGGTGGGACACCGTTGGGAAAGGTCCAAACTGGGATTGAGCAGAATCCCACAGCTCCCCTGTGTCAAGGAACATCACCTGTTTGAGCAAGAAAGGTGACCCTGCAGGCGTTCCACAGTTCCTTTCCCAGAGAATTCCTGATCTCCCTACATCTGACTCATGCTCCTGGTGCCCCAGCTCCAGGAAATCTCCCAAATCCTTTATGGAATATAGCTGTAGGTCAGCAGGTGACTCAGCCCCAGCCACTTCAAAGGGAGTACAATTCCTGAGAGCTCTTTTATTTTCCTTGATAAAGGGACTTTTCTCTTGATTAATTAATCACCGGAGCAGAGCCATTGTTGGATCCTAACGACTTCCCTTTATCTTCATTCTTGTTTGCTCTGCTGTGAAAAACTCATTCCAAGAGAAGACTTCAACCAGTTCACGTTCCAGTGGCACAAAGAAAGGGAAGGGGATGGAAGCAGCGTGTCCAGGGTGAAAACCCAGCCCTGGCTGGAGCAGGGGCACACAATTCCATTGGGAATGCACGGGGCCTGAGTGTGGATCTACAGGGACCTGCCTTAGCCACAAAAACATTGTTTAACTTCTCCAAGTTGACTTAATGTGGGCAGTGGAACTGGTCTGGCCAGTCTGAGCCATTTTCACTTCCTCGTTCTGGTTTTCAGCGGATGTGGGAAATTAAGGAAAGATTCTGTGAGGGAAAGCTGAAATCCAGCAGTGGCTGGAAAGAAATGGAGGAATTTGCTGAAAGATCCATCAATTTGGAGGGATTCTTTTCACTGCTGCAAAATCCCCTCCTGTTTCACGTTCTCCAGAGATGTCCCCTCATCAAGGAGAACCTCACAAGCTCTTGATCTCCAGACTGGAAGAATATCCAGTTAATAAAGCAGAAGGGAATTGGCCATCTGGTTTTGGTTATGATTTGAAACTGTGTGGATTAGCAATATCTTCTTTCTTCTGGTTCTTCATTTTTCTTTTAATTCTTCTTCTCCTTCTTCATTTTTCTTTTAATTCTTCTTCTCCTTCTTCTCATTCTCCTCCTTCTCCTCCTCCTCCTTCTCCTCCTTTCTCCTCCTCCTTCTTCCCCTTCTCCTTCTTTTTCTTCTTCTTCTTTCCCATTTTTTTAAGGAATATATAGGAAGCTGCTTCCACATGCCAAGTGATGAGTCCTCCTGCCAGCCTCCCTCCCCACCAGACAATTCCTTGGACACGGGGTCATGCTCCAGGGGATTGATATGATCCAACCCCTGATGAAGGGGTTAAAAGTGGCTCCTTCCAAGCCAAACACATTTTTAAGGCTGGATCCTATGGCAGGTATCCCTGGATACCAGGGATAAGGCTCCAGCTGGAGAATTTAAGGAGGATTTAAGCCTTGCCCAGTCCCTTCCTCCTTCCCTGAAACTGAACTGGATCAAGGATGATGCTTTAAAGGTAGTTGCTGCATATTTCTGAAGAGGGATGCATTGGATAAATCCCTGTGGGCATTCCAGGGGCACAGAGAGGGTTGGCCAGTCCAGGACAATTTTAGGAAGAAATTTGGGCACAGATTGGTGCTGCGTTCCTTGGAAAGGAATAAAAATAACATCAGTGTCTCTAAGACAGGACAGCAACCAAAGTTTTGGGGATGCGCCCGGAGCCCAGCTTGGAGCAATCCTGGGACAGAACTGGAAGAGAAAACCCGCTGTGTTCCTGCATCCTGGATTTTTGCAGGATAATGGGATCCCAAACAGGGTCTGCAGCAGAAGACACCACAACAGCCAGGGATAAGCACAGGCTGAGGAAAGGCCCTTCCTGAGCCTGCCCTGCCATTCCCGCTCCCCCGACACCACCAGGGCCGTTTGGGAATCAGCGGGAAATCGAAACCCCACAGCTGGTGGGGCCACCTGTGCCTGCAGCCCCCCCGGCCGTCACCCCCTCCCTGGGGACACCCTCCAGCCGTGGCCAGGGCCAGGACACGGGGTCAGCCGGGGAGGAAGGGGCTGCCGGGGCCCCAACACTGCGCCCGTTGTGGAGCGGGATTAGGGTGGGAATTAGTGCCGCTGGATCGAGACGGAGGCACGGGCAGCAACTGGGGGTGTCCTTTCTGCAGCCCCTGCAGGGAATCCGGCGTGTCTCAGAGCGGGGCCTGTGTCGGATCAGCACAGCTGGAGCAGCGCCGCTCCTAATCCGGCTGCACGACGCCAGCTGCCCGCCCGAGGGGCCACGGGGATGGGATGAGACCAGGGCCAGCAGGGATGGGATGAGCCCAGGGCCAGCCCAAGGATGGGATGAACCCAGGGCCAGCAGGGATGGGATGAGCCCAGGGCCAGCCCAAGGATGGGATGAACCCAGGGCCAGCAGGGATGGGATGAGCCCAGGGCCAGCCCAAGGATGGGATGAACCCAGGGCCAGCAGGGATGGGATGAGCCCAGGGCCAGCCCAAGGATGGGATGAGCCCAGGGCCAGCCCAAGGATGGGATGAACCCAGGGCCAGCAGGGATGGGATGAGCCCAGGGCCAGCCCCAGGATGGGATGAGCCCAGGGCCAGCAGGGATGGGATGAGCCCAGGGACAGCCCCAGGATGGGATGAGTCCAGAATCCTCTTGATCTCCAGACTGGAAAAATATCCAGAATCCTCTGAGCTGCAAGGGGAACTCGGCCATGGCTGGAGGCTTCTGGGCCCCACCCATGTGGTGCAGCCTGGTTCTAGTCCAGGTGTGTTGGCCTCCAGCTCCCCTTGCTGGTCCTTCTCCTTTCCCTTTGGATATTCCTGGCACAGAATGGTTGGTTCTCCTGCTGGTGGATGTTTGGAAGGCAGAAGGTGGTGATGCTTCATCCTCCTCCTCATCAGCCTGGCTGCATCCCTCTGATCCACAGCAGCACCATCCTGGAAAACCATCGCTCTGAGATCCCAAAAACCCAGTACAAGACACCCCCTCTCACCCCAGCTCCCATTCCTGGGGTAATTAGTCCCTGTGAGTTAATTCCCAGCCATGGGCCCAGCAGATGGACCCCAGATCCCACAGCCCCCTCCGGATGCAGATCCTGTCCCAGCTCCGCGCTCCCGGCTCCGGAACACGTGGCATGTTCGCTCTGATTAGGGCTGCTCCTCCTTTCCAGCTTTCTGTCACCACACCATTGTTTTAGAACTTGATACCTCATTTATTTTCATGACAACAAATAATTTGGCAAGTCCTCCCCAGCCCTGTTCTGGCAAAATCCCGCTCTGAGATTGATAAAGCTGTTAAGCTGGAGGGGTTGGGGGTTGGTTTGTATGGTTGGATTGGGGTTGGGTTTTTTTTTTTTTGGTAGGAAATTCAAGACTTTTAGGAAGTCTTTGAAATATTGACAGCCTTGCTTTTCTTCTTGAGCTGTCACTCAAAGGAGAGGCTACCAGGCCAAAAATGGGGAGAGACAGAAGCGTGGGGAACACCAGAGCCTCTTCCTTTCCCAAAATCATCCTGCTCCCTGCTCAGAGGAGCCAGGCTGCTCCCTGCCCTCAGCATCCCATCCAGCAGGAGGCAAATCCCTCATTCCCAAGGGCTTGGAGCAACCTGGGACAGTGGAAGGTGTCCCTGCCCAGTGGCACTGGATGGGCTTTAAGGTCCCTCCAACTCGAACCATTCTGGGATTTCATGAAGCAGTTCCAGGGTTAAATCCAGCTCCCTACAAAAGACTGGCATCCATGGGATCTGCATGGATCACAGCAGAGCTGTGGATGGAACAAAATTAAAGTTTAGAAGAGAATTTCTCTCATTCCTACAAGGCTCTGACCTTCTCCTGCCTCTGGCTGTACTCCTTTGCTCAGCCTCCACTGAGGGTCTGCAGGAATTCTCTCCCCTGGAAAAACCCCTCCTGCTTTCTCCTGGGCTCCTGGGGAAGCTCCAGCTTTAGTTTGGATCCTGATAAGTAAAAACAAAGAGCCCAAGTGGAGCAAAACCAGATGCAGGAATTAAACAAACACAAACTCCACGTCCCCAGTGCGGAGCTGGCTCTGATTTATCAACTCACATTGAGCTGGAGAAGAATGAGGCCAAAGATCTCCACATCTCCAGCTCTTTGGAGCTCTCAGGAGCCCCCAGTCCATGACTTTTCTATGCTGGCTCATGGCCCCTTGTTGTCCTCGTTGGAATGTGACCCGAGTGGGCCACACGGATGGCACTGCCACCTCCCAAAGAACCCCACCTCTGCAGCATTCCTGGGCCTTTGCACCCCAAAAATAACAGGGCAAACAAAGGGGAGCTAGGAGGGCAGAAAAGGGGGAATGCATGGGATCCTACTCTGGGATTCCCAGGCTGCTACTGAAAACTGGGACATGGATCCCTGGGGGACACTTGGAGGGATGGATGCTGAGGAAAGGATGGATCACAGGCCAATTATAATTGTTATTATTAATTATTACTATTATTAATCCAATCTCCTCCTTCATCTCCTCAAGTCTTCCAGTGTGTCAGAGCTGCTCATCCCTCCATACCCACTGGGAAAACTCTGGAAATTCTGGGAGTTTTAAGGTAGAAGAGCAATTTTAAAAAGATGGGATTGAGCACTGGGGAAAACCACTTGAGGATTCACTGGAATCATCATCATCATCACTGAGAGCACTTCAGGCACCACCTGAGCAGGAGAATGGCTGGGATGGCCTGGGCAGGTCCTTCCCAGCCTTGTTTTCCATCACTCCATGGGAACAACATCCCATTTTCCCAGGGATCCTTCACCCAGCAGATACACCTGGCTCTGCTGATCCCAGTCCTGGAATGCCACCAGTGGGCCCTGGAGTTAAGCCTTGTTTAAATCCACACCACCATGGAGCAGAAACCCTCAGGCCTTGCAGAGGTTTAGTCTGGAGCCCTAAGCTGGGCTTTATTTTTAAGCCACTAATGGGGTTGCTGTCCAAGGCTGGGATTTTTGTCATGCCAAGTCCTAAAATGTGCAGTGGAGCTTCTGGCAAAGGCCAAAATCCCACAATGAGCTGGCAAGGCTCTGTCTCCATTGGCAGTGCCCAGGGTAGGGGGGGTTTTCTTTTTGGGACTGAGCAGGGAAAATCCATGGGATAAATTAAGCTGTGGTTGCCTCTGGCTCAGCCCGTCCCTGCCACTGCTGGCTGGAGAAAGCCAGAGACCTTTTGGGCAAGAAAAAGATTGATTTCCACCTCCAGCCCTTGCTGCATGAAATTGGTGGTTTCTGCTCACCACTGGCTTTTTTTTCAGGGTGTTTTTTTTGTTTTTTTTTTTGGGGTTTTTTTTGGTTTTTTTTGGTTTTTTTTTAATTTTTTTTTTTTTTAAACAGCTTCTATTGGATCTATTGTCAAGGTAATAACTCCTATTTAAATACACATGGATAACTGGGAGGACTCCCATCACTGGGCTCTTTTTGGGTTCAATTTCAGTGATTTCTGAGCCCCAAACCTGCCCTATCTGTGGTTTATTCACAGGCAGAGCTGATAATTGCACTTACATCTGGAAGGAAAAGCATCCCATGCAATAAGGAGGATTTGATGGAAGGAGGATCCCAGCAAGCCATAAAAATACCATCCAGCAGCCCAGCTGTTCCTGCATTTCCTGCAGTGCTCCTCATCCCAACTGAGGCTGCTGGCTGAGCTGTTCCCTTTCTTTTTGAAGGAACAGGAACAACCAGGTGGCCAAAAAGAAATTAAGCCTGGAAATGAAGGCAACTCTCCCAACTGGAGAAGGATTTCCTTTGTAAGTGCAAGAATTGGGATATGCTGGAGGGTGCTGTAGAGGAACTGGCACCGAGGGAGTGGAAAAGTAGAGGCCAGGTCTAATTCCAATGATTTTCCTTCTCTGGCTCACAATAAATTGAGATATTTTCAAGTTAAAGGGGCTGTGACCCTGGAAGGGAAGTCCTAATTAGCTGGGGTCTTCTCCAATTAGCTCCCAACTCTGCTTGACCCCGAGGTGGTTAATTAGGGGCTGCCGGGTCATGAAGGTGCCTCCTGTGAAGTTGTTTTTAGCTGTTCCTGAGCTGGCTGCAAAGTTTCTCTGTGGGGAGGATTTGGGGATGAGCTGAGGCCACAGGGGTGCTGCAGATCCAGCTGGGACTCAGGAGTGACCCTGGGATCAGAGTGAGGGAGAACAGCCCAATCCCAAGGATTTATGGGTGTACAACCTTCCCTTCTATCCCAACGGTCTCTTTATTCCTGCCTAACCTGCAGGGCCAGAGGAAGGCCTGAATCCCTTCTCCCTCCTCATCTTCCTCTGTGTCCAGGAATTTCCACTCTGCTCCTCAGGCAAAGAGTGCCCTGAACAACCATCAGGAGGGGAGACAAGTTCTTATTTTCAATTTGAAATGAAAACAGTTCCAAGTGGGCCATCATTCCCTTCAGACTGCTCATCTTGGAGCTGCTTCCCAAATCCTCCAGCATGTAATCTTCCCATTTCCTCCAGGCCAACTCCTCTGCACACTTATAATTAGGGCTGGTTTTTATTGCTCCCTCTCCCAAACCTCAGGCTCCAGGAGATTCCAAAAGTAGCTCATGTCCCATTAGTTATTTTTTATTATTATTATTATTCCTCTGTTCTGGAGAGAGGGGTTAAGGAAGGGGATAGAGGGAAATGTTTTGTCTGTTGTGTTTCTGAAGAAATTTGGGAGCCAAGAGAAAGCTGGGAGTGATTGGGCTGGGATGTGTCCAGTGGCACCAGGAAAAACTCCTCAGCCATGAACTTCACCCAGCTGCAGCCAAAGATGTTGGATTTCACTTGCGATAAAGGAATTTATGTGGAATTTATCAGCAGGGCTCGGAGCCTCCCACAGACCTTGCAGGGTTTTCCCCCTGTTACTCTTCAGGAAAAGCAGCAAAAAGGTCAATCCAGGCTGGAGAGGGAGGCAGATCCCCGGATTTAAGCTCTGTCATGGGATCTTTTGTTCCCTGCACAGCCACAGCCCCCTGGGGACCGTGCCAGGCTGGCTCTGGCTCCGACATCCTGACAGGCTCCAAGGATTAGCCAGGAAAATTGGCCTTGGGGAGCTGCTGCCACAGAGCAGAATTCAGCAGCTCCTCGGATTTTTGTGAGGAAAACAGCCCTGGCTCCTTGCAGGTTGGAAAGGGAATGGTTTCCCAGCTGGAATGAGCCAGCATTCCATGGCCTTCGAACCAAAAACCCTCCCAACACAAGGCGGGGGGGGATTTTTTGAGGGAGTTCTGACTCCTGCACCGGATTTTGGCCACAAGAAAAATGTCTGGATGACACCATGGAGATTCCAGCGCTGCTCCCAGACCCCAGAGGGATGTTCCTGGGGAAAACTGGGGTGTAACAGATTGTGAGGTATCCAAAATTTTGTGGGAACCAGAAGCCATTAAAACTCCTTCAAATGAGAGCAATTTCCTGGCTGTCTCTGCTCAGCGACTTCCAAGATCCAAGTTTTCCTTTGGGTGGTCTTTTCCTTGTTATCCCATCTCTCCCTGTCACTCTGCCTCCCCCCCTGAGCTGCAGCAGATCCCAGGATTTTGCTGATTGTTTAATTCAAAGTGTGGGGGCTGCCTTGGTATCTTTTCCTTCATTTATCTTCTTGATACCACTCTTGGAGCAGGGACAACCCTGGCTCCCAGAGATCTCAGCTCAACATCCCAGCAGTTTCCCAAGGAGCTTTTCCAGCCTGGGAACTCAGGGTAATCCCAGGCTCTGCAGCCCACAGGGTCCTGCCAGAAATCCCTGCTCAGGGAGCAGGACTGGCTCTTTCCTTCTGATCCCCACAGAATTCTGGGATCCTTCAGTGGGAAGGGCCCTTAAAGCTCACCCTGATCCATGCCATGGGCAGGGACACCTCCTGCTATCCCAAGGCTGCTCCAAACCCCATCCTTGGATAGTTTGGAACTGAAGAATTGGAGATTCAGGCAAGAAAAAAGGAAGGAATTTTTTACAATGAGGGTGGCGAGAGCAGCTGTGGATTCCCCATCCCTGGAAGTGTCCAGGGCTGGACGGGGCTTGGAGCACCCTGGGACAGTGGGAGGTGTTGGGGCTGGAACTGGATGAGCTTTAAGGTCCCTTCCACCTTAAACCATTCCATGATATTGGAAAAGGTCAGAAACAACAACACCTGAGGATGTGAGAAGGCCCAAAATGCAATTTTTTTGGGGGAGAGGAATAAAGTCCAAAATCTTTTGGAATGTATAATAAAAAGCACGGAAAGAAAGATTTTCCCTTTGCTTTGCAGACTTGCCACATCCACAGGGATCTGCTCTCCAGGAAAGAGCTCTGGGACCAGGATCCCCACAGGGATCAGCTCCCCCAGCCCAGCTCAGGCTTAAACTCCTGACCCAGGAGCGATTTCCATGGGCTGGTGTCCGGTGTCCACCCTCTCCAGGAAAACAGGGAGACACAGAATCATTTTCCCTGTTCAAGCCAGCAGCAAAGTGCAGCTCCCAGTGCCACATTAGCGCTCAAATCCCCTCATTCCTCGGGAATGAAATGGATACTGATCATTAGGAATGGGCAATAAACTTCCAGACACGAGAGGCAAAGTTCATCCCGCCGTGGACAGAGGAGGATTTACAAATATTTCAGCCTGGCAGAAATGTTCTGCTAAAATTCTGCTGAAATCAAATTATTTAATGGTATTTGAGTGAATTTCTTGGATTTCTTTTTTTTTTTAAGGAATTAGGTTTTAGGGATCAGGGAAGTGAAATGGGTATAGAAGGGCCAACAAAATCTGGGTTGGCAACAGCTTTTTTGTGGTGCTAGAAATACAGGGATTGAAACAGATGAGTTGGAAATTCATTAAAATAGCAATTCTCAGGTAAAAATGGAGATTTTTTTCCCAACTTTCTGTCTTTCTTGTCAATAAATAAAAATTTTAATTAATATTTTTATTTTGAATATTAATAGGTTTTCTTGCCATGTTTTTAAACACATCAGTCAGAACTTTCTGTACCATTTATTTAGGGTTTTTTTGTTATGATTATGTTATTTTTTTTTTAATTTTACTTTATTTTATTTTATACACCACTTGGAAATACTGGAATTTCAGCAAATTGGAATTCTGGTGCCAAGTCCTTTTGCCTGATAGTGTCCACTTGGCTGTCTGTGTTTATTTTATTCCAACAACTCGGAATCTGGGATAGTTTATGTGTTAACGGACCAGAACCTGGAGTTTGATGGACTCAGGAGCCTGAAGTGTTTTCCATCATTCCAAGAATGAAGTAGCTGATGCAGATTTTAGAGCTGTTTATCCAGAAACCTCTGGAAAAACTTGGATTAATGAAATTCTGCTCAGGTCCGACCTTCCTCCCCTTTCCTGACACATTCCCTCTCAAGGATCCTGCTTCTCTGGAGTTGGAGCATAAAAATCTCTGCTATTCCCAGGAGAGCTCTCCTTGTCTGCTTCCAAATGACAAACCAGGTTGGAATTTTCCTGAGAAAAATGCTGACATTCCCATCTGACTTCTTTGGTACTTGGATGGGAGCAAGAAGAGACAGAAGGGTGGAAAGAACCTCGGGTACTCCCACAAATCCACCTCCATCCAAAGGCTGAGTGAATCCACTGAGGTGTCTTTTGGGGAAAATGGGATTTTCCTGCATTGTGGCAGCACCCCAGAGCTCCAGGGAATTCTGAGCATTTCAAGCTCGGCTCCAGCAGAAGTTCCAAGCTCGGAGGAGCTGGAGCAGCTTCCCGGGATGTGTTACAGGAGCCTCCCCTCTTTGCCAGCCCACAGAGGTCACAAACTGTCCCAGCAGCAGCTGCTGAGCCCGTGCTCCTGCTCCAAGCTGTTCCAGCTTTTAACTGGATTTACCGGGAGGGAAAACGAGCCGGAGCTCTCCCATTAACTCCATCCCCGGCTCCCTTGGCAGCTTGCACAGGCAGCTGCTGCCCACCCGCTCCTCCACGGGAAGCCACAGGGTCAGGATTGATTTTCCTGGAATTCTGGAGCACTTAGGGGTGGGGTCCTGCCTCTGGAGGAGCTCTGAGTGCTGATATCCCACCAAAACACCAGCCTGAGCATCCCACACTCCTGGCAGATTCCCAAGGGAAGAGCACTGAAGGTGGCACCTGCATCCTGCTGGCCCCATCCTGATCCCATCCTGCTGGTCCCATCCTGCTGGCCCCATCCTGATCCCATCCTTGGGTCTCCCCTTGCTGTGATTCCCATCAAATTTCTGTTTAAATCTCCCTATTTCCCACTCCTTCGGACACACTCAGGGCAGATCCATCTCCAACCCCTCTGACATTGGGATGAAATCCCTCCAGCACCTCAAGTGTTAACCCAGCCCAGAAAACCGAAATTATTTTCCTTTTTTTTTTTTTTTTTTTGGAGAATCTTTCGGCCTTTTTTATTTTCATGTTTGGGGTTTTTCGGAGCTGCTAACTGACAGCTGAATGGGAGATATGAATACAAAAATGATTCTTCGCTGAAAGCTGCAGAAAAGCCGCAACCCTCAGATCAAACAACTTTTTTTGTGCCGCAGCAAAACGAAATCCTTGTGATTTCCATATTCCTGGCGCCCGGAGCGTTGCCATGGCTCCCTGAGGACGGGCTGGCAGGAGCAGGGAGCGAGTGGGAGCCGCTGGCCCAGGGTTAAGGAGCTGCTGAATTATTCAGCCCCATCCCTGCCAAAGGGGGGTCTCCTGTGATCCCTGCCTGGATGGATCCCTTTAACTCCTTCTCCTCCCTCCCCTGCCCCATTCCCTGAGGGAAGGAAGGGAGAAGTGGATTTGCTGTGCTCTGCTTTGCTTTCCTCCCTTCCCTGGTGCTCATTTTCCTCTGGAGGCTCTGGAAATGGGATCACAGCAGCCTGGGATAGTGGAAGGTGCTGTGAAGGTAGAATGGGATCAATTTTAAGATTTCTTCCAACCAAACCATTCTGATATTCCATGAACACCCCCCCCCCCCCTTGTGTCACCTGTGCCTCAGTTTCCCCATTCCCACAGCCACAGGGATAGTGATGCTCCTGGAGGAGCTTTTTCCTGCAGACTCTGGGATGTCCTGGCTCTTCCCATTTGGGATGTGCTGTGCTGGGGCCATGGCTTGGGGCATCCATTCTCCAGAGGAATTGGGAATGTTGCCCCTGGGAACTGCTGGAGAAGGGCACAGCCCAGCTGCTGACCAGCACAGGATGGGATTCACTGCCCCAAGAACCTCTTTGGAATATTTTGCCTCAATTTGACATGTTTGGCATATTGAGAACATGGGCTGCTTTTTTCTAATGGAGCAAAACAATGAAAACACTTGGAAAAACCCCAGCTATGCTGGTCGAGACTCCCTCATTAAGGAGAGTTGTGCTTTCAGATGCTTCCCTCTCTTTCCAGCTCTCCCTCACTATTTAACTCCAGAGAAACTCAGGCTGTGTCCCATCCAAACTCCAGAGTTTTTCTTGCTGGAAATCACATTAAAAGCACTGCCTGGGCCAGCTCCTGATGATTGGGTTGTCCTGTGATCCGAAAAAAAACGGGGGTAAGGTGAGGTAACAGCTCCGAATCCACCTCTTAGTCACTGCTGGCCATGAAAAACTGCTTTGGTTATCAAAGAAAAATGTTGAAGCAGACCCTGAGAGCCCCTGGGGAGCCAAGGACCTGCCTGGTGCCAACAAAAAGAGACGGATTAATGAGCTCCAGGGCCACTTGCTCCTGGATTTTTTCTTTAACCTCTCTTTTCCAGAGGACTTCCAGACAGATAAAGGACAGCGCCTGGTTAATCATTTATCCATCTGCATATCCAGCCTCTCTCCTCATCGTCTTCTCCGGGCCTCAGAGGGAAAATTACCATATTTATGTGCTGCTCTCTCCCCCACAAGCCGACGGAAGCAATTTGGGCTCAATAGGAAGTCGTGTCCCGTCCAATTCAGTGGGAAAAATCGCAGGGAAAAAGGAGCCGAGCAAAAGGCAGGGGCTGGAGTGAGCGGGGAGGTCTGTGAGGAGAGGGGCGGCTCCCGCCGGCCCGGCCTGCCCCGGAATGTTTTCCAGAGTATTTTTAGTGGCTGTCACGGGGTGATTTCCTCGCTGTCTGCCCAGGGCTTGGGTTGCTTTGCTGAAAAGCTCCGGGCAGACCTCGGGGCTGGAGCTGGAGCATTCCTGACAGCAGGATCCTGGCTGGACGGGCCCCTGTTCGCAGGGCCGTGCAGGGGAGCCCTCAGCCCTTCCCTCAGCCCTTCCTCGGACTTTCCTCCACATTTCCTCAGCCTTTCCTCAGGCCTTCCTCGACCTTTTGTCCACATTTCCTCAGCCTTTCCTCAGCCTTTCCTCCACATTTCCTCAGCCCTTCCTCGATCTTTCCTCAGCCCTTCCTCAGCCTTTCCTCCACATTTCCTCAGCCCTTCCTCAGCCTTTCCTCCACATTTCCTCAGCTTTTCCTTGGCCTTTCCTCAGCTTTTCCTTGTCCCTTCCTCAGCCTTTCCTCCATGTTTCCTCAGCCCTTCCTAGACCTTTCCTCAGCCCTTCCTGGGCCTTTCCTCAGCCTTTCCTCTGCATTTCCTCAGCTCCTCCTCAGCTTTCCTCCAGCCTTTCCTTAGCCTTTCTTCAACATTTCCTCAGCCCTTCCTGGGCCTTTCCTCAGCTTTTCCTAAGCTTTTCCTCATCCTTTCCTCAGCTTTTCCTCAGCTTTTCCTTGTCCTTTCCTCCCTGGAATTCCATTTTGTAAATAAACCAGCACACCAAGCTGTGTGGCCTTGCAGCATTCCCTGGATAATGCATCTTTCCTCTCAGTGTTCTCCTGCAAATCCATGGCCCACAGTGATAATATTCCAGGATTTTGGTGGGATTTTTGATGGTTACACGTCAGGAATGGCCCAGCTGGGTGCAGGGACCATCCCCAAGAGTCTTCTCACACCCACTTGTATTTTTCTTTGCTTAAAACTCAGAAATTACTGACAAAAAAATGCTTTTAGGGTGATTTATTTGGTTGCAGCCGAGCTGCAGCAGCTCTGCAGTCTCTGATTCACTGCTGAAGATTTAATAAAATGGTATTTGAATAAAAGGACATTTTAACAAAAGGACAATTTAATAAAAGGGCAATTTAATAAAATGACATTTTCCCTCAGGCTTCTGGTGGGTGAAGGGTGAGTGGGATATGCTCCCAGCTGGCTCTGGGTATTCCCTGCATCCTGCATTTTCCACTGCCAAAAATGCCTCTGGATTTTGGGTGCTTGGATCTCCTGCAATCTCTACTGAGAGACAAGAAAATCCTCACTTGCAAAGCTCGGGAAAAGCACGGGAAATCTCTGGAATTGGGGGCCATTATGGAGTTTTGTTGAGGATCAGGTGTGCTGTGGCATCAATCCCTGCTCTCATCCCAGTCCCCACGAAATTCCCTCCTCGAGGGCTACTTTGGCAGCATTTAAAGCATTCCCAAGGTGAACAGGAGATTCCTGGCAGGAAAACAGCCTGGAAAGATAAGGAACCCCACAGTGGGGATCTTCTCCTGCTCCATCAGATGATGGGACCTCTGAGCAGGACAATCTCTCTCCTCTGCACCCTTTAGAAGGACAGGAATTTTTTGTCCTGGAGAAGGTGACTCAGCCAAGTGGATGTAAAATTTGGGGGCTGGAAAATCAGCTTAAATCCAAGGAGCAGGGCAAAATTCCCTTCTCATTTCCCAGGAAAAGCAGGTCCCCAGCGTGTGCCTGCGTTGGGTTTAATTTGTTAATTGTTGCCTGCTATTAGCAACAGTTGCCATGTTTAGGGTTGAGTCAGAAATGCTGCTAAAAACCCTTAATTCAAAGGCGCCTCCACAAATAAAATCCAGCCTTGGAATGGGATTTCATGCAGTTACAGCAAACACAAGGCTGCCTTCTCCATCCAGCCCTTTCCCTATCTGGGAAATATGGATCCTTTATAGATAAGGCCTGTGGAATTGCAAGTTTTTTAGAATGTGATTTTTTTTCCCCCTAAATGTTTATTTCTGGATTATTTCCCCATGGCAGGGCAGTGCTGGGGGTTGTGTGTCCCACCCTGCAAGGTGGAAACCTGGGTTATCCCTGTGTGACTCCTCGGAAAACCAGTGCAAGGATTGCTCTGGATGCAGAGGAAGGACGTTCACAGAACCCCGGACTGGTTTGGGTTGGAACAGACCAAAAGTTTTCCCATTCCATCTCCCAAGATGGGGACATCTTCCACTGTCCCAGATTGCTGGAACTGGAATTTATTAAGCAGGGACCCAGTCTGAGTCTTACAGCCAATAACTCTAAAATTCCAGAGGGGAATGGAGAGATCTGTGGATAATGAGGCCCCAGGGAGCTCCTGCAGGCAGAGTTTGTGATCCCAGTTTTCCTGCCCAAGTGCCTTTTCCTGACTTGCTGGCACTTGTTCCCGGAATTTCCCATTATCACTGCATCTGAATTACTGGAATGCCCTCCTCGTTCTTCCTTGGCATCTCCTGGCTCTGTCACAGAGTTAAGCCAGGAAATTGGGAAGGCAATATTACAACAATCCCTGTGAATCCAGGGCAGGCAGAGGCAGATATGCAAAAAAAAAAAGAAAGGCATTAAAACCTCTGTATGTCCAGGACTGTGTGGTCCCTACTCCTGAAATATCCATGGGAATAATTTAGGGAGCACAATCCCTTCCCTGCCTTCTCCACATGCTCCTGAAGTTGTCACAACTCTGCCTTTAAGCATGGGGGAAGTTGGATCCTCCAGCACAGCAGGTGCTTCAATCCATTATTCACAGCAGGAATAAAACCAGGATAGCTGGAATTTTATAGGACAGAGGGAGGTATCCACCTCTTAGGAATGAGAATTCCAAGCATGGTAAAGCAGGAAAGGAGGAGAGCTTGAAACAAGGAAATATTCCCAGAAATTCCCTGCTGCTGGCTCGGAGCAAAGGCAGTACCCTGAGCACAGGTGAGCACAGGTTTTTTTGGAAATGCCACTTGTTTCTCTGGAGCCAGCTGGGATGTGAGGGCTGGAGAAACCACTTCTTTTATTGGATTGTCAGGGAGTAGGGAATCATGCTAATGACCCCTCCCAGAGCTCATAAAACCAGAGGGATGCTGCCAAAGGCAAAGGACGGAGCCACACCAGCACAAGAGGAGGAGGAATCAAAGCTTCTGACACAATTTTGTGGGAATAAGGTCAGAACATTTTGTTTTGGCTGCCTGAGTGTGACTTTCCCAACGGGACACGGTGTGGAAATATTTTGACTCTTTTTTGGGGTAAAGGAGGTAAATCCCAGAGTCCAGCTGCTATGTGATTCCCAGCTGAGTGGGATGATGGAATCCCATGAGGTGTGGGTGCAGCCAAGCTGTCATTCCCAGTTTTGATCCCAAATCCACTCTGCTCTCCCAGAGGATTGGGTGCTCTGCCCTTGATGGCCACTCCATCATCCCTTTTTCAGAAATGACCTGTCCTCAAGGTGCAACCTCCTAATCCACCTGAAACTCCTGCTCTGCCTTCAGCAAGGAATAAACTCCCTCTGGAAAAGGCAAAGAGGTGCCTGAAATTAAGGACAGGCAATTCCCAAATATGCTGAAGGAACGAGCTCCACTCCCCCTCGGAGAGTGGCAGGGAACTCATGGAAGAAGTGAATCCACCTCTTTACTCAGCAGCATGACTTAATTCCATCAGGGAAAAATGAGCTCACAAGGACTGCCAGTTTCCCTTTCACCTTCCCTCTCCCTCCTCCCGGAATGGGAACGGGCAGGGGAGGGTTGGACTCGTGCTGACAGCGTTGGCTGAGCCGTGGAGGAGAGAAATCTGCACAGAGCTCACCCAGCTTTTCCTTGGAGGGAGGATGAGCAGGGAAGGAGCTTCTCATCCATCTCCACAGCTCCTCCTGCCTGTGCCCGGCTCGGGCCAGCTCCATCCCCCCCTTTTCCGTGGGAAGAGGATCGGTGTCAGTCTGACACCTCGTTATTACTCATCCCGGTGGCTTTGGCACGTAGGGATTTAACATCACACTTTCCTCTAAGTGCTCTAATTCCTGCAGAGCCTCTTCCAGCTCCACTTGGAAGTGGTGGGATGACAGAGGGGGTTGGGATTTCACAGGGAGAAGTCCAGGTCAGAGCCTCAGCTCGTGCAAATCCTCTGGGATGAGCTGGATTTCAGCATCCCAAAGTTGGCAAAGTTGGAAGTGCAGATGTCCGGGCAAAGCAGCGATCCCCAGAATTCTATTTAAATGATAGGAATAAAAGGAAAACAACTTTAGGAAATGGATGTAAACCATCCCTAATCACAACCAGGAAATCAACTTTGCTGCTGAGGGGCTCGGGGTGGGGACAGAAGAAACGGGGAAGAAATCGATTTTTGCCGTGTTATGCTGAGGTCACACTGACAGACACAAAGCAGCTGCCACCGGCACTGCTGGAGGCACAACCTGACCACAGTGCTCCAGCCTGGGGGCAAAATCCACTGCCAGGACACCCCCAGCTCCAGGGAAATCCTTCCTCCTGGAGATAAGGAGTAAAACACCAGCAAAGATGTGCTGGAGGCGATTGTCCTTGTGGATATGGCCGCTGGGAAATCTGCTGGAGAAACAAGCTGAAAGAAAATGCTGAAAACACCCAGAAGAAAATCTGATGGTTCCTCTCTCCTTGGGGACTTTTCAGTTGGTGACAAAAAGTCAAATGATGGCTTCTGGCTCTGGAGCTTCCAGCTCCCAGCCTGACAGCTCCACTGAGGTGCCTCTTCATCCTCTCATGGAACTCCACTGGAAATTGAGTCTCTTCCCTTCTCATTCTTCCTCCTCAAGGGCCTTTCTGACCTTCAGCAAGAGCAGAAGGCGACTATCAAGGGTGGCCACAATTCAAGAGGAATTTCTTCCTGGAAAGGCTGGTCAGGCATTGGAAGGAGCTCTCAGGGAGGTTTGGAGCACCCATCCCTGGAGGTGTCCCAGGAATGCCTGGAGGTGGCACTCAGTGCTCTGGGCTGGTGACAAGGTGGGCATTGGGCACAGCTGGGACTCAGGGATCTTAAAGTGCTTTTCCAGCTTCAGTTCTGGGATGCTGGGATCCTGGGATTCCAACCCCCAAGCAGTGCCCAGAGGGTTGTGTGTGGGATAATTTAGAGTGACACCAGTGACACACCAAGTACCCAAAGCAGGAGACCTGAAGCATTCGAGCAGATCCCATGGGCCAAAAAAGGAACTGATCAAAAACTCCTAAAAATACTGTGGAACAACAGCAACAAAGTCATTCCAAAAGTAGGGATGCAGCTCCAATCTCTCCTGGATGGCTCTGAGCACTCCTGCATTTATGGATGTTGACATCAGCACCGGATGGTGTTTCTTATTTCGTTTCATGCTTTGTTAACTTCTCTCAATTACGTGGAACACTCTTTTCTTTTTTTTTTTTTTTCCTTTTTTTGGTGGTTTGTTTTATTTTTTAAATACCCAAACTTCTGCCTGTTCCCAATTACCAAAAATGAGGAAAAAAAATAAAATAAAAGAAGAAAGAAAAACAGAGTGGAAGAAGCTGGCACTGAAATGAAGTCAGGCACACAATGGAACAGAAGAGTTGGAGGCTGGAGAGATGGAGGAGTTAAGGCACGTGGTCGTAGGAAGCAGAGGAAGGCACTGACAAAGATAGAAAGAGGCCTTGAGGATTTCACAAACCCTGAAGGAAATGTCAGAGATATTTCAGTGATAATTATCCCTGCCTTCTGCTCCGGGTATTTAGAGGATTTATGTTGTCTTGGAACAACAAAAAAGCCAAATCTGTGCTGCTTTTTGGGGGGTAATTTGTTAAATCTTAATAAATGCAACCAAAGCTTCGCCCTGTGCCAGAGGTTCACCTTCAGCAGGAAAATGGAGCTATCCAGACCTTTAAATAGCTTGGGATGTGTGGTTTGCTGGGCTTTTGAGCCTTTCTCCAGTGTTCAAAGTTGTTTTTAACACAATTGAAGATGGTTTTGATTCAATTATTGCATTAGTGGGAGGCTGAACAGGCTCGGGAGCAGCGGGGTTATGGCTCTATGAGTTAATGTTCACACCCCTTTCGGGTGTCCCAGAGGAGCTCCACGGGCTGGCGGCCAAATTTGAGCTTGACTCGGCTCCCAGTGTGCGAGCCAACTGTTCCTGCATTTCATTTCTGTCATATCCTGGACATTAAAACACCATTAATCCAAACCTTTTGTTTCGAAGAACAACTGTGCTGTAAAACAGCGAGAGAAGCTGCCAAAGTTCCCTCAAAGCTGTGTAATATCGTGGTCATCCACACAAACTGGGATGTAAAATTAAAAAAAAAAATTGGAGGTTTTTTTGTGTTATTTGGGTCTAAAACATGCTACAAATGAGATTTTTTTCTTGCTTGGCTTTGCTGTGGGATGAGGGGGGATGAGTCCAAGAGCAGGTTTGTCCCTGTGGGATTCCACAGCAATTCCCCCCATTTAACCATTAAATAAGGGACAAGCTGGGAAAAGATTTTGCTTGTGAAATGTGTTAACCCCAGGCTTTATTCTGGAAGTGGCTCTGTCCTACTTCCATTGGCTTTTCCCGGGTAACATGAGAAGCACTCTGATTTTTTCTTCCCAAATTGCTGGGTGATTCAGCACGGTCTGGGAGCCGCCTCCAGAGGCACGTTCCCTGGATTGGCCACAGGAGTCAGGGATATAGTCAGGATTCCAACAGCTTCTCCATCTCCACATGCATCCCCTTGTTTTATCCCTGCTCGTTTAATTATTTCACTAATTATTTTAATGGAGGGATGGAAAAGGCAGCAAAGGGTGAGGCTGGAAAACCCATGAGCCATGGGATTTGTCCTTTGTCCTAAAAACACCTCAGCAGCCACCATTCCCACAGGGATATGTCCGTGTATTCCCAGGGCATGGATGGGCATGGCCACATCCCCATCCCAAGCACAGCAGCCAGGGAAAACACGGAATCAGAGAATCCTTGAAGTTGGAAAGATCAGCAATTTAATTGCTTTAAGATCAGCAATTCCAACAGTGCATGAGTCCAGCTGTGTCCTTGTCACTGAGGGCATTCATCCTCCTCCAAACCCTCATTCCCAGTCTCCCTTCCCAGTTTTTCACAGCCTCCCCATGGAATCTTGACTTCCTCCTGCAGAGGTCTCAGCTTTTCAACCCATGGTTGGATGAGCAGGGAGATTCAAGCACCATCACACACCTTCCTGCTCCACCCAAGAGGGATCTGCTTCCTTGGCTTCCTGAGGCTCTGGATGAGCTCAATCCCCAACCACTTCCCTCTCCTCGTGGTGCCTTTGGGATCAGGATGATGATGATTATGGCCGAGTGTCAGGATGTGATTTTTCACTGTGGGGTGATTTTTGGGATGTCCTGTGCAGGGCTGGGAGTTGGACTCGTTGATCCTTGTGGGTCCCTTCCAAGTCTGGATATCCCATGATTCCAGGACACCCTTCAGCAGCTGCTCCCTGGCTCCCGTGTGCAGGGACTGAGTGCTGGATTGGGCTCCTTTCCCAGACCAGCTGGATCTCCAGGAATCCCCCATCCCTTGAGGAATATTCCAGGTAAAACTCTCCTGGAGCTTTTCAGGTGCAGAAGTGGCTGCATCATTTTAAGGACCAAGTGTTTCCTGCACGTCCCTTTTTCCTCCAGAGCTGGCAGTTGGAATTGGATGTTTTTGGAACAAGGGGAAGTTAGGAACTGGAAGGAGGATTTAGGAAGCAAAGCTCTGCAGGAGGATCTCTGGCACCAGACATCCAGGAGCCACAGAAGCAGCACTGAGCCTTCCAGGCTGGGTTTGGAGGAGCTTTAAAGGAAGTTCAGACCCTCTCCCTAAAAAGGAGACATCCAAACATCAGCATCCATGACTCAGCTCATGCCTCTGGATCAAGCTGCCTTTCCCAAAGAAAACCTGGGATGCCCTTGCCAACAGGTTGGGCTCCTTCATCACATGCTCTCCGTCTTTCATTCCAGGGCTGATCAGGGAATATTTTCAGAGGAATTTAAACCACTGTAAATCCAAGCCCAAGGCAGCGCCAAAAGAAAGAAAGAAAAGGGAAAAAAAAAAAAATCCAATACCACCAGGAGAGAGGGAAAGATCTTTCCCCAGGCCACAAATTCTAAAGCTCCCAGACGAATTTATGACCTGGTGGTTAAACCAACGCTCCTGGAGTCCAGGATCCCTCCTGGAACAAGCTGAGATGGATCCACGAGCTGTGTTTTGGGCAGGATGTTTTGCCCCCATTTGCTGTAGCATTGTCTCCAAAATTTCCCAAATCCCATCCTGAGCATTCCCCCTCCTCTCCCTGCCTTAAAAGCCTTGTGTTGGCTCCGGCTGCAAGGAATAACAGAACGGGGAAGGGGAGGGAAAAGGGATCTCCGTCAGCTGCTAAACATATAAACCTGCAGATTTATTTGGTAGGAATAATCCCTGAAGGAGAAACAGATCCAATACTTCATCATCCCACAAACTGCCCACATCTGTTCGGAGACAGCAACAGGCGGCCGGGAACATGTGCCAGGAGCGGCTCGGAGGCAACCTGTCCCTGCTTCCCTGGATCCCACATCCCATTCCCAGAGATCTTTCTGGATGCTTCTCTTCCTTGGGGAAATTCCCTCAGCTTCTCCTGGGCTGGGGAAGTATCCCAGGACAGCCTGAGGAGTTCATCTCAGAGTCTGTAGTGGGATATATTAGAAATGTGCAGCTGACTTTAACCTGGAATTTTCTGCTATAAGTACCAGGAAAATTATTTTCTCTGGTGGCTTCAGCCCTGGAGGTGATGGCACAAAGTGCTGGGTGACTTCCCTTGGGGAGCACAGCCCACAGCCCTAATTTTGGCATTAAATTAGGATTTCAGCTCATTGGGAACCCTGAAATAAGGAATAACGCAGTGCCTCAGTCTCATAAATTGTTGCATGACCAAGATAATTCCAGCTGGATCAGGAGCCTGGCAGGACAAAATCCACCCTGCAGGGAGGCACTGAAAAACACCCCAAAATCAGCCAAATATCATTGGATGAATCCCCTCAGCACAGAAACCCTTGGAGGAATGGATGCAGCAAGGTGCTATTAGACTCTCCGGGTTCCAGAACTTCCAGGGCCACTTTCCATGGGGAGCACAGCCCACAGTGCCCTAATTTTGGCTTTTAATTAGGATTTCAGCTCCTTGGGAACCCAGAAATAAGGAATAACCCAGTGCCTTGGTCTCAGTGTTTCTCCTGTCCATGACCAGGATGCTCCCAGTTGGATCAGGAGAACAAAACCAGAAGAACAAAATAAGGAGAACAAAATCCAATCCCGTTTGGATCAGGAGAACAAAAATTCATTGCCTGCAGGGAGGCACTGAAATACCTCCAAAACTTGGGGTGAAATACACCCCAAATCAGCCAGATTTCAGTGATTGAATCCCCTCAGCAGAGAAACCTTTGGAGGAATGGATGGAGCCAGGTGCTGCTGGGCTCTCCAGGGATCTCCAGGATTTCCAGGCTCCCTGTTTGGCCACTGGAGAAGGGAAGCAGGGCTGGATCCGTGGCTGTCAAAGGGCGATTGTGGGGGTTTGGAGCAGGGCAGGGTGGAAGGGGCTGGCCCTGGAACAGCCTCCCCACTGCTCCCCTGCGAGAACCACGCGGCTCCGTTGACTTTTCACACCTCATTAAGGAGGAAAACTCACCAGGCTCCCGGTTGACATTCCCGGGATTGCGCTCCCGACCGGCAAACAGCGGCTCTGTGTTTGGGCTCTCGTTATTTTGGGGCCCAGGCTCAGCTGGAAAAAGCTGCTTGACAAAACTGCCTCGAGAAATCTCCTCCCTGAAGAGTTTAATTGTCCAAGTTTACGCTCCAATAAAATCCCCAAGTCTGGCCCTTTGGTTTTCCAGAGGGAAAATGATCCTGCTCGGATCCGTGTGGAAGTGCAGCGCCTGAGCTGGGGACTGTCCCCTTTGCTGGGCACGGGGTCTGGGGCAGATTCGGGAATTCTGGCTCTGTGCCTGGAAAAAGGTGGATCCCGAGGGACAATCCACAGCCTAGTGTCACCTGGAATGTGCCCAGAGAGGAGTGGGCATGGAAAAGTGGTGGACAAGGCCATGGAAAAGCGGTGGACAGGGCTATGGAAAAGTGGTGGACAAGGCCATGGAAAAATGATGGACAAGGCCATGGAAAAGTGGTAGAGAAGTCCAAGGGCTATGGAAATGTCTGGAAGAAGCAACTCAAGGGATGCTGTGAGTGTGAAAATCCCTCCCTGAGGACTTAAATAAATGTCCAACTTCACCCTAATTTTGTCCTTGAGACTGTCACAGGATCCCTGCTCCGGACTAGTTACGGCAAAATTTTGAAACACAAAATTAAATTATAAAGGCATCACCACAAATTCTGCTTAATTCATTCTATTTCCCATTTAATTTGAGTGACACGGAGCAAATAAATACTAAAAATTACAGCAAAAAAAAAAAAAGATGATTTGTGCAAACATGTCGTGGCTGCATAAAATGGGCAGGTTTTCATTTGGCTACTTTTTAGTTCCTGGAGTGGGAGAACTGCAAATAAAAACACCCCAGGAAGCTCCAATTCTGGGTCAAAAGCAACAGTTTATGTCACAAACCCCTCAGGGGACGACTTTTGATGTGAGAGGCAGGATGGGTAATTCGGAAAACACAGTATGAGGGACTTAATGCAGATTTAGGATTGAGGAAATCAGTGTTTTAAATGGGAAGCGATTTTTGTAAAGAGTTGGATCCAAGAGGAGACACACAGATTCCACGGGGAGAGGATGGAAATGACTTTTTTTTTTAGTGTGGGATCATGTTACTGGTGGAAAAATTGACCTGCAGGGACTGAGTTCCTCCTTTGTGTCACTGACCATCTGCCAAGACCTGATTCTTTCTGGATATTAAAGGTTCAAAATCCAAACGCTGGAAAACCACGTTTAAACCTGAGCCTTGTGCACTGCCCAACTTCCTTCACCTCCCAAATGAAAATCCTAAAATTGAACTCGTCTGGGACAGAAGCGATGCCCTTTTTGAGGACAAAATTACGAAACCCTTCAAAAAACCATCATGAGGCATCATCAAACCTTCTCCATCAGCTTCTCCAACCACCCTGTTCTCTTGGCTGTTCCAACAACTCTGGAATTCCAGGGAAATCTCAGCAACTTCTCCTCTCTCTTGTCCCAGGATATTGCAACTTTTTGAGTGTCTCAAACCATGCTGAAGGTCAAGAGATGCCCGGATTTGGTGTTTTGCATCGGAACAGCTCCAGCTTGGAGCATTTTGGTGGCACAGACACCAAGCCAGGCTTTGTCTGCCTTTCCCTGTTTTTCTTCCTGCCCCTCCCGGGGTGGGATTTGATCCTTTTGAGGGGAGGTGGGTGCCAGCCAAGGTTTTTCCTTGTCACAGTTTGATTCAGATGAACTTGGAGGAGAATTCCTCTCAGCAACCGCCTGGAATGTGTGGAGGAGGTTGGAGTTCAGGTTGGTTTTTTTTTCACAAAGTCTTCCCTGGGTTTTGGTTTGGAAACCCCAAATTCAAATGAAAGATTAGGGACTGAGATAAAATAGATCTGAGATCCAACTCAAGCTGATCTTGCTTTCACAAACCTCAAACCATCCTGGTTTGTTCTTTGCAGAAATGAGGGAGGAAACCCCCCAAACTTTCATCTGACCCCTCCTCGAAATTCTTGTGATGCTCGAGATAAAATTGGAGTGAGATTCCCACAATTTTGGGGGGAAGAAGAGGCCTCAAAACAAGAGATTCTGGCCCAGGATGGACGTGACCCAGCGCAGCTTGGCAGCCCAAATTCTGAAGTCATTGATCCTGGGAAAGGCAATAAATCCATTTGACAGCTCAAGAAAAGCCAGTCTGACCTGGGGCTTTGTTTTGATCCCACTGATGCAGCTGGAGACCTGCAGGAGCACAAAAATGGCAGCTCTGAGCCAGCAGCCCACTGGAAAATGGGTGGAAAAAATCCATCCTGCTGAGATGGGGAATAGGAAAATGTCTCTCCAGGACAGCAGCATCCCTGAGATCATTGGCTGAATTTATTCAAAATCATAAAATCATGGAACCTCTGAGGCTGGAAAAAAATCTCCGGGACAATTAAGTCCCAGCTGTGCCTGATCCCCACATTGTCCCCAGCCCAGAGCACTGAGTGCCACATCCAGGATTTCCTTGGACACCTCCAGAGATGGGAATTCCGAAGCTCCCTGGGCAGTTCCAAGGCCTGACCAGCCTTTCCATGGACAAATTCCTCCTGATGTCCCACCTGACCCTGCCCTGATGCAGCTTTGGGCTTTTTCCTCTCCTCCTGTCCCTGTTCTCTGGGAGCAGAGCCCAACACCCCCGGCTGCCCCCTCCTGTCAGGGAGCTGTGCAGAGCCAGAAGGTCCCCCTGAGCCTCCTTTTCTGCAGGATAATTCCCCTTCCAGCTGCCTTTCCATAGGCAGGGAAAAGCTGGGAAAAAAGCCCTGTCCCCTGTCAGAAACCCACGGAGTGTCCAACTGGCTCCGGTGGGATGGAAAACGCAACATCTCCCAACAGGAACTGTTTACTTCTTCCTCCCACCACCTTGGGCTGTAACATCAGCAGCCAGCTCGGGTTTTGGAAGTTCTCAGAAGCTCTGGAAGCTGCACAGGGTTTAGGGCTGAACCTCGCCAGGCTAAAGGCTCGCAGGCCTCCAGGTCAAGGCCTTTTAAGGACTCTTTTATTGCAGCTTTCACAAATCCATTAAAAAAAAAAAAAAGCAAAACAATCCTCCTGAAGATTGCACCTTTGAAACGACAGCTACCTACAAGGTTTCACCACAGTAGTTCAAAGTGTTGGAAAAGACACTTTTACATTTAGCAGGGAACAGCAGGTTTTAATCTATTGTGAGGTTTTTTTCTCCCCAGCATGTTCCGAGTCTGTTCCATGAGTGTTATCTGTCCGGTTTCCAGGTTTTTATAATCCACTGGGGCCTGTGTAAATCTCAGGATTTCCTCTGCAGACTGGGCTCATGTTCCACAGCTGTGCTGTAGCACATGTGTGAGGAAATTAGAAATGAAATCAGCTGATCCAGCGTGGATTAGGACAAGGAGAGAGACCCAAGCCTTGAAGGCTCCACGGCTTGTCCAAGGGGTCAGTGCCACCCTCCGGAGCGTGGCCATGGCTGGATCAGTGTCCCCTCACAGGAGGAGTGACACCTGCCCCCCCAGCCCTGCCCAGGAGACACCTGAGGCGTTTCCTCAGAGGGTGGGGAGACCCTGGAACAGATTCCCAGAGCAGCTGTGGTTGCTCCTTCCCTGGAAGTGTCCAAGGCCGGGTTGGATGGGGTTTGGAGCAACCTGGGATGGTGGAAGATGTCGCTGCTCATGGCGGGGGGTTGAAACTTAGATTAACCTTTAAAATTTTCTCCCAACCCAAGTCATTCCAGGATTTTATGGTTTTCTGATGGTGTTCCCCATCTCTTGCCCGTCCAGTTTCAGGAAATTTGCACCATCAGGAGGTGTCAGCTCGGAGGAAGCCACGTGTGGGTTAACTGAGGTCATGGTTCCATAAATCCTTTGAACTGGATTCACTGTGTCCATCTGCTCCTGCTGCACTTGGTTCCTGCAAATTCTCCTCCAACTGGGAATCAACAATAGGGAATGGACCTTGCAAGATGCTCAGAAAGGGCAGGGTGATGTTTGATCCCAAAACCTGCAAATATCCCACAAAATCAGTACCAACAGCAGCCAGTGGACCTTGCAGGATGCACACAAATGGCAGAGCAATGCTCAGTCCCAACATCTGTCCATGGCAGACACTTCTTGGGATGTTGGGAAATTCCCTGTCCCAACATCTGTCCATGGCAGATATTCCATGTTCCATGTGCTACATGGGCTCCATGGGCTCTATGGGCTCCACGCTCTCTGTGTGCTCCATGTTCTTCATGTTCTCTATGGGCTCCACATGCTCCACATGCTCCATGTGCTCCATGGACTCCACAGTCTCTGTGTGTTCCATGTGTTCCGTGTGCTTCATGTGCTCCATGGTCTCCACACACGCCACATGTTCCATGTGCTCCATGGACTCCATGTGCTCCATGTGCTCCATGTTCTCCATGGTTTCCATACACTCCACATGTTCCACGTGCTCCATGTGCTCCATGGACTCCACAGACTGTGTGTTCCACGTGTTCTGTGTGCTCCATGTGCTCCATGGACTCCACAGTCTCTGTGTGTTCCATGTGTTCCGTGTGCTTCATGTGCTCCATGGTCTCCACACGCTCCACATGTTCCATGTGCTCCATGTTCTCCACGTGCTCCATGGTTTCCACACGCTCCACATGTTCCACGTGCTCCATGTTCTCCACACGCTCCACATGTTCCATGTGCTCCATGTTCTCCACGTGCTCCATGTTCTCCACACGCTCCACATGTTCCATGCGCTCCACGTTCCCCATGGGCTCTGGCAGTTTATTTGATGGGCTCTGGGGTTTATTTGATGCCCCCGGAGCTGTCGGGGGGTGCGGGGCTCTATCAAAGCCGGGCTTAGCGTGGGCTCAGACTGAGGGGGCCAGGCAGGGGTTAAGTGAAGCCTGAGGGCTCCAGCAGTTCGGGGCTGGGCCTTTCCCTGCCAGCAAATCCCACTTCAGAAAGATTCCCCCCACACAGCCAACTTTTGGCCCTGGAGATGGGTTTGCCATGAAATCCCCACGCCAGGTGAGTTCTACCTGCTTGAAGTTCTCCTCTGAGTTCTCCGGGACCAGGAGGGTCACCAGGGAGTGTCACTCCTTCCCTCAGAAGGATCCAGGTGCATCCCAGGAATCTGCTGTGGGATTTCTCAAGTCAAACCATTGTTTCATGATTTTTTTTGGCTATTTCCTCCCCCTGACAGTGACAAGGAGCCCCAATTCCCAGTTGCAGAACCATTTCCCACTCTTATTAGTGATGGGAAACCTGGCAAAACTCTCCCAAAGCTGGGAACACCAAGAAAGGGAAGGGAATCAAGGTAATTGCAGTGTTGAGCAGGGCAGAAGTGGCACTGCAAAAAGTGTGGACAGCTGCAGGTGAGCCGTGCAGTTCAATCACCCCGAGCAGGTAAACTCAACCAACTCCTCACCTGAACGGTTCCTCCCTTTTCCAGCACCTGGAGGATCACAAACATCCCTTTATCTCTGGGTCGTCTCATGTGGAATTGGCAGCTGGGCTGGCTCCAAACGCCCGTGCAAAGTTGGAATTCCTGAAAGACTTTTCAAGGGGTGAGTGCTGCATTCCACGGTCTGGCAGCACCCCTGGCCCCGCTCCTGGAGCGGGAGACAAAAGGGAATGAGGCTTGGAGAGCGCGTTCCCAACGAGGTCCGTGGATGTGACACCCCTGTGCCTGGAAAACCCCACTCCTTTTCCTTTTAAAGGAGTTGGAGGAGCACAAGAACGGGAATCTAGCCCAGCTTTCCTGCATATTCAAGCAGCATTTCTCCCTCTAGGCCACAGGCTCGTGCGCAGGGAAGCAGAACAAAGGGGAAACACAACTGCTGTGAACTAGGATGAACTTCCAGCCAGAGTTAGGAGAAGGAATTCCAGCTTTTGGGAGCTGCTTGCTGTGGTGTCCACTGGTCCTGACTCTTGGCCAGCTCAGCTTCACACGGATTTGTAGTCAATAAATTCCTGCCCTGAATTCCTGGTGGGCTCTGGTGCCAGTTTGGAAAGGGTGGTGGAGCTGGTAGGACAATCCTAAGTCCAGCTGTTCCTGGCTTTGGAATCTGGCTGGAATAAGGTTTGTCATCCACATGCTGTCACCTGGGATTGAGGTGAAGGTTCCTCCAACAGGGAATGTTTGGTTCCTCCCAGGGCAAACACATGAATTCCATGCAAATACTGCTCCAGACAGTAAAATTCTGAGGAAACAGAGCTGGGCTTAATCCTTAACCAACATTCCTGCTTGTGTGGAGAAGGATGTCCCAGGGGAATTTCCTATAATCTTGGTAAGAAACTACCCTGAACTCCAGAGCTTGGTTTCCTACACGGATTTCTTGCCCTTCTGAGGCTTTGATGTCTCAGGAGGTGCAAACTCTGCCTCACTTTCCTCCCTGATGAAGCACCTGCACTAATTGGATTTTCTGGCTCTTACGAGGGATTTTTGAGGAGTGCTGCATTGGCATCTTGCTCTGGGAAGTCGGGAAGCAGCTCTGGAGCAGGGAAAGCTTGGCAGAAGTCGCTGTGAGCTTCCCAAAAGCTGGGATGGTGAGGCTGGGCAGTGTGTGGAGCTTCACCTGCTGCTGGAAGCCAGGGAGGGGCTGGAAAACTCCTGGAATTGGGATCCTCATGTGATTTGCATCACCCACTAGGCTCCGGGCACAGCCGTGAGCTGTGGCGTTGGCACATACATGGGGGAAAACATCCCTCTTGGAGCTGCAGAACCTTCCAGCAGCTTTGCTAAGCCAGGGCTAGCAGCCATGGAAAAAGTTTGGAGAGATTTCCCATTTTCCCTCCACCTGCTCAGCTCCTTGGCCCCGGTAGGGTGAGGAGTCTCCATGCGCGCCGTTGGATTTATGGAATTTTAGTGGCTCATGTGCAATCCCGGGACACTGAGGAGGGTCTGGAGTGCACGACCCCCTAACAGGGCTCTTCCTGCCACCTCTGCTCCGTGGGAGGCCCAGTCCATCCCCATCCCTGCCCCGTGGCCCCATCCCAGTGGCGGATCCGCGTTCCGCACCCCGCGGATCCCGGCTCGCTCCGTGCTTGTTGTTCCTCCCAAACCACCCAGAGTGCAGACAGATGTCCTCCCTCAGATCCAGCTGTTCCGGGGGAGGGAATTGCAGCTCCCAGCTGTTTGTCCCTGCTCCCCTGCCAGCGGGGCCGCCGGGGTCAGCGCTCCCTCATCCATCTCTGTCCGGAGAGCTCCGTTAGCGCGGACCTGCTGCTCATTCCCTCTTGGAATTCAGCTTGGGTTTGTCCAAAAGAGCTGGGGCAGAGAGAACCTTGGGAAAACTCCTTCCCTCATCCCAGTATCAGCATCCTGCAGGACGGGATAGGGCTGACACCACTGAGCTTCCCAGCACATCCTTTTGGTGCCAAAAATTCCTCGGAGTGAGTTGTGGTGCAGAATTCCTGCTCATCCCTCCCTCTGTCCCATCTTTCCATGCATTCCCATCCCAAGGGAAGCTCAGGGCAGTGGATCCCGAGCCATGAGCCTGAATGTTTTTAGCATTAATCCCATCCTGCCCTGCCCCTGAGCAAGGCAGGGATTCCCCCTATCCTGGCTTCTCCCTGCTCTGTGAAACAGGAATGACAATCCTGATTTTTCCCACCTCCCTCGAGGATTATTGGACAATGCTTTGGAAACACTCAGGGGGTGAAAGCCCAGTTATTGGAAAATCCAAACAATCCCAGCCCTCCTCGGGAGTGGGATTTGTGATTCCCAACAAAGCAAATGTGATTCCCAACAAAGCAGGAGCCACTAAAATCTTGGGAAATTTGTGTGAGTGCATCCGAGTGGGCAGGAACAGCAGTTTGAGCCCAGCTTAACTTGATTCATGTAGGTTTTGACTCAGATTAGCTGAGCTTAAAGGGAACAAGGCTCCTATTTCTGCTCCTGATTCCTAAGCTTGGGTGGGATTTTTCCCCTACTTTTTTACTCTCCCTCTTTTCCTTCCTCAAACAACCTCTCCTGGATCTTCATTATCTTCTGGAAGTTTTGGGTGTGCTGGTTTTCATCTCCATCCCCAGAGTGTGGCTCATCTTCCTTTATTTCAAACCAAAAGCCAAATTTAGGGAAAAATTCCCTGTTTCCCCCCTTTTTTTTCCAGACACACACAATGCATTCCCCCTGCGGAAAAGCAACAACACATCTGGAGAGTGTTTTCCAAGGAATTATTGGAACAGCGTCCTCAGCTTCATATTTTTATGTTCCACACACTAAAAATCACTGAGGGGAAGAGGAAATCCATGAGAAATATTAAAAAAACCCAGCAAATTTTAAAAATTAAAGATATATTATATCTGTAATTATCATATAAATAATTATTATATAAATAAAAAATAAAATAAAATAAAATAAAATAAAATAAAATAAAATAAAATAAAACAGAGTTTCCATTTGGGAAGGGTGGGAACTGGATCTTATGGAGGAGTTTGCAGTTGGAAAAGCTGTGATTTGATGATTTATTCCTGATTTTTTCCCTGGGGTGTCCTCAAGGAGGAGGAAACATTTGAGAGCAAAGGGGATCAAACATTTTGGGCTGGGCTGAGGATCCTGGGGAAAAGCAGAGCATGGATGTGCAGGGATTGGGATTTTTCCTGGTGGAAGGAGCCCTGTGTGGCTCTGTCCCTGAGGCTGCTGAGATTCCAGGTCTTACAGATCCTCTGGGAACAGATCTTGGGAAAATCCTGGTGATTTCAGAAGTTGTTAAACTTCAAACATTTTTTGGGGATTGTGTAGAAGGGCTTTGACACTCAAAATGTGATTTATGGATCCCGGCTGTCCACGGAAGGGATGCAGGGATATTCTGGATGCACAGGGGCACACAGATCCCTCATTTTGGGACAGTCCAAGCATGGAGGTGCTGTTCCAGATGGAAAAACAATTCCTGAGGAGCCCAAACAAGCAATAAACTCCCAAAAAAATGCTCTCAGTAAATAAATCGTGACCCCAAATCTGTTGCTTCCTGCCCTTCCTTTCCATGCATCCCTTGATGAGCTGCACTTGGCAGGTTCAAAAGCACCTGAATTCCTTTATGGGCTCGTTCCAAGGGGATATAAAGCATTCCCAGGAACCAATGGGAAGAAGGATCCTAAAAGCCATGGTGACAGCTGCATTCCAAAGGCAGAGAGACAAAGGAATGGTAGAATAATCTGGAGTGAAATAAAGATTTTAATAGGAAAACGAAATCTTCGGAGAGCGAACATGATCCAAAGCAAACCAGACCTTTATTTGGGAATGTGGGAGAGGGAGGGAAAAAAAATCCTCTCATTTTTTCCCCCCTAAAGCAAATTGTTCCTCATGGAGCAGTTTCAGATTTGCTGTTAAATTATTAAACTCCTTCTCTGGGGAAAAGAGATCAAATAAACATCCAGCATTCCATGGTTTTTGTGTTTCATAACCGAAGGAGGTTTGGGTGAGTGGAAAAGCAGCCTGGCTGTGGATAACCAGGCAACTGGAATAAAATCATCAGATGTTTGGGAATGCTGAGGTAGATGTGGAGCCCTCGAGAAATCAACAGCTTAAAACAACAGGGGAAAAAAAAATAAAAATCATTGTATTGGGATCTGGAGGCCAAGATTTTCCCAGTCTGGAGGAAGTTGTGTCCCAACATGTTGGATGGAGGAGGTGGGGCATTTGTCTGTGCTGAAAGGGACAAAAAGATGGGAATGGATCAGGGATTACATCATGGATCAGAGCAGGTTTGGTTGGACACGTGGGAAGGAGGAGCCAAGGAAGGAGAGTCCAGCAGGAATGGGATCCTCCAGACCAGCCCTGAGGGATAGGGTGGAAAATCCCCCCAGGACCAAGAGCTGGAGGAAAACCCTCAGGCACTCAGGGATGGCAGATATTCCATGGATGGGAGCTATTCCATGCCCTAATCCCAGCATCCTTGCCCTTTTCCCAGTCTAAACTGGCTCTTCCCAACCTCATTTCCATGCCTGGGGTTTGCCAGTCTTGGAAGTCAGGGAGAGGATCCGGGAGTGCTGCAGCGGGTGCTGAGGTGAGGCACCCATGCAGGTGGAATTCCTGCTCCAGGAATGTGGGACAGGTGAGGCAGTGATGGATGGTTGGGAAGGAGCTCTTGGGAACAGATCTTTTCCCACCTCTTCCTCACCTGGAATTAGGCCTGGATGTCCCCACACAAAAATCAGGCACAGGAGAGCTTTGAGCTCTCAGCCTTGGCAGGTTTTCCTTATCAGAAGCCACCCCAAAGCAGAGATTCCCAAGGAAAGGTACCTGGTATCACCATGCCAGGATTTCTTTCCTGATGGCTCAATCAGATCTGTGCAAATCCAGAGGAATTTGGGGTTTTCTGGATGCTTTCCTGAAGGAAAATACAATCCCACACCGTTGGAAATTTGCTTTTTCAAAGAGGGTTTGGATGTTCAGCTTGATTTCCATCAGCAACAGGGAAACTTTCCTGGATCTTGATGGAATCTACCCCAAAATAATGGAGTTAGGATGTGGGAAATTCAGGTTTTTCTCTTCAGATAGAGCAAATTTCATCCCTTCTGCTGCTCCAGAGGATCCATCAATCCATATCTTTTTAGGAAAAAGCATTTTCTGAGCTGTCCACACTCCAGGATTTTATGATTTTCCTCTTTTAGTGTCAGATGAGTCAGCGTCAGCACCAGCACTTGGCCAATTTGGAATACATTTTCCACAAAATTCCCTTTCTCCTTTGTTTTCCACGATCAGGAAATTCTCTTTTCATGGATATGCAACCAGGAAAAGGAAACACAGAGGGGAAAACCATTGACCAGGAAGGAATCTTTGAGTTTGAGTTTTGGCTCCCCAAATATTGAGATAAAAATCAGGGAAATGGGATGGAAAAGGAAATTTTCCACGGCTTGTAGGCTGAGTTGAACAGATTGTATGAGAAGTCCTGGGATGAAGCAGCACTTTTCGATCTGGAATCAATCCTGGCAGGAAGTGGAAACATTTGCCGTGGAGTGGGAAACAACACATGGTTGTTGCATTATATTTACCCAATAAAGTCCCTTTTTTTTTTTTCATGTAGGATTGGAAAAAAACAGCATTTAATAAAAGAAGGATGCTGGGAATGCTTTTCCAGTTAAGCAGGGAGAGATGAGGAATATTTTTTTCCATTTTCTCAGGATTTTAGCAGGTAGAGAATGATCCTTCCACGATCTGGGAAAATAAATGCTGCAAAAATAAACAAATATCTTTGATTTTTTTTTTTGCCTGACGATGTTGCAGGGCAATATTCCTCCTGTGTGCAGATTCCAAATGATTCCATCTGCCACTCCCATGGAGGAGAGAGCCCCTGGACACCTTGGAGCCGAACGTTCCCCAGTGCTCCCCGCTGCCAGGCTGGGGGAGAAGCTGAAATCCTGGCTTTGATTGCCACGTGTGTGGGATGGCACAGGAGGAGCGTGGGCAGGGAAGCGATGGAAGGAGCTCTCCCACCTCCTCACGGCATTTCGGGAGGAATCAGACCCTGCCTGGCAGGAGAAGGAGCCGCTGGTGAGGGCTGGGGTTGTGTAACGGGATGGGGCGCGCCGGGGGTGGCACGGGGGATGTGTCACCTCCTCCTGCCCCCACGCGGGGCTCCAGGTGAGGATCCTGGGGAGCTGGGCTGATCCAGGACGGGTGGCAGCTTCCTCGTGGATGTGCTCATGGCACAGGGTCCGGCTGGTGAGCCGTTTCCACGGTGCGGGAAGGTTTTCCGTGCAAACCTCGGGAATCGTCTCCGTGGAGGTGCCTTTAGGAGCACAAAGCGCGGCTGGAGCTCTGCCAGAGCCTCTCCTTCTCTGGATGGGGGGGAGCTGATGGCCTCACTTGTCCAGGGGTTCAGAATCCCAGAATCCCAGAATCCCAGAATCCTTGAGGCTGGAAAAACCTCCAAGGTCATCGAGTCCAAGCTGTGCCCGATCCCCACCTTGTCCCCAGCACTGAATGCCGCACCCAGGAATTCCTTGGACACCTCCAGGCATGGGAACCCCAAACTTCCCTGGGCAATCCCAAAGCTGGACCAGCCTTTCCACGCTTCCTGATGTCCAACCTGATCCTCCCCTGGCACAGCTTGAATCCTTGGATTTCTCAGACTTGTCAATGGCAAAAGCTCTGCCAGGTCCTTCACACCTGGAGGGAATTTCCCAGGATGGGGGCTGGAGAATGGAGGGGCTGTGGGTGCCCCCTGGCATGGCCATGGGAATGTCAAAACCATCCAGCACCACCCCTGCCTGGGCAGGGACACCTTCCACTGTCCCAGGCTGCTCCAATCCTCATCCAGCCTGGCCTTGGACACTTCCAGGGATCCAGGGGCTCCTGCAGCTTCTCTGGGAGTCTGTGCCAGGGCCTCCTCACCTCCCAGGGAACAATTCCCAATTCCCAATATCCCATCCATCCCTGCCCTCTGGCACTGGGAGCCATTCCCTGTGTCCTGTCCCTCCATCCTTGTCCCCGGTCCCTCTCCATCTCTCCTGGAGCCCCTTCAGGCTCTGGAAAAGGGGCTCTGAGCTCTCCCTGGAGCCTTCTCCAGGCTGGATAATCCCAGTTTTCCCAGCCTGGCTCTGGAGCAGAGGGGTCCAATCCTCTCATCTTCTTCCCAGCTCCCACAAGGGCTCTCCAGTGATGGAAATGTTTCCATTTCCAGGGAAACAGCACCAATTCCTTAATTATTGCTGCTCAGGGCTGGTTTCCACAGAAACATTTCGAACTCTGAACCTGGAGGATTTTCTTCCCTCAGCTTTCCCTTATCCCATTCTTGATGGGAATTATCCCAAACCCAGAGCAGCTCAGACCTTCCCAGTGTCCTGAACATTTCCCAACCAGGTAAATCAGGCTGGGAAAAGGCTCAGGATTTAAGCCAAGAGGACACTTGTGCTTATTCCTCATCATTTTTAACCTTTGCCTGTTGGAAAACCTCGCTGTGGTTGTCTGGGGAGGGAGAGACAACTGGAGACCAGGAAAAAACAACTTTCCTTTTCTCGGAGTGCCTGCAGCTGTCAGCTGAACCCATTCCTGCCCTCTCCAGAACAACAGCTGGAGCAGCCAAAAATGGGATGCTGGGCATGAAGCAGAGCTCCTGCAGGGATCATTTACAGCCAGCACCTCGCAGATGCCACTTCCGTTAAAAAACATAAACTGGGCAGGAAGAAAACACCCCACAGATGGAAAAATTATTTGCCTGACATTGGGAATTCTTGTTGTTACATGACCCCCACCATGTGTTGCGCTGGAAAAGGCGGGAGGGGAAGCAAAGGGGAAACTGGAGGAAGGAAAAATTCTCCGTGAATTCGCTTTTCACCTGTTGTCTCAGCCTGGGGTGTCTGGGGATGTCTGGGGGCAAGATGGGGCCACTGGTTTGGCTCCAAGGATTCTCTTCCCCAGAAATATTTTCAAAAGGATGGAAATTTCTCTCCAGCAATGGGGATTTTTTATTTGCTGGCTTGTGGAGTGATGAAATTGGGTGTTCTTCCCCAGAAAATCCCATTCCAGCTCAAGTGGGAGCGAAGGAAAATTTGATAATGGGCTCTGATCTGTTTGTTCCTGATGAACCAGGGAATGTGTGGCTGGAGAATGGGATGGGAGGGAATAGAACAGAAATCCTGGCGCAGGGAGGTTCCTGTGGGCCACACACCTCACTCAGTCCTGGCTGCACCCAAACCTTGTGATCCCAAAATCCTGACAAACACAGAGCCGTGGAGCTGGGATATGGGGAGCCTGCATGGATGAAGCATCAGGAAAAGATCTGTGGTGGGGCACTGAACAGGATTCCAGGGAATGGTCACATCCCCAAGGCTCCAGGAGCCTTTGGACAATGCTCTCAGGGATTGTTGGGGTGTCCTGGGCAGGGTCAGGAGTTGGATTTGATGATCCCCATCCCTTCCAGCTCAGGATATTCCATGATTCCATGAAAACATCCCTTCCACCAAAGGAATCATCAGCTCTTTTCCCTGCTGTGGAGATATCCATGAGATTTGGGGAGGTAGCAGTGTAATTTGTGAGGACATCAATGTAATCTGTGAATATATCAATGCAATTTGTGAATATATCAATGTGATCTGTGAAAACATCAATGTAATCTGTGAAGACATCAATGTAATTTGAGAATATATCAATGAAATTTGGGAAGACATCAATAGAATCTGTGAAAACATCAATGTAATTTGTGAAGATATCAATGTAATTTGGGAAGATATCAATGTAATTTGGGAAGACATCAATGTAATCTGTGAATATATCAAGGTAGTTTGTGAAGACATCAATAGAATCTGTGAAAACATCAATGTCATTTTTGAATATATCAATAGAATCTCTGAAAACAATGTCGTTTTTGAATATATCGATGAAATTTGGGAAGATATCAATATAATCTGTGAAAACATCAATGTAATTTGTGAATATAAAAATGTCATTTGGGAGGGTATCAATGTAATCTGTGAATTCATCAATGTCATTTGGAAAGATATCAATAAAATTGTGAAAACATCAATATAACCTGTGAATATATCAATGTAATTTGGGAAGGCATCAATAGAATCTGTGAAAACGTCAATGTAATTTGGGAATATAGCGATGTAATTTGGGAAGATATCAATAGAATTGTGAAAATATCACTATGAATTGTCAATATCCCGGAGAAAACATTCCCAGGATTTCTCCTCCAATGCTTCCCAGGTCCAAAGTTCCTGCAAACACTGATTAGTTCCAGCCCTGCAGCTGATTAATCACTGCCTCCCCTCCGTGCTGCAGCTCTTGTCAACATTTCAGGGCTTTGTCCGGGGCTCATTTCCAGCATCATCCACTTAATCCGAGCTGCTCCCCCCACACACAGCTCATCCCAGAGCCTCCACCTTGGGCTGGAGCCTCTCCTGGAGCTCCAGGAGTGAGGGCAGAGTGGCCAAAAAGTGGAGACAAAGTGGGGATGGGAGCATGAGTGGGACAGAGGTGGGGAGGACATGGGGGGCTTTGAGGGGAGATGGAGGCAGAGCCTTCCCAGGTAGGGTGAAATGGGAAGAGGGAGGGGAAAAGAGGGAAAGAGAGGGAAAGAGAGGGAAAGAGGGAAAATAGCAGGAAAGAGAGGGAAAGAAGGGGGGGGGGAAAGGGGAGAAGAGGGAAATGGAAGGGAAAAAGAGGGGAAAAGGAGAAAAAAGGGGAAAGAGGGAAAAATAGGAGGAAAGAGGGGGAAGAGTCCTGGTATAGGGGCACGGGAAAAGTCCTGGCACAGGGGCACGGGAAAAGTGTGGGTCATCCTTGGAGCACTTTGATGCTCATCCAGGTGAAGTCCTTTCCTCCTCAGCTTGTGCCTCTCTAGGGTCTGGATTAGGGATCTGAGGGGTCTCTTCAGACCTGTCCTAGTGTGACACAGGGCTTTTCAATTTCCCACAACATTCCAAAAATCTGGAAGCTCCTCAATGTGCGTCCAAGCCTTGAGGACCAAGATGACAACCCCAGAACAGGGGAGACCTCCCTCACCTCCTCTTTGTCCTCCCCTTCCATTAGCCTGGAATGAACCCCCCTCCAATCTGAGGCTTTCTGGGTTGGAATTTCAGCATCACAGACCTGGATTCACTTCCCAGATCCAGGTGCTGCCCAGATCTCCCCCTCACTGTGAACCTGGGGAGCCGCACAGCCCCGCATCCCCTCCCTCCAGAGCTTCCCAGAGCTCTGGGAAAAGGCAGGGAGCGCGAGGGAGGAGGGAGCTTGGAGAGCTTCTGCCTGGCGCTTCAGCCTCCCCATTAGGAGCGAGCGGGAAGCATTTGCTGGTGGGAGAATGTTCCCAGTGACAGGTCCCAAAATAATTGTGGAGGTGACATGAGTGAGCGACACCGCTAATGAGCGCGAGTTGGTGGAGCTGCCATCGCTCGCTGCGCGGCTCTGTGGTCCCCAGGGAGGCTCTGCCGCCCCCGCCGCGCCCGATTTAACAGAAAGTTCGGGAGTTTGACTTCACCCCGAGCACAGCTGAGGTGCTCCAACTTTCCCCGTTCCTCTGCTGGAAGGTAAACATTTAACTCTTCACTGGGATTTGAATTCCAGCTGTTTTTCAGTAAAACTCCATGGTGACTCAGTGTCCCAAAAAAATGTGCCTGGTGTGGCGTCCTCACCCATTGGGATGATCCCAAAGGGGTTCACTCCTTTTTAGCAGGAGATCAGGGATCTTTTCCAGCTTTGGAAGGAGCACGTGTCACTTCCAAAGGATCCTTTTGCTGGTGGCTTTTGTGGCAGTTGTGGTACAAATGTTGGGGAAAGGGTTTAGGATCAGGAAAGCTGATTGTGGATGCAGGGCTGGAGTTTTGTCAGGACTTGGAGGTGTGTTTGTACACCTTGGATTTTTTTCCAGCTCTGGAAATTTAGATTAAATGTTTTGGGAGGGATAAATCCCTCTGGATTTGGAGCATAGCTGGACCCTGTCTGTGAATAAATGGAGACCTTTGGGGTGTGATGGTTTAATTTAGAGGTGGCGCCTGACATTGGGCTGAGATGATCCCAACCTCATCCAGTCTGGGAATCTCCCAGATTTTGGGCTGGGAGCCATGAGGGATTTGGGCTGCAGGTCCAAACTTCCACCCTGGAGCCTTTGGGAAGCTCAGGATACCAAGGGATGATTTGCTGCCTTATCACACACTGAGGAGAGAGGAATTCAACTCCAAGTTCCTCTTGCACCACATCCAGGTGATCATTCCTGTTCCTCCCTTCAAATCTCCAAGTGAACTTCCACTCATGCCTCCAGCAACAAGGACTTCCCATGATCCTGGGGGAAAAAAGCTGGCATTTTGCTGGAGAAATTAGCTGGAGCTTCAGGAGCACCCCTTTGGGCTTTTCCATGATTATTTATATCCAGAGAAGCGCAGGGAGCTCCTGTTTGTGCCAATCCAGCAAGGACACCCCCTTCCCTCTCTCCTGACATTCCATGGAGCAGGTTAAAGAGAGGAAGGAAAGTTGGGATGAAGGGTTGGGAAGCAGCTGGAGGGGGAGCACCAGGACTGCAGGATTTGGAGAACCCTTCCTCTGAGTTTTCCTCCTCAATCCCTGAGATCCCTCGAGCTCCAAGTCCATTCCATGGGATGTGTCCTCCCCTCTCCATATCCAAAACCTTCCCACCCCACACCCCCCTTAAATCCCTGCCAAATCCCAATTTCTGCTGGGATTACCCGTATTCCAACCCCTCCAGAAGCATTAAAACTTCCCAACATTATCATTCCAGATAATTTAGTTTTCCTCTAAAGTAATTAAATCACTAATTTTCTGACCCTTTCTTTTTCATCTGGGAGCTCGTGTTCTGGAGAGAATTCCAAACCCCCTCCTACTTTTCTTTCCTGCATGTTTCCTCCTGAACATCCTAATTAATGATCATCAGCTTCAACGCCTCCAGATTATTGCAAATGAGTGATGCCTCCCTAATTAATAATGTCTTAATCATGTTATCAACCTTTGCCATTGCCAGACAGAGAGGATTCCTTCCTTTGGGAAGCTCTCCACGGGAATGATGGATGGTTTGGAAGGAATCCCTCTGTGTTTGACACGTGTTTTCCCCATGTTTATCCCAAACACCCCATTCCGAGATAACGTTATCAGCAAAGGCCTTATCAGGGCAGATTTCCTTCGTTTATCACCTGCTCTAGGTGTCAGGGTTAACAGGGTTGGGAATCCTTGGATTTGCTCTCCTTCACCTGGGAAAATTGCAATTAAAACATTGATTGCTTTCCTGCTGCAGATAAGGAGTGACATCCACACGGGGCTGGCATCTCCGGGCCTCGCATTCCAGAAGGTTTTTCAGCGCAAATCTGGGAAATATTACAGATCTTTATTCCCCTCTAGTGGCACATCCACGAAAATCCGGCTGAATATTCAAACTGCTTCTTCCTCAGGGATCAGATTTTTTTATTGCTTTACTCCCCAGTCCAAGTATCCAGGTGGTGTTTGATTATTAAATTGATTTTTGATATGTCAAGGGTAGAGGAAACATTTCCAGCTGCTGCTTTTTCCAGGATGGGAATGGGGATCACAGCATGTTGTCCTGGAAGGGATTCATCTGTCACTCACCACAGGATAAAATCAGGAATAATTTGGAATTTGAGAAGGAGAATTGATGGAAAGAGGAGCATTTTGGGGGAGTCAGCATCACCTGCCTCAAAGGTGCTGGGAGAGCAACTGGATCCCAATCTCTGCATGGAAAAAGGGGAACTATTCTGGGATGGATGTGACTTTTTATCCTGCAGGAGAATGAGGCTGAGCCCATCTGGGTGGCCACATGGTGGGACTGGGATCCAGGGCTGGGAACACTCCTGGAATGCCCAACTGGAACACTTTGGATGGGTTCACCCTCTAAAGCAAACCTGGAAAATGAGAGAGATGTGGGAGCCCAGCAGAGATGGGAGAGAGGGAATAAGATCAGTGGGAAAATCCTGGTATCTGTGAAGTGGGAAATATTCCTCTTTTTTTAAGCTTTGTGGCAATTTTGGTTGACTCCAGAATTCCCCAGTTTCCAGCTTTGGATTTGATTCCTCCAGGCAAAGTGGAAGAGAGAAGCTCATGGCACCTCAATTCCCTTGGGAAGAAAAAACAAATAAAATCCAATTTTTTAGCTCCAGGTCAGCACCCGCTGAAAACTTCCTTTAAAAAATTAATAAATGATGGGATTAACAGCAGAATTTCCTTCGGAATTGTTTTCCTAAAATGCAAGAGTGGCCTCTAGTGGTGTCATCTCCTGAGTTGTTTTTCCCAGGATATGAAAACAAGTGATTTGACTTACTAATCAGTAATAAATAATTAGTATTGGACTAATTAATTAGTAATAAAAACATAATTAGAAAATTTAAGAACTCTTTTGGGAACTCAACCCTCTTTTCCCAATAGTTTTTCTGCTCCTTATCAATCCTGATCTTCCCAAGCCAACCTTACATCAAAAATCAGACAGAAATGAGGAGGATTTTAAATTGGTATTATTTGGGACATTTGATGCTCTTACAATGGGAGATAAAGATAATTCTGAAGGGGTTTTTTTAATAAATTAAGACTTGGAACAAAGTTTTGTTTGGGGTTTTGTTTGGGGCCTGCTTTGGGGCCTGGTTTGGGGTTTGCTTTGGGGCCTGGTTTGGGGTTTGCTTTGGGGCCTGGTTTGGGATCTGGCTTTGGTCTGGTTTGGGGTTTGCTTTGGGGCCTGCTTTGGGTTCTGGCTTTGGTCTGGTTTGGGGTTTGCTTTGGGGCCTGCTTTGGGGCCTGGTTTGGGATCTGGCTTTGGTCTGGTTTGGGGTTTGCTTTGGGGCCTGGTTTGGGATCTGGCTTTGGTCTGGTTTGGGGTTTGCTTTGGGGCCTGCTTTGGGGCCTGGTTTGGGATCTGGCTTTGGTCTGGTTTGGGGCCTGCTTTGGGGCCTGGTTTGGGTTCTGGCTTTGGTCTGGTTTGGGGCCTGCTTTGGGGCCTGGTTTGGGATCTGGCTTTGGTCTGGTTTGGGGTTTGCTTTGGGGCCTGGTTTGGGGCCTGGTTTGGGATCTGGCTTTGGTCTGGTTTGGGGTTTGCTCTGGGGCCATCTCCAGGGCCCAGCTGCAGAATTTCCATGCAGCACTTAGAGAGAACAAAGTAAAATCTTTTTTTCCCAGGATAAATCCACACATCCCACATTTGCTGTCCCCTCAGGAACACTCTGAGCCAGACTCTCCTTCACCCACCAGTGGCTTTTGATTCCCACCTGACCAGATAAACCCTGCCTGAATAAATGATTTTAAAGCATTGAGAAACCACTTTTGGGAGTGGTGATCAGTGCCAGCTCTCTCCAAAGCCTTGCCAATCACTCTGGGAGATTATTTGGATTATTCCTGGTTTATTTCCCTCTTTGTGCTGCCAACTGCAGCCCCTGCTTTGTGCAACTGCCTGGCAATTCTCAGGTTCAGGAAATGATGATAAATAACTGTGCCAAAAAAAGACAATAATTTGAGCTGCTCAGGGGGTTTGGGTAAAGCAGCAAATCCCACAAATTCCCTTTCAAAACTGAGGGAAAAGAGCTGGGTGAGGATGGTGTTTACTGGCAAGGGTTTATCAGGAATAGACATCACACAAAAAGCATCACTTATTTCTCAGAGAGTCCTTCAATCACTGGGAAAAAAAAATGTGGGGAGAGGAGTTGCATAGAAATCCTTTCTGGATTTATAGAACTGTTTGGATCTGGCTTTAGGGGCTGAAAATTGGGACTTATTGCCCTGAGGATGGATCTGTACAACAGAAAATGCAGTGGTTATGTTGTGCTGTTCCTTGTTCCTCGCATATTCCCTTGGCATAAGGAATGGCTCTGCCCAAAACAGGGCAAACCCAGCCCAGCCATCTGCAGGAGAATCCTGGAAATTATGGGAAAAACCTCCTGGGAATTATGGCAAAAACCTCCTAGGAATTATGGTAAAATCCTCTTGGGAGTTATGGGAAAAACTTCCTAGGAATGATGGCAAAACCTCCTTGGGATTGATAGCCAAAGCCTCCTAGGAATTATGGTGAAAACCTCCAGGGAATTATGGTAAAAACTTCCTGAGAATTATGGTAAAATCCTCCTGGGAAGGATGGCAAAAACCTCCTGGGAATGATGGCAAAACTTCCTTGGGATTGATGGCCAAAGCCTCCTGGGAATTACAGCAAAAGCCTCCTGGGAATTATGGTAAAAAAGCTCTGGAAATTGTGGCAAAAATCCCCTGGGAATGATGGCAAAAATCCCCTGGGAATGATGGCCAAAATCTCCCAGGAATTACAGCAAAAACCTCCTGGGAATTATGGAAAAAAGCCTCTGGAATTATGGCCAAAACCTTCCTAAACTGACATGGCTGGGGAAGAATAATGGGAATTCATGGCCAAGCTCTGCTCTGGACCAGGCAGGAGGAGGAATTTCCCTTAGGAAAGCACAAAATTCCATTTTCTATGGAATGGGAATGGTTTGGGTGGGGAGGGACCTTAAAGCTCGCCCAGTTCCACCCCCAGCACCTTCCAGGGTTCTCCAAGCCCCATCCTGAACACTTCCAGGGATGAAGCAGCCACAGCTTCTCTGGGAATCTGTGCCAGGGACTCCCCACCCCACTGTAAAAAAAAACCTCTTAATATCTCATCTAAATCAACCCATTTTTAGATCATAAAAAAAAAAAAAAAAAAAAAAAAAAAAAAAAAAAAAAAAAACCACCAAAACAAAAAAAAACAAACTTTTTTTTGCTCATTTTTATTCCCTTCAAGAATTCCTGTTTCTGGAGCTGCAGGACGAGGTGCCCTTGGCTGGCCAGCAGTGACTCGTGGCAGGGCAAGCTGTGCCCTCCCTGTGCTCCTCCAGGCGTGGCCCAGCTCCTTTCCTGGGGAGCAAAATGATCTTCCCTGACCTTCCAGCTCAAGCTGTTCCCACAGAAAAGCAGCTCCAGATGCTCCACAAAATCCCTTCTGCACCCAGCCTTGCAGTTGGTTTGAGAAACTTGCCTGGAAAAGCTCCTTCGTGAGCTCAGCTCGGAGTATCCTTGGTCCTCTCAGGAATTTAAAATAAAAATTAAATGTAAAATCCTTGGGTTCTAGTTCTTAGGAATTTAAAATAACAAAAATTTAAATGTAAAATCCTTGGGTTCTAGGTCCTCTCTGGAATTTAAAATAGCAAAAAAAATTAAATGTAAAATCCTTGGGTTCTTGTTCTTAGGAATTTAAAATAACAAGAATTTAAATGTAAAATCCTTGGGTTCTAGGTCCTCTCTGGAATTTAAAATAGCAAGAAATTAAGTGTAAAATCCTTGGGTTCTTGTTCTTAGGAATTTAAAATAACAAAAATTTAAATGTAAAATCCTTGGGTTCTAGGTCCTTTCAGGAATTTAAAATAGCAAAAAAAAAAAAAAAAATTAAATGTAAAATCCTTGGGTTCTAGTTCTTAGGAATTTAAAATAACAAAAATTTAAATATAAAATCCTTGGGTTCTAAGTCCTCTCTGGAATTTAAAATAGCATAAAATTTAAGTGTAAGATCCTTGGATTCTTGGTCCTCTCAGGAATTAAACATACAAAAAAAAAAATTAAATGTAAAATCCTTGGGTTCTTGGTCCTCTCAGGAATTTAAAATAAGAATTAAATGTAAAATCCTTGGATTGTTGGTCCTCTCTGGAATTAAAAATAGCAAAAAAACCCTAAATGTAAAATCATTGGGTTCTAGGTCCTCTCAGGGATTTAAAATAACAAAAATTTAAATGTAAGATCCTTGGGTTCTTGATCCTCTCTGGAATTTAAAATAGCAAGAAATTAAGTGTAAAATCCTTGGGTTCTTGTTCTTAGGAATTTAAAATAACAAAAATTTAAATGTAAAATCCTTGGGTTCTAGGTCCTCTCAGGAATTTAAAATAACAAAAATTATTAAATGTAAAATCCTTGGGTTCTAGGTCCTCTCAGGAATTTAAAATAGCAAAAAAAAATTAAATGTAAAATCCTTGGGTTCTAGTTCTTAGGAATTTAAAATAACAAAAATTTAAATGTAAAATCCTTGGGTTCTTGATCCTCTCTGGAATTTAAAATAGCAAGAAATTAAGTGTAAAATCCTTGGGTTCTTGTTCTTAGGAATTTAAAATAACAAAAATTTAAATGTAAAATCCTTGGGTTCTAGGTCCTCTCAGGAATTTAAAATAGTAAAAAAAAAAAAATTAAATGTAAAATCCTTGGGTTCTAGTTCTTAGGAATTTAAAATAACAAAAATTTAAATATAAAATCCTTGGGTTCTAAGTCCTCTCTGGAATTTAAAATAGCATAAAATTTAAGTGTAAGATCCTTGGATTCTTGGTCCTCTCAGGAATTAAACATACAAAAAAAAAATTAAATGTAAAATCCTTGGGTTCTTGGTCCTCTCAGGAATTTAAAATAAGAATTAAATGTAAAATCCTTGGATTGTTGGTCCTCTCTGGAATTAAAAATAGCAAAAAAACCCTAAATGTAAAATCATTGGGTTCTAGGTCCTCTCAGGGATTTAAAATAACAAAAATTTAAATGTAAGATCCTTGGGTTCTTGATCCTCTCTGGAATTTAAAATAGCAAGAAATTAAGTGTAAAATCCTTGGGTTCTTGTTCTTAGGAATTTAAAATAACAAAAATTTAAATGTAAAATCCTTGGGTTCTAGGTCCTCTCAGGAATTTAAAATAGCAAAAAAAAATTAAGTGTAAAATCCTTGGGTTCTAGTTCTTAGGAATTTAAAATAACAAAAATTTAAATGTAAAATCCTTGGGTTCTAAGTCCTCTCTGGAATTTAAAATAGCAAAAAATTAAGTGTAAGATCCTTGGATTCTTGGTCCTCTCAGGAATTAAACATACAAAAAAAAATTAAATGTAAAATCCTTGGATTATTGGTCCTCTCCAGAATTAAAAATACAAAAAAAAAAAATTAAATGTAAAATCCTTGGGTTCTTGATCCTCTCAGGAATTTAAAATAGCAAGGAATTGAATGTAAAATCTTTGGGTTCTTGGTCCTCTCAGGAATTCAAAATAGCAAAAAATAAATGTAAAATCCTTGGGTTCTTGGTCCTCTCAGGAATTTAGAAGAAGAGGTTTTACAGCTGTGAACCATTCCCACTTTTCCTCCTTCTCCATCTTCCCTGCAGCCTCCCCAGGGTGCTCTGAGGTACCCAAATTTTCCTTTCTCCAGGGAAACATTCCCAGTTTTCTCAACCTCTTCTCTCCTACCTGGATATTGTTGAATTCCCTCTTTTTTGGACTCCCTATTCCTCATTTTTCTACACTGATTTTTGTCTTTTTTCTTTTTTTTCCTCCCACAGGGACAAAATCCAAGCCCTATAAATCCACTGTGTAAACAGGAATATCCTTGCCTGAATGGGATTATTATTCCCAAAAAGCAAGCTGTCATTCCAAGAGGCAAAATCCTGTTTATTCTGGAGACACCAGCACTGCTTACATAAAATCCAGACTAAATTAAAAGCTCCCATTTGGACCATTCCTGGACAGTCTGGGACCAGTTTTCCAGGTTTTCAGACCCCCAAATCCTCTTTTTTCTTCAGTTTAGTCTCTGTTTTCCTGCCCACGTGTGGAAGCTCCTGGCAGCAGCCTCACCCCCTGTGGAAGCAGAGCTGTGGCCCCTCAAATTCCAGATTTTTTTGGCCTTGGAGAATTTGGAGGAGCTGGGATCCCGAGGGTGTCCCATGGAGAGCTGGATCCTGCTTGGGGTCATGCCAGGACAGTGGGAAAACTTTTTCAAATAAAAATATTTTCGTTAATAAAAACCTTTTCTTTATTAAAAAAAAAAAAATTACTTATAAAAGTATTTTATCCATAAAATATTTCACTCATAAAGTACTTTCCTTATAAAAGTATTTTTCTTTTCAATTTTTGAATTTATTTCTATTCAAAAATCCTTTTTTTTTTAATTAAAAAAAAATCATCACCTCCTCGTTTCCTTAAACTCCACCAATTCCAAACCATTCCTGACAAAACTCATCCACCAAGGATTTTTTTCCCTTATTTATCCCAGCTCCACCCATGGATTTAAAGGTTGTTTTCCTTCTTTTAGTTGGAAAAGCTGTTGCAGAGCTGTGTCAGCTTTTCCATGGAAACAGCCCCGCCTCTGCTCCAGGGCTCAGAGCTGTGGGGAGCACTGGGAATTGGGGCAGAATGGGAATTTCTGGGAGCTCTGATGGATCAGGAAAACTCCAGGGAAAGGAATATTTAAACCTGGAACGGGAAAGGCACAGAGAGGGCAAAACTCCCCTTTCCCTCCTGGTGTTCCCAGGCTGAGCTGAGATTCCCTTTTCCTTCTCATCCCTGCCCAAGGAACGGTGCTGGAGCTGCCATGGGATACCTGGAGCTTCCACCCCTGCTGCAATCCATGGGAAGCAGTCAAAAGGAAAAGGAAAAAAGGAAAAGGAAAAGGAAAAAAGGAAAAGGAAAAGGAAAAGGAAAAGGAAAAAAGGAAAAGGAAAAGGAAAAGGAAAAGGAAAAGGAAAAGGAAAAGGAAAAGGATGAAAAGGAGGAAAAGGAGGAAAAGGAGGAAAAGGAGGAAAAGAAGGAAAAGGAGGAAAAGGAAGAAAAGGAAAAGGATGAAAAGGAAAAGGAAAAGGAAGAAAAGGAAGAAAATGAAAAGGAATGGGAAAATTAAATTCAGAGCCCAAAGCGCCTTTAAATAAATCCCCGAAGTGTTTTTCCCAAGAAAGTGACCGAGGGTATGGAGTGTGGGCATGAAAACCATGGAATTTTGGAATGGTTTGGGTTGGGAGGGCCCTTCCAGCTGATCCAGGTCCATGGGCAGGGACAATTCCCACCAGGCCAGGCTGCTCCAAACCCACCCAGCCTGGCCTGGGACACTCACAGGGATCCAGGGGCAGCCCCAGCTGCTCTGGGAAATCCATCCCAGCCCCTCCCAGGGAAAAGCTCCTTCCCCATATCCCATCCACATCTCCCCTCTTTCACCTCAAAGCCATTCCTGCTTTTCCAGCTCATGCTGGAAATACAGAAATGCACAAATCCCAGAGATTTTATTGTGGCTTCGTTGTTTCCTTTTTTTTCCCTTTCTCCTGCTTAAAAAGATGCCGAAAACTCGCAAAGAAAAATTCTTTCCATGTGATCCCAGCACTTTCCCTCTTGGCTGGAACTCTGGATGTGGTTTTGGGTTCTGTGGTGGAGTTTTTTTTTCATCCTTTTTTTTTTTTTTAAATCCCAATTTTTTTTTTTTTCATTTTTATTTCCATCCCTGGGAGAGGCCCTGCAGAATTCCAGCCTGGCAGCGAATCCTGAAGAAACTGAGCGGGACAAAGGCTCAGGAGCCCGGCACAAGTTGGTGCAAGCAAAGAAAACCAGGGGAAAAATTCCTTTTGCCAAGGTTTCCTAAGGATCCAGGCTGACTTTCTGTGTTTCTCTTGGATCCCAGCACGGGAGCTGCAGCCTGGCTGGAGAGCTGCAGCAGCAGCAGCTGAGGAACAGCGAGGGAAGGGAAATCCAGGGATTCTGAGGGACCAGGTGAGTTCCAGGGATCGGGATAAAGGGATGGGATCCCCCGTGGGAGCAGAGCATTCCCACCCTGCTGGGAGATTCCTTGGGAAAAGCAGGAATGAGGGGGCTGGGGAGTGCTGGGCTGGTTGGATTTATCCCAATTCAAATTCCCTGCCCCGTTATCCACCCCGCACACCCCGGGACGGGATGGGGATGGATCCGCCGTGCCCGCGGGACACAGGGCAGGGAGGAGCCGCTTCCCGGAGCCTCCACAGGCCTGGAAGCTTCCAGGGAATTCTCTCTTTGGAACGCGCTGCTCCCTCGAATTCCTCCAGGGAATTCTCTTTTCCATCCCTTTGGAATCTGCTGCTCCCTCGAATTCCTCCAGGGAATTCTCTTTTCCATCCCTTTGGAATCTGCTGCTCCCTCGAATTCCTCCAGGGAATTCTCTTTTCCAGCCCTTTGGAATGCTCTGCTCGCTCCGGGATGGGAGCGTGGCCGGGCGGGATCCGGGCACCGCATCCTGGGGGGAAAATCCCACCCGGGACCCTCTGCAGGGACAACCCCCGAATTCCCGCTGAATTCCCGAATCCCGGGAAAGCTGCTTTTCCATCGGGAAGGGTGAAGGAGGGATCGGTGCCGGCCGCTTCCATCAGGGGGGTTTGTCCTGCGGGAGAAGCTGCCCTGGGAATGACTTTTACTGTAATTCCTGCTGAATCACCGCCTGGGCTGCCTCGGGAGCCGGGAATTCTGCCAGGGAGCCGCCCAGCCTGGAGCAGGGACAATTCCAGGGCACTGCGGGAATCAGAGGTGCAGGCAGGGACACGGGGAAGGAGAGAGGGAAGAGCTGTTCCCTCGGGAATCGGGAATCCTCCTGCTCCCTGTCCGTGTTCCTTTGGGAATCACAAACCTCGTCCTGCTCCCTGTCCCATTGCAGGGTGGAATCCTGGGATGAAGAGAAGGAAAAAGGGAAAATTTGTTCCCTTGGGAATCACGAACCTCCTCCTGCTAGGGCAGGATGGAACCTTGGGAATTTGCAGGAATCCAGGGAATGTTTCCCTCCAGGCACAGCCTCTCCTCCTGCAGCACCCCCGTGGAATTGTGTTAAATCCATTCAATCCCCCCGGGTTGCAGGGATATTTCCTTGGGAACCTGGTTTCTTCCCATTCCTGGGGAATTCCAGGTGAATTCCCAGCAGGGGAGCACCCCAGTGGTTGCTCTCAGGGCTGGCTCCTCCCAGGATGGAGGAATTCAGGGAATCACCCCCACCGGAAACAGGCCCAGGCTAAAAAAACATCAGAAAATTTAAAATAAACTGGATAATTGGAAAAGAGCTGTGAATTCCCAGGCAAACGTTCACCCAGGCACTGCAAATCCAGCTGCAGCTCCACTCCTGGATCTCTCCATGGCTGGATCCCATTTTTCCCTGCGTTCCTGCCTCTCTCACAGCTCCAGCAGCACGTCCAGCCCCTCTTCTCCATCAGGCCAGGCTTGGATAAACACCCGGGCCAAGGACCTCGCTCATCCTCCAGCCACGACAGGCTGTGGGAATTCCTAACCCTCTTCCTTTTTGGGATGCAAATATTCCTGCCTGGGAGTTCTCAAATCACTTCTGCCACAGCCCAGCTCCTGCAGGACCTCCGGGATATTTTGTCCGGCAGGAGCTCAGCACGGAACCCAGCAGCATTTTCCTTGGAAAAATCACAAAATCCTCCACTGCTTTGGGCTTTTCCACAAGGAGCTGCCCACTAAGAAATTTTAGATCCTCCAGGGATAGAAAATAAAACAAATTCCGGGGAAATCCTTTCCAAGAGGAAGCGCGGTGCTGAACAATCCCAGCCCTGAGGATGCCTCGTTTCCTGCTGCTCCCGATCCAAGGAGCTCCGGAGCCGTGAGGAGATTGAGGAGATTCAGGAGAGGAAATCAAAGGTAAAAAGGCGCAACTGGAATATTTTCCATATTTCTGGAATGGTGCTGGTCTTCAGAGCTGGCACATCTGTGAGTTTTCCATCACGGTTTTGGGTTTAACTGAGGGGTTTTAATCAAGGTTTGTCCTAAATTAAAAGGGGTGGTGCCTGGTGTTGTCCATGAATTTAAAGCAAGGATAGTCATGGATTTCTTTTCCAAGTGGAGCCCTAGGAATAACCCTAGGAAGGAAAACATCAGCAGGAATTCAGAGTGTGGCTCAGGAAGTCCTGGAATTCCTGAGGTTGGGAAAGCCCTCCAAGACCATCAAGTCCATCCTGGGCTGTTTTTCAGGATTTTCTGCCCCTTTAATCTTCCTGTGTTTCTATTCCCAGTTGGAAACTCAAAGATGGCTTTAAAAAGGATTTAATTACATGGAATTCAAGCAATGGATGCTGATGGAAAAGGGGGCTTGATCCCTCCTCCAGCTGCTACTGGAATGAGGTACAATTACAATTGTACAAATCCAAAGGTATTTCCAGTCCTGATGGATTTCAGGAAAGAGCATTCCCTGCTCTCAGAGGCAAAGTCATTATTTTCCTGCTAATAAGGATTTCTTGGATTTCCAAGAAGCTGGAACGGTGTGAGTGACACTTCTTTTGCAGCAGGGAAGGATGGGAAGAAAACATTTCCCAGGAATGCTGGTCCAGTCCCACTCCTGACAAATTTATCCTCCTTTTTTCCTCCCCTGGCTCATTTTGCTCCCAGGGAAGCAGCTCCAAGGCTGGAAGTTCTCCTCTGGATGTCCATGGAATGAAATCCATGAAATCCATGAATCCTGGATTTCCGATGGAATCCAGGCCATCCAGCACCCCCTTCCCAACCTATTCCAGGAATTCCAGCTGGTGGAAGAGGAGCCATTCCCAGCCCAGGGTCAGCCCGAGTCCATCTCGCTAATTGGGCTTTGGAGAAGATCCCCGGAGGCATCGATCCAAGAAATCTGCCCTGGATGAGGCTGCACTGCAATCAGTGCAATGACACCAATTACACATGGAATGGGAACGAGTGGCCAATCTCCAGCTCCAATCCTTCCCTGGGAACAGGTCAGTGAGGAGCCAGAGAAAATTCCTCCTCTTTTCGCCTGTTCCTAGGGAAGGATTGAGCTGAATCTGGGAGAAATCCAGGGGAAAAATGCCTCAGATGGAGAGATGGAGATGGATGGAGAAAAAAGAGGAATTTTTGCCCTGGGTTTCTCCCAGAATCAGTTCCAATTTTCCTTAGGAACAGGTCAATGATGAGCCAGAGAAAATTCCTCTTTTTCTGAATGTGAGGCATTTTTTTCCCCTGGATTTCTCCCAGTATGAGCTCCAATCCCTCCCAAAGAACAGGCAAAAAGAAGAGGAATTTTCTCCTTGGATTTCTCCCACGATCAGCTCAAATCTTTCCTTAGGAACAGATCCAGGATAAGCCAGAGAAAATTCCTCTATTTTCCCTATCTGCAATATTTTCTCCCCAGATCTCTCCCAGCATCCAGAACCTTTGGAGCTCACCAGGAGCAGATGAAAATCTAACCAAGGATTCCTAAACCCCCGGGGTTTGTGCCAAGCAAATCCAGCTTCGTCCAGTTTGGTGCAGCTCTTTGGGTTTTGATTCCACACACGGAAAAATCAAACTGGAAAATACACACAGGAATTCCAAGAATATGGGAATGGATAAACCATGGAAAGAAGTCACCAGCAAGAGGCTGCCAGAGAACATTAAAAGAGAGAAATGCTTTTGATTTCTTTTGGGTTTGGTATTCTTCTGGGCTTTTCCTCCCCCCCAAAAAAAATCAGCTTTTGGCTCTATATTTTGAAAAAATTCCACATTTTGCCCTTCATTTTCAATTTTTTGGGATACTGAAGCACCAAACAAGCCAACAGAGCATCACTTTTGTCTTTTCCCTAGAAATTTCCCATAGCGGTCGCTCCAAGAGCTTTTCCAGCAGAGCTTCTCCTCCCAGCAGGTTTTGTTTGGCTTGGGATTTTTCCCCCCCCCGTCCTTTTGTTGACCTGGTGTCTCTCAGCAGCTGTCACAGGTAATGCCAGCCAGGAATCGCCTTTTCCAGCGCTCCGAGGGTCACCATTCCCACCTGGAGTCTCCCGGCGCCACTCCAGGACCCGTTAATCATTAACCCCAAGGAAAGCACTCGCCAGCTGGCCCTGATCGGGATCGCCCCGTTAATGGTTTGTGTTCCCTCTCCTCCCCAGCTGCTCCCCAGGGAGGATGAGCTCCGTGATCCTGCTGCTGCTGCTGCTGCTGCTTCCCGCCGGGAATGCCGGCTCCCAGGAGGAGCAGGCGCTGCCCAGGCGGCGCCTGGCGTGCGTGAGGTGCTGCGGGCCCTCGGAGCAGCCCGTCTCCATCTTCTCCCAAAGGTCTGCCAGGATGAGCGCCCACCCCCAATATTCCCTGCCCAAAATCCAGCCCACCATCGACATCACCATCCTCAAAGGTGGGTGAAGCTCGCTGCCCGGCCTTCTCCTTGCTGCTCTTCCTTGCTGCTTCCCTATGGAAAAATTCAGATCAAAATTCAAGAACGAGGGCAAGGGGTGGCTAAAAGTGCCCAAAATCAGGTTGTGCCCAAAGTGCCCAAAATGAGGTTAAGGGGTGCCCAAAATGTGGTTGTGCCCAAAGGTGCACGAAATAAGGTCAAGGGGTGCCCAAATGTGGCCCAAAGTGCCAAAACAAGGTCAAAGGGTGTCCAAAATGTGTTTGTGCCCAAAAGTGTCCAAAATGGGGTTAAGGTGTGCCCAAATGTGCCTCAAAGTACCAAACTAAGGTCAAGGGGTGTCCAAAAATGTGCCCAAGCAAAGGTCAAGGGGTGCCCAAAAGGTTGTCATGCCCAAAATGTGTCCAAAACAAGGTCAAGGGTTGCCCAAAATGTGGTGGTGCCCAAATGTGCCCAAAGCCAGGTTAAGGGATGCCCCAAATATGGTTGTGCCCAAAACAGGGTCAAGGGGCACCCAAAACAAGGTCAAGATGTGCCCAAATTGTGCCCAAAGGTCAAAGGGTGCCCAAAAGGTTGTCACACCCAAAATGTGTCCAAAACAAGGTCAAGGGGTCCCCAACATGGCCCAAAGTTAATCCTTGTGGGAATTGGGAAGGTGCTTATTATATCTGACCATGGATTAATCCTTCTGAGAACTGGGCAGCTGCTGATATCTGATGGATATTCCTGCGTTAATCCCTCTGGGAATTGGGAAGCTGCTGATACCTGATTGATATTCCTGGGTTAATCCTTCAGAGGAATGGGAAAGTGGTGATGTCTGACCATGGATTAATCCTTCTGGGAATTGGGAAGGTGCTGATATCCCTGATATTCCTGGGTTAATCCTTCTGGGAATTGGGAAGGTGCTGATATCTGATTGATATTCCCAGATTAATCCTTCTGGAAACTGGGCAGCTGCTGATATCTGATTGATATTCCTGGGTTAATCCTTCTGGGAATTGGGAAGGTGTTATCTGACCATGGATTAATCCTTCTGGGCATTGGGAAGGTGCTGATATCCGATTGATATTCCTGGGTTAATCCTTCAGAGGAATGGGCAACTGCTGATATCTGATTGATGTTCCCAGATTAATCCTTCTGGGTATTGGGAAGCTGCTGATATCTGACCATGGATTAATCCTTTTGAGGATTGGGAAGGTGCTGAAATCTGACCATGGGTTAATCCTTCAGAGGAATAGGAAGGTGCTGATGTCTGACCATGGGTTAATCCTTCTGGGTACTGGGAAGCTGCTGTTACCTGACCAATACTCCCAGGCTGGGCAAACGCCCCAGCAGCTCCCCTGCTGCCTGTCTCCGGGCCATTCCCACCACCTGACCTGCCCATCCTTATGTTTTCCCTCTTTCCCCCACCCTGGCAGGCGAGAAGGGTGAGATGGGCGAGCGGGGGCTCCCCGGGGCGGCGGGGAAGGCGGGAGAGCGCGGATCCCGTGGGCTGAGCGGCCGCAAGGGCCAGAAGGGCCAGCCTGGCCCCCAGGGCCACCCCTGCAAGCAGCTCTTCGCCGCCTTCTCCGTGGGCCGCCGCAAGCCCCTGCACAGCTCCGACTACTTCCAGCACGTCACCTTCGACACGGAGCTCGTCAACCTCTACCAGCACTTCAACATGTTCTCCGGGAAGTTCTTCTGCTACGTGCCCGGCGTTTACTACTTCAGCCTCAACGTGCACACCTGGAATTTCAAGGAGACCTACGTGCACCTGATGAGGAACGAGCAGGCCGTGGCCATCCTGTACGCCCAGCCCAGCGACAGGAGCATCATGCAGAGCCAGAGCCTGATGCTGGATCTGCAGGAAGGGGATGAGGTTTGGGTCAGGATGTTCAAGAGGGAGAGGGAAAACGCCATTTACAGTGAGGAGTCGGATCTTTACATCATCTTCAACGGGCACCTGATCAAACCCGCCCTGGAGTAGGAGCTCCTTGGCTCCAGGGAAAAGCTTTGGGCCATCCAGCAGTGTCTTCCACCTAAAAGTGCATCTCGGATTCCATCTGGAATGGTTGTGGCCCTGGAAGTGTTGTTCTCCCACATCTGTGTGGCTCCAAGCCACACAAGAATTCCAGAAGGTTCCCAGCTCCCTTTGTGGCCCCTCAGGAGCATCCCTGGAGTTTGTCCAATTGACAGCAAAAATTTCCCTTCTTTCTCTGCATCTCCCATTCCATTTGGAATATTTGCAGCCCTTGGAAGGGTGGTTTTTCCGCCCATTTATGGATGGAGGGAACTGTTCCAACTGCACCAAAATTCCAAGTTTTCCGACTCTCTGTGTAGCTCCTCGGGAGCATCCCTGAAGGGTTGCAAAGTTAGCAGCAAAAATTTCTCTTCTTTACCCTGCATCTCCCATTCCATTTGGAATATTTGCAGCCCTTGGAAGGGTGGGTTTCCACCCCTGTGTGGACAAAGGTGGCTGTTCCACCTGCACAAAAATTCCAGAAGGTTCCCTGGTCCCTGTAAAGACCCTCAGGAACATCCCTGAAGAGTTTGCCAAGCTGACAGCAAAACTTCCACCTTGCCCTGCATCTCCTGTTCCATTTGGAATATTTGGGGTGGATTATATATTTGGAATATTTGGAATAAATAAGGGCGGTTTTCAATCCCTTTGTGGATGGAGGGAACTGCTCCACCTGCACAAAAATTCCAGAAGATTCCCAGCTCCCTGTATAACCCCTCAGGAACATCCCCAAAATTTTGCCAAGTTGGCAGCAGGATTTCCCTCCTTTGCTGTGCTTTAGATAGGGAATTATAGTAATTAGGATATAATTACGATAAAATAATTATCCTTAAGGACCAGAGCGATTATCCAGGTGCTAATTAAGGAATTTTTTTTATTCCTGCAAAAATCTCAGTGAATAAGAGCCATCCCCCTCAGCAGCACCACCTTGGCTCCTCTCAGGCAGGAATTTTGGCATTAAAATCAATATTTTGCACAGGAATTAATCCCAAATTCCAGTTTGGTTCCATTCTGTGTCATATTCCATGGTTCCAGCAGAATGGTGGAATTAAAGCAATAACAGCAGATGGATTCAGGAAGGCTTTTCCAGGGAAACAGAGCTTGGTACAACCTCAAGCTCCAGAGAAAAACTTCCCAGAAGAACATCCAGCCTGCCTGGGAATGGACAAAATGCTGGGAATTTGGGAGTTGGCAAGCTGGGATTTCAGGCTCTGCTCCCATCTGGACATTCCCATTCTGGAGCACAATCATTTCTGGGAAATGGAGGGAAAACTGGAAAGAAAAAGGGGGGATTTGTTGTTAGTTTTTTTTGGTTTTGTTTTGTTTGTTTTTTGTTGTTGTTGTTGTTATTTTTTAGGATTTGGGTTTTTTCCTCAGAAATTACCATCTTGGAGCACCATCATTTCTGGAAAATGGAAGAAAAATGGGAAGAAAAAAGATTTTTTCTTCAAGCAGTGATTTTTTGGGGATTTGGGGTTTTTCCCTAAAAAAATTGTGGATAGAACCATGGTGCATGCAGCAAAACCCCATCATTTTATCCCATTCATTCTTTTCATTTTTCCCAGTCTCTTGTTTGCTTCCCAAACCTTTCATACAAAGAATCCAGGGAAATTCTTGCCAGGAAAATGCTTCCATGGATCTCACCTTCCCCAGCTTTGGGAAAAGTAGCTGAAATAAAGATTTTGCTTTCAGTACCTTGGGTTGTTTCTCTCTTTTCCATAAGTTTTTCCATAAGTTTTTCCACATTCCCGAGCTAAAAGCACCACACTGACCCAGGAAAAGTCTCTGGGGGCAATTTTAGCTCCTTTAATACAAAGAATCCCCAACAGGAATCTGTCACCAACTCCTTTTCCTCTAAATCAATCCCAAATCTTCAAGATCTCCTAATTTTCCTGAAAACAGGGACTTTTAAGTAGAAAATTCCAGATAAAAATGGATCCCAAACCTTGAAACCTCGAGTGTGCTCCTGCTTCCCTCAACCTGAATCTTGAAAAGGAAACCTGGGGAATTTCCATGATTTTAAAGCCACACTGGAGAGCTCCTCATCTTTTCCCCTCCTTTTCCTACTTCTAAATCCTCCCTGTCCCATCCCTGGGTTGGGAATTCCCAGGAGCTCTGTGGTGGAGCAGGAGCATTCCCAGCTGGTCTGGAATTCCCCATTCCACATCCAGCAGTTTTCCCACAATTTTGTCTCATTCCCGTCTCCCGTTTGCTGCACTGATTAAAATTACAATTAAGAATTCCCTGATTATTGCCAGGGCTGGTTAAAACCCCACCCAGAACTTTTTCAATCCACAGAATTCCAGAGAAGTCCCTTTCTCCTGGGAAGCAGCAAAAAATCCATCGTTTTTATCCCTGAATAAACTCATCTCCAGGGGAGATATTTGGATTTTGGAGCTCTCATGACTCATCCCAGTGCCAGGAGCAGGGGAATCATCAAATCCACATTGATTCCAGGGGCACAATGACCTTTCCAAGCACCCAAAGGGATCCACAGAATCCAAATGATCCCTAATGGCCTAAAAACCACCGGGAATCTCAACCTGCCGGGGTTTTGGGGGAAAACTGGGATATGTCAAAGCTGAATGTTCCCACTGCCACATTTTAAATCACTTTTCCAGGGCTGGACACACCTTTTGGGAAGGGCTGTCCCTAAAATCCAACTTAAACCTCCCCTGCTCCGCTTGTTGAGCTCCCTCTACCCTGGGAATGCCAAAATCCCTCATTCCCATCTCCTCCCAGCCTGTTTTGAGGATAAAGAGGGAGATCCTGAAATCTGCATCCATTCCAGGGGCAAAACCCAGAGGGTGCCCACAGGATCCAGATGGCCTAAAATCCACCAGGAACCTCAGCCTGCTGAGGTTTTTTTGGGAATTAATTGGAACCTATAAAAGCTGAATGTCCAAAGATTTTCCCACTTCCACCTTTTCCAGGGCTGGGGTCCCTAAACCCCAAGTTAAACCTCCTCTGCTCTGTCTTGTTCTGCTCCCTCCATCCCAGGAATGCCACAACCCCTCGTTCCCATCTCCTCCTCTTTGTTTTGGGGACAAAGAGCCTGTTTGGGTGTGGTTCCATCCCTCTGGATGGATTTTTCTCAGGAATAACAACAGGAACCGGGTGCCTTGGGCAAACTCTTCCCTTCCTCTCCAGGAGGAAACTTTGGATTTACAACAGGAACGGTGAGATAACATCGAGGCTGATAAGGAAACCAGGCAACAAATCAGGCTAATGGATTGCCTCTGGATGAGTGGAATGGGATTTAATGGCTCCAGCAAGGATCTATCCCACCCCAAGGATTGGGAGAAAATGCAGGAGATGGAAGGGGAAAGTGGGCAAACAAACAGAGAGCGCTTCCAAGCCAGGGAGCAATCCTGGCTAAAAGCTCCAGGATTGAGACTTTGGCCTTCCACACCCTCCCTGCAGGCTGGGAATGGCAATTCCCAATCATTAGACAGGCTGGGAATGGCAATTCCCAATCCTGGACAGGCTGGGAATGGCAATTCCCAATCATTAGACAGGTTGGGAATGGCAATTCTCAAATCCAGAACAGGCTGGGAATGGCAATTCCCAAACCCTGACCAGGCTGGGAATGGCAATTCCCAATCCTAGAACAGGCTGGGAATGGGAATTCCCAACCCCTAGACAGGCTGGGAATGGCAATTCCCAAACCCATGACAAGCTGGGAATGGCAATTCCCAAACCCAGAACAGGCTGGGAATGGCAATTCCCAAACCCTGGATAGGCTGGGAATGGGAATTCCCAAACCCTGGGCAGTCTGGGAATCTCAATTCCCAAAGCCAGGACAGGCTGGAATCTCCATCCTTCCCTGGAATGAGAGGTGGGATTCATTTGGGGGGTTCCCTGTCCTTGCTCCCTGCCCTGTTCCTGTAAATCCTGAGGATTCCTCATTCTCCTCCTGATTTTCCAGAGTGGTTTTATTTTTCCTGGCAAGATCCAGGCAGCAGCACCCGGAAAATCTGTGTGTTTTCTCTGCCCTCAGCACCTTTTCCTTGCTTAATTTTGGGAGATTTCCTGTTCTCTCCCAGGGTTTTCCAGTAAAATCCCTGGGATTCAGATGGGGCAGCGCCTTCCTGTGGGGAAAACTCAGGATTTGTGTCCTTGCAGGGCTGGATTTGGCCCCAGCAGGGATGTGGGAAGAGCTTCATCCCCTCGGGAATGGGCAAGCAGGGAGGATGAGCTGGATCCCTGGGATGAGGAGGGATTTGCTTCCCTGTTCCCAAAGCTGTGGATGTTTCTCCCCCCAGCTGCATTTGTATTCCAGCCAAAAGCTGCTGCAGAGATTTGGGCACCCAACAACTCCTGCCAGACATGGGGAATGACAGCCTAATGCTATTTCCAGGGACAATCACATTAAAATCCAAGGAATTGTTTCTTTCTCTGGATTGTTCTAGAAGCAAATCCCCCTCTCTGCTGGCTCCAGGCTGGAATGCTTCAATCCCAGCCACCCCAAGGCCATTTCAGGAGTGAAATTCCACATGCAGGAAACTGAGGAATTGCCACTGGATTTGGGGTTTTGCTGATCCAAAACCCAGCACAGAGCCTGTGAATTCCCAGGGGATCACATTTGGAATCATCTCCCTTTTTCCAGGCAAGGAAGAATCCAAAAAAAATTCCTCCACCAGATCATTTCTCCCTGTTTTTCTGTGTTTTCATCCCTTTTAAGTCAGAATCCTGAATTTTTCCAGGATGGAAAAGACACCTGGGCAGGGATGGGCTCAGTGCTGCCAGAGATCTTTTCCCACCTCAGTGATCCTGTGATTCCAGGGATGCAGAACCCTCCATTCCCATTCCCTCTGCCTGTGGGGCCCAGCTCAGCTCCCAGGTTTTCATCAGGTCAGAAATCCACGGATCTGCTTTTCCCCCCCTGAAAATGTGCTGGAAAAATCCAAACACCATCGAGTGCCGTGAATTAATTCCATGGAAATGCCTCTGATTCCTGTCAGGAAATAAAAGAATTCCAAGTGTGGGATGGGGGCTGTCAGCCCTGTCTGGCACCCGGCATATGGGGCTGGGATCTGTGGAAAAACAGGACAGGGATGCAAACAGGATGCTCTCATTAATTCTGGGAATGCATAATTAATTAATTACCCTGCCCAGGGGAGCTGCTGTCACCACGGCTCCCGGAGCCAGCGCTTCTCCTCCTCTGGTGAAGCAGGAATTGTGCATGGGATTTGTGCTGCCTGCCTCTTGAAAACGGGAATTGTGCATGGGATTTGTGCTGCCTGCCTCTTGAAAACGGGAATTGTGCATGGGATTTGTGCTGCCTGGCTCTTGGAGCAGGAATTGTGCATGGGATTTGTGCTCCTTGGTTTTTGGAAGCAGGAATTGTGCATGGGATTTGTCCTGCCTGGCTCTGTTGCTCCTCCTGGATGCAGGAATTGTGCCCAGGATTGCTGCCCCATCCCTGGAAGTGCCCAAGGCCAGAGCTTGGAGCATCCTGGGATAGTGGGAATAGTTCCTGCTCATGGCAGGGGTTGGAATGGGATGAACTTCAAATCCCTCCCAGTCCAGAGCATTCCATGATTCTTTGTTTTGCTAGGAAAAGCCAGGAATGTATGAATTCATTGAGGCCTTGGAGGGGCTTTTATCCTTTATATTTTCCCACCAGATTCTCCAGAGAAAACCGTGGTGGGATTCACCTCTGGAGCGGGGAGGGGAAAAGCCCCAAAATCTCCCTCTGGAATATGAAATAGGGATCCCCTGGAGCAGGGGAGCTGCAGTCCTGGATCTCCCATCCCAGAGGGATGCATCAGGATTACAAAGCCCAAATCCAGCCAGCAGAGGTGATCCATGGAGGGTGAAGGGAAAACTCTTCCCTGATAATTCCCAGGTCTGATCTGCACTTCCAGGCCTGGGCTGTGTTTGCATCCAGGGCCAAATCCCCACGGAAATTCCTCTGTTATCTCCCACCCCCAGAGGCCAGGATTGTTCATTCCCGGCTTTTTCCAAGGGCAGCTGCTCTTCCTGTTGGGAAATCACAGCAGGTTCATCCCAGGCTGAGGGAATGGGATCCATCCAATATTTGGGATGACTCCTGGCTTCAGGTCAGGAATGGGATCCAGGGCTTAAAGGCTCAGGAGAAGGGAGCCAGCAGGGACAGCTTCACCTGCTGTGACTTTCCAGGGAATGATGGGCAGATAGGGAGGATTAAGTGTGAAAGGGAGAGGGAACACAGAAACCCTGAGCGTCGCCCATCCCATGGCAACAGCGCTGGATTTCCATGGAGTTCTCCAAACAACACCCAAAGGGGAGGGAATGGAGGATCCAGGAACGCCAGGAGCTGGGTGAGGTGAGCAGCTGAGGCATTCCAGGTGGGAGAGGGGCTGGAGCTGGATGAAATATCCTGGGAATAAAGCTGGGAATGAAATCAGCCGCTCCTGCCTGGGCTGCAGCTCCAAGGAGCAGGGACTGGAAATTGGGATCTGTGGGATTTAAGGATGCTGCTGGTGGGTCAAGGCTGGGCCAGGATTTTGTGGCACAGGGAATGTCTGGATCCCAGGGATAATCCCAGCCCTGGAACCTCAGGGAACAGAGAGCTGGGAGTTTACCTGGGAGTTAAAGAGGGAAGGTGCAAAAACTCCGTGCGGGCCCTGTTCTTATTCCAACATCAATCCATTGATAAATCCCGGGATAAATTCCAAACCTCAGGCACTTTCCTGGGTTTTTCCTGCCCTTGGGGAGCAGCCAGGACAGATCCCAAAGCCAGAGGATTCCATGGTGACCCTGCTGAAACCCAGGAAGTGCCCAGTGAAGCCCATGGATCCCGATCCCCCTGCGATGCCCACCTGGAATCTGCCCTTTGGAATTGCTGTCTCCTAATGCCACTTGTCCAAACTGAATCCTTTATTTCCCCCCCTCAACTAAACCCATTTTTCATTAAATGAAAAGTGGATTCCTGAAGGAAGCTGCTCCTGTATTTTTTCCACACACCCTTCCTTCCCATCCTTTGGCATCCAGCAGCTGGAATTCCCTTTATTCCATGGATCTCATTGAATATTCATAGCTGGAGCCTGAACCAGAAATTCCAGTTTATTTTTTATTTATTATTTTATTTCGTTTTTATTCTACCCAAATGATTTTTCCACCTCCTGAAGGTCAGGTGGGCATCGGGCAAATTTTCCATGATCTTCCCGTGAGTGTTGTTTTTTATTTCCCAGCAGAGCAGAGCCAACATTTGGAATCCTTGGATGAATCAAAGGAAAAGCTGAATAAGCTGGAATTTGGAAGGATTGTCTGTCGAGGTATTAAAAATGTCACTCAGTCCCTGGGGCTGAGGGATTGGGGCTGGAATGTGTGGAGAGAAAAAAAAAAAAAAGGGATCTGGGGAGTGTCGGTGCTGTCTGGAGCTGCTGGGAAGGGCTGGCAGGGAGGACAGATCCTCCCTGGAATTTGTCAGTCTTTGTGGAAGGATGACATGTTTTGATGGGATGTGTGCAGGGACGTTGGCAGCTCAGCTGGCTCCTCAAAATTCCACTGCCAAGCTGCCAGGAGAAGCCCAGGAATGGCGTTTGGGATGCAGGGAAAAGCCAGCAGAGCTTCTTCCCAAGGCATAGAGCAGGGCTGAGGGAAGATTTGTTGGGGTGGGGAGGGAATCCCGTGGAGCAAAGGCTGGGTGGCGCTGGGAGGGATGATCTGCAGGAGCTGCTCCCAGAAAAAAATAATAAATCATTCCTTGGGCCAGGAAAAAAATAAAAATAACCCCTCCAAAGCAGCATTCCCATGGCACTGAATTCCCCAGGGAGCTGCTGGTTGGAAAGGGAATTTTCCTGGGAATTGGGGCTTTGAGAGCTTTCCTGAATTCGCTCCATAAATGTGATGGGTCGCAGCATTACCAATGGGAATGTTGGATGGGCTGGCTGGAATTTCTGTTTTCTGGGAATTGGGATCCCAATCCTGATCCAGGTGGTTGGGAAAAGAGGTGGGATCAGGCAGGTGGAAAACAAGGCCCAGGTTTATCCACCTCCTTTCCAGGGTCTGTTCCCTCCAGATAAAACTTCCCTTGGTTAATTGCAAGGATTTGATCCAACTCCATGGGAGGAGGGGACAAATGCTCTTTGCTCTACCCAAAACAGGGTTTAGCTCCTTCCCAGAAATCTGAATTTATTAAAATCCCTTTTTTTTTTTTTTTCCAAAGCAGATTTTCCTGCCCCAACCTTGAGCTTTCCAGTCATTTCCCACTCCAGAGATTCCAGGAAGGATCATTTCAGGTGGAAAACTGAGGGAATCACAGCCCAGCTCACAGCAAACCTACGGGAAAAGTTAATTTTATTAATTAATCAGCTAAACCTGGCTGTGCTGGGATTTGGAATGTGCTGTAGGGCAGGTGGGCACTGCCTGCTACTGGGAGAAACCTGGGAGTAAATTACTCATGGTGCCAGCCAGGCTCTGTGCTTGTGTCTCGGTGAGTTCCTGCCTTTGGGAATGTGAGGGTCACATCCAACAGAACAAATGGAATGATGGAATCATTAAAGTTGGGAAAAAACCCTCCAGGACTGAGGCACAAACTCCCCCTGGCAGCTGCACCAGTCAGGAGGATTGAGCTGGGTTTAATTTCTGAAAACGCAATTTTGAGTCCAGACTTACACCCAGAGGGGGTTGAGCTGGGTTTAGTGTCTGAAAACAGCTTTGGGTCCAGGCTTGCCCTCAGAACCAAGGAATGGACCCCAAATCTCCCCAGGAGCCCACGGCCCTCAGCGCTGGCATGGCCATAACGGGGTCACAGCACCGTTCATGGGGTGGGAGGGGGGAAATGGCATGGCTGCATTGAGATTCCTGTCCAGAATGTTTTCCTAATCTTGGGGTTTTTTTATCCTTTCTGGCTGTGTTTGAAGGGTTCCTGGCTGTTCTGGCTCCCTGGGATGGGTTAATGACAGGAAAACAAAGCAAAGGCAGCACCCAGCACATCAGAACCCATTTCCAGAGCAGTGCTGGTGCCTTTTTTGCATGAAACTCTGAAGAAATCTCATTTTCCTTTCAGAAATCCCCTTGAAGAATTCCCAAAGATCTCAGCTGAGCTGTTTGCTGCTCTGAGCTGATCCCAGCAGTGCAAAGCAGCCTTAAACCAAGCTTAACAAGGGAATTAGAACTGGCTTAGTGTTGTTTTGCATGGCTAGAGGGGTACAAAGCCTGGAAATCATTCCCTGGAGGACCCAAAGTAGTCCCAGGCATCAGATCCATCAGGACACCACCAGAGCTTGGCACTTCCAGCTGGGAAAAGCAGGGAAGAGCCCTCTGTGTACATTTCTGGGAGCTTCTGGGCCTCCACACTTTCCTTTTGCATGAACTGAGCTCTCCTTAAAGTCCCCCAAGTCCTCCAGGGGACTCTGCAGTGCCAGACCCTGCTCCATTTGATGTCCCCAGGTCCTCCAGGGGACTCTGCAGTGCCAGGCCATGCTCTCTTTGGTGTCCCCAGGTCCTCCAGGGGACTCTGCAGTGTCAGACCCTGCTCCATTTGAAGTCCCCAGGTCCTCCAGGAGACTCTGCAGTGCCAGGCCGTGCCCTCAGACCTTGCTGGTCTGCATGTGCCCGTTGAACTCCACGTTCCTCTGGGTCAGCATGGACTCCTGCAGGCGGCTGCTGTTCTCCTGCCTGTGCTCCACGGGCTCTCCATCCTCCGCTCCATCACCCTTCCGAAGGCAGAGAACCTTCTGGAAGCTCTGCTTGAAGTTGTCGGAGAGGAAGCCGTAGAGGATGGGGTTGGCACAGCTGTTGGCGTAGCTCAGCACCACCATGAAGAAGTAGAGCCCCTCGAGGACGGGGTCGGCGGGCAGGATGAGGATCAGGTTGACGATGTTCATGGTGTAGAAGGGCAGCCAGCAGAACACGAAGACCACTACGATGATCACCACCATCCTGGTGACCTTCCGCTCCGACCTGCGGCGCCGCGTGGAGCCCACGCGGATCCCCGAGGACTTCACCTTGACCACGATCAGCAGGTAGCACAGGCAGATGACCAGCAAGGGCCCGAAGAAGCCCAGCACCGAGGTGTAGATGATGAACGCCGCCGACCAGACGTTGACCGGCTCGGGCCAGTTCATGTTGCACGTCTGGAAATCCTCCTGCACGTCCGAGAAGATGATCACGGGCAGCACCACCAAGAAGGAGAAGGTCCAGACCGTGGCACTGATGAGCTTGGCCACCCTGGGGCGTCTCCACTTGGTGGATTTGATGGGGTGCACCACGGCCAGGTAGCGGTCCATGCTCATCACCGTCAGGCAGAAGATGCTGGTGAACTGGTTGATGCCGTCCACGGTCATCACCAGGCGGCAGAGGAAGGAGCCGAAGGGCCAGTAGGAGATGGCGTTTTGGGTGGCCAGGAAGGGCAGGCCCAGCATGAAGAGCACGTCGGCCACGGCCAGGTTGAGGATGTAGATGTTGGTGACCGTTTTCATCTTGGCGTGGCGCAGCACCACGTAGATGACCAGGGCGTTGCCGCTGAGCCCCAGGGCGCACACCAGCAGGTAGCAGATGGGAATGAGCACCTTGTGGATGTACTGGAACGGCGGCGGCGCCGGCAGCGTCGCGTTCTCCGTCCCGTTGGGCAGCAGGGAGGAGTTGGCCTGGCCGGGAGCGGCCTCCATGCTGAACGTGCTGGAGAAGTACAGAGGATCCATGGCTTTTGTGTTTTGTTTTCTCTCTCCGTGGTTTTTTTCCCCCTCTTAGGAGAGATTAAACTTCACGGGCATCTTGTTCCTAGAAGGAAAATTCGAAATGTGAAATGTCAAAATAATAATAAAATAATAAAAAATTTAAAAATTATAAACTTAAAAAAAATTTAAAAATAATAAAAATAAAAATAAAAATAAAAATAAAAATAAAAATAAAACATAAAACAAAAATAAAAATAAAAATAATATAAAATAATAAAATATTATTTATAAAAATAATAAAATATAAAAAATTTAAAAATTATAAAATAAAAAAAAATTTAAAATAATACAAATAAAAATAAAAATAAAAATAAAAATAAAAATAAAATTAAAATTAAAATTAAAATTAAAATTAAAATTAAAATTAAATAAAAGTATAAATATAAAATAAAAATAAGAATAAAAATAAAAATAAAACTTAAAATTAAAATAAAACTTAAACTTAAACTTAAAATTAAAATTGAAATTGAAATTAAAATTAAATAAAAGTATAAATATAAAATAAAAATAAGAATAAGAATAAAAATAAAAATGATTTAAAAATTTAAAAAATTTAAAAAATTTAAAAAATTTTTTAAAAAATTCAAAAACTCAAGGAAAAGAGAGACAGGACTTTTATGAACTGGACTTCTACAATCACTTCCGTTTTCTCTTCTGTTCAGGATTTGGGGTTGGGTTATTCAGCCAGGGAGGAGGATGGGATCAATTCCCAACAAAGGAATTGCACAATGGGAGAATCCCCGTGCTCATCCCAGCAGATCCCAGGTTCTGTTTCATTTTCACAGGATCCAGGGCTGGGTGCAGCTGTGATGGATTTTTCCCTGTGAGGGTGGAGAGGCTCTGGAATAGAATTCCCAGAGAAGCTGGGGCTGCCCCTGGGTCCCTGGAACTGTCCAAGGCTGGGCTGGACAGGGCTTGGAGCACCCTGGGATAGTGGAAGCAACTGGGATCAGGGGAGGAAGCAAAACTTTCCATAACAATGGAAAATCCTTGGAAAAAAAATCCCTGAGCTCCGAGACAGAAAGGGTCACGTCTGAGATCTTCCCCACCAGGTCAGGGTGTGTGCACAGAGAAGGGAAGGAATAAACTCCTTTTTCCCACCTCTCAATATTATTTTTTGTGTTCCCACATCCTCTCCTTTCACCCTGAACTGTTTTTTATCCCCAAAATCCCTTTTTTCCTGCAGGAAATCCAAGCTGCAGTAGGGCAGCTCCAGGACAGCTGAGCAGATTTGAAGCTGGAATAAATTTTACCAACCATCCTGAAAAAGGTGGAGAATTTCCAACGCCCCTTTCCTGCGGCGAGCTCCATCCCCAGGAATATTTTTCCACCTTTTTGTCGGAGTGGGGTTCAATTTATCAGGTGGAGAAACTTAGAAACATCATTTAAAAAAATGGAGATTTAAAGCACCAAAAAAAAAAGGAGATTTAAAGCACCAAATCCCGGTGAAGGTGGAAGAAACACCCAGCAATTTTTGCTGCCATCACCTGACGATCAGATTCCCACAATAATCCGGGGGTTTGGGCCTGGAATCACAAACAGCCAGCCCACAGCGCTGGAAAAGCTCCTTGTATCCAGGAGCAATCTGAAACCACCTCCGTCCATGGCTGGGCTTTCTCCTGGGGTGAGAAAACCTGGGGGAGAGGAGGAGCCCCTGCATCTCCCGGGAGGAATCACAAATGTGCCGAGCTGCTTTGGGAATGTGCAGATGGGGAGTAGGTGTCTCACGTGGCCGGGTGGAGATGCACCGGGGAAATGGGGAGTGCAGGGAGAGCTGAGGGAGCTGCTGGAGCTCCAGAGGGTGGGGATGGGGCAGGAGGAGCTGGGTGTGCTGCTGCTGGAATATTTGGGGTTCAGGTGTTGGGAGCATCCCTGCGATTCCCAAGGTCCCGCTGCAGGCAGAGCTCAGCCTGAGCTCTTCATAAATTAAACAGGAGCAGGTCAGAGGCTGGGTAAAGTAACACAGGGAAAAGTCCAGCTCTGTCTGAAAAAGTGGATTTTTAAATCCTGATCTTCAGCCTGGTTTGAAATCCTGAGCTGTAGCAAATCTCAGGTTATTTATGGGGGAATTCTGGGAGAAGCTGAATCTGGGACTCCTCATTCTCGGCTGGGAGGGGTTTGGAAATTCCCATTTTCCTGCTGTGACCCCACTGGGCTCGTTGAAGGGAAGGACAGGAAGGAAAAATACGTGGGATAGGACAGGCAGGGTTTATAAACTCATATCCATGGACCTGCATCCTTGGGATTGGGAATGTTCTTCCCAGACAAGCTCAGCACATCCAGGCTGGGCCCAAAAAGCCCAAATTTCCATCTGAGCCTGGGAAAACTTGGAAAGCACGGAAAGAAGCAGTGCTGGAACTCAGCAGGGAAGGTCAGGAGGGGCAGTCATGTGTGGCTCATCCTCTAAAACCTGGGAAAGGAAACCTTTTCCAAAGTGCCTTTTCCACAGCGCACATCCTTGGATGCAGGACTGGAGGAATTGCTCAGTTCAGTCCTGCTCCTTCCAGCAGCGTTGGAGCTCAGGCCTTGGAAAGAGGAGCTCTTTTCTTTGGATAATTCCCATTTCTTCTCCCCCTGGAGGAATCCTCCAGCCCCAAATCCCTGTTTGCAGAGAGCCTCGGGCTCTCCTAGCCATCCATGGGCGTTCCAGGGGATTTTCATGAAGGACTTGGGTGTACTTTCCATGGAGAGGTGAGGATTTTTTGGATTTTTTTTTTTTTGTGGATTTTTGGATTTTTTTTTTTTTTTTTTTTTTGTATTTTCCAACAGAGAGGAATTTCCAGGAATTCCCTCAGCAGCCAGACTTTTCCTGGAATTAGGGACGCTTTGTCACCTCTGTGTTTTGGGGCTCTCCCCGTGGGTTTGTGGGAATATTCACCTTCCCTCGGGATGTTTGTTCTGTGGGATGAACTGCACCACACCTCTGCTCTTTATTCCTGTCATTCTGAGCAGATTGGGAAGGGAATCCCAGAACCCTGGAATGCTTTGGGTCAGGAGGGACCTCCAAGCTCATCCATGAGCGCCTCCCATGATCCCAGGCTGCTCCAGCCTGGATGTGGACAATTCCAGGGATGCCCCAGTGCATTTCCTGAGGGGAAATCCATTTCTTAAGGCTCTGCTGCAAACCCTTCCAACTCTTCCCTGCTGTTCTCAGCACCAGGGAGGAATTTTCTCCACTGGACATCCCCCATTCCCAGGATTTGATGTCCCAAATTCCCCCAGATCTGCAAACCAAACTCAGATCCCCATCCCACATTTGCTTCCCTCAGCCCTTGCCTTGCAGCCACCAGAATTCTGGGATTTTTCCTGGAGAAAATAAAACCAAACATCTGCAAATCCATGTTTTCCTGGCTGCCTTGGAGGAGCACAGGGAATTTTCCCCCCTGTCCGGGTGACAATTTGTCCCTCACCAGCACGATTTGGCCTCAGCTCCTTTTGTCACCACGACCCTGAACCTCCACAAAGGGTGATTAAAGATGATGATTAAAGGCAATTAAGAAGCGCTGATTGATCCCTCATGGCCTTGTTTGGTGTTCTTAATTAAGGGATTAATAACAAACACGCCTCCGGGGGGGTTTTCTCTCATCCAGCTTTTTGTTCCCCTTTGATTTCCAAGCCCCCCACCCTGGGATTGTCCATAAATTCTGGGTTTTCTGCTTAAAATTGAGGAGGTGGGAATGCGGACCTGGAATAATCACTGACAGAATTCCAAGTTTTAACAGAGCACCATCCAGGAAAAAATCAGCATCCACAGCAGCTGAATATATCTCTGTCCTTGCTTCCCAAAAAAATTCAGGGAATAAATAGCAGAGGTGTTATGGTGCTAGAATTTCACATTTGTGAAAACTCCTAAATAAACCTGGGTGAAAAAAAACCCCAAGGATTAACAGAACAGCGACTGAAAAATCATCCCAACCTAAGGAAAAACAAACGTTTAAAATGGAATTAAAATTTTTAATTTGAAATTAAAAATGCCCAAGCAGATCAAGGCTGAAGTTTTCCCTGGGCTCAGGTCACAGCAGCAAAACAAAAATAACTCCATGGAGAACATTGCATGAGAGTGGGGCAGGGCTCGGGCAGGAATTGCAGGAATTAAACCTGATTTTCCAAGCTGGATTGGATCCTGCTGCCTGTTTGCCTCTGGAATCATCACTCTCTCATCCACGATAATTGCTGGGAATGGAATTACAGCACCAGCATGGCAGATTGCTGCTTCCAGCAGCAGGATAATTAGGGATAGCACAGACAGTGGGAATCCAGCCTTTTCCCACTGCCTTGGGAGGAGAAACACCCCGAGAAGTCTCCAGGAATCGTCTCCTGACAGCAGAGCTCCCATCCCCTGGGGCTGGCTGCCACAAATCCCTGGGCTTTTGACAATTTCATCATTTTCGTGGTTTGGAGCTGAGCGTCCATGACCCCAGAGAGCCCCTGGGGCCTCGCTCCGTGGGTTTGGGTGGATGGGGCAGGCAGGGCAGGGCAGCTCTGGGACAGCTCAGAAATCCCAGGAAAGCTGGGTGGGAGCAGCAGGGAAACGCAGCATCACCCCGAGAGCTGCCTCAGCTCTGAGGGATGGAAATGTTCTGTACAATGCAGCGGGGACACCTCGGCTTTCCCATCCCCACCACCTGGAGTTAAAAAAAAAACCCAAAGGAATCCATTCAGATTCTCCTGAAAAGGAATTTTCTCCTTGGACAAATTTTTGATGCTTCTCAGGGGGCGTTTGTTGCCCTGAAAAAAAAACAAATTATGGATTTTTCTCTGCTGAAAACAAAACTTTCCCACCTGAAATTGCTGCTCTGCTTCCACTCTCTGAATTGGGACTAAACCAATCAGCTGAACTACAAGCTCAACAACTTCTTCTCACTTTTAACCCTAAAAAAATCTTTTTAAATTGCGTATTTGGTGCCACTTTGTTACCCCTCAGCCCTTCCCAGGGTTTCCCAGAGCACCTGCTCTGAGAAGCTGCTCCTGTCTTTAGGAAAAAACAACTCATGAAAAAACCCATAAACACAAATCTTTGCTGAGTCCTTTCTTTTCTCCCCAAACACATTTCAGTCGTGCTCAGGGATTACTCACTCGGGCTGAGCTGCTCCTGCCACACCAACACTCACGGAAAGCAAAACTGCTGGGCTTGGTCCCAGGTTTAAGCTGGGTTTGGTCCTGGATTTAAACTAAGTTTGGTCCTGAATTTAAAATGGGTTTGGTCCTCGATTTAAAATGTTGGTGTTCTTTGTTAAAATGTTTGCTCCCGAATTTAAGGTGGGTCTGTTCCCAGATTTAAACTGGATTTGCTCCTGGATTTGAACTGGGTTTGCCTCCTGATTTAAGATGGGTTTGCTCCCGAATTTAAGGTGGGCTTGCTCTTGGATTTAAGGCAGGTTTGCTCCCAGATTTAAGATGGGTTTGCTACCAGATATAAACTGGGTTTGCTCCTGGATTTATGATGGGTTTTCTCCTGGATTTAAGATGGGTTTGGTCCCAGATTTAAACTGGGTTTGCTCCTGGATTTAAGATGGGTTTGGTCCCAGATTTAAACCGGGTTTGCTCCAAGATTTAAGGTGGGTTTGGTCCCAGACTTAAACCAGGTTTGCTCCCAGATTTAAACTGGGTTTGGTCCCAGATTTAAGGCTGGGTTTGGCCCCAGGTTTAAGATGGGTTTGGTCCCAGATTTAAGGCTGGGTTTGCTCCAGGCAGAGCAAGGTGTGCAGCTCCATCTCTGCTCCCGCACCGGGCAGTGGGGCTGTTTGGGTGGATCTCCCAAACCCGGCTCCAGCCCCAGCACATCCCAAACCCAGGGGGTTTTCCCCAAGGTTTCTGTTCCTCCTTCCCCTCTGCAATCCAGGGACACGCAGGGATTCCAGGGATATTCCAGGCGGGTGCAGGAGCTGATTCCAGGCTGGGGCTGCTCCCAGGCTGAGGCAGAGCAGGAACAGCCCCGGCCCTGCGGTGGAAGGAGCTCAGGAACAGCAACTCCGGGGGGAAATTCCAGGATTTGGGGTGTGTGGCTTTAGGCTCCATCCCACTCCAGCAGTGCAGCCCCACTGCAGCCACCGAGGCTGTCCCCAGGAGCTGGGGGTCCCTCAGGCGCCCCCAGACTGGTCCCAGCACCCCGGGAGCACCCGTGGGGTCTCACCCGGAGTCTCCTCTTCCCCAGAGCTACAAAAAGTCCCTGCTTGATCCCAAACCTGCTGAGCCCGGCTCTCTCTGAGCCCGGCTGTTCTTTCCCTGCTCTTCCATGCCAGGCTCTGGGCTCCAGGGCTGGGAGCTGCAGGGATCCAGCCCAGGGACAGCCGGAGCTGCTCCCAGCCCGGCCCCTCCTGACCGTCCCCATGTCACCTTGGCCCCCCCGATGTCACTTTGACCTTGACATCTCTGCCCGCTGTCGCCCCTGGAGCAGCCCCCAGCCCCTGCTCTCCCTGCCGTGTTTTATCCCAGGGCTCTGCTCTGTCCCTGAGCCCCGCCAGGGCTCTGTCACATCCCCCGGGTCACAGCGGCCCCAGGCTGTGCCTTCCGCGTCCCTTCCAGCCCCAAAGCCGCGCTCAGGCTGCTCCTGCTCCCAACGCGGCATCGTCCCCACGGCCGGGGGTCCCTCCCGGGCACTCCCAGCCAGGATTGTCACCCCGCTGCCCAGAGGGGTCCCTCCTTGTCATCCTCCCAGCCAGGATTGTCACCCCGCTGCTCAGAGGGGTTCCCCTTTGTCATCCTCACAGCCAGGATTGTCACCCCACTGCTCAGAGGGGTCCCTCCTTGTCATCCTCCCAGCCAGGATGGAATCACTCCTCTCTCCAGCACCAAATCCCCCCTCAAAAGGGCAAATTCGGTGTCTCCACAAGCGGGACCGACGGCTCCGGTGCCTCCTCTACCCCAGCGGGCTCCCCCGCCTGCCCCGTGCCCATCCTCCCCGCAGCGATCCCGGTTCCCGTTCCCGCATCCCGGCTCCCGTTCCCGGCTCCCGTTCCCGGTTCCCGTTCCCACATCCCGGCTCCCGTCCCCCCCATCCCGGCTCCCGTTCTCGGCTCCCGTTCCCGGCTCCCGTTCGCGCATCCCGGCTCCCGTTCCCGCATCCCGGCTCCCGTTCCCGGTTCCCGTTCCCGCATCCCGGCTCCCGTTCCCGGTTCCCGTTCCCGGCTCCGGTTCCCGGCTCCCGGCCGTGCTTACCGGCGGCTCCAGGGCTGCTCTCCAGGGCTGGAGCAGGAGGCGCCGCTCCCGCAGCCGCGCCGGGAGCGCTCCCCGCGCTGGCCGCTCCCCCGGGAGGAGCCACGGGGCTCGGAGGGGCCGGGGGTGCCGCAGCCCTGGGGCCGCCCCCTGCTCGCCAACTTGGGCTGGCAGCGGCTGCTGCGGGCAGCGGGAACGCTGCGCGGGGATGCTCTGCCCGCCGGTGCCACCTGCGAGTGCGTGTGTGCCACCTGCGAGTGTGTGTGTGCCACCTGTGAATGTGTGTGTGCCACCTGCGAGTGCGTGTGTGCCACCTGTGAGTGCATCACTCCCGCATCACTGTTACCCTATCCTCATCCCTGTCCCTTCATCCCCATCCCTGTTCCCCCATCCCTGTCCTCCCATCCCGGGCTGTCCTTACCCAGCTCTGCCTCTCCCGCAGCCCCGGGCTTGACCCGGAGGGGGAAGAGCCGCATTTCCCCTGCTCCAGCTCCTGTCCAGCCCCGAGAAATCCTCCAAAGCCTCCCGCAGGCTGGGACCGAGCCTTTCCCGACCCCCAAAGGCGGCAGCCGAGCCCGGGGCGCGTTTGGGGACAGCGGGAGGGCTCTGGCACCTGCGGGGCTCCGGTTCCACGGCCCCGTCCCTGGGCAGAAGGGGAGCCCGAGCGCCAAGGGCGCATCTCCATCATCCCTGCAGAACGGGGTCTCATGAGGGGAGGATTTCCTCCAGCTGGCTCCGAGTCAGGCCCTAAAATCGCTCCCTGGAGGGAAGATGGGGGCTGAGGATCCAGGCTGCGAGGGGAGCTCGATGTCGGATTTGCTCCCTCCTAAACTCCCCGGGACGCTGCTGGGCAGGAAAGGGCTGAAGGATTTGGGATTTGGAGTATTTTGCGATGCAACAAGTGAGATAAAAGTGAGGCAGAGCTCTCCCCCCTGCTCCCCGCACCCTCCCTGTGCTGTCACACATTCAAACATCGCTCCCAGCATCACCTCGAATGTTTTCTCCCCAATTTCTGAGCAGCCTGGGGGGCTCAGAGCAGCTCCGAGCTCAGCCCCTCCTCATCAGCATGCACAGAGCATCGCGCTCATAATAATGGATCTGATCTTAATCCTCTGTTGAGGCTTTTCAATTAGAGCCGGGTGCTTGAGTCAGACGTGTGAACACGGGGGAAAAAAAGCGAGGCAGAGCTGCTGCTGGCATGTCAGGCTGGAATTCAATCTGCTGATGTATTTATGGGCATGGGTTGCTAAACGCGAGCGAGACTCCAGCCTGCTCTCGCCATGACAATGGGAAGAGTCATCTGATAAAAATAGAATTTGGCATGATAAACAGCCAAGGAGAGGAGCTCCGCATCACCTGCTCTGCAAACACGCCCAGAAAATGCCCACAATTTATTGCCCAGCAATGATCCCGCCAGGAATGGCAGCTTGAAGCCAAATGGGGTTAATTTAAAGGAATTATCTTTATTTTATTAGAATTTATTGGCAATCTGTGCTAGGGAAAATGTTGCTGGATAAACACAGTGGTGCCTAAGTTGCCCTGAAGAAAGCAGTGCTTATCCTGTAAATAAACACTGGGAAAAGAGGAGTTTTACTGGGATCTGTGCAGGGAGACAGCAGGATTTGCCAAAGCTCTCAAGGCTGGTTAAATTCTTTACCCACTCGAGCCAACAGCGCCCTGTTGGGGCTGAATGGGGGGAACACAAAGCCTGGGAGAGCATTCCCTGCACTCCTGATTTCAGTGCCCAATTCCCCTGGGCAGAGGGCAAAGAGCAGAGAGAAAGGAGCTCCTGGCACCCGTGGGTGGCACAGAAACCTTTGGTGGCACAGGGGACAGGGCCCCACAGGCATGGGAGAGTTTATTTTCTTTTGAATTGTTCTGTGTCTCTCCTTTTGCTGGATGGATTATTTGATGATCCGCGTGCTCGTGGCATTTTTTACGATGACATTGCGGAGAGGAAGCAGAGCTGAGATGGAGATAAAAGCCTCAAAAATGAGGGATTTGGGTCGGTTCTGCTCTTTGTGCGTGTCCCCGTGGCCGTGAAGGACAATGGGATGCTGGGGCGTGTGGGGAAGAGCATTCCCAGCAGGAATGGGGTGACCCTGCCCCTCTGGGTGCTGTGCCCAGCCCTGGGTCCCAGCACAGGGGGGACAGGAGCTCCTGGAGGGATGTGAGGGTGAGGATGAGGAAGGGCCTGGAGCAGCTCCGTGCCCAGGGGAGGCTGAGGGGGCTGTTCAGCCTGGAGAGGAGCCCCAGCTGAGAGGGGCCCCAGCCCTGGGTGTCCCCGGGTGTCCCCAGGTGTCCCTGTGTGTTCCCATGGATCCCTGTGTGTCCCTGCGTATCCCTGTGGGTCCCTGTGTGTCCCTGGGCATCCTTGGGTGTCCCCAGGTGTCCCTGTCTGTTCCTGAGTGTCCCTGGGTGTCCCCATGGGTTCCTGGGTGTCCCCTGGTGTCCCTGTGTGTTCCTGGGTGTCCCTGAGTGTTCCTGGGTGTCCCCATGGATCCCTGTGGGTCCCTGTGTGTCCCTGGGCATCCTTGGGTGTCTCCAGGTGTCCCTGTCTATTCCCGGGTGTCCCTGGGTGTCCCCATGGATCCTTGGGGATCCCTGTGTGTCCCTGTCTGTTCTTGTCTGTCCCTGTCTGTTCCTGAGTGTCCCTGGGTGTCCCCATGGGTTCCTGGGTGTCCCTGGGTATTCCTCTGTGTCTCTGTCTGACCCTGGGTGTTCCTGTCTGTCCCTGTCTGTCCCTGTCCATTCCTGGGTGTCTCTGGGTGTCCCCAGGTGTCCCCAGGTGTCCCTGTCCTGCAGGGAGAGCTCTGTTCCAGAGGAACGGGCAGGGACTGATCCCAGGAATCCCCCCTGAACTTCTGCCCAGCCCTGAGCAGATCCCACAGAGGGTGTGGAGTCTCTCTTGGGGATATTCCGGAATTTCAGGATGTAATCCCACTCTGGGATGACGCCTGCGCTCCCTCCCAACCTGCCCCATCCCAGGATTCCATGATCCGTGCCCAACTCCCCTAATTCTGCTCCAATCCTCCTCGTTCTGTCCCACCCAGCAATTCCATGTCCTGGCAGGATCCCTGGCTGGGTTTTCCCCCAGGAATGCTGAGAATGGGGAAATGCTGCCACACGTCCTGGCCCTGGCCCAGCCCAATTCCTGTGGGTGTGACACGGGGGAGCTGCAGGGACAGGAGCCCAGGAGGCTCCTCCTGCCTTTGGAATCTGCCTGAGGCAGCAGGGAGGAGCTGGATCCGTATTTTTGGAAGGAAAAGCTCCTGGAGAACTCGGGGCAGCAGCTTCTTCCAGTGGAGGTTGGCATGGAGGAATTGGTGAGGAGGAATGAGGGGTGTGGAATCATCCCCAGGAGAGATTCGGGTCCAAGCCTGGCTGGAATAGGATGGAAATGCTGGAATTGGATGGAAATGCTGGAATTGGATAGAAATGTTGGAGTTTAAAGGAAATACTGGAGTTGGATGGAAATGCTGGAATTGGATGGAAATGTTGGAATTGGATGGAAATGTTGGAATTGGATAGAAATGTTGGAATTTAAAGGAAATGCTGGAATTTGATGGAAATGCTGGAATTGGATGGAAATGCTGGAATTGGAGCTTACTCTGATTAAGGAATGGAATAGGCCAATTGAGATCCCTTTAAACTTCTCACCAGCAGAGAGACAGAGGAGCAGAAGATCCTTGGGTTGCTCCCAGGTTCTGGAATTGTTGATCTAGCGATTCACTGTGAGAAAATCCATATTTTTGGAAGGAAGAACTCCTGGAGAACTTGTGGCAGCAGCTTTTCCCAGTGGAGATTGGCATTAAGGAGGAGGAATGAGAGGTGTGGAATCATCTCCAGGAGAGATTCAGGTCCAAGCCTGGCTGGATCTGGGTGGAAATGTTGGAATTGAATCCTTAGGGATGGATTGACTCTGATTAAGGACTGGAGTGATTAAATCAAGGTCCCTTCAAACCTCAGAACAGCAGAGGGACCAAGGAGCAGAAGGTCCTTGGGTTGCTCCCAGTTTGTGGAGCCTTTGCTCCAAAGATGGATTGGATGGGAAGGATTTGATACAGAATTTTCACATCCAGCAGAGGAAAAAGGTCAAAGCCAATGGAAGCAGCGTGGAAATGAGGGAAAATCTGCAGAGCTTGGCCAGGCTGGGAATCAACAGAATCAAAACCATCCAAAGGGGTGAAGGAGCAGCTTTATTAAAAAAAAAAAAATCGAGTTGGAGGCTTTGGAAAAGAGGGAAGCAGTTCCTGGTTACACAGAGGGTTGGGGCTGGAGATTTGTCCACTCCTCATTCCCACAAAATTCCCCAAAGTGCAGGAGGGCCTTGGGAAGATCCCAATCCCAGCCAGACACAGAATTTCCAGTCAGTTTGAGACTCAATCCCAGCTCCTGAGGGACCCAATCCCAGCTCCTGAGGGACTCAATCCCAGCCTTCGCCTGGAATTCCCACCATGTTTTCCTCTAAGGATTTTAAATACTGATTTTTAACTTGACTGGCCCAAGAAAAAGGAGATGAATGGCACAAAAGTTCTGGATATTGCTGGGAAAATCATGGATCAGAGTGGGAATTATCACTTGGAGTTTCCAAAGCCAGCTGAGATTTGGGCTCTGGTGAGCCCTGAGTTATTCCTGTTGCCATAGAAATAAATGGATGTGTTTGCTGCTGCTCCCTGCTCCGGAGATACCCACAGATATCCATCACCACCTCCAGCCACGGCGCTTGGTTCCCAGCTTTTCCTTCTCCCAGGAATTCCATGTGCAGCAGGAAGGTTTATTTTTATTTTTATTTAATTTTAATTTTAGTTTTTATTTTTATTTTTATTTTTATTTTTATTTTTATTTTTATTTTTATTTTGTGTTTATGCTCATTTTATTTTTATTTTGTATCACGTTTAGTTTTAGTTTTAGTTTTATGTTTATGATTATGTTTATGTTTATTTTATGATTATGTTTATTTTTATTTTAAATAGTGGTTTTAATTTTTAATTTTTTATTATTTTTATTTTCATTTTCATTTTTATTTGATTTTTTTTTTTTTAATGCTGGTGTTCAGCCTGAGCACTTTGGGAGCTCCCAGAACCTGAGCTCAGCTCCCAGCTGGGAGCAGCTCTGTGACATTCCCAATTTGCAGCCCAAGGTTTTCCCTACACTGAGAAAATCAGGAATTGCAGCGAGGCTGAGGCTGAGGCGGCCTCACCCCCCTTTGTTCTGCTCCTGAGGGAGGGAAATCAGCGCCTCCAAAGCCTCTCCAGGGGCTGGAATTCCAGACCCACCTGGTGTCAAACTGGGGGATTGGGATGGGGGAAGGAATTCCCAGTTGGATTGGTCCTGCTGGGAGTTCCGAGCTTGGGATTTTCCTCGGAGCAGGAAGCCAAAGGGTTGGATTCTCCACCTGGAGGGAAGCTGGGCTGGGAATTTGTTTTTCTTTCCATGACTTCCCAGCCCTTCCCAGCGAAGCAAAAATCAGGATGGAGCAATAGGGAAAGGCTGGGAGAGCTGGGAATGTTCACCCGGAGAGGAGAAGCTCTGGGGTGACCTCAGTGTGGCCTTGCAGGGCCTGAAGGAGCTGCAGGAAACATGGAGAGGAATATTTCATCCAAGGGATGGAGGGACAGGACACAGGGAATGGCTCCCACTGCCAGAGGCAGGGATGGATGGGATATTGGGAATTGGGATGGATGGGATGTTGGGAATTGGGGTGGATGGGATATTGGGAATTGGGGTGGATGGGATATTGGGAATTGGGGTGGATGGGATGCTGGGAATTGGGATGGATGGGATATTGGGAATTGGGGTGGATGGGACGTTGGGAATTGGGGTGGATGGGATATTGGGAATTGGGATGGATGGGATATTGGGAATTGGGGTGGATGGGACATTGGGAATTGGGATGGATGGGATGTTGGGAATTAGGATGGATGGGATATTGGGAATTGGGATGGATGGTATGTTGGGAATTGGGGTGGATGGGATATTGGGAATTGGGGTAGATGGGATGTTGGGAATTGGGGTGGATGGGATATTGGGAATTGGGATGGATGGGATGCTGGGAATTGGGGTGGATGGGATGCTGGGAATTGGGATGGGTGGGATATTGGGAATTGGGGTGGATGGGATATTGGGAACTGGGAATTCCTGCCTGGGAGGGCTGGCATGGAATTCCCAGAGGAGCTGTGGCTGCCCCATGCCTGGGAGTGGATCCTCCGGCCTCACATCAGTTAAACTCAGAGTTGAGCCTTAAATGAGTGCTCAGAGCCCGGCCTAAAATAAGGATTAAATCCACTTTGGTATAGATGGGCCTCTAGGAAAGGATTTATCTTATCTTCAACCCTTATCAGCTTTATTTTCCTGTTCCTTCAGCCTTACATGATTTAAACTCAAAGTTGAGCCTTAAATGAATTCTCAAAAGTTGAGCCTTAAAGAAGAATTAAATTCACTTTGGGACAGATGAATCTCTGGATAAGGATTTCATTTATCTGTGACCTTTTCCAAGCATTTTCAGCTTTTTTCTTTTCCTGTTCCTCCAGCCTCATATGAGTTAAACTCAGAGTTGAGCCTTGAACAAGAATTAAATCCACTTTGGGATGGATGAGCCTCTAGAAAAGGATTTATCTCGTCTTCAACCCTTATCAGCTTCATTCACCTGTTCCTCCACCGCTTATCAGTTAAAGTCAAGCCGTAAATGAGTGCTCAAAACCAAGCCTAAAACAAGAATTAGATCCCCCTTAGGATGGATGAGCCTCTAGAAAAGGGTTTCTCTTATCTCTGCCCCTATCGGTTTTATTTTCCTGCTCCTCCCATCCGCCCAAATTCCCCACCCCTGGCGAGGGCGGGTTCGTGGTTTGTCGCTCTCCGTGGTGCTGCAGAGGCTCTGAAGGCACCAAAATTCCCTTTTTTGGCCTCATTTTCCCCCCCAGCTCCCACTCCCAGCAGGAATTTATTCCAGCCTGAATTCCATGTTTTCCAGTGCCCAGAATTCCGCAGGGGAAGCTGATCCTGGAACACAGCAGTGCCTTATTCCTGCTCCATTCCCATTCAACCCACCCTAAACCCCATTAAACTTTCCCACTTCCAAACAAGCCTGAAACTTCTAATTGCTCCCAGTGAGTCATTCCCGGATGGAATTGTTCCCTAAAATCGTGGATTGGGGCTGTTAATCAACACTGAAATGGTTTTTCACACGAGGTTTGAATAAACCCATTCAATTCCTGATATCCTTGGATTGTTCTCTCAGACAAAGCCGAACTGGAACTTGTGAAAAATCCCATTATTTTTGGAATTTCTTTTTTCCATCGCCTCCAAAGTGTGGTGAAATTCCTGGAAATTCATTTTCTACCATGCCAGACTCTGAATAAAATTAAGGAAAGGGTCTGGAAGGGAGAAGGGCTCCTAGAATTCCCTGGAGGAAAAGGATTCCTGCTTTTCTCCTCAGGAATTCCAAGTGCTGATTTTTGGGAATATTTTCACGTTGCAGAAGGAATCTCTGGTGAATATTCCTGCCTTTACTAAAATCCCTCAGAATCCCATTTATGGAAATAAAAACCCCAAAATGAATAAAAATTATTTTATCTCTAAGGGTCCAAAGCTCTTGGGATTGGAATTCTGGGAATATCAGCTTTTTCCTAATGATCCCTCTGGAATGCACAGGGGAAAGATCTGCTGGAAGAAAGAATTCCAGGAGCAAAACCCTCTCCTGCTCCTTCCCAGGGCACAATAAAGGAGATTTTTAATATTTTGGGAGCTCTGATAAGGCTCTGCTTCCCCCGTTCCTGGGAGCAGCCAATTTTTGGAAACCGTCCTTGAAATCCATCTTGGAAACAAAGAAAGATGGAATTCTTCAACCAAATGCACCCCTGAGTACTAAAAATAACATTTTAATGCTTCCTTTTTACCCCAAAAACGGGGTTTTACCCCACGTTTTTGAAATGGGGGGAGATTAAAAACAGACTCAGTGCCAAGGCCCAGCCCAGCCTCTGGAATCTTGTGGAATTCGCTCTGCTCCACTGGAAAATTCCAGATTTTCCCCTTGTGTGAAGGAGTTTGGGCTGAGTGGAAGAATTTTTAGGGGGAAAAAAGGGGCTTTTTTGGGGGGGATGGATTAATTTCAGTTGTGGCAAAATCAGGGAATTTTCTCCCCTAAAAGGGAAAGGAAAGCTGGGAAAATCCACCAAAATCCCAGGTTATTTTGGGAAATCCATCCATTTTCCCTGGGTTCTGTTTCCCAGCATCAAAGAGCAGAAAACTTTGCCAATTCCTACGAATCCCATGAAAATAATCCCATGGAAATAAATAGAAATAACTCTGAAGTGGCTGCAGGATGGTCTGGTTGGAAAAACCCAAGAGCCAAGGAAGATTCTGGATATTCCTCCCTTAAATTCCAGAAAATAAAGCAAAATTAGGACTGGATTGGAGCAAAAACTGGGAAAAGAGGAAGGAATTCTGCTCATTCCTGTCCTGATTTCCAGGAAATTGCTGATCCCAAAACTGCAGCCCCAAGATTCTCCTGGTTCTGGAGAAATCTGGGATGTGGAAGGCAAAGCAGGAATGTGGGTGAGGAAAATTCCAGGAATAAATCCTTTGCCACCTGCTGGAAAAATCTGCTGAAGCTTGCAAACACCAAGGTATTTAAGGAAAACACCAGAAATTCCTGCCCTGCCTGCGTGGGAATCCTTGGAAAAGCTGGCAGCTCCTTCCTGCCATTTGTTCTGGGGTGGGAATTTAAAAATCTGTTAAAAATCCACACCAAAATAAAATTCCCAACCCGTGATTCCTCCAGAAAATGCTGGGGTGGGAAGGGAACAAGGAGGGAGGAGAAATTCCAGATATGAATGGTGAATCTCTGGCATGGTGGAGGAGGCTCCGGCCCCAAACGGATCCTGTTGGACAACGAGTCCTAATTCCAAGAGGAATTTTGGTTTTTTTCAGAGGAAAACTCCTTCACTTCTCCTTGCAGAGCAGAAAAAGCAGCTGGAATTTTATCCCAGAGGGGACTCTGGCAGTGCCAAACTTGAGATGAAAAAAGAATTGGAAAAGTGGAGATTTATGGCTCAGTTTGAGAATTTTGGGGGTGGAATGGCATTATCCCAGCTTTCCTTTTGCTTTTCCTATTCCTGCAAACTCCAAACCCTTCCCTTTTTCCCTGCTCCCATTTTAATAAAATCAGGGAAAAGTTGGATTTATGAATTAATTGCTCCCTAAAATGATCACAGAAAATCCCTTTTTTTGCAGCCTGGGATGTGGGAATGCCTCAGCTCCCAATCCCACAGAGGGAAATGGGATCCCTCAGGCCCTGTTCCCTGCACTTCCCAGATTTAGGATCCCATTTTCCCTCTGGCAAATCCCACCAGGAAAACATGATAGGAACACCGTGTTTACCTCCCTGGTGGATTTCTGCCATTCCATTTTTATTCATTTCCTGGGGAACATCATCCCAAATGAGGTTTAATTTATTCCCAGCTGCTGGTGTTTATTTAATTCCCACCTTTTTCCACCTGTGGAATAACTCCATCCCAGCAGATGTTCCCTGAAATTTGAGGATGGAGCAGGAAATGCTGCTCAGAGGGAGGGGTTGGGGTGGGGTGGGAAGGTGAGACCTGTTCTGGAGCTGGGGAAGGGAAAAGGGAAAAGGGAAAAAGGGGAAGGAAATGGGAAAATGGGGAAGGAGGAGAAAGGGGAAAGGGAAAAAAAGGGGAAGAAAGGGAGAGGAGGGAAGGGAAGGGAAGGGAAGGGAAGGGAAGGGAAGGGAAGGGAAGGGAAGGGAAGGGAAGGGAAGGGAAGGGAAGGGAAGGGAAGGGAAGGGAAGGGAAGGGAAGGGAAGGGAGGGGAAGGGAGGGGAAGGGAAGGGAAGGGAAGGGAAGGGAAGGGAAGGGAAGGGAAGGGAAGATTTACTCATGGATGCAAAATTTGGGATGAAGAGAAGCCGGAGAGCCCTGGCGCCATAACCCCATCCCAAAGCTGCTCATTCCTGGGGTCGTGCAGCTTTCCCAGCCCAGTTCCTCACTGCTTTTCCAGAATTTTTCACTATCCCAGCTCCCAGCCTCCCTCTCTCCAGCAGATCCAGTCTAAAATAATCACAACAATCTGCCAAATTAGCTCTGTTTTCCCAGGAATGAACCATTTCCACTGCAGCCAAATGGGCCCTGCCCGTTCCTGGGGCACATCCCTGCACTGCGGTGGCACAGGCAGTTAAATGGAGCCTGGGAAATAATCTCATTTCTGCCTCCTCTGCTTTTCATTCCATTTTCCCTCCAGACCAATTATCCCCAGGAATTGAATCACGGGGATTGGCACCGCCGCTCCCTGCGGGAGAAGTGGGAAAACAAGAGGAGCCACTGGAGGGAAAGGAGGGAAATGGTTTGGGATGGAGGGAAAGGGGCTGGGAATTCTCCCTGAGAGCCACAACAGCTCTGGGATCCTTCTCCCAACATTTTCCTTACTTAGCTCCTCTGGGATCCTTCTCCCAACATTTTCCTGCCCTTGGCAGGGTGGGAATGGGATCAAACCCCTCTCTCCAGCAGAGGTGCTCCAAAGAACCAGAATTCTGGTGATTTTTAAAGTCCTTTCCAACCCAAACCATGTGGATTTTATAGAAAATAAAAGGAATTCCGTTTCACCATAATTTCTCAACCCTTCCCCCTCCAACTTTCAAACAGGCTGGGAATAAAATCCCTCTTATCAGCAGAGGGTGATAAATGTTGGGATATTTGATAAATGTGTCAGAGTATTGGATAAATGTGTTGGAATATTTGTTTAAATGCCTTGGGGTGTTTGGATTCTTTTTTTCCCAGCCCGTTTTTTCACTTTTTGTAGGTTAAAGGCTGAGGTTTCCCACACTGAGGTTTCCCTTTTTCCAAGTGCTGCTGGCTGGGAGGGCTGGGAGAAAAACTTTGCTGCTTGGAGTCCTGGGAAAAGTGGGATAAAGGCTGCTCCAGGGTTTTCCCTTCAGTCATAATCCTATAACATATAATAATTCTATGTTATAAATATATTTAACAACAAAAAGAGGGAAGATTTTGGGAAGGAATTCCAGGCTGGGATGGAATTCCAGTGAAGCTGTGGCTGCCCCATCCCTGGGATGTTCAAGGTTGGACAGAGTTTGGCAAAACTTGGGATGGTGGAAGGTGTTGGAGTTGGAACTGGATGGGCTTGAAGGTCTCTTCCAAACCCAAATCATTCCAGGATTCCCTGATTTCTCCCTCAGGATCCAAATTCAGGGCTATCAAATGCAATCATGAGGAGAAATCCATGAAAAACCCCAAAGGACAACCCAAACTCTTGGATCCCAAACCCTCCTTGACATTCCCAAAGGAATGGGAGCAGCTTTTAGCAGGAAAAGCAATTCCTGGATAATCCTAAATTCAGATAACACAAAATCCCAGGAATTCCAACCCCACACCCCATCAATGGGCTCTGCAAATGTTCCCTGCCCAGGGTTTTTGTGGGAATTTTGCCTTTAAGGAAAATTTTCCCCCTTTGAGCAGCTGCTTTTTAAAGGTTAAAAATCCCAGTAAAACAGGAAATGATGGAATTTTGGTCTGGTCATTTTTCGCTGGTTTTGGACACTCACATATTTAACAAATGCCCAATAATGGCTCCGTGGCATTTGCTGGGGATGTGGATAATTGTGGATAAAATGATGAATAACAGCTCATCCACAGGCTTTGCTTCCAGGGAAAAGTCAGAACACAGCACCAGCTCCACTCCACACCCCAGTGCTGAAGTGGAAATTCAGGATTGCATCCCCAAGCTGGTTAAATTATCTTTTTTTTTCCCTTGAAAAAAAATTAAAATTAAAAATCCGTGGATTCATCTCAGCAGGTGCAATGGATTGGGAGTGGTTTTCCCAAGGGCAAATTGTCATCAAACCTGGAAAATTTGGGTTTTTTTATTAATAATGCCTGAGCAGCTTAAATTCCTTGCTGAGTGAGTGATCCTCAGTTTTATTGCTCTCATTTCAAGCTATAAATATTTTATTTCCACCTGGATATTGTCATTATTCCTAAGAAATATTCACTCCTATTCATTATTATTCCTAATAAATGTTCACTCCTATTTAATTATTAGGATGAAATCCCCCAAAATAGGCACACATGCTATAGCTTGCAGATGGAATAAATTGATTTTAAGCTGGTGGGAAGGGAAGGGAAGGGAAGGGAAGGGAAGGGAAGGGAAGGGAAGGGAAGGGAAGGGAAGGGAAGGGAAGGGAAGGGAAGGGAAGGGAAGGGAAGGGAAGGGAAGGGAAGGGAAGGGAAGGGAAGGGAAGGGAAGGGAAGGGAAGGGAAGGGAAGGGAAGGGAAGGGAAGGGAAGGGAAAGGAAGGGAAAGGAAAGGAAAGGAAAGGAAAGGAAAGGAAAGGAAAGGAAAGGAAAGGAAAGGAAAGGAAAGGAAAGGAAAGGAAAGGAAAGGAAAGGAAAGGGAAAGGAAAAGGATTTTATCCCAAGTAGAAGAAAACCGAGTGAACACAACACTTTAATGTACAATTTCTCAATTTATTTCATATGAAAGCTCGCAGATTTTTTTTTCCACACTTGCCAATGGCTGAACAGAAAAGAAGGAATAGTTTTTCTCCTGGTTTTTCCAGGCTGGTACAGAAATCACTGTTTGTAACTCGCCACCTCCAGGTCCACGGGGTAGCGAACTCGGTAGCCCATGCACTTCTGCCGGTCAATAAAAATGCTGTTGGCTTTCACAGCAATCTCCTTCTCCAGCTTCATCCTGGTCTCCTCCAAATTCTTCAGGTTCTGCTCTGACTCCATCAGTTTTCTCTTCAGGGCCTCCAGGAATACTGTGAGCTCCTCCACTTCGTTCACCAACCTGCAAGGAGTTGGGTTAAGGCATGAAAAATCAGGGCATGGTGATCCAAGAGATTGGGTTTGGGGTAAGGAGCAACTACAGAATCTAAAATTCATCAGGAAAAAAGTTCAGAGAAATCCAAGATTGGATTTGGGAAAAGGATCAACTACAGAATCAAAAATTCATCAGGAAAAAAGTTCAGAGAAATCCAAGATTGGATTTGGGAAAAGGATCAACTACAGAATCAAAAATTCATCAGGAAAAAAGTTCAGAGAAATCCAAGATTGGATTTGGGAAAAGGATCAACTACAGAATCAAAAATTCATCAGGAAAAAGCCTCAGAAAAATCCAAGAAAATATTTGATTTGGGATAAAGATCAACTACAGAACTGAGAAGTAATTTCTGACTTTGAGTAAAAAAATTAAAAGTTGTGAGGTAAAAAATTTTTTTAAACTGCCCCAAATGGGATCACTTTGGGATGGAACAGAAGCCTTGGGGGAGTTGATTAATGACCTAAGTTGGGGTTAATTGCCTAATTTGGTGCTGATTTCCTGACCTGAACTGGGGCTCATCCCTGCAGAGCTCGACGTTGGGCCTGGAGGATCTGTCGTAGAGCCTGGTGTGAGCCACCTTCAGGAAAGCTTCCTTGTCCCTGATGGCTTTTTTCAGGTTCACAATGTTGGCTTCCTCATCCCCAATATCCTTCAGGATCTGGAGAGAAAATCCAAGGAAAAAAAAACCTTCAAACAATGATGAATATCAGCCCCAAAAATATCTTCATGGTGAAGCATTAAAGTTTTCGCCACCAGTCTGGGGAATGAAGTACAACGAGAATAATTTTCATTTTAGATGATAATACAAATAATTTTATTTTATTTAAGATTAAATGCAAGAATTAAGGTGGGTTTGACCTGTTTATTTTTAATATTACACTGAGAATCACAGCTTTAATTTAAATAAAACAGAAAATATTCTGCAGCTTCTCCCATGTCCCAAAACCATGGGAGAGATCCCAAACCTCTCCCATGTCTCCTGTGGGATGAAAACACATCCCACCTCCATGGAGTGCTTTGAATTGTAAATTTTAACTAGAAATCAAAGAAAAAAATCAATTTATTTTGAAGGAGAGCTGCTGATCAGCTTGGAAATACCTGGTTTTCTCAAGAAAATAGAAAAGACAGGAAATCCTGAATTGTTCCCTTCATAACCATTGATACACATGCAAAAAATAAAGATATCCAGCTGTCATTCCCAGGTCCTAAGGAATTAATACTTTTTCCACACTTGCCAATGGCTAAAAGAGAAAAAAGGAGCTACTCCATATTGGAAAAGGGGAAAGTCCCAAGGCCACCCCTTGTTCACAGAAAAAATAAAAGTACTGTAGTGGTTTTGACCACTTTATTTTTATTATTATGCTGAAAATCCCATTTTCAGTCTAAAAAGAAGCTGGAAATATTCCCTCAAGACCTCTTCCATGTGTTCTGTGGGATGACAACACATCCCCATCCCAGGAATTGCCACCAGGGGCTAAGGAATGACTTTTTTCCCACATTTCCAATGACCTCAGTCCAGAGATGAGGAAAATCTTTACTCCCAAAGTTTTTAAAGAAGGAGCAGGACTTCATTTAAAAAAACCTAGTAAATAACTTTTAAAGAGCACAGAATTCCACATAAAATCCAGTAAAATCCACAAAAGAAGGAGTTGCTCCATGTTGGAGGAGGCTGAAGTCAACTGCCCGGTTGACTTTGCTGCCATCCCAGAAAAATCCGGGAATCCTGGCTCAACCAGAGCTGCCTGATCGGCCAGTTTTAGGGTTTCATTCAGGCTTAAAGCGTTTAATTCAGGTTTAAAGAGTTTAAATCAGGATTAAAGTGTTTAACTGAACTCCATCCCAACAAAAACCGCCGAGACCGCAACAAAACCCCAAAACCTCTCCCCGTATCCTAATCTGACACCAAAATATTTCACTCCTATGCAGATTAAACCATTTTTTTTTTGTTTAACAATGCCAGAACTCCAGGAAGAGCCCCGGACCTGCTGCAGGTGGTTCTCCAGGCGCAGTTTGGCATCGTCCAGCTCCCTGCAGTGGCTGTCAAAGGCCTCGTTGACCGCCGCCCGCTGCATGCGCAGGTCCTCGGACGCGTCGTGGATGATGTTGTTGATCAGGGACCGGAGCTGCACCGACGCCAGTTTCTCCTGTTCTGCCCTGGAAATGTTGTCGTGGCTGAACTGGGCCCAGGATTTCGGTGTGGAGGCGCTGGAAGAACAAGGAATGGGGTAAATTGGGAGTTTGGGCTTTAAGAAAGGGGTTCTTCCCCTGGGAAAGTGGGGTTGGTTTTTGGTTGGTTCAGGTCTTGCTTGTGGTGTGGGTTTCTCATGAGGAACGGGATTAATCCTTTAAGGAGTTAATAAAAGTTTTCAAATCAATTAATAAAAATTCTGGGATAAATTAATAGAATATTCTAATAAATTAATGAAAATACTTTAATAATTTAATAAAATCCTCCAATAAATTAATGAAAATTCTAGAATAAATTAAGAAAAATCTTCTAATAAATCAATAAAAATCCTCTAATAAATTAATAAAAATTCTTGAATAAAGTAAGAAAAATCCTTTAATAGATCAATAAAAATCCTCAAATAAAGTAATAAAAAGCCTTGAATAAATCAGTTAAAATCCTTGAATAAATTAATAAAATATTCTAATAAATCAATTAAAATCCTTGAATAAATCAGTTAAAATCCTCAAAAATCAGTTAAAATCCTCAAATAAATTAATTTAAAATCTTGGATAAATTAATAAAATATTTTAATAAATCAATAAAAATACCTTGAATTAATTAATAAAAATTCTTGAATAACTTAAGAAAAACTTCTAATAAATCAATAAAAATTCTCCAATAAATTGATAAAAAATCCCCAAATTAATAGTCTCTCGCTCCTGTGGCTTCAGAGGGAACTGAAGCCTAAAATAAAATCAGTCCAAGTGCTCCATCTTGAGCAAAAGCTGCTCAAAACATTCACACACATTTTTTTTGTCCAGTTCAGTCATGGCAAATAAACTCAGGAATATATTCAGGATTTACAGGATGGAAATAAAAATAAAAACCAGGATCTTGACAGGCTGGAGAGGAGAAGGCTCCAGGGAGAGCTCAGAGCCCCTTCCAGAGCCTGAAGGGGCTCCAGGAGAGCTGGACTGGGGACAAGGGATGGAGGGACAGGACACAGGGAATGGCTTCACACGGAGAGATGAGATGGGATAGATGGGATATTGGGAAGGAATTCCCTGAGAGGGTGGGCAGGGGCTGAGATAGAATTCCCAGAGAAGCTGTGGCTGCCCCATCCCTTGGAAGAACCCAAGGATGGAGTTAGAGCAGCCTGGGATGGTGGAAGGTGTTGGGATTGGAACCGGATGAACTTCCAGGAACTTCCAACCCAAACATTCTACGCAGAACATCCAGCACAGCCTTTCCATCCATGGAGCTGCCTTGAAGCTCTTCCCACACCCAGTCCCAGCTGGGATTGGGCGTTCCAGGTGTGAGATCCTGGGAATTACTCACTTCTCCTCGAACTTGACGGAGCTGGGGTGGTACTGGACGTCGGTGCTGTCGGTGCAGTAGCCGACGCATTTGTCGTCGATGTTGTACGTCTCCACCTTATCCGACCAGTCCAGCTCGCAGTTCTCCTTCTGGATCCGGTTGGACCTGGAAAAGTTGGGATCACAGCTCAGCTGGAAGCAAGAGAATTCCCAATCTACCCCTCTATGGGAAGCACAGCTCCACCCTTTGTGTTCTACAGGGAAACAAGACCGTGAAATTCCTTGCGGGTTGGAAAATCCCAAACTCTCCCTTCCCACCGCCATCTCCTGGAAGAGGAGCCTGACTGAGATGGGATTTTGGGAAAAAATTCCAGTGTGAGATTGCCTGGAATTTTGGGAAAAAATTCCAGTGTGAGGATGCCTGGAAGAGGAGCCTGACTGAGATGGGATTTTGGGAAAAAATTCCAGTGTGAGGATGCCTGGAAGAGGAGCCTGACTGAGATGAGATTTTGGGAAAAAATTCCAACGTGAGGGTAGGGAGGCTTTGGAATAGAATCCCCAGAGAAGCTGTGGCTGATCCTGGATCCTTGAAGTGTCCAAGGCCAGGTTGGAGCACCCTGGGATTGTGGAAGGTCCCTGCCCATGGAACTGGACAATCTTTAATGATATTCAGATTAAAATTGCTGCTTTGTTGTTAATTAGAGTCACACATCGCTCAGTTATATAATGATTCTAATTACAAAAGCCTGTGGGTTGTTATCAGCTGATAACAGCAGGTGTCACTCTCAGCCAAGGAATTGGGAATTCTCTTGGAAAAGGGGAATAAAATGGGACTAAACTTAGACTAAAATGGGGCTAAAATGATCTTAAAACAATTAAAATCCCCAAATTAAATGCATTAGGCTCCTCTCATGCTCTAATTAATATAACAGAGCTACTTAATATTAATTGGCATTTACAGCCATTTTTTAAAAAACAGTATTTCTTTTATCAGGTAGAACAGGAGCAGATTGAGGGATTTTTTTAACTAAAATATGAAGTTTCCAGCATGATTCCTTTATATTGATGGAATTTAGGATACAATAACATCTTTCCAAAGGGTTTCTTAGAAATTCCAAGGAAATAATCCTTTGGAATGGCAAGGAACACCTGGCCTGGCACAGAAATTCCAGATTTAAAGTCCACACTGACCTCTGGTGGCAAAAAAAATTCCTCTTGGAAAGCGCCTTTGATCCCCAAAAGCCCTTTAATAATACAAAGATATTCCCAAGAAGATATCCAGAGAATATTTTTATAGCAGTGGAATTTAGTGTTGGAAAACAAATCCAACACAGTTGTGGAAAGCAGGAAAATCTAAATCTACCTGAAAATCCGGGTTTACACAGAATTCCCTCAGCTTGTAAGCCTGGCCTGGCTGAGATCTGTGTCCACCTTTATCCCAGGAATTATTTGGCTGAAGAATCCTGGGAAATGTTTTACCTTATCTGGGTGGCAGCTTGGATGATGGTTCTTTTCAGAAGATCACGGATATCCCGGATCAGATCCGCTTCCTAAAGAAAAACAGGGACAATTCCACGGATCCACAGCGGGAAACACAATCCTGAGGAGCAACCTGGGGATAAATCCTTAAATTTCCTTATCTACTCTCACTTTTGTTATGGTAAAACTTGGAATTCTGTGGATTCCATAAAAAAGTCTGAGTGTTATCCTGTTATGGAAGGAATTCTTCCCTGGCACAGATTCCCAGAGAAACTGAGGCTGCTCCATCCCTGGAATGTCCAAGGCCAGGTTGGAAGGGGCTTGGAGAAACCTGGGATAGTGGGAGAGGGTGGGAATAGTGGGAAGAAGTGAGAATCAATGATTTTTTAAGGTCCCATCCATCCCAAACCATTCCAGGATTCCATGTTCCCATCAGATTAAATGGGATAAATGAATTCCCTGCTCAGTTTTGAGATAGGGAAAAATCAGGGAATATTCCCATGCCTGGAACCATGGACTTGATGAGCTCTCAAGTCTTTTCCAGCCTAAAAATGGTAACAATTCCCACATGGAAATATCCTACCCCAACTCTTCCCTGTTTATATTTTTAACTGGTAAAACCTCTTAAATATTGGTTATAAGTCAGAAATTACACCAAATTCCCATTCAAAATATTCCTAAATCCTACCATGCCCTCTATGTGGAATCCTAGAATATCCTGAGTTGGGAAGGATCCAAAGGGATCAAGAAATTCCTGGTTCTTCCCAGGATAATCCCCAAAACCCCCCCGGGTTTAAACATTTCAGTCTGATCCCTACTTTTCAAATATTAATCCTCTGGTTTAATGAGTAACTGATCATGAATCGACTCTGATGGGAGGCTGCAGGTGAATAATCATGAAATAATTTATGGGATATTGGAATAGGTGTAATTCCAGGATGGAAAATGTGTATTTTGTAACATCCAGCACAAGAATGACACTGGAACTTGACAGGAATCTCGATGACAGGGTTGGATCATCACCTTGGCAAAACTCGGGAAGAATTAATGACAGAAACTGCCAAAATTTGGACAATCTGAGCATGGGAACAACCAAGGAATATCCCAATGTTCCTGAACTTCTGGATTGTGGACTTTTAAAGTCAGAGAGGAGGGGATTTCAAGGCGAGTAGAGAAGGAATTTATGCCAGAATAGGATTTTTGTGCTGGTGCAGGAAAACTCTGGGTCGGTTTTGTTGGGGTCCGGGCTGAGGGAGGGATCTGCTCTCCTCCAGCCACACTTCCAAAGTGATTTAATCACTTCCCAAAGCGATTTGAACACTTTTTAAACATAGCAAGAACTCGAAAAATTCCTCGGAGTGACACTTGGAGTGCAGGAAGGAGCACCAGACCCCGACTTGCAGGAGACCCTTCCAGCATCCGCAGCTTCCCCTCCTCACTGCTGCTCCTCATTTCAGCGCTGTAAGAAGGGTTTAACTTCTATTTTTAGAGTCACAGCTTCATGTTTTGGTTGAAACTATCCTTGCATATGGGGATACCGGAGATTAGTTCAGGTTTGAGGATTAGGAGCATTATGGGGATTATATGTAGGGCTATGAGAAGATGCTCTCGTGTGGAGGAGTTTTGGACTGGTGTAATGTGGGATGGGAGAGTGCCTCGTTGGGTCATTATGAGCATGTATAGGGTGTATGGGGGGGTAAGGAGGATTTTTGTGGCTCCTGTTAGGATAATTGTGAAGGCGGATCAGTTGAAAAGTGCGATTACAATCGTTAGTTCTGCTATGAGGTTTGTTGTTGGAGGGAGCGCTAGGTTAGTTGGGTTTGTTAGGTTAGCTAGGAGTCATCAGGTGGCTATGAGTGGTAGAAGGGGCTGAAGGCCTTGTGTGTTGGCTAAGCAGAATAGTATTGAAGAGGTTAAACCATGCGAGATTATTGGAATTATTGCCCCCTGTTACCACCAGAGCAGCAGCGCCGGGGCTGTCACCAAGCCCAGGTCCTGCTCACCTTCATCAGCTGCTTCTCCACCTCATCGATCACCAGGTCCGGGGGCTGCCGCCGCTCCCGGCACTCCAGGTTATCGATGACAACCGAGTAGGGCACCTCGGTGGCATCGAGCGCCCGCTCCAGCCGCAGCTTCTGGGCCGCCAGCAGGTTGGTCTCGGCGTCCAGCTCCATGATCTCCTTCTGCAGCTCCACCCTCCAGAAGTGGATGTCCTGCAGCCGCTGGCCCAGCGTGGCCTTGGAGTAGCCCTGGGCTCGCTGCGCGCTGGCGGCCGCATGCTTGACCAGGTGCTTGGCCTCGGCGCGGCCGCGCTCCGCCTGCTCGCCCGCCGTGTACGCCTCGTAGCAGACGCCCGCGTTGCGGCGGTGCCACTCGGGCAGATGGTACTTGGCGGTGCGCAAGCCGGCCACGGCCATGCCGCAGCAGGAGCGCGGCCTCTCGGTGGGGACCACATCGCAGGTCTTGCTGGGCAGCGGGCAGGAGGGAACGACCGGCGGGTGCGGCTCGTCGGGCTGCGCCATGGCGGAGCCTCCGCCGCTCGCCGCTCCCGCCCGAGCGTCCTCGCCTCACCGCGGCAACCAACGACAGGGCGGGCCCGCGGGTTGATGGACAGAAACGTGCACCAATCAAAAAGCGGGTCCGCCTTAAGCGCGGCGCTGATTGGTGAATGAGCTGTCTGCGCCCGCCCCCACGCGGCTCGTTGCCGTGGTAACGGGAAGGCGGCTGCAGTTAAATTGGAAAGGCCGCGAGCTGCGGAGGGCTGAGGGGAAATGCCAGGGGTTTTGGGAGAGTGGGGGCATCTCGTTCCAGGAAGGAAAAGGAGGGGTTCAGATTTGGTGCTTAGCAGCACCTGGAGCCTGAAATCTGGTGTTTGCTGCCACCGCCAGAGCCCAGATCCAGAAATTTCTCTGTGCCAGCACAGCCTAAGTCCAGCAATTTGCTGGCACGGAAAGGCAAAATCCAGCAATTTCCCGACACCGCCCAGGTCTGGTAATTTGCCGGTGCCAGGACTCCAAATCCAGCAAATTGCCGGCGCCTGCACCACCCAGGTCTGGCATTTGCCAGCACCGGCACCGCCCGGATCCAGCAATTTCCTGTGGCTGGGGCACCTGGGGTGTCTGGCTGAGCAGCAAAGGTGACCCTGAGCCAGGAGCTTTCCTTGGCTACAGCAAAGCCTCAGCACGCAAAGACCTTGCCCTATGCCAGGAGGGATTGTGCCAGCGGAGCTCACACAAAATTTCTTCTCTCCATTTCTTTAGGACACGCAACATGGAGAAGCCAGAGCCCACTCTCAGCTTTCTGGAATCCTCCAGAAGAACCCAGGGTGGGCAGTTCAGAGCCTTTTTCTCCCCTGTGGGCTGGGGGTCTGGGCCTTGCCCTTTCCAAGGGCCTAGGATGGCCATGGTGAGGGCGGCTCGTTGCCATGGTGACAGGAAAAGGCGGGAAGGTGCCTGAGGGAGGTGTCATGGCGGCCGGGGCGGCCCTCATGGAACCGTAGGAAAGACGAGATTGAACATGAGATTGAACGTGTCCAGATGAGAGCAACATGATGAAGGGCTTGGAACGCCAACATTTGGAAGAACAGCTGAGGGATCTGGGGTTGTTTAGCCTGGAAAAAAAGGAGGCTCAGGGGTGAGAGGATTTCATCCCAGTTCCAACCCCTCTGGTTTCTCATGGAAAATTCCAGAGAGCCCCCACTGGCTTTAGGCTGCTCGGTTGAACGCATTTGTGCTCTTTGTTCTGCTTTTATTCCCAAATATTCGTCGTTGAGGCCTTTCCTGTGACTCTGGTCCTGTTGGGGAAAAGGGAAAAGAAAGGGGAAAAGGGGAATAAAAGAGGAAGGGAAGTTTGGCACTCCTGGAGGAGATGTGGATCTTGATGAGATTTGTGGAATTCTCTGGCTTGGGGAAGGTGCTTTTTCCAGCTGGCAGAACTTCAGGATGAACTTGGCAGGTTTGGGCAGAATTCCCACAGAGTTCCATAGGGAATCCCACACTCCAGGTGGATTTTAAAACCACCTCCCCATTCCTGCAGAGGGGAATCACTCCCATTTTGGAAAACCAGGGATGTACCATGAAAATCAGGATTTGGAGGGAATTATTGCTCAGATTGCAGCTTCTCCCGGCACCTCAGAGCTTTGAGGGCAATTTTGGGAAGGATTATGGATATCCCTGCTGGATTACAAGAGCGCTGGGAGAATTCCAGCCTCCAATCCTGTTTGCTCCCAATCCTCCCCACGCTCCACACTGGAGCCGATTAGCTCTTGGAATAATCCCTGGAATGCAAATAATCCCAGGTCTGTTCTGGGTTTAGGATCTTTTCAGAGAATAAATGGGCTCTGACAGAATTTCTGGGATTTACTGTGTAGGGAAGTGCTGATGTCATTTAACTCCTTCATGGAAAAGAGGGATAGAGGAATTTCTGAGTTTTACTGTGTAGGGAAGTGCTGATGTCATTTATTTAACTCCTTCACGGAAAAGAGGGATAGAGGATTTTTTGGGTTGCTGGCACCAGTTTGGGAAGGGTGGATGAGGGATGCAAAAATCATGCCTGGGACAGCTCAAGGAAAAGAGCCTGCCCCTCCTGTCTTTCCCAGTTTTCCAGCCTAATAAAAGGATCAGGGATGGATGGATCCTCCTGGGGAGGGGACAGGGATACAAGTGCCCCCATTCCCGGTGTTCCCCCATTCCCGGTGTTCCCCCATTCCCGGTGTTCCCCCATTCCCGCTTTTCCCGGCACACATTCCTCCATGTGCCTGCGGCGCTGCCGCCGTGCAGGAGCCGCTCGCCCACGCAGCTCCAATTCCCCGTCTGGAGCAGGGATAAAAACCTGGAGCGATCCCAATCCCAACATTCCAGGCTGGCTGCTCCCGATGTGGGGGGACGGGAGGCTGGCGGGGGGGGCACATCCAAGGGAATTTTGGGATTAGGGAATGTGGCTGTGCCACTGGGAGGGATTTTTATCCAGGCTGGAAGGGGGATTCGAACACAGGGATTTTATTCCCGGTGTTTGGAGCAGGGGATTCTCCGGGATAAAGGGAAAAGTCGGATGTGCTGGGATTTGGGGAAGCAAGGGGGGGATTTTGAATATTCCAGGTGTTGCTGGCTCTGATCCCAGCGCTGTGCCTGGAGTTTTGTGGGATTCCTTGTTTGTTTTCCACACGGGGAACGTTCCTTGTTTTCCACACGGGGAACATTCCTTGTTTTCCGCTCAGGGAACGTTCCTTGTTTTCCAAAGCAAATCGCTCTTTCGGGAGAGGCCACACGGAAAAGCAGGAAGGGAACGGGAGCTTCCCTATAAAATATTCACTGGCTCAGCTCCGCTGGAGCCTCCTGAGGAATTTTGGGATCTGGGATAATGAGGCTCTGCTGCTCTTCCCGCATTTCTGCCTCCTCCTGGCTCATCCCTTATTAATGTGCCCTTTCCGTGACTTTTCGGGATCGCTCTTCCTGCAGGAGCTTTTGATCCCTTTGTTCCTGCTGGAGGAAGGGAAAGCACCGCTGGAAAAATGGGAGAAGGGAATTTCCTTCATGGAATTTGTTTGGATTAATGGGATTTTATAGAGGATCCCTTTGCAGCCCTGCTATGGATGAGGACACTGGAATTCTTCCATCCCAGCCTGGAAAACATTTTTATGGAAAAAAAGATAAATTCTTTTTCTCCTGGGGATAATCTGGAATGCAAGAGGAGCCTCCTGGAAAAGCTTCCCCATTCCAGGAGGAACCTGGAGGCTCCTGCTGCTCAGATCATTCCCAGGATGAATCATTTATCCCATTTCCATCTTTTTTTTTATCCTAAAATCCCACTTTTGTGTGGGATTGACTCTGGAATGGTCAGGCCAGGATGATCCTGGATTGCTCCTGGAATGGTTTGGATTGGGAAGGGATCTCAAAGTTCATCCCATTCCAACCCCAACGCTTCCCATTATCCCAGTCCTCATCCAACCTTTCCTTGGACACTTCCAGGGATCCAGGAATTCCACAGCTTCTCCGGGAATTCCATCCCAGCCCCTCCCAGCCAGGAATTCCTTCCCAATATCCCATTTATCCCTGCCCTCTGGCAGCTGGAAGCTATTCCCCCTTTCCCCATCATTCCATACCCTTGGGAATATTCCCTCTCCATCTTTCCTGGACATTTCAATCATTCCCACTCAGCTGAGGGGATTTTCCTGGGGAAAAAAAAAAAAAAACGGCCTTAGGTGGTTTTATCCCACTTTTTTTAATGCCGGGAATTCTCCATCCTTGAAATGGAAAGTGGGAAATCCAGGAGAGCGAAACACCGGGAATTGAAACCGAGGGAAAAGCGGGAGTGGGAGAGAATCGAGCGGGAGTGAGGTCAGCGGGAATCCTCGGCAGGAAAACCCGCCTGGTTCCCATGGAAACGCCCAGCCAGGATTTCACACTCCACGAGTTTCAAGTCGGCATTCCTTAAAAAAAAAAACAAAAAAACGGGAAAAACCCAGGGAGGGAATCCTGAGGGAACCCCCTCCAGCACCTTTATTTTTCCTGCATGGAATGGGTGGATAAATAGGAAAATTTGGGAGTGGAGCACAATTCCAGGGAGCTGCTCCCAGTTCAGGCACTTTCAGGTGATTTTCCAAGATTCCAGAGGGTTTTGAATCATTTTGCTGTGGGTTCATCAGTGGCACAAGGAGCTCATTGGAAACTAAAGGAATTTTAGGGGATAAATGAAAGAAAATTAAGGAAAAAAAAGAGGGAATAAGAGGAGCTTGGAGGTCAAGAATCCATAAAAATCCTGATTTTCTTCTTGAAAAATATAGAATTGCTGGATTTGGGAGGAAAAAGGAATTTTAAGGAGGATTTCCATAGGCAATGAGAGGTTGCCATGGGCAACAGGAATTCCAGCCCCGAGGTGGGAATTCAGGAATTCCTGAGTGGAGCAGGGATTCCCTTCCAGCAGCAAAGCTCATGGAAGAGGGAAAATCAGGGAATGCAGCTGGAAAATCCAATTAAAAAGAGTAAAAAAGGCAAAATTCCCGAGTTGAAGCTGTTGTGGATCCTGAAGGGTTGGAATTACAGGAGAAAATGGGAAGGGGTTTTCTGGGATGAAGTGGGATGAGTGGGAATGGGAATCGACAAAAATATTCCATAACTGATCCTCAATAAGTCAAATAATCTGGATTTTTGGGGATGAATCCCAAACTCCAGTGGCAGCTCAGGGCTGGGCAAATTTGGGAATTGTCTCTCCAGAGAGAATTCCAAAAGAAATCCATGGATTTAGCCATAAACCAGGAGTAATGATAAAACTGGATTGGGAGTTTTGTTATTCCTTATCTCCTTTGGGATACACCAGATGGATTTATTGGAGCTAAAATATCCCAAAAATCCCCTTTAAACAGGAAATAAACCAGGAATGAAGCCCAAGGAGAGCCTGGAATCTTGGGAAGCTGCTCCAGCTTTCCCTGGGAATCCTGCTGGAATGAAAGCCCCCTGCAGGGCCATCCTGAGCCTTTGGAATTAGGGAATGGTTTGGGATGGAAAGCTCAGCTCCATCCCAACACCTCCCACAATTCCAGGCTGCTCCAAGCCCCATCCAGCCGGGCCTTGGACATTCCCAGGATGAGGCGGCCACGGATTCTTTGGGAATGCTGGGATTTTAGGGAAAATCATGGAAAATGCTGTTCCTGAGAAAATTCGGGATGGAGACCAGGCTGGACATTGAGAAGAGGAAGAAAGCAAAGGAGATAAAAGGAAAATTCCTGAATTGTCCTTGGAATGTGGGATGGGAATGGGGAGAGCTCCCAGGCCCTGGAGGGAGCTCATCCCTGCCTTTCCCAATCCCACATTAACCCCATTATCCCACTTTTCCCTGGCTAAAACTCCCTATGGGGAGGCTCCTTTCAGCCTCTGGATCATTCCCAAAAATTTGTTCTTATCCGGGCTTTTAGAGCCAAAGCTGGGCTTTACAAAGCTGGGCTTTTAGAGCCAAAGAGCCAAAGCCAGGCCTAAGAGCCAAAGCCAAGCCTTAGAGGCTAAGCCAGGCTTTTAGAGGCTAAGCCAGGCTTTTAGAGGCCTCCCATGAATATTTTAGGCCAGAGCAGCACAGGGATGAGGCCAGTGAGAGCTCCAGGGATGGGAGATGCTCCAGGGGGAATTTTCCGGAATCTTCCAGCTGGATTTGCTGTGATGAGCTGGGATCCTCGGGGGTGTCCTTCCCTCAGGCTCTGGAGCAGCCAGGGAAAGCTCTGGAATGGGAAATGTTTTGTTTTGTCTTCTGGAGGTGGGATCAGCTGGGATTTCATCCCCATGTGGGCTGGAGGCTCCCGGTTTTCCTGGTTTTTTTTGTGGATTTGTGAGGGAATTCCCAGCTCTGCAGCCCCTCTGCACCCGGAATTCCAGGGGCCCTCAGAGCTGGGGCTGCTTCTCCTCATTTTTATCCCTAAAAAAACCCAGGATAATTTTGGCCAAGAGCAGAGCTTCCGGAGCTCTCACCTCATTTTTTGGGATCACCAAATCATTTGGGCTCATTTGACCCCTCCTGCTCCAGGTTTTTAGAGGCCAGATAAGGAGCTCATCCCAATTATCTGTGGAAAAGATTATTTCCCTTTTTTCTGGCTTCATTCCTTCCTTGTTATCCCCAAAAAACGAACATCCAGGCCAGGAGGCCAAGGAATCTCCTGGATAACAAAGAGAAATTAAATTACTTTATTCCTCCCTGGCCCAAGGAGGTGAATTCCTCCCTGAACTCATCCCTGAGGATTATCAGGAATAAACTCCAACTTTTCCAAGGTTTTTAACCTGGCCCAAAGGTTCCCTGACCTCATTCTGGGCTGAACATTCCGATTGGAGAAGTGCTGAGCTTCCCAAAAAATAATCAGGGCTTGGAAGTGGAATTCTGGGAATTGGAGGTGCCGACCTGAATTTCGGGAATGCAAAGTTTGGATAAGGGAAGGAACTTTGCAGGAAACATTTAGGAAGCGCAGGTGGATTGATTCTGGTTAATCCCAATGTCCAAAATTCCTTTAAATATGGATTTTCTGGAAAACACCTGTATTGCCTTCAAATTTCCCTCTCCTGGTTTTCCCGTGTTTCACAAAATCCCAGAATGGTTTGGGTGGAAAAGGGATAAAGCTGATCCTATTCCAAATTCCAGGTTGTTCCAAATCCCATCCAACCCAGCCTGGGATTTTTCCAGGGATGGGGCATCCCAGTTTCTCTGGAAAACAGGGACTTCCTGCCGTGGCTCTCCCGCTGAACTTGGATATCAGCCAGGATAAATTCCATAAATCCTTGCTTTTCCCTCATTTATTTCAGGGATGACACTGAGGGCTCTCTTAGAAGCAGAGAATTCCAGGGATTTGGATGCCCGGGATTCAGGAGCTCCTACAGGATCCAACCGGCTCCAAAGGAAATCCAGGAGCTCATTCCCTGCTCCTGGAAGAGCAGAAGGAAATTCCCGTGAGGATCAGATCCTATCCAAGGATTTTCTCATATTTGAAGGGCAGCCCCCAAATCCTTCCCGGCGGGATTTTCCCGTTTTTCCCTGGAAAAGAGGCTGCCAGCAGAGGGCACACAATCGATGGAGATGGGATCCTGCTCCCAGCTCTTCCCGAACCCCTTTTCCAAGAGGACAAATGGAGGCAGGAAGCGACATTCCCGAGGTTGGAGAGGGTCGGGAATGGGATCTGAGATCCACCAGAACTTCCAGGAGTTTGGGATGGGATTATGGATCAGAAATTCCCTGGATGCTCCTTCCCAGGGATCTCAATCCCTCAGAACTTCCAGGAGTTTGGGATGTGATTAAGGATCATCAATCCCCGGCTGTTCCCTCCCAGCCCGGGTGGGAATGTCATAAATCCCAATAAAACCAGTGGAACATTAAAGGAGATGGGAGTGATCCTTAAAAAAAATCATGGAAAGAGCCAGATGAGACTCCCAGAGCAGGAGCAAGTCCTGGCTGTTGTTCCCTGGCACTTTTGGAATGGGGTTTCTCCTTCCTGATCCATCCTCAGCTGGAACATTCCCTGCTCCATCCCAAACTTCAGCAGGGGGGCAAATTCCCCTCTGGATGCACTCCCTGATCTTGGATTTGACTTTGAGGCTGGAAGGGAAAAGCCAAACAATTTCTGGGATGGAAACAGGACTGGGAGGATCCACAGATCCCAAATTCAATGATTCCTCCTAAAACATCCCGAATTTATTCATCATGACGTTTTCTTGCTGGATCCCTGGCTGGATGAAGTCCCCCAATCCAGCTCTCCATCAGCATCCCGGATAATTCATTTCAGGAATTAGCAGCAATTCCAATGATTTTGTTCCATCGGATTTGGGATTTGGTGCCAGCAAGGGGAAAGGAAAAGGAAAGGGAAGGTGCAAAGCAGGGATTGTACTGGAGTTTCCACACTTTTCTCCCAGCTAATCAGGACAAATCCTAAATCCCAGAGGGAAGATGTGGTTGGGAGTTGGTGGAGCTCTTCTGGAGTTTCCCACTCTGGAATTCTGCAGCTCAGGACGATGACTTCTAGAGGGAAACAGGAGGTGGAGTCAAATGGGAATGGGGAGAAGGAGGGGCCCAAGTAATGCCTCGACCCCATCCCAAAGGCAGGCAGTAACATTTCCAGCTTTGCAGCGGGGTGTCAGGAGAGCGGGATGCTCCCGAGAATGCTGGATCCATCCCCAAATCCATCCTCCAATCCATCCCCAAATCCATCCTTTTCCTGGCATGAGGATTTATTCCCTCCCATAATTCCTGAGGAGCCCACAAGGAATTGGGAGGAGCAGGGCAGATCTTGCTCTGTTTATTCCAGGGTTAATTCCATGGAGTTGGAATCAAAGTCGATTTTTTTTCCACATGAACACCTTCCACTATTCCAAGATGCTCCAAGCCCCGTCCTTGAACAATTCCAGGGATGTGGCCAGAGCAAGGGTCCTCCTTATCATTCTGGAATTCTCTTTCCCAGAGTCAGGAATCCCAAAAGCTTGGGAAACAAAGTGACTGAGACCCCCCCATTTGAACTGGAAATCCCACATCCTTCAGAATTCCCACAAACTTACCCTGGTTTTAATGGAAAACATTGGCAAAAAGGGCAGGAAACAGAGGGAATTCAACCCCAGGGAAGGAATTCAAGCAGAATTCAACTTGAAGGAGATCCTGGTGATTCCCTTTGGATTTTCCCATGTGCCTCATCCCAATCCATCATCCCATATCCCTCCTATCCCCGTGGCATTCCCACAAGCAGCCCTGCAGACAGGTTGGATCATCCTGATCAATTTTTGGGAATGCTTGGATTCCATCCTCGAGGTCTTTTCCATTCCTCTCTCCCCTGCCTGGCTTTTCCCTTTGTATCCCACACTAAAATCGCCACACCTTGTTCATCCCAACCTGGCACCATCCCATAAAACCCCGGGATCACCGCTACATCCCGGCTCTTTAGGAGCCCCATTAGGCTCAGCTCTGGGTGCTTTGAAAGCCGCCTGACCTCTCTTCCCAATCAATTCCCAGTTATTAACTGGGAAGAACATCGGGAGCTGCATTTGCAAATGGAATGTGCTGTTGGATAATGAGCTCGCACTCCTGAAAACATTCCAGGGGACGGGAACCCATCCACTCCCGGATTTCAGTCCCATCCCCGCACCCCCAACCTGAGAGAATTCACGGAATTCCAAGGAATTCAAATGAATAAAACTTCCCGGGCGGAGTTGAAGGGCTGGAGCCTGTGAGGACTTTCCCCGAGCTTTTTCTTGGGATCCCTGGGAGTTTCTTGGGAGTTAAACCCTGGAGCAGCTGAGCTGCGAGCTTAGAGCCGAGCTCAGTTATTAAACCGCTCCTACCTCCAATCTGCGCTCAGCCAGGGGCTGGGGGAGTGCCAGGAGAGGCGATCCCCCTTTTGGGGGCTCCATCTCCCTTTTTAGGGGCGCATCCCCCCCCCCCCCCTTTTTGGGATCTCCCCCCCCTTTGGAGGTGCCAGAGCTGCGCAGCCCTCGCGGGATGGAGCGGAACCAAACCCGCACCTCCCTCTCCAAATCCTCTCCGCCCGCCCGGGGATGCTTTGGGAGGGTCCCCGGCTCGCTGCCCCCCACCCATGGGTGCCCTCCCGTCCCGCGGCGCCGCCAGGAGCCCGAACAAAGGCGGGGGAGGGGGCGATGCGGGGCTGCCCCGGCTCCTCCCGGCCCCCGCCCCCGCCGCCCCCGCTCTCCCCTCCCCTCGCTCTCCCTCCTCCCCCGGTAAATCCGAAGTTTCCTGTTGGGCACGGGCGAAGCTCGGCGGAGCTGCCTCCTCCTCGCTCCTTGGGATTTACCGTCGGGAGAGGCTCGGGAAGGGCCCCTGCCACCTTCTCCTCCTCCTGCTGCTGCTCTTCCTCCTCCTCCTCCTCCTCCTCTCCCCAGCCTTCCTCCATCCCCGCGGGCGGGCGCCGCACGCCGAGCCCCAACCCCTCCCTTCCCCCTCCCGCTGGATTTTGGGGGTGCCACCGTGCCTGGGAGGGGGCTCGGCCACCCCCCGGAGCCGCGATTGTCGCCGGTCCCATGTGAGCTGCAAGGCACGGCTATGCCCCTGGGGACACCGCGCTCCGCCCAACTGAGGTAGGAAACCCCCCAAGAATCCGCCATCCCCCAAAATCCAACGCCAGGAGGCTCCTCCAGGGCTCCCCGAAGGGTGGGGGGCACCCCCAGCTCGCCGTGGGGGGCGGGAGCGGCCGCGCCCGGGCGGAGGCTCGACCTCCCCCCGCCCGCCTTTGTTGTGGCTGGAGCGCCGGGACCCGGCGGAGCATCCCCGGCAGCAGCGGCGGAGGCGGCGGCGGAGGCGGCGGCCCGGCCCTGACCCCGCTGCCCTCGCCCCGCAGGTGCCGCTGGCCGCGACCATGAGCGCCGGCGAGAGCCGCGAGCCGCCGCGCCCGGCCGAGGTGCGGGTGCCCATCACGGCGCTGCCAGCGCCGCGCCGCCCCGCCGAGCAGCCGCCCGAGGATGCCGGCAGCGGCTCCGGCAGCGGCTCCGGCTCCGGCAGCGGCTCCCCCGGCCGAGAGCCGCCCGCCGAGCTGGGCTCCGAGGAGGAGGAGCAGGTGCCGTACCCGGCGCTGGCACCCACCGCCTTCTTCTGCCTCAAGCAAACCACCCGCCCGCGCAGCTGGTGCCTCAGGCTGGTCTGTAACCCATATCCTTTCCCTCGGGACACCCCCCGGGACACCGCGACACCGCCGGCACCCTCCCCGTGGCCGGAGCATCCCGGCGGAGCTGCGCGTCCCCGCTGCCGGCAGCGCCCGGGGATGCCACGGAGCCACCGGCGTGTCCTCGGTGTGTCCCCAGTGCCGGCTCGGAGAGGGGGGACGAGGGGCATTTGTGGCAGCGGGACACGCAGGGACCGTGTCCCCAGTGTCCCCCGTGTCCCCCGTGCTGGGGACACGCCAAGGTCCCGCAGCGGCTCCGTGCGAGTGTCCGGGACGGGCAGGACGGAGCCGCTCGGGGGGTGCGGAGCCGCGGCCCCCGAAATTCCCAGCGGGAAAAAAAATAAAAAAAATCCCTCAACTCCACTCGCGGCTCGCCGGGATGGGAATCCTCGCAATTCCAAAGGCGACCTTGGTTTTATTGGATTGCCGGGGGGGGGATCAGCCCCTCCGCTGTTTATATAAGAGCCGCGAGTGCACGGGAGCTTTCCCGACGGGGAAAAATGGAGCTGGAGTTGCTTTGGGAAAGGCACATTCCCAAAAAGTCCCCTCCGCTTTTGTTCTGCTGCAACTTGCAGGGAAGGAAGGGAACAGTGAATCCCTTCAATCTCCGCCGTTCCCGGTGTCCTTTCCCGGCTTTAGGAATGTTAAATAATCATCCAGCAGCGTTTTCCTCTGGCTCGTGACATCCAGGAGATGGAATTTTCCCCGGAATGCTGGGTGCGAGCGAGAGTTGTCAGTTTGTGCCCGGAATCTTTGGGAAGTGAGCTTTTAGCACGGGCATTGTGTGGAGAATTCCTGCTTTTCCCTGCCCCCCATCCCTGCCTGCCTCTCTCCCCGTTATTTATTAATTTATTAAGCCCATTATTTATTAATAAGCTGATTATTGATCTGCCTCAGCTCCCCACACAAACCCCTGGTTCTCCCCAGCAGGAATTGCACATTCCTCCCGGGAATGCTGCCCCGGGCTGGGAGCTGCAGGAATAATCAGAGGGAAAATCCCACAGTTTTTATGGATTTGGGGCTGCTTTTGTTTTGCACAAAATGTTGACCAACTTTGGTCCTGTAGTGATCCCTCAAAACACACAGGGATTCATTAAGGGTTGGATTTAGTCGGGAAAAATCCCTTTCCCGATTTCTTTTCTCTGGAAAATGGAGCTCCTTGGCCCCAGCTGATTTCTTGGTTCTGCTCTTGTTGGGTGAAGTCTCTGCTTGCAGCAAATCTGGGCTTAAATTCCTCTTCCTAAAGTGCTTCTTGCTGGTTAAGCCAGGCCTAACATCACCAGTGCCATCCTGGGTGCTCATTCCAGCATTCCCGAGAGCCTGGATGCTGGAAAAAAAGGGATTTGGGGCAACTGCAACTGGGATTTCCAGCCCTGAGGGGGGAACTTGGACGTGCAAGGGTGGAAAGGAGGAGTTGATGCTTAAATATTCCACAGAACGGTAATTCCATAAGAAAAATGGGATGGAGCTGGCCTCGGGGAGGGCACTGTGTTGTCACAGGAAGGAGTGAGCCAGGATGGATTTATTCCCTAATCCAGGTGCTTGTGATGGGAAACTTTGGGAGTCTGTGGGAGGAAAGGTCATTTCCTTTGGGTTTGGGGGAGTCTCTGGGTTTGGCATTCCCAAAATCTCCTCTGGCAGGTGGAGAATTCCAAGGGAGGTGTTTTGGGAGAGACTTCAGGTGTGCTCAGGCTGGGCTTGGATTTTCCTTTTGGGAATTCCCAGCAGAGCACCTTCCTTTCCCAGACTTCCCCATCCAACAAAACATCAGCTAGAAATGGGGATGGCTTGTTAACAGCCAAGCAGGAATTCCATAGAATTCCCAGGATTTCAGTGCTGGTGTGCTTGGATGGCAGCAGGAGGGATGAGCTCCTTGCTGGGATTTATTCCCATTTTCCCAGTCTCCGAAATCAAATCCTTGGATTACATTTTTCAGGATGAGTGGGTGTGTTGGACCAGAGGCACCTGGAAGGCAGGAACTTGGGAAAAATTCCATGGAATGGGACACCTGGGAAGCAGCTGGATGAGAGGGCTGGAGGAGGAGCACGGCTGGATCAGGGCAGTGAGGGCTGGAATTCCTGGGAGATTTTCCCAGAGGGAAAAGATTCCACAGAGGAAAAAGACCCCACAGAGGGAATTTCGGGCTGTGGGTTTAGGTTCTCTTCCTGTCCTTCCCGAAGCACAAATCCATAAACCAGGAAGAAGGGTGTTTGGTTTTTCTTAGGATTTATGGAAGGGAGGGATGGGAACTGGGAATGCTCCCAAAATCCTTGGGTCTTTCCGATGTACCCTCCTTGGATGGGGCTCTTTGGTTGTTTTTCCTGGGGAAGTTGTCCTTGCTCCCACTGGGATTGATTTGGTGGGAAGAGGGGATGGTCTCGTTCCGTGCCCTCCAATTCCCATATCCCTCTTTTCCTGTGTTTGCTGGTTTGGGAATTCTCCTCCTGTGAAATTCCAGCTCCAGGGTCCAATTTCCAGCAGCTCCTCAAGGCCGATCCCATGGGACGCTCTGGGAATGGAGCTGCCTTTGGATGAGGCACCCAAAATTCCCATTCCATCCAATGAACCCCCTGGGGATCTCCCTTTCCCACCCAGATTTTCCAGGAGCTGCCAGCCACTCCAGATATTTTTGGGAATCGGAGCTATCCCAGCCCCGTGGCCCAGAGCAGGTGGGAATCTTCCCAAAAAACGTGATTTGTGTGGAGTTTAAGCAGGAAGGGGTCACTGGGAGGCTTTGGAATGGCTAAAAAAAGCTGGAGCCGGGTTCTGGAGGGGACAGGTGGGGCAGGATCCGGTTACAGAGCCGGGAGCATTCCCGGAGAACATTCCCAGCCAGAGGCACCAGCGGGAAATGGGGATGGGGCACATGGAGGGAGCTGCACCTCGGGGTTCAAGGGCGCCGCTGCCTTCAGGAATGCTGAGAACAACCTGGAAAAGTGATCCTGGGAAGGATCCTGCTCTGCTTCCAGAGGTTTGGGTTCATAGCATATTCCAGTTGGGAAAAGTGCTGATTTTGGGGGGTGGGAACACCAATTAGGAGTGTGTTAATTCAATTAATCCGAGCAGGGACGCTCTGCTGTCGCTTTTGCCGTGCAGTGGCATTCCTGGATTTATTCCTGGATTTTCTGAGTGCAGGAATCTCTTCCCGAGCTTCAGGGTCACCTCCAATCCTAATTCCCACCCCAAAATCACGGATCACAACAAACAACCCAAACATCATTTTTGGGATACAAGCCCTGATCCAAACAGCATTTTCCCTCAAACCTGGGTGGATTTTCCCTCTGTTTCCCTGCCGTGCTTTGAATTTCCCTTTGTTGTCTTTTTTTAAATCCACATAAAATTGGGACCAAACTTCTTTATTTTCCTTCGGATTGGGTCTCCTACGTCTGTTTATTTCTGGAGGGCCGTGGGTGGCATTTTGTGCTGTTCCCGTGGGGATTTGGGATTTGCCACCTCTCAGGGTTGTTCCCTGGCTTTTCCCAAGTGGATCCATGGAAACCTGGGATGTCAAATGGGGTTTCCTTGAATATTTGGGATTAGCAAGGAAGGGATGAATCCCTGGATGTCCTTAGGAGGGGTTGGAAGCATCTCCTGGATTTTTGAGCCATGGATGTGACCCTGGATGGGCTCTGGTGTGGAGGAAAGCTTGGAATCCATCCCAGGACAACTCCAAGGGGTTTTCCCTTTGGAAAACTGGGAAGAATGGGATGGAGGGATGGGAGGCACAGCACTGGGAATCTGCTTCCAAGCCTGGCTTTTCTAGGATCCCTTTATCCTAATCCACGTTTTATTGCCAATGGATTCTGGAATTATCCATCTCTGAATCCCCAAATCCAGGGTTTTTCACAGATTCCAGGGTGGTTTTGGGGCTGGTTTTCCTCTTCTCCTGATTTATTTTAAGTTTTCCTGGGCTGGATATTCCCTGGAAAATCCCCTCCAGTCAAACTCCAGCTCATCCCATTGGATTTTTCTGAGGATTCCTCATAATCTCTGGGAAATATCCTCAATTTATTCCCTATTCCAGACTAATTTCAGAGCATCTAATTCCCATTTTCCATGGTATTTATGGATGCACGGATCCATGGAAATGCCAGACTCCACTTGGCTTTGCCAGTTGCCTTCAGTTCCTCCCCTCAGATTTGCTGGGAATCAACAAATCCCATTCCAATTTGGAGTTTGGTTTGGAATTTTGGGATGTGGATTGAGTCCAGGTGTATTTCCAGCATTTCAGGATGGCAAATTCCTTGGAAATGTGGGCCAGTGTATCCCAGGAGTGGAACTGGGAATGCAGCAGACCCGAGGCTCCAGCTCATCCCTAGGGTTGGATCTGGGACAGTGGGATCCCAAATTTTCCATGGATATTTCCTGAATGATCATCCAGCTTCTCTGGGGTGTTTTGCTGGTTTTTAGGGATTATTTAATGGAAAAATGGGATTAGATTGATTTAAACTCACCATTCCCTTGGCTTTGTGTTTGAGGGCTTGGGCTGATCCCTTGGGAGCCAAATCCTGACTTTTCCAAGCTCCGAGTGGGACAATTCCATTGGAACTGGGATCACTCTTGTTGGCAGTAAATAAACTGGGAATTGGGATTTTCTCCCTGGTTTTGCACAGATTTGGGATTTGTTTCCCAATCCCTGCTGCAGCCAAGAATTCCTGCTGCCCACTCAGAGTTTTCCCTGGATTTCCCCTCTGGTTCCCAGTCTGGGATCTCCTCGGGCTGCTGGAAATCCAGGAGGAATCCCAGGGATGCCCATCCAAAGCCATCCAGGTGTGTTTTCCTTTAATCCCTCGGAATTCTGTCCCCTGGAGCACCTGCCCAGCATTCCAAGGCTGGAATTCCTCATGCAAGGAACATTTTCTGGATATTTACACAGATGTTGGAAACTCGGGTTTTGCTCTTGATTCTTGAGGCAGCAGCTGCTGCTTGGGGCAAATCCCTAAATCCCCAATCCCTAAAATCATTGGGATTTTAAGGAAAAGACACTTTAGAGAGAATATTTTGCTGCCTGGGACAGGAGGGAAGTTACTCCAGGGTTATTCCATGATCCCAGCTGGGAGTTAATTCCAGAACTTCCAATCCTTTTCCTGAAGCAGCAAGGGAAGGGAATTCGAGGGTGACGAGCTCTGTGTCCAGGGCTCTTCCTGACCTCCCTGGAAATCTGGGAATGGTCACTCTGGAGTGGTCTGGGAAACTTTGACAAAAAGCAGCTGGAAAAGACAATTTTCCCTCTTTTTTTTTTTTCCCGGATAAAAATCCGGTCTGGGCACTGCAGCAGGAGCAGGGATTTGGCAGCGGATGAAATGCTCGGTTCTGGGATCTCATTTTCCCCCTTTCCATGGACAGATGGGAATTGTGTGAGCTCACAATGCTCCCAGTATTTGGCTGTTTTTCCCTAGATTCCAGAGGAATGGGATGGCTCTGTGTGTGTGCAGCTATTCCAGGCAGGGATTCCAGCCGGGTCTCTGCTCCCAATCCCTTCCCTCCATCCCAGTGGGGAGGATTTGCCCAGATACCAAAAATCCTGGGAGATCTTGCTGGAAGCAGGAGTTGCAGTGTGGGGTTTTTGGGATATCAGCCCCATTCCCAAGGGATGGAGGATGTTGGATGGATGTGACAGACAGGGATGTTTTGGGAAGAGTGTCCCGTGGGATTTGTGTGGAGCTCGTTGTACCCAAACTCTTTGATCCTCTCCGCCTGTTTGTTTGGATTTTCCTGCTGTCCCAGGAATTCCTGGGAGATTTGGGATCAGAACACAGGTGTTTCCATGGATTTCTGCTCCTGTCTCCAAGGATGTGGAGAGAAGGAGGAACTGACACCTCCTTTATTGGGAATGACAGGGAGGGAAGGACGGGAGACAAAGCAAAATGTGGGATTTGGTGCCACAAATGGGAATTCTTTGGGATTGGGAAAGGACTCATTCCAGGGGCTGCCAGCTCAGGTGGGATGGGGCTGTTTGATCCCAAATCCATCTCCAGCATCCCTTGGGATAGAGCTGATGGCAAACAAGGCAGGATCATCCCTGCTGAAGTCACTTTAGGCCCGAGTTTAAGCCTGGCTTAACCCTGCATTTCCCGAGAGCTGGGAATCAGGGAGTTGGGAGCAGGGAGATTTGGGAACAGGGAAACTCAGGAATCAGGGAACCATCAGGGAATGCTCTGGGCCCAGCAGTGTGTCCTGGTCCCAGCTCCTGCTGGATGTTCTCCAGGACTTCTGCACCTTCCAATGGCTCCTGGAGCGACCCAGTGCCAACAATTCCTGCTGCTCCAGACATCCCTGGGATTCTGTCTGCCTGGGAATGCTGGACCAGAATCCCTAAAAAGGCTCCAGGGCTGGGGCTGCCAAGAGGGATGAGCTCGATCTGGCTGTGCATCCTGTGGGCTTGGTTTCTCTGGAATTCTGGGATGTGCTGCCCTTTCCAGAGGGCTGGGAAGCCAAAAGCTCCATTTTTTCACCCAGATCCTGTCCTGAGCTCCTTCAGACTCGGTGTTAGGAAAAACTTGGAAGTTCTTACCCGTCCATAAATATTACCAGGAATGGGATTGCTCTAGGTTGGAAGAAACCTGGCTAAATGTGGAATTAATGCTTGGATCTCCATCCTGGTGAGTCCATGAATTTCCAGATGCTGTTTGCAGAGGTCTGGAGAAGTCTGGGCCAATGGCAGGAATTATGGAATTCCCTCCAAAGGGGTGGGGCTGGATTCCCTTTGGAATGGCTGGAATTGCTCCATCCCAGTTCACAAACTGGTGGCCCAGGCCAGAGCCAGCAGCTCCTCCCAGCCTTTGGAATATGGATGCTGGAATATTCCCCTCAACTGCCTCTGTTAGACACAAATCCTTTGGATCTGATCCAGGTATCCCAGATTTTCTAGCAATGCTTTTTGGGATCAGTGCTTGGGATCTGAGCATTTTCCACCTTCCTTCCTGGTGTCCTGGAGCATCCCTTTAATCCCAGAGCATTCCTGGTGTCCCAGAGCATTCCTTGTAGCCCAGACCAGGCTTGGAGAGAAATCCCAATCATTATAAAACTCCTCTGGAACACTTCATATTCCAAGCCCTGCCTAATTCCTTGAATTCTGTAGGAAAAATCCTGGGAGTGGGGTTGGGCTTAGCTCTGATTTGGGAAAGGTTTTGGAATTCCAGAGGTTTAATTTGGAGGAAAAACCTGTGGAATAGGAGGAAAAGAAAGTGAGGAAAAGGCTCTTTTGCAGCACAAATTCCATGGATTGAATCCTGCCTGGAATTCTGGGGATTGAAAGAGGCATAAAAGGATGGAAGGGACAGAATTTCCCGGGAATTTTGTAATTCAGGGATCAAGCATTGCTGTCCCTTCAATTCCAGTTGGGAACAAGTGGTGACAATGGAGAAAAGTTTACCTGGGCTGGAAAAACAGGAATATTTTAATATTCCCTGTGCTGCCTGATCCCAGATTGTGGAATTTCCAGGCAATTTGCCTTTAGCAGCTCCTAAGAGAGTTCTGCTCCGAGTCTTCCCTCATTCCCAGGAATTTTGCTGTTAAAGCAGCGAATTTTTCACGTTTTTATCAAAAGTCCATTTCCTTCCCTGTTTTTTCCAGATTTGCTCTATTCCTCTCCTACCTGAGCTGAGATATCCACAGGACAACGGGATTTCCTGGAAGTGCTGGAAAAGCTCCAGCCAGGGGAGTTTTCCAGGAGTGTTTGTGTTTCCTGGGAGTGCCAGGAGGGAATTCCAAACCAGAGTTTGGATCTCATCCTCCTTCATCTCCCTTTTCCCATCTTTTCCACGTCCTGTTCCTCTTGGAACCATCCAGGTTTTTTATTTTAGGAGGAGGGAATTCCCTGTTTTAATCCAGGGAGAACAAATTTACCCAAGGAATTGGGGCTTGGCAGGACGTGAGGGGACAGAGTGAGGGGAAAACCACGGAATTTTTTGCTTTTCCTCGGTTTTCCTAGAAAAACCTCATTTTTTCCCTGTGGGAGCAGCTCTCAGGCCACAAAAAAAGGGAATAATCCCTAAAATCCTCATTTTATTTGAAATCCCGGTTGGAAAAGGCGATTTGGGGACGCAAGTGGGAATTTTGGTGCTGTTCCTTCGTCCTTGTGCATTCCTGGTGAAATTCTTGAAAGATTTCCCACCCCACGCCCAGGAAAAGTTGCTTTGGGTTTGGTTTTTATTTGGGATGGGGAGAAGGAAAGGAGGAATTAATGAGCTTGGAGCCGTTGCCATAGCAACCTGTTGCTAATGGATCTCTGGGGTTTCCTCTCCACCTCCAGCAGCGTTTCCTGGGAATATCATTCCCATGGCAACGGATGGCGCCGATCCCTCCCAGGCCACCGCCTTGGAAGGGCACAAAAAGCTCCTTTTTCCATCATCCTGGCCATTTTTAGCGGGGAAAAAAAAATTCCTGCTACTCCAGAAGAGTTTTTTTTGGAATGCTTGAAGTAAAAATTCCCAACTTGATTCTGTCTTTTTTTGGGAATTTTTCATCCCAAATCCAGCCCTCATCTCCCATGTGCTCTTTGCTGCCTCCTCTTCCTCGCCCTGCCCTTGAAGTTGGAATTCTGGGAGAAAAGCCCAGGAAAAGTGGGAATTTTGTGGTGTGGGGTAATGAGGCACTAGGGGATCCCCTTGGCCTTGGAATTCTGGTAGAAAAATCTGGGAAAAGTGGGAATTTTGTGGCAGGATAACGAGGCATGAGGGGATCTGCTCATTCCTTTGAAAAATTCCCCTTCCCTTTCTTTGTTGGCTTTCTGTGCCCTTTGGATGATAAAGATTCCATCAAATTCCTGCCTCCCAGCCTGAGCTCTTCCCTTCTTCCCAAAGAATCCAAATGGATTTGGGTCCAGATGGATTTCCCTGGATGAGCAGCACTCCGAGGATCTGCTTTTCCAAGGAAAGTTGGGTTTGTTTCTCTTTCAATCCAGGGAAGGTCACTCGGAGTCGTTATCCAAGGTTTTCCTGTCCCATGGCCATCTCCAGTGGATTCCTTGTTTTCCAAAGCCTTCTTGGGAATGGGTGGCTTTGCCAGGGAGCCTGGAATGTTTGGATCTTCATTTGGACTGTTTAACTCAGAGCTCCTGGAGTTCAAACACTTTTCTGGCCTTTCCAGAGGCTCCGGCTCAACCCACCCTGGAATCCCAGGAGGATCAGCGCTATTCCAACAGCAGGAGGATTTTCAGGGATTTACAACCCAGCCTGGTGCTTCTTGCTCTGCCTTTTTCCCCAAAATTATTCCTGGAAGACCCCCCCCAGCCGGTGTGGTCTTGCTGTTCTCCGTGTCCATTCCGTGCCGGGTTCCTGGTGGTGCCTGGAGAGGAAAGGTTGGATTTGAGGGAGATTTATGGATTCTGGCAGCTTTTCCAAGGATGTTCCTGCATCCTTGACCTTGGAGGAGAAGCTGGGCAGCACTGCAGGTTCCCACTTGGCTCCTTGGCGTGAATTCCCAGCCTGTCAATCCCGAAAATGCTGATGTTGGGATTTTAGCGGAGCGTTAAAAATCCGGGATAATTACCTTGGAATTAGATCATTCCATGGGAGAGGTTCACAGCTGCTCCTTCCTAATCCGAGGTGCTGATTTAGGCTTTATTCCCTATTTCCTCTTGGATTGTTTAAAGGGAAAATAAATTGGCTCCATTTAAAAAAAGATGGAATTCTTGCTTTTCCGGCAAATCTAGGCCGTGATTAAATCCTTCCACAGTAAAAAAAAATCACTCCAATTATTGGAGAGGGAATTTTTTCCAACTAAAGCTTAAGTGGTCACCCTCGGCTAAATTCCACCTTTTATCAATTTAATTGGAAAACATTCATTCCATGAAATAATCTGGGAATGCTGGGAAGGAATCGCCAGTTGCCAGGACAACCCATTTCTCCCTGGCTCCCTTTTTAATCCTTATTTTTCCTCCCCCCTTTCTTTCTCCAATGTCACTTTGGATCATATCATCCTGACGGGAGATTTCATTATTTGGGAATTCAGGCAGCCTGCATTGAAAGGCAGAGGGATTTTTGGGAAGTTAATGGAATTTAGGGAGCTCTTCTTGTATCCATGCCTGTCCTCCATGGAAGGTCACGAGGAGAAGTGGGAATTACAGGGAAAGCTGGAAAATCAGTGGAAGCAAACAAGAGGCATCTCCTCCCTTATCCCAACACCTCGTTCCAGCAGATTCCAGCTGGGAATGTCCTTGAATCCAAGTTGGATTTGGGACATGGCATGGGATCTGTGGGACCCATGAGGTTCTGGTCAGTGAAATTCCAGTGGCAGAATGAGGGTGGCTCAAAGTCTGCTGGATCCAGGATTTTCCTGGGAAAAACACTTCTGTCTCTCCCATCCTTTCTCCTCCCCACTGGAATAATCAGGATTTCAGGTTGGGATGGAATTTTGGTTCATGAAGAAGGAAATTATTCCGGAGGAAGTCATGGACACAGGGCTGGATGTCACCTCAAAGGGAAGAGTTGGTGGCAGGTCTGTCCACATTCCGTAGGGATGGATTGGACATTGGGAAAAGGAGCCTGGGCAAAATCCTGACCAAGATCCAAAGCCTTCAGTGCAGCCTGGACCAGGCCAAATCCCAGAAACCCCTGGATTTGGTCTTTCCAAGGAAATCCTTGGCTCAGTTTCCCAAGGGTTGGACATCCCAGGATAAGGCAAGGCTGCATTGAAAATCCGAGGACAGGATTCCTCATGCATTGCTGGAAAAAATGGGGAAAGCTCAGGAATACACCCAGGAATGGTGCAGGGGTGATTTCCAAGGAGATCATTTTGGAGCTGGATTTGGGGCTGTTCCCAAATTCCACAATTGTCCCACAACTCCCAGAGCACCGCCGGCCCCGATGTTGGCATTTTGGGGGGAATAGGATGATGTGGAATTTTTGGGAATAGACACCCGACTCCAGAAATTAACCTGAAAAAGAAAAGCCTGGAAAATAAGGTTATTCCTAAAAAATCTTGGATGACTTGGAATCCAGTGAAATCCCGGCCTCCTCTGACTCCGGAGCTGCGGAAGGGATAAATCCATTCATTCCAGCCCCGCTCCTGATCCATTATTTATGGCCCAACATTTGCTCTGGAAAACATCTCAGTGTGCTCACTGCCAGAACCTTTGGATCCCGCGGGATTTTCCCTGTTTAATGAGTCCCGGGGGCGGGAAGAGGGGTCAGGAGAGGGGGAGCCTCTGAACGTCTCCGCTCGGGTTTTTCCTGCTCTGGGTTGCTCCAGTTTTGTAGGAATTCTCCTCCCAGCCAGCGAGATCAAAGGAAAAAGGGAAAATAAATCCACGGAGCCACTTGTTGGGATTTCCCTTTGGAGACACCTAAATTGCAGCTTTGCTTTTCCATCTGCTAATTACCCATTGTTGGATTTTTCCATTTAATTTGTTGGTTGTTCCTTTTTTTTTTTTTTTTCCCCCCCCTTTTAAATCCACTTTTTTCTGGGAGCACTCGGTTCTGCAGGAAGCTCATGTGTCCCATCCCAAGGATGCTCTGGAATGATTCCCTTTTGGATCATTCCCATTTTTCTGCCCCCTCCCTCACCCTCGTGCCTCTGGCTCCAATGGGATGATTTATTTTCCATTTGCCAAAGGATGGAATAATCCATATCTGTGTGCCTCCGGCTCTAATCCCTCTTTTTTTTTTTCTTCCCCTGGGCGATTGCATTCCGTGTGGGAAGGGCTTTAAAGCTTTTTTGGGGTTTTTTTGGGATTTGGAATTAAAAATCAGCCTGGAAATGCAGAATGGAATGTGAAGAATATTTTGCTTGAATTTGTCCTTTCCCCTTGACTTAATTGAATTCCAGATAAATCCAGGAATTGCTCCCTGCCCCCATCCTTCTCCCAGCATCCTCGGCCAAGGATCAAAAATCCAAATTCCTAAAAAATCAAGGGAGCCAGTGAAGCTTCCTGGGTCCATCCCCTCCATCCTGGAGAACTTTTTCCATTAACTGTGTGGATTCTGAATTTCCCTTTCCCCTTAATTCCGAGGGAATGAACCAGTCAGGCTCCTGGAACAAGCAGCTTTTCCACACTAAACAGAGGGAAGAAAGAGGATTTAGAGGAATTAGGGGAGATATCCCCAGCATTCCTGATCCATTTGCAGTTCCATGGGGATCTGGCAATGCTGTTCAATCTGTGCAGCCTCATTGATTCCCAATAAATTGTTGGGATCACTTGATCCCATTCCATGTCCCCAATCCAATGTCACTCATCCCACACGTCAGCGCCGGCTCCAAACATCCCAGGCAGCTTCCAGCCCTTCCCAGATGTGGAACTGGACTCCCAGAAGCCTTTTTTATCCAGGTATTTCGTGGAAAAATCCATCATTATTTATTTTTAATTTCAATTTCATTGTCAGATTTTGCCATTTTGGTGGTTTTCCTTTTTTTCCCAGATTTTTATGGTTGGTTGGTCCATCGTCCCCGTGTTAAGCAGGAAAGGCTGATGTTGGGATAAGGAAAATAAGAAATCCATGGATTTGGCTTGGCACAGGGACAGTGACCACTCTAATGACACCTCCAGGGATCCAGGGGCAGCCAGAGCTTCTCTGGGAATTCCATCCCATCCCCTCGACTCCCCAGCTGGGAATTCCTTCCCAAACCCATTGAAACCTCCTCTCTTCCAGTTTAAAGCCATTCCCCTTTCCTGGGGGGGAGGAAGCTTTTAAAGGATAAAGAACTCCAGGAATATTTAAATTTTCCCCTCTTTAAGCAAAATTCCTCCAAAATCTGATGAGTCCTGGATAAAACCAAGTGATTCCACACAAACCTTGGCCTTTTCCTGTGCAAGGGAAGGAGCAGGATTGGCTCCAAGGAGAAGTTTGGGAAGAGCATGGAGATGTCAGAGCTTGTCCAATGGAAGGGGAAAAATGCCTGGAACCCTTCGGTGTTCCTGAGGTTTGTCAGGAAATCTTTCCTAACGACTTCACCTCCCCACCTGGAGTTCTGATGGGGTTTGGAGGGTAGGACATCGGAAAAGATGGATAACAACGGGAATTCAGCAAGGACTCCAGCCAATTTCCCTTTGCAATCCAATTTCCACAGGCAGGATGTGCCACTGGAAATGCCAGGGCTATTTATGGATCCTGGGATCGAGGGGAAACGTAGGAAACTTGGGAATTTCGGCAGCTTTATCAGGATCTGGGAGGAGGGAGAAGCTGTTAATCCTTGGAATGGTCTGGAGGGAGCTGGGGGACACATCCAGCCCCATTCCCTGGCTGAGGATCCCAAATCCTGCTCCTTCCTTGTCCTTTGTTCTCCCTGGGTCATCCATATATGGGGCTTTTCCTGGAGAAACCTCCCAGCAGAGCTCCAATCTAAACAGTGGCAGCATCCCAGGATTTCTGCAGCTGCTCCAAACTCCTGGAACAGCTTCCAGCTGGAATTAGGAGCCCTTGGGAATTCGGAATCCCAAGCAGTGCTTTTGTCATTGTCAAACTCCCACCTCGGAGCTGCTTGGAATTTGCTGTGGCTGTACTGGAAAGCTGAAAGGAGAACCCAGGGAATGCAGGAATTCTTGGGATTGGACATTTTTAGGAGTATTTCCAATTTTTCTTGTGGCTGTACAAAGCTCCCACCTCTGGTAGTTGATCTCTCCGTGGATCCCTGTTTTGTGCAATCCAAAATCTGCACCTGCAGGGATCACACTCGGAATTCCTGCTGGCAGACTCAGAATTCCCTGATTTTCTGGGGTTGGCTCAGAAAGGAAGAGGAATATTCCCTCTGATCCATGAGGGAAACTGGCACAGATTCCCAGAGAAGCTGTGGTTGCCCCTGGATCCCTGGAATTGCCCAAATCCAGGTTGAAGCAGCCTGGGATAATGGGAAGTGTTGGGATTGGAACTGGATGAGCTTTAAGGTCCCTTCCGATTCCAAACCAGTCTGGAATTACTCTGGACCAATGGTAGCATCCAAAACTTCCCAGTTCAATGGGATCACCCCTGGATTGTGATGGTGGATTTGGGATAATTAGGGCAGGATTTGATCCTGGATATGTCGGTGTTGTGTCCATGGGTATCAGCTCCTCCTGTCCTAAGGAAAAGAAGTGGGAAAACCAAAGCTTTTCCATCCTTCCTGTCCCTGTTTTCACAGGATGGAAATATCCTGCTCCAACCATAAATCCCCATCCCCAGGGGGAATTTTTTTTCCCTCTGGAAATGGAGTTTTGTGCTGGCATAACCTGGCAACCCACCCACGCTGGAGGCTGAGTTATCCAATAATTATTGGATATTGGACTGGGAGCAGCTTCCTCTGCATCCCCGGGCTATTGATCCCTGGAGTGCCCTGGGATTAGAAAGGCAGGGAAGGAAATGGGAATTGGCACTTGAACGGTGGCTCTGCTGGGGATAATAATGGGATCATTTCCTCTGGAGCACGTGGAAAACCAGGCTGACCCATCAGGGATGGGGATGTGGGGTTTGGGGTTGGCTGGCGCTGGAGAATTCATGGAATCACGGAATGGTGTGGGTGGGAAGGGGCCTTGAAGATCATTTTGTTCCAACCCCAACACTTCCCACTATCCCAGGGTGCTCCAAGTGTCCAACCTGGCCTTGGACAATTCCAGGGATGAGGCAGCCACAGATTTTCTGGGAATCTGGGGCCTCACCACCTTCCCAGCCAGGAATTTTCTCCCAGTATTCCATCTAAACTTTCCCTCTGGCACAGAAGCCCCATCCATATCCTCTGAACGTGCGGCATCCCATTCTCCAGGAACCTTGGATCACTTCCCAAATCCTCCTGAGATCCCAGGAGTGGGCACTGAAAAGAATTCATTGCTTAGAACGAGCTGGGAATTTCATCCCAGAGTTAAATTTCAGTCGAATTCCCATTCTCAGGAAGTTTCTGGCTTGTTTGGAGAAGGAAAAGCATCTTAAAATCCAATGTTATTGCCTCATGCTCTCCCACACATCCTGCAAACCTGGCTTTGGGAAAAGCTGGAATTTTGTGGATGGGAGGGATTTGTTTGGAGCAGGGCCTGGGAGCTGCTTTGGGCTCATTTCAGGCTGGCTCCTGTCTCCCATGGGGTGATGATGCTGAGGATTTTGGGAATATTTGGGTTCAGAGGCTCTGGAAATCCCCACTCCAGAATGTGTGGAGCAGTTTGCAGTTTGGTATTGGAGCTTCCTGCTGATCCTGGTTTTTCTTAGGGATAACTCACTCTTGGGAAGCCAATTTCTTCTGGAATTGCATTCAGTTGGTTTTAAACTTTGGTAAAATTTAGATTTTGGCTGTGGAGACACCGGATTTGGATGATTTTTTCCTGGAAATGGAATATTTATCCCTGAAAACAATCCCTGGTGCTGTGGGTGATGTGGGATTTCTGCTTTTCCCCGCTGCTTTCCCAGGCTGTGTCCATTAAATCCCAAAAAAATCTCTTGTCTCTGCTCCCCTGTGACGCTTCCACCTGATTTTTCCTTTCCCTTTATCCTTCCATCCCCTCTCCTGCCTTTCCCTGCTCCACTTTTCCCAGGAGTTCAACCCCTGGTTACAGCCAGGTCAGAGCGGGATTGAAACGAGGCCAGGCTGTGTCCCAGTTGGAAAACGAGGAATATTTTTGCTCTTGGAAAACATTCCTGATGTCACTTTGTGTTAGACATGACACCACTGCCAGCACATTCCTGGTGTCTGCTGGAAAATCGGGGATTTCTGCTGGAAAATCGGGGATTTCTGCTGGAAAATCAGGGATTTCTGCCTTTTCCAAGAGAAACCAGGTGCTCAGCAGGCAGGAATTTTTCCTCTGCTGCTTTTCCATGTTGTTTTTCCTGGGAAAAAATCTCTCCTTCAGGGAGAAGGGATTGCTGGGAATGGGAGAGTTTAAAATGTGTTGGGACCCGAGGATTTGGCCACGACCAAAATCCTGCTTTATTCCCTTTGGGATGTTTGGGAATCATCTAAAATCCCATGGGATTTAAGGCTGAGGAGGAGGAGGGTAAAAAGCATGGAATGTTTGGATTGGGATCAAAGGTTGGGATCAACCTAACTTGGGCTGCTGATCCCTGATCCCAGGGATCCCAAATCCCCCTTTTCCCTGGAGGAAAGGTTGGAAACGCAGCTCTTGCCAAGGGCTGCTGCATCTTCCACAATTCCACCCCAAAATTCAAAATTCTGCTCTCGTCCAGCCTCAAAGCTGCTGGGATTTCCCTGGATTTGTGGTGTCCCCCAGGGCATCCAAAAAATCCATGGCTGATCTCCCATCCAAAGGGGTTGGAAAACAGCAGAAAAACTCCTTTGGTCCCCAACTCCAGGCCTGGATTCCCAACTCCTCCAGGGATCTTTAGGAGGCAGCAGCAGTTTTGGAGCTGTTTTGTAGGGCAAGATCAGGACAACTCCAGCATTTCCATGATCCAAGGTTTCTTTGGGAATATTTTGGTGATAATTAATCCCCATTCCCAGCACTTCCAGACTCTCCAGGAGCTGCTGGATCCAGGGAATTTGTCTCCAGCTGCTCAGAGCCATAAATATGGAATTTGTGTCAGCTTTATCCCTTTGGATTGGCACCCAGAGGAGGGAAAATGCCTGATCCAGCATTTCTGTCCTGGAAAAAAATCCCAAAGCCAGCGATTTTGGATGTCAGGAAACCCTTTGGTGTCCAAGGCTGTCATTTGGATCTCTGATTTTCTTTTCTGAGTGGAGAGAAGTGAATGTGCCCTGGAAATCTGGGAAGCGCTGGGAAAATGCTGGGGGAAAAAAAAATTGATCACCTTCTTAGGGAATTTAGAAAAAACCAAACTCATTTCTGGGAATTTTGAGAGTTGGATTTGAGGGGTGTGAGGAGTGTCCATGTCCCACCAGTGGGAATACTGGGATGCACTGGGGCACTGTGAAATCCCTGGAAGAGGAGGAAGCAGCAAATTCCCCCTTTTCCTCCTGCACAGCTTAAAAATGGTTAAGGAAGGAGTTGGGGAAAAGGGAGGAAAATCCAGCTGAGAGCTCTGTTCATTCCCAAGCCATAAAATTCTGGAAAACAGGGACTTATAAGGCAACACTTGCAATGATCCCACTTTGTGGGATTAATGGGAAGGGTTGTTTTTTAATTTTTAAATTCATTTCCAAGAGGAGAAACTTTCCCTTCAGCAAAAAGGAAAAAATATTCCAAACCCTCTGGCTCCTGGAGCATCCTCATTTTCCAGCCCAGCAGAGTTGGCAAAGCTGCTGGTTTTCCTTCATCTCCCATTTCTCCTGGTAAAACAAGGATTGGGAAATGACAGGTGTGAAGTGGGAAAGGCCTGGGATAAAGCTCTGGCATTGCAGCTCCTTCTCCCCTTGGATTTGCCTCCTCCAAGTTGCTCCCAGCTGGAAATGCTGCTCCAAAGGGAGATTTGAATGGGAAGTGAGAACAGGACTTCCTTGTGTTCATCCCTGAAAATTCCAGGAATCCTCATGGATTTAATGGACGAGGTTAAAGCTGGGTTTAAGCACACGGGTGGCTCCCACCTGCAGAATTCCCTATAATCAGTGGGAATTAAGGAGTGATCTCTGCATGGAGGCAGGAAAAGGATTTTCCCACCATCAGCTGGGTCCTGCTTTTTGCCAGGAGTCAGAGGGAAAGGCAGGCTTGGATCAGAGAATTCCAAGAGATCTAAAATCTCTTTTTTTGGCTTGGCTTCTCAAACAGGGCATGGAAAATCCTGTGCTGGAGAATTCCATGGAATTCCAAGGTGCTGCAGGGAGAGAGAGTTTGGGAAAGGCACCTCCGAGGCAGGAATGGGGAGGTCTCACCCAGGAGCAAAAGCTGGGCTGGGAGGGAGATCCCTGGATAAAATCATCCAGGATTAAAAGATGGGAATGCATCCAGCCCCCAGGGAAGCCTCTCTCTCCCTGCTCCATCCTCTTTCCACAGGGGAAGTTTCTTCCTATCCCTGGATTTGGGATGGGATGCAAACCCAAAATGCCTTGGGCTGGGGGAGGCAGCACCTGACGGGATGGGATAATGGGTTGGGATGGGGATGGGACAATGGGTTGGGATGGAGATGGGATAATGGGTTGGGATGGGGATGGGACAATGGGTTGGGATGGGGATGGGACAATGGGTTGGGATGGGGACGGGACAATGGGTTGGGATGGGGATGGGATAATGGGTTGGGATGGGGACGGGACAATGGGTTGGGATGGGGACGGGACAATGGGTTGGGATGGGGATGGGATAATGGGTTGGGATGGGGACGAGGCTCTTCTGCCACCACCTGCCCTTCCCAGCCATTCCCAGCCCCTGGCACAGCCCGGAGCCTCTGGAATCGGCCCAGGCCCAGAAACCCGAGCGGGCGCTTTAATCCTGGGCTGCGCCAGGGAAAATCTCAAGGTCACCGCGAGGCTCCGGCTCCCCCCGGCCCTGGAATTTTTCCTTTTATGTGGGAAGTGCTGGGATGGCTCCGGGCCAGCTGCTGGGGTCCCTGTGCCCTCCTCCATCCCTGGAATCGCCGCTCCATGGGGGTCCCCCAAAGGAATGTGCTGGGGGGGGGGATGAGCAGAGCCGGCCCGGGGCACTCAGCTCTATCACATAAAACTTCAAAAAATTCTACATAAACATAGAATAGAAATATAAATTATAAATATAAATACAAAAATTAAAATTAAAATATAAATATAAACAGAAACATAACTGTAAATATAAAACTTAAATAAATCTAACCCATAAATTAAAATATAAACACATATTCAAATATAAGTGTAAATATAAATAAAGATAACTTTTAAAATAGAACTTTTATAAATTACATAAGACTTTATAAAACAAGAGCTTTATAAATTGGACTTTATTATTTTAGCTGAGTTAATAGCTAACCCATTAAGTTCCCCTAAGAAAAAGATTCTAAGAATGAAAATTAGTTTATGTAACAATCTGTTCTTGTAAGAAAAATGGTTTATGCCTAAAAATTTAAAAATCTATCCCATGAAAATTCATTTTAAAAAATATGAACTATGTAGAAAGAGAAAAGTTTAATAAACATAGACACTAGCTATTTACTAACTAATAAACTAAATTTTAGTCGATTGCTAACTAATTAAATTTAACACAGTACCTTTTAATATTCCTATAAATATAAGCTAGGTAAATAAAAATTCAGCCTTTCTAAATTAAAAAACCCCAAATATCTCAATGAGATGGGAGCATCAGCTAAACCAAGATCCTTGTCTGATAACCCATTCCTGGTGGGCTCCATGGAATTATTTGGAATGAGATAAGGACTGGGCTTGGAATAACCTGATCCAGTGGAAGGTGTCCCTGCCAGAGGGGAAAAATATCCGTGCTCAAAGCTGGAGCTGGGCATGATCCAAAGCACAGCTCCTCTTTTCCAGAGCCTGGAAAACCTTGGAGAGGCTGGAGCAGGGGGAAAAGCTCCTCTTTTCCACAGCCTGGAAAACCTTGGGGAGGCTGGAAGAGGGGGAAAATCTCCTCTTTTCCACAGGCTGGAAAACCTTGGGGAGGCTGGAGCAGGGGGAAAAGCTCCTCTTTTCCACAGCCTGGAAAAACCTTGGAGAGGCTGGAGCAGGGGAAAAATCTCCTCTTTTCCATAGCCTGGAAAAATCTTGGGGAGGCTGGAGCAGGAGGAAAAGCTCCTCTTTTCCATAGCCTGGAAAAATCTTGGATAGGTTGGAGCAGGGGGAAAAGCTCCTCTTTTCCAGAGCCTGGAAAATCTTGGAGAGGCTGGAGCAGGGGGAAAAGCTCCTCTTTTCCAGAGCCTGGACAACCTTGGGGAGGCTGGAGCAGGGGGAATTCTGCGTGCTGGGGTCTCCAGCTGCGTCCCGTCCCACGCGGAGCCATCCCGAGGCGCCTGCAGAGCGGGAATGCTCGGCAGCCAGGGCAGGGCGGGATCCCTGCTCCCAGGAGCATCCCAAACCCCCCTGGTGATCCCAGGGAAGGAGCTGGGCAGCGACAGCTGCACGGGAGGGAGGGAGGGATGGAGGGAGCCAGGGCAGGAATGTCCCCCTGCTCCTGCTGCCAAGGCCAGGCCCAGCCCAGCGGGATTCCCACCGTCCACGCCCAGCGTGGGACGGGAGCTCGTGGAATGCTGCTGGGTGGGAATCGCTGGGTGGGAAGGAGCAAAGCCCATCCCAGGGCGCCTTTGGAGTCACCCAGGGCCTGCTGGGGCTTCCCTGAGACCTTCTGGGGGGTCTCAGTTGGGAAGGGCCAGCCTGGGAATCCAGGGAATATCAGAGCGTGTCCCTGTGTGTGGATCCTCCTGGAATGGGTTCTGTGCCAGGCTGGGAGGGGAGCCCTGGCACAGATTCCAAGAGAAATTTGGGATTCCCCATCCTGGGAGTGTCCAAGGCCAGGCTGGATGAGGCTTGGAGCAGTTTGGGATAGTGGAAGGTCCTTGCCCGTGGAATTGGAGGAGCTTTAAAGTCTCCTCCAACCCAAACCATTCTGGGATTTTTTCCAAGCATTCTTTTGCTGCTGCAAATCCCACTGGGATCCCACTCTGCTCCCATCTGGGTGTGCCTGGACAAAGGGACATGGGACACTCTGTGTCACCAGGGCTGTCCCATGTTCCCCCTGGAGAAGGAGCTGGATCCATTTGTAACTTTAAATAGGATTTGGGGAAGCAGAGGAGAGCTCCTGATGTGTGGGAGATCCATGGGTATCAAAGTGGGGGAGATTCCGTTGTGCAAACTGGGATATTCCCACCCCTGGAGCTGGGATATTCCTGCCCTTGAAGCTGGACTCATCCTGATGTGGGAATACAAGATTTTTCCAGAAGTTTCCTTCCTCCTCTTCAATCCCTCCTTTTGGGATTGCTCTGGTTCAACTGGGAGAGCTCATTGCTGATTCCTTGTCCCCATGGATATTCCCAGCTGGGAATTCCTGCTGGAATGACTCAATCCCTGCCTTAACCTCAGCCTAAAACATCCCTGATCTTCCCACCCTGCAATTCCTGGCTGGATTTCACATTTTGGGATGCACTGGAAGAGATTTTAGGGCTGAGGCGTGGAGAAAGAAATCCCAATCCTCATTTCCTTGGTGTATTCCCGTCTTCCTGCATGTTCCATCCCTTCTCCCTGTCCTGCTCCTGGCTGGCAGCTGGGATGTCTGATCCATGGGGGATGTTGGTGCTCCATGGGGAATGCTGGTGATCCATAAGGGATGTTGGTGTTCCATGGGGGATGCTGGTGATCCATGGGGGATGTTGGTGATCCATGGGGAATGTTGGTGATCCATAAGGGATGTTGGTGTTCATGGGGGATGTTGGTGATCCATGGGGGAAGTTGGTGCTCCATGGGAAATGTTGGTGCTCCATGGGGAATGCTGGTGATCCATAGAGGACGATGCTGAGGCTGCTGTTGCAGTTTTCTCCCTGCTCCCATTATCCCACCTGCGTTTTTCCATGCCCTTGAGCCAGGATTTGCTGCTGAGCTTGGCTTGGGAGCCTTGTGGTGGGATGAGAATGATGGAACTCGAGGTCAGGAATCCTGGGAGAGGCCCAGGGCCAGCTGTGGATGTGATTCCCAACATCTGGCCTGGCTAAACATGGCACAGAATCCCCTTGGAATGGGCCAAACTGGGAAATTCCCACTCCTGGTGGCTCCTTCTTGAGTATTTCCCACCTCTGGAGGTATCCAAGGAATACCTGGATGTGGCCCTCGGTGCTCTGGGCTGACAAGGTGGCTTCAGTGATCCTGGAGGGCTTTTCCAACCTCAGCAATTCCAGGATTTTATGGAGAGGGAAAGCACTGCTGGAGGTATTCCTGTCCCCGTGTGCTCTGGGATTTGCAGCAATCCCATTTTTTTCCCCCTGGATTTCTGGTGATATCCAGTAGCCAGCGGGTTTCATCCCCAGCCAATCTTCCCTGTGGATCTCACAGAATCTCTCCTTCAGCCCGAATTCCAAATAAACATTGCCATGTTTGGAAATCTCCCTGCTGGGCCCCCCCTTTCCTCCCGCAGGAACTTTGGCTGGAGGGTGACTCATCACAATCCCTCCCCAAACAGCAGAAATTCCCAACGGAGCTGCTGGGATCCACAGGGGCCGTTGGATACCACAAAACCCCAGCCCTTCCCAGCCCTTTGGCCTCCAGATGGATTTTCCCCCATTTTTTTTCCCCATTTTTTGATTTTCTTGGGCACTCAGAGCTCCTTTGCCAGCAGCAGGAGCAGCAGCCTGGATGTGCCCATTCCATGGGGTGATCCCAAGTTTGGGAACATCTTTTTCCCACTTCAACTCTTTCTAAGGCACACCCAGGCTGGGTTTGTCCCTCTTTCCTCCATGGAGTGGATTTTAATGGAAAAATTCACTTTTCTGGGAATCCTACTGAGCAGGGGCTTGGGGAGGTGGCCGAGAATAACGATTAGTGCTGGTCAGCCTGGCTCGTTAATTAATTAATTAGGTAATTAATTAATGCACTGCAAATTACACTTAGATGAGGGATAACCTTCAAGGTGTAATTAAAGGGGTGCAGTAATTAGCCAGGCTGGGGTGGAGGAGAGAATTCCCAATCCAAGTTGGGATCCAAAGCTGCCTTTGGCAATCCAGAGGGACAAATCTCTGCTGCTTCTGAGATCAGAATCGGAATCGATCAAATCCATCCCCAGCATTCCTGGTTTTCCAAAAGTAGGAGAGATGGAGGGATGATGAACCAGCAGTGGGGAAGGCAGGATGGGTTTATGGGATTTTGAGAAGGAATTCCTGGCTGGGAGGGTGGGGAGGCCCTGGCACAGATTCCCAGAGAAGCTGTGGCTGCCCCTGGACCCCTGGGAGTGTCCAAGGCTGTTTCATCATTGTGGATTGGGATTTTCCTTACTCTGGGAATGCTGGGATGAGCCTGGCTTGCTCCTGGCATTTCTCCTTGGACTCTTACACAGAGTCCCAGAGGATTTGGGGGTTCCCTAAATCGTGGGATGTTTTGGGATCATGGAGCCATGGAATGTTTTGGGTGGGAAGGGACCTTGAAGCTCATCCATTCCATGCCATGGGCAGGGACACCTCCCACTATCCCAAGATGTTCCAGGCCCCAGTGTCCAGCCTGGCCTTGGACACTTCCAGGGATCCAGGGGCAGCCACAGCTGCTCTGGGAATTCCATCCTCACAGGGAATAATTCCTTCCTGAAATCCAATTTAAATCTATTTGTTCCCTCCTGTCCCGACCCTGGTAAAAGTCTCTGTCCATCATCCATCCCAGTTCCAGAGCCATGATTTTGGAATATTGCTGGGATATCTCACCAGAGCTGCCTCAGCTGGTGAGATCTCCTTCTCAGGGGCTGCCAGGAGCTGCCATCCCTTTTACCCATTGCTATTCCTGGAAAACACGATTTTCCAAGGCTCGGGAGCTGCATTTGGGCAGTTCCTTTAAATAACCCTGATGATAAAGCGTTATCCATGGAAAGGCCATCTGTTCCCTGTGCTCCCAGAGCAGCTCCTCACGCATCCCTTCCTCCTTCCAGCATTCCCAAAGTTTCCAGCTCAGGCTCTCCCCCAGCCTGTCCCACCCATTCCAAACTTTTTTTCCCAGCTTTTTGCTGGAAAATCCAGCTCTCCTTGGAGGAAAGGTTGGATCTTCACCTGAAGGGCCAGGAGCTGCTTCCTTTGGAATTCCTGCCTCATTCCACGTGGCTCTGGAGCAGAGGGATCAGTTCACCTCAATGATCTGCTCCCTGTGTTCCCAGGCTGAACGGGGCAGCTCCTTCCCTCATCCCTTCTTCCCTCCAGCATTCCCAAAGTTTCCACCTTGGGCTCTCCTACCTGTCCCACCCACCCAAGCCCTTCCAGGCCATTTTCCCCAGTTTTCTGTGAACCCAAAATCCAGCTCTCCTTGGAGGAAAGGTCACTCTCTGCCCCTGAAGTGCCGGGATCTGCTTCCCTTGGAATTCCAGCCTCGTTCCGCAGGGCTCACGTGGGGCTGGACTGGAGCAGAGGGAGCAGTTAACCTTAATCAGGGCAGCCAAAGGAAAGGTTGGGAAATAATTCTGTTGGAATGTTTGGATTTGGAGAGCTGACATTAGAGCGGGTAAATGTCAGAGGGAGTTTAAACAACGGAACAACTCTTGGAGGGCCACGTTTTCCTCTGGTGGATTTCCAGAAATCCGCTTCCTTTCCACCCAGAACTTCTAAGCAGGGCTTGTATTCCCACTTGGAATTCTGGCCATGAACCTGCTGCTCCTTTCCCTCCCTGCAGCCCAACTTTTCTTTGGATCCCACTTGTTCTTTTCCCACCTTTCTGTGTTTGCTGGGTCCCTCTCCAGTGCATTCTCCACTGATCCCATCAACCTGGATTTTCTGGAGCATTCCAGGGTCTCCAGTGCATTTTCCACTGATCGGACCCTCAGCCCAGCATTCCCTCACTCCATGGCTGCTTCCTGAGTCGTGTGTTATCCTGGGATAACAACTCACCAGCCCAGCCATGGGCATCCCTCAGTTTGCTCCTCCCAACTTAGAATTTGGGGGGGATCCCTCCTCCAGGAGCAGAATCCATCTTCCAAGAACATGATCCCTCCTTCAGGAGCAGGATCCACCCTCCAGGAGCAGAATTCATCCTCCAGGAGCAGGATCCCCTCCCCAGGAGCAGAATCCCCCCTCCAGGAGCAGGATGCAGCCCCCACAGGCCGGATTCCCACTCCCAGCTCATCTTCCAGGGCTTCCCCGCTCCGTGGCTCCCATCCTCCATCCCCGCTCCTGGCAATTACTCAGCTGTTTCTCAGCTGTTCCCCGGAGCGGCAGGGATGAGAAGGCAGCAGAGATATTGCTCCCAGGTTTTTTTCCCCCGTGTTTTATGGCTGGGATAAGCTGCTCCCGAGCCCATGGAACAGCTGTGGGTCGGCAGAGCCGCGTGCCGGGCGCGGCTCCCGAGGCAGCTCCAGGTGGTTCTTTATGATCCCTGCTCCTGGTGTTCCTCGTGCCTGGGGGGGGGGCTGGTTGCCAGGCTTTTCCAAACCAGCCTTTTGGGGGCTCTGGGATTAGGGAAAGGCCGGGAGAACGGGACTGATCTCCTCAGGCTCCAATCCTGACAAATCCTCGCGCGCTCCCTGGGCAGTGTTGGTTTTCCTGCTGGGTGTTCCCGAGGCTGATGGATCACCTGCTTCCCTCCCTCCCTCTCTTTCACCTCCCAGGATTTGTTTGAAATCCTGTGGATTTGTTTTGATGGGAATTCCTGGTTTTCCATGGCTCAGGGCATCCCAGCCATGCACTGGCTCCTTGCTGTTTAACAGATCCTGCAGCTCCCACAGCTCAGGTTTGGCTTTTCCTGACCAAAAGCTGGATTTCCCTCAGAGAATCCCTTCCCTTGAGGTTCTCCAAACCCTGCAAGTTCCTCATCCTCTGGGATAAATCCATGGCTGGACCCTCTTCTTCCCCTGTTGGTTCATTTGCCTCCAGAGGCTGCTCCATTAAGAAGCACTGGAATTGCTATCCCAAATTTTCAGAGCTTGGCAATGCTCAAGCAAAGCCTTTCCTGGCCCCTTTTCATTTCCCAAGCCCAATATCCCAAAGGAAATCCCTTTGCTCCCCATGGCCTGCAGGCAGCTCATTCCTCACCACGCCAGGCTGGAGCAGGGTGACCTCATGTTTAACTGGATTGGGAAGGAGAACCCAAGAGGGAAAACCCAAGGATCCCAAGGCTCATCCCGCAGCGCTCTTTGGGATGATCCCAGGGTGCCTCACTCCAGGACAACCCCGAGGATGCTCAGGTGCAGCTCCCACCCCCGCGGAGCCTCGCCCACATTCCCGGGCTGCCCTTTCCAATCTGGAGCCGCCGGGTCCTTGGGAAGCGCCTCGGCAGCGTTCCCTTGGCAACGGCGGCAGCTGGGAATGGCAAGGTGTGTGGGAGAAACACCAAACCCCCCTCCGGCCACGGCCTCACAGGGACAGCCCCATCCCCAAGGATTTTTCCCGGTTTTTTTTTCACAGCCAGGGGGGTATTTTTAGCTCTGACACGTCCCAGGGATCAAATATCCCCCAGGATGGGGGAGCTGGCAGCGGGGAACCCTTGGGATTTACCCTGTAAGCCAAGCCTGGCCCCGGCTGCCAAGGATGAGCTTGGATTCCCCCGGCTGCTGCTCTGGCTGAACTCGGGGTTACCTCCAGCATTCCCCATGCCCAGGAATGACTGACACAGCGGGAAAAACGCCAGAGGTTTTCCAGCAGAAGGGAGAACAAATGAACTTGGGTGTGCAGTCTGGGTTGGTGGCAGCTCCCTGCCAGCTCTGCTCTCCTTCTCCTCCTCAATTTATTAATTTGTCTGTCTGCTCCCAGGGAAGGTTTCTTTTCCTTTTCTCAATCCAGGAAACCAGAGGGGAAAAAAGGAGCTGGGGAAGGAATCTAGGCCATCCCATTGTGGCTCTATCTGGGGCTTAAAACCATCGAGCTGAGTCTGTTTGAAAGGGCCCATTTCTGTCTCAGGCTCGCTCGTTTGATTTTATTTGGATTTTCCTTTGTTCACTCAGCTGGAACAGGCGGGCGCAGAGGGAGGGGAAAGCAGAGGATTCCAATAATGGGGTTTTGGCAGCAAGTTGGGCATAAAACAGCTTTATTTGGGATTTTGGTCCTTTTTTGCAGCAGCAGATGAAAGGAACTCGTGGAGGGGCTGGGGCAGGGGCTGGTGATCCCCAGGCTGTGTCGTGTGAGTCGTGTCCCACCCCAACAGCTGGGATTTTGCTGGGAATCCCTGTCCTTTTCTGCTGGGAATCATTGGGAATCCCTGTCCTTTTCTGTTAGGAATCCCTGTCCTTTTCTGTTGGGAATCCCTGTCCTTTCCTGTTGGGAACTATTGGGAAGCTGTTGGTGATTGATCCATGGCTCCAACCCCGATGAATCCACCCCACTCCTGCACCCACTGCCCCCAGGGCATCCCAAATCCTGGGATGAGCACAGGGGGAAGTTGAATCATGGACTGGGTTGGGTTGGAGGGGATTTGAAGGATCATCTGGATCCAGCTTGGCATCCTGTTCCCACTGTGGGATTTGGCTCCCAGACCTGGCTTTTCCCCCAGGGAGTTTCTTTTGGGTTTTGCTTCCTGCAAATCCAGATTTTGCTGTTTTGGTGCTGTTCCCCTTCTCTGCAGTCTCAGAATCTGCTGATGGGAACCTCCTGTTCGGTCATTTGAATCACGTCAGGAGCCCAAAACTTCCCAGATCCCTGGGGTGGGATTTTGGGATGTCTGTGCTGTGGCAGTGTGGGATCAGGGAATGGTTTGGGTTGGGAGGGACCTTAGGGATCGTCTCACGCCATGGGCAGGGACACTTCCCACTACCCCAAGTTCCAAGTTCCAGCCCTCCCCTCTCCCTCCTTCCCTGACATCCCACCCAATTCCCCTGGTGTTCCTGGTGGCTCTAAGGTCCCTTCCAACCCATCCCATTCTGGGATTCTGGGAAGCAAAGTTCTGCTGTCTGATCACCCCTAACCAGCAGCCAGGGGGGGGATTCAGACAAACTGAGCTTATCCTGGGCTCAGCTTGATGAGCTCAAGCCCAAACTGCTGTGCACGTGCCCAAGAGCTCGGCTGAACAGGAGCCCTGGGGAGCGAGCAGGCACCGGAACGTTTTTGGGAGGAATCATCTTCAAATGTCGAGCTGATCTCCAAATCCTGGTGGGAGTAAATGTCACTGGAATGGCTGAGCCTGTGCCAGCCGTGGGGGGAGCCTGGGAGAGGCTGGTGTTGATTGGAGCAGCTCCAGCAGGCAGCAGAACGGGGGGGGTGACTCCAGGATCCCATGGAGAGCAGCATTCCCGGGATGGGGACAGTGACAGAGACAGAGGCTGGGGCTGTCCGATGGGTTCCTCCTGCCTCTGGTGTGGAACCACCTCTGGAAAGCTGGGATCTTGGAACAGTGAACTCTGGGGAGCTTTTGGAGGATATCTCTGAAGGGTGACCTGCAGGCTCTGTTCACCCTTTGTTTTCCCAGGGGATGAGGGGATGGATTTGGATGTCCACATGAGGCGTGGATGGGGAAATGTTGGATCCAAATGTAAAATTCCCTGTGAGAGGCAGGAGTTGGATTCCTTGTAGGACAAGGGGTGATTGTTTTAAACTCAGAGAGAAGATTTTGATGGGATATTGGGGAGGAAATCCTGGCTGGAAGGGTGGGCAGGCCCTGGCACAGATTCCCAGAGCAGCTGTGGCTGCCCCTGGATCCCTGGCAGTGCCCAAGGCCAGGCTGGATGAGGCTTGGAGCGCCCTGGGACAGTGGAAGCTGTTGGGGTTGGAACTGGGTGGGCTTTAATTCCTTCCCAACCCAAACCACCACATTTTGGTGGGAACTCTCTACATGGAAATCCCTTGCCTCGCCCTCAGCAGGGACAGCTCTTCCCAAGTTCCAGGAGGGTGCTGGAGGAGCCTCCTCATCTCCCTGCACTCACGGCAGGAATCATCCCTTGGAGTGGCAGCTCCCAGAGAATCTCCCGGAGCAGCTCGGAGCTCCAGGCAGGGCCAGGATCTGCAGCAGGAGCCGGCTCCAGCTCCGTGCTCAGAGCAGATGGAAGGAGCAGCATTTCCCTCCCACGCTCCTCCCCAGGAGCCCCTTTGGAGCGATGACATTTTTCCTTTAACCCCCTGATATTTTTCCGGGATCTGAATGAGCAGCCCACACATGAGGACGGGTTTTTTCCTCCCTTCCTTTTCTTCTCTTTTCTGTCTCTGCCTGGATTCAGGGAAGGGGCTGCTCTGAGTATTCCAGTCATTTGGATGACCAGGGAAAGCCCACCCGGCAGCTCTGCTCAGGATAAATTCCTCATTAATTAGAATTCCAGGAAAAGATGAGAGCTGAGGGGAGGTGATTGTGGTGCTGCAGCTGTGGACATCACCTTCCCAAACCCCTCACCTTCCTCAAGTTCTCCTTTCCCAGGGAGCATCCCCAAGGGATGAAGGATTCCGTTTCACCAGACTTCCCAGGGTGTAGTTTCCCATGGAAGAGGAATATCCCTGGAAGTATTTAAACTTCTGCTGCTTATCCCTCACTCACTAAGTCCCAAAGCTCGTTAAATCCCAAGCTTTGGAGCAATGGTTTAATGTCTTAAGCCTTGACCTGAATTACCTGCTCTGTGTCCTAGCATTGGGAATGCTCTGGATTGGGAAGAGTCCTCTCCTCCTCCAGCTTTCCCGTGTTCCAAACAGTTCTGCATTTGGAAGTTGGATTGCTTTAAAGTGCATTTGGGAGCAGCAATTGGACTTTTCCTGATTGGAAGGCTTTTTATTTTTTTTTTTGTAAGCAGATCGGGGGGGTTGGAGTGAGGCTTTAAAAGCCTTATTCATCCCTAATCCCAAATAATTCCGTCTCCGTGGCTTTTAACGTGATTAAATCAGGGCAGGCCGTGACGACACCGGCAATTCCGCTTCCCAGAGAATATTGGATTGAACCTGGGGTGAGGCTCCACCAAAGGAGGAATTTGGTGCTTGGGTTGGGCACTCCTGGGTTCAGCCCCCTGCTCTCCCTGTGGTCCAGGTGCTGTGGAATTCCAGGCTGGAAAAGCAGAGCCTTTTCCCGTGGGTTTTGCCTCACCCCTGGATCTAAAGCTGCTCATATTCCCTGCTTGTGCTGCTCTCCCCATCCCAGCTTTCCCAGGATGTGCAGAGCTCTTTGTGGATGGATGGGATGGAAGGTGGGGTGGGGCCACCTGCGTTGTCATGGCCATGGGTTCATCCATCACCAAATGCCAAATCCTTGGAATTCTATCCCCCCTGGAGTTTCATCCCTCCACTGCCCTCCTGCAGGTGCTCCCCTCTGGAAAACCCCAGGAATAATTAACTCCCTGTTCAATGATCTTGTGCCAATCACTCAGCCTCGTTATGTCTCAGTTCCTTTGTGCTGAGCCGGGGGATAATCCAGGAAAGGAGCTTCCCAGAGGGTGCTGTGGGATAAACCCACTGGCAGCTCGGAGCTGCTGAGCCACAGGGATCTGCCAGAATCCTGGGAATATGGCAGGGAAAGGAAGTCCTTGGGAAAAATGGGATTTAATTGCTGCTCCTTGTAACAGGGCTCCCAATAAGTCACAATTCCCAGACAAGGAAAGGCCCAAGGCAGAATTCCCCACTGGTGAGAGGGAATCCCAGGATGGGGTTTATATCTGCTGCTCCATAAATTGCTCGGATACATTCCCAAAGCTCTCCAAGTCCAAATTCCTCATGGATCTAAAATTGTGTCATTTTCCAGGTATTTCCCCCCCCAGTTCTGCCAATCCCTCAAAAAACAAAGAGAGAGGGATTGAATGAGAGGGGGGGGATGGACATGTCCAAGGATTGGGATCAAGGCTCTGCATTCCCAAAGCTCCCAGGCAGTTTGGGAAGGGAGGCACCACTCCCATCCAAATGTGTCTCAGTGTTGTCACAGCTGCACCAGCTCCCAAAACTGAAGCCAGGGACACTTCCAGGGATGGATTTTTTTGGACCAGGGTGTGCTCCATGTTTGTTTCTGGAGCCTGGAAAGAGGGAGAACGGGCTCAGAATTCCTCATTTCCCTCAGGCACAGCAGATTCCTGATCTGCCTGGTTTACCCTGTGGGGATTTAGTTTAAGTCTGGCTTTACTCTTTCAAATTATTTCTTCAGCTCTTCCCTGGCCATCCCCACAGCAGCCACATCTCCTTTGGCACCACCTTCCCCAATATCAAAATATTCCCTCTCCACCTTGGCCTCCATCCGAGATTTAATGTGCAGGGAGCACTTGTGAGGGGAAAAAACCTCAGATTTTTCCCTGATTTCTCCTTCATTTTTAATCCTTCAAAGGGCTGTTGAGTCTTGATTCAAAGGGGCCTCGTGTTTCTGTGTTTTGGGGAAGATGAAACTTTGTCATGGCAAAACAGCTGCCAGGAGATGTGAAAACAGAATAAATGTGGGAACAGAATAAATGGGAGAACAGAATAAATCAGGAGCAGGAGAAAGGAAGGAGTGGGATGTTTTTATCTATTCCAACACTGTCCCCAAATGTCCCCATTTTCTGTCACTCCCAGCTCCTTTCAGATCTGCCAGACAGGGACGTGGCACTGCAGGGGATGAGGAGAGATAAGGCAGTGGGACTTGGTTAATTATTAATATTTAATATTAATATTCCCAAAGAATCGATGGGAGCTCTGAAGGGCTCCAAACTTCAGAGGCCAAAGCTCAGCTTTTGCCCCCGTATTTAAAATTCTCTCATTTGCTGATTTAGGCTCATCCTAAAGGCAAACTGGGCTTGAGGTTTACAGAGGACTTGAGCTGCTTTTGGAGGTTTCAGAGCAAAAAATCCCCGGGGAAAAGCTCTGAGCCAAAATTCCCTTTCCATGGTGCAGCCACCTCCTCCCAGCTCCTCCTTCCCAGGTCTGAATTCAAAGCAGCTCCATCCTGATGGGCAGAGCAGACCAAGGTGACCTCCAGGGCCACATCCAGAGCAGGAGCACTTTGTCCTCCTGCTGTCCTTCCCTCTCTGCAGGCGCTGGGATTTTTCTGGGGCAGAGTTTGGGTTTAATTGGAATCTCCCCTGAGCAATCCACGCTCAGAAGAGATGGGAAAGGGAGATCTGTGGATGCTGCTGAGCTCCAGCCAGGCGCAGGAGGTGGATCCATATCTGCACCTGCCCTTGCTGCCCCTGCTCTGCTGCAAACACAGTTCCATCAAATCCTCATTTCCTTCCTACCCTGATGCTTTGATGGAGCTGCAGGGATCCAGGGATTGGAGCAGAGACAGCGCCTGAATTTCCTCACGGGAATTCCCACCTGAGCTCCGGCCCCCAGTGCTGGGTCTGAGCTGCCCCAGGAGCTTTTCCCAGCCTGGATTCTCCCAAAATCGAGGCCATTGGGAAGTGCAGACCCTGGCACCCTTCAGGTTCTTCAGAACTTTCCATGAGTGCCTCCTCTGGGATTTTCTGGGATTTTCTCATCCAACTTGGGTAGCTCTGGCCCTGCTGAGCACCTGCAGGCCTGGGAGGCCCCAAACTCATTTAGCAGCGTTAATTGCAGCCCTAATGAACACGGATCCTGCCCTCAGCAGGGTTTGGAGGTCATGGCTGCAGCTCAAACCTCCCAGGATGAGCCCAGAGAAACGGGATGAGGTATTCCCTGGATTTATAATGGCTGGAACGTGGAATTGTGTTGGAATGAGATCCATGGGAGGTGTTCTCCCAGGGGAGCAGCACAAGGCCTTTCCAAGGATTGCCCTGGCAGCTCCTTCCTGGTGCCTCTTCAGATTTTTCCCAGCCTGGCTGTGCTTGGAAGTGAATTTATACCTGACTAATGTTGGGATTTGTATCTGACAAAAGGAGTTTGGCACAGGCAGCTCCAGAAAGTTCAGCCTGAGGTGGGAATTGCTGATTGGAGCTCGTGTTTGTGGCTGGCTATGCTCAGCCTGGAGCTCTGGGAGTCCTGGGATTCCTTCAGCTTTGATTCCCAGCCTTGTTTTAGCTTTGCTCTGTTACTGAGAGGGGAAAAAAAAAACCCTGATTTGGGTTGTTCTTCCTGCACACAGAATTCCCCAATTCCAGCAGACAGCTTGGAGTGATTCCCTCTTGGAAATCACCCCCCAAGCAGTGTTCTGTGGAAGGAGGAAATGGAGATCATGAACAGTGCCCTGGCAGGACTTGAGACATTCAGGTTCATCTTTGCTGGGCCACCAATTCCTGTCCTTCTTTGCTTCCTGGGAATTCCTCTCCTGCTCCATCACATCCTCCCCTCCTGCTGCTTCATCCTCACCTTCCATTTCCAGCCCTGCCCGCTCTAAACCTGGGTGAAATCCACATGAAAGCGTTGGTTTAAGTGCTCTGCTGGATTTGGGCCAGCTCTGGTTGGGTTTACACATGTGCTTGAGCCAGGACTAAACCCTAAATGCCATCACTCAGAGTTGCAGCTCAACATTAAAATATCCATCAGTGCTCAGAGCAAAAATCTGTTCCCTGCAGCACCCTCAGGATGCAAACATGTGGAAAGATGGGACAAATCCACAGGATTTCCATCCCAATTTAAAGCCTGGCTTATCCAGGCCTGGCTGGAACCTGTTGCTCTCCAAGGCAAGCGTCCCTGGAATTTTATACCTTTTAATTTTATAAAGTAAAATTATAAATTTTACAAATAATTTTATAAACGATGGTCTGGGATTTTTCCCCTGTCCTGATCCCTCCCTAAGGAAACACCCCCAGCCCTGGCACTGCCCCCCTGTGCCAGCTGCAGCTCCCTGAGCCCCCTGCTAACAAGCAGGGCCTTAATTAGTGCCAGGGCCTTAATTAGCAGCAGGAGGGAGAAGCTACTCCCAAATTCCTCCTGGATCCAGCCCCACATTGCTCACTCCGTGCTCTTGCGCTGTTTGTGGCAGCACCTGGGAGGATCCTGCAGGGAAATCCTGGTGATTCTGAGGGAGGAGATCTTGGGAAAAGGGTGGGGAAAAAGGGATTTTGTCACCTCTTTGCAGCTCCCACTCCTCGCTCCTCATGTGGCACCACAGCCTCCTTGTTTGGGCTGCAAACGCTGCAGGGGGAGTTTTATCGGGAGCTTTCTTTTATTGCTGTGTGAAAAGAAAAAAAGGGGGGAAAAAGCAGCCCAGTAACTTTTTCATTAATGCCGAGCTTTGGGAGTCTTTTGTTTGGCGGCTTTGTTTACAAAACCTCTTGGAGCTGAGCTCTGGGAGAGCTTCCCTTGGAATTAGGGCTGGAATTGAGCTTGGAGCCACTCCAGGGTTTTTGGGGGGAATCCTGCGTGTCTGCCTGGAGTGGGGATGGATGGGGCTGGCTCAGGGAGCAGCCCCTGGGCCTTGCTGGTGTTACTGGGAGCAGCTGCTGGGATGATGGATTTTTAGATGGGAAAAAGGAGCTTTTCTGGGTGATTTATGGAGTGACTGAACTGGTCTGTGTGACAGCGCCTGATGGGCACAGATAGCTGGGAATTGTGGTGAAGGAAATCCCATCTCCAGCAGCATTTTTATCCCAAACCCACTCCCCCGCCTCAGGATGAGGTTCTGTCCTGCTCAGAACCACCTGGATCAGGCCCTCAGTGGGATGTGCATCCCTCTTTTCCAGCTGGCTTTTCCTGGAGCTGCCCTCCAGCTGCAAACCTGGAATTTTGGGTTAGAAACTCCACAGCTGAACCTCCCGTGGCCTGGAAATCCGCTGGCTCCTTTTCCCTCAGCTCCAAAGGGATGGCCAGGGCTCCTTCCTTTCTGCCAGCTGCACCTCGAGATGCTTTTTTGGATTTATTTTTGGGGATATTCCAGCTGGAGGCTGAAGGAAGAGACAGCCCAGGGAGAAATCCAGGCTGGTGGGAGCTTTTCCTGGTGTGGCCGCCCAGGACAGCTCTTGGGGCACAGATGGCTGCAAAAGTCACTTCCAGGGCATTTCCCCTCTTCCCACTGTGACATCCTGAGCCCATTTGGAGGTGGGATTCCAGTCCCTGGCTGGGTGGGAGAGAATTCCAGAGGGGCTCTGCATGAGGAAGCACTGAATGGGGTGTTCTCCGTGGGATTTGGGGATATCCAGGGAGCCACAATGCTGTGGTGGAATCATTTTCAGGCTGTGGAGCAGAGGGATGGGGGGGAGTCCATGGATTTGTCCTGGTGACAGATTAAATCCAGGAGTTAAATCCTCCAGGATAAAACCATCCCAATCCTCATTTTCCCTAAATTAATTCGTCCTTCATCCATTTGGAGCCTGCCACAGATTCGGCTCCAGCAGGGAACCCAGGGATTCTCAGCTGCCACTGTGGATTTCTCCCCAAATTCCTGCATCCACTCCCTGTGGAGCAGCTCCTGGGAGGAGATTCAGGGCCAATTCCCTGGTTTTGGGGTAGATTGGATGTGGGATCTGTGGTTATCTCAGATATCCCTGCTGCATCTGCCTGTGCCTCATTTCCTCTGGCATTTTGGGTTTGTCATCGTGGCAGAGCTGGGATGAAAGGGAATAAATCCAGAGGGAGGAGAAGCACAGGGAGAGGATGAAAGAGCGTTTGGGGTGAGGAGCAGGGAAAGGCATTACTCACACAGAGAATTAAAGATCAGGAGCCTGTCTGGGATCCCACAGCAGCCTGGGAATCCCCAGGATAGAAACAACATCTCTGGGATGTGTGGGAATGTGTTTATGTTGGGATTGTGCTGCTGCAGCTCAGGGATGTGTCACAGCTCCTGGGCGGATTCAGCCATCCCAAATCCAGCCTGAGAAAAGGAGGGAGAACCTGGGAATCCCTGGGAAATATTTATCCAGGAATCCAAAGCTCCAGCAGGGACAGAGGTGGTTTTCTGGGAAATATTTACCCAGGATGCTGCTGCTGCTGCTCCTGCAAATCCATCGCAGGATTCTGGCTCTTTGGGAATGGCACTGGAATTTTCCCAGCTGAATTAAAATCAAAATGAAAAAAATCCCAGGATCTCCCTTGGAAAAAGGAGCCTGGAGGGGACAGATCATGAAGAGTTCCAGGGTTGCAGGATTATAGGGGTGTTATGGATGGAAAATTCCTCAAAATCAGAATCCTGGAATCCCCTGAGCTGGAAGGGATCCCCGAGGATCCAACTCCTGGCCCTGCACAGACACCCTGAGATCCAGATGTGTCCTGTGGGAGCCCAGGGTGCTCAGGCAGGGAACAGAAAGCTGGAAAGCGCCAAAATCCCGTTTTCTTTTGTCCCTTGTCCCCTCTTTCAGCCACACTCACCCCCAGGCCCAGCCCACCGAGGGCTCCACTCCAGGCTCGGGGCTGTGGCTGGAAAAGCCCCACTGAGCTCTGCACATCCAGAGCCAGGGAAAAGCTGGGAAAAGAGCTCCTGGAGCATGACAGGGCCTGGAGGTGATCCCATTGCCCAGCCCAGCAGGAGCTGTGGAAGCTGGGAGCGCCATTCCCGGGGTGAAAAGGGCATTCCCTGTCTGGAGCCGGCTTTGGGAGGGATTTGTGTCCTGCAGCCCAGCACGAGGCTGCAGCAGATGTTGGGGACAGAGCAGCAGGAACGTGTGGCTGCTCTGGATCCAGCTCCAGCCTGGGGCTGGGAATGCTGCTGGGAATGCTGCCAGCCTCCCCCTGCTGCTGCCCCTTCCCCAAATTTGGGGCCAGGCTGTGCCTGCTTTGCCTTCTCCTCAGTTATGGCTGTAAAATAATTTTTCTGCTGGGTAACTCCAGGAAGGGTCGTTGGGAATGGCACAGGATAAATCCATCTGTCCCTGGGTGGGTGTGCCAGGAGCTGGCACGGCCAGGTGGGCACTGGGTGCTGTGCCCTGGACATTCCCTGGGGAGCAGAGGGGGAAAATCCCTGGGGAGCGCATGGAAAAATCCTTGGGAAGAGAGGGGAAAAAATCCCTGGGATGCACATAGAAAAATCCTTGGGAACAGAGGGGAAAAAATCCCTGGGATGCACATGGAAAAATCCTTGGGAACAGAGGGGAAAAAAATCCCTGGGATGCACATAGAAAAATCCTTGGGAACAGAGGGGAAAAATCCCTGGGATGCACATAGAAAAATCCTTGGGAAGAGAGGGAAAAAATCCTTCAGGAGCTGCTTAGGTTGGGGTTCATGCCCAGTTGAAGAGCAAAGGCCAAGAGAGAATCCCAGAATTATTCAGGAAAAGCTCTCTGAGATGGAATTAACCCAGCACTGCCACGGCCACTGGTGACCCCCAAAGCCACCAAATGTCACCCAGGCAGTGAGAGCCCTGCTCAGGGGGCACAGCGGGCACGGGATCAAACCCAGGAGCTGCCAGAGCTCAGGGCTGAGCAGGAATGAATTTCTGCCCTAAATAAACCCCACACTCCAGGAGCAGCCCTGGGTTGGCTTTGATGAACATTTCCTGGGAATTCCACACGTCCTGCCTGGGGGGGACATGTGGCTCTGCTGACTCTGCCTCCAAAATCACAATTCCTGGAAAGGTTGCCGTTATTATTGTCCCTTTTTTTGCTCTTTGTCACCTTTTCCAGCCACGCTCATTCCCGGGGACATCTCATCCCCAGCTCAGGCTGTCCTCAGCAATTTTGGCGGCAGGTGACATTTGGCTCTGCTGGGTGCTGACCCTGCCTCCAAAACCCCATTTTCCTGAACAATTTGCATTATTATTGTCCCTTTTTTTGCTCCTTGTCACCTCTTTTAACCACCCTCATTCCCAGGGTGCTGGGGACAGCAGGGTGGCAATTTGGGGACCAGGTGGCACAGGACCCTGGTGTTGGGTTGTGGCTCCTCCTCTGGATCATCCCTACCCTTTGTTCCTCCACTCGCTGTGCTATTATTAACTTGATCATCGTTATTACCATAATTATTAATTGTCATCATCATCACTATAATCATTATCTGCACTGCTGTTTTATTAGGATGTTATTATATATTACTATTATCTATTATTATAGCTTTTATTTTTGTTTGATCTGGTTCTATTTTATTTTATAAATATTATAAAGGTTAAAATAACGTATTTAGAATAAATTATTATATTTTAGAATAAACTATAAAAATAAATTATTATAATTTAAAATAAATTATTATAATAAATTATTGTACTTTATAATAAAGTATAATAAATTATTATAATTTATAATTTATTATAAATTCCCTTTTTTCTCCCCCTTTTTTTTTATCCCTTTCCCCTTCCCACATTCCCCACCCAATCCCTCTGCTCTCAGAGGAGCAGGACATCCCTGGAACGCTCTGGAATTCCCAGGATTTGTGTTTGTATTCCGTGCATTACTCACATCTCAAACCACCCAAACTGAAACTTCCCTTGGCGGCTCCTCCTGTAAATATTTGGTTTTTCTTGGACCCAAACTGGGATTTATGGCTTTGGGATTTTCCTCAGCCTGGGGACAGATCCATAATAACCAGGATCCCGCCAAATCCCAGGGGTTAAAATCATGGGTTAAGTCTCCAAAATCCCCTGAGTGGCTTAAAAATAATAAGATTATGGGAAAATAGTGCCATGATCTTGCTTCTGTTCAGTTCCTGGGTGTCAGGCCTGTGGCTCCAGCCTCTCTCCCATATGGAATGAGGATTGGGATTGGGAATTTCTAAATGGAGCTGCTCCCTCTGGAGCACCTGGGACTTTGGGAATTGTGTCCTTCATTCCAAGCATGGGATGAAAGTTGTGGATTTATCACAGTGGTGATGCCATCCCAGATTTTCTTTTTGCAGGAATGTTTGTAGGATTTGGGAGAGGGATGGTGGAGATCCATAATAGCCAGGAGGCTGCCAGATCCTGGCGGATTTGGCAGTGGAAAATAACAGCTTAAAATCCACTGAGTGGCCTAAAAATAATATTATGGGAAAATAAATTCCATAAATCCCACATGAAACTGGCGGGGAGCACCAGGAGAGTTTCCCTGGGAGAGTCAGGAGCGTCAGGAATGGAGCCTGGGTTTTGCGGTGCCGCTTTTAAACTCGGGACTAAGTTTCAGTCTAAGAGCTGCTGTGGAGCCCTCAAAGAAACCAGGAGCCCCTTCCCAAAGGGAATCCATCTGGGAATTTGGAATCTGGGATTCCGAGCTTGGCCCAGGTGTTCTGAGATGTCTTTTCCCTGGAATTTCTGCCAGAGGGGGAAATACTGAGCGCTCCCTTTGGGATCCTCTCTGCCTCCAGCGCGGATCCCCCTTGGCTCTTTCTCTTCCCAAGGATTTGGGAAGTTGCCCGAGCCGCCGTTGCCATGGCAACGGCCGCGTTCCCGCTTTTAGGGGATTTGCCGGGAGGAATTTGTGCCATCCCTCACCTTCCCTGGCTCCCCTGCTGGAAAAGCACTCCGGGAACATCCCCAAGGATGTTCTGTGGGAATTCCCTCTCCAGTCACATCCTGGCTCTTTTGTGCTGCTCCAGGACTTTTTTCACCATTTCCTCACTTTTTTTTTTTTTTTTCTCCTCCTCTGGGGGTTTTCCCATCCTACCAGAATTGGGTTTTTCATCCCTGGGAATGTGATCCCTAATCCCACCCTGCCGAGCAGCATCGCCCCATCCCCACCCCACCCCAGGGGATTTTTTTGGGACATCTCCATGGGGCTGCTAGAGCCTGGATGCCTTTGGAAGGTTCTGGAAAAGCAGGAAATCAGGTTCAATCCCAGGTTTTGGGGCTCCAGGGGTAAGGAAGGGGCAGTGAATGGAAATTCCCTTCAATTTCTGCCAGGAAATTTATTATTATTTATTATAAAGCTCAGCCCCATTAGGGCAGAGCTCTGGGAGTAATCCTGCTCTCCAGTGAGGGATTTCCCTGGCATTAATCCCACGGGAAACAAAAGGTGTTCCCAGCTCTGAATTAAATTTTTATAATTAATTAGTTTTTAAAATTAAATTAAATTTCTTTTCCAATTAAAGCCCCTCTAAAATAAGAACTTGGTTTTTGGGAGCAGATTTTAGGGAGCTGCAAGATTTGACCCCACTGATTTTTGCCTTTTTTTTTTTTTTTCATCTGGCTGAATAAGAATGTGCAAAACCAGTTTGAGACTGAAGCTCTGATCTGCTGCAATGAATTTTATCCTGAGCAGATAAAATCCCAGATAAAATATTCCTAAGGAATAAACATGGGAGGTTTTTTATCCAGGAATTGCTGTTATCAGAAATAATTCAATGTCTGTGCCTCTCTCTGCCTCCCCCAGGTGTGGGTTTGGAAGCACAAAGGTTTATTCACATCCAGATGTTTCCAATTATTTTCCCTAGAAACAGTTCTCTCGTTCCTGCTTAATTTGTGGAATTATTCCGTCTTTTTGTGGGATTTTTAATTGTCCTGCCGGCAGCAAACAGCAACTTTGGGCCTATTTTGCACTGATGCAAATCACCACTTCCTACTTAGATCAATTAATTATCGGTTAATTGAGCACTGGTGGATCCTGTAAGGAATATGAGGGAATTTTGGAGGCTGGAGACATCCAGCTGGGAGCCCTTTCCTTCTTTTTCATGCCCTCTGCATCCTGAATCCCAACATTCCCATCCTTGGCCTCACCAGCTTGGCTCTGTTTTGTCTTTGTCCACCAGGATGTGAAATTTGTCCTTCCTTGAGATGTGGGAATGGGGTTGGAATGGGAGAACCTCATTCCCATCAGTATATGGATCTCAGAGTGGAATCTGTCCCTTCTGGAAATCTGGGAATGGGGTTGGAATGAGAACCCCATTCCCATCGGGATGTGGATCTCAGAGTGGAATCTGTCCCTTCTGGAAATTTGGGAATGGGGTTGGAATGAGAACCTCTTTCCCATCAGGGTGTGGATCTCAGAGTGGAATCTGTCCCTTCTGGAGATGTGGGAATGGGATTGGAATAGGAGAACCTCATTCCCATTAGAATGTGGATCTCAGAGTGGAATCTGTCGTTCCTTGAGTTTTGGGAATGAGGTTGGAATGGGAGAACCTCATTCCCATGAGGATGTGAATCTCAGAGTGGAATGTCTCCAATCTCTGCCTTCTGGAGATGTGGGAATGGGGTTGGAATGGGAGACCCTCATTCCCACAACTCCAGAGGGAATCCAGGAGAGCAGGGTTGGCACAAGGAACTGGGCACTGCTCCGGTGGTGGTGCCCTTGAGCTGCTCTCTTGCTGTGGGGTGATTCCCTGCCGAAACCCGGGATTTGGAGCTGGGAATAGCCCGGGAGAAGGGTTTGGATGGGAGGAGGGTTTGGAGGCGTCCCCTGCTGAAGCCGTGCTGTCCTTAACGCGGTGCCACCTGGTTCGAGCACGTGAGCATGCTGGTGATCCTGCTCAACTGCGTCACCCTGGGCATGTTCCAGCCCTGCGAGGACGTGGAGTGCCAGTCCGAGCGCTGCACCATCCTGGAGGTGAGGACCCACCAGATCCCTGGGGTTTGTGGGATGCAGGGCTGGGGTGGCTGCCCTGGGAGATGGGAGCCCCATCGTGTTCCTTTTCCCCAGGAAAAGCTTTCCCACAGAGCTGGGATGGGTTTTCCACAAAGCCCAGCCTGTGTGGGACCTGCTTGGGGTGAGCCTAAAGGCTGATGTGGATCTGTCCCAGCCAGGTCCTTCCTCTCCATCCTTAACAAGGGCTCAGAAGTGGGAAGGCAGATCCCACTGGATTCCTTGGACACCACAAAACTCGTGGGCTCCCATCCCTGGAAGTGTCCCAGGCCAGGCTGGACAGGGCTTGGAGCACCCATGGAAGGTGTCCCCACGGCAGGGTGGCACTGGATGGGCTTTAGGGTCCTTCCCAACCCAAACCATTCCAGGATTCCAGGGGTGGGAACCTCCCTCGTGGTTCCTGTCTCTGTCAGTTCCATCCCTGCCAGCTCCTGCTGGGATTGCTCCGTGCCACGTGGCACCAGGACTGCCCTTGCCACTCCGTTCCCTTTCCCTTCTCCATGAGGAAACAGCACGGGGTGAGCCCGTCCTGAACTCCTCAGCGTGCCAGGAGAAGTCCTTTGGGAATCCTCCCCCATCCAGAGCCCCCGGCCCCGAGCTCAGGGGACATTAGGCCTGTCCCCTTGTCCCTCCTGGTGTCCCCTCACTGCCTGCTGGAGCAGCTTTGGAAGCACATCCCAGGGCATCTGCTGTGTGGGCAGCTCCTTGGCTCCCTGCACCTTCCCCTGGCTTCCCTCACTCCCAACCCCAAATCACCCACCTGCTCAGCTCCTTTGGATCCCACATCCCTTGGAATGTCCCAGCCATACGGAAAGGTCACTGGGATCCTCCATGGAATTCCAAACTGGTTGGGAAGAACCTTAAAGCTCATCCAGTTCCATCCCTATCCACGCCTCCCCTATCCCAGATTGCTCCAAGCCCCGTCCAACCTGGCCTTGGGAATTTCCTGACAGGTTTTAGGCAGGAAAGGGCTGGAAAATCCCCATTATCCCTCCCCTGTCACAGCCTGCAGGAGGGATTGGAAGCCAGCACGTGAGGTGGAAAACCTGAACTCCATTATGGAGGAGTTTGCATGTCAGTAATTAAATGAACTGAAATTATAGAGCGAAATTCTGTGTAGTTTAATAAGGGAAAGTTGGTTAATGAAGACAAATACCTCTCCAGCTCTCCTAGAGCCCCTTTAGGCCCCTTTAGGCTCTGAGGTTTCCCTGGAGCCTTTTCCAGAGGAACATTCCCAGCTCTCCCAGCCTGGCTCCAGAGGGGCTCCAGCCCTGTGATACCCTCATGCCTTACCAGGGGATAAACAAAAGCTGGGGGCACTTCCAGAGGCCTGGAATGAGCCAGGAGCTGTGCCAGGGACAGGTTTGATTTTGGAGCTGGGAGGTGGCACCTGGGTGACGGGAACATGGAATGTCCCCATGCTGGGAGCACTCAGGACTGACTGAAATCCTCTTTTCCTGCTCTCCAGGCGTTTGATGACTTCATTTTCGCCTTCTTTGCCGTGGAAATGGTCATCAAGATGGTGGCCCTGGGCATCTTCGGGCAGAAGTGCTACCTTGGAGACACCTGGAACCGCCTGGACTTCTTCATCGTCATGGCAGGGTCAGCAACCACCTCATCCCTTCCTCCTGGGGCAGGGAAAATCCCAGGGAATAAATCCATGCCTTGTCCTGGCTGGCTCTCACAATTCTGCCTTGGGAGGCAGAATCTCCCAAATCTGATTTTTTAAATCCTCACCCCCAAAACCACGCTGGGTCTGGGGGTGGGTGGTGAATATCAGGCAGAGCTGTGGGGGTTTGGAGCAATCCTTTAATCCTAACACATCCTGAGCTGTCCCAGTGCTGTTATCTCCAAAAAAAATCAGCTCAGCCCCACTCCTGCCCCGTGCCAGCAGCAGAGCAAGGCAGGGATTGGGTGAACAAGAATTGAGCCCAGAAACCTCGTTAGGAAGGTTGAAACCTCAGTGGGAAAAACTGGCTGGGAGTTCACCCAAATTCCCAACTCCTCCTGGTTTACAGCTTCACTCCATCTCCCCCAGCTGCTGGTTTGTGCAGGATGTGTTAATAAACAGCTCCAAGGATGATCCTCCTGCTTTTGACACCACTTCCCTCATCCCCTCAGGGAATAACTGAGTGGAGTAAAAGCTTGGCAAAGCTCAAACTAATTTTTTTACCCAATAAATAAACAGCTTTGGAAAGCCCAGGCTCTCCTACCTGCTCAGTACATCCTGGGAAGGGATGGAAAGCTTTAATTACTGCCTGACTTCTGAATTCCTGCCTTTCTAATGACCAGCCCGAGGTTAATTAAAACATCCTTGGAATATGTTGGGGCGTTTTTCCCTTTCCATTAGCGCTGTGCCATCTTCCCTGCACTAATGGGGTTTTGTTGTGCTCTGTGTTATTTGTCTGGCATACAATTAGGAATAGTTTTAGTGCCCTGAATAAAACATGAGCTCTCCTGAGCGGAGCTTCCTTGGAACTCGGGTGCAGTTGGAGGAGGAACATCAGGGACAACAAAAAAACCCCTAATTATTAATTATTTTTACCTTAATTATGTTTTCCTATAAAGCTGCTGCGGTGTTTAAGGGAGGAGTGGCAGGGGAAGAGCGGGGAAAACTGGAGATCAGGATTCTGATCAAGGAACCGAGGGTGGTTTTCCACATTGAATCTGTGGGATGAGCAGAAAATCCCCAGCTCCTCAGAGCTCCCCCAAACCCAGGATTGGGGCACCCCATGGAGGCAGAAGGGCTGAGCCCTCTGCTCATCCTCAGGGACAGCTTTGGCACTGGGAATTTTGCTGTTGGAATGAGGGGGAAAGTGGCTGGTGAGGCCATCTGGGAGTTTCCCAAGGTTTTTCCCCACTTTCCATGGCTGGAATATGTTTGGGGAGGATGGAAACAGCAGGAGACCCCGCTGGAGGTGGGGCTCTACTCAGGCTGGAGATGAGAAGAAGAAAAAACCCTTCCCTGGCTGATCCCAGACCATCTCCAGACCTGGGATATGATTTCCCACCTTCCCTGGCCAATCCTGGGCTATCTCCAGATGGTTTTGGTGGATTTGAGCTGTACCTTGGATATGATTTCCCCCCTTTCCTGACTGATCCTGGACCATCTCAGGATGGTTTTGGTGGATTTGAGCCATACCTTGGATATGATTTCCCACCTCTCCTGGACGATCCTGGACCATCTCCAGATGTTTCTGGTGGATTTGAGCCACACCTTGGTTATGATTTCCCATCTCGCTGGGAATCACCTCTCACCACCACCACCACCCTTCAATCCAGCGTGTGCTCCCAAAACTGGAGCTGCTTTTAGCAGGGAACTCACCACTGGAACAACAAAGCTGCTTTTTCCAGCCAGGAGATGGATGTGCTGAAGTTATTCCGAGGGGTTTTTTTTGTGATAAGAAGGGAACAAGTGATCAGCAGAGCTTTGTTTGCCCCGTTCTGCCTCCTCAGAGGGGCTGGTTTGCCTCAGCAGCAGCTCCAAAGGGAGCAGAGGAACTACAAAATAAACACAGCTCCTGCCTCCGGCACGGATGGTGTCTGAAGTTCCTTCCAGCTCCCAGAGTCCTTTCATGTTTTCCTCGCCCCAGAAATGTTCCCTGGAACGTTTCAAGCCCTGTGGAACTGGTGAGCTCTCTGTCTGCAGCCCAGCAGCAGGGATGGTGCTCAGGAGAGCTGAAATCCAGAGGTTCCTGGTGCATCCAGGCCCTGGAGACATTCCAGGCTCCCCAGGACATGATTTGGATTTGACAGCTGAAGGTTTGCAGCTGTTGATCCCAAAGTCTCGTGCCTTCTTGTTTTTCAGGGTAGGGAATCACCTACCAAGTGCCAATCCTCCCAAAATTCCCAGCTCCAGTGGATTTCTGTGGGGCATTTCCAAGGGATTCAGGATTTCCAGGTAGAATCTGATAACAGGACCCCACTCTTGGCATCCTGGTCCCTCCAGTCCCTGGAGATCTTGCAGATTCCCAGGATGAGTTTTGGGTTTGACAGCTGAAGGTTTGGAAGCTGTTGATGGCACAAGACATCCCAAAGCCTTGTGCCTCCCATTTTGCAGTGTAGGGAATCATCTACTGAGTGCCAATCCATCCAAAATGTTTAGGGGGAGTGGGGAAGAAGAATCAAGGAGAAAATGTTCTTTATTCTTAATAATCAAATGGAAAGCAAATGACTTGTGGATTTTTGGTGTTGGTTTGGGTATTCAGGTTTGGTCACAGGAGGAGAGAAAAGCTGGGGAGCAGCTCCTTGTCCTGGAGAGTCAGGGAATCAAGGAATGGGTTGGGTTGGAAGGGACCTTAAGGATCATCTCATAGGCAGGGACGCCTCCCACTATCCCAGAGTGTTCCAAGCCCCATCCAGCCTGGCCTTGGACACTCCCAGGGATCCAGGGGCAGCCACAGCTTCTCTGGGAATCTGTGCCTGGCCCTCCTCACCCCCACAGGCAGGAATTCCTTCCCAATATCCCACCTAAATTTCCCCTCTTTCCGTGTGAACCCGTTCCCCCTTCTCCTATCACTACAATCCCTGCTGGAGTTTCCCTCTCCAGCTTCCTTGGAGGTTTCTTCACATCCTGGAAGGAAAATCCTGCTTTCCCCAAAGTGAAGGCAGTAAAGGCTGGAAGGGACCTTAAAGCTCATCCCATTCCCCCCCTGCCATGAGCAGGGATAACTCCAACCATCCCAGATTGCTCCAAACCCCATCCAGCCTGGAATTGCTTCAGGCACATGGAATTGCAACCAAGCACCCCTGGGCTTGCAGGCAGCTTTTCCTGAGCTTCTCCTGAGCACCCCCATGCTGATTGCTGTGCTGTTTTCCCTGCAGGATGATGGAATATTCCCTGGATGGCCACAACGTCAGCCTGTCCGCCATCCGCACCGTGCGCGTCCTGCGGCCCCTGCGCGCCATCAACAGGGTCCCCAGTAAGTGACACCCCTGGGCACAGCTCTGGAAAACTTTGGGAATAATCCCCCCCAAAACACACCTGGATTTCTGAGCTCAGAAAACTGGAGTGGTCTTGGGAAAACTGGAAAACTTTGGGAATAACCCTCCCCACACCTGGATTTCAGAGCTCAGCCTGGGAAAATTTTGGGAATAACCCTCCCCACACACCTGGGGTTCTGAGCTCAGCCTGGGAAAACTGGAAAATTTTGGGAATAAACCCAAGCCACATCAATTTCTGAGCTCAGCCTGGGAAAACTGGAAAGTTTTGGGAATAAACCCAAGCCACATCAATTTCTGAGCTCAGCCTGGGAAAACTGGAAAACTTAGGGAATAAATTCACCCCACCTCAATTTCTGAGCTTGGTCTGGGAAAACTGGAAAACTTTGGGAATAACCCTCCCCACACCTGGATTTCTGAGCTCAGCCTGGGAAAACTGGAAAACCATGGGAATAACCCCCCCACACACACACCTGGCTTTCTGCTTTGTGCAGCTAATGAGAGGAAATGAATTAATTTAATTTTTAATGGCGAGTTAGAGATCGTCATTATCATAATTGGTGTTAGCAAAGGGCAGGGGAGCAGGGGATCGACCCTCGGAGCTGTTTCCCAAGGTTTTTGTGACTTTTCTAGGGAAAACAACTCTCTGGTGGTGCAAAGTAAACAATGTTCCTCCAAAGGAAGGGAAAAGGTCACTTCCAAGAGGGATCTTCTTGCCCTGCTGGGTTCGTTTTCCCTCCTCAGTATTTAAGATCTTTCCAGGACTTTATGTTCGGGATTAGCAGCTCAGGAGCTTCCCTTGCTGCTAAAACCCCAGGGAGGGTTTGCTCCATGTGAAACAAAATTGGGATCATCCTCGATAGGAAGTTCAAGTGGCTCCTAAATCCATTTTCAAGTGGCTTCAGCTGCTTGGCTTCTAAATCCAATTTTAAATCCGAGGCACTGCGTTGGAATAATTCCCTGCTGGAATCAGCCAGCTGCTGAGCTGGCCTTTGCAAGGTGCTCATTCCACAGCAATTCCACCCTTTTTCAACCCAAATCCACCTCAATCAAAAATGCAGCAGCATTGGATGGAAATCACAGGGATCCTGGCAAAAAAAAAAAAAAAAGAAAAATAAATAAAAAAAGGGATATTTCCTGTTCTGTTGGAGGGAGCCAGCCCCAAATCCTGCCTGGATTTCAGCACATCCAAGGACAGGCAAACAACCACCTCCCCCAGAAGGGGTTTGATTCCAGGCCCTCCAAGGAAAATGTGAGGGAACAGATGGATGTTTACGCCCAGGAACCTTGGAAATTTCTCTCAGAACTCCCAATTCCACAGAGGTTTTTTTTTTCTGGAAAACAAGGAACAAAAGCAGTGAATTGCACAGTGAGGTCCTTAAAAACAAGGCCACAAAAAAGAGAGGCCAAAAGGGGCCTGGAACCCTTTGGAGCTTTGTTTTCCTAACGAGGTTTTGTTGCCAGGGTTTTGGAAAGCACAACACAAAGTTTCCCTCTGGGATTTGGGGTTCCAGAGAATTTTCCCTCTGGGATTTGGGATTCAGGGAAACTTCTCTCTGGGATTTGGGGTTCCAGAGAAGTTTCTCTCTGGAATTTGGGATTCAGGGAAACTTCTCTCTGGGATTTAACGTTCCAGAGAAGTTTCCCTCTGGAATTTGGGATTCAGGGAAACTTCTCTCTGAGATCTGGGGTTCAGGGAAGTTTTCCTCTGAGATTTGGGGTTCCAGAGAGATTTCCCTTTGGAATTTGGGGTTCCAGGGAAGTTTCTCTCTGGAATTTGGAGCTCTGGGGATGGGGTGAAGCAGAGGGATCATGGGCTGGGCTCGGAGCCCTCCAGGCTGGGACGAGGATCAGGCTCCCTCTGAACTCCTTCAAATCCACAAAACCCTTCACTATTCCCATGGAACAGTGGGAATCTCAAGCTGGGATCCAGCTGGGCTGAGGGCACAGCCAGGGGAACTGAAGGATTCACACCAAGCTCCAGGGATCCAAACAGCTCCGGCTTTAGGTGGAATTTTGCTCTGAGTCCAGCTTGTGTTTGTCTCCCTGATCCCTGACACCAAACGAGCCTTCCAAGGTTTTTTCACTGCACTTCCCATGGGATTCCCATATTTTTCCAACAGGCAGGTGATAGAAAATATCCCTTTTTTTTGTTGTTAATATTCTGTGGGATGAAATCCAGCGGGTTCAATCCATGTCTGGAGTGGAGGTGCCCGAGGAGCAGCTGGGCTGGGCTGGCACCACCAAAGGGGACCTGAGCACCAGGATTGGGATCCCTAGGAATGATTCCCAGAAATATCCCCATTCCTGGAGGGCAGAACATCCAGCCTCCACCTGTCCAACCCCACCCACTCCAGAACATTGAGAATTTTGCTGTTTCAGACCAAAATATTCCAGAACCTGTGGAGAAGGGATGGGAAAATCCCTGGATTTTGGTGGATTTTTGTGGTTACGTTTTCGTCCATGAAAATTCCTTGGAATTCCAGCCCACCCCAGCAGCATCCATGCCACTCCCAGCTCTGGGACTTGGGAATGGGATTTTCCACCAGATAAAATTTACAGCTGGATCAGAGGAGATGAACCTGGTGCTAAATGCAGGGAAACAGGCAGAACCAGCCTGGAGATTTATCCCTGGGATTCCTGGGCTCTTCCCTGGGATCCAGCCAGCACCATCAGCTCGTGGCTTCCAGGCACAATAAATTCACCCACGAGATTCTTTCAGCTCAATGCAGTTTGTTAAGAAAAGAAAGAAGAACCCTGGCCAATAAAAACATCATTTCTATTAGAAATGATTCCTTCCAAACCACTGGAAAAATGGAATTTCTGCAATTTATTCACTTGGCAGGGGCTGAAGTCAGGGATTTTTTTTTCAGCAGTGGTCACTAGGTTGGGTTTGTTTTTTTTTCAAATCCATTTCACTGCTTTATTTTTATCTTTATTGTTATATTTATTTTTTAGATTTATTATTATATTTTTATTTCTTTTTCTATATTTATTTTTATATTTATTTTTCTGTTTATTTTTATATTTATTTTTCTATTTACATTTATATATTTATTTTTCTGTTTATTTTTATAAATTTTGGGGGGTTTTATTTTAAATTTTATTTTTGTGTATTTTTAAAATTTATTTTTATTATTCTGCTGGGGGCGTTTAAACCAGGCATCCCATGGAATTGGGGATGAAAATCCTGCTCCTTGTTTCAGCCCTGGTGATGCTCTTTTCCCATGGCACACAGCATTCCAAGGAGAGCCTGGGGTGGCTGGGGAACAGCTGGATCCAATCTCTGGGATGATGCCACCAAACAACCCCAAATACCAAAAGGAGCTGAGCAGGGGAAAAAAAAAATGTCTGGCACAGGGGAGAGAAATTTTACCCATTTTTGGAAAAAAGAGGGAGGATATCAGTGAGAGAGGGGGGAAAATCCCAGCATTGTCTTTCCAGTGGGGATTGAGTGTGTCCTTGCTTTTCCTAAAATGGATTTGCCAGGAAAATGTGGGATTGCTCCCGAGGGGGTGACAGTGCTGGGCAGGGCCAGGAGATGGATTTGAGGAGCCTGGTGTGTCCCTTCCCACTGGGGTATTCCATGATTTTGTGACAGGACACATTGGGAATAACCACCAGGAATTCCAACCCCCCTTTGGGAATAACCACTAGGAATTCCAACCCCAATATTGGGAATAACCACCAGGAATTCCAACACCAATGTTGGGAATAACCACCAGGAATTCCAACACCAATATTGGGAATAATCACCAGGAATTCCAACCCTCCTTTGGAAAAAAACACCAGGAATTCCAACCCCTCTTTGGGAATAACTACCAGGAATTCCAACACCAATATTAGGAATAATCACCAGGAATTCCAACCGCAGTGTTGGGAAAAACCACCAAGAATTCCAACCCTGCTTTGGGAATAACCACCAGGAATTCCAACCCCCCTTTGGGAATAATCACCAGAAATTCCAACACCAATATTGGGAATAACCACCAGGAATTCCAACCCCATTGTCGGAAAATTCCAGGTGGAATATTTGGCATGGAAATCAGCATTTCCCTGGCACCAGAGGCTGGAGGAACTCGGGGTTCGTGGAGATCCTTGGCAGAGGTGTGGGGTTGGTGGGAAGGTGCCCACAGCCTCTGCACAAGGAGGGAAAGGGAGCAGAGCTTTTCTTGGAGGGAGGAACACCCTTGGGGGAAAAGCATCCTGCTTTCCATCCTCAAAAAAAAATTTAAAAAAATCCAAATTTCCCCTCCTTTCCAGCAAGGAGAGGAGTTCTCCATGGAACAGGAACTGTCTGTGGTGGAGGCCCGGGCTCCGTGGTTTTTAGGGAAACAATTCCTGTGATCCATGAGGGGAGTTTGCAATATTGCAAATCCATATTTTGACAATTCCCAGGAGCGTTTCTCCAGGAAAAAAATTTGTCTTGCAGTTGAATGAATGAAAACACCTGGAAATCCCATCCTTGCAATCCACCCTCTGGATATTGCTGTTATTCCCATTTCCTGCCAAACCTTTGGCATTTTCACCTCCCTTTTCAGCCTCAGCATTTAGAGGAAAACACCAGATCCCGGTTTTTCTGCCCTGGCTGCACATCCAAGGTGGGAATGGTGATTTGTGCCCATCCTGACGTGGTTTTCCCTCCTCCCCCAGGTATGAGGATCCTGGTCACGCTGCTGCTGGACACTCTGCCTATGTTAGGCAACGTCCTCCTCCTCTGCTTCTTCGTCTTCTTCATCTTTGGCATTGTTGGGGTCCAGCTCTGGGCAGGGCTGCTGAGGAACAGGTGCTTCCTAGACAGGAATTTTGCCATGTGAGTACAAGCAAAAGGAAAAATTTTCCACCTTTTTTTCCCCCCTTTTTTTCTCCACATTTCTCTCCCTTTTTTCTCCACATTTCTCTCCCTTTTTTCTCCCTTTTCCAGCAGGGGATTTTTCTGTCCCCTGCTGGAAAAATCCCAGCGCTCAGCAGGGTCCTTTTTGGTCTGGAAAAAATCCCATTTGTCAGCAATTTCCTGAGGGTTTTGTGAATTCCTGCTGCACCTGAAGGACGAGGATGGGAGTGGGCTGGGTCAGCTCTGCCTGAGATCCCTGACTCTGGGAGGATGTAGAACAAATTCCCAGCTCTCCAAACAGTTCAGGTCACCGAGCACACCCCAACCCCTGGCAGGGGCTGGTGATTTGGAGATGCAGCTGAAACCCAGAGATAAATCCTCGTCAGGGATTTAAGATAAGAAACTGGATGTGAGAAGCATTAAAATCATTTGGACACAGCTCAGAGTGCGGGACAGGCACCAGGGATGGGCAGGGCCCGAATCATTAAGGCTGGAAAACGCCTCCAGGGTCATCAAACCCAACTTGAAAGAGGCAAATTTTCCTTTGGGATTTTCCAGGCTGGGCAGTTGTGTGGAGCAGCCCCTCTGGTAATAAACCTTCATTACCCTGCTGAGCCTCACCTGGGACCCCCCCAGCCCTGCCCAAGGCCCAGCTGATCGATTTAAGCCCAGCCCAGGCTCCTAGTCCTGATTTGGGCTGTGCTGCTGCTGTTTGTCTTTTGCTCCTGAGCTCTCTGGATGGATCCTGGATCCGCCTCATCCTTTGGACCCTGCTGCCAGCCCTGGGCTCCTCCTGCTGGGTTCAGAGTGGGGCTGGGCAGGTGCTGCTGGAGCTGGGGATGGTTCCTGGCTCATCCCAGGCTTTGGAGCATCCCTTGCTGCTCCCTGAGCTGGGGCCATTGTACCCCTGCCCCTTCCCGGGGCGAGGACACACCTGGATGCAAAAACCAAGCACAGCCAGCACAGAAAAGGGGAATTTTCCTGGAAAAAAATCCTTCCAAAGGCTCTGCTGTCAGAGATGTCAGCAGCTCGGAGGTGAGGAAATGCCCCAGCCCAGCTCTTAGGGCAGCTCCAACTCGGCGAGAGGAGATGGAGCCTGTAATTACATCCCTGGGTAATCATCTGCTGCCTGCGCTCGGATTGCCTGCAAGACAGGCAGGGATCATCCCTCAGGTCCTGCTCCTGCCTCTCACTGCTCACTCCTGGGGCTCCCTCAGCCTCTGCCTGTCCTCTGGACCAGCTCTGGTGGCTTTTACTCATCCCAGCAGGATGGAGAATCCACGAGCCTGCCATGGGTGCGATTCCACTCCCCATGCCCCCGACCCTCTCCCGCACGCCCAGCATCGATTTCCCGCTCACCCAACCCCTCCGGGCTCGGCTGGACCCCGGAGCTGCCATTCCCAAGCCCAAACTGTGCGGTTCCAGCCCTGCCTGGGTGGCCCCGTTGCTGTAATTAACTGCAGCGAGCCCCCCTCGCTCTCTCCGAGTCAGGTTTCGAGACGCTCGGTGATTTTCTGGTGATTTTCTGCGAAGTGGAGCTTTCAAGATGAACCACAGGGGAAGCGTTCTCTAAGCACAGACATTAAGCAGCAGTTATGTAATGGCCATTAGCAGCATCAAAGGCCTCGCTGGATTTTCTTATCAGGGCTTGCTCCTTGTCTGAGAAGGTTTTGGGATGAGCTGGGGTTTGGCTGGGATCGCCTCCTTCCCCCTGGGATGGGTTCTGCCACCCCTCAGCTGTTGGGAGAGGTGAATTTGGGAGGCTCTGCCCAGTTCCTGTGGTTTATTGTGATGGAAGGTGCTGCATTCTAAAGGAATTTGGGGAAATGGGGGTGCCAATGGGGCAGGAAAATTCCAGCTTCCAGCTCAGTGCCAGTGGGAGAAATGTGGGGTTTTCTGGTATTTTTAATTTTCTGGTATTATTAATTTTCTGGTATTATTAATTTTGCATTAATTTCAAATTGATGCAAAATGTTCCGGTCCCTGCATTTCCAGCTGCCCCTGTTTCTTGGACCTCATTGTGGAAGTTTTAGGGTCACAGGATTTTCTCACCAGGGCTTGCTCCCTGCCAGGGAAGGTTTTGGGATGAGCTGTGTTTGAAGGGTTTGGCTGGGATCGCCTCCTTCTCCCCAGGATGGGTTCTGCCACCCCTCAGCTGTTGGGCTCTGGTTTATTGTGATGGAAGGTGCTGCATTCTAAAGGAATTTGGGGAAATGGGGGTGCCAATGGGGCAGAAAAATTCCAGCTCAGTGCCAGTGGGAGAAATGTGAGGTTTTCTGGTACCTTCACCCCGAGTGCTGTTGCTGGGTTGGGCTTTTTGCATTATTTTAAATTTAGAGAAGCCCAGCAATGTTCCAGTCCCTACATTTCCAGCTACCCCTATTTCTTGGAGCTCGGTGGGGAAGTTTTAGGGAATCCAGATGGAATTATTCCCATTTTTTTTAAAATAATTTCTGACTCATTCTCTCAACCCCGGCGTCAGGGCATGGTTCCCCCTTGCAGTGGGCTGTTAACACACCAGCAGCAAATTGTAAAGGAAAAAAAGGAATGGAATGACCTGGAAAACACTTCAGGGCTCCCATCTTCCTGCTGTTGGGCAGATCATGGAATCCTGGAATGGGCAGGCTTGGAAAGGACCTTAAAGATTCTCATTCCACCCCCCTGCCATGGGCAGGGACACCTTGCCCCATCCCAGGCTGCTCCAGCCCAGCCTCAAACACATCCAGGGGTGGGAAATCCACAATTCCTCAGGGCATAGAGGTTTCCCAGCCCTTCAGGAGCCTGGGAGGGGCTGGGGCTGAGATCCTGCCTCTGATTTCCTCTACAGCCCTGGAGACAGGGAAAACCTGAATTATTGGAGGGTCTCCCCTTGGTGCTGCTGCCAAACCCTCCCAGCTGAAACCAAACCTGCTTTAAACAGAGGATCTGGACCAAATCCAGGGGCCAGCAAGGCAGGGTGCTAACCCCAAATTTTCTGGATGAAAGGAGGTGTAAGTGAGCTCCCAAACAGCTGCTTCAAATCCAGCTTTGCCCTGCTGTGTTCTGCCCTGCAGCTTCCTGAGCCTTCAGCTCTTCCAGAGGCATCAGATGGAAGGACTGACTTTGATTTTTGCCATCATTCTTCTTTCCCCATGGAAACCTTTTCTTTTCAATCCCCCTTGAAAGTTGGCAGCTCCGAGTAAAGCAACTATTTTTGTGTCGAGCGCATTGTGAGAGAAAATTTGGGGATTTTTGGAGGTGCATTGGGAATTTCTGCTTTTCTCTCTCTGTCTTTCAGAGCTGTGCTGTTACAGGGCTGGAATGAGGTTATTTAAGGATTTTTACTGGGTGTTCTGAAGGAATTGCTGGGCTGTTGCAGGAGAGGGTTGGAAATGGGGCTCTGCTCGCTGGGACATGGGAGAATCTCTCCCTCCACACCCAAAGTGATCCTACAAAAGCTGGGATTGCATGGACCAGCAGCTCCAGGAGGGGCTGTGAGCAATGCCAGGAGATGCTGGCACTGGGAGCTGCAGGAGAAATCCCCCAAGAGTCCTTTGGTGGGGAGGAGGAAGGTTTGGTGTGCTGGGCGGGAAGAGCAGAGCCAGCAGCTCCTGGCGACATCTCCAGGATGGTTTTTCCCCCCTCGGGCTCCTTCCCACCCTCCTGAGCTGCTCCCAGTGGAAATAAAGGAATTGGGGTCAGGCCCAGCTCCTCTCCTGGGGCTGCTCCTGTGTGCTGGGATGCAGAGCAGCATTTTCCAGGCTGGAGCCTTTCAAGGAACTCAGTGGCTCGGAAGCAGGAGAGGGGAGGGAGCTGGGGAGGGTTTTGTGTTTCTCTGCTGCCTCGGGACACTTGGGGTGGGAGTTTTCAGTCTCCAGCTCCTGGGAGCAGGCTCAGGAATTTGTCTGGAAGGTGTTTAATTGCTGCTGGTGGCATTGCTCAGCAGGGAGAGCAGGGAATTCACCCTGAGTGCTGAGCAAATGCCACCTTCTCCCTCTGCTCCCCCAGCTGGGGCAGGCTGTGCTCTGCTGTGTTCCAGTGGCTGGGATGGATGGGCTGGGAAAACTTCCCCTGGGGGAGGCTGGAGCTGAGGATAATCCAGGAGGAGTGGGAGGAAAATGGATTTTCCTGCCCCTCTGTTGTTTGTCCTTCCTGCACGTGGACATGCCGAGGGACAGAGAAAGGGAAATCCAGATGTGCAGGGAGCAGGGTTGGGAAAAGCTGGGAAATCCTCTCTGGTGGGATAACAGATCCATCCTGAGGCTTGGCTTCCCCTGTCTTTCCCCCAGAGCTCTCCTGATTAGTGGGTTCATTAGCATTAATGAGTGATTTGTCTCTACCTGTTGGCAAGGAGCAGGGAAGGCAGGAAGAAGTGGAAGGTCCTGGCAGAACTCATCCATTTATTTGGGGGACATTGGGGATTCCCTCATTCTGCAGCATTTTTGCTTCTCATTCTTGCTCTCCTTCCTTCTTTCCCCTTTTGGGTTTTGCCAGGAAATAAAAAAAGGGGGAAAAGGTTTTAAGAAAGGTCTGAAATTTGCTGCCAGTTTGGGTCCCCCTTCCCCCCTCACTGGTGGTGTTGGAGCTTCCCACAGGAGTGGCTCCTTCCCAGCTGGAAGGACAGGGAAATGCTGGGCAGAAAGTGTCCCCCAGGTGACTGATTTTGTCATGGGGACAACTTTTAATTCGGAAATTATTTTGGGGACAGCTGCAAAAGCGAGGAGAGCAGAGGAAAGGGAGGATAAAATCCTTCAGAACCGAGCCAGGCTTCACCCAGCCCTCCCGGCAGAGCTGGGCTTTGTTCTCCCGCTCTGATTTTCCTCCCCCAGCCACCAAACTGCTCCAGATCCGTGCCCAGATCTTCTCTGTGCAGCTCCTGAGGCCCCAGCCCGGGGCTCTGTGTCCTCACTTCATTCTTCATCCCAAAACTGCCCAAGTGGAGACTCCTGGGATGCACGGAGCCTCTCCAGCTCTGGGTGCCTCACTCCAGTGCCAGATCCTGAACATTTGGGAGTTGAGGTCACTTCTCAGGTGTCTCCTCTCTGCTTCTTCTCCCAAATCCTCCAGCTCTTCCCAATTTTCCTGCATCTTGGTGCGTTTTAATCCTCTGTTTCATCCTCCCTGTGTGCGGCACTGCTGGGTGGTGTCTGATGTTCTCCCAAACGCGGCTGCTGCAGCTCCTGGCCCGTTCTCCAGCCTGTTTCATATGGAAATTTCCTCCCGGGGAAGCAGCTGGTGGGAGGGCAAGGAAAAGGCTTGGGGAGGAAAAACATCTTCCAGGTTTTTGTTGGATCCCAAGCCCAGAAACAGCGCAGGTGATGTCACAGTTTAGTCTGGAGCTGCGGGGTGTGCGAGGAGGGGCTGCTGAGCACAAAGAATTCCCAATTCCCAGGACGTGCTCCTCTTCCCTCTCCCGTTCCTGAAGCTGCTGAACCCTCCACACCCACCTCGGGTAATTGGATCATGGAACAGAACCGAATTCCCCAGGGAAGTGGCTGAGGGCTGATTTCCCTCAGCTGTGCCCTGCAGCAATTGTTCTCTCCTTAAAGTGCAGCCGCAGAGCAATTCCTGCTTGGCTCCAGGGTTTTGGGAGAGCAATTCCAAGCAATTGTCTGGAATAACACTTGTTAAAGCCAAATCTCTTCACCAGATAGGGACGTTCAGAGAGAGATAAAAATAGAGCTGTCCTGGCTGGGAGAATTACCTGGTTATCTTCTGCCCACATCTTTTATAATGTGTGTGCTGCCTCTCCCTTATCTCGGGGTGATTATGGAGCAGCTGAGATCCCTGGAGCTGGGAAAACACGGGGTAAAGTTGGCTCTGGAGCAATGCAGCCCCGAGTGCTGCAGGCTCTCACCAACACTGAGCACACTCCTGGCACACAAAGCACCAGGTCTGGGACACAGCTCGGGGAAAAGCAGCTCCTGCCCTGCTGCAGCTCCAGGCTGGGACAGAGCCATCGGCTTTGTCCAAGCCAGTTCCATCAGAAATGCAGCAAGCACGCGGTTTTCCCATTAATTTGGGCTTTTCCTTTCTTTATGGAGGTACAGAGGGAGTGGGAGATGGCCCCTGGCTGGGTCTCTCCCTGTGGGACCTCAGCCCCTCATCAGATTCCTCCTGAGGGATGCATTTATTGGGAAGCTGCTCTGCCACCCAAATAAGCATCTTCAAATCCTTCCAGGGAGCCCAAAAGCTCCCTGGATTTTGGGGGAGAACCTGATCTGCTGGGATTTTCTCTCCATCTCCTCTCATTTCATGCTTTTTCCTGCTTTGTTTGCTCGGGGAAACTCGGACTGGTCTTTGCTGGGAGACCAGCGGGGTCTGATCAAATCAAAGGGGTTTGGTTTTAGGGGCTGGAATTCTGACAGGGATTTCTGAAAGGGGAAGGGATAGCAACCAGCACCTTTTCCTGCTGCTAAAATCAGGGATGAACTGTTGGCAGTGGAGAAAGATGGGGAGATTGACTTGGTGAACAGAATCCCATTTTATTGTGGGATACAGAGCTTATATTCTATTTCAGGGAGACTAGTAATGTGTACTACAACGATTAGGTTAAAATCACATCCACAACTTATGCATATAACAACATTTCTTGCTTGCAGAGTTTAATGGGATTTTCTTTTTCCTGTAAAACCATTTGATTGTGAGAGGAACAGTGGATTTGTCTTCACAAACAAGCTGTGGGTCTGCTGGTAGATAAAACCAGCACTGGGAGATAAAAGAAACAATGGAAAGGATTGCACTGACTGATGAATGGAAAAAGATATTTTCTTTTACAAATAAACTTTAGTTTTGCTGATAAACAAAGTTAGACATTGAAGGATGAAAGAAACAATGGGGAAGAAAAACCCCTAAATTCCATAAGAATTAAAAATTAAAAGGGAGGGTTGTACATTAGGGGGAAATCTTCGGGAAATCTTTGGTGTCAGGCATATTGGGGAGTCTGAACCTCTCAAGTACCTCAGAAATGGGGAAAGAGAGAAGGGAAATTGGGATAAAAAAAGAGGCTGTGTCCTCCAAAAATTCGAGAGATCCCAGGGGAATGTCCCATGCCCTCTCCCTTTACTCAAATACAGTAAAAGGACTCCTCTCTCTCCTTTTTGGACATAAACCTCTGGTGTTTGTGGGTTAATTTTCCTAACAATAGAATCTTCTTGCAGCCCAGGTCTAATTTTCAAAGCTCCCTTTGCTCTTGCCAAGGCATGCTGTTATCAAATCCCTGATGTCAACCAAGTCCAAAATCCATCATCTGTTCTTGCGTCCCCCAACATCTCCCCCTTTCCGTTTGACCAAAAACACTTTTAATGGCCTTAATAATTACTCGTGAACCATTTTTTTCCCCCCTCATCCTTTTCCTTCTTCCCTGCCCTCCTCCAGGACATACAACCTGACCTTCCTCCACCCCTACTACCGGCCGGACGAGGCGGAGGAGAACCCCTTCATCTGCTCCTCTCACCGGGAGAACGGCATGCAGAGGTGCTCCAACATCCCCAGCAGGAAGGAGGCCAAGGTGGAGTGCACCCTGAGCATGGAGTCCTACAGCCCCAGCCTGGCCGGCCCCGAGCCCAGCAGGAACTCCTGCATCAACTGGAACCAGTACTACAACATCTGCATGGCCGGGGACGTCAACCCCCACAACGGGGCCATCAATTTTGATAATATTGGATATGCCTGGATTGCTATTTTTCAGGTAGGATTCTCCCAAAATTGGGATTTTTTTTCTGTTGATTTCCTTGGTTTTCCTGGTTTGGGGTTTGTCGCTTTTTTGCTCTCGGGGAGGTTTTGGTGAATGCAGCAAAGCTGGAAGGAATTTGCTCAGCCCCGAGTGAAACTGCAAATAAAGAAATAGGGAATGAATGAATCGGGGAATAAATGGTGCAAGAGAGCATTTGGGGAGAAGGAACCTTTATTTTGAAATTATTTGAAAAGAGGGAAAATAACTTCTTCAGGCAGAAAAACTCGTGGCAAGTTCCTCCTCTGCAGATCAGATAAATCCCAGGGATTTTTGGGAGCAGGGGCTTTATTGTTGGAGCATCAGGAAACTGAAAGTGCTGTTGAGGTTTTTGAGCAAGATTTAATTTCATGCTGACATGAAGGAAGCTGGCATGGCTTAGGCTTGGTTTGAAATCACAGGATGGTGAGCCTGGTGAGCATGGAATGCTGGAAAGGGGAACAATCAGTCCTGGCCAAAATTCCCGAGAGGAAATTCTGCCCCCAGGGAATTTCAGTCTCTTTTGAGGCACTTGAGAAAATAGGAAAGTGCTTCTCACTGGGACTGGGGGAGATTTTACAGGTGATAAAACTCTTCATAAGGGAAGGATTTTCCACAGATTTTCATGTCCAGAGGCTGTGATTTCCCAGGCCTGCCCCAGCTGGAAGATCCCTGTGTTCTCTCCCATTTTTAATGGGCACTTCCTGGTGTTAGAGCATTTCTTTGGCTCTGGCTGGGTGCCTTGCTTGATTCAGTCCCCCTGAAGTGGAGGTGACATCTGTTCCTAGAGCAGAATTCTCCTTTCAGCTTCGTTAATGAGGAATAATTACTCATCCAGAGCTCTGTGTTTCATTTATGGATTTCCTCCTCCCAGTTCCATGTTATTCATGAAGTTCATAACTTCCAGCTTTCACCTGGGGGTTGCAAAGTGGGGAATGTTTGCTCTGAGCACCTTCCCTGCTCCTCAGGAGCTGCTCTTGGGTCACGGTGCTGGTGCCAGAGGCTCAGAACCAAATCCAGAGGGGTTCAGGCAGATCTGAATCCCAATTTTCCCACTGGGAAAATGCTTTGGAATTAGCGAGGAAGGGAGGAGCTGCTGGCTGCTAGTGAGTGCTGGGTAAAGGGCAGAGGGAATTCTCCTTTTCCTGCTCTTTGATGGATCTGAGGGATCTTCCCAGGAGATCCCACCTGGTTCCTTTTCTCAGGGAAAGGACACAGAGGAGGAGCAGGAGCTTCCTCAGAGGGGTCCTGCTGCCTTTTCCCTTCCCAAGCTGTTTTCCAGGCTGCAAATCTTCATTCCATTTGATTTCCTCATCCCTAAAAGGCCCAGTATGAATTTCAGGAAGGGCCCCCAGCCCCAGGAGAGGTTCCAGCTGGTTCCTTTGGGCAGCACAATGTCTGGCAGGGTGAGATCTCCTGTCCTGGGATGGTTTTGGCAGCTGCAGGGAGGTCGATGATTTGTTTTATCTCTGCTCAGGCCATCCAAAGGCCCCAGAGGATTTCCAGCCAAAAACTCTGCTCATGTGCTTATTCCTGCTGGAAGTCAGGGCTCATTTTTAGGAGCTGGGGATGATTTAATTCCAGGTAAAGAGGCAGCAAGGTGCTGGCTCAACTTGGACAGTGGGAAATCATCAGTGCAGGAGGTGAGGTGCTAAATCCAAACAATTGCTGGAAGCAGGGAAGGTTCAGCACATAAATCCATGGAACTGTGCTGGATAGCACAATTAACAGCTGGAGCTGGACAGCACCAGGCCAGCAGTGGGATGAGGGCTCTGAGGAAGTAGTGCAGACAGCCCAGCTGATGGATTTAGGAACTCTGAGCTTCCCTGGGGATCAGGGTTGAGTTACTGGGGTGAGACAGGGCTGGTTGTGCTGAGCCATTATTCTGAAGGATAATGAACCCAGCCCCTGGCACTGTGCAGGAATTGTGAGATGGAGAGAGAGCCCTGAGGGCTGGCAGATCTCCAGTGGGAATTGTGGCCAGCTCAGGTGGCTGCTGGACAGAGATCCCTCAGGATTTACCCCAAACGAGCCAGGAACTTTGGGTTGTTCAGCCTGGGGAAGAGGGGCCCTGGGAGGACCTTCCAGGAGCTGACAGGAGAAGGGTCTGGAGTGCCAGGACAAGGGGGAACAGCTTCCCCCTGGCAGAGGGCAGGCATGGGTGGGATCAGGGCAAGGAAAGGGAGGGTGGTGAGGCCCTGGCAGAGGTGGTCTCACCCCTGGGGGTGTCCAGGGCCAGGTTGGGATGGTGGGAGGGGTCCCTGCCCGCAGCACGGGTGGGACTGGATGGGCTTTAAGGTCCCTGCCAACCCAACCCATTCCAGGATTCCATGGCCTGGTGTGGTTTAGGAGCTGTCAGAAAGGAGGAGGTGAAATGGAGGAACTTCCCAAGTGCAGGAAGTGCCCAGGAGTTTCCCAGGGCAGTTTGATACCATTCAGACCACGAATAAACCAAACCAAGAGCAGAAAAAAAGCAGAGCTTGCAGAAAAGTCTCAAGATTTCCACTCTAGAACATCCAGCAAAGCTGTCCCAAGGATGGGTGAGCACTTTCAGCTGCCAGAACTGAGATTTTAAAAGACGTTTCTTTCAGTGGGAGTGACCCTGAACTTCCCAGAGCTGGGACAGGTGACAGCAGGAAAACGGGGAAATGTCTCGTCCACCTCCCAAGGAGGAGTCAGACACAGGAGAACCTGGTGCAAATAGAAAAATTAAAAATAATCAAGGGAATGGCTGCATCCCTGAGTGCTGTAAAGGATGATAATTCCTTATGTAATCCTGAAAGTGATTCATGTTTTGCTTCCCCTCATTTGTTGTGCAAGAGGCTAATTCGTGTCTGTATTTGTTACAAAGGCACGTTCTGTGGCAAATTAGGTGAACTAATTAGCTTATTACAGACTAAATGAAAGGAGATGGAACCTAAATTAACTGTGAGGTTTGGCATGATATGAAGATCCCTTTATTGCACATGAATTCCAGCCCCAACAATCCGAGCAGTAATTACAGGTATTGTTGTCACACGGCAGATGATGAATTACCCACCTCAACCAAGTCCAATTTAATTGGAATTACTGACAGTCCCAGTGGAGCAACCAAAACCTTCCCACCTCCCTGACCTGCAGCCTCGGGGTGGCCGGGCCTGAGTGCAGAAATCCCTGATAAATAAAAAGGGATTGGGAAGCTGAAAGTTTGGCAAGAAGAGATGTTTCGGCTGCTTTGCAAAGCAGAGAAACTTTGAGTGGGTAATTTCACATAGGATTTGTAGGAAAGCAAGGCCTCTACTCACACTTTACTCCAGGGGTGATGCTTCTGGCACAAGTTGAAGGAAAAAGCAACCCCAGGCAGATGCAAGAGGAATGGTTTTCCCATCGGCTGCAGCACTGTCCAACGGTGCTCTGCCCCCTCTGCTCTGCCCCCTCTGCTCCCCCACTCCCAGCAGGTTTTGGGAAAGAATCAAAAAGCTGCAATGGGAGGGAAAGGCCTGAGGTTTCCAGCTGTGCCCAAAGTCATTTTGGGGCTGTGTTTTTGGGAGCTGTCACACTGGGTGCCTGTGTTTTCAGTGTTCATTGAGCAGAGGAATTTGGGATTTGGGACCAGAAGGAATTTTTTTTCCTCCAATGGCTCAGCCTTTAAATTGGAGAGTGTGTCAGCAACGCTTCTCTGTGCTGAATTTGGCAAGAAAGAGTTTGGAGCTTTTCATTCCCTCTGCTTGGAGATGATGCTTTGTCACTCAACTCGAATCTGTTTTGGATCACCGAAAATATTTCCCTGGAAATGACGGGGTTTGAGCTCTGTTGCTGTTGCTTTTTTTAATTTGGTCAGCCAAATAAACAGCACTTGCTGCATTTGAAGAGCTCTCAGGCTGAATACCCCAGCTAAAAATATCCAGCCCTTTTCAAGCAGCTCGGAGCGTGCTTCCAAGAGGGATTTGTTGCCTTTGGAAAATCTTTGTTTTGAAGGTTGGGAGGAGTTGTCTCGTGTAGGGCAGGGCAGAGAGGCCACCCTGATGCCAGGAGTGGTCCCATGGCCCCTGGGGGTGCTGGATGGAATTAAAACCTCCTGTAGATGGAGTTTGGGCTTCCAAACCTCTGGAGTTTTGGGAGAGTTTCATCCAACCTCAGTCATGGATTCTTGTGTTTGGAGTAGGAAGAGGGGTCCTGCAGCAGAACCTGGAACCAGAGTCCAGTCAGGAGAGCAGAAAGCTGCTGGTTGTGAGGAACATCAACAACTGACCCAAGGGAATGGCTGGAGCCGTGCCAGGGAGGGTTAGGTTGGATTTTAGGGCAAGGTTCTTCCCCCAGAGGGTTCTGGGGCACTGGAACAACTCTTCAGGGAATGGTCATGGCCCTGAGGCTGCCAGAGCTCCAGGAGGGTTTGGACACCATTCCCAGGGAGGCCCAGGGCGGGGTTGTTGGGGTGTCAGGGTTGAACTCTGCTCCTTCCAGCTCAGGATATTCCATAAGTCCATAATTCTCACAGGGAAATCTCACTTTGCTTTGGTTGCACCAAATCTGCTCTGTGACCTTTCCCATGAGGCAAAGGTGCAGCTCCTTCACCCTCATTTCCCGGCCTGATCCTCCCAGGTGTGGTTTGGAATCAGTTGTAAAATCCCCTCAGCTGGGAGCACAGATCTCGGCCTGCTTTTCCTTCCCTTTCCCTCGTGGCAAACCCTTCCTGTCCCAGCTGGGCTCTGACAGAAATCTGGGCTTTGTGGGGCTCCCAAGGTGAGCAGTTAAACCCTTCCCTTTGCCAAGGGTCCTTTCACAATCCATGGGGACAGGGATCATCATCAAACTCGGGAATATGGGCAGGGTGGGATTTGTTGGAGCAGCAGCTGAGGGGAATCGGGGAGGGTTTTGCTGTCAGATGAGGGCTTTGCATTGTTTAGTGTGAAACAACAATTCACCTTCCTTTGGAGCCAAACTGGGATCTGGGCTGGTTTTGATCCCAGAGCTACCATTCCATGAGGGTTTGGGTGACAAACAGCAGCATCAGTGATGTGTCTGACTTCACCCCACACCTCAATTCCCACTTTGCTTCTCAAAATCCACCAGGAGCTGCCAGCACTGCCCTGGCATCGCATTTATGGGACCAGATTTGGCAGGTCAGGAGCTCAAGACAGGGAAAGAAGCACAATTTCCTTTTTCCCCATCGTTTAGGGACACTTTTCAGAGCAGATTCCTGCTCTGCAAGGCTCAATTTATAAAGAAATGACAAGGCCTCGAAGTGAAAGGAAAAGCATCTGTTCAAAGGATGTTTCTCAATGTAATAAACCTGTTTTTCTGGCCACAGAGGTTCCTTAACGAGATGTTTCGGGAGGAAATAATTAAAATTGTGACGTTGGCTTCAAAAATAGGGATTTGATTATCTGCCAAGCTCGCTCTGCCTGTGCAATATTCCCTGGAATATTCACTGGGCAGTGCTTGGGAGCCAAATCCATGTTGCCCAAGAGGGTGAAATTCAGATAAGAGGCTTTCAGAAATAGAAGCTAAAGGCCTTATAAAACTTCCTGAAGCCATCAGGGTAATTAATAACTCTCACAATTTATAGCACTGGATCCCATCTTGATAAGTTTGATGAAAAATAAAATATCAAAAAGCCTCGTAACAGAGCCAGGGGAATGAGGAGATAAAAACTAAATGACCCCAAACACTCATGGCCATCCTCAGAGTTGCTGTTGGGTTCAGAATAATTGATTTGGATGCAGATAATTCCCATTTTTTTCCCCCCAAAGGACTCAATTTAGGCCGAAGAAAAAGCGGCTAAGTGCAAATTAGAGGTGTCAGTCAAGATGAAGTCTTCAAATGTGGCTTTCTCTGGGTTTCCAGAGCATCTCCTGCCTCAGCCAGGCACTGAGCTCAGCCAGCAGCTGCAATCCTGGAATCAGAAGGAATTTCAGGTTGCCAGAGCTGCATTTTATCAGGATTTTAATAAGGGAGAGATGCTGATTGTGGGTGCCTGCTCAGGGAGGCTGACACTCCAAATGAAGTTTGTTCAAGTAATCAGAGCAGGGAAATCTTGCCACGAGACAGCTCCAGGCTGGAGTTTTGTGTGCCCTGTGCTGGGTTCTGATCTCCCCAGGCTCGCTCCGCACGGCGCCTTTCCAACCTTCCCTCGACTGATCCGTGGAGCTGGAGGTGGGTTTGGAGCTGCAGCTCTGGCACCAGCCCCTGGTGCTTTCTAGCAGCCAGGAATTCAGCCCTTGACTCGTGGAAGTTGGAGTTTGAACGAGGCTTTTCTCCCCCTGGATGATTCTTTTTGCTCTTTGTTATCTGACACTGGAGCAAAAAAAATAAAAAATATAAAAAACCCTTCCCGCTCTCTTGGAGTCGGCTGCAGCCAAGAACTTGCAAAGATTTTGGCAGAGCTCAAAGGAAAGAGGGTTTATGATGAAAACTTCTCGACACAATAAAAGAAATCGTTCTGTGCAAGCTCTGAAGTGACCCCAGGAAAAGCAGTGTAAACCTGCTGCCTCCCTGGGAGCACTGAGGAGGTCTGAGTTAATTGCCAGCATCTTTAATCTCCATTTCCCTCGTGATTTTCACTCTGGAGTTTTAGATTGACTCTGATTAGCTTGCCTAGAAGATCTGATTCTGTCCCCAATTACTCTCCTATAAATCAGACGAGCATCTTTATTACAGCTGATGAAATTACTGTGGCATGAGCAGAGCAGGGGGATCAGAATCAGCAAAGACCTAAAAAAATTAAATCTGATTGGGTTTTGTCCACACTCATCCTGCTCCTGTGAGTCAGGTGCTCAGGGAGTGTTCAAGCCAAGCATCAGTGAAATCAAAACCTTTCTCTGTGTTCCCCTGAGGGAGTTTTCTGTTGAATTCTTGCACTGAGGGTAGAGAGAATTGGGCAAAACTGAGAGATTTACTGGCGTTAATGGGAGATAAATTATTTAACCCAACCCTGGGGAAAGGGGTAAAGAACTGGAGGAGCAGGGAAGGACCCGAGCATCACCCAGGAGCTGAGTGGGGTGAGAGGACAGCCCTGTTCTCCTGGCAAGGCAGAAATCTTTTCCCAGGTACCTCCTGTGCCCCAGGTGAGGAGCAGGAGCAGCACCTCCAGCACCACCCTGCCAATCATCTTAATTGAATCTCCCAGCCCTGGCCCTGCAGCTGCTGATTTTCCTGTGCCTTGCACATCTTTCCCATCAAAGCAGAATTGGGAACGAGTTCTCACCCTCTTATCTGGCTGACAAATAATTGTGGGTTGTGTTGGTGGGAGCCTTTGAACTGGAGCCTTTGGAGAGGCTCCTTAACCGGGCCCCGTGTGAACAAGCAGGGCTTGAGCAGCCTTTAATTACTGAGCAGGGATTGCCCAGATTGGGAAGCACCGGGAAAGGTCCTCCAGGGCTTTGGGAGACATCCCTGGAGGGCTTGGAAGGGCAGTGAAGTGGATTAATCAGAGTGGGGATGAAGAGAGGAGCAAGTCCTTTCTCCTCGGTGGAACGAGCAAAGCAGTGCTGGGAAAACCTCCCCGAGCTGCTGGTTCTGAGTCCATGGAATCCCACAGGGCTTTGGGCTGGGGAAAAAACCCCCTCCAGTTTGGACAGGGACCCCTTCCACCCTCCCAGGCTGTTCCAAGCCCATCCAAGCTGGCCTGGAACACTTCCAGGGACGGGAGCTCAGCTGCTCTGAGGGTGGGATCAGAGCAGCAAACCCTGCAGGTGCCCCAGTTTGGCTTCCAAAACCAGTGAAAGGCTTTAGCTGGGGGTTCATAGAGCAGCTGTTGGCAGGTCCTGGTGCTCTGGTTCCCGTTTCACCAGGGCCTTGCTGGGGATGTGCATTTTTCCTTGGATCAGGGAAAGATGACCTCGGGGAGTCCTTGAAATCCAGCAGGAATGAGGCTGGAAGGAGCCCAGCCCTTGCAGGTGCCTGTGCACGAGTTGTCCTGCATTTCCCCAGAGGTTTGGGATTAAAAACCCTGCTGGATGTCTGGGAGCCTCCTCTTTTCCAGGGGAGCTGCTGCTGTTCCTGGATCCTGGCAGCCCAGGAATGAATCCCCCAACGTGCCAAACACCAGGACAGGCCCCAGAGGTCCCCTTGTCCCTCCTGCATCCCCCTGCTTTACAAATGAGCAGTAAATAACATAAATTCTGATTACACCTGGAATATTCAGAGAGCTTGGTGAGCATTTTTCACCCTCCAGAGGAGGAACAGGGGGTGTTGATTGATTCTCGTGGGAAATGCTGCCTCTCATGCAACAAAAATATCCCTGCAAGGGTTGGTGGGCCCTCAGTGCTGGCTCAGAAGCCCTCAGGCGACTCCTTTTTCTTTCTCTGTATTTAATGGGTTTAATCCATTGGATTTGAGGATTTCCAGCTAAATCCAAATCCAGCGTAGAGGTGCATCCCATATTTTTGGGGTCCCTGGGTTGGTTTTTCATCCCTCAGTGGGAATGGCTGGAGAACCTTCTGAGCATCCAGAGGGAAGGGAGGGAGGGAACCTGGGCAGCACAGAGGGAATAATTCCTGGGAAAGGGGCAGAGATTTGGTGTCACCTCCTGACGTGATCCCTCTGTTCTCTGTGACCCTACAAGGACTGTGGGAGGCTCAGCTGTGCACAGAGCCCTCACAGACACAGGACCTGCCCCAAAAGGACTTTGTTCTCTGTAAATGTGCTCAGGGAGAGGCAGGAAAGGGCAGGAGGAGTTTGATTGCTGTGCTGTTCCTCATGGATGAACACCCAGGCAGTTTAACCCCTTCCCACCCATGGGAATAACAGCACCAAGGGGAAAATGGGGACAAAAACCTGCCCTGGATTGATCCTGGGGTAAATGATGGGTAAAGAATCCTCTGGGGTTTTGTTAAAGCTGTTTGTGGCAGGGCAAGGGGCAGTGGTTTTAAACTGGCAGAGGGCAGGGTTAGATGGGATTTTGGGGGAGAAATTCTTCCTTGTGAGGCTGGGGAGAGGCTGGAATGAAATTCCCAGAGAAGCTGTGGCTGCTCCAGCCCTGGGAATGTCCCAGGCCAGGCTGGATGGGTTTGGAACAGCCTGGGACAGTGGGAGGTGTCCCTGCCATGGCAGGGATGGGATGGGATGGGATGGGATGGATGGATGGATGGATGGATGGATGGATGGATGGATGGATGGATGGATGGATGGATGGATGGATAAGCTCTGAGGTCCTTTCCAACCTGAAGCATTCTGGTAAGCCAAGCTTTGCTGAGTGCTGTAATTCTCACAGCATTCTCATTCTCATAGCAGCAGTGCACCCCTCTGAGCTCTCACATTCCTAAAAACAAAATATCACCCACTGGAGGTGCTGGGGCTTGTCTCCAGGAGCTGCCAGTCCGTCTCCACAAGGTTCTGGTTTTCCAAAGGGCACAACCTCCTCCAGGAAGTGGAAAATTGAAATATTTAAGGCCGGAGGGGAAGGTACCACAAATATTTCAGGCAGGACATGGGATGGAGGTGTTTAAAAGTGGTTTTGTGACTGGCCAGTCCTTCCTGCTGCTCTGAGTGCTGGCTGATCACGAGGGTGGGGTGTGGAAGAGCAGCTGATGGATGTGAGGAGGAGCAGCAGAGGTGGGAGCAGTTTGTGGAAGCAGCCGAGGTGTCAGACCTGATCCCCCCGAGCCTTTAACAGCCCTGACACAGGAAACAGCTGCAGGGACAAATTTCACAAACGATCTCCTCCTTGGCAGATGAGCTGGGTTGGTTTTAGCTGTGCTGCCTCCTCACTCAGTGGGGTGAACCTCCACGGGAGGAAGGTCAGAAGAATGCTGGGAAAACATCAGCATTTTGAATTGAGGGTGAGAAATCCCAAAGAGGCAGCAGCCCCGAGCTGCTCTCTGGGTTCTGATGGTTGTGTGAATGTGTGGTCGTGTCCTGAAGATCCTTATCCAGGAGTTTCCTTCTGTTCCTCGAGTAGAAAAACAAAATCCGGGGAATTCATGGATTTGTGCCTCAGTTCCCTGCAAGGTTTTATTCACTGCTTCAGGGTTTATGGATCAGCTTTTGGGGACACGCCAGGCAGAAAATCCCCTACACCCCTTCTCTTCCCACAGCAATTCCTTCCCTGCAAAGGTGGTTTAAATCAGGGATGATGCCACTGAAATTGTGGGGTTTCCCAAGGCCCCCCAGGCTCAGGTGGGGTGGTGATGGGGGATGTCCCTGGGAGTGGGTTCTGACAGGAGCTCGGATTCTGATGGAAATTGCAGTTCCAGGGTGGAATTTCAGCTCTAGTAGCAAGCCAGCACTGGAAGTTTGGGGTATTTTATCTAAATAAAAAGTGTAAATTACGTGGCAGAGCTCGCTTTGCTGTGCACACAGCCTGGGTGGTGTTAATTAAACCCTCAGCTGCTTTTTTTAGTGGAAGGAAGGCTGAGAAAACGAGCCTTAAATCAAGTCTACATTTAATTAAAGCCTCTCTTCCATTCAGATGCTCTCCCACTATGATAGTGGTGGTGCAGTTGGAATGCTGAGCCAGGAGGAATCAACAAGGAAATTGGGTTTGCAGAAACAAAATCAAGTTAAAAATGTGGGAATTTTCTGGGTTACATTACAAGAACAGCAGCTTGAGGTAAAACTCCAGATCTCTGCAGGGAAAGGAGTTGGGTTTTTTTGGGATTTTGAGCCTTCCTTGGAATTTCTTTGCCTCAGAACCAGTGTTTCAGGTGGTTTATGTGAATGTTTCATGGTTTTAATTGTACCAGATTCCTGCAGGAACCTCAGGCCAGCCCTTTGGCCCCATTCCTTCTCTCTCAAACAAACTTGGGATGGATCCCAAGAGCTTCTGTGGAGGGATGGGTACCTGGCCCTATGGGAAAATGGATATTTAACAACTTTTGGGGTGACTTTTGTCCTCACACTCTTTTTCTCTGTCTCCCTGTAGGTGATAACCCTGGAAGGATGGGTGGACATCATGTATTACGTGATGGATGCACACTCTTTTTACAATTTTATATATTTTATATTGCTTATCATAGTAAGTATGACTTGGCAGATTCTCCTATTCCTTGTCCTTGGGGGGGTGAAGTTGTTCCCTGTTTTTTTCCACAGGGAAGAGCCAGGCAGGATTCAGGATTTTCCCTCCCTCTTGCCTTCCCACTCTTGGTCTTCTCATCTGGATGTATCTGTGCCCAAAAATCCGGATATTTTTCCTCCTTTACACTCCTCAATGTGCCAGAGGGAGCCTCATTTCTTTGGAGACCCCTCAAACTTTTCAATTTCACCTGGAACCCTTTAAATAATAATAATTCTCATAGCAGCACTGCACCTCTCTGAGCTCTCACATTCCTAAAATCAAAATATCACCCACTGGAGGTGCTGGGGCTTGTCTCCACAAGCTGCCAGTCCATCTCCACAAGGTTCTGGTTTCCAAAGCTGCCAGTCCATCTCCACAAGGTTCTGGTTTCCAAAGCTGCCAGTCCATCTCCACAAGGTTCTGGTTTTCAAAGGGCACAACCCCCTCCAAGTGGAAGTGGAAAAGTGAAATATTTAAGGCAGATGGGGAAGGTACCATGAAGATTTCAGGCAGGACATGGGAAGGAGGTGTTTAAAAGTGATTTTGTGACTGGCCAGTCCTTCCAGGTAACCCTGTCCTTGTCAGGGTGGGTTTGGAGGCCTTGGGAAGTCCAGCCAGATCCCAGCAGGAGTGGGAAAACCTGGATCAGAGCAGGGTGAGAGTGCCCTGGAGCAGTCAGGGACTCCTGAGCTGGAGCAATGGGCCATGAGCAGAGATTCACACTCCACTCCACTGAGCTGTTCTCTCCAAGTGGATCCATGTGGAAAAGGCAGAAGGTGACTCCTGCCCAAGTCACCTGGAGCTGGGAAAGGCACCTCTGCTGCTCCTCTGGCAGCATCCAGGCTGATATTGCACTCTGGAGAGCAGCACCACAAACCATCTCCACACAGCTTCCCTGAGCATTCACCAGAAAATCCCAGGTTCAATCCATCCATGCCCAGGGCTGGCCCTGCCCTGAGGTCACTCCCTTTTCACCCCTCAGGGCACCAATTCCCTGCTGGGAACATTGGACATTTCCCTTCTGAGTGGTGAAAAATCACTTTGTGGGCTCCACAGCTGAGGGGAGGATGCAGCTTCAGGTCACATCACAGTCTTGTCCTTGGGACTCGATTTTGAGAACTTGGTGTCCCCCAAGAGCACATCAGCTCATCCAGAGACTGAATCAGCCCCTCAGGAGCACTGAGTGTCCTGGAGATGCTTTTCTGTGTCAGGGAGCCACAGGAGCACAAGGTCACAGATCCATGGGCCCTGACTGTACCCCCAGAATGATTTCACACTCTTTTGGGGTGTGAAATGATTGAAGAAGAGAAGAGGATGTTTCAAACCAGCACCAATTGGACTCAACATTGTCTTTCCCTGCATGCTGGCCAAATTTCAGGAAAAAATTCTTCACTGTAAGAGTGATTGGGCACTGGAATGGTCTGCCCAGGGAGGGGCTGGAGTCACCATCCCTGGATGTGATTAACAACAAGACCAAGAGGGGAAAATGTGGCACTCGGGGCCATGGTTTGGTTGATGAGGAGGTGTTGGGTCATAGGCTGGTCTTGATGATCCCAGAGGTCATTTCCAAGACCTTGGTGAATTCCAAGACCTTTGTGAATGTCCAAAGCAACGTTGTGCTGGGCACTGTGTGTGTTTCCTACACCTGTGTTAGCAAATGTCGCTGCTTGGAGGAGAGGAGAGTGGAGAAGGCTGTTGCTAAAATCATTGACCGTGCTTCAGAGCAGATTTAGCAGCTCAGGCACACGTTGGCAGCACATTTGGCGAGCAGCCCCTGGGATTTGGCACCTTTGGAAATGCCAGGATTGCCAAGAGCTGTGTGTGGCAGTGAGCAGCTTCCCTCACTCCGTGCCACCCCTGCTTCTTGGGGCTTCTGCTGGTCACAGTGACCCCAAGATACCTTAGAAGGTCTCTGTTCCCAGCCCAGGGGTCAAAGAAGGAGTCAGAACTCTTCGGTTCTTGGTCTCAAGGTTGTTTATTGTTTCTTATCTATAAAATTCTTTCTCTGGCCTGCTGAGGCCCGTTCAGCAGGACAGACAGAGGCACACTGCCTGTCTCTGGGGAGGTGTTATCTTTATATACTAAAAAAAGTTTTATCTTTTTATACTAAAAACTAAGTGTACAATATTTACCATAACTTCCCAATACCTATCACCTCTGTTAGACAGTGAGCTTCTACTCTAAACCAATCTAAAACTGCCAACATCACGGCAGAAGATGGAGGCCAAGAAGAAGAAGGAGAAAGGCTGGACACACCAAGATTCCTCCATCTTGCCCCCTGAACCCCCATTCTAAAAACGCCAAAAATCAATTTTTCCACCTTGTGACAAACTATTTATTATTGTACTTACACTTTCTTACCTTGCAGATCCTCATATAAGGTTGGTAACTTTTTCCATGGGTCATAATCGAAGTCCCAGGCATCTTGGGCTCTGTGACAGGGTCTCTGAGCCCCTTGGCAGGGTCCTGGCAATCCAGGACAGCCTGAATTCCGACACCTGCTGACTCCCTCCCCTGCTCTCCCCACAGGTTGGCTCCTTCTTCATGATCAACCTGTGCCTGGTGGTGATTGCCACCCAATTTTCAGAGACCAAGCAGCGGGAGAACCAGCTGATGCAGGAGCAGCGGGCGCGCTACCTGTCCAACGACAGCACCATCGCCAGCTTCTCAGAGCCGGGCAGCTGCTACGAGGAGCTGCTCAAGTACATCTGCCACATCTTCAGGAAGGTGAAGAGAAGGACCATCCGCCTCTACAACAACTGGCAGAGCAAACGCCGGAAAAAAGTCAACCCCAACAGCAGCGGCGGCGGCGGCGGGCAGAGCCAGCGGAGCAGGAGGAGAATCACCTCCATCCACCACCTGATCCACCACCACCACCACCACCACCACCACCACTACCACATCAGCAACGGGAGCCCACGGGGGCCTCGTGCCAACCCCGAGCTCTGCGAGCTGGAGCTGCAGGTGATGAAGCCGGGCCGGCAGCTGATGCTGCCGCCGCCCAGCTCGCCCAGGCCGCAGGGCCCCGCCGGGGCCGTGCACAGCATCTACCACGCCGACTGCCACGTGGAGGGGCCTCCCGGGGGCTGCAGGGCCGCCAGCAGCCCCGTGGGCAGCAAACTGGGCAGCCAGGGCAGCATGAACTACCCCACCATCCTGCCCTCGCCCGGCGGCAGGGCCGGCTCTGCGGCCCTGCCCAAAGGGAAGAAGAACGGGAATTCTCCGGCGGCCGTGGGGAACAGCCCTGGGAGTTTGGGCCTGGACTCGTACGGGAAACTGCAGCAGCTGGTGGGAGAGCATGGTAAGGGCAGCAGAGCTGGGGTTTATTTGGGAGAAGGGCAAATGGCTCCGGAGTTGAGGTTTTAATGTGTGGTGCTGAGGGCTGGGATGGCTGGGAGTGTGCTGTGGGACTGGTAAATCCTGCTGGAGGCCTCTTTGCTGTGGTTACAAAATCAGGGTTTGAGCTCTCGTGTGCTTTGTGATATCCTGGAGGTGCTCCCACTCTTCCCACCCAATCCCGGAGCTCTGCACCCCTGGGATTACACCTGCAGTGGATGCTGGAGCTCCAGCAGAGAACCCCCAGGGGCTGGGAGATGGTGCCTTGAAAAGGATGAGCAGGTGGAATCTGCAGGAGAAGCATAAGATAAAGCAAACTGAGGCGTTTAAAACAGGCAGGCACCGAAAGAACTCGAACCAGACACTTCCAGTTCTGCTCTGCTGGGCCCTGGAGCCTCTGAATCTCTTTTTGGCAAGGAGGAGCAGCAGTTTCAGTGCTCAGAGGACGTGTGGAGGGCAGGACAGGAGCAGAGCTGCGCATCTCAGGTTTTCCCTGTGTGCACAAGAAATGTGGAACTGAGTTTTGCTGCAGATTTGGGGCTCCATTCAATCTGGGGAGCATTTTGGGGAACAGTTCAGTGCCTCTGTCCCATCCTCTCTGCACAGATGCAGCCACCCCAGCACAGCCAGGGAGGTTTTATCTCCCTTCACATATAAATCACCCACTGGAGCAGTGATTACACGCAACACTTGGATTTCTATTTTCTAAAATGTTTTTCCAGTCCTCGTGGCTGGAGCTAAAAGCTGCAAAATACTCTTAAGCCCTCCAACAGTGAAAAGTCACAAAGATCCTGCTTCTATTTTTTAATCTCTTTAAGCCAAACTCGTCATTTGGTTTTTTCAATGCCTGTGTTTTCCAAAACTGTTTATTTGCGTCTGCATGGACACAAATATTTACCCTGGTGATGGATGTGCTGAAAAAATACCAAGCCTGGCTTTGAGGGGGTCACAGGAAAGCTTGCTTGACAGAGACTTCGGGAGGCTTGCCTTTGTTAATTTTGTTGTTTTTAAGGACCACACAAAAGGGTAAAAGTGGATTGTTTATAGAAACTGCCTCGGGCAGACGCTTCCGAACGCTCGGGAGCTTGGCACGGGGGGCAAGGTTACTGCCAACAGTTCTGTTGTTCAGCAAGGACTTTTTATAAATCACTGCTTCATCCTTAGCTGTGCCAATTAGTGAAGGTTTTTAGGAGAATGCGTTTTTACCTTGAGATAAAAACCCAGGCTCTGCAGAAGGCTGGAATTGGGGAAGAGAGGAGCAGGAGAGCTGTTGAAGTCAGAGTTTGGATCCTCCTGCTTGCTGCTGGGGTCCTTTTTAGGAGAAGAAAGGCCCAAATCTCGGTCCCGACTGTGACATCCCCGAGCCAATTCGGTGATTTAGGAGATTTTCCCGCAGCCTGGGGTGGTTCTTTGAAAGCTGGGATTAGATTGAGTTGTCATTAATAATGCAATTACAGTGTCCTCTTTCCACAGAGGGATTTCAGCCCAGAGGATGCCAAAATGCTTTAAACAAATCTCCTGGAATTGTTTTGTCTCTCCCAGAAGTGTGCTCACAGCTGGGAAGGGCTGGAAGGTGGGGAGAGGCTGTTCATCCATCCCCTGAGGGAAACGGGCTGGGGAGGGATTCGGGGCAGACCCGGAGACCTTGTGAGTGCCCAGCTCTTCCCTTCCATGGATCTGCCTCTTTCCAGGCCCTTCTTCCCACTCAGCCGCTCCTGCAGGGCTGGGTCAGGGTCACTTCTGCACCAGGAGTGATGGATGTGACTTCCAGGGGTTCTGGATGTGACTTCCAAGCTTTGGGATGATCTTTTAGCAGCAGAGTGGAGCTCTGCCAGGCACAGCCCCCAATTCCCATTCCTCCATCCCTAAAACTCAGCAAAGGAGCCACGAGCAAGAATCCCAAGCTCTGCCAGCCCTCCCTCAGCCTTTTTGGGGAAACAAAGAGTTTTTAATTCTCTCTCTTTTTTCCCAAGCCAACAAGCAGAGCGTGTTCAGTGCAAGACTTGTGCAGGGAGAGCACAGAAGTGCTAATTGAGAGCTTTAAGGAGCATTAACAGCCCGGGCTCTCCCAGCCCCAGCTGGAGGCCAGGTTGGTGTCTGCTGGGAAGGATGCAGTGGTGGGAGAGAGCATTCTCCTGCCTCTTTTGTTGTGGATTTGAAGAGCTCCGAGTACAGCCTGTTCCCCGTGTTCCCGTGCCCTGCAATGCTGGAGGTTATTTTAGCAGGCAGCCAAGGAGACTCTGGTATTTTGAAGACATCTGCGGCGCCAGGGCTTTTCATATCATTTTTAACACTTTGATAGCATTAAAAGCCATCTGGCAAACCCCCTGCCTGTGCTGCTCCCGGGGCTGGGCTGAGCCTTCTCCCCCCTTGGCTCAGTCCTGAGCAGGAGCACTGTGCAAGGGGCAAAATATTCCTGATCCTGGCTGTGGCTGTGACGCAATGCCCAGGAGCCAGGCCCGTCCTCCAAGGCCCTTCTGAAGGCCACTGATACCCACGTGACATTCAGGCCAGGAAAATGTGCTTTGACTCTTGTCACATCCTGGTTTTCCAGCGAAGGGATGCGTTGGCTTGGTTTGGAGCTGGGGCTGGAATCAGCATTCCTGCTGGGTGAGCTCCAAGCTCCAGGGCCCAGAGCCAGGAGCAGCCACTGCTTCAAAACTGATCCAAGTGGTCGCCATCCCACCTCCAGACAGGCACCACGTGGATGTGGCACTTATGGATGTGGTTTAATGGACTTAGAGGTGAGCTTAGAGGTCTTTTCCATGGTTCTGTGAGAGGGGAAGATTGTCCCTTTGCCTTATGTCCCTGAATCTCAAGGAATTGATGCTGTAATGGAATTCTGTGGGAAGCATCCTGTGCTCATGCCATTAATATCTGGTTGCTAAATATAAGGAGACTGAGAATAAGGTTCCTAAATATGAGGAAACTTAAGGACTGGATTCCTAAATATGAGGAAATAAAATCTGGGTGCCGTTCTGCCCAAATCATCCCAGTTACTCTTGTCCCTGTCCTTCCATTCCCTGGCTCCAGGACAGCCAGCATTTCTCCTCACACCACAAAACGTGTTTGATTTTAAATCCCCCTGAAGGCTCAGCCCTGTGCCTCAGGCAGCGAATCCACCTGAGCTTTATTAAAGGCTGAAGGAGACGGAGGGGACCCGGTGACTCTCTGAGCTGTGATCCCAGCAGCCACCTTTGGTCCCTTCTCCCTCTCCCTCCTCATTAGGAACTAAATGGCAGTGGTGGCTAAATTGGGTGGAACAGCTTGATAGCGCTCAGAGATCGTTAGTGATGGGAGCTGCCCAGGCATAATCAGGAATAATGGGAAGGGAGGGATGGCACCGTCACTCTTCCCTCAGCCCAGGACACAAAATGAGGGCCACACTCCATGGAGAGCCCGTGGAGGGGGTAGAAAGTGGGAAAAGGGACCAAGAGGGGAAAATGAGGCAACCACCAGAGCTGCCTGGGAGGATAGAGGGATGGGGAAGGCGTTTTTAGGGTCTGGGGAATAATTCCTGTGAGGAGCAGCTGTGGTGGCTCAGCCTGGAGAAAAGGAGGCTTGGGGGGGACCTTGTGGCTCTGCACAACTCCCTGACAGGAGGGGACAGCCAGGGGGGGTCAGGCTCTGCTCCCAGGGAACAAGAGGACAAGGGGGAATGACCTCATGTTGGCATGTGGTGGCTCATGGTGGCTCCCAGTGTGAGTGGCTCTTGGTGCATGGTGGCTTTTGGTGCGCAATGTCTCCTGACACGGTGGCTCTCGGTGGCTCATGGCACATGGTGGCTCTCAGTGCATGGTGGCTCTTGGTGGTGTCTCTCAATGACTCTCAGTGGCCCATGGTGGCTCTCAGTGGCCCGTGGTGACTCTCAGTGCCTGGTGGCTCTTGGTGGTGTCTCATGGTGGCTCTCAGCAGTGTCTCATGGTGACTCAGTGCATGGTGGCTCGCAGTGATGGCTCTTGGTGCATGGTGGCTCTCAGTGGTGTCTCACAGTGGCTCTCAGTGCATGGTGGCTCTCAGTGGTGGCTCTCAGTGTCTGGTGGCTCTCAGCAGTGTCTCGTGGTGGCTCTTGGTGCATGGTGGCTCTCAGCAGTGTCTCAGAGTGGCCCTCAGTGGTGGCTCTCAGCAGTGTCTCATGGTGGCTCTCAGTGCATGGTGGCTCTCAGCAGTGTCTCGGTGTCTCAGAGTGGCTATTGGTGCATGGTGGCTCTCAATGGTGGCTCGCAGTGTCTGGTTGCTCTCAGTGGTGGCTCTCAGTGGTGGCTCTTAGTGTCTCACAGTGGCTCTTGGTGAATGGTGGCTCTCAATGGTGTCTCTCGGTGTCTGGTGGCTCTCAGCAGTGTCTTATGGTGGCTCTCAATGGTGGCTCTCAGTGTCTGGTGGCTCTCAGTGGTTCTCTTGGTGTCTCTCGGTGTCTCTCGGTGTCTCACGGTGCCCTTGCCCCGCAGGTCTCTGCCGGACGCCCAGCCGGCTGTCGGGGCTGAGCGCGGCCGGGGCCCTGCCCAGCGCTGGTGGCCCCGGGCTGAGCTGCGAGCTGCAGGACTGTCCCTTCTGTGCCAGCCTCCTGGACGACCCCGAGTTCGCCCTCAGCGACTCCGACAGCAACGGCGACTCCGACAGCAACGGCGTCTACGAGTTCACGCAGGACCTGCGCCACGGGGACCACCGGGACCAGCTCCAGCAGCAGCGGGGCAGGAGGAGGAGGAAGAAGAAGAAGGCCAAGGAGAGGAACAAGGTGGTGAAGCTCTGGAAGGCGTTCGGCACCAAACTCAAGAGGATCGTGGAGAGCAAGTACTTCAACCGCGGGATCATGATCGCCATCCTCATCAACACCCTCAGCATGGGCATCGAGTACCACGAGCAGGTGAGTGACCCCTCAGGGTTTGGGGTTTGGGTGCTCCTGCAGAGTGGTTTGGGGTGGCTCTAGAGCGGTGTCAGGAGGAACAAGGATTTCTGTGGTTGGAAACAGGACTGAAGATGATCCCATGAGGAGCAGGAGAAGCCTTTGGGGTGTGAGACACCTGGAAGTGCTGCTGGGGTGTGCAGAGCTGAAATGTGTGTGTTGGATGTGTCTGCTCAGAGCCTGGCTGCTCGTTGGCTGGGAATTATTCATACAAGTAGGAATTTTTGTAGTGGAAATACCTTTGGTCTGATGGTTGTGCTGGAGATAACCCAGGCAGAAATTTCTTCTTTGATCTAGAGCTTCAAATAAGACTTAAACTATCAGGCAATACTAAAAGCAACAAAGAAAAAGAAATTAGGGTGTCCCTCAAGGCTCCAAACCCTTTAATTTGCTCTCACAGGGTGTGAGTAGGACGTTATTGAAGTTTTTGGAGGGGGGGAAGAGGAGTGGTGCTGTTCTTCCCAGTGCTGGGATGGCAGGAAGTGGAGCTGGAGACTGGAGGGCCTGTGCCATGGGAGAGGGAGCTGAGGCAGGAGAGCATCTCCACCTGGTCACCCTGGCAAAGTTCTGTTCTTCTGGGCTTTTCTTGCTTGGAAAAATCGGGGATTTTCCGCTGTTTTGTCAAGGTGTGCTTGGGAATTTCTCATGTCACCTCTGTGTCAGGTGCAGGAAACGCATCCCAACGAGGCCAGGTCTGCTTTTCTGGGATCAAAGGCATCCAGTGCTTCCCCAAAACCTTCCCTGCAGGGTCATGACCAGGTCAGGGTTATTTTTAGAGCTGCTCCTCCTCTCTTCCATGGTCTGTGTGTTTGGGAATGAGGAAAGGCAGAGCAGCATAATCTACCCAAAGGCAGGACACGAGAGAGGCTCTGCAGCTCCTTCTCCATCATTTCCCAGGATTAAGCACTGCTCAGGACCATGACAAAAAACCCTCTGGAGTGCTGCTATTTCATTTTCTCTCCACTCCTGTGCTTTAACCTCCCCTATTTTAGGCTGAGACTTATTTTCTTTCCAAAACAAAAAAAAAAAAAACAGGACTCAGCTAAAACAACCTCAACCGTGCAACGACAAATCAGAATTACAGCAAAGTGTCCAAATCCAGCAGAGATTGAGCTGTCCCTGTCAGCTCCCTGTTGAATCCTGCTTCGTTGTTCCACGAGAAGTTCTAAAATTGGGAAATACACCTTGTCAGTGGCTTCTGAATAGGCCATTCATCCCTCATTTCTGCATGGATACTCTTTTGTCAGGCAGATACAGCTTTGTCAGCCCTTGGATTTTGCCGTGATGGGAGCTTGGGGAAAACGTGAGGCAGGCAGTAGGAGAAAATCCAGGATCACATGGAGTGTGTCCCCAATCAGTCCCATAAAAGCGAATTGGGATGATTACAGCCTTGCTGCTAACAAAGGAGAGCTGTAGCTGGCTGGCTTTTATTGGATTTTACCTTGTAAAAGCTTGGCTTTAGGGCATCTCAAAGCCAATGGCAATAAAGATTCCGAAGCTTTTTGGCTGCGGAGTGGCAGATCCCTGCCAGCTCTGCTCACAGGCACTGCCCAATAAAAAGGGAGGAAAATGGAAGTGAAACCTGGAAAAGGTCTCCCACGTGCCTGGGACACTGGGATAATGAGGTGTGGAGTGTCAGAGCCCAGCTTGGTGACACCTCACCTCCCAGTGGTGTCCCAGGGGCTGAGGGACTCTCCAAACCCAACAGGAAACTTCTCTGGGTTTTGGCACAAAACTCTGTGGCCTCTGTGGGCAAAGTGAGGGGGGATTTGGGAGCCCCCCTCGTGTGAGGATTGGCTGCAAGGCTGGGGTGGGGCTGGTTGGTGTGGAGAGCAGGAGGGGGTGTCTGGGCACAGGGCCCCAGAGGCAGAGCTGGGCGTTGGGGTGGAGGGAGGGGGAATGGCTCCCTTTGGGGCCATGAGCCTGACAGGAACAGCAGTGGGATCACAGCTGGCTGGGGCTGCCCAGCACCTGCCCCCAGAGTGTTCCAGGCAGGAAGTTCTGACCCTCTCCAGGCTGGAACCAGGTGTGGGTGTTGCCGTTGTTGTCTTCTCCATCCTGCCAAATCCAGAGGCCATTTCCCGCTTTAAATGGACTTAGGAGCTGCTCTGTGGCTCTCCTCTGTTTCCCTTGCTGTTCCAAGTCACTCCAAGAGCAGTTTTTAGGGAATCCAGGGGAGCCTGTGCTCTGCTGGTGGCAGCATGGGAAGGGTTCTGCTGGATGCCTGCAGAGCACAACCACAGAATCCTGGAATGGTTGGAATTTCAAAGTTCATCCACTTTGCCATGGGCAGGGACACCTTCCACTGTCCCTGGTTGCTCCCTATCCAACTTGGCCTTGGACATGTCCAGGGATGGGACATACACAGCTTCTCTAGGAAACCTGTTCCACCAACACTTCCCAACATTTCTGCAAAGTGAAACAGCTTCAGCAGCTTCTCTGCTCTTGACTTTCACCACTTTTTTTAGGCCATTGTCTCGTTGGATCAAACTGCAAACAAAGCAGAGCAGCAGCCCCAGGGAAGCCCATCCCAAACTTTAGTGTCCATAGAGAAATGCCCAATCCCTTTTATACAATTTACTCCTGGCTTCTTGCTTTTTTTTTTTTTTCTTTTTTTTTTTTTTTTTTTTTTTTTTTTTTTTTTCCAACTAGTCCCCAGTGGCTTTGCAGGTAGATGGACACAGAAAATCGGTTTTTATTGAGCCAAAGCCTCAGTGCTGTGTGTGTGGGGAGGGTGAGGGGTTCTGAGGGGAGATGGAGCAGGGCTGGCTGGTCCTGCTGCTGTTCCTCCTCTCATCCTGGGACGCGCAGAGCTCTGCAGAGAAGTCTCACGGAGCCCTCTTGAGGCAGTGGAGCATCATTGTCCAGCGCTGCTGGATGAGGTGGAAGGTGCCAGGACTGGAGGCAAAACCCTCCTGGCTCCTGGGACTTGTTTGATTTTGGAGTCACAGAACATCCTGAGTCAGGAGAGACCCACAGGGACCATCCAGCCCTGCACAGACCCCCCCAAAAATCCCACCCTGGGCATCCCTGGAGTGGTGTCCAAGCCCTCCTGGAGCTCTGGCAGCCTCAGGGCTGTGCCCATTCCCCAGGGAGCCTGGGCAGTGCCAGCACCCTCTGGGGAGGAGCCTTCCCCTGAAATCCAACCTGACCCTCCTGTGGGACAGCTCCATGGCATTCCCTGGATCCTGTCAGAGGGAGCAGAGATCAGGAGGAGCTGGGGTTGCACTGCCACAGCTTCGGGTGCTGCCTCCACACAAAGAGAGCCCTGGCCTCGCCCAGGGCCCCTCAGGACTTCAGTCTGTGTTTTTGTGGGAATGTGAAATTCCCACCTGGCTGCTCACCTGGCTGCTCCTGGCTAAATGGCACCACTCCCTTTAGTGCACAGAGCTTGGGTGAGTCATGGAGCCATGGAATGGTTTGGGTTGGAGGGGACTTGAAACATCATCATCATCATCGCATTCACCCTCACCATGGCAGGGACACCTTCCACCATCCCAGGGGGCTCCAAACCTCATCCAGCCTGGCCCTGGACGCTGCCAGGGCTCCAGGGGCAGCCACAGCTGCTCTGGGAATCTGTGCCAGGGCCTGCCCAGGGGAGGATCTCTCCCTAACACATATTCCAAAGCATTGTTCCAAACCCTCCAGGGGACCCTGTCCCGTGACAGCTCCTGGGGAAGGTGAGGAGACACCAGAACTGCTGTGCAGAGCTTTTCTCAGGGCAGCACAGCCCCTTGGTGGCAGGAGATCAGGGCAGCTGCTGATGGGAAGTGTTTCCTTGGCATTCCAGGCGTTGGGAGCAGTCAGATCCTGCCCAGGACATCCTCAGGGTTCAGAGCCAGCTCCACCTGGGACATGGCTGGGAACTCAGAGGTTCCAGGGTGCTGTTCACAGCAGCACAGCTTGGATTTCAAAGGTTAATTGCCTGCTATGGAGTCCTCCCTGGTTTGTTGTTTTTTTTTTTTTTTTTTTCCCTTCCAGTGCTGTGTTTATTTACATATTTTTTTATTTATTTATTAATTTATTAATCCATCCATCCCCAGCACAAGGAGCGCTCCCGCGGATGAGGAGAGCCAAGTACAAAGAGAGAGGCAATCCTCGCATTAATCTTCCAGGCCATTTCAGAACATTGGATGAGTTTTGTTCTGCATTCATTGCAGCTGACAGCTCTCCAGAGGATCTGAGAATGTGCCATGGCACTGCAGCACTGAGCAGGGCACTCCAAAGGCACCACCTTGGCCTGGTGGCCTGGGATACCTGGCACTTGGGATCCCATCCCAAGTGGAAAACAGATTCCTTTTTGCCCCAGAGGCAGCATCTCTGAGTGCTCTGAGGAAATAATTGCTGCTCCTTCAGCCTGCCTCGATTCCCAGCTCTGGGATTATCCAGGAGAAGGACAGGAGAGGTGCTGGTGTGGTCCCTGCAGAGGGAAATGATCCACGAGCCCCCCGCTCAGCTTCCCAGAAGAATTCACTGAAGGAGCTGTTGATACTTGTAATGATCCCACATAAAAAGCTCCATTTACATCAAATGGCACTAGAAACGTTATTTTATATTCTCTCCTCAGCAGAGAAGTACAAATTAGTATTTGTTCCAAGCTATTGCTGTTCAAAGAGCTTTTAATTGCTTTTCTGATCCCTCATCCATGGCATGTTTCGTTGGGAGCAGCTGCCTTTGGAGCAGGAGCTGACCTTGAGGTGCACCCAGTGGTCCGTGGCTTGTCAGAGTGAGAGGAGTGTTGGTTTTGAGTAGAACATTTCATTATTCTGGAGTAAAAGTCATTCTGTGTGATTGAAGGCAGCGCTCGCTCCAGCAGTGACGTCCTGCTTTAGCATTTGTCAATTTTGGCTTGAAAAATTGGTTTGGCATGGAAAGCTCAGCACTTACTCAGAAAGCAGAGCAGGATTTTTCAGCAGTGTTTGAAGCAAATTGCTGAAATTCCTTTTGAGTTGTGACTCAATAAAATACTACCCTGAGCTGAGGTTCACGCTTTCAGCTGGCAAAACTTCTTCCTTTCTCCAGGTTTTTGCAGGATCCAATTTTCAGGACCTCACACACTGGCAGGATTTGAGGCAAAGTGATTCCCCCAGCGCAGACTGGGATGTGAAAATTCAGCCCAGTGTGTTTGTGGCTGTGGTAGGAATGGTGTGTGAGACTCAGGAGTGCTTTGGGCTGTGTTTGGGCTGTGCCAGCTGCACTCTGAGCTCTCCCTTCCCTGCTCCCTCTCAAGGTCCCAGCAGTGAGAGGACAGCTCTCCCCAGGCTGGATCACTGGAGAATGTATCAGTGATGGAAATTCAGCTTTTTCCACAACTTGGGGACAACCTGAATCTGTCTCCACCTCAGAGAAGGGCTTTTCCTAGGGTACTTTGGGAAGAAATGGATGTTTTCCATCTTTTGTGCCCCGGGATGTTTTTATTGCACATCCAGGCCCTCTTGCCGTCAGGTCAGCATCAGGTTGGGGATGCCCCCTGAGCAGAGCCAGCAGCAGCTCCCACAGGGGGATTTCCACCTGGGAGTGTCATTCCCACCTCAGAGGGAATCAGGGATCAGAGGCAGGGCAGCAGGAAGTGCTGGCAGGAAAAATCCAGGTGTCCTGGCTCGCTGCTGGACCGTGGTCATGGATAAACCATGTCCTTCCACACAGAGCCTCCTCTCTCCCCCTTTTCTCCAATTTAAGGGCTCCTCCCCTGCTCTGTTTTCCTTCTCTTGGGATATTTTTTTTTACTATATAAGGGAAAGAGATCCCAGAGATCCTTCCCTTCCTGGGCCTTGGAGCAGACAGGAGCAGCACCTCGGCAGGGCAGGGCTGAGGCCACAACTCCCCCCAGTGCAGAGCCTGAGCAGGGGCGGCTTTGCTTGCTCTGGATGTGCTCATCAGCCATGGGAATATCCCAAAATTCCCACTGGAACTGCAGGAACGTTTCCCAGTGCTTGCTTCCCCTCACTTGTGCCATCAGGTGTTGTTTCTGGTGAGGGGTTGGGACAGAAGGTGACAGTGACAGGCAGGTGACAGTGACAGCTTTCCCTGCTGCCTGCAAACTGGGGATGAGCTCGGTCCCACAGCATGCAGGAGCCCCCAGATATGGGGTTTTTTTCCCATCTGGATCCATCCCCAGTGCCCTGATCCCACACAGCCCCACTGCAGAGCCCCAGGGTGGCACGGGGCAGCTGCAGCCGGGACGTTTGAGTTCCAGCTGGTAAAATAAACCCAGCAGCATCCAGCCCCCAGCAGGAGAGCAGAGCGCTCCTGGCAGCTGCATTCCATCAGGAATGTGTGGAAATCCCAGCCAGTCCCTGGTGCTGGGACAGGGGCTCTGATGAGCTCCAGGCCAGGCAGGGTTGGCACTGTGCAGAGGGACACGGGCTTGGAGTGACTTGCACACCACAGAGGGGCTTTTGTTGGGTCTGTTCCTTCTGCTGCCAGCCAGGCCTGTGCTTTTCATCTGGGACTGGCTTTGGGAGAGGAGGGTGAGGGTGGCTTGGAGCAGGGGAGCAAATCTGTGTTCCACAGGTGACAAAGGACGAGTTCCAGGCACAGCTCTGGGGTCTGCCCGGTGCCAGCTGTGATCAGGGAGCCCAGAGATGTCACAGCAGCAGCTCCCATCCTCATAGGAGCCTCCAGGAATAACAGAGAGAACAGAGAGGGGATTGTGAAAGGCTGAGGCAGAAAAGCTTTGGCGCCTTGGGAAGCAAGGAGTGGTTTGGGTTGACACAGGAAGGATGGAACTGCTGGAACACCATCAGCTGAGGATGTTTCTGCATCCATCTTGTGTTTCCTGGGATTTTTTTTGTTCCCTGAGACCAGGATTGCAATGTGCTCTGTGCCAGGTGGGATTTTAGGAAATATTTCTTCACTGGAAGGGTGGTTAAACACTGGAAGGGGCTGCCCAGGGCAGTGGTGGGGTCACCATCCCTGAAAATGTTGGAAAAATCAGTGGATGTGGCATTTCATGATGTGGGTTAGTGGCATGTTGATGACCTTGGAATTCTTTTCCAGTTTTAGTGACTTCGAGTTATTGCAAGGAGTGATAAAATTGGGAATGGGAACAGAGCCTTGCACCTCTAAAGCAGAAAACTGAGAAAATCCTTGTGAAGGCATGGAAGGAGCAGCCAGGTGTGGATTAAAGATGCTCAGGGTGCCAGTGCAGCCTCTGCCCCTGGGCACCTGAGCAGCTCCATCCCCACTGCTGCCATCCCAGCTGTGGATCCTCCTCAGCTTTTAACCAGGGAGATCTCCCAGAATTATGAATGAAGTGAAAATGTCACCTTGCAGGCTCCTCCTGGGCTTTGGATTCCAGGGTGGGGATGCTTTTTTAGGAGTGGGGTGGAAAGCTGATGTGAGAGGAGCGAGACTCTTGGAAATGAGGGAGGTTTGGCATCCCTGCTCACATTCTTTTTCCAGCTCTATTTTTGTTTGCACTGTCTGGTTTACAGCCCTAAAGACAGCCTGACTCCCAATTTGGGAAAAACACAGAGCACAGCCCTCAGAGCATCAGTGGCAAAGCTTTTTTAGAGCAGGGAGGATGGGCCAGGAGACCACTTTCCCACTTTCCCAGGAGTTTTCTCTCCTGTCTGATCCCTGTCCAGATTAATAGCTCCTCTCTCCCTGTCCTTGTCCTCTCCTTGTCCCACACAGATCTGAAAGTTGTGACTGTAGTAAAACAGAGAAAACAACCTCCAAAAGAAAAAAAAAGGAGAAAAAAGGAGTTAATTTTATATACTCCAGAGGGAATTGGCTTTGCTGCAGACAGATGGATCCTGTAATTCCCTGTCTCTCGACATGACTATACATGGATTGGTTCGTTCCTTGGGGCTGGGGTGGGATGGGAGGCCAGGGGGTGCTGGCAGCTCCCAGAGCTGCACCTGGAGCAGAGCTGGGACCAGGGGCACCAATCCCTGCCTCTTCTGTTCCCCAGGCACATCAGGCAGGAATTTCCCAGCTCTGAGCCGCCTCAAACCCAATCAATAAACGGGAATAAATGAAACTGCTGGGGAGAGAACAAGATATGGGAGAGAAATCAGCATTTTCCTTTCATTCCTGAAGGCTTCAGGGGCAAAACATCCACCCTGAGGGCATCGTTTGTCCCGGTCGCTGCTGCTGGGAGGACAAAGAGTTGAAAGTCGTTTGTGGAGGTGATTTTGGGCCGGAGAACAGCGAGGGTTGCTGGGCAATTATCTCCTGCCAGTGACCTGCGTGTGCTGCAGAGCCCTCCTGGTGCTGGGAGCTGCCAGGAGCAGCTGGGGTGGCTCTGGAGGAGCTCCTGATGTGCTGCTTGTGCTGCTTGTGCTGCTGCCAGGTGCCACTGCTGCGTGTGCCAGGGGGCTGAGCTGCACGGTGGGCACAGCCAGAAACCCCAGCCTGTGCCTCTGGGAGCATCAGGGCCAGAGGTGATGCAGGGAACAACTCAGAACCCCCAAAAACACCTCTGAAAAGTACCTAAAAGGTTATTCCCATTCCTCTGCTTGGCTGTGTCCCCCCTTTCTGGGCTGGAACAATGGGATTTACACCCCTGCCAGGCTCCCAGCACACACAGCCACCCAGAGCAGCAGGAATCACTTCCTGGCTGCAGGGTTTGATGGCTGGGGGATGTTCCTCAGCACGGTGGGCACAGCCAGAAACCCCAGCCTGTGCCTCTGGGAGCATCAGAGCCAGAGGTGATGCAGGGAGCAACTCAGAACCCCCAAAACCACTTCTGAAAGATACCTAAAAGGTTATTCCCATTTCTCTGCTTCTCTCCCTGGCTGTGTCCCCCCTTTCTGGGCTGGAGCAATGGGATTTACACCCCTGCCAGGCTCCCAGCACACACAGCCGCCCAGAGCAGCAGGAATCACTCCCTGGCTGCAGGGTTTGATGGCTGGGGATGTTCCTCAGTTCTCTCCTTCCCCAGAACAGCTTTTCCCCATTCCTGAGGCTGAGCTGAACCTGGAGAGGGTGATGGACAGGCAGGCTCAGGCTCCAGACAGGTAATGAGGGAAGGAAACCATGCAGTGCATGTTTCCCACTCGACTTGCACAAGTCTTTTTTGTGCTTCAGAAATTATTTTAAAGCTGTGGATTTCCTCCCACTCCTTCTTTTTTTTTTTAAATTTTTTTTCTTTTCTTCCCCTCCTTCTTGCTCGTCAGGGTGTCATAGCAGAGGGTTTCATCCATATTTGATTTTTTAACTCTGACAGGAAACCTGAGTGCTGGATTTATGGCTGCAGCTGTCACTCCTCTGCAAACAGGCAGGGAAATGAAGGTTAACAAGTTTGGGCTCAGGGGAAAGCTTGTAAAACAGCCCTGCAGAAGATTTTGTGTCATCACACCCGCCTGAAGAACAGATCCTTGCTGAGGTTCTCCAGCCCAGGGTTATTTATCATCATCTGCAGTGAATATTTTTCTAATTGTATCTCTTAGCTGGAAACTCTCGAAACCCCAAATTGGATTCTTTTTCCTTGTCTGATAGGGAGGGGAAATGCAGGCTGGGGAGCCTGGGGGACTGGTTTGATGGTTAAAAAAATCAGAGTGGCACTGGGCAGGCTTGCAGCAGCCATATGCTCAAATCCCAGGGGTGAGCACTCACCAGGAGGCACAGGATGCTCCAGAACATTTCTGGTGTGTTCTCCAGATGTCCCAATTCCTGTGGCTGAAGGCAGGGGTGCTCTGCCTGTCCCCCAGGCTGCCCAGTGTCCCCTGCCATGCTGGCACTGTCCCTTTGTGCTCCCTCACTCCTGTGGCTGAAGTGTGAAGCCCTGGCTGGGAGATTTTAAGGGAGGTTTTGCTGAAACGAGACAAAATAGCTCCTGGCTTTTGTTTAAACGAGGAATTTGGCCTGGAAAGTATCAAATCTACTGGGGAATGGTGTGCTTGGACTAGAAGAACTTGTTAGAACACGTGGCTGTGTGTCTTTAGGGTCACTGCACTCTGCTTTGTGCTCTGTGTGGCTCCAGGGAGTTGTGTCAACAGGATGTGGAGTTTGGGCCATGTCCGTGGACTTTTCTGTGCCTCAGCCTGGAGAGGAGGAGGCTGAGGGGAAACTCCTCAGGATCTGCAGTTCCTGGCACCAGGGAAGGGCTGGAGCTGTGCCAGGGAGGGTCAGGTTGGATATTAGGAAAAGGTTCTTCCCCCAGAGGGTGTTTGGGCACGGCCCCGAGGCTGCCAGAGCTCCAGGAGGGTTTGGACACCACTCCAGGCATGCCCAGGGTGGGATTGTTGGGGTGTCTGTGCAGAGCTGGATGGTCCCTGTGGGTCCCTTCCAACCAGGACATCCCATCATTCCATAATTCTGTGTTGGGAGCCAAACTGGAGCCTGTTCCCTTCAGCTCAGGGGCAGCCAGGCCCCAGCTCCCTCCTAACTCCTCTCTCCCAGCCTTTGCTGCTCTCCCAAACTTCTGCCCTGCACCCCAAAGGTGCCTTTGGGGTTTTTTAGCATCTCTGTGGAAAACACTTTGGGGCTGTGGAGTGCAGGGCTTGGATTTGAAAAGGAACTCGAGGGATGCTTCAGTGGGATCAGGTTTTGGAGCAGGAATGGTCCAACCAGAAAAGCCGGGAGAGGAAGCACTGGGAGCTCTCAAAGGCAGAGCTGCCACAATTTCCTGCCATGTGAGCTCAGGGTGAGGCTTTGATGCTAACACAAACTTTATCTGGAGGTGGTTTGGAGGGAGACAGACCCAGTTCTGACTCTCCCACAGAAATCTGGATGAACTCCTCACCTGGGAGGAAACTGCAAAGCTGCTTTTTGATGTGCCAGCCACTCCTGCACCTTGTTAACACATCTGTCTCTCAGCGTGACCTCTCTTAAAGCCTTTAAACGCTGATGGATTAATTTGCTTTTGATGTCTGGGCTAATGAAGTGCTGGGTCTCCTCTGTTTCATTTTCTAGTTGGGTGGATTGAGGCTCAGGAGCAGCCAGGGCTGGAGCTGGGGCTTGGTTTGCAGCTGACTGAGGGACAGGTTAACTCAGGCTTGGCTGCCACGAGGAGCTGAGGATGCTCCCCTGGCTCTGCACAACCACCTGAGGCAACTCCTGGCTGGGGCTGAGCTCCAATAAAAGGCACCATTAGGCAGGCAAGGAGGAAATTCCGTGCTGTGCTCAGCTGTGCAGAGGTCAGGGTGCTTCAGCAGCACCAGCAGCCCGTGGTCACCAAGGCAATGCCAGCTCATTGCCATGGAAACCCTCGCCACCTCCTCCAGCCTGGCTTGCAGCAAATAATTGCTTGAGATCCGCTGTGGATGCCACAAATGAAATCATCTGGCGGCTTTCAGCATGGTCTGCCTGCTTTGGGAGCCCACCAGGAGGATTTCCAGCAGGGCAGGGGTTTTTGGGAGCTCGCGGCCTCCTCAGGGTTTGCACAGGGTTGGTTGGTGGTGGAGCTTGAGGAGTTCATGAAAGCCACCAGGCAGGAGCTGCAGTCTGAGTTCTCTCACTGCCACTCTCAAATCCAGCCTGGTGTTGCCTGTTCCATCCCTGCCTGGAGGATTTGGATCAGTTTGGCTTTTTCCTGGCAGCAGGAGGTGGATCCAGGCCCTGGAGCAGCCATGGGGTCTGGGCTGAGCAGGGCTTTGGAGCAGCTCTGGCTCTGGGTCTGCTCCTCGTGGCTCTTCCTGCTTCACTTCTGCCACTCAGAGCCATGGCAGGACTGGGAAAAACCAGGGGAAAAACCCAACTTGATTAAGGCATGGAAGATAGAAAGTTGCAAAAGAAATAATCCCAGAATGGTTTGGGTTGAAGGGACCTTGAAAGGGATCTTGTTCCACAGGCAGGGACCTTCCACCACCCCAGGCTGCTCCAGGCCTTGGACGCTGCCAGGGATGGGGAATCCACTGAAATCCTGGTTTGTTTGTTAGTCAGAGCTGTCCCTGCCTGCCATCTCCCCCCCAGCTGCATGTGGGACCTGCAGGGGTTGGCAGAGCCTTGCAGGGTGATGGGAGAGGTGTTGCTATTGCTGCTGTAATTAGTGGTGGGTAATTAGTGTTCCTTAACAGCCCCCTTTGCCCAGCTCACCAAGGCTGAACTAAGGACCCCCAAAACCAAACTCACCCACTCCTGCCTGGGGAGAGTCTCAGGTGTTCACCAAGCCCACAGTAATAGTGAACTGCAATAATTTTAATTAGTGCTGCTGTTATTAGGGCTAATCCAGCTGAATTTCATTATTTTAGCGGTGATTTTATGTCATTATATCAAATTAGAATCACTGATTTTTTTTTATTTTTTCCTGTATCATTTTGTTCCCATAACAATAAAACCACACTGAAAAGCAGGGCAGGCTTGGGAGTGAGGCCTCATTCCTGCAAAAGGAATCAGAAAATCCCATGGAAAGTCACCTCCTGTGTTTGAAGTTCTGTTTTCCAGACTTCTTCCCAATGTTAGGAATAAATATGGCAAGAGAAAAGCATAGTGCAAAGTCAGCACAGTGCTTTCTGTGAATATTGGTGGTGGTTTCATAGAATTTCATTTCACTGCAGGGGATTTTTTTGTCAAGAAGGTGAAAATGTGGGAGCACTGGGCCATCTCCAGACTCTGAAATTCTGCCAGGTGCAAACCCTGGGCCTGCATAGAATAATGGGATACAAAGAGGTGGTGAGGAGCAGGGCTCACTGAGCTCCTCTGCTGCTTTTTGCTCCCACTTGGAAATTCCAGGCTTTCACTCAGTGCAGAGTCCAGGTGATCCCACTGTGCTGAAGGGCAGCTCTGGTGTCCTTGGAATTCCTCCCTGACCTCTGCTGTCCTTGGAATTCCTCCCTGACCTCTGCTGTCCTTCTCTTTTCCTTGGAATTCCTCCCTGGCCTCTGGAGTCCTTCCCTGCCTCAGCAGAACAAGCTCCTCTCATCTCAGGGAGCAGGAAGGGTGCCAGTGCTTGTTGTTTTTTAATATTTTATTTTATTTTATTTTATTTTATTTTATTTTATTTTTGGGGGGTTTTTAATTTTTATTTTATTTTATTTTATTTTTGTTTTTTTTTAAATTTTATTTTATTTTATTTATTTTATTTTTGGGGGGTTTTTTTGATTTTTATTTTATTTTATTTTTGGGGTTTTTTTAATATTTATTTTACTTTATTTTATTTTTGGGAGTTTTTAATTTTTATTTTATTTTATTTTATTTTTGGTTTTTTTAAATTTTTATTTTATTTTATTTTTGGGTTTATTTTATTTTATTTTATTTTATTTTATTTTATTTTTGGGGTTTTTTTTAAATCTTTATTTTATTTATATTTTATGTTGTTATTTTTTAAAGTTTATTTTTAAATTCCTCAGGCACAAGTGGTCTGCAGCTTCTCCTGAGGACCAGGGAGAGCTCTGCTCCCTGCTGGAGCTGTGCCAGGGGAGGTTTAGGTTGGATTTTAGGCAAAAGTTCTTCCCTGGAGAGTGCTGGGCGCTGGAACAGCTCCCCAGGGAATGGCACAGCCCCAGGGCGTGGGGACAGCGCTGCCAGGGATGCACAGGGTGGGGTTTTTGCAGGGCAGGAGCTGGGCTCTGCTCCCTGCGTGTCCCTCCCAGCTCAGGGCATTCCACAATTCCAGAATTCCCGAGGTAAAATGGAGCAGGAGCCTCAGGAGAGCCCCTGGTTCCCAGTGCCAGCTGCACGTGCTGGAGGCTGCTGGCAAACACAGCCCCTGCTTTTGTAGCTTTTTGTCCTTCTGCTTTCCCTTTCTGATCCTGGAGGATGGGCTTTAATTGCTGCTTTAGTCTGGTGCTGGTGGCTGAAAGGAGAGATCAATAATTCACGGGGAGATCCAAGGTTCCCATCTGCCTGCCTTGGCTGAGGGCTGCAGCACCCTGGGCTCTCACAGCTTTGTGCTTTCCCAGACAAAAAGGAGCTCAGGATGATTGCTGGGGTTGTGTTGGGTTTGCTGGAGGGGAGGAAATGTGGATTTCCCCTGGGTTTGTTCTCCTGGCTCTGTGTTTGATGTGAGCAGGGAGGAGCTGCTGCCTGGGTTCCAGATGCGGGTTTGCAGATGATCATTTCTGTGATGTTAAACCTTGGGATCTTCAGCAGTTTGGGAGCATTTTCTCTCTTTGGGAAGCTGTATCAAACCTGGGACAGTCCAGTTTTGGGAGATAAAAGGGCTGGAGGTTTCTCCAGCTGTGCTGTCCCCATTGGATGTCCATGAACTTCATCAGCCTGTGGAAAAGGTGACTTACCCAGCCTAGGAATGACCTGGATCCTGAGATCCCAAGGGATCTTTTTGATCCAGTGCCACAAAAATCATAATAAATAGAGCTGAACTCAGCTGGTCCATGCCCAGGCTCTGAGGCAGGATCAAGTGTTGCCATGTCAGGGTGCTCAGAGGTTTCCTGGCATTGAGAGGGTGAACAGCCCTGGTTAATTGGGATCAGCTGGAATTGGGATTGTTCAGCCTGGAGAAGGATCTGGGGTCAGTGAACTGTGGCTTTTCAGTGTCTGAAGGGAATCTGCAAGAAAGGTGGAGAGAGATCTTTCATAAGGGCCAGGAGTGCCAGGACAGAGGGAATGGCTTCAAACTGACAAGAGGGCAGGGACAGATGGAATATTGGGAAGGGATTCCTGAATTCCTCCCTGTGAGGTGGGAAGCTGTGTGAATTCCCAGAGAAGCTGTGGATCCCTGGAAGCGTCCAAGGCCAGGTTGGACAGGGCTTGGAGCACCCTGGGACAGTGGGAGGTGTCCCTGCCCATGGCAGGGGGTGGCACTGGGTGGGCTTTGAGGTCCCTTCAACCCAAACCATTCTGGGGTTCAGTTCCTCAAAGGAAAACCCACGAAGAACTCCCTGTGCCCAAACGAGACACACCCCCAGCGTTTCTCCTGCTGTCCTCCAACATTTCCATTTCCTCCTCCTATTCCAAGACCCTTGGACCTTTTAAAACCTCTCCCAACCTTCTCCCATCTCCTCACATCCCGCTTGGGCGCTCAGAGGTCGGGTCCAGCGGCTGGCTCGTGCTTTTTTCAAGAATTACCCTCTCCTTGAACTCATTTCCCCCTCCAGCCTCTCCAGCTCCTCTCCTGGGCTGCACAGATGACTAAGCCAAGGTTTTTTGGTTTTTTTTTTGAAACACAGACTAAACACATGCCCACCTTCCTCCCCAGCACAGCCCCTGCTGAGCTCCCCCGATGCATTTCATCTCCCGATGCCCGCGGATCACCAAAGTGCATTTTTCAAAGGGACTCTCCATAAAGCTCTATTAGCAGTGGATGAGTAATGGCTTGACAAACCAGATTTAAGTGGCCCCTTCTGAATCATCTTGGCAGTAATAGGGGGAGTGTGTCCATTTTTTGATTAAATATTTCCAGTGCCATTAACTCGGCCGAAGTAAACAACTTCTATTGGGTTTGCCTGCTAATGACAACCCAAAGGTCTTTGATCCCGGGGTTGCAGAGAGCCAGGAGCTGGATAAAGATCATGGAATCGTTGCTAAAGTGTCATCAAAGAGTTGGGAAATGGTTCTTTACTCTCTCTCTGTGCGTGTCCTGCCACCTTCAGTGCATGTGGTGCCGCCTGTGATGCTCTTGGGCAGCTGTGGGGAGTGGCTGGAGGATTTTCCCAAGAAAAATCCATAATTAACCTTCATTTCTTGTGCAGATTCCTTCAGGCTGGGTCTCTGTTGCTCCTTTTTTGCCTGCAAGGGGCTGGGGCATATTCCATGGGTTTTGTGTGTATCCCAGTCTTAAATATTCCAGCTCTTCATATCCCAGGACTCAGCTCACACCTAAAAGGAAAAGGTAGACCCTCGTTCTCCTTTTGAATTAATGAGATTTGAGATCTCTTCAGCCTAAATATAAAGCTATATTTATTAATATATGTTTTAAAGGACCGTAAATCAGTAGGAATGATGCATTATATTTTAAAAATTAATTCTTTGTGGTTAACCAGCCAAACAAGGCTGATTTCAGGCATTGTGCTGATGATTTTGGGGGCCATTAATTATTGACTTCAGCACAGAGCGTGGTCAAGAACAGCTTTGCAGTGGGCAGGAGCCGTGTGGACAGAATTCCTTGTGTGAATGTAATTTTTTTATGGTGAGGGAGAAGCCAAATTTCTTGGATGAGAGTCAGGCCAGGCCCTGCTCTGAGCTGTCCTGGCCAGCAGATCCACTGGTGCTGCTCAGCATATGGATGGGAATGATTCAGGCTGGATGAATTCCCTGGATTTTGGCCAGAGGCTTTTAAAGGAGCCAAGGCCATGCAGGGTGGGATGGCAGCAGGCAGAAACCTGCTCCTGTTTCCAGGGACAAGGCTCCAGTGACAGGCTCTGGGAGGTTGGGAAGAGGCCAGAGCATCTCCTGGGGTGCTCCTGAGGGTGATCCCCCTGCACTCAGCCCAGGAGACATTCCCTGGCCTCAGCACAGCCACATTCCCATTTTCCCTCTTTTTCCTGACAGTGGCACCAGTGTGCACAGTCCAGTTCTCCCAGCTGCTCCCGGGGCTTTGCTGGAGCCATTCCCTGCTTATTTGGAGAGCTGGCTCCTTCCTGCTGGGACTTCTCATTTAATAACTGAACCTGAGCACTGCTGGCCTGCTTTGGGGCATTGTTTTACAGGGTTTGGGTGGGTTTTTCTCATTTTAAGGCTTATTTTTGAGCCATCTGTCACTCCAAGTGATCCTCCACCCAGACACAACCCAGCTGATTGCCCTGCTTTCCCAAACTGTTCTGCTGATAACATTTCAGATTGCCCTGGTCCCGTCCTCCAGAGGCTGGAGCAGGCAGCACTTGATCTAATCCTGCTTGGCATTTATGTCACTGGAAATGAAATTGCATTTTGCTGAATGAAACTGAGAAATGGGAAAGTAATACTGCAAATATGTTCTGCCACGTGGGATCTCCTGCCAGGGAAGCTTCTGAGGGAAGTTGATTATCCCAGAGAACAAACTCTGCTCTTCTTGCAGGACAGGGAAATGTGGCACCCAGGGGTTCTTCTGGAGAGAAAACACTCCCAGCCTGGAGACAGAGAGCCCTGGGATGGGCTGGGTTGGGAAAAACCTTAAAGCTCATCCAGTGCTACCCCCAGGGTCACCTTCCAGCACCCCAGAGGCTCCAAGCCCTGTCCAGCCTGGCCTTGGACACTCCCAGCTTCCCTGGGGTTCTGTGCCAGGGCCTCATGGGGAACAATTCCTTCCCAATATCCAAACCTGAACTTCAGGGACTGGCACAAAAATCTTGGGGGGTGCCTGAATTTGGAACCTGGTCACTGAACCCCGCTGGGTTTGGGGTTTGGTGCTTCCTCCACCCCACAATGTCCCTTTGGCAGCCCCAGGAAGGAGCAGAGTTTTGCATCTGGGAATGGAATCGTCAAGCATGGAGCAGAGAGTTAAAAGGAACTCTGCAGAGCATTAGGAGATCAAGCAGGTCAATTGAGAGGAGGAAAAATTACCATCAGTTATCTTCAATTAAATTGTTATCGCTCCACATGAAGGATCCCATTTAGAGGGAGGCATAAAACCTGAGAGTGGAGGTGACTGAGGGAATGAATTCCCCATTTTTCATTCCAAACCCAGAGAGGGAACATCCATCAGCAGGCACAAGGAGGAGATCTCTTTTTCCTTCTGTTTCCAGCCCACTTTGAAGCAGAGCCCATTTGGAAATCTCTCAGTGACACTTTTTTTTTTTTTTCAGTGGAAAGCACAAACTCCTTAAAGCCACAACTTTTAGGAGAGGCTTTAATCACAGAGAACCCCTTCTTGAGTAGGACTTGTGCTTCTGAGAGGTTGTGGTTGTGTCTGGCTGTTAAATTTAGGGCAGTGGCACCCCAAAATAGCAAAATATCTCAGTTTCCAGGGCTGGGATATCCTGGTTCAAGTCCCTGATCCCTTTCCAAGGTCAGAGAGCAGAAATAACTTTGAACTGTGCTCATGGAGCCTGGGAAAACATCACCCAAAACCCCTTTTATTTTTTTTTAGGAAATTTTATCACATATAGGAAGGCAATTCCTGTGGTCTAGATGGACTAAACCAGTTTGAAGCTGATTTTCAGACATGAAGAGTCCAATCTTGTAGTAAATAAACTTAATCCAAATGGTTTACACAGGAGATAGTTTCAGATGCAGGAGTTGAAAAGCCCACTTGTGTTATTGCTGGGGTTTTTTTGGGTTTGATTTTTTAAAGGCAGGGAAAGCAGAGGAGGAAGCAGCCAGGTCTGCAATTGCTCGGGGGGTTCTGCTTGTTTGCTTTGCTGGGTTGTTTACTTACCTCAGAAATATCAGAATTGCTCAGTTTGATCTTTGACAAGCGAAGAAGGAGAGAAAAATAAAGGTCAGAACGGAACCTTCATCTTCCCTGGGGTGTCACTTACATCCCCTGACAGCTCTGCTTCCTCTGCCTCCTGAAACTCCCTGGAAAAGGAGCTTTTTGCCCAGGCTGCTCCAGAGGCAGGGGAATGACACAGCTGGAAATGAAACCCAGCAGAGTGAGGAGAGCAGGGCAGCCTCTCCCCGCTGCGTGTAACCGAGCACTGGGAGATGCCACACATCCCTCCTCCCCTCCTTCTTCTCCTGGGAATGCTCAGATTCCTCCCTGGGAAGGGTGGGGAAGCCTGGCACAGGTTCCCAGAGAAGCTGTGGATCCCTGGAGGTGCCTTGGGATGGTGGGAAGTGCCCCTAGGTGGGACTGGATGCTCCTTAAAGCCCCTGGGCTCCTTCTCCTCTCTCTGCATTCTCTGTGGGTTTTGATTCCCTGACACGGGGCTGCAGACAGGTGAACTCTGTGGCAGTGGAAAACCTGGTAATTGGAGAATTATAATTGCCCAAAAATGAGGCGATGGGAGGAAACAGGAGTGCCCCGGAGCCAGGCAGGGATTGACAGATCATTATTGTGCCTGGTCAGAGCCTCTGTGGGCTGAATGCAACATCTAAAGCAGAAAAGCCAACATAAACAAGTGCTGCAAGTCCCATTGACAGCTTTAGGCTCGGGACTAGGAGAAAAAACAACCCAAGTGCAAAGGATGTTTATGAGACTCAATGTTCTGGGTTTGTTTACTGCTCCTCGGGGCTCTGCCACTCTCAGGTCTCCCAGCTCAGGAAAAGTTGAGCTGCTTTGGAGGGGGATTTCTGAAGGAAAACAACATTTTTAACTCTGGAAACTTCCCTGGTCATTCTGCAAGGAGGAGGTGGTGTGGAAGAGACCTTTCCTGCTCTGTGAGGGATGCAGGTGTGATTATTTCTGAGTTTCAGAGCAGAAAGGTGTTCAGTTGTCCTGCTGAGACCGAGCCTAAATTATGTAAAATAGCAGCTGGTGGATGCAGCAATCAAAGGAGATGAGGGAGAAGGTGGGCGAGAGGAAAAAGAGGCACAAAGAGATCCCAGTCCTTGGAGGACTGCAGGAATTCAGGTGCACAAAGAGAATCCGAGGCTGCAAATTCCACCCTTCATTGTCTGCTTGGAGGAGCCATCGATGGGTTTCTCTTTTATTGCATTCCGTGGTTCCAGGAAGGCTCTGGGGTCCTTGCTATAACCACAAGTGGCAGATTCTCAGCTCCCGAGGTTTTCAGACCTAAACTATTTAGGAAAGGATTTTTTTTTTTTTTTTGGTCTGTTTATCTGAACTTGGAATGAACTGTTTGAGGTTTGTCCCTAATAAAAGCATAGTTTGGAATCGCTGGAATATTCTGCAGCATAAAAATGGCCTTGAAAACGGGCAGAGAGGGGATGTGTTTTGCCTGCAGTCAGAGCTTGCTCTTATTTAAACTCAAGGATGCTGAAATCTCCCAAACTGATCCCACACAGTTCCTGCCCTTCCCTTGAATAGTGGGAAATTTAACCCTGCAGCCCAAGGATGATTTAAATCTGAAATTGTGAAGCTTAGACTGAAATCTGAACATTTTTGAGTGTTCTCTGGGATCTGCCAATGGGACTTGGGTTTAACCATTCTGTGCTGGTTTTTGGTGGCAGTTTCCAGCACGGCCATTCCCATTCCAGCCTCCACATCCAGCCTGGGGGATCCTCAGGCCAGCATTGCCAATCTTCTCCCACATTCTGGGGATTCCTGAGCATTCTGGATCCTCCTGCCGTTCCACGGGGTGACCTTTTGGCCCTGGAATCCTGGACTGATGCAAAGGTCAATAATTGCAGCAGCAGAAGGTGTGGAGATCCCCAAAGCTGCTGGGAGGTCGTGCTCACCCTCTTTGTGTTTGGAAAAGGAATTTTTTCCTGGTGCAGCTTGGAGCCCAATGGTGGGCAGGTATTTTCCCTGCCAGAATCGTTGAGGCTTCGAAAAAAATTGGCAAAAAGCAAAAACCTCCACCTTACACCAACTCTCCTGGAAGTGCCTCATTTTGCTGCCAAGCTTTGTTACACATCCCAACCCGAGCTGCATCTCATGACAGAACCACTGCTGGAGCCAAAAGCCTGAAGTTTCCAGCTCTGAGCAGGTCAAAACGAGACATTGCAGCAATTTGAAAGTGTTGTTGCAATTTCGTTTTCTCCCAGCCAGAAAGTTGGACGAAAATAATCCTCGCCATGAAAAGCTTTGGTTTCAGCAAATCAACGATTTGTTTCACCCGGAGAAAAAGACTCCTGGAAAAATTCCTGCTCTGGGACTGCCTTTAATTCGGACAAAATCAACAGTGGCTCCTAGTGGCTGACTGCAGGGGAATGGCCAAATCCATCTTGAGTGTCCCTTCCTTGACCCTCCTCGTGGATCTGTGCTCGTCAGCGAGCGGGAAATTTGCGCTGCGAGCAATAAACCATTTCAGAAGGCATAAAAATATCCCCGTTTCCCCGGCTCCCGTTGGTGTCAGGGGAAGATAATTACACTGGAAGGCTGGAGCAGTGGATGTTTGGCTCATCTGCTCCTCAGCATCCTCTCCAACAATCCCCAAGCTCCCGGCGGAGCTTGGCCGCCGTTCAGGGCCATCCGTCCTTGTCGGTGCCCGGCGGGTCCTGCCCGGCGTCCCGGCAGGATCCCGCTCCAACATCCCCGCTCACAGCTGGCCCTGTCATCACATTAGTGCTGCCTGCCTCCAAATACCATCCCAAAAGGATAATGGAGATCCCTGAGGTGAGATTTTGCAGTGTCAGCCGTCTGTCAACCTTTCCCAGGCGTCCTGCCGCGCTCCAATCTGCTGGATCAGCTCCTGGGCACAGCTGCTGACGTTCCAGGCCACCTCCTTGTCCTCTCCTGTCCCCGTCCCTCGTGGCCTCTCTCCCCTCCCTGACAGATCGCTGCAGATTTTCTCCCACACTTCAATAGGAAGCAAAAGTCACAGGCGCTGGAGACAAAGCAAAAAGGGCACGAATTGTCAAAGGGAATTGGGAAACGAATTCAGGATTGGCTCAGTGCTCCACAGGAGGATCTTGGGTTTGCCTAAGGAAACTTGGGATTTTAGAGAGTAACAATGTACAAATTCCTTTTATTTGCCTTATGGTGTTTAGGTTTTTCAGCTTTTCAGACTCTGACTTTTTTGGTGATGACTCTGAGATGCACTTGATGATCTTTGAGGTCTTTTCCAACCTTAGCCATTCTGTGCTTCTATATCCACATCATTCCAGGATTGGGGATGTCGAAGTGACCACCAGAAAGCCCAGTTTGCATAATAAATTTGTAACTCTTAGCAGCAAGGGGAATTTGGAGAACCCCACGCTAGGTTTGCCTTCAGTGTATGAGGCTGCTGCTCCACGGGAGAGGATGAGGTTCTGGGAATGGCAGTGGGCAGGTTTTCCATGTTTCCCAGGAAAAAAAGTGCTGGGGAACAGCGGGGAAAACAGAACCCCAGCAAGCTGCAGATTCCTGTCAGGAATGGTGGTGGCTTCTTCTCCCAGATAATCAGCAACAGGATGAGAGGAAATGGCCTCAAGCTGTGCCTGGGGAGGCTCAGGTTGGACATCAGGAGGAATTTCCCCATGGAACAGGGTGGTCAGGCACTGGAGGTCTGGAGTGCCCATCCCTGGAGGTGTCCCAGGAACTCCTGGAGGTGGCACTGAGTGCTCTGGGCTGGGGACAAGGTGGGCATCAGGCACAGCCTGGACTGGATGCTCCTGGAGGTCTCTTCCCACCTCAGAGATGCTGGGATTCTGTGTGATTCCTTGCTGACAATTGTCATTCATTTCCCAGCCTCAGCCTGCCACCCACACCCTGTTCCAGGAGCTGTGCCTGCAGGGACACCAGACTTTAATGAGTTCTTTTGCTCCTTGTCGAGAATTCCCTCTCCAGCCCTGCCTGGGGGGACCCTGACCATGCCAGGTCCTGACAGGGAGCTGGGGACGGTGCCAGCACCGTGTCCTGTCCCTGCTGGGCCTGGAGCAGGACAGCCTGGGAGCCTGCAGGGCTATTTTGGGATCAGTCTCTGTGGAGAGCTGGTCAAATTCCATCCCAGAGCAGCCCTGAGCCTCTGATGAGTTGTTTTTGGTTTGTTTTTTTTCCCCTCTCCCCAGGTGTGGTGCTTTCAGTTGGAAACTGGGTGGAAATACTGATTTTGTGTAGTGGCTTTGGTTTGCTAGTTTTCGATTTTTAAAATTTTTGTTTAATTTTTAATTTTTTTATTCCAAGCCATGACAACCAGGTAGTTTTGGCATTGTGAGGGAAAGGAATAGGATGGATGAGCTCTGCCTGATGTGAGGGAATCGGGCCCTGCAAATTTCCCACTCCTTCCCCGGTATCCCATGGCAATCCGAGTTTATGGATTAGAACCTGGAGCTCTGAGTGCTCTTCCCCTGGATAAATGGTTGAGCAGCAGACAGACGATTGCAGGGAGTAATTTAGCGGTGAATGATGGCTCATTAGCAGCCCACGGGCTGGAGGGGATGTGTGGGCTCTTCCCAAATCCCAGTTAACTCTTTCACCCTCTCCTTCCCTGCCAAGGCTTGGATTTGCTGAGTGTGGATGTGTTACAGAGCCTCAAGTAGTGCAACAACATCCCCCCAAACCAGCCGATTTTTACCCCCCTAACGAGGGATGGGGAATAAAGGAAATTATTATCAGTCCAGGAGATGAGTCAGATATGAAAATCACACTTTTTCCCAGACAATGTTATTACTCTGAGGAAAAGGAAATGAAAAAGACTCATTTTGTCTCACAAAGGAGCAGGCCTGGAACTAGAAATGCTCATTGCAGAGCCAGGTGCTGTTGGAAGGAGCAGCTCCAGGGAGGGAGCAGATCATTCCCACCTTTTCCCATTTTTTTGGGAGCCTGGGTGCTGGGCAGGCTTTGCTGCACTTCCCAGGAAAGGAATGGAATGTCTGGAAGCCCGAGGGAATGTGGTGCTGGGATGGAAGAGGGGCATGGAAAAATCTTGGGTTTCAGCTCCATGAAAATCTTGTACACCCAGAGAAACTCAGAGATCCTGAACGCAGTCCTGGCACTCAGGGCCATGCTGCTGGCACTTAAAATCTGCTGGTTTTAGGAAACACCATTTTGGGGTTTTGGGGGCAATTCCCAAACGGAGATAAGTACCTCAAAAACATAAAACTATTGATCCCACTGACTTTAAGTGTATTTTTTTTTCCCTAATGCTCTTAGGAGATGTCTGGAAGAAAAATGCTTTGTTTTAATGAATAGAGCTGTGGTATCCCTGTATCACATATAGGAATATCCTATATTCCTATATAGCAGTGCTCATAAAGTTCTGCTGGAGTCAGTGCAGTAAAAGCAGAGTGATCCATGTGAATCCAGGCAGATTCCAGCCTGGATAATTCTATCTTGGAACAGTGAACAAACCCTCTGCTTTGCTTAGCTTGAATTATTTTGGGTTGGGCACAATTGTTCTCCAGCTGCTCCAGAGCTGGGCTGGGATCCTGTGATCCCAGTGAAGCTCACAGGGAACTCCAGGAGGTTCATCTGCTGTTCCCTCAGGCATTTCTCTTTCCTCCATGGCTTTCCAGCAGGAGCACAGCCCCAGCAGGAGGGACATTCCAGCCTTTCCCCGTTTTCTCTGACCACTTTGCTTTTCTGCCCGCAGCCAGACGAGCTGACCAACGCCCTGGAGATCAGCAACATCGTCTTCACCAGCATGTTTGCCCTGGAGATGCTCCTGAAGCTCCTGGCCTTTGGCATCTTTGGCTACATCAAGAACCCCTACAACATCTTCGATGGGATCATCGTGGTCATCAGGTGCTTCCCCCACTGTGGTTTTTCTCCTGAGGGCTGGGGATCAGGGATGGCAAGGGAAGTTCAGGTTGGGTGTTAGGAAAAGGTTTTTTACTGAAAGAGTGGTTGGGCACTGGAGCTGTCTGTGCAGGGAGGTGGTGGGGTCACCATCCCTGGGTGTGTTTAAAGAAGGATTGGATGTGGCTCTCAGTGCCAGGGTTTGGTTGGTGAGGAGGTGTTTTAGGGCTGGGTTGGACTTGATGGTCTTCAGAGTCTCCTCCAACCTGGTGATTCTGTGATTCCATGTGTTAATCCAGGGTTGGGGTGTGCTTTAATTGTCCTGGACTTTTGGATTCCTGTCCTTAGGAGGGCTGTCCAAAGTAAATCAACCTGGCAAATGGAGAGGAAAATCTATTTATGCCACACATCTGGCACTGGGGTGGATTTTCCACTCAAGTGCAGCGTGGCTGGTCCTGGGAAAGGGGTCCTGGGAGTGTCCATGCCCCAGCAGTGCCCTCCCTCTCCCAAATGACCCCAGCTGGGCTGGAATTGGGCAAGCAGGAGGGGAAGGGAGGCCCCTGCTCTTCTGTGCTCCCCAGGGGACACTGTCCCAGTCACACCCCAGTGCTGGGATCCTTTCTGATCACCCCTCAATCAGTAATTTGGGGCAAAGAATTCCAGGGACACGGACACGTAAACCAGGAGAGTGCCCTTGGCACATCCCTTTGATCCAGACAAGGTTCAAGGTCCTGATCAAACCAACCCCCCCAAAAATCCCTCTGGATATTCTAAAGGGAGATAAAGACCTCAAAACTATTGATCCTGCTGACTTGAAGTGCTTTTTTGTTTTCCTAATTCTCTTAAGAGATGCTGGATTTTGTTTTAATGAATAGAGCTGTGCTGATACTCCTCTATCGTAGGAATGGATATTCCTGGGATAAAATTGTGATCCACATTATTATAGTGGTGCAGACACAGAGAACCTCAGGAAAAAAAGGGAATTAAGGAGGGAATTGACCCCCAAACCAGCTGTAAAGCAGATGAGCCGTGCCACCAGAGGCGCGACAGCACCTGGGGAGCGAAGCTGCTTCCAGGAGCAGGAAAGGAGCGGGAGAAGGGGAGATTCCTGGGGGGATCAGCTGCCAGGGAGCAGAGCTGCTGGTGCTAGCAGTGTCCCCGTGTCCCTGCAGTGTCTGGGAGATCATTGGGCAGTCGGACGGGGGCCTGTCCGTGCTCAGGACGTTCCGGCTGCTCCGCGTGCTGAAGCTGGTGCGCTTCATGCCCGCCCTGCGCCGCCAGCTCGTGGTGCTCATGAAGACCATGGACAACGTGGCCACCTTCTGCATGCTGCTCATGCTCTTCATCTTCATCTTCAGGTATTTCTTGGTATTTCAGGTGATTCAGCTCTTCCTCAAGGCGTTGTTCTGCTTCAAGGATGGGAGGGTGGGGATGGGGCATACGCTGCCGGTGCAGGGCGATGCCTTGGGAAGGCTGGGCTAGAACAGAGGCTGGAGGAATTAAAGAATAGAACAGAGGCTGGACATAGTTAAAGAATAAAGTAGGGATTTATTAAAAGGCCTCAGTGGATAGACCTTGGGCCTGGCCAGGGCTACACCCAAGATGAACCCAAAATAGTCACAAAAATGGACACACAGTCACAGGGTCTCTCACTTTTGTAAGTTCTGCTCCATTTGCATATTGAAGTTCATTGTCCAATTACAGCTTTAGGTTATGCAGTCCCATCCCACTTGTTCCTCTCTCTTCAGCCCACGTTGTTTGTGCTCTTGAGGCTGAGATTTGGATCATTTGTCCTTGGTCCCCAGCTGGAGCAGGAATTGTTTTTTGTCTCCCTGCTCTCTGCAGAGAGTTCAGCATCCCCTAATATGAAGCTCAGACCCACACACTAAAGCAGCACAGAATTTGAAAAATAGAAAAGCCAAAACCTGAGGCATCAGGGGGAGTGCTCACAGTGGGATATTTACCCCTTTCTGGCCCATTTTTCATGGAATGCATTATTCCAGAGGTGAATGAAGGATGCAAATGGGCAATCACTGCCCCTCAGAGGCTCCTGAGCTGTGTCACTGACTGGACCATCCCAGTGTTACATTTGGGATGGAAGTCATGCAGATTCCAAGATTTCTGTCTGTTTGACCCTCTTATGCCCCTCAGAATCCTTTGCTTGGAAACCAGGGAGCTGGCAGCATGGTTTGTCATTTTTCCAGGCAAAGGACAATCCTGGATTTTCCTTCAGTGCAGACAACTGGAATGAAATGTGAGGCAGGAGAACCAAATTGCAGAGTCAAAAAAAACAAAACCCTGGGAGTGGAAAAGTGTCCATAAAACCCCTGCAATCCTCCCTGCAACCACATTTCACCCAGCTGTTTCTTCCATCTGCCTCTTTCCCCACTGCAGCATCCTTGGCATGCATCTTTTTGGGTGCAAGTTCAGCCTGAAAACCGACACAGGAGACACAGTTCCAGACAGGAAGAATTTTGATTCCTTGCTTTGGGCCATTGTGACCGTGTTCCAGGTAAGCTCTGTGTCCTCAGGGATGTTTTAAGGGGGAACACGAGGAGTTTTTATTCCACAAAACTATTCCAGGAGGTGTCAAATTTGGAGTGAAGAGTTATTAGGGCAGAGATGGGTTTAAAAGCCCTGATGGAGAAGAAATCTACTCAAAGTCAGCACTGCCCATATCTCTTGTCAGTAAAACGAGAGCATCCATTCTTATTTTCCTTTCTGCTGCCCATCCTGCTCCTACTCTGCAGATCTTTGTCTCCTTCACTGCCTTTTGCAAACAGTTCTGTGTAAGTGGGGCTGACAAATCCCCTCCCAAATCAGAGCTGGAGGTGCTGGGGAAGCCTTGATATAAGAAGTTGTGTTTCCTCTGCAGCCTGGTTTGTGCCTGAAATGCCTGGCAGGTTCCACAACAGAGGAATCATGGTTAAGGCTGTTTCAAGGATATTTTAAATATAAAAATTAGATTTTCGTGTTTCACAGCTCAGGCTTTAGAATCTGAGCGCAACAAGTGTAAATGAAGTTTCTAAAAGCAGAGTAGCATCACTCAAGGTGGAAACCAGGCCAGAGCCTTCCCTGTGGATATAAATTCTCACAAAGGAACAAGGACAAATCAGCCCCAGCCTCAGAGCTTCCCATTTTTCCCTTCCCAACACATGAATTGCTGCATTTCTCCTCCCAATCCCTTGGGAAATGCAGCTGGCACGGAGCACAAAGGCTCAGTCCTGTGTCCCAGGAAGGTTATTGAGCAGCATGACTCAGTGCAGCACTCCTGTCCCCAAAGCCACCTTGGTTCAGGGGGTTTGAGGCCGTTTTCATTGCAAGAATTAATGTGGAACATGAGCCTGTCATCCATTTTTCTAAGATTTTTGAAGCTGGAGAGTGAAAATCCCCGAGGAAGATCCCTCAGAGCAAAGCTTTGCAGTGATGGGGATTTTTTTTTCCCCCAATGTTTTTACCTGAAGGAAACAACTTCCCTGAGGTTCTGGAGCCACCCAATGTCATTTATCTCATTAAATATCCTGTCCCTTACCCTTTCCTTCAGCTCCAGCTGCCTTCTAAAGAGCAGCCTGAAAGGAGACAAGATCTGAGGCCTCAGGTCTGTTATCTTCTGATGGTTATCAAAGGAGGCAACACCTCCAGGAAATAATGGGATTAGGACAGTGGATCCTTCACCTGGGGATATCTCGGATCTAAAGTGTCCTCTGTGGGCAGGGCAGCTCCTGCAGGGAGGGCAGGCTTGGCCAGCAGAGGTGCAAAGATCTAAATAAAGGCAAATTTCTACAACGTGATCCGACATCACACGCAGAGAGCTGAACAAAGGCAATTCCTGCTGCCTCATCTCACGAGAGCTGCCAGTGGAAAGGTCAGGAGGAGAGGGGAAAATGGCAGAATTCCGGGCACAGAGGGGTGGAGGAGCTGAGGGTTCCCCTTTCCCTGCAGATCCTCACGCAGGAGGACTGGAACGTGGTGCTCTACAACGGGATGGCCTCCACCTCCTCCTGGGCCGCCCTCTACTTCGTGGCCCTGATGACCTTTGGCAATTATGTGCTCTTCAACCTCCTGGTGGCCATCCTGGTGGAAGGATTCCAGGCAGAGGTGAGACATCCAGGCTGAGGGAAGGGGAGAGAGCTGTGGGGATGATCCACGGCAGGGAAAACATCCACCCATGCAGGCAGCCCTGAATTTGAATTTAAGGGGCGCAGATGATCTGTGGTGGGCACCTGAAGCTCTTCTGGATCAATCTTTGGAGCCCTAAATTTAAATTTAATGGGTTCAGATGAGCTGTGCCAAGCACCTGAAGCTCTTCTGAACTAATCTTTGCAGCCCTAAATTTAAATGTAAGGGGTGCAGATGAGCTGGGCTGGGCAAAGCTCTTCTGAACTAATCTTTGCAGCCCTAAATTTGAGTTTAAGGGGTGCAGATGAGCTGGGCTGGGCACCTGAAGCTCTTCTGGATCAATCTTTGCAGTTAAAGCCAAACCGGATGTGGAATGGGAACTGGGGGACCAGACCTCTGATCTCCTACACAATCTGCTGTGTGATTTAGAAGAAATAATTTAGCATTAATTTTACTCACCAAATCTCCCATATACCCCATGGTTTGTGTTTCTGTGTGGTGGGACTCAGGCTTTCAACACATTCAAAAGTTTTACTAAAATCCCAACAGATTAAATCAGCTGGCTCCCCTTGATAAGGGCTGGTTGCCTTGTCCTGAAGGGAGCTCAGGGTTCCAAGCAGGACTTTCCCCCCATGGGGCTGTGCTGTCCATGGCTCTGTCCTGTGATTCCACATGTTCCAGCCAGCTCCAGCCCTGAGGACCAGGCAGGATGAGCCCTGTCCTTTCCCTGGGACTCTGCCCCTTCTGGAATGTTTAAAACCAGGGGCACAGCTGCTCAAAACCCCTTCCCAGGTTCCTGACATTGAATTCTCAGATCTTTAGGGCGTTGCTTTGAGGTGGAAGGAAGTTTTCTCCTTTAGGGATCTTTGCAGGGAGCAGCTCCCGTTCCTCCCCTGCCCTCTGGGAGGTTGAACCTGGTGCTGATGTGAAGCCAGAGCTCTGTGAGTGCCTGATTGCTCCTCCAGACAAGCTGTGGTTTCCCTGCCCAGCCCTAATGGCTCCTTTCAGAGCTGTTACAGACCATGATTTAAATGTGTGCAAGCTCTGCTTTTCCCAGCCTGGATTATTCACCCCAAGGGCCAGCAACCACAGGCATGGCATTTGCAGGGCACATTTTGCTCTCCACTCCCATTTATTATCAATCCTGACATCAGGCCTGTGGGCTTGTCACTTGTCTCAGGGAGAGGCATTACACAAAACCCTTCTCAGCTGCCAGGGCTCCTCTCAAGCCTTGCACTGGGAAATTGTGGAATCCTGGAATGCTTTGGCTTGGAGGGGAATTTAAAGTTCTGGCTCCAGCCCCCTGCCACAGCTAGGGAACCTTCCACCAAACCAAATTCTCCCGGAGCTGGGTTTGCTTTTGTCATCCCTGGCTCTGCTGCTATGCTGGGAATTCTTGGTTTGACCTCTTTGACTTTGCCTCTGACAGGGGCTGTTCTGAGCAGTCACAGGAGGCACTGAGGGGAATTTCTCCTCCATTTGCTCAGGTGTTTCTTTTATTTATCTGGAGATGGACTCCTGGGACAGCTGAGAGCTGCTCTTGACTCAGAACCATCAGCAGGGCTTCAGCAAGGGCACTAAAATTGTCCTGTGAAGCACAGCACACGCTCTCAGCCTGATCCCAGCTGCTGATCTGCCTCTGGAGCAAGTTTGCCAGGAGTTTTCCTAGAGGAGAACAGACTTAAATGGCCACAAACCCATTTTTAGTACATTTGTGTTTAGTACAAGTAGCCAGACTTCAAACAGGGCCATAATTGCATATTTGTGTTTACACCGTTCCCATGTCATTTTGAAATCCCCCCCCAGAGCTGCTCTGGGAGAGCAGGCAAACCTCCCAAAATTGTGCAGATCTTTCATCCACTCTGCACTGGTGCTTCTGCTGTGAAACAAAGATGAATCAGGGAGCTCGAGCCCTTCAGTCATCCTGGCTGCAGCTCTTGGCAATAAATCCCAGCAAAGTGAAGTTCATTGCCACTTCAGCACCGTGCCTCTGGAAACTGGGGGGGTTTGTCCAGGCACCAGGCAAGGAACTGTGCTCCTCTCTCTGGGATCAGCCCTTTCATCCAGCCCTTTGCTGTCAGTTTGCACAGATCTCTGCAGTGCTGAGGAATCCCTGCTGGCATCCTGCTGGAATCCCTCCCTGAGCAAGGAGAACGTGAGGATGGCTCCTCTGTCCCAGGCTGATCATTTCTGGTGGCAGATCTGCCCAAAACCAGCGGGACTGCCAGGAGGAAAGGCAGGGTGAGGGTGGCTGCTCCCTGTCCTGAGCTGCTGCAGGGCTGCCAGGCAAGCTGCCCCCATGCCCTCTGCCTCAGGTTGCCAAGAGATTTCCCAAAACAATCCCAGCCAGCACAGAGAGAGCAAACCAGGCCTTCCAGATGTAAGTCAATTTGAAAGTGCTGTCAAACAGAGAATTAAAACCCTCCGACACCCTTTGACATCAAACCCTAAGTGCTTTCAGCAGGGATCACGGAGAGAGCAAACAAGGAGCCCCACCATGCCAGTTTTTTCAGTCATTCCTGCAATTTCAGCTGCTCTGGAATGTTTTCCCCTGGGATTTGCTGTTCCTGGAGCGGTGTAGGAAGCACAGAGACACGGCAGGGACATGGTGACAACCACAGCATGGTCCTTTCTGTCCAAATGAGTGAAAACAAAGGAGAGGGACTTGCCTGGGATCATTCCCGGGGTGGTCTCAGAGGGAATTTGGCATCAACCACCCACGGGGAGCAGAGATAGCTCAGAGCTGCTGAGGAATCCTAATGAATTGGGTCTGTTAATTACCCTCCTCCTCTCTGCAGGGAGATGCCAACAGGTCAGACACAGATGAGGACAAGACATCTGCCAACTTCGAGGACGAGTTTGAGAAGCTGAAAGACCTCAGAGCAACAGGTGGGGCTTTGTGTCTGCATTTTCCTGGGAATCTGGGAGCTACAGCTCTGCTTCCACAATGCAAGAATCCAGTTAATTTAGCAATTAATCTGACTGCAAAGTCACCAGAGCAGCTCTGCAAAGTGTAGGGGAGGCTAAATGAGCACTGATATTTCCTTTAGACAGATGTTTTTCTAATTTAAACGTTCCCCAAGAATTTTTAGCTGTGTCTCCTCCCTCCTCCTGCACCATTAGCACAGAGTGCTTTGCTGACAGCAATGTTCTCACCCCACTTCTCGGCAGCTTTTCCAATCAATCAAGTTCTCATCTGTTCCTTTTGGTTTCCCACACAAAATGCATTTGGGTGAGGTTTGATGGATGGAAAATGTTGCTGCTCATTTGTGTTCCAGGAGGGTCTGGCAGTCAATTTGAGGGGAGGCCCACAGTGCTCTGGTGTACCAAAAACATGGAATTGGAGGTGACAGCCTTCACTTTGCAGCCAGAGGGGTGACAAAAAGGGATCACACATTTTAACAGTGAATGATGGCAAACAGGAGCCTCTTCAGTTCCTGCTTCCTTTGATTCCCAGCTTGGGCTCTGTGAGGATCCCTCCAAACGCTTCTAAACCAGGATTTTTCTCAGCCAAGGAGATGCTGGTTGTGGGGAGCAAGTGGAATTCAGCTGAGGAAGGGGCAGAGTCACTTGTTGGGGAAGCAGAGGTCCCTTCCACGCCAAGCCATTCCATAATTCCACAATTCCTTTGGAGGACACTGAGTTCCCAAAGGCCCCTGAAGAGGTCATGGCGTTCACCTGATGCCTTTCAACACCTTGGGGGGATCTCACTGCCCACAGCTGCACCTGGCAGAGCTCCTGGAGGCCCCCAGGAGCAGTGTCCCCTCACGTGGTGTCCTCTGTTATTGTATTTGCAGGGTGCCCCGTGGCAGGAAGGAATGATGAATCTGACTCCATCTTCTCAGAAGGCTAATTTATTATTTTAAGATACTATATTATATTAAAGATATATTATAAATATAAAAATATTATATTAAACTGTACTAAAGAATACAGAAAGGATGCTTACAGCAGGTTAAAAAGATAATAATGAAAACTCGTTACTCTTTCCAGGGTCCCAACACAGCCTGACCCTGACTGCCCAATAAGTCAAAACAATTCACATGAAACCAATGAAACAATCACCTGTGGGTAAACAATCTCCCACCACATTCCAAAGCAGCAAAACACAGGAGAAGCAAATCAGATAATTCTTGTTTTCATTTCTCTCCGAGGCTTCTCAGCTTCCCAGCAGCCAAACCCTAGGCAAAGGGAATTTTCCAGAGAACATGAGTGTGCCACTTTGTCCCCTTCCCTGCAGAGATGAAGATGTACTCGCTGGCTGTCACCCCCAACGGGCACCTGGAGGGCAGGGGGGCCATGCCCCCGCCCATCATCCTGCGCACGGCCGCCACCCCCATGCCCACCCCAAAGTGCTCCCCACACCTGGACTCCCTGCACGCCCTCGGCGACTCGAGGAGAGGCAGCAACGCCTCGCTGGACCCCACGGCCTACGACCAGAAGTCCTTGGTAAGTCCTTGGTTCCTAGTCCTGGGTCCTAGTCCTTGGTAGGTTCTTGTGGCCCACAGGTGACACAGGGTGATGTGGGGTCTTGGTTTCCAGGTGGTGGTGGGATGTTCTGGGGTGGAAGGGACCCACAAGGATCGAGGGAACGGCCCTGACAGGGGTTGATCCCGTAAGTTTGGTGTTGTCGGCACCGGCTGAGCTCAGCTTAGGGTCATGTGGGATATTGGGGACAGGCGTTGCTGGAAAATGAAAAGGAGGGTGGTGGAGGGGGGAAATGAGTAGAAAGGCAGGGGGAGAACAGAGCTGGGGTGTGCAGTGCTGGGGCAGGGCAGGGCAGCAGAACAGCCAGGGACAGAGAGTCCATGGAAAGGGGAAACAGGGATGTACCAGGATCCAGGGTTTTCCTGCCTCCCTGGAAGCCCTTGCCAAACTATCTCACTGGAGAGCCATAACCTGAACGAGTCCAGCTACCCCTGACCCCTCAGAGGAGGAGCAGGAATCTTTTCCAGCCACACCAGCCATCTGGGATGTCTTGGAGAAGCTGTCAGGTGTTCTGTGAGGATGAGACCTGCAGCCTCCCTGGTGTTTTGGGGCTGTATCTTGAATTTACGCCATGTCAGGGGAACGAAGCATTTTCCCTTGAGCTCTGGTGACAGTCCCACAGCCCTGTTGGAGGGGAAATCAGGGGAACAAGGGATGAGGGGGTTTGGAATGAGGAGATGGGATGAGATGATCCTCAAGGTCCCTTCCAAGCTAATTCCACGATTCCTTTGGAAGGCACTGAGTCCCCACAGAGGTTGTGACATTCACCCGATGCCAGGATGCGGCTGAGCTGCTGCTCTGGCAGCCGTGCCTGCAGCAGGGGGGTGGGAGGGCAGCTCTGGGCACGCAGGGAGCAGAGGCAGCAGGCAGAGTGGATTTCTGCTGCTGTTTATCTGTCCCACTCCTCTGCTCCAGAGCTGCGAGATCATGTTCAAATCAAGGCAGCAGACCGTGAAGGCACCTCACGCCCAGGCACAGCCACCATCCCCCTTGCTAAGCTGCTTAGTCAACCTAATGCCTTTGAAAAGCAAACAGAGCTGACTGCTGTTTGCCTTGGGCTTTCATGGCATTGCAAGCTGCTGGACAGGGATGTTCATCCTTCCAATCCTTTCTCAGGCAGCACGGCAGTGCCACCAGCCAGAGGCAGGGGAAGCAGGCAGGGCTGCACTGAGGAGGAGGAGGAGGAGGAAGGCAGTTTGCCTTGGTTTGTGCTGGGGGGAAGCCATGGAAGGAAAAGGAGTTTTCCTCCTGGCTTTTCTGCACTGACCTTAAGCTCTCTCATCCTGGGAATTGCCTGTACCTGACCAAGAGTGCAGACAGGCACTGAAATTTGTGGAGGAGGAACATTCACTCCACTTCCTCAGACGGCAAATGGGAGGAAAGTAATGGAAATAGGGGCACAATTCCCACCAGGCACTTGGGTGACTCATGTTCCCTTTGGAAGGAAGGGAAGTTACAAGCTGAAACTACCAGAACACGAGCAAAGTTCAGCAAAATGCCACTTATTGACATCTTTGGGTTCATTTTTATGGGGAGTTGGTGCTGCCAGGGAGTCACCAGGACAGAGGGTTGGAAGCTGTGCTCCAGGTGCGGTCCAGGACCCCCTTCAGTGTGGCCCTGGCTGGGTGCTCCCATCTCAAGGCTGGAATCAGAGTGGTGCCCTGTTGGTTTTGCACCATGGCAGTGATATTTTAACAGAAGCTACTAACAGTTTCTTTTGTGTTTGACAAAAACCTTATCAGTAATTATCTTTGAGAATTAACAATCTGTTAAATACTGAGAAAGCTGTCACTCCTTTATGAACACACATGTAAAAAACGAATAGATGTTGGGAACTTCCCTCTTTTGCTTTGGAAGCAGGTAAACCCACCACATTAATCAGTACATTAACCAAGAAACCTCAAATCAACAACCTAAACCACTACACGGGAAGGGGAGGCCGTGACTTTCACCAATCTGGGCAAAACTCCCCAATCCTTTGGGGGCAAACAACCCCTCCCTCCCTCCCTGTAGGAATCTATCAAGTCAGAGGGTTTTGGGAGAGCTGCAAAAGGCAGGCCTCAGAGACAGCAGAACTGTGGTTAGAGCTAAGCAGTAGCCATGAGATTGGTCAGCAGAAAAATTCTGTCAGAAGTAGAAAAGCAAGGACAAATAGAACAATGGTCTGTGTATTAACGCTTGTCTGGAATAACTCCCTAAGCTCCAGAAAAGTTTATCTAGCGAGATACTGGGAAGTCTAAGCTTAATAATGGAGCTCTGTGCATTGTGTTTCAAGGCCTACAAGCAGGTATTTGAAATGAGCAAGCATTTTTTTACCCAAAGGTACGTGTGCTTATAGTGGTTGGATGGTACTGCTGTCAATGTGCTTTTGCTTTGTGTGATTGGTCAAAAAACTTTTAAAGTGAGTTGTAACATTAAGTTCTTGGTCTGCTGCCTGGGATGTGAGCTGCTGGCATCTTCTCATTGTCATAACCATGTAATGAGGCTGATGCTGGAAAATAAAACAGCTCAAGGTGTTAGCATTCAAAAACACATAATCACATAAGTGGTTGTATGCGGTGCTTTTTATTAAGAGCTCTGGGTGTCAGGAGTATTCAACTCAAATCTGACTCCAATCATACATTCGAGATGATGGTGTTCTTATACTCTATCGTTATATAACTTTCATGTTAATTATTAAACTTATATTGTTCTATTGTATACATAGATTTCAGTCAAGCATGGCTTCTCATGGTTCCCCCTTAAATTTCTAGCGTAGTTTCTCATGAATCTTCTTATGATTATACAATAATTATATTTAGTTACTAAACAATCATCACATCTAACAATTATATCATTTATCATACTGCTTACGCAGGTGCAGTGATCTGAGAAAACACAAAGCCTAACATTTTCAAAGTCTATCTTTAACATTTTCCAGGGCTCCACTATCAAAGGCACATTCCTAGCAGTCCCATCCCGTTGGTGATTTGTGCATAGCCATAAATGGTGCCCTCTCCAAGGCCTGCCTTTCACACCTTTCCCAAAACCCTCCAATTTCACGGATTCCCACACCTCCCTTCTCTCCCAGTCCAGCCTCCGCAGCTCCCCCTGCGCCAACTGGGCCACCGGCAGCAACTGGGGCAGCCGCCGCTCCAGCTGGAACAGCCTGGGCCGGGCGCCGAGCCTCAAGAAGAAGAGCCAGTCTGGAGAGCGGGAATCGCTGCTCTCCGGAGAGGGCAAGGGCAGCACGGACGACGACTCGGACGACGCCAAGTCCAGCTCGCCCAGCCGGCCCTCGCCGCCATGCCGGGCAGAGTCCCTGGATCGCCGCGGCTCCCAGGAGCTGCTGCCCGAGCTGCTGAGGGTGCCCTCCGTGCGCCAGCTCGGGCCCGGCCCCGCCGCCCTGCTGCCCGCAGAGTTCCGCGGCTGCAACGGCAAGATGGGCCTCGGTGGCGCCGAGCTCTTCCTCAGGGTGGACGGGCACAAGGAGGACGCGCTGGACTACGAGGATGACGTGGAGGATGTGAGTGCTGAGGGGTCTCGGGTTTTGGTTGTTAATTGTTGCCCCCAGGATGTGCGGGATGTCTCTGTTTCGGCCCACGCGGCTGAAGAACGAGTCAGAGCTCTTCACTTTTCGGTCTTGAAGTTGTTTATTAATTCTTATCTATAAAATTTTCTCTCTGCCCAGCTGAGGTCTGCTCAGCAGGGCAGCCACAGGCACTCTGACCACCCCCAAGGTGGTGTTGTCCTTTTATACTAAAAACTACATATAACATATTTACACTTAATTCCCAATACCTATCACCCATGTTAGACAGTGCACTTCTACTCTAAACCAATCCCAAAGTGCCAACATCACTGCAGAAAATGGAGAACAACAAGAAGAAGAAAGGCTGGACACGCCCAAGTTCTTCCATCTTGTCCCCACAACCCCCATACCAAAAATCCTAAAATCGACATTTTCACCCTGTGATAATTTTATTATTATACTATTAAAACTTCTGTGACTTTCAGGTCCTCATACAAAGCTGGTATTTTCCTCCAGGGGTCATAAGCAAACCCGCAGGTGCTCTGGGCTGTGCCAGGGTCTCCGAGCCACCCGGCGGGGTCCTCGGCAACTCTGGGCACCCGGAGGGATGCACTGAGTTCCGACAGAGGGAGATGGGGGCTCACGGGATTTCCGTTCCTAAAAGGATGGATGGATCCAGTAGCATTTCTGCAGACCTCTTCTGTCAGGCTCAAAGGGCAGCAGGACTGTTTGTTCTTCAGCTTTAAGCTGTTGCACTCAAATTGCACTCACCCCACATCCTTTACATTGCATGGCTATAAAGTCGTAGTTTGTTTTTAAACTATGGAAATCTGACATGGAAATGTGTTATCCTGAGCTGAGGGATGGGCCTTTGCTTCCTGAGAGATCCCTTTTTTAAGAGATCTTTTTAGGCCTGTGTTGTATTTGCAGGGAAATGCCCTGATGAAGGCAGGAATGATGAATCTGACTCCATGTTCTCAGAAGGCTCATTTATTACTTTATGATACTATATTATATTAAAGAATACTATACTATGCTAAAGAATACAGAAAGGATACTTACTAAATGCTAAAAATATAATAATGAAAACTTGTGACTCTTTCCAAAGTCTTGACACAGCTTGGCCCTGATTGGCCAAAGAGTCAAAACATCTCACACCAGAATCCAATGAAACAACCACCTGTGGGTAAACAATCTCCAAACACATTCCAAAGCAGCAAAACACAGGAGAAGCAAATGAGATAAGAATTGTTTTCCTTTTCTCTGAGGCTTCTCAGCTTCCCAGGAGAAAAATCCTGGGTGAAGGAATTTTTTCAGTGAATGCCACAGGCCTGTGACAATCCCATGAGATAAAACTTCCTTTTTTTCCCAAAAATGCCTCATTTTTTGGGCCAATTGGGATTATCCCTCTCCAAAATTAGCTGTTGACACAACAGGCTTTACTCACAGGAGCTGTTTGGTGCCATGAAAGCTTGGAAGCCTAAAAAGAGATGTTTTCCACTTCACTTTTTGGTTGTTTGAGGCCTTTTTGGGTTTGGCACAGGTCTGTATCTCCAAAATGATGCCTTCCCAGAAGTCTTGCTTTATCCTGTCCATCTCTTCCCTTTTTCCATCCCTTTCCTCCTTATTTTCCTGGACAAATGTGGTAACGGCCACCACAGCTCTGTCCCAAAAGCTGTGACCGCCTACAGACACAATAAAAAGCCATTTACTGAAAGTTGAAGAGGCAGGAAAATAAAAGAGGAAGAAAAGGTGTTCCTTCTTTTTTACCCAGAGTTATTGCTACCGGATCCGCAAAGCCCTGGAGCCCTACAAACCCCAGTGGTGCAAGACTCACGAGAACTGGTCCCTCTACTTGTTCTCCCCACAGAACAGGTAAGAAATTCCAGTGAAATTCCAGCTCAGCAGAGGTTTGAGGTAATGGAATATTGCCTTCCTAGCCAGTCTCCCCTTGGGAAAAATCCTTCAGAGTTTTAGAAATCCAGTTCCTGATTTTGAGGTAGAGTTTTCAGTTCAGTGTGGTTCAGCCCGTTGCTGTCAGTGGTTTAGCCAGCATTAGTAATAATTAATAATTAATGATAATCATGGCCAAAGCCTGGGGAGATGCTGCCTCACCACTTGGGCCAGTGCTGGTTTTTGGGGAGGAGCCTGTTCCTGACCCAAACTTCTGAAGGATCTGATTTTCCCACCTCTCTCCAGGTTCCGAGTGACGTGCCAGAAGGTCATTGCCCACAAAATGTTTGACCACGTGGTGCTGGTCTTCATCTTCCTCAACTGCATCACCATAGCTCTGGAGAGACCAGACATCGACCCCCTGAGCACGGTGAGAGGCATTTCCTTCCTCCATCCCCCATCCAGATCTTCATCTCCTCAGGACCAGACCCTGCAAGATAAATGTTGGGTTTCTGACTCGTGTCTCTTTGTTGGTCTGTGTTTTCCAGGAGAGGATATTCCTCAGTGTCTCTAATTACATCTTTACTGCCATCTTCGTGGTTGAAATGATGGTTAAGGTAATTAGAGCTTCATCCCATGGCCCAGAGAAAATTCTGGCAAAGACCAGACCATGCCAGAGTCATGATCTGGGTGAAGATTTCAACGTCTCCCTTCTCCTGGCTGCAGGTGGTGGCTCTTGGCTTTTTCTCTGGGGAGAACACGTACCTGCAGAGCAGCTGGAACGTCCTGGATGGAGTGCTGGTCTTTGTGTCCATCATTGACATCATTGTGTCCATGGCATCAGCAGGAGGAGCCAAAATCCTGGGAGTCCTTCGTGTGCTGAGGCTTCTGCGGACCCTGAGACCTCTCCGGTATGGGCTGATAAATCAGAGAGTTTGGGAAATGCACAAGGTCTTGCTGAATACCTTAAAAAACTGAAATACAACATGGGTAGAAACATCTTTGGGGATCTCTAAACTCGGTGAGAAATTGTTTGAAAACAGTGAAATGAGTTCAGATTCATCTTCTCCAGCTCGGACACGAATGGCTGGAGTTTGGAGTGAGAGGTGTGGTCAGAATCCAGAGTGAGGGCAGTCAGAGCCTCCTCCACACTGCAGTTTTATCATCCCTTCCCAAATCACTCTTTCCAAATCCTTCTTCAACTGCACAACCTCACAGGCATTCCCCAGCAAAGAGGGATTTGCAGTTGAACAGGTGCTGATGAGGATTTGATAAGCTCCAGCATCTTTCTGAGGATTTGATAAGCTCCAGCATCCTTCCCTGCTCTCCTGACCCTGCCAAGCATCCCTGCAAAGCAGCTCCTCCCTCAGCCAGGCACAGGAGGGTAGAGCTTCCAGTGTTAGAGAACAGGAGTAAAGATAATCTGTATTTTGGTTATGATTACACAATAAAGAGCGATAATGCTTGAGGGGGATTTGGATCAGCTCCTGTTCTGGTTTTGTCCTGCTTGGCAATAAACAGGAGCCTTTTTTTACTGAAATTGCAGGGGAATAAGACAGTCACCTCCAAAAACCTGGAAACTTTCTGGGACAAAGCTGTGCCGGTGAGAGCGATAGGAAGAGGGAATCTTTTAAACCACAAGAACAACAGCTCTTTGTGCTCTGTGTCACCTTAGTGACCAGGAAATCAGTGCTTCTGGCTCCTTGCTGTTCTGCTGGTGGCACCAGGGTCCCCTGGCAGTTCTGGCTCCCCAGGACACCCTGGACAATTCACCACGTGTGACCCACAGAAGTGGGAACAGAATTCAGGGCACGGGCAGTTCATGAGGAAAGGGGAGGGGGAAAGGGGGAATTGGTCTTTGAGAATAACTAGGCCAGATCCTATGAATAGAAAGGAATTCATCACCTCTCACCACGGCCTCACTGAGCACAGGATGGCTCCAGGGACCATTCCTAACACTTTGGAGGTGCAGTTCAGTCTCCACATGATGTCTCTCAAACAAGACCCTGTGGAAAAGCAGCACAAAACGCTTTTCTCTGGGCTTGGCAGGCACAAGGCATCACTATCCACGTGAGCTGCAGCTCCCTGCAAGGACTCACCCTCTACAAGCCAATCCTAAAAACAACTTTGATGTTTTTCAGGCAAAACTCCCACCTGGCCCTTCCTAGGAAAGCTTGGCTTGGGCTGGTTCCACTGCCACATCCCCAGGGCAGGGCAGGGCATGCCCCAGGCTCTCCTCCAGGAAAGCAACACCCCAAACCTGCCTCAGAGCACACCAGGAATCTGCTTCCCAACGGGACTGACCCTTTGGCTGTGGAGCTGCTAATCACAGGCTCCTGTTAGCTAAGAGCCAGCTCAGGAACTAATTAAGAAACAAATTGGAATTACTCTGTTTGGAAAGTTGTCATGGCCACTGCTGCAGGAGGAGCACCAGACGTGCTCTCCAGGCCCACTGGGAAGAGGCTCACGTGTTGGGAGAGAAAGGAGGGTCCTGCCTGTGTCCCTGGGCTGGGATCAGAGCCCTTGGAGGGATCAGGCTCCTGGAGCGAGGTACAAACCTCCCTCAGTGGGAGCTCTGTGATACCCTGCCCAAAGGGAGTCTCCCCTCCTCACTCTGCCCAGCTGTCACTGTTTGAATTCCATCCGATGGGATTGGATTGGGAATGTTCTGGTTGTCTGAAGAATTCCCTGCCTGCAGGTAGAGGAGGGTTGGGCCAGCCCCAGAGAGCAGAGGAGAAGCAGCTGGGTGGTAACAGGACATACATAAAAATTGAAAGTTTAATTGTCTTGTCTTTTTTTTTCCAGAGTCATCAGCAGAGCCCCAGGTCTGAAGCTGGTGGTGGAAACCTTGATCTCCTCCTTGAGGCCTATTGGGAATATTGTTCTCATCTGCTGTGCTTTCTTCATTATCTTTGGGATTTTAGGGGTCCAGGTAAAGTATTTCCCTCCCCTGTAAGTGACTGCTGCTTTTCTCACAAGCTGGGGTGGAGGTGGAAATAATGAGCTGAAATGCTTCCGAAGGAAGATTTCAGTTTGGGAAGAAGAGCCAGGCTTTAGGAGAAATGGTCCAGGGTGGGGTTGGCAGCTGCTCCCAGCAAGGATTTCAGGGAACAGACTTTTCAAAGCTGCTTATTTTTTTGTTCTTTTTTTTTTTTTTTTTTTAATTTGTGTTCTCAAATGCAGCTTTTTAAAGGCAAGTTCTACTACTGTGATGGCCCTGATGTCAAAAACATCACCACGAAGGCTGACTGCACCAACGCTCACTACAAATGGGTCCGGAGGAAGTACAACTTCGACAACTTGGGGCAGGTAAAGTCCTCCCTGCAGGGGTTTTCTATGCCAGCTCTTCATGGATGGACACTTGAAATGTGTGGCTTCAGGAGGGTGTGGAGCCTCCATCATAGGAAGTTTCCAAAACCGATCTTGCAATCATCTATCAGTGGGTTCATGTTTGCACTCAGTGATCTTTGAGGGCTTTTCCATCCTTGGTCATTCTATGAATTTATCTGGAAATCTCTGTCTTTCATCCTAAATGTGTTAAATATGGATCAGATCAATTCTTGATCTCTTGCTATAGTCATACAATTCCTTGGCTTTAGGAGTGTTGTCCCAAAGCCACTACTTTGGGATGCAATCCCTCTTATTCTCTAGATTTCTTGTTCTTCTCTTTGCAAATGAAGAAAATGAAGTGCTTCACATGGCTGAAAAGCAGGCCAGGCCATAGGAGGAGTTGGGAGCTCCTTCTCTGGGGACTGAAAGGCAAGACCAACCCCTTCTGTCCATTTTGCAGGCCCTGATGTCCCTGTTTGTCCTCTCCTCCAAGGACGGCTGGGTGAACATCATGTACGACGGGCTGGATGCCGTGGGCATTGACCAACAGGTACCTGTCCTGCAGAGCCCACCTGTGCTCCTCTCTCCAGCCTCAGGCCTGGGCACCCCAGGGTTTTTGAAATGCCAGGAAGCAGCAGAGCTGTAGAACCTCCTTGAGGTTCCTTTTGCTCATTGAGCTGCCAGTTTTCCAGTTTTTGGAGTTGCTTTTCCATGGCTGCTTCCCATGTAGGACAAGCTCTGGCCTGTCCTGCATCAGGGGGTGTAGAAGGAATTAGAATGAGGGTGCTTGAGGATGGGAAACCACCAGGAATGTTGTGGGAAAGGCATTCAGTTTGTGAGTTTTATGGCATTTTCCGTGGGAAGTTGAGTCTCGCATGAGTAGGACCCACCCAGAGCCACAGTAACACTTTGGACTTCATTTCCCCCACTTCTGAGGATCTGGTAACAACTGAGAAACATTAAGCAGGAGCCCACATCTGAAAAAATTAAAAATCTGGAGCCTATCTTTAGCTGAAACAATCTTGCTGGTGGGATGATTCTCATCCACTGCGATTTAGCTGAAGCTGTGTGAAATAAATACCAAAATAATCAAATCCCGTAAGGCAGTTTTGGGTGGGCTTTGCACCAAACTGTAAAATTTTAGTCAGTGAGAAGGTGAATGGGAAGGAAATACTTAGGGAAAATCCTCCTCCCAGAGCTCCCCTGCTCCCCACACAACTTACTGCTCCAAAAAAACTGACTCAACCCACCCGCTCTGTGCCGCTTCTCCCTCGTTTTTCCCTCTCCCCTCCCCAGCCCATCCAGAACCACAACCCTTGGATGCTGCTCTACTTCATCTCCTTCCTGCTCATCGTCAGCTTCTTCGTGCTCAACATGTTCGTGGGGGTGGTGGTGGAGAACTTCCACAAGTGCCGGCAGCACCAGGAGGCGGAGGAGGCGCGGCGCCGGGAGGAGAAGCGGCTGCGGCGCCTGGAGAAAAAGCGCAGGAGTAAGGAGATGTACCTGTCTGGTCGGTAGAGTGCCTTACAAACCAAAATCTTTCTGAGCCCTGCCTGCTCCCAAAGCAAGATTTCCTTTTAGTTTTGGAGTGGTTTTTTTTGTTTTGTTTTGTTCTTTGGGTTCACGAGGTTGTGTTGTTTCGTTACCTCTTTGGCGGTGCCTTAAGGCTCGGGCTGGTGACACCTTGGGATTGTCCTGGTGGGAAATGTCACCTTTTCACTTGGCTGGGGGGGCAAATGCTCCTCCAGCAGAGTCCTCCCGGCAAGGCCACACTGTCCCAAGCACCGAGGGACAGGGGTGAACAGTTTCCCTGCTCCCCCTGTGCCTGGAGGCCACTCCCAGGCTCCACCGTGCCTTAACGCACTGCCTGCATCTGAGGATGGTGGTGGGCTTTGGTTTGGGGATTCTTTTCTCAGCTGAACCAGTGCTGATGCTGTTTGGGAGTCCTGGAGCATGGCCCCGCATGCCACAGACACTGCATGGGGGCATGGACAGAGCCTGGGGACAGCAGGGAGCCCCAGGGTGGGGCTGCAGGGAGGATTCCTCTTGGGAACATGTCCATGACAGGAGATGCTCATCCCATTCCAGGCTGGAACTCAGTCCTGGGACTCGTTTTGTCCTTGGAACACTGGCCAGGGGCAGGGCCTTCAACCAAAAAAGGCCTTTAGCCAAAAAAGGTCTTTAGCTAAAAAAGGCCTTTAGCCAAAATTTCCTTCTCAGTGGATCTCATAGGGACCATCAAACCCCAAACCCACCTGAGCCTGTGCTCCTTTCCTGCCCCAAACCTGCCCATTCCCACCTCCCCTGGGCAGGCTGCCCCTGGGAGGGTATTCCCAGGAAATCTGCCAGGAAAGCAGCCCCAGCTTTCCCAGAAGTTTCAGTGAGCAGGGAGAGCCTGCCAGGCATTTTTGAGGAGTGAGCAAACCTGGCTTGGCCACTGAGATCAAAGCTGAGTTTAGTCAGAGGTAAGGCTGAGCTTTGCTGGCCCTGTCTGCTTGCAGCAGTGCTGTGACTCTGCCTGGCCGTGTCATCTCCTGGAAGGACCAAATATTGTGACAAATGGCTTGTGTCCCACACATCAAGCCATGGATATCCATTTCCAGCCCAGCTCCAGGGACACAGCACAGGCTGTGCTAGGAGAAATCCCATCCCATTCCCTGCTTCCCTCCAGGCCTGGGGCAGGAGCTGTGTCCCTCACAGCCCCTCTCCTGCTCGCCTGGTGCTCCTTGGGACACCTCAGCACTAAATGGTGGCACTGCTGTCCCCACAGGACCTCAATGACACCACAGAGAGGGCCAAGCCCTTTTGATTTTTGCCAGTTGTGAGTTCAGTGCCTGGCTCAAAATGAAATCCAGCTCAGACACTGAGTCTCTCCAGAGATTTCCAAGAGTTCAAATGCAATTTTCTGTCCCTTTTCCCATTTAGCTTTGGGAGTGTGAGGGTGGAAATACTGAAGGCAGCATTTCCAGCACAGGGAGGAGAATCAGTTTTAGGGTCCCAGGGGTCCTCCTTGTGCAGCTTTACCCCAATGTCCTGCAATGTCCTGACCTAAAAGACATTCAGATAAACTCGAAGTTTATATGAAATTTAAAAAAAAAAAAGCAATTTTAAGCATCCTTTGAGAGAACAGGGGCACAGGTATGGAGGCACAGCTCAGTTCCTGATTAGGAAATAAATCTTATTAAAGCCTGGCTGTGACTCCACAGCTCAGACACAGAAAGAGCCAGTCCCTGTCAAAGTGATGGACACTGTGACATTGTCCCTCTTTATCCACCACCTCCAAGGAGCTATTTCAGCCCAGCCATTGCACAGATGAGCCTTGTAACATTTCATGGAGAGCACACAGGGAGGAGGACAGATTTCTGGAAGGGGATCAAGTCAATAGAGCAGCTGAGAAGTGAAATATTTGGCCATGTGCTGGGCTTCCAGAAGGTTCCCTGAAAATGTCTGGCTCTACCTGCAAGGACAGCTTGGCATCCAAACTGGAGCTGTTAACAAGGTGAACCCAAATGCCTGCTGCACTTTTGGGAAATTGCTGTTTCCATTTCAAGGGATGTATTTTTGTTTCAGCTGGGAGGGGTTTGAACCTCCTGGGTGGTTTAGGTGACTAATGGATTCGGTGAAAAAAACCATGGCAGACTCAGAAAGATGCGAGCTGTGGCTGTGGGCAGTGTGTGTGTGCTCGTGGAGCTGTGGGATCTGCATGGTGGCAGCAGCTGGCAGCTTCCTCTGCTTCCATGTGTCCCTTCCACTGCTTCCATGTGTCCCAGCACTCTGTGTCACCCCTGTGGAGCAGCCTGGTCACCCCAGGGAGAGGAGGGAGGAATGTGGGGAGGCTGGCAGAGATCCCTGCTTTTACCTCAGTCAGCATTCCCAGCGCTGGGCAGAGCAGGAGAGGAGGGAGGATTTGTGTTTTAGCAGGAGGAAAATCCAGCCTAGACCACAAATGCACCCTCTGGGCTTGCTGTCTGCCTGGCACCTTGTCTGTGTGTCCTGTCCCCTGTCTGTGGTGTTCCCTGGGGATTGAGGGCTGGGGGATCTGTCCCTTCCTGCACACATGAAAATGCACCACGGAGCTGTGCCAGGCTGGGAATGGGTTAAACCTCAGCTGGGTGATCTGGGTGCCAATCCCAGGCTGGGTCCAGGATTTGGAGCTCAGCAGAGGGATTGTTCCTGGGACACAGCCCTGGAATGGGTTAAACCTCAGCTGGGTGATCTGGGTGCCAATCCCAGGCTGGATCCAGGATTTAGGACCTGGCAGAGGGATTGTTCTGTGGAAAATACAGCCCTGGAATGGGTTAAACCTCAGCTGGGTGATCCTGGTTCCAGTTCCAGGCTGGATCCAGGATCTGGTGTCTGGGAACACAGCAGAGGAATTGTTTCATGGGGAACACAGCCCTGGAGTGGTTAAACCTCAGCTGGGTGATCCTGGGTGCCAATCCCAGGCTGGATCCAGGATCTGGTGTCTGGGAACACAGCAGAGGAATTGTTTCATGGAGAACACAGCCCTGGAGTGGGTTAAACCTCAGCTGAGTGGTCTTAGGCACCAATCCCAGGCTGGATCCAGGATCTGGAGCCTGGCACCTTGAGGGATTTCTCCATGGAGGACTCAGCCCTGCAGCAGGACCCAGCTCCTTCTCAGGTGGGATGGGGAGGCATCACCTGCTTTGGGGTGATTTTTCAGCAGAAAGGTCCCTCTGAGCCCAATTCTGTGCTGTCACTACCTCAGATCTTTCCAAACCATTTCTCCTTTCCCATCTGAGGGCCACTTTGCTGCAGAGATTGGCAGCAGGTTCACTCTGCTCAAGGAGAGCAAGAGGGTAGGGGATGAGGACACTGAGAAATGCATTTGATGTGGTTTTAAAAGCTCAGTGAACTTTTTTTATGTGAAGGGAAAAAAAAAAATCAAGATAAACCAGAATATTTTTCCTGACGCTGTCCCTGCTCCATCCATTCCATGCAAGTGTAATTTAACAGTCCTGCTGCTCTCAGCCTTTTAATGAGCTTCTCAGAAGACACAGACCCAAAGCAGCCTCCTCAGATTAAAGGTTTTCATTAAAAACACGTGGGGCAGCTTGATCTGCTCTGGCTGTGGGATCCAAACCCAGCCCTCCTGGATCTGCTGCCAGCTCAGCCCTGGCCTTCAGGGGCTGCAGGAGGGTCTGGGTGACACTGGGGGCAGAAAGCAGAGCAGGAAAAACTGAGAAAGCTGGGAATCCCAGCTCTAGCTGGCAGCAGGCTGCCTTTAGTGGTGTCCCTTCAGGAAGACCCCAAAAACTGAGAATTCAGAAATACTTTTTCCTGATTTCATCTCTGTGAGAGGAGAGTGGCCACAAATCTGTTCCTCCAAGGTTTTTCCCACCACAGCTGGGAACTGTGGAAGGATGAGGGAAATTTTAAGCCCCAGCAGAGGTGCCTTTCAAAGCAGTGACTGCAAAGCTTTCTCTAGAGGGTGGCACATGGTGATATTTGAATTTAAACAACCCTCTCTGTGTCCAGCAGAACCACTTGAGCTGGAACTGAAATTCTGGGTGCTGTATCCTTGAGGGTTCAGAGTTTGCAAGCAGGGAATTCTCAAACCCTGGTGCTTGTTTTTCCAGGCAGCTGCAGGTACAGAGCTGCTCTGTTCCAGGCATGAATAACCCCATTAGGGCTTTCTAATGTTTCATGCAGAGCATTGTAATGGAGGAGCTGGAGCTGGGAATTGTAATGCCAACTAAAAATGCTTTTAAGCCAGGGGAGGACGGGGCTTCATTAATTTCCATGTCAGCAGAACCACAAGCAAAGTTGAAATACTCTGCAGAGAGGTGAGATTCAAGTATTAGCCAGCATCTAAAAGCAGGGGGAGGAAAGGCTGGGATTTTCCTTTTTTCATCTGTTTGATGGTTGCTTTTCTTCCCTCCTGCACTTCCACCAGTTCAAACCAGCAGCTGAAGGGAAACTTGGCTGTGTTTGATGGAGAGAGAGCATTTACAGAGCGTGGAGTGCCAGGACAAGGGGAATGCATGCCCACTGCCAGAGGGTTATGGGATTTGGGGAAGGAATTCCTCCCTGGGAGGGTGGAAAGGGGCTGAAATAGAGTTCCCAGAGAAGCTGGGGCTGCCCCTGCATCCCTGGAAGTGTCCAAGGCCAGGCTGGGATGGTGGAAGGTGTCCCTGCCCATGGCAGGGCTGGAATGGGATGGGCTTTAAGGTCCCTTCCAACCCAAACCATCCTGAAATTCTATGAAAATGGACAAAAACCTACAAGAACCCCAATGTGCCCAGGCAGGACGGGGCTTGGAGCAGCCTGGGATGGTGGAAGGAGTCCCTGCCACATCCCTGGGCTCATCCCTGGGCACATCCCAGCTCCCTCCAGGGGCATCCCAACTCCTTGGGCACATCCTGGCTCCCTCCAGGCACATCCCAGCTCATTCCTGGGTACATTCCTGGGCACGTTCCTGGGCACATCCCTGCTCCCTCTGGGCACATCCTTGGGCACATCCCTGGGCACATCCCAGCTCCCTCTGGGCTCATCCCAACTCCTTGGGCACATCCTGGCTCCCTCCAGGCACATCCCTGTGCTCATCCCTGGGCACATTCCTGCTCTCTGGGCACATCCTGGCTCCCTCCAGGCACATTCCTGCCCTCCCTGGGCACATCCCTGGGCACATCCCTGTGCTCATCCCTGCCTTCTCCAGGCACATCTCTGGCCCCATCCCTGGGCACATCCCTGCTCCCTGTGGGCCCATCCCAGCTCCCTCTGCCAGCCTGGCACGGGCAGCATCTCCTGGAGTGGACACTGCATGGGGTCCCCCCGAGCATGGCCCTGCTGCACGTGGTTATTGTCACCTCTGTCACCTCCCTGCCAGCTCTCCTTGGATGTTTCCCCCTGCTGGAGCTCGTTCCCTGTCCCTTGCTCTGCCTTTGGGCTGTGTGCATCCCAGAGGAGCCAGGCTGCACCTGCAGCTCCCTCGGGCTGAGCCTGTCCTGAGTTTTCCCAGCAGGAATTTGGGCAGGGCTGAGAGAGACCTGTGGGACCCCTCTGTGCTGTGGGTCAGAGCCACCTCTGGGTCTTCTGCTTCCTCCTGGGGTTTTCCTCTCCAGCCCATGGGCAGGAGGAGCTCTGATGCTGCCAGAGAACTGAGGAGGTTTTCAGCTCAGTGCCTGGCAGTGGAAAATGTCTTCTTGTGATTCTCCTTCTGTAATTAGTTGATAAAACAGAATAAACACCTGATCTTTTGCTGAATGGTGAATAAATCAGGCATTTGGGCAGGTGAGGGGTGGTTAAAACCACCTGCAACCTCTTTTCCTTATGTGTGCCAGCCCATCCCTGCTCATCTCCTGGAATCCATTAATCAACCATTCAGCATTAATTAATAGTCCCTTAATATAACATTTAACTATTAAGGCCATTCTCAGACCTCCCAAGGAGTTATCAGCACTCCCAAGAAGACATTTCCCTAAAAATAATTAAAAAAAAAGAAAGGACAAGGATGTTGTAATCCTGAAAACACATGAAAGCACATTGTACAGGCTGAAATAAATATTATACTGCAATGTTTTTATTATTATTTTTCAGGCAGGCTGAGCTCAGTAGCACAGACAGCCCCAGCAGTCCAAGATGACTCGTAGGATTAAGACACATGAAAGCAACAGAAAAAAAAATGTATTCAAAACCAACTCTTGTTGCTTTCATCTTGTTTTTCCACACCCCTTAGCAGAGCAAAAACAAAAGCCTTGGTGACCCTGGTCAGAAGGAAATGTTTTTCAAATGCCTCCACTGTACTTTTAACTACCAGAAAAAAAAAAAAATGTAGTTGAAAGGGAGCTGCAGATTCTGTTTCTCTTTATCCAATTAATTTTAAGGGTTTGGATTCTGATCTGGCATTGGTTGCACCCAAAAAAAAAAACAACAACAAAAAACCTCCCACGTTTCAAGAGTCCTTCCATCTGAAAGGTATTAGCAGGATGAGAGGAGTGGGAGATGGATTTCAGGAGGGCACTGAGTGCTTCTGAACTGATTCCCCTCCTTATTGTCAAGGTGAAGCAACTTTTTCTGAGCTCTTCATGCATTAAAAGCTGAATTTGCTGAAATATTTGTAAAATCTCCTCTCTGTGAGGAACCATCCAGCTCTGACTCGGCGTGACCTCAGTGTCTCTCCCACTTGTGAAATCCACAGTAATGCTGCCTTGGCCTTGTGTAAACTCAGAATATTTACATTGCTGCAGTTTGAAAGGAATTTGAGTGCCCACAGCCATCCCTGTGGTCACACTTTCATTGGAGAGAGGCACAGGCAGTAAATGCAGTCCTGGGGTCCAAACACCCTCCTTGGAACGCTCCCAGCAATTTGGTCACAGGCAGAAATTTCCACATTTTGAGGAGAAAAAAAGGAGGAATCCCAGCCAGAGGCAGAGATACAAAATTCATGTGAATAGTTTTAGATGCAGCCATGCCCTGAGCCCCAGATATATTGTTTAATTACCTATTTTATAAATATAAATGTACATTTCTTTTTCCAGAGGAGCTTGTGCTGGTTGTCCTGGCAGAGCCAAGCGCTTTGTGGCTGTGTCCTGTGTGCTCCCATCCCTCAGGAATGCCCTGGCTGCTTTTCCTTAAACCTCCCAAAGGCCCCAAAAAACCTTCTGGAGCTCGGGGCATGTTCTCCTCCCAGCTGGGATATTCCTGGCACCTGCAGGGCTGAGAGAGACGAGTGCTGCCCCAGCTTTGCTGGGTTTGAAGCTTTTCCCTTGGCTTTGGGTCCTGTGTCCATCCTGCTCCTCCCCTGCTGCCCATGCCAGGAGGAGACTGAGGGACAGGGGGAAGGACCTGGCTGGCACCAGAGGCTGCTCACCCCAAAAACCCCACTGGGCTGTGCTAGGAGCAGAATCAGTCAGGGATCACTCAAAAATTATACAGGGATCACTCAGGGATCACACAGGGACCAATGAGGGATCACTCGGGAATTACACAAGAATCAGGGATCACACAGGAATATTTCAGGAATCACTCAGGAATCTCAGGAATTACTCAAGAATCACTCAGGGATCACTCAAGAATTACACAGGGATCAATCAGGGATCAATGAGGGATCACTCAGAAATTACACAAGAATCAGGGATCGCACAGGAATATTTCAGGAATCACTCAGGAATCTCGGGAATTACACAAGAATCACTCAGGGTTCACTCAAGAATCACTCAGGGATCAATCAGGGATCACTCAGAAATTACACAAGAATCAGGGATCGCTCAGGTATCACACAGGAATCACTCAGGAATCTCATGAATTACACAAGAATCAATCAGGAATCACTCAGGAATCACACAGAGATCCCACAGGGGTCACACAGGGACACCACAAGAATCACACAGGAATTACACAGGGATCACACAGAGATCCCACAGGGGTCACACAGGGACACCACAAGAATCACACAGGAATTACACAGGGATCACACAGGAGTCACTCAGAAATTACACAGGGATCACACAGAGATCCCACAGGGTCACACAGGGATAACACAGGGATCACTCAGGGATCACTCATGAATTACACAAGAATCAGTCGGGGATCACTCAGGGATCACACAGAGATCTCACAGGGGTCACACTGGGACAACACAAGAATCACACAGGAATTACACAGGGATCACACAGGAATCACTCAGAAATTACACAGGGATCACACAGGGGTCACACAGGGATAACACAGGGATCACTCAGGGATCACTCATGAATTACACAAGAATCAATCAGGGATCACTCAGGGATCACACAGAGATCCCACAGGGTCACACAGGGATAACACGGGGATAACACAGGGATCACTCAGGAATTACACAGGAATCAGTCGGGGATCACAGGAACTACAGGGCTCACACAGGAATCACTCAGCCACTCCCCATGGTTTATTCCCCACCTCTGTTCCCCACCCTGTGTCCGGCTGGGAGGTGACTCCAGGCCCCGTGCTGGTGGCCAGCAGCCCCGCAGCCCCCTGGGCTCATGGCTGTCCCCTGTGTCCCCACAGAGGCCCAGCGCAGGCCCTACTACGCCGACTACTCCCCGGCCAGGAGGTACATCCACAGCCTGTGCACCAGCCACTACCTGGACCTCTTCATCACCTTCATCATCGGCGTCAACGTCATCACCATGTCCATGGAGCACTACAACCAGCCCAAGGTAGGAGCTGCCCCCAGCAGGGCTCCCCTGGAAGGAAATTGGCCATGGGGACACTCCCAGTGATGTTTTAGGGTTTAGATTTTAGATAGTTTAGATTTTTAAACATTTTAGATTTTATGTGTTCCATGCATTTGTAATCCTGCAGTTCTTTAGTGTAGAACTCCAAGCTCTAGTGTAGCACTACAGCCAGCCCAAGGTAGGAGCTGCCCCCAGCAGGGCTCCCCTGGAAGGAAATTGGCCATGGGAACACTCCCAGCAATGTTTTAGGGTTTAGATTTTATGGTTTTAATGTGTTTGTAATGCTGCAGTTCTTCAGTGTAGAACTCTAGTGTAGCGCTACAGCCTGCCCAAGGTAGGAGCTGCTCCCAGCAGGGCTGCCTTGGGAGGAAATTGGCCATGGGGACACTCCCAGTGATGTTTTAAGGTTTTAGATTTTAGATGGTTTAGATTTTTAGACGTTTTAGATTTTATGTTTTACATGTATTTGTAATGCTGCAGTTGTTTAGTGTAGAACTCTAGTGTAGCACTACAACCAGCCCAAGGTAAGAGCTGCTCCCAGCAGGGCTCCCCTGGAAGGAAATTGGCCATGGGGACACTCCCAGCGATGTTTTAGGTTTTAGATTTTAGATGGCTTAGATTTTTTAGATTTTTAGACGTTTCAGATTTTATGTGTTCCATGAATTTGTAATGCTGCAGTTCTTCAGTGTAGAACTCTAGTGTAGCACTACAGCCAGCCCAAGGTAGGAGCTGCCCCCAGCAGGGCTGCCTGGGGAGGAAATTTGCCATGGGGACACTCCCAGCAATGTTTTAAGGTTTTAGTTTTTATGTTTTTTGTGTATTTGTAATGCTGCAGTTCTTTAGAACTCTAAACTCCATGTGCAGTGTGAGCTGCTGCTTTCCCATTTTGGGCAGACACAACAATTCCTCTCCAGGCCTGGCAATCAAGGACACCTCACCGGCTCAGGGCCCAGAAATGTAAACAAAAGTGAGTTGGGGGCAAGAAACTTGAGGAAAATGACTTCATTACCTGCAGCAGTAATTGGCAGATTAACCCCCAATATGCAAATGGCCCAAACTTATATAAGTGTCAAAACCCCTGACCTGTGGTCCATTTTTGGGTGTAGCCTTTGTCTGCCCTAAAGGTACCTGAAGGCCCTTCAATAAATAGAAACTTTTTATCCCCTAATTTTGTCCAGCCTCTGTTTTTAGGTAGCCCCAAAAAGGCATCCCCAGTTTTTGGGGTACCTCAGCACTCTGATCCAGCTCTGCCATTCGGGAGTCACTGCCTCAGGTGAAACCTCCATTTCCCTGCTTTGGGTAAAAAAACCCAGCTAATGGAGAGTGAATTAAGCTTTTACCAGGAAAAGAACAATCTAAATATTTCCTGCCCTGATCCCAAACCTGACTGAGTCTCACACTGGAAAACAGTCCAGAATTTTAGAACATTCCATTAACAGATATAAACTCAGAGCTACAGCATGCAGAGTGTTTCTTTTCCTCAATGAATTCTGAATAAACCGAATTTAAAAGTACAATCCTCACTTTTTTAATGTATTATAAAATCATTCTCCCCTCAGAACTCCTTTGACGTAAATCAGAGGGGCTGATAGATAAAATTATGTCAACTTATACATTTTCCATGTATAAATTTTCCATTTCGTTATCATTTATGAAGCTCTGGCTCAGCATTTACTTTTCCAGCATTGCATGGCAACCTGCAAATGCCTCCTGGATGCTGAGCCAGGGGGTAATGTGTGTGTGGGTGTGTTTTACACCAGGATAATTCCATGGAAATGTTGTTTATCCAGGTTAGGTTTTATTTACACTTGGTTTACGTTCACTTAACACAGAGTTGTAAATCCAAATGCAAACGGTCCCAAACGATGGCAGAAGTCAGGCTCAGGCTTTGGATGGAACAGGAAATTGTCCTGTGTTTTTTAAGCTGCCATTTTATTTCAGGTACTGGTACAAAAATAGGGATTGTTGCCAACACCTAAGAAACTCCCAGCTCCCATTCCCAAAAACCAGGGCATGGCCATGCCCTGGTGACCTCACTGTGTGTGGGGTCAGCAAAGCCAGGCATCACACAGAGGGCACAAAAAGATCTTTCCTGTGCCCTGGGGTTTCCTGCAGCCTCCTCTGTCACATTTATTTCCATTTTTGTCCGGTTTGATGCTCACAATTCCCACTTTTTATTGGAAATTCAGAGTCCTGCCCTGCACTAAACTAAACCCCCCCTTCCCTCCCTCCTGTCCCCCAACCCCTCCCCACCCCAAAAGCTGCTCCCCCCCACTTCAGCTTGTCTATTTTAAGATTCCCCACAAGATTCCTTTGCTATTGTTGGCCCCCAGCTCCAATGAAATCCATTATAAACACTCATCATGCCCAAGTATAAACACTGTGGATTCCTGACTTCCGAGGGCGGCTCCGGGGACAGCAGGAGCACTGCACCAAATATGGACACGCTTTGCCCAGCTCTGGAGATGCCCAATTTTTCAACAAGGAAAGGTTTCATCCATCTCCAAGGTTTATTTATTTTCCTCAGCTTTTTAAGCAAAGCCTTTGTCCCCAGGGCTGGAATCAAGAAATGATCCATCAAGGCTTTTCTTCTCCCCAAGGCTGGGCACTTCAGACCAAGGAATCTTCAGGAGATGGGGAAGGGGGGAATTTTTTCCTGTCTGGCCCAGACTGAACAATTTGTGCACTGAGCTTGAACCTGACATTTTTAGCAGAACTAATCTCAGTGCTTTGGAGGGTTTTGTTTGACTCAGGGGCTAAGCCTTTATTTGAGTTCTGCTGGGTGATTTAGTGAGCTCCACGAGCCTTTATGACTTTATTCCTGAAATTTCTGTGCTCCTCTCACCCTGCTCCTTGCCACTCCCTCCATGGGGGTCTAGGAAGGGATAACTGGGCTGGCCTAATTGGGATCTGTCTTTCCAGTCCCTGGATGAAGCCCTCAAGTACTGCAACTACGTGTTCACCATCGTCTTTGTGTTCGAGGCGCTGCTCAAGCTGGTGGCCTTTGGTTTCCGGAGGTTTTTTAAGGACAGGTGAGAGCATTTTGGACCCCTGTGGATTTGGGATTCAGGGCTGGACTGACCCAATTTCAGAGCCAGATTCTGGGGAGGTGTAGCAGCACTGTGGTGACATAAGAAGAGCCCAGGGCTGGCTCTCAGTCGGTGCAAACTTTGTAGTGTAAGAACTGAAAATCCTGAGAACTGCTGGCGGTGCTTTGCAGGAGGAATTCAGGAAATCTCCTCCAAATTCCAGATGCATCTTTTCCCCCAGGATTTCCCTTTCCACCAGGCCTGAGCAGCTCAGCTTAGAGGTCAGAAACACTTCCCAGTCAGCTCCCAGTCACCTCCCAGATTTTGTAGCTCAAGGGTGTCTGTGCCAGCTGCTCTGAGCTGGTTTTGTACCACCTAAAAATCACGGGCCCAGATGAGAATGAGGAGATGTGTGGGAAATAAATTTGTAGAAAATTTTAAAAACTTAATAGAAAGTTTATATAGTAAACAATATTTGTATATAAACTTCGTATATAAAGTTTGTATATATACAAACTTTATATATTTGTATATTTGTATATATACAAATATATATTTGTATATGAACTTTGAGATTAGAAATATTATAGAATAAGATAGATATTGTTGAGAGAAAAATAGAAATAAAAATAAGTTTTAAAGGATGGTTTTATTAAAAAAAACCTAAATACTTTGGAGAAATAGAACTATAGAAGTTACATTCTATCTAAACTCAATAGGAGTAATTTTAGATAATTAACTTAATCCGACAGAGATGCATTTGGGATTTGCTGGTGCCTGTCACTAACATAAAATCTGTATAATTGGAATTGTGTTTGTCCTTCCTGCCTGTGCAGGTGGAACCAGCTGGACTTGGCCATAGTCCTGCTGTCCATTGTGGGGATCACTCTGGAGGAGATCGAGATGAACGCTGCCCTTCCCATCAACCCCACCATCATCCGCATCATGAGGGTGCTCAGGATAGCCAGAGGTGGGTCCTGCTCTGGGCTCTCCAGGAAATCCCTTGGATGTTTGTCCTTGCAGCCCTGCTGGTTCATTTCCAGTGGGGAACATGGGATGGCAGCTCAGAGACCAGCTGGGGGTTCCATGGGGTTTTCATCTGGGGCTGGCTTCTGATTCCAGCCTGGGATCACTGAGCTTTTAGCCAAGTCCAGAGCAGGGTGGGAAGTGATGGAAATTAGGGCTTGGGAAGATGCTCTTCACTGGTGAGGGACCTCCCATTTTCCTGCCTGGGCACGTTGGGGTTCTTGTAGGTTTTTGTCCATTTTCATAGAATTCCAGGATGGTTTGGGTTGGAAGGGACCTTAAAGCCCATCCCATTCCAGCCCTGCCATGGGCAGGGACACCTTCCACCATCCCAGCCTGGAACTGGACACTTCCAAGGATCCAGGGGCAGCCCCAGCTTCTCTGGGAATTCCATCCCAGCCCCTTTCCACCCTCCCAGGGAGGAATTCCTTCCCAAAATCCCAGAACCCCCTGGCAGTGGGAATGCATTCCCCTTGGGACTGACAGGGGGATGTTCAGCCCTGCTGGGATCAGGGAGATCCTGGTTTTCAGCAGAGAACTCCCCACGTGTCCAAACAGCATTAAGGGAGATTTAAACCCTCCCTGGCAGACCTGAGCCTTGATTTCCCTCCTGGATTTTCCCTGCAATTTCCCCCCAGCCCTGCTGAGCAGGATTTGCTCCTCATTTCAGTGCTGAAACTGCTGAAAATGGCCACGGGCATGAGAGCTCTGCTGGACACGGTGGTGCAAGCCCTGCCCCAGGTAAGCCCCCAAAATTCCTCATGCCCAGGGTGCTCCCCTTGGGGACAGAAGTGCCTTTGGGGCCTGGGGACAGCTCTGGGTTTGGTGGCCTCCAGAAGCCACCTGGGGAGGGTCTCAGCTTCCTCCAGGCCATGGGAGTGGAGTTTTTTGTGGTTCACCCTGAAGTGCGTTTGATGGGAGAAGCAAAATGATGGGAAAAGAGCTCCCAGAGAGCAAAGTCCTGTAGGCAGAGCTTGTACAAACCCCAGATCTCACTGGCAAGTTTGGGAAGCACCAGGAGGGACAGAGAAGGACCTTGGAGAAAGCACTGGGAGCTCCCAACTCAGGAGTTTAATTTGGGAGGCAGGAACGGCCACAATTATTGACAGAGGTGCTGCAGCCTTGGAAAGGCGAACTGGGGAGAGGCTTCTGAGGGTTAAAATCTTGATTTGGAGACACCAATCACCAAATTCTCCTGAGCTGCAAGAGAAACAACAACACTTCCAGACCCAGGGAATTTGATAGGATCCTGCAAGTGTTCACTTCCTGGGACCCCTTTTTTATGGGTCTGAGAAAAGGAGAGAAGCTTTTTGCTGGCTTTCAGTCCTCCATCAGAATTCCAAGGTGTTTGGGGTTTTTTTTTTTTCATGTTATCCTTTTTAAGGTGTGTTCTGCTCGTTTGTGGGTGTGCTGGTGTGAGCTCTGATTGTTCAGTGTTGGAGTTAATTCAGATTAACCCTGCCCATCCCAATTCCCTGGAGCAGCCAAGGGCAGACCCCAAGTGGGTGGGTGTCTCCTCCAGAGGATGAGTGAGAGAACCAGCAGAAAACATGGAATTACCCAAAAACACCTCTGGGACTCAGTTCCTAAGTGCAAAACAACCCACCATCTATTCCAGGAGAGCTAGAAAATGGGGAATTTCTTTTCTTTGCAAAGACCCCTTTGCTTTGATCTTCATCATTGCCATGAACACATTTCTAATCCCAGCATTTGCCCTTTGGCATCCAGATTTCCTGAAGGATTTGGGCTGAGGCTGAGGCAGGGATTTACCAACCTGACCCCTGGGCTGGCATTTCAAGAAATCCTTGGATTTGTGTCTGTTTTTCAGTTTACAAAGCATTGTCACCACAGCCCATGTTTTCTCTCCCTCCTTGTTTTCTGTCCCCACCTCCCCCAAACAATAGGGTGGCTCCTGGCCAGGGTTTGGGGTTCCTTGGGGTGTTCTTGCAGTTTGCATTCCCAGCAGGGTCTCTTGTCAAGGGAAAGCCCCAGGGATATTCCAAGCAGATCTCGTGCAGATAAAAAAAATGCCACTTTGGTCTCCAGTGAAGTTCAGAAAATGAGAAGGGAATTTTAAGAAGACCTCTCTGACAACCATCACTCTTCATAAAGCTGCAGCTTTAATTTCCAAGGCAGGGCATGAGTTCCTACCCTAATTAAATTAGCATCCTAAAACCACAGCTGGAAAATCCTCATAGAATGTGGTTTCTAAGTGACAAAAAAAGAGCTAATTTAATGTTTATTCATTCAGGTTTGGGGGGAAATTCTTTGTCTGGTGTGTGGAGAATGCCCATTTATGGGCTGACGATGACAAGGAGCTGTCACTGCATTTCTGGGGGGTGATTTTCATCAGCTTTGGATTTGGTTTTTATTCAGCAATTTGAGTAACACTTGGAGAACCAATTATCCCCAAATTTGGGGGAATGTAGCATTTTGATCCAGGACTGTCACAGGATTAATCTCCTCTTTTGGGATTTCAGACTGAGCTTGAGCTGCTCTTTTCAAAGTGTCCCTGCCCTGCTCCTCGTGTGGTGACCTCTGCCTGCCAGGTCAAAAACCTTCTCCTCCACCTGATCTGTGGGGCAAAATGAGATTGAGAAGAGAAAAAAAAATGAGGAGAGGCCACAGAGACACAAAGAATGGTCAGGGAATGGTCTCAGATTCTCTGCCCATCTTTTCCATCTCCTTCCAATCCCTGGTTCTTGTTTTAAAGATTCAGTGTTAGGGAATCAGCCATCCCCTGTTGATGGAATACATTCATGTTTACTCTTCTTACTAAAAACATATCTGGTGAGTTTAGTCTGAATTAGCAAGGTTTGGGTTTTCACTGTATGTAATTTTGCTTTTTTCTTGTAGCACTTCTCCTTTATGGAGCAATGGTAGATAAAATAATCTCCTGCAGTCTGGAGAACAGGAGAGCAGTGAACTCCTTTAATCTCTTGGTGTGGAGCAGCTTTTCAAGACCTGCTTCAAGTGTTTTCCTCTTCTTTCTGTGCTCCAGCTCGTTAAGGCTCCATAATTAATTACACCACTCATCCATCACTGATCGTTTCCTTGCTCCTAAGTCTGGTGGCTGATGGGTTTGGAAGCAAGGGCTGCTCTCTAAGGCTCCTGTTTGATGGTTTTTATTTAGTCCTTTTCCCACTCCCAGCTTTCCAAAGTCCCTTTTTGTATCAGACTTGGGGTATTTTCCAAAGTCCCTTTCTGTATCAGACTTGGGGTATTTTCCAAAGTCCCTTTCTGTGTCAGATCTGGGTTCAAATGCTCCTGGTGGAAGGGAATCCCCCAGCAGTCACTGCTGAGCTGCCTCAGCTCTTCCTGGTGGGGAGCACAACTGAGGTCCAGCCCAATCCCACCCTCCAACAGCAATAAGATGTGGAATTTCCCTGTCAGAAGATCTGGGTTGTTTTCTCTTCTCTGGTCTCACTTGATCCATGGATGGAACATTAATTCCCTGTACAAGAGACTCCTCTCTGTCTTCAACAGCTTGGAACTGCCCCCACAGGGACTCCTTTTCCTTTTCCTTTTCCTCTCCCTTTTCCTTTTCCTTTTCCTCTCCCTTTTCCTTTTCCTTTTCCTTTTCCTCTCCCTTTTCCTTTTCCTTTTCCTCTCCCTTTTCCTTTCCCTTTCTCTTTTCCCTTTTCCCTTTTCCCTTTTCCCTTTTCCTTTTCTTTCTCCTTCTCCTTCTCCTCTTCCTTCTCCTTCTCCTTCTCCTCTTTCCCTTCCCCATTCCCTCTTCCCTCTCCTCTTTGTGGAAATCCAGAGAACACCTTTTACAGATAACCTGGTAATAACTCCCACATTACCCCAAATTCTTTGGGATTTCATCAATGCCATAAGTTTCCAGGCTGATTTTTCAGACACCAAAACACTCAGGCTGCTTAGAGCAAAACCCAACACCCTCTCCTGTTGCCTCAACCTCGAAAGTTTGTTTATCCCTTTTATTTTAATTCTCTATAATTATTTGCTCATTTGCCTCCCCAGCAGTGTGTGGGGGGTGCTTTGTGCTTGTGCCTGCTCATTTCTAATGGCTCCCAAACCATCAGTGGTCCAGCAGACAGGAGCAGCAAAAGCTGTTCCAGAAGGCAGCAGAGGCAGATGAAATAACCCAGCCCAGCCATCCACATCCCTGTTTTATCTTTATTATTCCCTGGAGGATTGTAATAATGTTAGGGAAATTGCAGAGCCAGTTTAGGCTTTACAGCAATTACAGCCTGCACTGGGTGATTGGACTATTCCCATTTCTTTAATATAAAAAAATCCCCTCTTTCATCAGCAAGAGCTGTGTTAATTTTATAATGACAGATATCACACTGATAAACTTTCTGATTAAATCAAGCACAGTCTAAATAACCAAAAAATCTGTGTCTGTGCCACCTCAGAGAAGAAAACTCTCCCAAAGTCAGAGTTCACTAAAATTCTCACCTCAGAGATCAGGAATCCCTGGGCCTGACTGCCTGGATCCCCTCCTAGCTCCTTGTTTTTCAGGGATAAAATCCTGCTGGTGGTGCAGTGAACTCACTTTGTCTCACTTAGGAGCTGCTAACAGGGAGATTAAAGTGGCAGCAGAGATGAATGGGAGCAGGGGGGAGCAGGCCAGGTCACTCTGCCCTTCGTGTTCTCTGCCTGAATCACCAAAAATCTGCTCCAGGAGACGTTTCTGAGGCTTGGATTCTGTGCTGGGATGAGATCCAGCACGGAGGGCTGTGATGCTGGTGGTGTGAAGAGCTTTTGAGCTGTTTTCATGTCACTTGTCACCCCCTTCAGCCGCCCTGGGGGCTTGGAACACCTCCAGCAGCACCTGGAGCTGCCAGCGCTGGTGTTTGGGATCAGGATTTTCCTGTGGGACACAGAAAGCTGAAATCGGGGAAGCTCTTGTTGAGAAGGGCCTGCAAAGGAAAAGGCTCAGGGAGTTCTCCTCTTCTTGGAGCACTGCAAGCCCTCCATGCCTGTGAAACCTCTGGAAGCAGCTCCTCTCCTGCCTTGCTGCTGTCTCAGAGTCCCAGCAAAGGAAAGGAAAGGGCCCCAAACCCAACCCAGAGCCCAGGTCCCAGAGCAGCCCTGCCCCACAGACTGCCCTGGGTGGCCAAATTCCAGAGTGGAGGGTGATGGAGAAGCTGCTGCTTCCCCCAAGGGCATTTCTGCTCCTTGCCCCACACAAAGACCTCCCTGGGCCCCTTGAAGCAGAACTCAGAGAGGGACCAGGCTGCTGGTCCCAGGGGAAATCTGATTTTCCTCTGGCCCCCCATCCCTGCTGTGCTTGTGTTGAAAATGTGATGGAGTGATTTTATTCATGACCTCGACTTGCCTGACCCTTGTTCTGCTTTCTCCTTGTGTAGGTAGGGAACCTTGGCCTACTTTTTATGCTCCTGTTTTTTATCTATGCTGCCCTGGGAGTGGAATTGTTTGGCAAGCTGGGTGAGTAATGGGCCCCAGGCCGCTGGCTCCATCCGGTTGGTGTTTATTTGCTATCTGCCTGCTTCCTTTTCTCCCTCTCTCTCTCTCATTCTTGGGCCTTCCTTAGCTTCACACTCATGTTCTGAAGATGGAAGTTTGCTCTTGATCTCAGGGTCACAGCTGACACACGAGGATGTAACACAGAACCTTTCTGACACACACACACACACATTCAGGGCTCTGGCCTACGCCAGCCTTGGCTGGAGAGGAACTTTTTGCTTTTTAAATATCATTGCCCAGCATGGATTTGTTCAAGTTTGCTACTGGAGACAGAGCACGAGTCTGCAGAGCTGGATGGGGGTCAGGTTCCTGCTGGAGAGATGCCACCATAAACATGTCCCTGCTCACAGCTTCCCCCACAGCCCATCAGTTCCCTGCACTTGGCTGCCACTGCTCCTGCAGCTCCCAGGGCTCCTCTGTCCCCTGCTCTCAGCATTACCCTCCCCTCTCTCCATCAATCAGGAGGCATCCAGCGCTTCCTGCTTGTCCAGCATTAATTAATCCTCCAGTTTGAGGAGACTGCAGCTGCTCAGGAATGTGCCCATCACTAAAATCAGAGCAAACCCCAGCCTTGCCCAGGCTGGAAAATGCTGTTGGAGGGAGCTGTGTCTGCATCCTCAACATTTCCATCCCAATTAGAGCTCCAGGAGCACCAGAAGGGCCCTTCCTGAGCAGAGTTTATGGCTGTCATTAATCCCCTTTATGAGCCCAGCCCTCTGCTCAGATTACAAGTGCCTGAGAGCAGAATAATTCTTTCAACCAAAACCAAATTATTTTTCAGTCTCTCACAAATTCCAGGGAAGGAATTAGTTCTGCACCCACCCTGAGTGAGACACTGAGGGTTTATATTTCACCCCTGGAGTTATGGGTGTAATTGTTCAGTCAAAGGGGTGAAAAATGGCTCTTCTGGTGTTTCCACACACACCTGGGCAATGCCAGCCCAGGGAACCCCACTGGGGCAGGACTCTGCTTCCCAGCCCAATTTAATGGGAATATTCCTTCCTTTTTCCTGATCAGTCCATGCCAGCCACAAGAACCATCAGCCCTCTCTCCCCCAGGACTGGTCATTTGTGGGTTTTTCTTGGATTCTTTTTTTTTTGTTTTTCCTTCCAATTTACCTCAGAATAATTACCTAAGACTGAAATGCCCAACCAAGAGCCATTGCTGCCTGTCCTAATGGATATTTAACGAGGCTGTGTTTTATGGGAAGATGGATATTTCATATGTTCAATTTGCATTCATTAGGCTATTAATTCTCAGGGGGAAAATGTCAAATTGCTCCACTTTATCTCAGTGAAAATATCCCTTGTGGTGGATGTAAAAAATCATCAAGGCAAGGGCGCAATCAACAGGAAAACAGACAAAGGAGGCTGTAGAGCAGGAGTAAAGAAAATCACAGAAATCAGACGATCATGGAATGGTTTGGGTTGAGAAGGACCTTAAAGCCCATCCATGGGCAGGGGCAGGGGCACCTTCCACTAGCCCAGCTTGCTCCAAACCCTGTCCAACGTGGCCTTGAATGTTTCCAGGGAGGAGAATTCCACCCCCACCATTTCCACAGCTCCTGCTGTCCTGTCCCAAGGTTCTCCAGCTGCAAACACCTTTCCCCCTGTCCCCCCTGTTCCTCCTGAGCAGGATGTCACCCCCCCAGTGCCATAAATCCATGGGAGGTGGCTCTGGGGGCTGCTGTGGGTACTCCAGCATGGCTTGGCTGATGTGCTGCTCCTTCCCTGCCCCACAGATTGCAGTGAGGAGAACCCCTGTGAGGGCCTGAGCCGCCACGCCACCTTCACCAACTTCGGCATGGCCTTCCTCACCCTCTTCAGGGTGTCCACGGGCGACAACTGGAACGGGATCATGAAGGTGTGTGCATCCTCTGGGGGCTTCCTCCTCTCTGGAGGCGCAGTTTTTAACAGATTTAGGCAACTCTTGGGCGAAAACAAAAATGTTTCCTCTTAAGACCTCAAAAATGGGACTTCCTAATAGAAAAGCCAGGTGTGTTTTCAAGATCTGTCCAAAGTCTCACCCAGCCTGAAGCTTTGTTCCTGGATGTAATATTGAAGGAAAATTATGCTGGGTTTTTGACTGGGAGGGGTAACCATGTGCTCTGGGTGCTGTGCCTTTGGGATGTGTCATAGAATCACAGGATCATGGAATGCTTTGGGAGGAAAGGGAATTTAAAGCTCATCCAGTGCCACCCCTGCCATGGGCAGGGACACCTTCCTTGCTCCATGCTCTGTCCAACCTGACCTGAAGCACTCCAGGAGATGAGAAATCCAAAACTTCTGGGCACCCCATTCCCCTCTTTGTAGGTGCTGTAATCCATGACCCCCTTATTTCCTCTTACCTGTTGCAGTTGTACCCACTTTGTGTTCTTTTGGTCTTTTGAGACATAAACTTTAAGGAATTTAGAGATTTTAGGGGAGCTAAGATTTTAGTTAGAGATAAGCTTTATTGGAGTTAATTAAAATAAATGGGTAGGCCTTGATGAAGTTAAGAGTTAGTAGTTAACTAATAATTCATTGCTTGTCAACACAATGTTTGGTTAGCTGGGTTTATAATGTAGAATATAGAAACTGATAAATAGCTTTTAAGAACATAAGACAATTGTAGGCCTTCTCTGTTCTGAAACCAATGGGAGTTCTACCAATGGGTTCATTTGTCAGATTTGCATTGAAAAGGTGGAAAGGTCAGAACGAGGAGGACTTAATTTACTTCCTCATTTTGGGACCCCTCCCCATGAAAGGGACCACCAACTCATTTCAAGGAGCAAACTGTGCATGCTTAATGGCTTTTGAAGTAATTACCATACAAAGCGAGGAATGGGATGTACCAAAGTTATGAATATGCATTTGCATTTTGGGTATCCAATACTTGTGTAGATAAAAGGACTCTGCAATCACCTCTAAATTGTGGGGTGTATTTGGGAGCTATCCCACAATAAACAAACACTTTCTAACTTTAAACTGTTAGAGAGTTTTTGGATATCGGTACCAGATCAATATCCATATTGGGAATGGGATGTACCAAAGTTATGAATATGCATTTGCATTTTGGGTATTCAATACTTGTATAGATAAAAGGACTCTGCAATCACCTATAAATTGTGGGATGTATTTGGGAGTTATCCCACAATAAACACACACTTTCTAACTTTAAACTGTTAGAGAGTCTTTGTCCCTCACAGTTGGATATCGGTACCAGATCAATATCCATACTGGGAATGGGATGTACCAAAGTTATGAATATGCAGTTGTACTTTGGGTATTCAATACTTGTGTAGATAAAAGGACTCTGCAATCACCTGTAAATTAATACTTAAATAGATAAAAGGGCTCTGGAATCACCTGTAAATTGTGAGGTGTATTTGGGAGTTATCCCCGAAGGCTGCAATAAACTTTCTAACTTTAAACTGTTAGAGAGTTTTTGTCCCTCACAGCTGGATATCAGCACTAGATCAATGCCCATATTTCCAATGACTCAGTTTGTGCCCCTGGAGCCCCAGCAGAGGCTCTCCAATGGCTGCCTGTCCCCCTGGTGCAGGACACGCTGCGGGAGTGCACGCGGGAGGACAAGCACTGCCTCAGCTACCTGCCCGTCATCTCCCCCGTCTACTTCGTCACCTTCGTCCTCATCGCCCAGTTCGTGCTGGTCAACGTGGTGGTGGCAGTGCTGATGAAGCACCTGGAGGAGAGCAACAAGGAGGCCAAGGAGGACGCTGAGATGGACGCCGAGATCGAGCTGGAGATGTCCAGAGGAACCGGCGGGAGCAGGAGCGGGGCCGGGGAGAGCCGGGCGCTGCACGGGAACATGGAGCACCCCAAGGGGAAGCAACAAGGCCTGGTGAGAGCTGGGCTGGGGAGGGGATGGATCCCACCAGCCTGACCAGCAGATCCCACACAGAGCCAGAGAGGGAGACAAGGGGCTGTCCCAGCCCCTACCCCAGGGATGTCACCCTCACCTCACATCCTGAGGCAGCTCCAGGCCTCCTGGAGGGGGAAACGTTATCCTGGCCATTATTCCAGTGGAGAGTTCAAAGTCCACCTCTCCACTCTCAGGTTGTGGATTTAAAGTTCAGAGCCATAAAAGCCACACAAAAGTCCCTGTCCTACTGTCCCAGCCAGTCCTTGTCATTTTTCAGGGCAGCAGGACTAATGAGCAATCCCAAAAACCCTGGGAGTGCTGGCACTGGGAGCCCTGGCACCGGCAGCATGGGATGGGGTAAATTCCCTTCACAGGTTCTGTTTAATCCCACTTTGGGATTTCCAGAGGATCCTCCAGCAATTTAGTGCTGCTGTAAACCTGCAGCTCCCTAAGGCTCTGCTGAGGACATGGAGAACTTGGGAATTGTCAGAGCCCCTCAGAAAGGAGCTGCAGGTCCCTGGGTTGATTTTTGGAGGTCCCTGGGTTGATTTTTGGAGGTCCCTGGGTTGATTTTTGGAGGTTTCTGGGTTGATTTTTGGAGGTCCCTGGGTTAATTTTTGGAGGTTTCTGGATTGATTTTTGGAGGTCCCTGTGTTGATTTTTTGGAGGTTCCTGGGTTGATTTTTTGGAGGTTTCTGGGTTGATTTTTGGAGGTCCCTGGGTTGATTTTTTGGACACTGCCTGCCCTCTGATCCCTGCCAGTTTTCCAGGAAAACAATCAGAAGTGCAGGGGGGAGGGAGGGTGTGAGATAATTGTCTCACCCCATGTCAGCAGCCTGTGATTAAGAGTGAACATGGAACTGCTTTGTCACCACCATCACAAATAAATCTACCGCGAAATCAGTGGGGGCTTGGAGATTAAATTACATTAAATTAGATTTTTGTGAAATCTATCAGGCTCCATTAGGGCGAGGAGAAAGATTTGGTTACACAGGGATGGGGAATTGGCTGTTTGAATGTTGCTCCTGACAAACATTCCTGCAGGGAAATGCCCAGGTTGCTTTTCTAATTGAGGGAAGAGAGGGCACCTCCCCTCACACAGGCTGGGAATGCAAACAATCCGTTCTCCTTGGGCTTTCCTCATCTTCCAACACTTCCCAAACACATCAGGAGCCAGGCAGAGCCTCCTTTTAACCCTGGAGGTGATGAGGGGGAGAAGTGTCCCCTTTATCCTTCCACCATGTCCTGCCACTACCCCACAAAAGCCCAGGCCACCAGGCTGAGGTGGTCCCACCCACAGGAGCTGCATTTTGGGGCTGTGTCTGAGCTGTCCCAAACCTGTCCCTCCATAACCACAACCTTTCCAGCCTCTGTCCTTTCCACAGAGCATCCTTTAAAATGTGCATTTGGTGTGTCTTCAAATGTTAAACCCAGAGCTGCAAGCAGAGTTTTTTGTTTGTGGAGGAAACAGGGTCAGGTTTGATTTTATTGTTGTTATTGCAAGAACTTGTTTGTGGTGCTGAGGAAACTGAGGCAGGGAGGGATCAACACCTCAGGCTTCCAGCAATCCCCAGAGCTGGGATTCAGGAGATGCTCCAGGGAGATTCCCAACAAACCAGAAGGGCTTCAGCCTCCTCTGCTCCCAGTCACCCCCCATGCCCAGGTCCCATCCCAATTTCCAGGGTATGGGATCAGGCTCTGGAGTGCAGCAGGTGTTTCCCAACAAGGAGGAGGAGCAGCAGTGATGCCTCCAAACCATCCTCACTGTCCAGGGCAGCTCTCCAACAAATTTCCCATCCATGGTTCATAATTCAAGCCCTTATTTCATTTGAAATTTACCCACGTCCCTAATCCAGTCAGCTCTCAACAGCTGAACCTTTAAAAATGGAAGTGGCTGATGTCAAGAAGGGCTTTCTGTTCATTTGTTCCAGCCACAGCCAAGCTGAGCTTTAGGAGCCAAATCCTCAGATCCTTCTGTTCAGGTGCTGAGACCTTTTGTTCTCCTTGTGGCTCAGGGCTGAGCAGGGGCCCCTGGCTGCCCCCAGCCCAGGATGAGCTGGGATGGCCAAGGACCAGCTGGCCCTGGCTGCTGAGGCTTTCATCCATCAGCTGAGAGCCCTGGGTGGCTCCTGGGCACAGCCACAGCTGGCAGAGCTGGATGCCAACAATCTGTAAATACCTGCTGGTCCCTCCTTCCCAGCCAAGTTCCACAGGGTAAAAGCATGGAGTAATTCATCTTGGGGTGTGCACCTTCAGGGAGCTGAGGAAAGACATTTCTAAGCCAGAAATACAAGTTAAAAACCAGATTTAACCAGATCCTCGGTGAGCTCCAAACCTGAGGGATCTCGGGGACAGGTTTTGCTGGCAGAGCAAAGCAAAATACATTTAATTTAAGACATGCAGCTGGGAAAATGTTTTCAGTCAGTCACTGGGATGCTGATGTGAAGGGAGAACCAGAGGGATTCACTGTGTTTGAGATAAAAGGGGAAATTGGGAGGGCAATGTGTCCAGCCAGGACAAGGGAAGAGATGAGAATCCTGACTCCATGTTTCAGAAGGGTGATTTATTATTTGATGATATATATTATATTAAAAGAAAATGATATATTAAAACTACACTAAAAGAATAGAAGAAGGATTTCATCAGAAGGCTAGCAAGGAATAGAAAGGAATGATGATAAAATCTTGTGACTGGCCAGAGAGTCCAGGCCAGCTGACTGTGATTGGTTATTAATTAAAAACAACCACATGAGACCAATCCCAGATCCACCTGTTGCATTCCACAGCAGCAGATAACCAACCATTGCTTACATTTTGTTTCTGAGGCCTCTCAGCTTCTCAGGAGAAAAAATCCTGATGAGAGGATTTTTCATAAAATACATCCATGACAAGAAATCATTCTTATCTTCTCGCAGGCTTCTCCCAGGACGATGCCTGGGAAATCTGTGTCCCCCTCTGTGGCCAGAGAGCTGCTGCTGCCACGGGGGTGGTGCCACCTCTCTCTCCTGTTGCTCTGCAGGGCAGTGCAGGCTCGCTGAGGGCCCAGGACTCCCAGAAGCTGCTGACAGTCAGGAAGATCTCCGTGTCCCGCATGCATTCCCTGCCCAACGACAGCTACATGTTCCGGCCCGTCACCCCCGCCACGGCCCCCCTGCCCCTGCACGAGGTGGAGATGGAAACCTACCCCTGCAAAGCCCAAAGAGGTACCACCCTCACAGATTCCTCTGCTCTGGGGCAAAGGGTTGGGTTCCTCACCGCGAGAAGGATGTGGAAGGGCTGGAGCTGTCCAGGGAAGGGGGTGCAGCTTGGAGGGCTCAGCCTGGAGAAGCTCAGGGGGAAACTTCTCATTCTTCAAAACTCCTTGACAGCATGGGGCAGGGTTGGGCTCTGCTCTCAGGGAACAGGGTCAGGGTGAGAGGAAACAGCCTCAGGTTGTGCCAGGGGAGGTTTGGTTTGGATTGGATATCAGGGAAAATTTCTTCACTGGAAGGTGTTCGAGCTTCAGAACGGGCTCCCAGGGCAGTGGTGGGGTCATCATCCCTGGGAGTGTTCAAAAAACCTGTGGATCTTTCTGAACCTGTGTTCAAAACACCTGGGACTTGATTTAGCACTGGCCTTGGCAGTGCAGGATTAATGCTTGGAATCCATGGTATTTTCCAATCTTTACAACTCCATGGTTACACCCACAGAGGGGTTCAGTGGGGAGCAACCAAGCCAAGCATGGCCTGAGCAGGGCTCGCTCCCCTGTGGTTCCAGCAGCACCACAGGGCTTCCCCACATCCTGCAAAGCTCCACGTCTCCATCACCTGCCCAGCAGCAAGCTCAGGTGTTTGGGGAGAAGCAAAGCTCCCAAGCTCAGGTATTTAGGGAGAAGCAAAACTCCCAAGCTCAGGTGCTTGGGGAGAAGCAAAGCTCCCAAGCACAGGCACAGGTTTTTAGCTGAGGGAAAGGGAGCTGTGCATTCCCTCTGACTCCTGCCTGCAGATCAATAACATCCCCAGGAATAAAAGCCAGAGCTGGGATGGCTTCCAGCACAATTCCTCATGTTTCAGGCAGGCTGCAGCCTCGGGGCAGTGCCTTTCAGCAGCACACGTGGAGTTCAGAGCTGCAGGAGTTTCTTTGGCAGCAGAAAGATCAGAAACCACTCTCTGGTTCTTCCTGAGCCCAGCCTTGTAATGAATGTCATGGAGAGACCCCAAAATCCAGGAATCACAGAGCCTTTGAGGGGGCATTCATCCTCTGCATCCCAGCACATTTCCCTGGAAATGCCTTTCTGTCTCTTCTGTCAAGCTGCTTTGAAGGGGAAATTGTTGGAATTTAGGGTGTTGAGAAGTTTAGGTTTATTAAGTTGATAGATTTTTATTTTTAAGAGAGTATTGTATTTAATTAGAAGTTGTAGAGAAAGTTTTTTAAATTAAATTATAGAATTGAGGTTATGAGTGTGTAGTTTGATTAGCAGTGTATAATATTATGTAGTGGAAAATTTAGAGTTTAAGGTTTTAAAATATAGTGATATATGTAAAGTAAAATAGAGGTTTTAGGGTGGAGGTTGGGGTGCTTTTGTTTAATTTTTTTAATGGGTTTGGGTAGTATTCTATAATTGGATAGAAAAGCTTGTATTGTGGGATATGAGGGATTAGTTATTAGGTTAAAAGTAAAAATACAAAGGAAATAGATCTGAAACACAACTCTGCCTCCCTAAAAGCACACGTGCTCCTGGAGGGGCTTCCTAGAACTTTTCCCAGCCTGGTTCCCTTTGATCCAGCATGGTTTGAAATGCCAGAACTGCCCAGTGGGTTTGCATAGCCTGATGTGCTCTGATTTCCTTGGGAGAAGGAACTCTGTGTTTGTTCAGACTCTCTGGGAGCCAGGTCATGTTCTCTGCTCAGTGTTTATTATTATTTCACCTGCAAATTCCTGGTGAAGGAAAGAAAACAGAGGTTGAGTTTCGCAGGCAGCCTCCTGGGGCTGCTTTTCATCCCTGGAGTGGCTGTAAAGGAGGATTTATATCCATATAAAACTGCTGGGGCATTGGCAGGGGTGGGTAGAGCCCACCAAGGATTCTCCGATGTTTCCTAAATTCCAAAATTTCTCTCCAAGAGCAAGGGATGGATATGATGGATATGATGGATGTGACTGTTTACCTGGTGGTAAAACCAGCAGCACCCCAAGCTGTGCTGCTCCTGAGCTGCCCAAACTCTGCTTCAAGTCACAGATCCATAAATTATATCCAAATAAAACTGAGCCCGTGGAGACTCCCACGAGTGTTTTCATGGGCTTCAGGATGTCTGATCTTCTTCACTGAGCACACAGTGAAAATCCTGTGGGATGAGCAGATCTCAGGATATTTTGGTTTTAGATGCAGTTTGCTGATTTCCTAGAAAAACAAGAGAAAAAATATCCAGCTCCAGAGATCTTCAGTGCTCCTGAGCATCCAGTTTGGAGGGGGTTTGGGTTTCCTATATGAGAGCTCGATGGAAAGTGTCCAACAGGAGGAAATTCCAGCTGAGGACAGGGAGTAGAGCATTGAGTCTGGATTTTATGACCATGTTTGTGACAGACTTTATGCCAGAGTTTTTCTGCATCATAAAAAGCACTTTATAAAGCCTGGAATAGCACATGAACAGCACAGGCTCAGCCTGAAAGTCTGGGTCTAAGAGAACCCAAAAAAAAAACCTGGGGAGAAGCAGGGTAGGGGTGGGAATTCCTTCTGTGGTGTTCTGGAGAAAAGCTCCAAAAGAAAAATTATTAAACACTCACTTTTCTTTGTCCCCACCAAGAAATCTGTCTGTGAAATGCAACTGTGATGTGTCTGGATGGCTTTTGTCAGGGGTTCAAGTTCCCTGACCCCTGGGTGAGATCTCTTGGAGTGATGGATAAGGGTGTTTGTAACACGGAGCTGGGCAGCACTGCAGGAACAGACGCTGGCTTTCAAACTAATGAGGACAATAAATCCTGCAGCCAAAAACCAGAGAAGATCTTTCAAACAACTCCCAAGTGCAGAAAAGCAGCACCACGGATGGGCTGGGGAGGAGGGATGGCCTTCAGACCCAGCCTGGGAGGCTTTGGGAAGAGAAAGATTCCAGCCTGTCCACGGCTCAGGGCTGTCAGAGCATTTGGAGCAGCTCCTGGTGGGACCACACTGAGCTGAGCTGAGCCTTGGGGACAGCCCCTGGTGCTGGCTGGGCCGGGCTGGGCTGGATGGGAGAACTGCCATGGGCTTGCAGAAGTTGTAGAATATCTTGAGTTAGAAGGGACCCACAAGGATCAGAGCCCTGCACAGAGACCCCAACATCTGTGAGCTCCCTGCCACCCCCGCTGAGCTTCAAAGCAGCAGACAGGACGAGGGACAAGGTTTTTAATCCAAGGTTTACACCGAGGTTTGGCATTTCACCCAGGCCCAACAGGTTTCTCCTTCTCCCTCCTGTGTTCCCTCCCCTCTGGAAGCTTCTGCCCCAAACCTCGAGAGCCCCCACGCCCAGCAGTGACTGCTCCCTCTGTCCTGCCCTAGGATCCATCAGCTCCACCCGCTCCCAGCCCGTGGGGGGCAGCTCCTCGCTGAGGGTGCCCGCGGAGGCCGCGCGCTGCCCCGGCCAGGACGGGCGGCACCGCTGGAAGGGGCTGGTCCCCCATGGCAGCCCCCGCTCTCCTGCTCTCAGCAAGCTGCTCTGCAGACAGGTGAGGGGCCACCTGCACCCAGAGGTAACTCCTGTCTTGTCACCTGGTTCTTTCTCTTCTTTCCTAGTCCTCTCTTGTGTTTCTTTGCTTGGAGCTAAAGTGGAATTCCTGTTTCAGAACGTGAAAACGTGCCATAAATTTTGATATGTTCCCAGGAAATGTGGGAAGGTCCTTTTATTCCCTGCTTCCATCTTCATGGCTGTGCTGTTCTGGGAAATAAGAGCTAAAGTGTGGGGAGAAGGTGCCCAATCTCCATTTGAGAGAGGCCTCCACCATGATGGGTTGTGCTGGCTCAGGATTTGGGGCTGGAACAGCCCAGCAGATGCTAGCCCTGAACATGAAGGCTCCTCAGGTTTATCCTGTTGTACAGGAGGGTCTGACAGCACTGGCACGATGGGGCAGAGGTGAGGTGGGCTGTGTTAGACCCACCAGCCCTTTGCCTCCTGCCATGGGCTCCCCATCCCTGTGAGTGTCCCAGGCCAGCTCAGATGGGGCTTGGAGCAGCCTGGACTGGTGGAAGGTGCCCATGGCAGGGTGTGGAAGGAGATGGGCTTTAAGACCCCTTCCAACACAACGTGGCTCTATAATTCTGTGTCCATCACTGGAGGTGCTGCTGCCCAGCACATCCCCAGGCTCTCACCCCACTTCTTTCCTCTCCCCTTCCAGGAGGCCGTTCGGACAGACTCGGTAGACGGACAGACTCCAGAGCAGAAAGACAGCCAGCAAGCGGAGCCTGGAGAGCCCCAACCATCAGCAAAGCAGCCCCAGAGCACCCTCACCCCCAGCCCTCTCCATTCCCCCCTCCCAGCCACCCCTCCACGCTCCCCCCCATCCTCCCCACACCGGCCCCTGGGCCCCCTGGCACGGAAGCACACGTGTGGCCAGCACGGCGTTCCCAGCCGGCCACCCAGCCCCAGCAGCCCCTCTGGCCCTGAGGGCTGCCAGGGCGAGCCCTCAGACCTGGCTGACGAGGAGGTTCGGCACATCAACAGCTCGGCCAAAGACTGGGCAGAGGAGCACTCGGACCCCGGCAGCCGCTCCACCTCGCCCTTCACCTCCCCGGCCCCGTCCCCCGTGCCCCTCAAGAACTGCAGCACAAGCAGCCTCTCCCGCAGGGAGAAGGACTTGAAGAAGTTCTACAGCACCGACACCAAGGGCTTCCTCAGCAAGCCCAGCTGGGCCGACGAGCAGCGGCGGCATTCCATTGAGATCTGTCCATCCGGCGGCGCCCCGGAGCCCGCCGAGGACAAGCAGCGGCCCCCTGGCCACGTCCAGCCGGAGGCCGACTACATCCACGGAGCTCGGAGGAAGAAGAAGATGAGCCCGCCCTGCATTTCTATAGATCCTCCCATGGAGGACGAGGGAGCGGCGGCCCCGCGCACCAAACCCTCCGAGAACACCCTGCTGCGGAGGAGAACCCCGTCCTGCGAGTTCCCGGCCTACCGAGAATCCCTGGAGCTCCCGGAGAGCCGAGGGGAGCACCTCAGCATCCCCAACTTCTCCTTCGAGCAGCTGGACAGCGGCTCCTTGGGCAGCCTCTCGGAGCTGCTGGACAGCGGGCAGTCCACGCCGGCCTCCCTGGACTCGCGGCCGGACGCTGAGCCGAGAAAACAGGATCACATAAAAACTCAGCGGGGCAACGGCAAAGAGGGGGGCAAAGAGCTGCTGGGCACTGCCAGGAGCCCCCCGCGCAAGCAGGACTTGGGCCCCGTGACTGTTGCCACAGAAGAAGGCACGGATGACCCAGTATAGCTGCTGGGATGGGGGACAGGGGGGGTCTCAAGGGCTTGTCACCAATGTGGGGGTTCCAAACGAGGGGACCCAGGGCTCAGGGGTGGCCATCACCGGGGCCGTCCCCTCGCTGCGGCCACTCGTTGGGAGGAGCTGTGGAAGTTTGCAAAAAAACCACACAAACACACACACACACACACACGCGAGAAAAAATGAAAAAGAAACCAAACGAGCGGCTGGACGAAACTGGGGATGGGGTTTTGGGGGATTTGGCAAGAGGTTTTGGGGTTTCTTTTCTAAGGGGAAGGTGGAGTTGATGCAGGGGTGGCTTCGTTCCTCCCACGCCACTCCGTGGCCTCGATCACATTGATTCGGGTCTGAGGTGGTGGTGGTTGGGATCTGGGGGGATTCTCTTGGGGTTTTGTTGTTTTGTTTGGTTTGTTTTTTGTTTTTTTAATTTTATTTTATTTTATTTTTATTTTAAAGATGCTCAACTTTTCCTGAGGCACCTTTTTGAGCTGTCACATTACGCTGGAGTGCCTGGGAGCTGGACGTTGTCTGTATATCAGCAGTTCTATAAATAAAAATTCTGTATTTGTGAGCTACAAAATGAGGAAACAAACATACAAACAAAAAAAAAAACCTGGAAAAAAAAATAGACCCACAAAAACTCTCTCTTCATAATGCACATATTTTTATAGAGAAACAGAGATGCTGTTTTTTGCATTACATGGGTGGTGTTTCCTTGGGTTTTCTGTGGAATTAATTATTCCAGCCATTCATTTTCCAAATGTTTCTCCTCTTTCCTCGCTTCCCTGCCCTCCACCATCACCCCACCAGCTTCTTCTCACAGCCGATGCTTCTGACATCTCGCTCATTTTCTTTTGTACTTTAGAGGTTGTCCTAATTACAGACAAAAAAACCAAATCACTACTGAATTGTAGCCAGTGCAATAATAAGTTATTCATTCTTCTTGTCTGTCCAACTGTCCTGTTGCTTTTTTCCCCCCCCCTTTTTTTTAACTGAAATTCAGGTTAAACGTCGCAATAATCTGAACTAACGTGCACAAAGACGGTTTCTTGTGTTACAAAGAGAAAAAACTAATGAAAAAAAGGAAAAATAACTACATTTACAGAGAGATTAAAAAAAACTGAACAAATAAATAGTAAATTATTTAAGAAATGTATTTTGTTTACTGCAGTTCTAAGTAAATTATTGATACAGTGTGTAAAGGTGTAAAGAGCTGTCGTAGGTGATGTTCTTTGTGAGCATTTAAGGTGACGATTTGTCCTCCTCGTGACAGAACAACTCCAACCCCTTGGGGCAGTTTGCACTGCCTGTCCCTCCCTCCCCGTCCCTGGACACGTTCCCTTCCCAAGGCCCTTCCAGAAGCCTCTAGAGGAATCCAGGTCACCTTTTAACACCACTTTGGGGGGGTTTTTTTGCAGCTTTTTATTTTTATTTTTTTTTCCCCTCCTTCCCCACCCCTCCTGCAGGCCCTGTGTCCATGGCCCAGCTTGGCCACGGGAAATAGGAGCAGGAAGGAGCCCGTGGACACCCAGGGGGGAACAAACCCATCCAGTCGTTTCCGTTTGGTTCCTTCCGTGCCGCCTCATATTTATGCCTTCACATTTATCTTCTGTTATCGATGCATCCATTACTCCAAAGGAAATGTATCTTGTTTCACATCTATTAAACTGTATAAACTGGAAGCGTGGCCTCCCTTTGTGCCCAGCTGTCCCTCCCGCTCCCAGAGCTTGGCATTCCCTGAAAACTCCTTCCTCAGCCTCTCTGAGCTGCAGCCCCCCCAGGTGGGAACCATCCCTGCTGGAGCTGGAGGCTTCTCCCACCTCCCCCTGAGCTCAGAGAATCCCTCACCTCTCCTCCATATGTCGATCCGGCTGCTTCCGAGGAGCACCTGCGCCACTGTAATTAAGAGTCATTTAGAATTATTGTAAATAATGATTCTGTCTCGGTGGGATAGCGAGGAATTCCAGAAAAGAGCCACAAAAATCCATGATTAACAGTGCTTTGGGGAAGATGGCAAAGTGCTTTTGCTGCAGTTTAAGCAGGGGAGGTGAATCCCTCTGCTCCAGGCTGAGTCCTGCCTGGAGGGGTGGGGGATGCCCAGGGGTGTCCCTCAGCATCAGGGGACACTCAGGGTGTCACTTACTGCTGGGATTATTTAGCTTTGCTGGAAAAGGCCTGAATTCCCTTCAGGGGGAAAATCCTCTTGCCACAGGGTTGGTGGCTGACGGTGGTGATGGAGAGGGGTGGAACAACTTGGAAGGGCTTGAGGCCATGGCAGTGTCAAGAATAAGTTGGGATATTTGTTCCTGGTTCTGGCTCTCTCAGCCTGCAACCCTTCCCAAAGCCCTTCCCAAAGCCCTCAAAGATCATCAGGACCCAAACCAACCCCATGAGCCTGCAGGAACATCCTGCCAGCGTGGGGAGAATCAAGCTCAGACTGAATTTCCCAAGAGCAGAGAGTGATCATGGATTGCTCCCTGATGTCTCTTTTGGAGACACTCACCTGGACTGGCAGGTGCAAACCCCCCCCCCAGCTGCATCCCCAAACCTGGCCAAGACCAGAGAAACTATTTAACATCAGCAGTGTTAATTTTGTTGATTAAATCTCTGCAGCATTAAGCAATTTCCCCCTGGACTGTCTGCAAGCCTCGCTTAAGATCAGAAGTGAAAAGCACGGGCTAAATGCAAGTCATGATTATTTAATTGGATCGATTTCTATTTTGCATTTTTAATGGCCATTCAGTCCTGTCCATTAATCAGCCAGACTCTGCCCCAGCACTCTCCATTCCAGCAAACCCACAGCCCGCAGGGATGGGGGCTGTGTCCATCTGGGCTGGCCCAGAGCCACCTCAGCACCCTTGGAGGAGCAGGAATCAAGCAGGGATTAAAAACCACCATGCTGAGGAAGGAAACCATCACAGGGGCTCTGCTTCAAGGGTAAATCTCAGATGGCATCGATCTGAAATTCTCTTTGTCATGCTGGGGAGGGAAAAAAGCTTTAAAAAATACCAAGCACCAAATCTGACGCCATCCTGGGTGCAATTAGCCCCAACCTTAATCTGTCAGAGCTGTGAGATCATACAGGTTGCATGAATGCTAATAAGCATTTGATATTTGTACAAGCTTTCTGGGGATGAATAATTCAATTGACTTCATCCATTAAATTTCCCCTATTAAGTTTTCAAACCATGGCTGGGTTTTAATGGCTGGGGCCACCTCATCCTCCAGACGAGGGGGCTTAATTAGGAATTTTAGCACACCCTGACTGAAATCTCTGTGGCTCTTTGGGTTTTGAGCAGCTCGTGTCTCTCTGCTGGAGCCCTGCTGAGCCCCTGGAATAACTCCAGCTCACACCAGGTGAGTGCTCCATCCTCTCCCAGCATTATGGTGCTCTCAGAGGCTGCTTTAGCCCTTTCTTTCCACGGGGTCAGCCCCTCTCCAGAGGTTGGGAAGGTGCTGAGGGGCTGCTTGGGATGGGGGATGTGAAGGGAAGGTGCTATGGGGCTGCTTGGGATGGGGGATGTGCAGTGGCACCGATGCACCCTCTGGATTTTGGCACCACTCAATGATTCTGTGGGTCCCTTCCAACTCAGTATTCTACAATTCCACGATTCCCTGGCATTCACTGATGCAGAGATGTCACCAGGAGTGTCCCACACCCAGCTTGGGCTGCTCCTCATGCCAGGAGCCTTCACCTGTGTCCCTCACTTGTAGGTCAGCGTTGGGTTGTTTTTTTCCAGCTGTGGATGTTGGGCTATCCAGTGAAAAATAAATCTGTTCACAACGAAAGGGGGAAAATGCCAACAACCCTCATTAAGTCACACCACAGGGAAGATCCAGATTAATGATTTGAATATTTGATTGAAGTCCCCTGGAGCAGCTTCTTCTGATTCTGCTTTGCCCCACGTGGAGGCACAAGCTGCCGAGGGCCTGTGGCCACGTCTGCAGGGTCTGCTGGATGCATGGAAAACAGAGTTCCCACCTGAGTTATTCCCAAAAAATGCAGCCACCACTGGACACAAGCAGGAGGGCTCCATGGCTGGCAGGAGAAGGAGCTTGTTTACCCTCCCATCTCCTCCTGCTTTTATTCCTTATGTCCCTATCAAATCCAGCTGTCCCTCTGGGCACCATCTCCCCGGGTCTGCCTCACCTCTCCCCTCCCTGCCTCTGTGTCAATTTATTCTGACTGGCTCATTAATTCATTTTGCTCGTTAACCAAAAGAAACCTCACCAATGATAACGAGTTCCAACACAAATTAATTCTTCAGGGAAGACCGGGCACTTCACAGCTCCTTGGCAGCGACAGCGTCCGTGCCCAGCAGGGCCCCTGGCATGGGGCTGGCGGCCACATGGACACAGGGATCATCCCTGCAAGTGTCCAAGGACAGCAAGCTGGGATAGTGGAAGGTGTCCCTGCCCGTGGCAGGGGGTGGAATTGGATGAGCTTTAAGGTCCTTTCCAAGATCAATCACTCTGGGATTCAGCCACGGAACACAAAACCCACCCAGCCTCACCCAGGTGCCTTCCCACCACCAGGTAAGTGTGAATTACAGCAGAATTACAGCAGGAATATCCCCCTGTGTGTGCTGCTGTGAGATCCCACTCACCCCCTGTTTGATTTGAGCAGCAGGAGCAAAAGGCAGGGAAGACAAAAGGCAGGGGAGCTCCCTGCAGCCTCCTGGCAGGCAGGGATGAGTCAACGCTGTGCAAACAACTCTAAAAATACAAAAGCTTTATGGCAGATTAATGACACCATCAAATGTATTTCACTGGCCATTTACCAGGTGTTGATCATAAATATTTGGGATTCAAAATAAGCGTTTGTGCTGTGCCACCGTGGTGTTGTTTGTGTCTCTCCCACCCTCACTGGATCAGCCCTGGGGCTGCTGTGATGGGGCTTGAGCAGGTAATGGAGACAAAGGAGCTGCTCCTGCTCCCTCCCTGCTGCTCAGGGTGTCTCTCCACTCTGTTCTCCAGGGAGCTGCTGCTCCTGCTGCAGTTGCAGTGGATGAGCCCAGAGCTGGGGCGATGGGCAGGAGACACAACCCACAGGTATCCCCTGCTGGCACTGGAGCCCCTGCCTGCCCTCCCCAGGGCTCATCCAGAGGTGATTCCAGGGGAAACCCAGGGAAAGGGCTCAGCACAACTCTCCAGCCTCCCTGGGAGCTCCTGGACCCAGAGCCAGGCGGCCTGGGCAGGTCACAGTGCCTGGGCTGGATTCAGGAGCTCCCAGTGCCAGAGCTCCCAGCAGTTTGGATTTTTTTTGTTTCATTTTTCCAGCCCTTGGCTCTTGCTGGGAATGAAGCAAACATAATTCCCTCAGCTGTTCCACTTCGTGCCTCCAGCACAGAGGTCAGTGCTGCAGGGACTCTGGGAATGGCTCTCCAGGAGCTGGGATCCAACCTGGAAAAGGTGACAAGTCAGTGATTAGCAGGACCTTGTCCTTCCTCCCTGGGAGGATGACTGTGGCTCCAAACACCCTAGGGAGGATTCCTGTGAAAATCACAGTTCTGGAGAAGAGGAGAATGTTTTAAACAGCCAGGAGAAACAGCAGCATTGCTAAATAACACCCATGGGGTCACCACCACACACAAACCTTCATCATGCTTGGAAATCAAACTCTCTGATGGAGCATTAATTAAGTTTTCCAGCAGGATAAAACTACTTCCTTGCTTGGGATTTCACTCTGCTCACAAAGATTAAAAATACAGCTAATTGAAACAAGGCTGGCATGCAAAGAAGGGAGGAATAAAAAGTCTTGCTATGGCTGGGAGGGGACAGAGTCCTTCCAGATGCAGGTACAGATGACTCACGGCTGCTGAATAACCCCCCTGCCGTCTCTCTGCCATGGGGAAGGTCTCCTATTGCTGGGAGAACTCCTCCAGCAGCTGTATATCACCTGCCAGGCAACAAAAATGTCCTGAAATTGGCTCCAAGGTAGCTGGTAGCCAAGTGCAGTGTTAATTAAACTGCCTCACTAGCTGCTCCAGACAGCTGCTCCAGAACAGCTCTACTTCCCCCCCATCCTTGATAATTTTCAGTTCAAATGAATTCTTTTCCCTGAAGCATTTCTGAAGGGCTGTGGAGAAAGGATAACATTTCAGGCATTCCCTCCCATCCCTCCTGCTTCCCTGTCCCATTCTTCTCTTGGCCAAATTTGTTTGGCCTGAAAAACTAAGTTGAAATAGGTACTGACAGAGAACACGTCTACTGAAATGTGGAAGGGCTCCCTCCACTCCTCCCACACTTCCCCAGAGAGTCTGGCAGCAATGAATACCCCAAAATTCCACAGGGAGAGGGGAAGGCAGCCTAGGATGTGGAAAGGAGGAGAAGGATGAACCACAGCCAGGCTGGGCAGCCTCCATGGCCCTGACCTGGTGTGTGGGCAGCAAATTCCCTGGCACAGCCACGGTCCCGATGGGCCAGCACCGTGTCACCAGTCCAGAACTGTCACAGCACCAGGCCAGAATTGTCCCAGCACCAGGCCAGCAGGAGAAGGAGCTTGTTTACCCTCCCCTCTTTGCCCTGCTTTTATTCCTTATGTCCCTATCAAATCCAGCTGTCCCTCTGGGCACCATCTCCCCGGGTCTGCCTCACCTCTCCCCTCCCTGCCTCTGTGTCAATTCATTCTGACTGGCTCATTAATTCATTTTGCTCATTAACCAAAAGAAATCTCACCAATGATAACGAGTTCCAATACAAATTAATTCTTCAGGGCCAGCACCATGTCACTGGGCCAGAACTGTCACTGGGCCACCATCAGAACAAGTCACCCTCAGCAGATCCCAGCGGGTGCAGCTCTTAAAAAGCCCCAGCACATCCATCCTTATTTACACACTCAACTCCCCCTTTCCTTTTTTAATTAGAGCGGGATAATTAACCCAGCACCGTGCTGTTCCCTCCTTTTCCCGCCCCCATGCACACCCAGCGGTGTCAGGGCATTTCTCCCGCTCGCCATGATCAACACCCGCCCTGCTGAGGGCACCGCGGGCCCCTCTCCTCACCGCTGGGGCTGAGCCTCCAGAGAGCACAAAATCCACCATTTCCCACATTCTCCCTGCCAACATCAACTGCTCTGGCCCTTGCCCGGCAGCATCATCTAGTGGCCATGGCCTCCACACATGGAATTGTAGGATCGGGAATATCCCGAGCTGGATCATCCCAGCCCGTCCTGGGATCCCGTCCGGCTTCAAACACGCCAAACCCGCGCCCTGTGCATCCCTCAAAGCGCTGTCCCTGAAGTCCGGCAGCTTTGGGGTCGTGCCCATCCCCTGGACAGGCCGAATCCTCGGTTGGGGTTGTGCTTCAGGCTGATATTAAATTATAATAATGATAAATAAAGTTCTGGACACGTGGCGGTACGAGAATAACGGGGCAGCGCCGGGCGGGCTCAGCGTCTGAGGGAAGCGGGTAGGATCTGCCCGGGTACACCCGTGTCGGGGGTGCCAGGGGTTCCGGAGGTGGGGTGGCCGCGTTTTGGGGCGATTTGGGGACGATTTTTGGGTGATTTTGGGGCGACTTTGCGGATCGGGAGCCCCGCGAAGAGAAGCGAAGCCCGGTGCCGAGGAAGTTTGGCCGCTGCGCCGCCCCGTCCGTCGCCACGGCAACCGGCGCGCCCGCCATGGCGGCGCCCAGCGTGTTCCTGCTGGCCGTGAGCGGCGAGATCGAGAGCGGGGAGGTGCGGGAGAGCCGGGGACACTGCGGGAAACACACCGGGACAGCGCCGAAGGATGGGGGGATCGCCCTGGCCCGGTCTCGGTGCTGCGGCCGCCCGCGCGGGATGAGAATCTGAGCCCCCCATCCTGGCCGGCCTCAGCCCCAAACCCAAACCATCCTCATCCCGCCCAACCCTGCACACCCTCAGCACCCCCAAACCCAACCCATCCTCATCCCGCCCAACCCTGCACACCCTCAGCACCCCCAAACCCAACCCCATCCTCATCCCGCCCAACCCTGCACACCCTCAGCACCCCCAAACCCAACCCATCCTCATCCTGCCCAACCCTGCACACCTTCAGCGCCCCCATAACCCTGCCTGGTTTCATCCCCCTTAACCCATCCCTGTCTTAACCCCTCCCAAACTCATCCCAGCCTCAATCCCCAAACCCATCCCGTCTGTCCCAGTCTCGCTGGCACAGGCTGCCCTCAGCATCCTGACTCGGACAGATCCTCACCCCCAGAAATTCCCAGGGAATTCCCAGTAATCCCTCCCCCTCTCTCTCTCTCTCCCGCAGTTCCCGGGATTCGATGACCTCTACTGCAAGTTCTCCTTTGTCTACGGCCAGGACTGGGTCCCCACGGCGGTACCGCCCCTGTCCCCACCCCGTGTCCCCCTGTCCCCACCCCCGGGCTCAGCCGGGCCCCAGGCTCACCCCCTGCTCCCTGCAGGGCCTGGAGGAGGGAATCTCGCAGATCGCCTCCAAGAGCAGCGTCTCGCCCACCACGCTGGTCTGGAACTTCCCCATCGACATCACCTTCAAGAGCACCAACCCCTTTGGCTGTGAGTGCTGGGGGGGGTCTGGCCCTGGTGCCAAAGCTCCCCACTCACCCCCATTTCCTTGCAGGGCCGCAGATTGTGCTCAGTGTCTACGGGCCTGACTTCTTTGGCCACGATGTGGTCAGGGGTTATGGAGCTGTGCACGTGCCCTTCGTGCCAGGCAGGTGAGTGCCAGCCCGACCTGCAGGGCTCAGACACATCCTGGTCTGGTTATTCTGCTGTTCCTGAAACAAAAAAAAACTCCCAAAAATCTTCTCATCGTGCCCTGTCAGTTCACAGAGATTTTCTAGCAGAATTCTTTCATCATTAAATAAGTTTTGGTAATCCTGTGAAGCTCAAACTGGCCTGTAAAAAGGCCAGATATGAAGGTCAGCTCCTCACACAATAAATTCTCATTTATTGGAGGATGGAATGGAGGAAAATCTATAGTTCCTGTGCAAACAAACCCTTTCTGTGTGAAGGGAAAGTTCCTGGTTTGTCAGGAATTCTGTGCCTTCATAAATATAAAAATGCTGCTTTTTATTCATTCCTGAGGTTCTGGGCTCTCCTCTTGGTTTCAGGCACAAAAGAACCATTGCCATGTTTGTCCCAGAGTCCACCTCGAGGCTGCAGCAGCTCACAAGGTAATAATTAATGACTTTCATTCATTAATGAATTAATTTCTCTCCTGTTCTCAGCCACAAAGGCATTTGCAGCTGCTCAGTGGTGCAGAGGTGTCACTGCTCTGTGCCATAAACAGCTTTGTGTTCTGTGGGTAAAAATCACATTTTCAGGTGTCTGGGTCTTCTGAAAAGCTTTCATAAACTTATTAACAACAATATTATTTATATTAATATATTACAGTAATATCAACATATTAATATAATATATATTAGTATATAGTACTATAACATATTAATATATAATATAACAGACATATTAATTACCTGCTACCTGCACTAAATTACTGCCTGAATCTTCTTGGTGCTGTTCTGGAAGGACAGCCACAGGAAGAGCAAACCCATGAAAAAACAATTCCCAATCCAATTTTTTTTTAAGAAACTCAAGAAGAATTTTTCAACAATATCTTTGCCACAGAAAGATTCTTCTAGCCCAGAAAAAAACCTGGATTTAACAAAATCTGTATGAAACCAGTTGCATTTTTTTTCCTTTAGGCAAAACCTACCTTTGATTGAATTAGATCAATAAAGAGAATCAGATTTCAAAACCCTCTAGGCAGTCTCAGTGACATCCATCTCATAGCCTGGATCAATCTCAGCCACCCAATTCATTATTTTGTATTTTGCATTCATAATTTTGTATTTTGTATTCAATTTGTATTTTAAATTAATTACTTTGTATTCAATAATTCGTGTTTTGAATTCAATAATTTTGTCTTTTGTATTCAATGATTAGTATTTTATATTCAATTATTAGTATTTTGAATTCAATAATTTGTATTTTGTATTCATAATTTTGGTTTTTTGTATTCATAATTTTGTATTCATTAATTTGTGTTTTGAATTCATAATTTTGTATTTTGAATTCAATTATTTGTTTTCTGTATTCATTATTTTGTTTTTGTATTCATTAATTTGAATTTTGAATCCTGTATTCATTATTTTGTATTCATTAATTTGAATTTTGTATTCATTAATTTGCATTCAATATTTTGTGTTTGGTATTCATTAATTTGAATTTTGTATTCAATATTTTGTGGTTTGTATCCATTAATTTGTATTTTGTATTCAATATTTTGTGTTTTGTTTTCATTAATTTATATTTTTCTCCAAGCTGGTTCACAGGGAGGCGCCCGGAATTCACCGACCCCAAAGTGGTGGCGCAGGGAGAGGGACGGGAAGGTGAGTCCTGGCAGCTCCTGCCTGCTGACAGAGCTCCCCTTGAATCCCTTTAATTAATCGTTAATTAATCTTTAATTAATGCCATCCCCTCCCCTCTGTGCAGTGACCAGGGTGCGATCCCAGGGCTTTGTCACCATTTCCTTCAACGTGATCACCAAAGACCTGCACAAGCTGGGCTACGACGTGGGCCAGGGCCAGACCACCGGGCCCCAGGGGCTGCAGGGCTTCTGAGGGCCCCAAACCCCAGGGGCTGCAGGGCTCCTGAGACCCCCAAACCCCAGGGGCTGCAGGGTCTCTGAGCCCCTCAGGGGCTGCAGGGTCTCTGAGCCCCCCAAACTCCAGGGGCTGCAGGGCTTCTGAGGGCCCCAAACCCCAGGGGCTGCAGGGCTTCTGAGCCCCCCAAACCCCAGGGGCTGCAGGGTCTCTGATCCCCCCAAACCCCAGGAGCTGCAGGGTCTCTGAGATCCCCAGGAGCTGCAGGGCTTCTGTGCCCCCCAAATCCCCAAACCCCAGGGGCTGCAGGGCTTCTGAGGGCCCCAAACCCCAGGAGCTGCAGGGTCTCTGAGATCCCCAAACCCCAGGGGCTGCAGGGCTTCTGAGGGCCCCAAACCCCAGGGGCTGCAGGGCTTCTGAGGGCCCCAAACCCCAGGGGCTGCAGGGTCTCTGAGGGCCCCAAACCCCAGGAGCTGCAGGGTCTCTGAGCCCCCCAAACCCCAGGAGCTGCAGCGTCTCTGAGCCCCCCAAACCCCAGGGGCTGCAGGGTCTCTGAGCCCCCCAAACCCCAGGGGCTGCAGGGCTCCTGAGATCCCCAAACCCCAGGGGCTGCAGGGTCTCTGAGACCCCCAAATCCCCTGGGCCCCTGCACAGCTTCTGAGCCCCCAAATCCCCTGGGCCCCTGCACAGCTCCTGAGCCCCCCAAAGCCCTTCTGAGGGAAAGGAGGAGCTGCTCCAACTCAGTCACTCCAAAAAGCACCAGCCCAGGAGGATCTGGGATAACAGCCAAGCCTGATCCTCTCAGCCAGGCTGAAGTGTTTGTGGAAATCGACATTATTGGTAACATTCAGTGTTTTATTGATGATTATTGTATTTTAGTCAGTGTTTTTAGGGGTCAAGCTGTCTCAGAGTAAGGCCTGTAACAAAATATTTTTATAGCAGCCTTTTGTACACCTTCTTATAGAATTAATGACATGGAAAGTTTAGAGCTGTAGCAGTTTCCCTGCAGTTAAAACTTTGCAAACCCAGTTTCTCTTCAGTGATATTTTTTTTTTTTTTTTGGCAAATGAGGAATTGAAATTATTGCACCTTCCAAAAATGGTCCTGTGAAATGCAACCCATTCTAAGCTTTTTTAGGCTGAATAAATAAACTCTGTTGTATCAATGGATTCATTTGTTTTTCTGCTGATAAAGGGGTTTCTTTGTTTTTGCCAGCATGTTTTTAAGCCCTAAATCATCTGAGCTCTGCTAAACTTAAAGGTAGAAGAGAAAAAAAAAGTGTTTCAATGCAGTGACTAATTGCTGAGTCATTTTCCTATTTAGTTTTGGGCATGTAACCTCTTGTGTTTGACTGCAAATCCCAGGAGAATGACACCATCTCCCTAAAAGGGAATTCCAAGTGTAGAAATCCTAGGAAAAACACCCAGGGATGAGCCACAAATCCTCCAGGACACAGCTCAACAAAACACCTGGGCAGAGATTGTTCTGATCCACAGTGGGATGGAATAAATTTAATTTCTGAGATCATCAAGTAGCCACTAGGACATGGCTGGGGGCAGCAGCACCTTTTATATAACACAGAAATACTTTCCAAATGTTTTTAGGGATAATTTTTCATCTCCTGCCATGTTTTTGTTGACTCCACACTTGCAGTGGAGTTGTTTTGGTCATTTGTAATCTCTGAACTGAGTCATGTTGGAATCCAACTTCAGAAGCATTTCCTGTTGGCTCAGAGGAGACTCGAGGAATTTTGTTTCCTTTTCAGCAGTTTGGGAAGCAGGATAAATATCAGAGTTTGAAAGGCTTGGGAGGCAAACACTGAACCTCCTGCTGCTGCCCAAGGGCCAGTTTTCCCTGGAGCACAGTTCCTGCCCACATTCCAACTGCAGCAAAGCTGCACAGGAGCCTGGCACAGCCCAAACCTGGGCTTTATTCACAGCCAGCTCCTCGCCCTGCTGCTCCAAAGCCCTGAATTCCTCCTGTTCCAAAGGAACTCTTGGCTGTTTCACCCCAGTGGCACCAACCAGACCTGAGCCAGCTTCCTCCTGACAGCTGAGGGGAAGTTAAAAACAATGAGGAGCAAAAATCCTGAACTCCCTAAGACAGGATTCAAGATCTTTGAGGCGTTTAAGCAGCTCTCTAAGCAGATCCCACACTGCTACCTGCACTCTTAGGGCTTTTTGCCTATTTTCTCTGGGTTTAGCTGGATTTTGGGGTGGTTTTGGGCTCCTCAATGGCTTGAACACATCTAAGAGCTTCACTTACCTTCCCCTAGGGCTGGGCAAGTTTCCTGTGAGTGTTTCCCTCAGGGCATCACCCAGGGGCTGATGTTTGGAGTTTCCCAAGCCCAATGCCGTTGATATCCCTCAGAAACTTCTCCCAGAAATGGCCCTGCTGCTGCTTTCATCATTTCCTGGTTGAAATCTTTGCCCCTCAGGTGTGGCAGTGTTTGCACCTGGGGACAACCTGTGAATAAAGATGGACACGACACCGTGAGCAGGGAGCGGTGCCAAGGAAGGGATTTAGGATCCCTAATGGTTCATGGAAGTTAAACCCTGGAAGCAGCAGTGCTTTAAGAGCAGCCAAATCCCAGTAAAAACCAGCAGCAGAGGCTCACCCAGCTGGAACAGCCTGCTCCTTTCCTGGTTAATCATTCTCCCTTCTCTTCAAACCTGCACTGAAATTCCCAACCCCAACAGCAGCGCAAGGCTCTCAGCTGGAGCTCTGCTTCCCTCCCCTGAAATCCCTGCCAGACAGTGAAATTGGTCATTATCCTCTGAATTCCAGATGGGCAGGGAAAAAAGGAAAAAAGATAAAAATCTTCTTGGAGAACGAGTCCTGGCACAGGAGGGGCTCCAAGGCCATCACAAACCAGGGAGCCCGGGAGAAGTTTGGGGTCTCTGCAGCTCTCCTGGCCTGGAGAGGCTTTGGATTCGCTCCATGGGAGTTTTCCTGCTGTTCCCAGGGAGGGAGACAGCCAAGGACGAGGGCTGAACAGCAGCTTGGGGATCGAACCCTCCAGGAAAAGGAGAATCATTCGGGCAATCCTTAGGAATTGGTATTTACCGCCTTTCCTACCGAACAGCAGCAGCAGCTCCTGCCCTCTCGTGGCTGCTCCCAACCTTCAGGAAAGCGCTGAAAGTGGTTAATAACGATTAACTCCGAGGCTGAATGAAGAATTCCGAGTTTTTCCCGTTCCTCCATGGAAGTGGCTCCGTGCTGGCTGCCCTGGCACTGCCCCTTGTCCCCAGAGCAGGGAGCAAACACCTCCCGGGGCCGCTCCACGGGGAGGGGGCTGAGCCAGGGATCTGAGCATCCACAAGAGGCTGCCAGGCTGCTTTACACCAGCAGCTCTGTGGCAGCTGGGAATGATCTCCATCTGAAAATGAGATGGATTCAAGCTGACAGCAGCTTCTCCCCAGCAGCAGTGTCAGGCTGGGAGCAGGAGATCTGTGAAATGCTCCAAAGGAAAACAAAAAAAAAAGAATAGGAAAAAATCAAACACTCAAGCACAGAGCAGCCTGATTGGAGAGAATTGGGGATTTAGCTCCAATTCTGAACATGTTTGTAGTGTTTTCTCCCATTTGTGCCACTGGAGATGCAGGGGGTAAAGGCCCTGGATCTGTGCTGGACACAGATCTGGGGGCTCACAGGACAGGACAGCTGGGGTGGGAGCAGTGGCACAGCCAGGCTGGCACCCACAGCGTGGGGCATTCCCCATCCTGGGGACACCCAGACCTGGGGAACAGCAGGAACCCCAACCCTGGGCTGGCAGCACCTGGAGGGGCTGGTGGCCCTGGAGAATCCACCCAGGACATCTCCAGGGTGTCCCTGAGCCCCCCAGCAGCCAGCCCTGGTCCAGGCACACCTGAGCAGCACATCTGGAGCAGCCACCAGCTCCAGTTTGGGATGTTCTCCAGGCCACACAACCCCCAGCAGAGCTGGGCAAAGGCCACCCCAATCCCACCCTGTCCCCTCCCAACATCACCCTTGGGGTGCACAGGGGATCCCTGAGGCCTTTTTCCATCAGCTGAGTCCTCTGGGAGGCAAACGTGGGGGAGCTCAACCCCAACCCTAAGACACTCGTGGGTATTTGCAAACCCAGGAGCCACCTCCGCTTTTGGAAACAAAAACTCCCAAACCTGCAGCTCCCACCCAACTCCAGAGCTGCCAGTGGCCTCCAGGGCAGCCCCACTGGGGCTGGGAGCACAGCACAGCACAAATCCCTCAGAACCCATCATTGGGGCATGGAAAGCAGGGCTGGGCCCCCGGGAGGGAGGGAGGGAACAACAGGAGCTGCATTCCCAGCAGGATCTGAGGGATCCAGCCTTGTCCTTCAGAGGGAAGAGCAGCAGACACATGGAACTGCTGAAGGTGTCTATTTTTGGCTCCCTATTCAGGCCAGGATATTTAAGTACCCAAATTCACCTCAGAGAATATCATCACTCCATTTAGTGCCAGACTTGCTGATGAAGATATTAAAAAAGCAGAAAAAAAAACCTCCTCCACCATCACCCAACACAACCCCAGGCAGCCCACGGACTCCAGGGCTGCTACAGCAGAGCAGAGCTGGCTCCCTGGAGCTTGGAAAATCCATGGATTTCATTCCATGGCCACAAAAAACCCTTTAGGAAGAAGGCAGAGCTGATTTTCACAGGTTCTAGGAGAAGAAGGACACAAAGGTGTCTGATGATTTTCCATGGCAGGCATTACTCGAGGTGGTTCAGCTGCAGTGCTGTGGAGAATTCCAGGAGGGATGGGGAGAGGATGGGTGGGATTGGGAGGGTTGGGGATGGATGGGCGGGATTGGGAGGAGGGTTTGGGAGTTTTGAACATGAGGGGTTCATAAATCCCACTGGTTCCTTGAAATGCAGCTTGCAGGGTGTTGCAGAGTGCCAAAGGCAGAGCACGAGATGGGCCCAGCCCTTCTCCCACAGCTCCATGAAAGCAGCAGAAAGGGCAGAGCTGCACCCTCAGCCCAGCACAAAGAGGCAACACAAACCTCAGCAAAATCTTAAAGCAGTGTGGGCGAGGGGAAGCCAAAAGATAAATCCTTATCTTCCTTTGCAGAGCAGGCAAATCCTCCTCACTCCTCTGGAGAGGAAGAGGAAGAGGAAATGTGGAATGGGGGAGCAGCTCTGCAAGGTCAGCAGAAAGCTCAACCACAGGCACAGCTCTGCTGACCACAGGCTGGGGCAGCTCAGGCTCCCCTGGCTCACACTGCCAGCAGAACCCAGCAGAATCCACCAGAACCCATCAGAATCCACCAGAACCCACCAGAATGCAGCTCCTCTGGAGGAGATCAGAGTCCCCACATCTTCCACAGCGAGCAGATTTAGCTGAAAATGTGCAATTCCAAGAGGCAGGAGTGGAATCAGAGTCCCAGAATGGTTTGGACCTTAAAGCTCATCCACTTCCAACCCCAACACCTTCCACTGTCCCAGGTGGCTCCAGGCCCTGCCCAGCCTGGCCCTGGACACTCCAGGGCAGCCCCAGCTCCTCCAGGGACACTGGAACATTTCTGGGGCAGCAGCTTCCCCCAGCTGAAACCAAAGCAGAGACTTCTCCCCAAAGCTGCCTTTCCCACAGTCCCATCTGCAGCATTAATTAGTGACCATTGATTAGGGATCAGCCTGATTGGCTGCAAACGAAGCAGGGCACCTGGAGGGGCTCTGGAGAGGCAGCTCCTGCTGGTGCCTGCTAATGAAGTGCCCTGCAATTAAAGCAGCCGGGATTAGAGGCCTGGATCTCTTCCAGGCTGGAAGCAGCCTCGTGATCCATGCACAGAGCCCAGGCTGAGCTACACAAGTGGGAAGTGAGGACTCCCCAGGTGCTGTCCCAGCTCCCCAGCCGTCCTTCCACAGGCACCTTCCCCACATTCCTGCCTGGACACAAATCCAGAGCCTCCAGAGAGGCACTGCTCCCTCCACGGGGCTGCTCCAGGGGTGAAAGAAGGAATTCAGTCACCTGCAACACAACAAATCTCCATTTTTATTGAGTCAGTAAGGTCTCAGCTGAGCCTGATTTCAGTGAGCCATAGAAACCCTCTTCTCTCCCAGCCAGAGCAGCCTGTCCTGGGCAAAGGGCTGGATGCACCCAAGGAATCCACAGCACCCTCCATCCTCCTGCCACAAACCTTCCATCAGCTCATCCCAAACCCAGCAGCCTCCTGCAAACCTCCACCAAGCAGGGCCTGGGTGGGAATGGGAGAACAAACACCATGGAGAAGCTTGGAAAAAGCAACACAGCTGGAATAGAAGCAATACAATTTTAATTCTGACCAGTCACCTCCAAACCCCTCGTCTTTCCACTGTTCTGATGGCATCGTTTAAATATCACATCTGTGACATTGCTGGGGGGGGAGAAAAAAAAATGACACAAAGATACAGACATTATGATACAATAGTACAAATGATAAATTATTTATACAGTAAATAATGGCAATAGTCAGCACAAATCCAGAAAAAGCAGCTGGCTCCCGGGGTTATGAGCAGTTTGGGAAATATTGGAACACTTGGAGAGGAAGAGTTGTGTGAGATTCTGCTGGGAAAGGGAAATTTCTTCTTTCTCCCCACCTGTGCAATGTTCAGGCACAGAGCACACCTCGAGCTGGAACAGCAAAGGGGCACAAGAGGAACAAGAGCTGTCCTGGCTATGGGATTCCCAAAAACTGAAAACACCACAACCCACCAGGGCTTCCCTTCCCTGCCCCCTCCACAGAGCTGAGTTTCTCTAGAGCATAAAACTGAATAAATAACTGAGCTTATTTAGGGGGAAATTATGCCAAGGAGTGTGTGTTAATTTATATTTTTTTTAACAAGATATTTAACACTTTTCTCTTTGGTCAATTTGACCAGTAAGGCTATTTTGGGCTGCTAACATTTTAAAAATCACAAAAGAAAAAAAAGCACTTTGAATATTTGCAAAGTGAGAGAAAGAAGGAGAAGAGGGGAAAATGGAGAACTGGGGCAGAGGGGACACACAAACACCCTCCAGGAATGTGGGAGGGCCAGGAGGGAGGGAGGATTATCCTGGAGATGAGGAAGATCATCACAAAGTGAGCTGGACCATTCAGAGCATCCCCAGCCAGGACAGTGGCCCCCCTGTGTCAGCCCTGGGGACAGCCCAGCCCAGGAACATTGACCAAACCAGCTCCTTCTCCTCCTAAACTCAGCTCCTGCCACAAGCCCCGTGCCAGGCTGGGCTCTGGCCTTGGTTAGTCTCAGCCTAAAGATTTCCAGCAGCAGGATTTGGGCTGTGGCTCCTCAGGGAGCCTCCCTGGGGTTTGTTGTGCCATCAATGTCTCTATTTCATATAAAAGGGATAAAGTTCTGGGGGCAGTGACAACGATTTGCCATTCAACAGCTTCATTAAGCCAGGGCTCCCTCCCAGAGCAAATTTACAGTGACAGCTCCAACTGCAGATTATTGCAGCACTTTAAATATTTCTTATCAACCTCATCTTGCCTCTAAAAAGTTCCCAAGAACGTGGCCAGGACTCTTGGCTGGACAGACAATGCCCCATCCCTCTGCAGTTCAGGGGACAAAGGGACAAACCCCGAGTGACCTCGATTCCAGAGCCGGTCAAATGCAACTGGGAAAAGGACCCAGGAGGAATCTTGTCACAGATCAGCTGGAAAAAAGCACCTTCCCCCCCATCTGCAAGAATCACACCCTTCCTGCCCTACACTTCTCAACAGCCTCAACAACAACAGAAAAAGTCTTTTGCTTTGCTCTGAAAGGCAACACGAATGGGGTTTGGTTTTGTTTTTAAAGACAGGCTGGGTGTGGACAGCAAAGCTCTTCCCTCCTGTATAAAAACAAGGATTGGGAATGCTCCTTGGCAATTCCAGAGGATCCAGAGGACCCCACATCTGCACAGGAACATCCACACACTGAGCACTCCATCCACTGCCACAGCTCCCCTGGCCTGCACAGCTCCAGTCTGGGGCTGTGTCCCTAAATCTGATCATCCCTCAGCCTCCCCTTCCCATTGGGAGGTGGATCCCAGTCCCTCCATGGGATCCAATCCTTCCATGGGATCCACTCCTTCCATGGGATCCAGCCCCTCTCCAGCCCCACAGGGAATTGTTCCACCTCAACACAACTCTGGCAAATTCTGTTTTCCCCCTCTTAAATTAAGGAAAGGCCACCAAGTCCGTTCAGAGGTGCCCTGCAGGCAGGAAAATTCCCTTTCCATGGATTTTTGGGAGAGGCTGGAGTTCCAGCAGAACCCCTGAGCGTGGTGAGGAGTCCAGACATGGAAATCCATCTAAAAGGGATAACTCAGCTCCCAAGGGAGGCTGGCCATGGAAGCAGTCATCCAACAGAGTGCACCTTCCAACAGGTAAAATCAGTGGCTAAAATCAAACAAGTTCTGTTTGCACATCAGGATCTTTAACAGCTCCACAAGTTTTACAAGGAAAATAAAACCAAACAGCCTCTCTTGGGATCTTCATCAAGGCTAAAAGTCTGTCCAGTCTGGGGATTGGGAAATGGGAACAAATCAAGGGAAAGGCGACTTTAGTGTTTTTTCTTTTTAATGTAGTCTTAAATCATGTTATGCTCAAATTCAATTCATCTAAAAATAATTAGTCACGAGGATTTGTTTTTGATTTGCATTATGAATACTTCATTTAAAAGTAAATATTTTAGTGTTAATCTTCCCTTTTAAACTCTCTTTACAGAAACAAAGAGCGAAAACCATAAATAAGAGGGCATTAAAACCATAAAAATGACATTTGCCAATATCTTAATTTTTCAGCCAGACTTGATAAATCTATCAAAACCAGACAGTTAAATAAGAACCACATTATAAAAATTAGCAAAAAAAGGACTATTAGGTAACTCTGCAAACTCAAAATATGAAACTGTACTAAACAAAATATGTGCAAAAGTATACAAGAGTAACTGCATATAGCAAGGTTAAGCCTGAATTAGTTTTAAAGCTTGCCCCGGTGAAACTGAATTCAAAGTTGTCCCACTGTATCTCCTTTTTTTTTTCTTTTTTGCTTTTCTTTGTTTTTTCCGTTTTTTTTCCTTTCAACTCACATTGTAAGTCAAATAAAAACAAAATACACATGAAAAAACTTCCAAACGAAGCTGGTACTGGACAAGCACAGAGCAGGACACTCACTCAGCACGAGTGCAGCCACTCACAGAGAGTTCCAGGAGTCCTTAGAGTAGTGTAGGAATTCAACACTGCACACGACAGCACAACTCGAGCATGGTCTTGGGTGTTTTGCCTGGGGTTTTGTGTTATTTTCCTTTCGAGACAAGCTTGCTGTTGTCAGTCACACCTCAGAGATACCAAAGCAGTGCGAGTTTGCAATGTTTAATGCATAAAAACCAAGCCCCCCTGGGCCCTCCAGGTCGGTCTCTTCTAAGAGTAAGGACTATGGGTGAACCAACAGTCTAGAACTGTGTGTAGTTATGTGCAAAACATTCACTAGCACTCGGAATCTCAGGTCTATCTTACGGGCAGAGGAAGTGACAGATGCAGGGGAAGAGTAACTTCAGGAATCCAGCACATGATCTGACATCTACAAAATAGCCAAGGGAGTTTTCCGGTGGCAGGTTCTCTCCCTAGAAAGTGTGTTTGAAATGATTAACAAAGTAACAAAAATGGGCAGAATCTAACTTTGGTGAAAAGTCTGAACATTTCACATGATGCTCAACAAGCCAAAGTAAGGTACCATCTGTAGCAAAGACTAGATTTAGATTAACTGGTAAGTAGAGACAACTCTTCAAAGATCATAACTGTAAACTGCAAATCTACTTCCAAGTCTCTCACACACCGTTCAGTCCACACAGGCCACGTTCGTTTCGCTGGAAAGACTTCAGCCTGGAAACACTAAGAAAAGAAAAGTTCCTTTAATTGGGTCTTTATAGGAGGAAAGGGTTAGTTGTATTTGCAGCCTGGGAGGCTGCTGGCGGCATTCCTGTACTGTGCAGAGCTTGGGGCATTGATCCTGCAATGCTCAGCCCCTGGCCCATGCGGATGGTGCCCATGGCCGGCAGCGGCGCCATGCCCACGGGCACGGGGGCCATGGAAGACAGAGGTATTGGCTCCATGCTCAGAGGGGGCACGGTGCTGAACGAGGGGCTGCTGCCCATCACGGGGCTCGCTCGCATCTGGTTCAGGGTCAGAGGCTGAGGCTGGTTCACCTGGAAGGGGTTGATTGGAGTCGCTGCCGTAGCGGCGCCTGCGGGGGAGAGAAGGGACAGTGAGGCACTGCCGTCACCACCAGGGGCTGCAGTCATCTCTGCTGGCAAACAACACTCCCTGTGTGCATCCCCATGCCCAAAACCCCCTGAGCAGCATCTGATCCCCAGCAGAGCACAGAGTGTTCCCTGGAAGCAGCCAGTGCTGCCTCCAGCATCCCTTCACTGACCCACAGCTCCCACCTCGGACAGCCCTGACTGGAGTCACAGGCTCCAAACCTGCTTCCCTGCAAAAGCCCTAACCACGACTCCCACATCACTGATTTAATGTTTTATGTGGTGCTTTGCAGGCTCTGTGTGCCCCTTTACTGCAGAGAGTGAGTTCACATCAGATACTGGGAAGAAATCCTTCCCTGGGAGGGTGGGCAGGTCCTGGCACAGGTGCCCAGAGCAGCTGGGGCTGCCCTGGATCCCCTGAAGTGTCCAAGGCCAGGCCTGGGATAGTGAAAGGTGTCCCTGCCCACGGCAGGGGTGGTTTTTAAGGTCCCTTCCAAACCATCCTGGGACTCTGTGATTTGTGTGCTTGCTCCAAGCTCCCAGCAGCCACCTCCATTTTTGTGTTTCTGGCACCGAGCTGGGACAAGAATTCCCAAAGTAAACAACTTGTTTCCGAATTGCAGCGGTGCTCGAAAAAGCAGAGCACAACTTTCCCAGCCTCTGAGGTTCCCTGGATTGCTGCCAGTCCTGCAAATTCCTTTTAGTGTACAAGCCCAGGATTATTTGGATGGCCCAGTGACCCCTCACAAACTTTTTGTAGTACCCGGGAAGGGCAGATACACAGATTTCCTCTCTCTCCCTGCTCACTGCCAAGGCTGCTCAGAATCACTGCTTTCTTCCTACTCAGGGATTTTAATAAATTGACTTTTTCTTCCATTGGAAGAGTGATGAAAATAAATACTGAAAAAGCATTTCCAAGTTTCACCCTAAGAACACAGGAAAATATCAGTGCAAATTCAGCTTTTAAAAAACACATGTGCCACATGTTTGGTGTCACCATTTTCAGTCTGCTCCAAGCAAGGGCTCACTTCTAACAGGCCCAGCTTGCAGGAGAACTGCAACAGCCGATTTTTCTTCCAAAATATACTGAGAATGTGTTTTCAGATCAAAACTGGCTCACTGTGGCAGCCTAACACAGACTAACCAGCAGCTCACTGAATTACTCAGTGAGTAATTCAGTCAGAGATCTCCTGTGCCTGCTGCAGCTCCAGGAAAAGGGCAATTCCAACCTTCTTCCACAGGAAACTCCTACCTGTTACCTTCCCAAGGCAATCTTACCTGTTTTGACAAAATCCAGCTGAAGTTCAGCCATTTTTAACAACCCCAAACTTTCTAACACAGATAATTCTGAGTGAGGAGAACTGCTGGAATGAAGCTCAGCTGCAGACCAAGAGCAGACACTCTGTGTTTTCAGGGACTGTCACTGTGCTGGGTGAGCCCAGGATGCCTCTCTGAAACCCTCCTGCTCTTGCTCATGATCTGTTGGCTGGAGTATCCAACAAAACCAAGCCCAAACCACCCATCTTTAACCCCACCAGCACCGAGCTGGGCAGAATTCCCCTGCAGGAAGGGAAAGCTCCAACAGAAAAGTGAAGGATTGTGCAGAAACCAACCTGGTGCCAAGAATGGGTTCAGAGAAGTAACAGGTTGTGGTGGCTTGGACACCAGGGAGTCCAGGTTCACCAGGGCAGCGTTGGGGCCCAGGAAGGACTCCGGGGTTTTCCGGGCCGTGCTCTGCTTGCCTGATGTCCCACTCGAGTGCTGGGACTCAAAGAGATCAGGACTCGTGGTGCCACTGTGCTGGGAGGGCAGAGTGGAACCTGATTCAGCTGCAACAACACAAAGGGACAAACAGAACTCCTGGTTAATGCCCAGAGCCCAGGCAGAGAGCAGGCTGAAGGGTGTGGGAGCAGAGATGCTTTATGCTAGGTTAGTGTTAGTCAGGGCTCAGTGTTTCAGGCTGTTACACCCTCTCAGCATGCAAGCAGCTCAATGTCCTTTAGCAGAGCATGAAGAAGCTACAGTCAGAGTTGCAGTGCTCTACTGCTGGAATTCCCACAGCTTTGCTGCTCCAGGTGGGACTCACAGGCTCCAAGGAACAGATACTCCAAAGCCTTGGCTCGTGCCCTGGCCCTACACCACTGCTGTGCCCTTCCTAGCTGGATTCCACCCAGGGCTGGCTCCTCAAAAAGCCCAGCTGTGCTTCAGGCAGAACCATCCTGAGAGCAATGCTACCACAGCACTGACAGGGTCTGGCAGCGTTGATTTACTGACCATTGACCAGAGGCAAAATAAATCAGAGTATTCAGAGAAGGTATTTTCTCATCTTCCTGCTGGAATTTACACATTTGAGAGATTCAGTCAGCATGGTTCTGGTTGAGTCTCTGAGCATAAGCCCTGCTCCAAACATGTTGGACACTGGAAATTAGGAAGTCCAACAAATTTCTGGGTCAATGCAGCAAAAGGTCACACGGTGCAATTCCATGGAGTACAAAAGGCCCATTCCCCACGAGTTCATGCACAGGCCAAAATGGGAACAAGGAGCTTTTACTGCTGCATCATCACTTCCTTTGTGGAAACTGATTTTTTTTGTTCAATAAAATTTAAGAACAGAGACATTTGTTGCCGTGACTGTCACCCAACCTGTCCACATGCTAAGAATTTGATTCGTACCTGGCTTTTTGGAAGTTCGAAGTGTGTCAAATTCAGAAAAATCATCTTTAACTGTACCATTCAAATTACTGAAGAGGTCAAAAGATGTACTTCCTGTTCAAAACAACAAGACAGCCCTGTCATTAACACATCTTCAGTTGCATCACACAGCTGATCCTCCTGGAAGCAATTCCTGACCCGTTCCTGTCACCAAGAAGCCACCACAGGTTCCAGGGCAGCAGCTGGGAGTGCTCCTACTCTGAGCTGGGAGAAGCAGAATGTCACAGAACTGTCCTTTCTGACAGCATGGAACAACTAAATCAGAGCAGTTTGCTTTTGGATCAGTGTAGGGCACACCTGAGCACGCTGGGGTTTGGTTGATTGAGTGTCTGCATTAGAGACAAGCAGATCTTGCTGTGGAAGGAGAGAACAGAAATGGATTTACAGCCTCAACTATCAAGTGTTAATCAGCCCTCAAGGAAAACACCACCAGTGATGATTTCATTTGTGCTTCCCAAGTGGAAAGGAGGAGGAATGCCAGAGCAGAGGTTGTGCAGGTGGCAAAGCCCCGTTAGCTGAAGCACCAGCACTCACCCAGAGCCTGCAATCAATGAAACATCACCACAGCCAAATGTGGACACACTCTTACCTCAGACTGGGAGGCACAGAAACAACACCTAAATGATCAGCAATCACACTCCTGAACAGCTTTGTGTGGGTATTTTTAATTAGCTGAAATGTTTTCTTAGTTTATTTTTAACCTTCAGGACATTTCAAGCAAGAAGAGCACAAGATGACAAAACCCAAGAGAAGGTGAAAATTGAACATAAAAACAATATTTATCAAGAACAAAGAGCCACCATAGCTAAAGGCTCGTTTCACAATGCTGCAGTTATTGCCCTTTGCCCAGGAAAAGCTGCTTAGAGAAGTTTTTGCAGCACTCAGATCCCTTTGTCTGTTGTATTCTGGGATGAATGATGAGCAGAAAATGCATTTTGGATGCTTTTAGCCACGGTGCCAATATGAAAATACCAGGTATTAACACTCATCAAGGTTGTATTAGTTACAGAGCATGAAAAGACAATTACAGCAGCACCTTCTACATCTTTACCTGGGCTCAGGGAGGGTTTCACACCCTCAGTCTGAAGGAACAAACCTTCATTTGCACCTCTAAAAGTCTCCTCCAAGCTGCTCAACCTGTCAATCTACATCTGCAGAGACATCCATCTGCAGAGCTATTCATCATGAGGAAAGGTGAAATTAGAGTATCATTCATTGCCAGAAATTAAGTCCTTGCCTAATTAAAGATAAAACCCAAGAGCAGCAGCAGTCCCAAGTGCTCAGCAGGCAGCCACAAATACCAGGAGGAGACATAGAAGGGACAGAGCAGGAAGCAGCACCTCGAATTCAGAGCTGTAAGTCTGAATAATTACATTCAAATTTCTTTTTCCTGCTGGTTATTCCAAGTCCCTTTTATTTTGAAGACCAATTCTGCCAATTGTCCAGCTTCTTTGAACCACACAATGCAAGAAAACCGTTTGGACTTCTCCTCATTACTCAAATAAGATGCATATGGGATGAGAATATTGCTCACCAGAAGTAGAGAGAGGTTTGTTTGCAGGTGCTGATCCCCAAGGATCCACAGAAGATTTTGCTGCAGTAGAAGATGGCTGAGCAGGAGCCCAAGGGTCCACATTTTTGGCCAGAGGCTGAGCTGTGGATCCTGCTGGTGCTGCCCAGGGGTCAACAGAAGCAGCTGGTTTGGCACCTGCAAGAAGAATCAGCAGGAACAGAAGTCAGTGCTGCTGCTCTGGAAAGCTTTCCTTGGAGTCTGATCCCATCCAGGAGCCTTTCCTTGGAGTCTGACCCCATCCAGGAGCCTTTCCTTGGAGTCTGATCCCATCCAGGAGCCTTTCCTTGGAGTCTGACCCCATCCAGGAGCCTTTCCTTGGAGTCTGATCCCATCCAGGAGCCTTTCCTTGGAGTCTGACCCCATCCAGGAGCCTTTCCTTGGAGTCTGACCCCTCCCAGGAGCCTTTCCTTGGACACTGACCCCTCCCAGGAGCCTTTCCTGGGACACTGACCCCTCCCAGGAGCCTTTCCTTGGACACTGACCCCTCCCAGGAGCCTTTCCTTGGACACTGACCCCTCCCAGGAGCCTTTCCTTGGACACTGACCCCTCCCAGGAGCCTTTCCTTGGACACTGACCCCTCCCAGGAGCCTTTCCTCCTCCCAGTTAACACTGAGCATTAATGGGAGCAGCAGCTCAGCACCAGCCACTCCCAGCATTTGTCACACTCTGACCAACAACAGCACCAGGAAATTCCTGGCAAGGCAGAGGAATAAACAATTCCCCTCTCTGGATACAAATACCTGCAGTTCCAGCAAGAAAATAAACTTGCCTTTGTTGCTGACATTGCCACCACAAGTGACAATCCCTGCCTGGAGGTGACCTAAATCACAGGGTCTATTTATGAACTCAGGGGAAAGTGAATTTATAAAAATCCCAAAGGTAAAAGGTGTGAGATACACAACATTAACCCTTGGACAAAGGAAGCTGTGAGATTCAGAGGGAATGCTTTCCAACTCTTTTAAACCCATTGCTATTTTATAAAAATATAATCAGCTCCCCTGAGCCAGCTGTGCTTTTTTATTCCCATTTCTAAGCACTCCTGACACACATCTAAGCTGCCCACTGATACCCCTTGATTATTTTTAACCCAATGCCTGTATGCTCAGGGTTCTCATTTCTACTGGAACATGCTGACAACTCTTCATCCCTACAAATTCAATCACCAAAGGTTTGATTCCCAAATGAGGATTTTATAACCCAAGAGAGCAGGACAGAATCACCCACATGCAACAACTCCGACCTTCAATATCCTGCAGATTTCAAATTACAACTGAAAATTATTTTAGCTTTTAAAACTCCATTATTCAACCCCCCCCGGCTTCCCAATATTCCTGTAAATCAGGAATGCTGCACACAGTGGCACAAATTCCAGCTGGAATTTTGGGTTTTGTTTCATCAGCAGACACGTGGTCACTACAGCTCCAGAGCAGGAAATGCCAAAACTCTCCAAGGAAGGCCCATTATTCTCACAGCAATACTCCCATTTCCTTTACTGTCCCCAGTGCTGAGGCAGGAGCAGTGCCACACTAATGACAGCAATTCCCAAAATGTCCTTTCTTCCCTAAAAGGAGCACTCAAAACGAGAATGCTTGGGAAAATCCCTTCCTGGAGCTTCCATCAGCTCCACTGGAACACCACAGCACGGGCAGGAGTTGGGAAATGCAGATTCCTGAGTCATTTTTTTACCAGCAAATTCATGAACTGGCATCTTGGAGACTGTTCCTGGGAGAATCCAGCAGGCTGGAGGCAGGGATTGTGCTGTGGTGAAAGGAAGCTGGGAAGCACTGAGGAGATGCTACAGCTGGAACTGGTACAAGGAAAATCCTGTCACAGGGTGACACATCAGGTGCAGATTTGAGGAAAGGGGATTTTGGTTGCTTTAAGCCATGGAAAAATAAACTGAATGGCCTCAGGGCCCAAAATCTGAGCTTTTTCTCAGTTCCTATCAACAAAAAAAGCAGGTGACACTTGGAATGATGACCTGGCAGTTGGCCCAGGAGCTTTGTAGGTGCCTTTAATGCCATCATGAGCAGGGGAAAAGTCCCCAGACAAGGCATTTTATCATTAAACTTCCAATTTTTCATCAGGAATCTGATGGTGGTGTGTGGATTGCAAACAGCCTGGAAGCATTTTGGAGCATAGGTTGTAGAATCAGCAGCCCAAAGCAGAACTGACAGAACAAAGCTGCCAATCTTCATGGAAATCTTCATCAAGATTTGCACAGAAACTCCCTGCCCTTTAAAAAAGTCAAAAATTCCAACCAAAAAATAGATCCACCTCCAGTTCCAAGTGTTACACTGTGAGAAACCAGGCACTTTCTTATCCAAGGAGTAACTCCTTGGCAGGCTGTGGCTGACCCAGACATCAGCCCACCACACAGGCAGCAACACACACACAAAAAAACAAAATACCACACAAAAATTTGGCTTAGCTTCTCTTTAAAATGTGAAACACTGCACCTTTCCCTTCAGAAATATTCCATGGATTTAGCACTGGAATCCTGTGGAACACTCAGTATTTTAAATGGCAACCTGAATTTTTTTGTCTGCTATAAAAATCTTCATTTAAGTAATTTAATCCTTTTGGTTCTGACCATACACAAATGCATTACAATTCTCTAGGAGCAACTAAAGACATGATAATTCACACTGATGGCCTTCCTAAGCTCAACACCCTGCCTAATATCAGATTAAATTCTGGGAACAGTCTAAAGCCATGGCACTGACACACCCAGCAGTGAGACACCAGCTGGACAAGTTGGTTTTGCTGTAAAGACAACAGAAGTGCCACTCTCTTCTTCCTTAGGATTCAAACTGCACACACAGAAACTCAGCTGCTTAAAAAAAAAAAAAAAAAAAAAAAGCCACTGCCATTGGTGTTTTGATGTTCCTCATTCCATTGCTTGGAAATGAGGAATTTGGTGAAATGAATGAAAATGGACTCGCACACGAGTGCGACACTGAGGAACTTTGAAATGCAAGGTTAAAAAGCAAAACCTTTGACATCCCAGTGCTCCTGGCAGTTTGCTCTTACCAAATGATTGCCAGGGGTCGGAGGCAGGGGCTGCAGCTGTGGATCCTCCCCAGGGATCCGTTTGGTTGGCAGCAGCAGCAGCAGCAGCAGCAGCAGCAGGAGGTCCCCAGGGCTCGCTTTTGGCCGGGGCCGGTGCCGAGGAGGGCAGGGCATCCATCAGGTCCAACAGGGTGGTGTGCTGAGGGCAGGAAGAAGCTGAGCTTTACTCAAGAGCCTTGCCAGGCTGAAGTACAAACCCACGAGAGTGAAGAAGCAATTATTATTATTATTATCATTATTATTATTATTTTTCCTTTTACACGCCTGCATTGACTAGCTCCAAATTTAACCCACACGGAAGAAGCTTTAAGCTACACAACAAAGCAAACCCAAAAGCACAAAAGAGCTCGGTATTAAGCTAAGTTTGTGTTACTGTAATTCAGCTTTTGGCAGCATAACCGGGAATTTCTTAGGCCAAGGCACTACCTCCTTCTTTTTGGGAATTTTAATTGTGTCTCTGCGACTCTCCTCCAGAGCCATCTGTAATCTCAGATCGTCCCCGCGTCTGAGGCGCTCCTCCTGCAAAGGAAACCAACACTGGTGACACCGAGCACGAGCCTGCTCTGAGCTGCTGCTGCTCCCTGCAGGGCTCCAGCCCTGCCCCTGTGCTCCACAGGCTCCATTTCCACACAGCACACACCAGGCACAGGAGCTCTCCTGGGGTTCGTGCCTCGGGAGCACCCCGACCCTGCTGTGGTCATTGCTGGTTGGCATTTACCCTGGTGCTGTTCCATTCTTTCCAAAATTCTGTTAGAAACACCACAGAACTTCAAGTGAGCAAGCCCTTTTTAAATTTACCCTGGTGCTGTTCCATTCTTTCCAAAATTCTGTTAGAAACACCACAGAACTTCAAGTGAACAAGCCATTTTTAAATTTACCCTGGTGTTGTTCTGTTCTTTCCAAAATTCTGTTAGAAACACCACAGAACTTCAAGTGAACAAGCCATTTTTAAATTTACCCTGGTGTTGTTCCATTCTTTCCAAAATTCTGTTAGAAACACCACAGAACTTCAAGTGAACAAGCCATTTTTAAATTTACCCTGGTGTTGGTGTTTTATTCTTTCCAAAATTCTCTTAGAAACACCACAGAACTTCAAGTGAACAAGCCATTTTCAAATTTACCCCAGTGTTGTTTTATTCTTTCCAAAATTCTATCAGAAACACCACAGAACTTGAAGTGAACAGGCCATTTTTAAACTGGCATCATGGTTTTTCAGCATTCAGATCACCACTGAGGGTTGCAGGGAGCCAAAGTGGAATTTCCCCTGCCTTTGTTCACTTCCCTCCACGCTGGTGCAAGATGCACCGAGGGAATTGAGTCTTGCCAAGTGCAGGTGTAATTTGAAGGTTTAAACATCTGTAACTACAATGTTTATGCCACACTCAACTCCTTTAAATATCTCTGCTTGCATCATGTCTCTCAGAAGCTGACTAATCCCCCAGCTTGTCATTTCTGAAGCTACTTCAAATGCTTAGGTGCTGATTTATATTTTAGTTCCCTTTATTGCTCAATAATGACAAAGTTTACTGGGTTACAGTTTCCCTTTCCGAGCATTCATGCTTAACATACAGCTGTAAACTAAATTGTTACAGGAATCCTCTAAAATATTACAGGCACTCAGCATGGCTGACTTGAATTTTCACTCAGAGCCTGGATTTGTCTTTGTTATGTATTAAAATGCAGTCATTTTATCCAAATTTACTCCGAATTCAGAATGAAGCTGCTAAGAATTAGCACAGTAACATAACTCAGGTGATAGATCAGGAGTCAATTTCTTTAATCCATTTTTTTTTAAAATATATATTCTGGTACTTTGTGTCAGGTCACCCTCCTGTTCCAGAAACTCCCACCAAACGAACAGGCTGTTCCAAATTCCACTGGAATCAGAATTCACTGACATTAATGAAGATTTCAGGACCAGTCATGCTTTCAGCTCATTCTAACTGAAAACATCTTCAGTAATGTATGATTAACATCCTCCCACACAAAGTCTTCTCTCAAAGTGACTGTCATCTTCCACTAGTCTCAACAGCTCGGAGGCTGAAGTTACTTTAAAAAGAGATTTGAAGAATAATAATAATAAAAAAGAAACCAACCCACACACAGGATTCTACCTGGAGCAAAGCCAAGCTGCCATAAATAAAATAAAAGAAGATAAAATAAATGAAATAAGATAAAATGGAAAGGAAAGGAAAGGAAAGGAAAGGAAAGGAAAGGAAAGGAAAGGAAAGGAAAGGGGAAAGGAAAGGGGAAAGAGAAAGGAAGGGGAAAGGGAAAGGAAGGGGAAAGGGGAAAAGAAGATAATAAAATAAAATAAAATAAAATATAAAAATAAGAGAAAGTAAAATAAAACTGAATAAAAATAAAAATAAAATAAAAATAAAACAAGATTAAACAAAATAAAATAAATAATAAAAATAAAATAAAAAATAAGATAAAATAATATAAAATAAAAAATTAAATTAAATTAAATTCAAATTAAAAGAAAATAAGATAAAATAAACAAAACAAAATAAAATTTTAAAAATAAAATAAAATTTAAAATAAAATAAAATAAAAATAAGATAAAATCAAATCCAACCAACCAAACCAGGCTGCACTGTGAACTCTCCAAGCAGGGACACTTTGGAAAACCTACACGGGCACCGACCTGCTCCGCCACCTCCCGGCTCATGGCCAGCGCCAGCTGCAGCTGCAGCTCCTCCTCGCCGCTGGTCTGGGGCCGCGCCTGCTCCAGCTCCGAGGACACCCGCGGGGATGTCGCTGTAGGGACACAAAAGCCAAAACCCGGCACGTTCAGCACAGCGAACTGCAGGAGATGGGGCATAGATTCAGCACAGCAAAATGCAGGAGATGGGGGCACAGCACATTCAGCCCAGTACCCTGCAGGAGATGGGGCACAGATTCAGCATAGCAAACTGCAGGAGATGGGGGCACAGATTCAGCACAGCAAAATGCAGGAGATGGGGCACAGATTCAGCACAGCAAACTGCAGGAGATGGGGGCACAGATTCAGCCCAGCACCCTGCAGGAGATGGGGACACAGCACATTCACCCCAGTACCCTGCAGGAGATGGGACATAGGACCCTACAGGAGATGGGGGCACAGATTCAGCCCAGCACCCTGCAGGAGCTGGGGCACAGGACCCTGCAGGAGATGGGGCACAGCACCCTGCAGGAGATGGGGCTCAGCACATTCAGCCCAGCACCCTGCAGGAGATGGGGGCTCAGATTCAGCCCAGCACCCTACAGGAGATGGGGGAACAGATTCAGCCCAGCACCCTGCAGGAGATGGGGCTCAGCACATTCAGCACAGGACTCTACAGGAGATGGGGCACAGGACCCTGCAGGAGATGGGGGCACAGATTCAGCCCAGCACCCTGCAGGAGATGGGGGCACAGATTCAGCACAGGACCCTGCAGGAGATGGGGGCACAGATTCAGCACAGGACCCTGCAGGAGATGGGGGCACAGGACCCTACAGGAGATGGGGGCACAGATTCAGCCCAGCACCCTGCAGGAGATGGGGCTCAGCACATTCAGCACAGGACTCTACAGGAGATGGGGCACAGCACCCTGCAGGAGATGGGGGCACAGATTCAGCCCAGCACCCTGCAGGAGATGGGGGCAGGCTCAGCTCCTGCACCCCGTGTTTGGTGTCAGAGCTCCCCCAGGGTGAAGAGGTGAGGGGATCATTCAGCTCTTCATGGCAGTTCAGCTGCTTTAAGGGAAAAATATTCCTGGAAAATCAAAGGGTTTTTTTATAAGAAGTACCCCCAGCTGATGCTGGAGTGTATCAGAGCTCTTGACTTAAAAATTCATTGTTGAAGGAAACATTTGTGAGTATTTCTTCCATCTTCCAGTGTCAGTAAGGATCTTCTGGGAATGGGCCAATATCAGGGTAAAACTGGATACCACCCACTTTTCTGTAAAATAATACAGTCTTAATGGGAAGATAAAGAACTATTCTTAACTGCTGAGCAGGCTTGGGGATAAACAAACCAGCTATTCAGACTCCAAATTTAAACAAATACAGGCTCATTCTCTGCTAAAGAAGAGTTTGGGAAGTGGGTTGGGGGTGTTGGGTGGTTTCTGGGGTTGGTTGGGGTTTTTTGGGGGTATCTCCTCCTCCTCTTCAGGGAACAGCCAACCTTGACAGCTAAAAGATGCAATTTCTCAACACACAAACCATCTTTTAGTGCTGTTTTCACTCCAGGAGCATGTGAAATTCCCATCCTACACCACTAGCAGGTTTAGCACTGTACAGTAATTGAACAATTTTGTGCTCACTCTCTCTCAGACAATTCTTCAGCATCCAAATCATTCATGCAGAAATTCTACCTCGCTTTGGCAAGGAAGTTTGTGTTTAGTGGCTGGACTGATGATTAGTTTGGCAAAATATATATTGACATTTAATACATTTAATTGAATGTTTCAAACTAGTGTGTCAAGCTCCAAGAAATCAAGTTTCTTCCTACCAGGTCAGCTGGGCATGTGAAAATGAGATTGCCAAATTTGGTTTGAAAACCACTTTTTCATCACTACTTTAATTCTCCAAACACTTCCCAGTCTTGTCTCTCTCTCCTGAAGTTTCAGGCCAAAATGACACCACAAAACAAGTGGAACTTTCTCATCCAGCAGGCCAGAAGGAAGAGGACTCTCCATAAACAAGGAATGACCTTTCCTCCTTCCCACCACACCCCGAGGTGCCCTCCCACCCCATCTGCTTCTACAGACATAAACTAATTTATCACCCACAAGGATTCTTCCACCCTGTGCTGAACCTGAAGCTCTCAAGCCAACCTTACCTCAATTAAGATGCTCCTCATAGCTCAATTCCATTACTCTTTCACACTTTCTCATATAAAATAATTAAATTTAGCCTGGTTGATGAGTACTTACTGCTCCAACAGTCACTGCCAGGCTCTCCAATATATTCCATTAAAAATATGATGATTAAAGCATGTGATAATTCCCAGCCACTCACCTAATACAGGTGATAAATTAGCACTAATTCTAATCATTCTAATCCAAAATGGATGATTTCAAACCAGGATGGAGGTGGAAACGCTTCCCTTTGGAGCCAGAGAATGTTTTCTATTTATCTTTGCCAGAAGAAGATGGAGCAGCTTATGGTTGTTAAATACCTCAGAGAGAGATAAAAACTATTTCAGATAAAGGGGCAAGAATTCATGGTATAAACTGGCCATGAATGGATGTGAGATGCAGATGGAGAAGAGCAGTTTTGCAGCAGGGATTAGAGAAGGAAAGAGTCCTAACTGGTTTAAAAACAGAGCCTGGGACACATGGGACAGCAGCAGAGGCACCTGAGAACAGATGGCACCTGGAGCAGGAGCAGGAGGAACCTTCTGCTCTGCTGGGCTTGAACTGTGGGGGGGAAATGGGATTTCCTGCATTTCCTGCACCCCAGCTTTTCCAGCCCTGCTCACATCCCTGCATCCCACAACGACCAAGGGCCTGATGGCAGAGTGGCATTAAAATGAAAATGATGCAAAGTGGGTTCGATTCCACTGCTCTTCCTCCCATTTCCACACAAAGGATTGCTGACCTCACTGCCCAGTGATTCCTGCCTGGAAAAGCTGATCAAAGCAGGGATTGCATCCCACTGCAAGCCTTTCCCTGGCTCTGCACTCCCAGCCAGGCATGGGAAGGGCTGCCTTGGCTTTGGCAGGGTCCATGAGCTCCCAGAGATCCCAGGAATGGCAGTTCTGGGACCCCCCATATGGACACCAGGGGCTCACACACACACAGGTCATTTCTTCCCACTTCTGGGCTTTCCAGCAATTCATTCTACTTGCTTTCATTAACTCTGGAAGGTATTTCCAGCTCCTTTTTACTTAAAATAAAAGGGGAAAATGTCCATTTGAAGTTCTTCCTTGGGCCTCAATAAAAAAAACAAACTATAGGAATGTTGCTGTTTTCCATGTAAGCCTCTGCAGTGTTATAAAACCATCATCCACATTAAAGAGCTGCCAGCACTTTTCTTTTCTTTTCTTTTTTATTTTGAAAAGGATTAATTCAAAACACCATTCTTGGGAGTAAGCTGACAAGTTTTCCCTAAGATTCCTGTCCATATGGGCCTCATGCTGCTGTAAGGTCAGAATCCCCAGGATCCAGCAGGAAGGTGACAGCCTCAGGAGCAGGATGGTGGCACACAAAGCATCCCTTATCCCCAGCACATGACAGCTAACTCAGATGTTTATGGAAGATGGGACTCAAGAGATCAATTCTGACACCCTGCTAAACCCTGCTTTGCTGGGAATTTGGGGATCCCAGTCCCTCCAGGAGCCAATCTGGGGGATCTGGTCCTGCAGGGAGCACAGGGCTGGCTGCTCAAGGAAATCATCTGGAGGCTCAGTTAATCACTAAAGCAGGATTCTGCTGCACCATCTGTGCCTGGCCAGGCTGGGACAGCTCCCAGACACAGCTATTGATAATTTCCTATATTTTGGCTCTATTAAAAGGCCTCTGTAGCTGGTTATAGATCTGGCTGAGTTAAAGTGAAATACAGGACACAGAGAGCAGAGCCTGCATTAATAATAAAAATCAGACTGTATTTTCATTCAGAATCCTGTGCTTGGGCTTTGGGGCTGGTTTTGTTATTTCTGGGTTTTTTCTTTAGTGTCAGGCTTTCTAATTTGCAGGTGGAATTCTGAAGACCAGAATTCAGCTCTCAGAATGAGAAGCTGCTTCCTCACACACTCACTGAACCTACAAAAGTGGGCAAAACCCAACAGTGACTTGAAAAACTGAAATAATATCAAGGTAAGAACTCAGAAATCAACAGCAATTTACTTGGGAAGCAGGCAGAGATCCCATCTGTCAGTGTGCCAGTGAACAACCACTCAAATAAAATGGGATAATTTAAAAAAGGCAAATGATGGAAAGGCAAGTACAAGCTGTTTAATCTAGAAGGAATTGTGTAATCCACCTTTCCCTTGGGAATGAAGGAATCTTTCAGGTACAAGAAGAGAGTTGGTAACACTGATGAGTGTGACAAGGTGGAGCTGCTCAGCCCTCCTGCAGGATTCTGATTGCACTGAGCAGACTGAGAGCTGCTGAAATTCATTTAACACTCAACAAATCCTTCAGGTCTGTTCTGTTGGGAGCATTTTCCTCTCAGGTGATGCCAAGCCCCATGTGAATGGACACAGTTGGATAATTCAGTGTCACTACAAAGTCTGGATGCACCAGTGGCACCTCCCACCTTCACTCTCAGCAGCAGAAAAATAAATGTATGATGAGAGGATTTAATCAAGCTGTCAAATGACATCTGACAGGAGTCTGCCACATTCCCTCAACACCCCAAACTACAGGAATTCTCCATGCTGTTCAGCCAGATTCATTGCTGGGTGATATTCCCTATATTCCCTGACTAAGGTGGAAGGGCAGGGATGTGCTCCAACCTGTAGAGAGGCAGAACAGATTATTAAAGACATAATTATTAAATAAAAAGCAAACCCTTTAAAAACAGGAGTGTTCTGAATGGAACAGGCTGCCCAGAGAAGCTGTGGCTGCCACATCCCTGGAATGTTCAAGGCTGGAGCAACCTGGGATAGTGGAAAGTGTCCCATAGCAGGGGGCTGGGACAAGATGAGCTTCAAGGTCCCTTCCAACCCAAACCATTCTGGATTGCATAAATTTCCAATTGTGTCAAACCCAAACCAGCAATTCCTCTGAGTTATTTTCTACTCCAAGCAAAAGGGGAGACAAAACAGAAACAGATGAGTGAACACAAACTGGCTGAGGCTTCACAAAACTGGTTTTAAATAACGAGTCAACTGAACGTGAATAATCACTGCAAATATAAAACTCATTAATTCGGCTACAGCAAATTGCTCCCAGAATTTTGCCAGGTTCAGGTTAAAGACTTGGCATTTCCCAAGATCCATAAAAGCCCTTCCCAGTGCATCCTTCAGCATCTGCTCTCTCCAGCAGGCTCTGAGCACAGCGAGCTGAGCTGAGCCCACCTCAGGGTTTGTGACATTGAAATCAGGGTTTGTGACACTGAAATCGGGGTTTGTGACACTCAAATCAGGGTTTGTCACTGAAATCAGGGTCTGTGTCATTGAACTCAGGGTTTGTGACACTGAAATCAGGGTTTGTGACACTTAAATCAGGCTCTGTGACACTCAAATCAGGGTCTGTGACACTGAAACCAGGGTTTGTGACACTGAAATCGGGGTTTGTGACACTGAAATCAGGGTTTGTGACACTGAAATCAGGGTTTGTGTCATTGAACTCAGGGTTTGTCACTGAAATCAGGGTTTGTGACACTGAAATCAGGGTCTGTGTCACTGAAATCAGGGTTTGTGACATTGAAATCAGGGTTTGTGACACTCAAATCAGGGTCTGTGTCATTGAACTCAGGATCTGTGTCATTGAACTCAGGGTTTGTGACACTGAAATCAGGGTTTGTGACACTGAAATCAGGGTCTGTGTCACTGAAATCAGAATTTGTGTCACTGAAATCGGGGTCTGTGACACTCAAATCAGGGCATCCATCCCATTATCCCATCTTCCCATCCCCTCCTGGAGCACAGGAAAAAGGGAAGGATGTGAGCACAACCCAAAACAACACCTGGACACCCCAGCTTGGGCCTACCAGGACTGGATCTCTTCCAAAGCGTGGCCTCAGTAAACCTGGTTTTAGAACACCACCAGCAGCACCCCAGCTCAGGCTTAAGAGGTCTAAATTAAGAACATCCTACTTTTCCCTGTGCAGCCATAAATCCAGAATCCTATTTAAGTGGTCACTGGCAGCTGGAGATGAAACAAGGCCAGGAACAAGAGGCTGAAGTTTTTGAAACTGGGTGACAAATGTCAGGCAAAAACCCAATTATTTCGACCCAGAGGCAGATTAGGAGTGAGGGACTATTGCTCCAAAAGATTTTTAATATCTGCTTTATATCCCTTCTCTCCCCACTAAGTTTGCTTTCAGCACTACACAAAAATATTTCCTTAAGGTGAAATAAAACCTGATTTGATGCAACTCTACAGAACTGGCACATTTTCTAAAATAAATAAAAATGATACATTTTGTCATGGAGTATTTAACAGCTCCTAATCTGAGCATTAATTGTCCCTGGTTTCAAGCTGGAAGATAAAACCAATTGCTCCCAGTATGTCAGAAATTGCTGACAAGATGGAGGTTGGGAGGAGCTTTATTTCTGCTTTTTGCTTTTGAGTGTCTCTCATGGCTTCCATTTTCAGGTTATGAGACTGGTTAGAAAAAAAACTTTTCCAACTGACATGCCATAATGTGCTCCCTGGAATTATCCAAGCACAGAGATCTTCAGGGCCAACAAAGTCATTAAGGCAAAGCTTTGGGGGAAAGGATTTTATTAAAAACCATCAAGTTGCACCATTTCATTTTGCACAGTTTCCAAAGGATTTTCAGAGATGAAATGAAAATATTCACAAGAAAACAGGGAAAAATACCCTTATTTGCTTGTAGCAGTGAGGGATGATTGGGTATCAGCCAAGAGATCCTTTTCCATCTTGAATTCTCTCTCACTACACAGGGTATCAATACTGCTTTTATTTTGTTACAAAGGATGAATGTGGGACACAAAAACCAGCAATTCTTTAAGAAAATCCCTTGTGGGCAACATCCAGCAAAAATCCAATTGTCCCCATGCAGACCTGCCCAGGTTGGGAAGCTGGAGGAGAGGAGGAGCTGGAGCAGAGTTCAGTCAGTGCTGGCTGTGCAGCGCAGCTGATTCAACATTCCAAAAAACTGACCCAAAAAGGCTTCACTGATTTAACCAAAACTGCATTTTTAGTGCCTGAAAGGAGAGGGCAGAGCCTCCTCACATCCTCCCCAGTATCCACTGGGAGTTACTGGGGAGCTGTTCTTCAGGAACTACCAAACTCTCAGCTCCTGCTTCTGCAAGAAAGTGCTAAAAATGAGGGTTTATAACCCAACTCTAGAAGGAGCAAGAGTAAAATGTGCAGATGGCAAACCTGTGAGGGATGAAACCTTTCCTGGGGTGGTGCTGCCAAAAGGGCTCTGCCACTCTCCCAAACTTTATTTCTATTTCTATTTCTATTTTCTTTATTTCTATTTGCCTGCTAAGCAGTGCTGGGCATTCAGCAAAGAGGGTGGCTGGACATTTTGAAGAGGCAAATCTCTGCTGTAGATGGCAAATCTAAAAGTCTCTGATCTCCTCTTCAAAGGCTCAGAGGAATGAAAGAGAATTCTGCCAGAATATACAGAGCAGCAACAGCATCTTAGGGATGTTCTGAGGGGAGTATTTCCCAGGAGTGAGGCAGAACTTCATTCCTTTAACAGATTTTTTTTTTTTCTGAATCAAGATTTTCTGCACAAAAGAAGGGTAATAATAATAAAAATATATAATTTAAATATAGATGTTATTAATTTATATTTTAAATTTTTTTATTTAAATATATAATATAATATATATTTATATATAATATATAATATATATTATATATTATATAATATATAATATATAATATATAATATATATTTATATTTATAATATATATTTATATATTATAAATATATATTTATAATATATAAAATATAAAATATATAATTATGTATTAAAATTTAATTTTTTTTAAAAAAAGAACACAGGATGGATACAATCTCTTTCACTTTAAATAATGAAAAGCATCTTTTCCATCAAATTTAGCAGGCACAGGAATAACCCTACATTTATGTAACAGATTAAATGTCTGGATTTTAATGAAACTCCTTCCTCGTTTCCTGGGATAAAGCTCTTCCCAGTTTCCCAATATCAGAGGGACTCAGCACAGCTGTTCTGGAAGGTGCTGGTTTGCTTTGCTCCACTCAATTAAACCAGCCAAAAAACCACATTTAAAACTCTAAATAGACAACCTGAGAGCCACCTGCATTTCTGCTGATCCACAGTGAAAAAAGCCCAGGAGAGCTGGAACAGAGGAAGAACCACGGGGGGAGGAGAAAAACCTCTGAGATTTCTAAAGCTTCTTAAGGAATGAGGAAAAAAAAAAAAGCTTAAGGAATCTTTACCTCCAAAGCAATCCTGCCACAGGACACACACAGGGAGGAGGGGCAGGAAATGCACCCTTGGAGGAGTGAGGAGCAGCCCAAGTCCTTCTCCCATCCGAATTCCTAAAGCAGCCCAGGAACAATTGGGAACAATTGGGGAACACGCCCTGCATTGCTCAGCCCTGCTGGAGGAACCCTTGGGAGCCTCTGGGAGCATTGAGGATTCCAAACAATGGTTTCAGGCATTAATTAAAGTTGGGGCTGGTGGAGCAGTGATTCTGTGAAACCCAAGGTGTGCAAAGCCTTGTTCAGCCCAAGTTCAAATCAATATTTTGAGCTATTTCTAAATGAAGAATTTTTGTTGTAGTCAACAATAATCTATAGGTTTGAAAAGGGAAAATGTTGTTATTGTTGAGGTAACAATATATGAGTTTTTCTTTAAAAATGCACAGTGCTCAAGCATGGTTATATTGCTCAAGTATGGTTATATTATATATAATATTCTATATTATAGAAAAACTGTATAAATACAGAAAAACTACTATTACAGAAAAATTAAGATGTTTGTCATCCTACCGCTAATTAAAAGCCAAGATCAAAACTTCTCATAGCTGGAAGCCTTCACTCACATTTTCTGTACCTTCACTCACATTTTTTTGTACCTTCACTCACATTTTTTGTATCTTCACTCACATTTTCTGTACCTTCACTCACATTTTTTGTACCTTCACTCACATTTTCTGTACCTTCACTCACATTTTTTTGTACCTTCACTCACATTTTCTGTACCTTCACTCACATTTTTTTGTACCTTCACTCACATTTTTTTGTACCTTCACTCACATTTTCTGTACCTTCACTCACATTTTCTGTACCTTCACTGACATTTTTTGTACCTTCACTCACATTTTCTGTACCTTCACTCACATTTTTTGTACCTTCACTCACACTTTTTGTACCTTCACTCACACTTTTTGTACCCTCTATGCTAAAAAAAATTTCCTTTTGGAAATCATTTTTTTCTGCTTGTCTTCAGAGCTTTAAACAGAGATTTTCTCCATCCTGGTTTGATTTTCTGCTATCTCCTCCTGCAAATGTCAGCAGGGCTGACCCCACTCATGGATTTCTGATTTAAGAAGCACTTTGGGACCCAGAACATGAGAAACTTCAGATTCTTAAAGCTGGTGCTCAATGGTTCCTGCACCCTGGCTCAGTCACAGCCCTCCACACTCTCTAAACATTCATTTAAAGAAAAGATTTCCCTTCAGAATTAGACCACAACCACTGACATTCCAGCCAAAGCAGCTTTCATCAGATCATTACTTACATTAAGGAGGATTTAGTGCCAGATCAGGCCTCTTCCTGACATGACAGGGAGTCCCACCAAGCAGTGGTGGAAAGAATTTGTTCTTCCCACATCACTGTATTCATTTTTTAAGAATGAAGTATAGTATTTAGTATTTAGGACAGACACACACACACACTAAATAATGAGAATTTAAATATTTAAATACAGATTTAAAGCACTCCTCCCCCAAGAACTGCTGAGTAAGCAACAAAGGAAATTTAAACAGCAAAGTACAATAGGAGCAACATAAAGCAGCAAAATGATCCAGGAAATATTTTGTATTTCTTATTTATTCTTAATCCAAGACCAGGTTGGACAGGGTTTGGAGCAACCTGGGATAGTGGAAGGTGTCCCTGAGCACGGCAGGGGGGTGGAATGAAATCAGCTTGAAATTCCCTCCCAACCCAAACAATCCTATGATTCCATCCTGAACAAAAAGAATACATCTCAAGCACTCCTTTTAAAACCAGAAACAAACAGAAAATCCCCTTCACACCCTCCCCATCACAGCAAACACTGGACCAGGTTCACATGAGCAGCCTGGCACTGCTACCTTTGGAACTGACAGTAAACAAGGGCCTTTAAAATCGATTTCCATCACTGCACACGTCCTCTCCAAAGCAAATATTTACCCAGGCATCTGCAGAGACACCAAGAGCACAGAGCAGATCCAGAGGGATCCCAGATCCCCTGGCAGGCAGCGTTCCACCCTCCCACAGGCACCACTCACTCCCTCCCACCCAGCCCCAGGAGGAGCCCTCCAAAGAAAAGGATCTGGGACGTGTTTGCTGTACTCACAGCCATGGTAGGATGCTGGGGACCCTCCAGACTTGCCATACTCCTGCTCTGAGTAGCTGGTGGACAGGTTGGGCTGGCTGGAGCCTCGGCCAAAGGTGATCTGGTTGCTGCCCACCCCAGTGGCCACCTGAGCCATCCTTTCTTTGGTCTTCAGGGCTTGGGCCCTCTCTGTCTTGAGGCGCTCGTCGTCCTTCAGAAGGGACACCAGCTGCTTGGACTTCTCCCTCACGTTGATGCCCTGGTCCTTCCCATCTCGATCGATGTACTGAAAATCTTTCAACGTCTGGATAGCAAAAATATTCTCTTTACACTGCTGGGCCACCCTCTCAGAGCCAGTTTTAATCAGGTAATCTAAGAGAGTGAGGGCCTTGTAGACGTGTCGCCAGTTCTTGCCGTGGTCATTCAGTCGTTTCCAGATCATGCTCATAATTTCAGAGAAGGCCACAACATTGTAGGTCAGATCTGCTATTTCAGTCATCAAGGAACTGGAAGGACCCCAGGGGTCATTTGAGGTCGCTTCCCGAACTTTTATTTCGGCCTCTGAGTAATTGTTCACAATGTTCTTCATCTGCCGTCGGATAGACGAAGTCGTCATTTTTATTTCCCTTTTTCCCAAGACAGATTCCACAACACAAACAGCAAAGGGCTAAATTTGCTCTTCCAGGAACGTTTCTGAACAGCAAAGGCTCCGTAGCAGTGGCGTGCTTGTGACACGTTCCGCTACAATCATTTCCTCTCCTCAAGAGAATGACATGAGAAAATGAAAATCATGACCTGAGCGAGGAAAGAAAACAAAGCAGGTTAGTTGGGTCTGATTGTTCTGCACAGCCAGCAAGCCACACACACACACTTGGGAGACGTTTTCCTAGATTAATTTTTTCCTCCTCGAATTTCTTCTGATTTTGAAAACAACTTGTTCTTCTCACGAGTCACATTAAACATTGAAGATTAAAAACTTGAAGTGCTGAGCAAAACAAAAGCAAGAACACAATCACGCTGATACAAAGGCAAAATCTGAAAAGCAAACCAGAAACAAAGTCCAACCTGGAGATTTATTTTCCAGTGTAAAGCCTACCTAGAACTTTAAAATTACAGAGCTGAGATGAAACCACAGGAGGAATTCCATGCTCAGCAGCCCTCTAACACTTGGAATCTGCATCCAGACAGGACAAGCAAACTTCCTAAAAATCAACCAAGCCATTTCTGAAACCCTGGGTAAGTTTAAAGCCCTTTCAGTCTCAGGACAGAGATCCTGTGGCCCAACACACTCCAACTCAAGGTGACCTTTCATGGTAAGTAGATCAGAAGGAATTTTTTTTGTTCCCAAATGCATTTACTTTGTTCATTTGAGAACACTCAGCAGATCCACACTTTCTGCTCTGCGGCTCTCACTCAGCACCAAAGAATTTTTAATTCTATGAGAATGGAATTGTAAAGCCAAAATGACTGGCAAGAAAAGGCAAGGACAAGCTGTGGGGCTGGAAAGCTGGGTCAGTTCTTTAGTTAAGGTCACTGTTTCAAGTAAACAGAGGCCTATTAAGCTTTGGAATAAATTACTTGAGCAAACTGGCAGATTCCATGAGCACAGAGCAGCCCTGAGAGCACAAACACTGAGCAGGGACTCTGAACTGAGCTGGCCACGTTCACAGAGATGCCCATCCAGGTGTCCTTTAATGTTCCTCCAAACACTCCAAGAACCAACCTCATCCCTCACAGAGACAAGGAAAGCACAGACTTCAAACCTGACATTGTTATAATTCTCCAAATTACTGCAGTGCCATTTCCATGCACAGATTAAACTCCCTGTTATAATTCTCCAAATTACTGCAGTGCCATTTCCATGCACAGATTAAACTCCCATTTCTTGGGATACACACAGTTCATCTCCCTGTGCATTTCACCTGCCACTTTATCCCTCAGCAGGTCTCAATCTTTCATCATTCCTTTCAATTCAAGATTACATTCAAATTTGACTAATTTGCTTCAATTTAGCCATCTTATTATTCCAGGCCAATCTGCTGAAGGGAATATTTGCATGAGCACTGATCTCTGGCAGGACACTTGGCTGGGAAGAGCCCTTCCCTGTGAGAACCAACATCTACTCCTAACCCCATTTCCTGCCCTTTAACCCACTGCAAATCTACAAAAAACATTCCTGCCTTATGAAAGTTTTATTTCTTTCAAGGCCAGGGATGAGAGGCCTCCCCAAAATATTTTTACAAGTACCCTACAGGAGCAAGTGCCTCCTCACCTGTGTGTATCTCCCCAGTCATAGACAAGTTTCTCATTTTACAACTTCACAGGTTTTTGGAAAAGTCATTTTAACACTTCACATGTAAAAGTCCCTGAAGATTTAACCATCCTCACAACACAACTGCTTCCCTTTTCTCTCTCTCAAACCAAATCCAGCCCTTTTTACACAACAGCACAGGAAAAATACTCCAAGTCTCTTAAGTTTTGCAAGTAAGAACAACCCAACCCCGGATCACTTCTGGAGCTGATTAAATGCAACACAAAGCTGTCAAGGTCTAAAAAAACAGAGCAAAGAGTCTTCATTCCCTCCCAATTACAGCCCACTAGGAAAGCAGGCACTCGGGTTTGGAGAAGAAACCAAAGGAAGAACTCCTTTGGAAGCTTCTCTAAGTCTGGAGGAGCACTTTGGAAAAACAATCCCAGAGCAAACACAGGAGGGAACACACTGGGTAAAGAGAAGCCAGCAATTTACACACGTCCAGGAAATTCAATATTTCACTTGTTGTTCTGTAATAGACTCAAAACCCATCAATCCATCAACGCTGAGGGATTCTTCACTTTCATATCTTCAGTCCTGAAAACCAAGGCCTTTCATGAGAAATATTAAGGTTTGTTTTTTCCTTTTCTTGATGGACATGTTTTCATCTTACTCCACTCATAGCCCATAAAATCCAGCTTATTCTAAAGCTCATCCTAAACCCCCAGAGGAGGACAGGGTGGAAAGCTGATGGAGCTGCTGCTCCCCTCCAGTGCAGCTGTTCCAATGTTCAGGGTCCTGCCCTGGCACTGACCCTCACCCAAGAGCTCTGGTTTTGTCCCTGCTTTACTCACTCTGCTCCCTCACCACACCATGGAAGCCTTCTCCTGGATTATTCCAAATCTTGCAGCATCACAACAACTCCTTTTATCATTGAACAGATCAAAAAGCCAAACACCCCAACTGCATAAAAGAGGGAGAGTTTCTAACACACATTCTAACAAATTCTTGCACAGAAAGTTTAGATTTCTTTTTTTCAGTGAATTAACTTCTCACAACAAACCACAAGGAAGCACAATGCACTTGCAACTTCAGCAAAAATGTGAGTTTGCATTTTTAACAGCAGAGTTGCAAAGAAAGCAGAAAGTGAGACCAGTTGATTAAAACTGTGTCTGGTTAGCAGGAAAAAGGCTTGAGCAGATTTCTGTGAAGGTTCAACAGTCTTGGGGAGCCTTCCTCATGTTTGCTCTTGGTACCCCTAAGCTATTTGCTCTGATTTTGAGGTACCTGGCATCTCCAAATGGCAAAGCAAAGAGATGTGCAGAAGGTGAAGCTTACCTGTGTTACCAGGGCTCACCTGGAGGGAAGCACCCCATGCCCTTCTCCCTATTCCAGCAGTTCCATGACACAAAGAATGAATTCTCCTGGTGCTCTCCTGCACACAACTGCAGACAGAAGGAATTCCTGCCTCTCATCCTCATCCCTCTCACAAGAGATGAAGCTCAGTGCATGAGGAAATATCTTTAACTTGCTGAGACTAACACAGAGCCAAGGCCAAGCCACAAAGTCTTTCATCAACTCAGTTCAAAGCAAACAGCCCCACAAATCCACCTATAGACAGGCTTTCAGCAGAATCCATTCACACCTCTGGAATGCAAAACTCCAAGCAGGATTTGTCTGCACTGATAAAATGCCCTTTGTATCAGCCTGAAGGTAAATATCTGCACAGCCCAGCTAAGCATGCACAGGAAATATATGAAAAGCTTTTAATATCAAGTGTGAAAATTAACATGGAACATCAGGAGTTCAGCAGACATTTGCATAAAATTTTAATTAACAGTATTACAGACAACATATATCCTTAGATTAGACATTTACTGTAAGTCACATGCATGAGAAGGGAGGTTTGGAAAATAGTTATTAATTCAGTCAGTCTGTGATCTAAATCTGCAGAACATCAAATATCCCAGCCTTGCTGCCTCCCCTCTCATGGGGAATACACAGAGATCTGCTCTCCCTGCTACCAGGCTGCCATGGCAGAGGCAGGTGATGCTCAGGGACCTGCATTCCAGGATAAACCAGGGAATTCTTGCCCATCTGCAGAGGATCAGGCTCAGAGAAGCTGCTGCCAGGTGCTGACTGAGGAATCTGACAGACAGACACCAACACCACACCTGCACACACAACCCCAATCCCAACGAGAAGTCAGCTCCTATTTATGGCAAAGAAAAAGGATTCCCATTGCCTGACACTAAATTCACATTATTTTCACATTATTTATAATTCATATATATATGTATATATATATATATATATATATATATATATATATATATATATGAATATAATATATATATATGTGTGAATATAATAGATATATATATGAATATATATATATATAACATCCTGCTTTTCCTGGGATAGCTCTTTGTGTGTCTAAACCAAACCCAGTGTGTTTTAGGAAGTCTCATTTCCCACAACCAGCTCAGAAAAAACCCAAGCACAAACCTTCACATAAAAATCAGGAATATAATGCAGAAAAAAGCCATTTTTCTCATACTAAACCCACACTGCTAGAGAGATTTTCAAACTTCACTTATTCTCTGATTTTTTTTCTTTCTTCATCAATTATTCTCAGAGAACAACTGGCTGACCAGAGGGTACCATTACCCTGCCCAGTTGATACAATATTCAACTGCAATCCCAAAAGCAAACAGGAAAAGGGGCAACTGTGCATCGTGGCCACTTGGAGGAGAGCACTGAGAGAGAGAAGACACTTGGCACTACCCAGAAAAGCCAACAAGCAGAACACTTATTAGCTCTCTCTTGCTATTCTACAGCAGAGAAAACAGCAATTCATGGGAATAAAACAGCAAAATGAAGAGCCTGAAATTCCCATCAATGCCCTTCCTCAACCTTCAAAATTATTTAGGAAACGAGTTACAAATACAGATTGGCAAAGGGTTTGGAGAACAGGGTTAACTCCAGATGAAAGGTTTCAGTTCCATTTTTCACAGCTTAAATGCTTGTCTTCAGTGTAATTTCTGAGGAGAGGAAATGGTTCAAAATTCAAAGTTTTGGAAGCTTTCCACTCCCTTTTACAAATGAGAGAACAAGGTCAGCTTTCACAGACAGCAGGTGGCCAAATTATTTCTTTATTTAAAGAGTTAATGCTGAAAGATAATTCTCCTTCAAATTTATGCATATTCATGAGTGCCAAGGTTTGATTCTGCACTGGTTTTACAGTCCTGCCTCAGCCTCACTGAGGGAAAGGAGCTGCAGCTTGAGCAGGCTTTGAGCTGTAAAAGAGATTTCCAGACACAAATCTGGTTCTGTTTTCCCCATACCACCTTTTGTTAGTCCTTGTCTCCTTAAATTCCCAGGATTTGAGCTCCGTGGGGAGCTCATGGAGTGGATGGGAAGGGGGATGAGGAGCAAATCTCTGACCTGTCCCACACAGCAGCAGCAGCACCTGGCCACGTCCTTTTGGGACCTGCCAAGCCACAGCTGCTGGGTTTGTCACCCCCAGTTCCCCTGGCCCTTGTGGGGCTTTGTCACCCCCAGCTCCCCTGGCCTTTGTGTGGCTTTGTCACCCCCAGCTCCCCTGGTCCTTGTGGGGTTTTGTCACCCCCAGCTCCCCTGGCCCTTGTGGGGTTTTGTCACCCCCAGCTCCCTTGGTCCTTGTGGGGTTTTGTCACCCCCAGTTCCCCTGGTCCTTGTGGGGCTTTGTCACCCCCAGTTCCCCTGGTCCTTGTGGGGCTTTGTCACCCCCAGCTCCCCTGACCTTGTGGGGTTTTGTCACCCCCAGTTCCCCTGACCTTGTGGGGTTTTGTCACCCCCAGCTCCCCTGGCCCTTGTGGGGTTTTGTCACCCCCAGTTCCCCTGGCCCTTGTGGGGCTTTGTCACCCCCAGCTCCCCTGGCCTTTGTGGAGTTTTTTCACCCCCAGCTCCTCTGGTCCTTGTGGGGCTTTGTCCCCCCCAGCTCCCCTGATCCTTCTGGGGCTTCGTCACCCCCAGTTCCCCATGTCCTTGAGGGGCTTTGTCACCCCCAGCTCCCCTGGCCTTTGTGGGGTTTTGTCCCCCCCAGCTCCCCTGGTCCTTGTGGGGCTTTGTCACCCCCAGCTCCCCTGGTCCTTGCAGCTGGAATGATGGACAGGGGGGCTGGAAATGTGCCCTGAAGGGCTGGGAGAGGGGACAGCTCTGCCAGACCTGCAGATCACCACCACGACCCAAATCCGACCTGCACCAGGATCTAATTTTAGGATTACAAGCTTTGACAACAGCTCTTTAAAAATAACACATTCCTCCTTCTGCAGCCAGGTCAGGTGTCACCCACAGTGCCACCTGCACATGTTTGTAGGCTTGGTGTGGCTTTTTTGTAGTTGTTCACTTACTAATTTTTTGATAATATTTAATTATTTGCTTTTGTTTCAGAGGTTATCGATCAATCTAAATTGGCTGATTGGTTTTCTATGATAAGGTAAGACTAAAAGACTTTGGAGAGTATTAAGACTAAATTTAAGACTAATATTTAAGACTAAATACTTTGGAGAAATAGAACCATGAAAGATGCATTGTAGTAGGACTCATGAGGGGCAGTTTTAGATTATTGGCTTTAAGGCATTTACAGCATGGTGTGGCAAAAGCTGATAGACCAAGAAACTCTCATATTGTAATTAAAATACAATATAGTGCATTGTAACAGGAAATAGTTAACTTCTGATTGTGATGCTGTGAATTATAACATCTGTATGGTCTCACCCTTCTCATGAGACTGAAAATGGAATAAAAATTTTTAAAACACCTCTCAGTTTCCCCATGTCTGGGTCAGGAGAAGGGTACTGTCTGACATGGGCATACCTCAGTTGATGCTCCATGCAGCAGGTGTGCAGTGAACATCAGAATATTGCAGAATTACACACCAGAGCGAGGTCAGGCCATTACACACTGAAGCAGAAATGCCAAATGCAAATTAATCCAACAGGGCAGTGAAAATACCTCCCCAAACTCCCCAGAGGAATTTGTTCTCTGGGGATTACCTGCTTCAAGGAAAGCATTTCATCTGTTTTCTCACAAATTGGAAAAAAGAGACCACCCAATGCGTGCCTTGACAGCCTGAAATAAATTCAGCTTACCAAACATACCTGAATTGTATTTTCAACTCAATTAAGGGCAGTAGGAGACACTTCTCTCCTTTCACATTTTCCTTTTGGAAGGAAAGAGGATATCCAATACTCTTGCCAGAGGATGTGCCTCAGAATCTATTACTAATTAGAAAAGTCCAGCCTTGTCACTTAGGCTGTTATAGAGTGACAGGCACCTGCTCAGGCCCCACAGATCAGCTTGAACACAGGAAGAACTGCAAAAAATACAAGAGCACAAAATGTCAGCTCCCTTCTTTAAACCCCAGTGTTTTCCTACAGAACTGCAGTATTTAAAATTCATGTTCACCTAAATGTGTGCTCATGTATCAGATTCCATATTTTGGGGATGTATTTTGGGAAGATACCTGCTACTTAAAATTACCTGATGATTTCATTACCTAAATTGATTTTGCACTTTTATTATTACGAAGCAAACGTCACCGAGTGCAGCTTCTCCCATCCTCCTACACACACCAGACATGAAACCACATTAATACACTCAGTAGGCCAGAGGCAAATGCTCACCATGACAAAGATTAGGGGGGAAAAACAGTTTAACTCTCCATGTTACTACTGGCAGAAGCTGAAGGATTAATACTTTTATTTTATGACACGGATTTCTAAGGAAAAGGGTTGTTCAATAAGTACAAGATGCCAAGAAATACCTGTCCATACATCCAAACACTATTTTTTCCATTTTAATTAAGTGTGCTTCCTGCCAGCACAAACTACAAGCCTGCAAAGAAAACAGAGATTGATTTAATATCCTGCTTACATTCATCAATGTCCATTCACGGCATAAAATATTTCAAGTGCCTTCCCTCACAGCCACCAGATTTTGCACAATCATCTTGAAAGTCACCACAATGTCTTAATTCAACTCTAAGAGCTGCTACCAACATCAGACTGCTTTAAAGCTCAGAAATTCAGGTCCATGAGCTGTCTGCTCATGAGATTGTTGAGGAGTTGAGGAGGAAATCCTTCCCTGGGAGGGTGGGGAGGCTCTGGCACAGACTCCCAGAGAAGCTGGGGCTGCTCCATCCCTGGAAGTGCTCCAGGCCAGGCTGGATGGGGCTTGGAGCAGCCTGGGACAGTGGAAGGTGTCCCTGCCATGGCAGGGGTGGCACTGGATGAGCTTTAAGGTCCTTTCCAACCCAACTCATTGTGGGATTCTGTGAATCAATTGCTGTAAGATTGCAAAGTAGGAAACACATCCCAAAATCCTCCCTACAGGAAGATTCTGTCCCAAGCCCAGGGTTCCAGAGCAGGATCTGCTGCTCAGAGGAGAAATGAGGATGGGATTCCCCAGCTCCTGCCTCTCCACTCTGCCCCACACCAGAGGCACAGCTGGAACAGCTCCAGTGACTGATCCCACACACCAGGGCAGGCAGGGGGACAGGCAGGGCTGGGGCTGCTCACAGGCCACAACACCAACCAATTACTGCTAAGGTCACTCTAATTGCTCTAAAGAACACCCCAAATAAGGGGAGCACCAGCAATTCCATCAGCAGTCTCCAGTTACAGCTCACCAGGAAAAGCTGCACCTGGGGAGCTCAAACTGGAGGTGGAGTTGATGGTTCAGGTTTGGGACTTGGCTCAGCAGGTGACTGCAAGGACTCTGGAAATCTCCTTTTCCTGCCTAAGGACAAAGCAATTCCACATTCCAGGTGGAAATTTGGTCCTTCGCTCTCCAAATTACCAAATTTCACAAAATCTTAGCCCTGCCCTGTTCCCACCCCGATTTCAGCTCAGTCCTGCAACACCGAATGTTCAGCTTTCCCTCTGACTCCTCCAGATCTCTCTCTTATCTTTTCATAGTGCACACACCACAGTTTCCAAAATCCTTCCCAAACCAAGCCACCTCCCTCTCCCTCTTCCTCTCAGACCTGTCTAACGTGTCCAGCACCATCCCCCTGGCAGGAGCAATTCCAGAGCAGAGGTCCCAGCTGTGCCACCAGCAACCTGGATCTACGCTGGATTCTGGTTCCCAGGAAACAGAACTGAAGAATATTGAATAATATAAAAATAATTCTCTTTGGTCAGCTTCTGTGGTGCTCCAGTTCCTGACTCTGAGCTGTATTTTTAAGTTCAGCTTTGATGGAAGTGAATCACTTAAAGATTTTTTTTTAAATATCAGCACATCTGACATAAGGATTTTGCTTCATTTTTCTGCTTCAAACTTTCCAATTCCTTCATTCATGCACAAAAAAGAGTCATCCTTGTTGTAATATATAAAATATTTGTTTTTATTGTATTATGATTTTGTTGATTTTTGTGGAATTAAGAAAAAAAAAAATCTGGTTTGAAAATGCCAGTGAATCCCACATTCTCCTATGCAGATATACAGAAATTTTCAGCTGTCAGCATAACAATTCCTCAAGTTTTCTGAATCCATCCTCCAGCAGCAAAATTCTACCTACTCTTTTATCTATTCTGGATATTTAGACGGAAAATGATTTGAGTGGGAGGCAGCTTGTTCGTTTCAAAGAGGATGACAAAGACTTGTTACTCAAAAGCATCTGTGCCTGTTCCTTCATTAAAGGTCATTTTCTTCCAGTCAGCTCTTGTAGAGAACATCTTCTACCCCTCAGCTCTGATACCCTGCAAGCAGCAACTGGATCATGGCCTTGGGACTCCAGATATCTCCTAAGGAAGCCACATGGAAAAGGCACCACCTAGCTCTGTTTCCAAAGCAGCTGATTGTGGCTTGGGATGTATTGAATAAAATGCAAGAAATCCCTGGTGTAGCACTGCTCCTCCCTGTCCCTCCCAGAGCTGCCTGGTGATTATTGTTTTGACCATTGTTTTCATGCAAGTCATTAAGAACATTCCCTCGTTAGATTTAGAAGCAGAACACAAAAGTGGCTTAAAAACTCACCCACTCCATTTTCTCATTATTATTATTATTTTTTCAAGAGCTTTCCACCTAGTCCAAATGCACAGAAGAAATTCTGGCCCATTAACATCCATCAGAGAGCAGTAATGAATTCATCAATATTGCTCCAATCCGTGGGCACTGTGCTGAATCATTTGGTAACTACATCTGCAGCAGGAAGGGCTCATCCAACCCTCCCCACACTGCCAGCAGCCACCTCCCTGAAGAAGGAAAAAGGAATGGATGAGATCTCCCCCAGCTCTGCTATCCCTCAGCGTGGGGCTGGTGGTGCCTCTCCACACCAGGATCCCCAGAGCCACCAAATCCTCCTGGAGCTGCTCCCCCTGGACATGGCCCTCCTTGGCCAAGGCACCTGCAGGCTTGCAAGGAGCTTTCAGGGCTCTTTCTTTCTAGAAATGATACAAGGATTTGGTTTTTTCCCTGCTTTTTAATGTACAGTGCAAATATGTTAAGCCTTGAGTATTTAATTTGCAAAGAAAAAAAAACAAAAAACAAAAAACCCCTCCACATCAGGTTACTGCAATCACACTGAACTGTGATTTTATTTTTGTGTCAAGAAGTTTTCCTAATAGTGAAAGTTCTAAGAATAAGAAAAGCTAAAAAGCTACCAAAATCAGGAAGTCTTAAAAGAAAATCATTATCAAGTAACGTGGAAGTTCAGCTGCCAAAAAAAAGCCCATACCTGTGGCTGGAGTACAACAGTATTAAGTTACTGCTCTCACAACAAAGGAAAAGGAATTTATTCTCGAAAAAAAAAATCAGCCTTAATGATATAAACAAAATTATCTTTAAATGTAGATTGGAAAGGACCCTGCCTGCTCTGCCTTGCCCAGGGATGCCAAGGCCGGTGGGCTCTGCAGTTTCCCCTCTCTCCAAGTCCTTTCCTTGTGTTTACACTCTCAGTTCTAATGGTGTCTCTAATTAACCCCAGGAATAAACAGGGTTTGTTAAGGTGGCCCTTACAGAGCCAGCACAGCTAATTGAGGTCTCAGCACTCTGCTGCCTTAACCCAGAGGATGGCTCAGAACATACACTCACACATGTGTCTACATATCCTCAACTCCCACGGCTTAATTCAATTAATACTATTAAATCTTTAATGCTTGCCTTCAAAGGCTCTTCTTTAATTTTTAATAGCTCTCATAGGTGAGCACGAATGTTTTAAGTCTTTCTGCTATATTTTAAATAAACTCCTCTGTTCTTGCCACTTTGATGTTTGCCTTTCTGACAAACCTCTGCTCTGTGAAGCTGTTGTGACTTTGTTTTGTGTGCAAGGATGACATTACAAGCTCCAAACGATATGTTAATCACCGAGCTGGAATCTGGGATTTTTTTAATTCCTCTCACCTGCCCTCCGGGCTGGGAGTTGGCACCAGAACAGCTTTCATCAAAACAATGAAACCCAGGAGGAGAGAAGAGGCAACTGGAGGGAGGGGGCTCTGATTTGCATCTGTTTAGCATGGAAGCGGCAGGCGGGGCTAAATTCTCTTGTGCTCGGCTTTCCCATGGAAGGAGAGAACGCCAAAGTCACCGGATTTTATTTAAATAGTTAAAACAGGAGTTTTGACAAAAGACTGGTCAAGCTGGATGGAAGAATAAGCCTTGTGGCATCTAAAGGCACATCCATTTCACACATGAATGGGCACTGAATGTGTTTTTAATTCTCACCTTCTCTCACTCCAAGTTACCTTGAGACCCCTCCCCACCTTGCCCTGCCCCGTTTCTAAATTTTGAATTTGTGAGACAGGAGATAAAGCTTTGACAGAACATTTCAGGCCTTTCTGTAAAGCATAAACTACAACAAGAAACGAAAAACAAAAAAAAAGCCAGCACAGACTTTCCTCCTCCTTTAAAGTTTATTTTTCTTCTAAATAAGAAAAAGAAAACCCTTCTTAAAATAAAACTAAAAATCAGCATTTCCAGGGACAGGAAAAGGCACTATAGTATTATATACACTATCCAAGCTGACACAAAAAAGAAGAGATTAAAAGGCTGGCTGGAAGCCAAGGCATCCAGACACAATTTTGCACAGAGCATAGAGAACAAAAGTGTTCCTGCATTCAGGATGTTGGAGCGTGTTTCCTGCACTCACACCTGAAAGCAAACAACACTGAAAACCAGGGATCCCAGTCAGCCCCACACCACCAGGTCCCTCACCCTCAGAGTAAAGATGTGCTCACACTCTGCTTGATCCAGACCATCCCCTGCAGGACAAACCCCCCCATAGAGCAAATTAAAACCAGAATAATAAAGACAAGCTACAAAACCCTCCTGCTGTTCCTCACTCCTCAACATTTCAGCAGAGCACTCCCCAAAATTCCCAATCTCCAGCCATAAAACACGTCCTGACTTTTAAAGCCCACGTAAATACTCCTGGAGGCATCCTATGGTTGTATTAGGATGAAATCAAACATCCACAGCCACTATTGGTTGGCAGACAGACACCAAAATGGCAATTGCAGCACTCAGTGTGTGTAAAGCAGCAGGCCAGGCAAAAGCAGATTATTCACTAGGTAGTCAAACGTAAAACAGAGCCAGACATTTCAGGCTGTCTCACAAAGGGGTCAGCGATTTGTAAATTTTAAACACAATATTTAAGCAGTTTTGCAGACTACAAAAATCCTTTGATGATTTACCTCAGTGCTTCTCTGCAATAAACCAGTTTAAAAGTGATTTTGCTGTACCCGAGCTTTTATACTTCAGTTTCTCTACAAGAATTCTGAAAGCCAAGTCAAACCAATTATAAACGTTCCTGTATTTTACTTCCTTATTAAAGCTTCCCAAGAGAACCAGTAAACATATAAACATAAATATCTTTCAGAGGAGTCACCCAAGTACCAATAAAATCTTCAGAAAGCAGCAGCTTTGCTGAAAAAGTATGAAATACCATGATCATAGCCTGGTCATGCTGTTCTTCTGAGCAGCAGATAGAAATTTCTGCCTTAAAAATATGCAGAAATTGAAAATATTCTCAAAATTTACAGTATTAAATATTGATTTCTGAGCTGCATTTGCATACTCCTAAGAAAAGTAGTCTGTGTCACCTATGCTGTTTATCTGAAAACATTCCAACAGAGGCATTATCTTGACTTTCTGAGAAACTCTTCTAAATTGGTAGACAAAGTTTAACTTCATGAACTCTGCTCAACAACAGCAGCAAAATATAGTAACACTTCTCATAGGTAATAAGCATTCCATCCTTAAAAAAAAAATAATCACTGCAAGCAGCAGAACACTGCAAGAAGGAATCAAAGCCCTGCAATAAGGCAGGATGGGCTCAGAAGGCAAATATTTCATTAGATAATACAACAGAGGGGAGTTTGTGCTTTCCAGTGGTCATTAGAGAAAGAGGTTTCCATCAAAGAATTAAATACCTGGGCAGGGGCACTTTAAAGATGCATCAGATCTTCCCTGGATGTGAATATTGAGGGTAATGCCTGATCAGGAGCCTCTAACCAAACATTACCAGTCACAATCCAGCAAAGGCACAAAATGGGAGGGTTTCTCTGATTAATTAAGTGAATAATTAAAAATATTCAAGTTCTGTTTTTCAGCTACCAATTGCAGTGCTTTGCTTTACGTGCACCACGTGGCAGAGCACACTGTGCTTGACCATCCCCACCAGAGAACAGGCATGTCAGAACAGCTCTGCAGATAAGGATTAATTAATGATCTTCAATTCTGGCTGATTTCATAGGTTAGAGCAAACATCTCTGCCTTACTGCTGTTGTCACAAGCCTCATCCCTGTCCAAACAGAGCTGAAAGTCAGTAGAAAAGCAGCTTCAGCAGCAATTGGGTCAACAGATTTGGCTGAAGAAATCCTCATCACTAAAAAGGAAGAAATAAATAAAAATCAGAATGATAAAACTGAGGTGATGCTTGGGGTCTGCTCATCCCCAGGAGGAACCTCCTGGAACAGAATTCCCACCTAGAGGGAAACGTGTCTGAGGGATTCTTTTGTGCTGCCATCTCAGGGGAGGAAGTTACCTTTGAAAAGATTTTCTTTGGTCTCTCCCTGAGGAATATCAGAACTGTCTGTATCAGTTCTTTCACTGGGGTTTGTCCCACGAAGGTTTTACTCATGAACACCACAGCTCTTACACCAGTGAGCAACTTACTCATGTGATTACTCCCAGTGGACTCAGAAGAACTGTGTGAGAAAGGAGCTTTGCCAACCTAAAGGTTGCACAATCAGGGGCAAAAAAAAACTTCAGCCAAACCAGGGAGGGGGATAAATTGCAACTGACAAAAACTACAATCAAGAAATAGCTGGTGCCAGATTGTTATTTAAGTACAAGGAAGTGATTTAAACAGGAGCAGTTGTAATAAGATTATACGATTCTCTAGTAAGATTCTTACAATGTCTTTGTTCTAGCAAAGCTCTGAAAAGACCATTGCCCTTGCAAAGGTTCAGAAACTACCAAATTGATGTTAAGTCTAGAAATTAATATGATTTGGGAGAATAAAGATAAAAATGTAAAAGAACATCCCAGCCATCATTAGCACCCTGTCACCCATGCTGGTGGTTTTCTCTAGCAGGGGTACCACGTGTGCTGGAGCATTTCTTGGTGGCAAAACTCAAACCCATCCAACAGAAGCAGGGAGCTTGCTCTGCCTGGGTTTCTGCTTTTAAATAATGAAAACTCCCAGGTGGATTGTGGAAGCCATCACATTATGTAAGTGACATCTCCAGAAGGGCAGGGGAGTCTCTATGAGGTTATACAGGAGGGAGATTAAATCAGTGTCTGGCTGCTGAATTTTAGCCATGACCCCCAGACTCCACCACGAATTTCAGTAATTTGTTCTAAAAGTCCAGCCCCCAAAAGTGGCCATAACTCCTGCAATACTGAAAAGCAAACAAGGCAAGGGAGTCTTCAGATTTCTGTCTGGTAGGGTGAACATAAAACATCTCTAACTAAGGTGTCTGGCATGGTTTTAAACTCATAAGTAGCTTTGAACTTTCAAAAAATAATTTATTACTTAATTTGTACGAGTATTGTTCACTGAGTGCTGCATTCTGAGAAACAAAAAAAGCCTCAAAGAGCCAGGTCTGTCCCAAGCCTCTGTGTAAAAGCAGCACAGAGGCCTTCTCCTGCCTGGGCCAGCCTCCAAACTCTCCTGGACCTCATGACCATTTAGGATTTATTGTATGGTGACATGAGAGGCTCAGACACTGCAAACAACATGGCTAAAACTGCTCTGGGAGAGGCAGGAGCAGGGTGGAAGGAAAAGCAGGAGAAGGAGCAGGGTGGAAGGAATGAAAGGAACAGGGTGGAAAGGAAAGGCAGGAGAAGGAGCAGAGTGGAAGGAAAGGAAGGAACAGGGTGGAAAGGAAAGGCAGGAACAAGGTGGAAGGAAAGGCAGGAGAAGGAGCAGGGTGGAAGGAAAGGAAGGAACAGGGTGGAAAGGAAAGGCAGAAGAAGGAGCAGAGTGGAAGGAAAGGCAGGAGCAGGAACAAGGTGGAAGGAAAGGCAGGAGCAGGAACAAGGTGGAAGGAAAGGCAGGAGCAGAGTGGAAAACTGCAGAGGTCTCACACACAAATTTCAGCTGATTACTCCAGACAGCTCAGGGAGCTCCACTCCTGATGGCAGAAGGAAAACTGTGCCTTGAAAACAATTTGTGTGGATCACAACAACAAAACAAGAGTGTGCTTGAGGCTCCTTCCAACCTCCCCCAGCCACCTCCAGCACAGAACACAGCCAAGGGGAGCCTCCAAGGTGGAGCTGCAGCCAGGCCTGGGCTGGGGCTGGTTGCACCCAGTCCCAGAGCAGAGGCAGCTGCACTCCCACTGCCAGTGGGGACCTGTCCGAGCCTGAGCTCTGCTACCCCACCTGCCCAGAGCTGGGCTTGGCAAGCCGAGGCACAGGAGGCGTGAGCAGCCCAGGCCTGACCTTGAACACAAGGCACCAGTTAGAGGCATTTATGTTAACAGCCCTGGGTGACAGGAACCAGAGAGACACACTATTAACAATTAATGTAACACAGGGTATTGGCTCTGAGATCAATTCAGGTTCAATTTTTGTAACAATACTGGAAAAATGAGCTGGAAATTATCTATACAGAAGAAAAGCATCTCGCTAGCATAACTCAAAGTTATATTTCCATATAGAAAGGCACATATAGTGAATTACAAACTGAATTCTGCAGGCATCTCCAGTGCCAGTGCAATGAACAAACACAAAGTACTTCTATACTGATTTTCTTATTAGTATCATCATTCATACAAACTTCAATATTAGGTATTTACATAGAACCCAATCTTGCTAACTTATACTACTCTCCTTAAACTCTGCCTACAACCACTGGTAACCTACAGAAAACACCAGAGAACCTTCTGACCCAACAACTTCACCTTTATCAATGGACTGGGGCAGCATCATAAAATGAAGCAAACCCCAAATTTGGAAACCAGAGACAAAACTGCTATTTGTGAAATGATAAATAAAGAATATCAGTTTTCCTGTAGCTTTCTACCTGCTGCACCACTCACTGAGAGGCTCAGCCCAACAGCCACTGAGTTCTAGATCCATCCTGAAGCCCAGAGTCTCTGAATTCACTCCCATTCAACCATTGTGAATTCTCTCCCCACGCAGAACAGGAAAGCAGTCCTGTAACAACCAGCTAAAGTGATTAACTCAGGCTTTTCAGGGTCTGTTATTCAGCACAGCCCAGTCTGTACCAAACCTGCAGCACACCAACGCTAGCAGACCTACAATCAGCCCCGGCAGGTTTTATTCCAGAGGACAGCAATCCATGTTGTTCTCCTCCATGGAGTCTCCTGCCTTCTTAATGAGCAGCCAGGCTACTGAAACACACAAAAACCTGCTGTTCTTTGAAGCACTTAAGCCAGCAGGATGCTGGTACGTTTCGATATTTTCCCTGCACAGATCAGAGCGAGGCGAAGTGGGAAAAGAACATTACAGGCGTTCCTACAAAGCAGGCACATTTCATTTTCTATTAGCAACATCCCAAGGGACACTTTAGCACTCTGCAAATATGGCCCTGCAAGACTGGGAAGTTGCTTCCTGAGTACCAGTCATTAAAGAAAGGTATTAGAGTAACTTATATTCTTCTACACCAAGCAAAAGCCAGAGTCATTTCCCCATCCCACGTAGGAGACCTAAGAAAAGCAAGCTCAGGAACATCATAACTACTCTTTAATGTATTTCCCCTAAACTGATTATCATTTAATGATTGCTCTCTCTCTCTCTCTCTAAAGGAAAAAAAAAAACAACCACAGAAACAAAACCCCGATTTCTGTATCAAGAGAGACTATCAGCATTTTTATGAAGTAACAAATTAGGCCTTTGGCATTTCCCAGCAGTGATCCAAGATTTGAGGCTTCTTAAAAGCTCCAAGTTTTAAAGCAATCAAATGGCTGACAGCTGGAACAAAACTAGCATGATTAACCAGTTATGTAAATAATGATGTGGTCAGTGCAAGCTGAATTCATTTCTGCTGCCTGCATTATACTGGACATCAGATGTTTGTGAACCCTTCATTAAATGTGACTGCAGGAATAATGCAAGTGAAAACCAACATGAACGTCACCAGCCAGGCTACCTGACAGTCAGGGGTCTCTCCTCCAATCCTTCCACACCCATCAGGTAACTCATAAACTGCATTTTTTTAACCCAAATATTACCCACCCCTGCTTAGCTTCTACCTAGGAAACAAGTCTGTTTTTCTCAGGAGCCAAGTCCATGGAGAGAGGATATTTATTTACAAGGGCTTGGACTGACAGGCCAAGGGGGAACAGCTTCCCACTGCCAGAGAGCAGCACTGGATGGGATATTGGGAAGGAATTCCACCCTGGGAAGGTAGGGAGGCCCTGGCAGAGGTTCCCAGAGAAGCTGTGGCCGCCCCTGGATCCCTGGAGGTGCCCAAGGCCAGGCTGGACCTTTTTTGGAAAAACCTGGGACAGTGGAAGGTGTCCCTGCCATAGCAGGGGTGGGACTGAATGAGCTTTGAGGTCCCTTCCAACCCAACCCATTCTAGGATTCAAAGATCCTGTGAGTGCTGCCTTGCATTTCTTACAGGCTGATAACAATTTCCATTCCTCAGCAGATGTAAAAGTCAAGCTGCTGTGTCAGAGAGCTGTTGTGACACAGGTGAAATGTTGCAGAGTAACTTCATGGAATAGAGGAAGTTACAATCAGCACCCCCAAGTCAAACTTCCTCAAATGGAACCCACAGTCAATTTGGCCTTATCAGAATCCGCCTTCAGGAATGCACACTCATGGGTCATTTGTGCTTGATAATTTTTGATAACATAGTTAAATATTTAATACGGGGGAGATTATCGCTGAAATTCTGTCGAGCTAGTTTACCATTACTTAGAGTCTATAAAGGAAAATTTATCAAAAGTTTTGATTCCTCCCAATAAAACTCTACACTTGAGTTTGTTCAAAAATAACACATCTGAGAATGAGCCAAGACAAACATATTTAGAAGTAACTCCTAAACAGGCTGCATTTTGCTAAAGATACCATTACAATACATTTCTGATTTTAAAAAATCATTCATCCCGCATTTCACACCCCAACAATACAATTTCCTATGACCTTGTGCCTCGCAAAACACAGCAACACACTGGAATTATGCAAGAGTTCTGTATTACCATCAAACAAGTATTTCAGTGGAGAGAATAATAAAACTTAATCTCATGGCCTGATTTGCATTTTGAACTCCTCAAGTCAGACTCTACAGCCCATAACATCTGCAACAGCTTCACAATCCTAACAAGTCTTTTAGGCCTCCTGTTGAAAATGGATGAGCATGTAGATAATTCAGGTTATTTTCTTAATAGATGAGGACAAGAAATATGTCCAACTGTTGTAAATTTAAAATCTCACTCGGCTTTTCAGATCCCTGTCGATACCGTACTCGAGAAGGGGGAGGGGGAAGCATTACACACCCATAAAACTGAGACCAAACGCTACCAGTTTTAAAGCCTTAGAGCTTTAAATCGTAACATGAATATTTTAACATTTACATTAAAGCCTTACGGCTTTAAAATAGGGGACTTCCATTGCGGGCAGCCTGTGATAATTACTGTTTCAATATATTTCACAGCAATAATGTAATACAGCTCGCTGGCTACCCAACCCTAATCTCTAGCATCACAGGTACTGCAGGTAAAAATTTTTAAAAAATATATGTATAAGTATGTATCAGTGTAAATATATATAGGAAGAGAGAGAGAAAGAATATCACAGCACCACAGAAAATCACAGAATTATTAGGGCTGAAAGGGACCTCTGGAGATCATCTAGTCCAAGCCCCCTATATAAAACAGACCCTTAAAAATCATTAAAAGCATTAACACACATCTCCCAAACAACGATATCACTGAAAATACAACAAAATACCGCCCGCCCCGCCACGATGGAGGTGAACAACGCCGGGGCGGGGGTCGGACCGGGCGGAGCGGAGCCCCCCCACCCCAGCGCCGCCGCCGGGAGCCCCCCGAGCCCGCAGGCCCCGCCATCCCCCGCAGCCCCGGGAGGCCCATCGGGAACCAGGCCCGCACCCGGGGCCGCGGGGGCCCGGCCCGTCCCCGCCGCCGCCCGCCCAGCCACCCACCGGCGACAACAAAGGCGACCGCGGCCCCGCGCCCTCCCCGCGGGGACCCCCGGGGGCCCTTCCCGCGCCCACCCCGCGCCCCGCCGAGGGGAAAGGCGGCGCTGCGGGGGCCGCCCGCCCGTTCCCCCCTCCCGTCCCGCAGCCCGCGGGAGCCGCGCTGACCTGCGGGCGCGGGGCGGGCGCGGTGTCCCGGTGTCCCGGTGCCCGGCGGCCGCGGGCTGCGCTTGACACCCACACGCACCATCCAACATGGCGGCGGCGGCCGCGGGGAGGCGGCGGAGGAGGCGGAACCGGCGGCCGCGCGCGGCCCCGAGGCGCGGCCGCGCTGAGGGCGGGGGGGACGCGGCGCTGCCCGTCCCCTCCTTCCCTCCCTTTTCCCCTCCTTCCCTCCCTCTTCCCTTCCTTCCCTCCCTCCTGGCGCGGCTCCTCGCAGCCGGACCCGGCGCCAGCGCGGAGCGAGGAAGGATCGGCCCCCGGGCGACTTTGGATGGGAGAGCTCCTGGGGAGGGCCCTCAGTGCACACAGAGCCCAGGGGTCCCCCAAAAACCTGGGTGAAATAATACAAAACAAGTCTATCATTACAAAATAGCCACATTTATGGGTCAGGGGACGCTTTAGAGAGGGTGCGGGGCTGGGTGTGATGGAAGGAGAGCGCTTGGGGATCCCCCTCAGTGCTCATAGAGCCCAGGAGGAACTGGGTTCAGGGCTAGAGATCCCCCAAAATCCAGGGACGAAAAATACAAAATAATGACTATCAGTATAAAATAACCACATTTATGGATCAGGGTACACTTTAAAGCAGGTCTGGGGCTGGCTTTGATGGCAGGAGAAGGCTTAGGGAGCACACTCCCTCTCCACACTCACAGCACCCAGGAGAAACTGATTTCAGGGCAGGGCTGTCCCCCAAAAATCGAGGTTCAGTGTGGGCTGGCAGCCCCCAAAGCAGAATCATAGAATGAATTAGTTTGGAAAAGACCTGAGATGATCAAGTCCCAACTTGTGGCGAAACACCCCCTTGTCAACTAGACCGTGGCACTGAGTGCCACATCCAGCCTTTCCTTAAACACCTCCAGGGCCAGGGATTCCTCCACATCCTTGGGCAGCCCATTCCAATATTTATTCACTCCTCCTATGAGAAAATCCCTCCCAATGTCCCACCTGAACCTCCCTGGCACAGCTCCTATTGCCTCACACAGCACAGATACTCCCACTGCAGATGCCAGTATAAAATAACCACATTTATGGCTAAGGGGACACTTTATGGACACATTTGTGGATCAGGGTCACCATGCTGGGTGATGAAGAGGAGCTCAGCAGGGACACAGAGGCACAGGAGGAGCCGGAGGGTCTGGGTGGGTCGGAGCACACGTCCTTCCCCTTGGGATAATGACTAAACCTGTGTCCGGCACACGGGCTGGAGGAGGGCTCTGCTCCCATTGTAGTCCTCCCTGAATATATTTGTTCCCATCCTAAAACCAGGAGACAATTCAAGGAAACGGGACACGGCTGCTCGGGAGACAGTCAGGATTGGTGCGGGCCAGGGGAGAAGCTGGAGAGCAGAGCTCTGCTTGGATCTGCTGCTGGTTATTTAAAACCCCAATTCCTGAGGAATCGTGCCTTACAAAAGCATAGGAAAACAGACATGTGGAGCAAAATCCAGTTTATGAGTCACTGCTTTTAAGCGAAAGGAAGGTCAGGCTGAGTGCTGCAAACTTCATCAAATCCTACAAGGGGTTTGGGAAAGGACCTTAAAAATCATCTCATTCCAAATCCTGACAGGGACAGGGACACCTCCCACTGTCCCAGGCTGCTCCAAAACCCATCCAACCTGGCCTTGGAAACTTCCATGGATGGAGCATCCACCACTTAGAGCCCAGCCCTTCCTCCCATGGAGCCACTATGAAATCTGCCACAGATTTGAGGTTTAAATACAGAAGAACGGGGACTGCAGTGAAACGCCGGGTGAGCTGCATTAAAAGCAACTTGTTTAGAAATGCTGCACATTCCAATGCCTTGAACACCATCTGGGAGCTGGGAAGCTCTGAATCTTCTGCAGCAAGCTGTGATTCTGGCTTAGCTGTTAACCTTGAGCTAGGCAGGATTAAATTCTGGGTGAAAAAAATAAGGGATCAGCACACATCTGATGGTATCAGCAGGAGCTGAAAGAATACTTCCCCCTTTTCTTCTTTGCAAGAAAACAGCAATGATGGAAACCCAATGTTTCTGTGCACGTTCATTAATCCTAATGATCAGGTGCTGACAGCTCTAAAGGAGGAGAAGAAAGCTCTTGGTTAAAATAAAATGGAAAGAACAGGGTTGTTCCTGCTGCCTTCTCTCCTGCCTGTGTTCCTTCCAGATCTGGGCAGACAGCTCTCCAGAGCAGGAGGCAGCTTCCTCTCCATTCCCAGCTCCATCCCAGGTGTCTGTCTACATCAAGTGTGCAAATCAGCAAACCCAGCAAAAACCTCCTGCAGCTGGCACACTTCCACCAAAAAAACACTTCTCTATCAACCCGATCAAGCCCCTTAGTGAGAGTAAAACAAACCAACCAAGTAAAATCACTTAATTTTTGATTATTATATCAGTGTTAATGCCTTAAAGCGCAGTGTTCCTGCTGCCCTGGGCAGGTACATGAGTGGCAGAGCTGCACCAGCAGAGCTCTGCCCAAGCTGCACAGGGATGTTCCCTCCTGGTGGCCCCTGAGCAGACTCGTGGCAGTGGATTTATGTCTCTTGTTTCCTATTAGCAACAGGAGGTCACTGCATTTGTCCTGTTTTTAAAGGCAGGAGCTGGTGGAGAACACTTCCCAGTGCAGCCCTGCCCCATCCCTCTCTGGAGCAGGCTGGACCTGGATCTTGACCCGAGCCATCTCTGATCCTTCCCAGCCCACAACATTTCAGCTGCGTTGGCAGGACCAGAGTCCAAGGCCACGATTTGGAGTCTGAGATGGCACCAGGAGCTGTGGCACCACCCTGATAACCAGCAGAGCAATCCACATGGAGAAGGCAGCTCACAGACTCCCAGGACATCCTTGGGATATGGAAGGGACTTACAGGGAGCATCAAATCCAACAGCAAGGATAGTGACACCTTTCACTAGACCAGGTTCCCAGAGAAGCTGTGGCTGCCCCATCCCTGGAAGTGTCCAAGGCCAGACTGGACAGGGCTTGGAGCAACCTGGGATAGTGGAAAGTGTCCCTGCCATGGCAGGGGTGGAACCAGAGGGTTTTTGAGATCCATTCCAACCCAAACTTTTCTGTGATTCTGTGAATCCCTGAGCCTGAGAGCGTTTTCCAAACACTCCTGGAGCTCTGGCAGCCTTGATGCCATGATCATTCCCTGGGGAGCCTGTCCAGTGCCCCAGCACCCTCTGGGTGAAAACCCTTTTCCTGATAACCTAAACTTTCCTGGCACAGCTTCACACCGTGCCCTCGGGTCCTGTCACTGGTCACCAGAGACAAGCTGGTGCCAGTGGACCCAGCAAGTGGGAGTAGGCAAGGAGCAGGAGGATAAGGAGCAGGAGGATAAGGAATGGGATGTCTGGAATGCAGGAGGCTCTCCCAGAGAAGATGAGGAAGGCACATCCTCCCCCAGCTGCCCTCCCAACTAACCTAGGGAAGAGCAGCTGCCAGGGAGCCTCAGGAGGGCCTGTTCCACAGCCATAATGGGAATATCGCCCACGTGGGGCTGAGCACACCACTAATTAGCTAATGAGTTTGCTCCAAATGTCTGGCCACGGTGCGAGGGACAACAGGAGCAGCACTCGAAAAGCCCCAAACAGTGACAATTGCATTTGTCCCTTGTCGCTGACCCCAGCCCCGCATTAACAAATAGGTCAGAACCAACGGTGCTTTGCAGTGATCTAATCCTCCTGCCATATGTCAGCTGCCCGAAAAAACACTGCCCAGAGAACGCCCCAAAGCTCTGCAGAAATCCCAAGGAAAACTCGATAAATATATCCCTGCCGTTTGAAATTTGATTTCCTCACTCTATTGTTCCTCATTTCCTGAGAGCTGGCTTGGTGGATCACATTTTCTGCTTCTGTCTCCAGTGCTTGTAAGCAAACAAGACTGAATCTCATTATCCTGATGCATGGCCCTGGCTGCTTGCAATCCGATCTCTAAATCACAGTCATTTTGCTCCATTACTGATTTTCCTTCCCACTCCTAACCTGCAGGTCTTCAGAGGAATCGATGCAGAAATAGAGACGAGCATCATCTAATGAAGGTGTGTTTAATGTTCAGCTCTTCAGCCTGGATTAAACAGCCAAGTGAGGAACTGCCTGCTTGGGCACCCTCCACTCCCGTGGCAGCTGGAGCTTCCCAGCCTTCCCGGGAAGCCACATGCTTCCACATGGGGTAAATGGGGACTTCAGTCCCTGAGAGCCCAATTTGGGAAATCTGCTAATTAAATAGTCTGGGCAAACACAATCATCATTGTCCTTAGAGCCAAAGCAGTGAGATGTTGCTCAACAAGCACAGACCCTTCCCGGAATTTTCTGAGCTGTCTGCGTGTTGCTGACAGTTATAGAGAATATATTCAGATTATACAACTTGATGTTCACCCCGGGTTATTCTCTCCCGGATTCATGAATATTTCATTGAAATATGCAAAGTCTGAGTTACAGTCTTGTCTGCTTCAATTAGACACAGGGATCCACGGGGTCTGCAGCCCTTCCACACTCCCAGGGTTTGTCTACAAAGCGAGGAGAACCAAAATAAGAGTTTAGCTCCCATCATATTTAGCCTGGCTTCTTCAAACGTCTTTAAATAAGGGAGAAAAGCAGAAGGATTGGAGAGTAGAGCCCAGTGAGCCTGTGCCCGAGTTCAGCTGGAAGCAACTCAAGCTAATCAGAACAGAGCCAGCAGGAGGGGGTTCGTTCCCTTCGTGATGCAGACAAACTTGTAGAACTGTTTCCAATGCAAATATTCCTTTTGACAAGTTCAAAATTAATACACCTCTAATATGGGTATTCAAACCAGACCTTTTCTGAACACGTTGGCAGATTCATGAAAAGAGAAGGGAGAATGCAAGCCCAGCACATTCTGATTTTCTCAAAATGAATGTGCTCTGACAGTGCAAGAGGCAGTGACGTTTGAATGTGCTTAGTTCTAGTAATTACCAAGTGTTGTGTTTCTTTAGAAGCTGGAGCTGTTCTCATCTGTGGGCACCTTCCCTCATTCCTTTCTCCTTACTGCTCAGGAGGTGCAGTTTCTCCCATGCCTCAGCAAGAAGCCAAGGCTACTGTGCTGCTTACATTAAATCCCACTGAAGCCTCGGGGTGAAATTCCACAAGTTTTAATTGACCTAAGTCAGGGTGTTGTGGTTCCTGCCCTTCCTCCACCAGCCCTTCCCATTCCCTCCCTGCCACCAGCACCAGCTTATACCACCTGTGGTGAAGATTAATCACTTTTTTGGGGGGAGTGTTGCTTCTCAGCCAGTTCAGCTCCCTGAACCAGCTCACCAGAGGCTCAGATCAGCACCCACATCAGCAGAAAAGAGAGGACAGGGCCATGCAAGGCCACACCGAGTGCTGAGGAGGTATTTTTCTGGGTTTATAGGACACAAGGAACACATTTGACCTAAAGAACCTGGATCTGCTGCTTGTTTCCAGGCTGGGAGCACTCACCCATTAGGACCATCTGCACAGTTTGGAGTGGCAGACTCAGGCCCAGCAAAGTCAGGCTCATTTATTGTTACCATCTGGCTCCCCAAAGCAAGTCACCAAGGCAGAGGCTGTAAGCATTCCCTTTTGCTTGGTACAGTTTGTTCCATCCCTCTTGACTTCTTCCTTGTCACAACAAGAGCACTTCCTGCCAGGATGAAGCTGATGGACAGCATCTCCCATCAGGATTCCTCCTCCTCATTCCTGCAGCCACCCAAAGAATGTCACCCGGAGAGGCAGCCCCTCCCTTTTGCCCCAGGCCCATCCTCAGACTGATAGAGGCTCCATCATCACTTCCAAACTGCAGGATGACCTGTGCAGTTGCACAAGGATCTCACGTGGCCAGGATTATCCTCACTCCTCCCAGCTGTTGCTAACCTTGAGGGAAAACGCTCTGTGGGCCTGGCTCTGAGGAACGTGTCAGGAATTGTGCTCCTGGCTCGGCTGAATCTTCTGGGATTTGGGTCTCCTCTCTCCTGTTGGCACAGGGATTTTGGCTAGAAAGGGTGGCAAAAGACTTTGTACACAGGTAGAGGAGGGAGGAGATGATGTGTACCTACCAAACACCCAGCCTGTGGCCGCTGCTGAGGACATGGTCCAGCACAAAGAGTCTCATTTTTAAGCACAAAACCCCAGAAAGCACCACCCTCCCCACAGGAATCAGATGCAGCAAATCATCCACCCCTTACCTGGGGTGAGTCAGGGCTCCCAGCACTGAAATCAGCATTATCACACCCCAGTGGGGTGCTCACAGAGATTTGGGGCATCATGGGGACAGCTGGAGCTTCCTTCACGAGTGCTGTGCTCCCAGAGCATCCAATGCCTGGAAAGCCACCTCAGCTCCACCTCTGGCAGCTGAGCTGCACATCTACAGCCAGTTTGGGCTCACATTTCAGAGTCTTGCTCTCAGACACAAAGATGTGACCCCCCAAAGCAGAGAAAGTACTGAAAGCTTCAGGTATTTTGTGTCTTTTAAACAGAGAGGCTGGAACAGTGCTGGAACAGTGCTGCCACATCCCTGGGTGACAGCTGGATGCCCATCACTGACAAGCTGGTAGCTTTCCCCCTTGACAGAGGAAAACTGAGAGCTGTTTGGTTTGTGTTTGCACAGCATCCAGCCAGTCCCTTAATTGGTTGGCCCAATTTCTGGGTTTCTGATTCCCACTTCTGCAAGTAACTTCCTCCATTCCCAGGCTCACAGAGCCACTTGAAACTTTCATGTCTGCATGCACGGTTGTGACTCCAAACTTGTCCCTGCTGCCCCATCTCATCCTCAACAAAGCTTCCCAGGAACTTTCACTCTGTAAAAAACCCTAAACAATGCTGCAGAGCTGTAAATACATGGTCCCTGTGTGATAAACAAGCAGATTTTAAAAATTCACCAGCTGGGCTGGAAGAGATTCATGACAAGCCATCAGGACTCCACAAAGCAAACAAACTGCACAGCACTGCAGGCAAGAATTCCTCCAGAAATCCAGTGTTCAATCCTAACACAACCCAGCCAAGCTGCTCCATGGATCAGCCCTGCTCTGAGCTCCTCAAAAACCTGGTGGAAGGAAAAATGTTCCTCTTCAACAGCAGCAAGTCTCAGGAGCCATTTGAGCACCTCAGCCAGTCAAGCAGGTTATAATTGGCTGTAATTAATACTCCTACGAGCTTCCACATTCTTCTGCACTGAGATGGAGAAATACAGGATTGCTCCCTGACCCTGTGAACACGAGAGGAAGTCAAAGGGGTCTCTGTTGCCTTCTGATTTTTAGAAATCAAACATCTCTGAGAGGAAAAGGTGAGAGGCAAACACCAGCGCTGCTGGGAACTGGCTGTGCACAGCCCCATCTTTTCTGGGACACAAACCACAATAACCTCAACCAAAAATAACTGCAGAGCAAGTTGCTACAGACAGCAAGTTTCCTCTGTCCCTCAAGATGCTTCCACGTCACTCAGAGCATTTGGGGAGGGGCATGGGGTGCGAACCACGCACAACCACGACATTTTAGCAGTACTGAAAGTGGCCTTTGGTGAAACATCAGCTGAATGATCCAGTCCAGGAGGTTGAAAACTAAAGAAGCCCAAAATGCCTGATGTCATGAAAACCCCTCATGTGTCACCAGTGGGCTGGAGGAAGGGTTTGTGGCACCTGCACAGCTCAGCTGAGAAGTTCTTTGCACTCAGCAAGATCTCCAGCACTTGGGGAGGAAGGGCTGGGCTGTGCAGGCCATTTCCTCCAAGAAGCCACCAGCTGACCCTTACATGAAAACTGGCAGGCAGTTCCACACAAGCACACTGTGCCTTGCTCCTCATTACGGTTCCAGAGCGTGTCTGCATCAGCTTTTCCAGCTTGCACTTGAGAGAGGAACGTGAGACACCTGTGTTTTGCCTCCAGGCAGGGCAGGACCTCTTGTTTTGCTCTGAGATCAGAGCCTGGGGGAAGGCAGGGAACTGGAGATGCTGTCACTCAAGGGTGCCTCTTTCAAGATGCATCTTGCAGCCACAGCTCCACTTTGGGAGGTGCCCAGAATTACTGAATCCAAGGAGAACACAGCATGGAATTCTGTCTGCTCGCTCACTTATTCCTCTTATCAGAGAATCACAGACTGGTTTGGGTAGGAAGGGACCTCAAAGATCATCCAGTTCCAAACCCTCACCCACGGCCAGGAACACCTTCCACTATCCCAGGTTGCTCCAAGCCCCATCCAGCCTGGCCTTGGGCACTTCCAGGGATCCAGGGGCAGCCACAGCTGCTCTGGGCACCCTGTGCCAGGGCCTCACCACCCTCACAGGGAAGAATTTCTTCCTAATACCCAATCTAACCCTGCCCTCCTTCAGCTTAAGGCCATTCTCCCAGATCCTATCACTACACACCCTTGTGAAAAGTCCCTCTCCAGTTATATCCCCCCATTATCCTCAAACATTTGCTATAAACACTGCCAGTGCTCAGATTTTGGCCTGGACAGTTGGTTTTTAGCAGGATGGATGTTCTTATCTTCCCACACATTGGCTCCCAGCTCCAGCCCTTCATGTTTACCATCCTTCAGAGCAGAGGCCAAGAGCAGCACCCACGTGCTGTTTGCCTCAGCCCTCCTGGGTTTCTCCCAAAATCTCCATCCCTGGGAAGCTCCTTTCCTTTCTCCAGACTCTCCATGGACTGGCACCACCACCCTCAAGCCTAAAGCCTCCCCTGAGCCTTGCAGACACTTGGCACATTCCCTAAGCCTTCTGCACCCAGAGGTGCTCAGGGAGATTTAAACATATGCTGAAATGATTTCCTGATCTGTCTCTGCCCCGGGGAGCCAAGAACAGCACAGCTGCAAACCACTGGAGGCTGCATTCCTGATCCCAGCTGAGGGAGCAGCAAGCAGGCATCAGGCTGGGATACAGAGTTTGTGCTAATCTGGTTTCCAGACGGAGAAAACACAGGTGCCCACACTGGAGAGGGGCTGTAGCCCCTTTCCAAGCTGTTGTTGAGGGTCTCCCACAAGTGATTCCAGTCCTTTGTGCCCAGTCCAGACTGTTCCTGTTGCTCCAGAGGTTCCTGAGCTCCTCCAGTCTCTTCACCCTCCACGCTGTCCCCTCCACTTGGAGCTGGAGCTTGCCCACGATCAAACTCTTGTCCCTGTTGCTCATTGGAGCCCTTCCAGGGCATCCTGTGCCTCGTGGTGCCTCCAGCCCCCTGCTCCCAGGCAATGCCAGAGGCTGTGCCATGCTGAGTTGGGTCACACAGGGATCACTGATCCAACTCCTGGCTCTGCACAGGCACCCCAACAATCCCACCTGTGCCTAGGAGTGGTGTCCAAACCCTCCTGGAGCTCTGGCAGCCTCGGGGCTGGGACCATTCCCTGGGGAGCCTGGGCAGTGCCCAGCACCCGCTTTTCCTAATATCCAGCCTAACCCTCCCTGACATGAAAAGGCACTGAAATCCCAGTTTCTGCAGCAGAGCCATTTCTCCAGCACAGCAGGACATCGCCATGTGGCATCAATGGGACAAAAGGACACAGCACACCACTGGGTCCTGCTGCCACCTCATCAGCAGCTCCACGAGCTGCTCAGCCTGTAGTGACCACCAGCCCCTCCCAAGCAAAGCCCAAAACCAGCAGTAAACCCCAGAGTTCCTCTTTCAGCCTGGGAGAGGAAGAGAGGGGAGGAAGGAGGAAGGAAGATGACAAATCTGCATTTCAGATGCTGAAAGGAACACGGTGTAGAAACAGATATTTTACAGCATTTTGCCAAATGCTTTGCTTGCTTCTGCAAGTGCATCTTGTGCCAAGCACACCTACATGGGGAGGGTTTTTATTACCTGTGCTAATGTTAGTGCTTTACATCATGAGCCCTGTCAGAGCAATGCTGTTCCTTTCCATCAGCTTCACAGGGAGGGGGCTCAGGCCCCATTTTCCTGGGGATCTCAAACTCTTCCATTGAAGCAAATGCTGTTCCCAGCTCTACAGGAATACTTCAAGAGAAAGCAGTGCCTTGGCTTTCTATTAAAATCCAGAATTGCCTCCTAGGAGTGCTGCATTTGCTCAGAGAGCAGAAAGCAAGAACACACATCTTGGAGCAACCCCCTGGGCAGTGTTCCTTCAACACAGGCCATATCCTGCTCTCATTTACACACAGGCTTCAGTGAAATTACCCTGGATTGCCACAGCTGATGTGTCAGAAATCACAGCCCAACACAGCCCTTGGGAGGAATTCATCAGTTTTATTGTGGCTTCCTAAAAAACCTGCACTCAGTTTTTCCTCTTGCCTTGCACAGGTGAGAATCACCACTGAGGAAAAGTGCCCTGAGAGGGCTCTGCCACCGGAGCAGCAGCTTTACTCAGCTGGCTTTTCCAAAAGGAGCAGCAGGGTGTGGGCTGGGACAGGCAAGGCCACGTGTGTGGATTCTCCCATGGATCCTTTGGGGCTGATTTCAGCCCCAGCTGATGACAGGCAGGGCAGAGTTTTCACAGCTACTTAATTACTAAAACATTTCCTGCAGATCCTCAGCTGAGGAGAGGAGACAGGTCAGAGCAACTGAGGGACAGCCCAACCCTGGGTGACACTTTAAGAGAATCCACCCAGACCTACAGGAAAAAAATAAATAAATAAAGGCAGCACTGGACAGCGTGGCAAGAGGAATAAACCAGAGTGAATAAAGCAGGGCTGGGGACTCTGGGGGACTCCGAGTGCATCCCCAGCGAGAAAGGGCAGCGCGGAGCATCCGGGGAATCCACAGCTGCACCTGCATCCGTCCTGCCACACACAGAGGCCCTCAGTGCTCCCTGTTCCCTCCGCTTCCTCCCTCTTGTGCTGCTCTCCGTGCCCTGAATAGGCGGTTTCAGGAGCAGCACAGTGCCCGGATTCTCTGAGCATCCGGCTCTGCCCGGGATGTGGCACCGCGCACATCACTGGCCAGCAGGGACCCTCCTCCTCCTCCTCCCTCCGTGTCCCCACGGCCGTCACCACCTGCGCTGGCACTGCCCAAATTCCTGCCAAATCCCTCTCCCACCAGCTTAGCCAAACACACCATATCCCGGCCTCAGGTCCCCCGCAGCCCTGGCAGGTGTCACCATGGCCCTGGAGGTGCCACCTGGGCATGTCCCCATCCCCAGCAGCCCTGTGGGGAGGGGACACCTGCCCAAATGTGCCCCCCAAAGCAGCAGGGTGGGTACGGAGCCGGAGGAGGAACCAGGGCCACTCTTGCCACACTCCCAGAGGAAGGCATGACGTGAGCTGTGCCTTAATTGGTTATTAATAACTTCTTTGTTAACCAGCCAGCCCTAAGGAGGAACTGCAATTTGACTGCCCCGCTGGCGAGCTCAGTCACCGGCAGCCAGCGATCATTCACAATTTCTCCCTGCTTTTGTTTTTTGTTGTTTTTCCCGGGAGCCGCAGCCCCCCAGGTGAGTCACGGCGGTGACAGCAGGGTGACAGCACGGTCCCCTCACCTACGCACGCGGCACAGCTTTCTGCGGTGGGATTTTCGTTTTAATTCCTAGAAAAATAACAGATGCTCCCGTTGAGGGGGAGATTCTTGGAACCCGCCCAGGCTGAGCCTGGATGTGACCAAACTCCCGGCTCCCCTCGAACAAGCCCAGCGGGAGCAGCGGAGATCCCCTGCCCATGGGTGGTTCCTCCTCCAGCCCAGGCCCAGGGTGAGGAGCCTCCCCCCAAGGCAAACACGGACAGCAAACAGCCTCCACACCCAAATCCCAGCCTGCTGCCCGCTGCTTTGGAGCTTCCACTTGAAAGGGACCCTTTTCATTGTGTCCCGTGGGAATCAAAGCGGTGCTGGGACCCTCTGCACCTCCATGCTGCACAGGGAGGTTTCCAGCTTCAGCTGCCTGGGAATGGATTCTGAGGACTCACAAGAGCTGGCAGAGCATTCCCAGCTCCCATCCATGCTGCAGCACCAGCCCACCTGGGAAATTCGAGTATGGGAACCTGGGCTTCTCCATAGGCCAGCACCAAGGATGGAGACTGGAGGCCACACACATTGCTCATCCTGGGAGTCACCATCAGACATTTCCACAGCAGGATTTAGCAGGAAACTTTCCTCCCACAGCTTAGAGCAGAGCCTGACCTGCATGAGGGCACCCAGCAGGTGCCAGAGTTACCCCAGGTGTGTCAGTGACCACAGCAAGGCCCCGGGACAGAGCCAGGGACCAGGACACCACAGCCATGGGGCACACAAGGTCTGCTGCCAGCTGGACACCCAGCACCTGCTCCAGGTGGATCTGGACAGCTCCAGCCTCTCCTGGTCACCCCAGGGAAGACACAGCCACCACTCAGAGGGACAGCTCACCTTTTGCTCTTGGTGCATCCCAGGGAACAGCAGGATCTCAGGAGTAGCTCCAAGGCACAGCCACAAGAGAGAACACTCCCTTCTCCTCAGTCCAAACCCGAGAAGTGGCCTCTGGGGCCTTTTATAGAGCCCAGGGAGCAAATAACCTCCAGCTGATGATTAAGCCCTTAATGGTTCACGCCTCTGTAAAGGATCCTGACCTGAGCCCCCAGCCCAGCCCAGGCACTGGCAGTGACCTCATCCAGCAGCCCAAAACTGAGTCCTGGGGACCCCCAGGAAGCCCCCACTGTTTGTTCCCCTTGGCTGCTCTGTCTGGGCTCTCCCTCCTCACCAAAACAGGGTTTGGCCTTTCCCAGGAGGCCAATCCCAGCCACCATCCAGGGCTGTATCCCTCTTGGAGAGGCTGTTTGGGATGACCCCACCAGTCAGTGATCCTTCCTTGTATGTTTGTTGTTGTATTCCATAATCAAGGCTCCATGACATCCACTTCTTTTCCAGATCCATTTTTGGGGCCAAAAGCAGAAAGTGAGGTCTCACCACCAGCCCCCTGCCCTCGGGCTTCTCCCATGAGAACACAGTCCCACTTCCCAACCCACCTGCATCACAGGCAAGTGGGTCCTGCTCTGCTTTACCAGCTCAAAAACCCCAATACCAGCCCCAGCCACCCCTGCTGACCCTGAGGAGATGCAGCTCCATGTCTGGAGACCACCAGCACCTCAAGGAGCCTTTCAGGGCCACGCTGGACCCAGTGTGGCAAATTGTCCCTGGGTGTGCTCCTCCTGTAGATGCTTTCCTACAGATCCTGTGGGGTAATGTGAGGTCCAGAGGGGTCTGATCCCCTGTCCTCAGCTACACCAGGGTGTAAATGGTGCCACAAGTTCCTCTGTGTGGGCTGAGAAGTTGAGTTACACACAAGCTCCAGTGCTCAGGAGTCATCAGTGTGGCCTCTGCTCCAGAGGGAAAGTGCTGACACTGAGATCCTGCCTGGGGGCCCTGATGTGGCATTTTCCAGCCCAGGATGTCACTTCCTCTCTGCACGGGGCCTCAGTGGGGCTCGAGAGACATCCAGGACCCCACTGGAAGGGCTGACTCCATCCCTGGGCACACAGGCAGCTGCAGCCTTTGTCCTACAGGATTTATCCACGTTCCCCATCCCAGGCACTGGGATGCCTGAATCCTGGCTGTGCTGCACTCCCAACCCCCAGCACAGTGCTGTGTCCTGGGGCAGCATCCATCCCTCCCCCTGCCCTGGATCTGCAGTGAGCAGCTCCCCTTGCCCAGCCCTGAACCATCCAGGCCCAGCCCAAAGCCCCCCGAGAGGCAAAGCCAGGCTTGGGACACCCCCTCCATGGGCAGAGCAAGGGGACACTGAGGCAGCAGCCAGAGGGGAGCTGGGGAGCCCGGAGTGGTGTCCACAACAAAGCTCCCCAGGCCGCAGAGGAAGGGGAAGAGGCTCCCCTCCCTCCTCTTCCTCCCTCCCGCGTGGGGATTTTGCAGCCAGGTAAACACAGGATGTTGATGAAACAGGGCTGGGCAGATTGGGCAAGCTGGGAGTCAGCAGGAGCTCCAGGCAGCTCCCAATGCCTGGAGTAGCCCTAGAGCTGGGAAAGGGCAATGCCAGAGCCCCTGGCACCTTCCTCTGCCTGTGCCAGAGCCCCTGGCACCTTCCTCTGCCTGTCCCCAGGGTCACAGAGCTCCCCTGCTCACAGGGAGAGGCAGCGTGGGCTGGTGGCCAAAGCCAGGGCAGGGTGGGATCCCTTGGGTCACCCTTGGGATCCTCAGGTGATCCTTGGGATCCCTTGGGTGATCTTGGGATCCTTTGGGTGTTCCATGAATCCCTTGGGTGACCCTTGGGATCCCTCAGGTGACCCTTGGGATCCCTTCGCATCTCCTCACAGCCTGAGCTGAGCTCAGTACTGAACCCCAAAGTTCAAGCTTTGACACCCAACCCACAGCAACCATGTGGCACCTCCTGTGTCCCTCTGGACACTGGGGACGTGCAGGGCACAGGGATGAGGGGACACATCCCAGGATCCCACCCTGCCGGGCATGGGCTCATGGCTGGCACAGCGATTTGGGATGGGCACCCGGGGACCAGCTGAACACGGCAGCGTTTGGTTCCCGGCCCAGAAAAGGGTCCCCAGCCCAGCCCAGCCTCTCCTGGGGTGCAGGTGCTGCTGTCACCCTCACCGTGATCACGGACAGCGAGCCCCCAGCGAGGGGAAGGGACCCGGGCCGTGCCCGGGGCAGCGGGAGGGGGCCGGGAGGGGCTGTGGTGTGACAGGGATGTCAGAGGGGCCGCCCGCCTCCCTGGAGCCGGAGTGCAGGGGCAGGTGGCGCTGTCCCCGTGTCCCCGTGTCCCCTGTGTCCCTTGGGGCACTGCTGCCATCTGCCGGCAGGATCCCGGTCCTGAGCCCGGCCTGGGCACCCTCTGCGGCCCCACTGTCCTGTGCCCCCTCCCAGGCACTGCGGGACCGGGTGTGGCTCCAGCCCGGACACCCCAAGGTGCCCCCAAAGCCTCCCCGCTGCCCCCGGAATCCAAACCCCAAAACTGCTCCCGGTGTCCCCCCTGGCACAGCTGATTGTCACCCCCATAAGCCGCTCCTGGGCTGCACACACCGACCCCTTCCCAGACACCCTCCCTGCCCTCTTGTTCTCCATGTGGGATGGCCTGGAGTGGCCTCTGCATCATCCACTCGGGCTGTGGAGAGGGGACAGGATCAGGCACAGCTCTGCTGGGCTGCTTTCCCCAGGGAACGCCCAGCTCCATCCCCCCCAGGGCTGCTGAGGGGCAGAGGAAGCTCACCCCAAGATGATTTCCTGCTGCATTCCCATCCCCTGGGTCTCTCTGGGATTTGGGATTTGCTGAGTCCCCTCCTCCCTGGGACAGCCCAGCACATTGGGAGCCTCTTCCCACGGTCTCCCTGACCCTCCTGGCCTCCCCAGCGCCCCCGTGTCCCCTGGGAGCAGCACATCCCGGGATAACCATGGGGACTGTGCCTCGCTGGCTGTGGGGACACTCAGTGACATCCTGCGCATCCCTCTCTGCTTCCACGGGCACTGCGAGCGGCCTCAGTGGGGTGCTAGAGGGCGTTTGCTTTTCGGATCCAGTTGGGAACTGGGAATGAGGTTTGGGAGAGGCGAATCTCCGAGCCCGTGTCCCCACAGTGGCCCTACAAGCTCGTCCCACCCCGGGCAGATGGCAGCAGAGCTGGAAAACGCCCAAACCCGCGGGCAGGGACTGCGCTGCAGCTGTCCCTGGTTTGATTCCTCGCAGCAAAGCCAGGCAGTGTCTGGCGGGTTTTCCATGCGCTCCCTGCCCCTGCCCACACACAGGAAGGCTGAACAGCTCCGATCATTCCCGCTGGGAATGCTCCCCGGCGGGCAAGCCCTGCAGGCTCCGTGCCTGACGCCCACGGGAGCAGCAGGAAGTTTTAGTGCTCAGTTTTAGTCTAAAAGGGATTTTTATTCCCTGAGCCCTGCAGAGGAAAACTGGGGAAAAATCAACCCTCTCAAGGGGTCCAGTATCAGCCCAAAGAGCCCATATCAGCTGTGCTGGAAGCTCCCTGCTCAGAGCTGAGCCAGGAGGGTTCGCTCTGAATTCCAGCGAAACCAGGTGTGTGCATCCACCCGCCTCCAGCATTCTCTTGCTTCTGGAACAACCATTCCCACCAGGCCCCTCAAGCGGTGACTCCCCCACCAGCACTGCCCCTGCTCTCCAAACGCCCTTCCCAAAATCCTCACCCCGTGCCCGGCCCATCACCGTCCCCTTTCCACGCAGCCCCGCTGCCCGCCACTCACCGCGGGGCAAACGCCAAATCCTCCTGCCATCCTCGGCCACACGGCTCCCCTGGCAGCCGGCCGGGCTGGCACGGCTCCCCCGCCTCCGCCGCACATCTGGGCAGCTGTGGCGGCGGCGGGGCCCGCCCGGTGCCCCGGCAGCAGCGCTGACATCAGCGCGGTTTCCTGCCCCCGGCGCCGCCGCACCGTGCGCGCAGCCCCGAGCCCGGAGCCCCCCGGGACCCTCCCGCAGAGCCCTTCTGCCATGGAGTCCGTGGCCCTGTACAGCTTCCAGGCCACGGAGGAGGACGAGCTGCCCTTCCAGAAAGGGGACACCCTGAAGGTACAGGGGACCAGCCGGGGGGGGAGGTTGGGTGATGTTGTTTTGTGGGACGGATGTCACCGGGCCCATGGTGACACCGGTGCTTTCGTTATCGCTGACTTTAAAGCTTCTGGGGCTTTCTGTGGGATATAAGGAGCCAGCCTCGAGGATTTGGGAGCGTGGAGTAGCATTCCCTGCTTGCCTGTGCCACCAGGCACAACTTCAGAGAAGGACACCCCAGCTGGGACATGGCATGTGGTCTCTGTGGGTATCAGTGCCACCAGCTGTGCTCAGTGACAGCCCCTCGGGGCTGGGACACGTTTTCCCTGTCCGGGGGACACTGGAGATCACAGGGATCCAGCAGCGTGCCCAAACACCCACCCAGGCACTGGCAATGGGGTCGGCCCTTAGATGCCACCTGGGAATCCCAAAAAGCTCCAGAGGGGCTCAGAACATCCCTGGGGGTGCAGCCATGCAAGGGCAGTGAGGGCCCCCGTCCCTGCCCATGTGCTCACCCCTCTCGGGCTCCTCCCGGAGCCCTGGCACCCTGGAGCCCCCCGGGGGGGACGGGGGCAGATCCCAGCTGGAATCCAGAGCCCCAGACCCGCCGTGCCAGCCCTGCCTCCCGCCGCGTTTCCCCCGTGCCCTGAGCCGGGGTTTCGGATCCTGTTTTCACAGCTGTGCCGGCCCCGGGCCCTGCGGGGGAGGCTGGAAAATGTTGTTGTCACACGGAAGCGGTGTCAGCACCTTCTGCCACCTCCTGGGGGACACCAGGGCCTGGCTCCCATCCTGGCTCCTCCAGGGACAGATCCCACCCTCCTCCCTGGGCGGGGGTTTGGGAACACACCAGGCACCTTCCAGCTCAGTGACCCCAAAGCCCCCAGAGCGAGCCAGCGCTGCCAGAGCCCCCTTCTCCCCAGGGCTGGTGGTTGGTGGGTGCTGTGGGGTCTGGGGCAGCAATGGGGGTCCCACCCAGCCCCTGGCAGCCAGGCTGACACCTCCCCGCTCCTCTCCCACCTCAGATCCTCAACATGGAGGATGACCAGAACTGGTTCAAGGCTGAGCTGTTCGGCCGCGAGGGCTTTGTCCCCAAAAACTACATCAAGGTCAAGCCACACCCGTAAGTACCAATCCCAATTCCCAATTTACAACAAGCCAGGGTAGTCCCACACGTGGGGAAACTGAGTCACAGAGATGGGGGGGTCAGTGCCAGTGCCACCACAGCCCGAGGGGACAGGAGGCAGCAGCACACCCACGTACCCCCAAAAATCCAACCCTCACACCGAGCTGCCACTGAATAAATGATAATTGGGGAACAATAAAGCGTTATGGGATTATCACTGCATTAAACACAATCCTATTACCACGTTATTAAAGCCCAGCCTAATCCATCGCTGACTGAACCTGTGTTTGATATATCCTTAGCCCCTGGTAAATCACATTTAAATGGCAGAGCGAGCGCGTGGGCTCGGGGCAGCCCGGGGCACATCCCACTGCTCCTGCAGCTCGGGATAACACCCGGCATGGGCGAGACACAGCCTCCTCCTGCAGCACCTGGAGGGCTGGCTCTGTGCTAAACTCCCTGGCTGATCATTCACCGGGCAGCTCTTACAGCAGCAGAGAATCTCCCCAGCCCAGGGACTTGAAATATCCTGAAATACCCTGAAATACCCTGAAATACCCTGAAATACCCTGAAATGCAGGGGTGGGACACATCCCCACGGGGACTCTGCTCCTGCACTCCTGTGGCGGTGCAGCAGGAGGGGTTCATCCCGGCACCGAGGGATTTCTGCCCCACACCTGGAAGGGCTGCTCGCACCGGGGGCCAAGGGACGCGGAGGAGGGAGGGGACAGGCGGCGCAGCGGGGCCGGGTGACAGCGCGGGTGACAGGATGCGGTGGCGGCTGTCGGTGACGCGGAGGGGGCAGCGCGCCCACAGCACCCTGCGGTGCCCCCCAAAATTCCGGGGTGAACCAGGAGGGGGAGGGAAGGGAGGAACAGCCGGGGGAGGGTCGCAGCGCCCTGAGGAGCCCGATGCAGACCCCTCTCCCGGAACCTCGGTGCGTGTGGGGCTGGGGTGTCCCGGGGTGTCCCGGGGGTGCCCAGGTGGCTCAGCCCGGTGCCCCTCGCAGGTGGTACGCGGGCAGGATCTCCCGGCACCTGGCAGAGGAACGGCTGCTCCAGCGCAATCACCTGGGAGCCTTCCTGATCCGCGACAGCGAGAGCGCCCCGGGCGAGTTCTCCCTCTCCGTCAGGTAAATAAATGCCTTTGGGACAAGCGGCAGGAGGGGAAGGGTCCCTGCAGCCCCCGCTTTGGGACCACCCTCGCGTGTGCTGGGCAAGGGCTGAGCGCCCTGCCCTGTGCTGGCCACCGCGGAGGGGCTGCGGAGCCGGGGCCCCAGCACATCCAGAACGGCCTCGCACGGGACCTTCCCCTCCTTCCTCCCCTCCACAGCCCCGCTTCCATCCCCGCTGCTTCCTGCTCCCTGCACCGCTGCCCTCGCGGGGACACCCCTAAACACAGCATCCCCAGGGATGCAGGGCTCAGCATCCCCCAGGATGGAAGGCTCAGCATCCCAAGGATGAAGGGCTCAGCATCCCCAAGGATGAAAGGTTCAGCACCCCAAGGATTAAGGGCTCGGCATCCCCAGGGATGGAAGGCTCAGCATCCCCAGGGATGAAGGGCTCAGCATCCCCAGGGATGCAAGGCCAGAGCCTGTCCCCGGGGATCTCACCCCTGCCCTGCCCCAGCCTGGGGAGCAGGGGCGGCCCCAGGCCAGCCAGGCACTTTCTCACACTTTTAATCCCTAATTGAACGTTTCGGGAGGTTCCTGCCCCTAATGAGAGGGAGCCGTGCTCTCTCTGCCGCGTCACCGGCAGCGCAGCCGGGTCCCGCCCCTGCCCGGGGCCACCCAACCTGCCACCCCAGGCACACCCTGCGAGGTGACAGCAGGGGACGTCCTGCCTGCCCCGTCCTCCTGCAGCACAGGAGCACAATCCCAGCCTCTGCAGCCTCCTGCCTTGTGCCCAGACCTGCAGCTCTCACCACGCCTTCCCCAGATGCGCCCCTGGACAAAGCCACTTGCCCTCCACACGGCTGGCATGCTGCCACCCCTGAGCCCCCGCTGTGCCAGGGCTGGGTACTGAGCTTTGGCTGCCTGTGGGGTGATTTGCAGCAGGGCTCAGCTGTGGGTCCTCATTGCAGGGCCAGGAGTGACCCCAGTGCCACCATCACCCCCACCATGGCAGGAGGGCTGCAGTGAGACCCATGGGCTCACCCCAGCCTTGCCAGCACCCCCAGGCTTTACCCACCTCAGGGGATGCTGCCAGGATGTCCCCAGGGTGACATCCATCCATCCATCCATCCATCCATCCATCCATCCATCCATCCATCCATCCTCCTTCTGCAGCTACGGGAAGCAGGTCCAGCACTTCAAGGTGCTCAGGGAGAGGAATGGCAAATATTTCCTCTGGGAGGAAAAGTTCAACTCCCTCAACGAGCTGGTGGATTTCTACAGGATGACCACGATCGCCAAAGAGCAGCAGATTTTCCTGTGGGATGAGGACCAGACCCAGGAGGTACCACCATGGATGGGGCTGTGGGTCCCAAACCCCTGTGTGAGCCCCCTCGAGGCTCAGTGTCCCTGCAGAGGGACAGGGACATCCCTGGCTGGCCCCCTTTGGCTCAGGGGGGTGAGGAGCAGGAGAGGGAGCAGCAGCCTGGGACAGGGAGGAAGAGCTCCTGGAGCAGTTCAGAGGGGCAGAGCAGGGCAGGGCAGGGCACACATCCCTGTCCCTTGTGCCAGGGGTGATGCCCAGGGCAGGTGGCAGAGCCAGGACAGGGCACAGCCAAACCCCAGCAAAGCCAAGCCCTGGGGCAGTGGTTGCAAAACTGGACTTTGGGAGCTGGGATGGGGAAGGCTGCAGCACCTGGAAGGAGCTGGGAAGGAGAGGGTGCCAGCTGCCTCCAAGGGCCCTGGGCACCCATCCTGGGTGTCCCAGCAGCAAGAACAGGGAGTTGTGTGCCCTGGGGTGTTCCCCAGCACTCCACTCTCCCCTTTCCTTGCTTCTGTCTCTCCAAAGCAGGGATCCCAGGGCTCGTCCTCCTCCCGTGGTGGCACAGCCTCCCCACCAGGACCCAGGCAGTGCCACCCAGTGCCAGGGGCTGGCAGATGGGGACCCCTCTCCTCCCACCAACCCCGGCCCTCGGCTTCCCTGCAGGTGAGGAGACCCCGGTTCGTGCAAGCCCAGTTTGACTTCTCAGCCCAGGAGGGCTCCCAGCTGCCCTTCCTGCGGGGGGACATCATTGAGGTCCTGAGCTGCCCCGACCCCAACTGGTGGCAGGGGAAGATCTACAGCCGTGTGGGGCTCTTCCCACGGAGCTACGTCCACCCCATCCACAAGTGACCTTCAGGTGACCATCCAGTGACCATCCAGTGACCATCCACAAGTGACCTTCAGGTGACCATCCACAAGTGACCTTCAGGTGACCATCCATGAGTGACCTTCAGGTGACCATCCACAAGTGACCTTCAGGTGACCATCCAGTGACCTTTGAGTAACCATCCACAAGTGACCTTCAGGTGACCATCCAGTGACCATCCACAAGTGACCTTCAGGTGACCATCCACAAGTGACCTTCAGGTGGCCATCCAGTGACCATCCACAAGTGACCTTCAGGTGGCCATCCAGTGACCATCCACAAGTGACCTTCAGGTGGCCATCCAGTGACCATCCAGTGACCATCCAGTGACCATCCACAAGTGACCTTCAGGTGACCATCCACAAATGACCTTCAAGTGACCATACACAAGTGACCATCCACAAGTGACCCTCACCACGCTGCCGCTGACCAGGCAGGACCCAGCCCCGTTGTCCCCCCTCACCAGAGCTGCCCACACAGCCTGAGTGTCCCTTTGTCCCCAGGATGGTGCCTGGTCCATGACCCCCTGGTTGGAGACCCCCAGCCCAGGGATGGGGCTGGCAGTGCTGCTCCCCAGGGAGGGAGTGTGGAATGTTCAACCACGGCCATAAAACCTTTCCCAGAGGCACAATCCAGTGGGATGACAGCAACAGAGGGAGTGAGCCCAAAACCCCAAACCTTCTCTCCAAACCCTGTAAGCAAAGCCCCAGCTCCAGGGAGGGCTGCAGGCAGCCAGGACACAGCCAGGATCCACAACTCCACAGAGGAATTCCAGAACTCAGGGTACCAGGGAAGGCTGGTCCAGGGGGATTCCATCCTGTGGGTGCTGTTCATAGCTGCAAATTTCTATTTTTTATAATATTTTTATATTTAGGGCCAATAAAATGTGTTTGAGTATTATCCCTGAGAGTGGCTGCTCCTTTTCCAGCACTGCCAAGGTGGTCCCATCCCTCCATTCATGCAGGTGCTGCTTCACTGCAGTTTTAATTCCTTGCAGCCCCCATTTCCCCATCCCAATGCCTGTCCCAAACCCCTCCTAGGGATTTTCTGCCCCCACAAATGCTGGGATGTACTCAGGGAATGCAGTGCTCAGAACACCCAACTCGCTGCACCAGTGGATTTAATCATCACATCCCAAACAAATGAAAAATAGCACCCAAATCCTCATTTTTCCCCTCTCCAAGCACCTCTTCCCCACCCCAGGGGCTGTCAGGGCAAAACAGGCATAAGAGAAAATACTGACACACATCAGGACAATGGCACTGATGCCACAGACACGGGCCCAGAACGGGGGACCTGTGGTGTCCCCAAGGGCCACAGCCGGGGTCCCTTGGGTGGCTGAGCAGGAGCCTGGCACAGAAACACGGTGAGTGCAGGGGACAGATGACCCTGGGGACAGCCACCTCCTGCAGCTCAAACCCCCAGGCCCGGGAGCTTGGAGCTCTTTCCCCCCCTACAGTCAAAGCCCTTTCCTCAGGGCCGGAACGAGATGATCTTGAAGGAACCTTCCAGCCCAAGCCCTGATCCCAGGATGGGCACAGGGGCAGTTGGGACCCCCTGACAACTACTCAGAACCCAACCCACGCTGAGGAAAACCTCAAACTTGCAGCTCACAGAGCTTTTTTTCCCTGCCAAGCACATTTCCTTGGCTCTGTCCCTGCAATCCGCAGCGTCCTGCTCGCACTCATCACCCGAGCCTGCCCGGGATCCACCGCAGCAGCGACTCCCGCCCCGGGCGAGCAAAGCCCTTCGCAAACACTCATTATCCATCCCGGGGAAAGCTCTCCTGCCTGGTCACACCCTTGTCACCGGCAGCCAAGCCACTGCCAGGGACGGGCTCAGCCGGCTCTGAGAGAAGCGCGGGACAATGCGGGACCCCCATTCCCCGGGGTGGCCGCCCATCCCCTTCCCACCCTCTGCACATGGAGATGCCGAGAACCAGCCGCTCCTGCAGCCGCTCCTGGTCCGGCCAGGGCTCCGCAGAGCGCAGCCAAAGCCCTGACCCAGATTCGCTCCCTGTTATTGTCTCCCCGGCCGGTGGCACCGTGCCGGGCATTCCCCAGCGCTGAGTGCGGCTCCGCGGGCACCCCCGGCGGTGAACGGGGATGTGCGGGCAGCGCTGCCCTCTGTCACTGCCCTCTGTCACTGTCCTGCCCTCTGTCACTGCCCTCTGTCACTGCCCTCTGTCACTGTCCTGCCCTCTGTCACCGCCCGAGCTCCGTGTGTGACCGCGACCCGGCTGCACCGAGCGCCCCGGCTGCATTTCCAGCGCTTTCACCCATAAAATAATCCAAGGGTTTTGTGTTCCTTGCATAAGCCAGGCTGGGTGGAGGCGCTCTGCAGGCTCGGCCGGCCCCACGGGTCTCCCCGAGAGCCCCGGTCAGTGCCTGCCCAGGAGGGGCAGCTCCCTGCAGGTGTCCATGGAGGAGAGGAGGAGGAGGAGGATGCTGCTGCTGCTGCTGCTGGTGAAGAGGGACGTCAGGGGATGACAGGAGCGCTGCCATCATCACCGCCATCATCAGACCTGCGGGACAGAGGGAGCGGCTGAACCGGGAGGGATGGGAGGGGATAACCCGGGATGGTGCCCACCCCTCTGCAGCCACACGCTGGGATCTCCCCCGGAGCGAGGATGGAGTTTGGGAACATTCAGCTGCACCTCGGGGGCTCACATCCCCTGCCCTCAGTGCTGGAGAGACCCTCGGAGGGGCTGCACCATGCACAGACCCTCCCACACCATCCCTGGGGTTCCCCAAACACAGACCCTCCCACACCATCCCTGGGGTTCCATGCACACAGACCCTCCCACACCATCCCTGGGGTCTCCCCAAACACAGACCCTCCCACACCATCCCTGGGGTTCCCCAAACACAGACCCTCCCACACCATCCCTGGGGTTCCATGCACACAGACCCTCCCACACCATCCCTGGGGTCTCCCCAAACACAGACCCTCCCACACCATCCCTGGGGTTCCATGCACACAGACCCTCCCACACCATCCCTGGGGTCCCCCCCAACATCCAAACCCTGGCAGCAGCCCCAGGGTGCAGCAATCCCAGTGGGATGGGGTCACCCCCTGGCACCCACCTACCCCTGGGCATCAGCTCCACCACCAGCCTGGGGTTGGTGATGTGGAGCAGCCCCATACTCACAGGTGCACTCCTCAGGGTCCACACAGGCCATGGAGTCTGGGGGACAGAGCAAAGTGACCTGTTGAGACCCCTGACAGGGTGGGAACCAGCCCTGCACCCCCTCACCCCCTCCTGCCCCCTTTCCCTTTGCCATGGCCACCATGCCCACACCTTGGCAGGACACCAGTGGAGGAGCCAGGAGCACATCCCACCTCAGAGGTGAAAATCCACCTCTGCCTGTCCCCACTCCCACCCTCAGCTCCAGCACTGCAGGGCCCATCCCACCCCTCACCCTCTGCTGCCCACCCCAGCCCGGTGCTGGCTGGATCCGTTCCCAGTTAAACCCAGTGACAGCTGCCCCGGGGGGATCCCCAGAGCCCCACCAGGACCTGGGGCTGTGGCCAGAGGCAGCAGAGCCCCGGGGCAGGCACTGCCCATCCCCACCCACGGGGTTCCTGCACCGTTGTGGCAATTTCCTGGGCATGGGCAGCACCAGCAGCTCCTGGGATTTGCATGGCAGAGCTCCAGGACCATCAACACCCAATTATTTCTATGTCTCAACGAGCGCTGAACCCTTTTCTTTTTTTTCTTTTTTTTTTTTTTAATTGTTACGCTCATAAAATATTGAAATGAATGGAAATTAATGTCAGGCATAAATATGGATGGGCTGCACCCGCCCAGGCAGGAGCACGGGGACGAGCACGGGTGATCCCTGCACAGGGCTGGCAGCACTGGCCTGCTTCTCCTGCCTGGTGACCTCCACCAGCACAGCCCTCAGCCTCCCAGTTTGTCCCAAACACCGCTGGTGACACCTTGGGACTGTCCACAAAGCAGCGTGGGGCGTGCTGGGAGCACGACTCGGTTGTGGGCAGACCACAGGCCGTGCTCAGCACATCCCAAGGATGCCAAAAAGCCCAGCCTGGACTCAGCCCCGAGGTCAGAGTCAGCGCTGAGGCTCCAGTGACTCCTTCCTGCAGCAGCCCTGAGCAAAGCTGCCCTCAGCGCTCCGTGCCTCAGTTTCCCCTCTCTAAAACACCACGTTGTGCACGGCTCCATGCAAATCCTTGGTGGCTGGAGGGTGGAAAACGTTCCAAAGGGCAAGGCAGTGTCTGGATGTTGTATTCCAGCTGAAATGCCTGCCCCAGGCCTCAGCTCTACCAGTGAACACTTGGTGGCACCTCGGAGTGAGTGGGAAGCAGGAGCCCCCGAGCCAGGAGCTGAGCTCAGTGTCATACCCCTCTGCCTCAGTTTTAGGCCCTCTGCTAAAAATGGAAAATTAGTTAGGACCCTGTAATTAATGCTTCCATCTGCAGGAAGGGGCCGTGGCTGCAGCGGGCGCTGCCTGTCCGGCTGGATCCACCCGGGGACGCCTGGAATGATGAGGACCAACCTGCTCAGCCACAGCAGCCCAGGCCTGCAAACAGGGGATGCGCCCAGTTCAGGGCTAAATTCACCATGTGGGGTGAGGAATGGGAAGATGGGGGACCCAGGTGAGGACCAGGTGGTGATGCTGCAGGTGTGGGGCTCTGCCACCCCAATCCACCCCCAGCAGCAGAGCCAGCACACAGCGCAGGATGGCTGGGATGCAGCATTTACCCCACATGCAATAAATCATTAATGCACACACCCCGTGAAAGAGTCTATAAATCTCCTGGCACAATAAAAACACCTCGAGTGAGCGGCTGAGGCGGCCAAAACCACAACACGCTCCTGCCACGCCACACACCCACAGCCCAGCACCCATCTGGGCCATCTCCCATCACACCCAGAGAGGTCCTGGCTGCTGGCTCAGTGCTCACCTCTGTCCCATTTGCTGTCCCCATCACAGCCAGCAGCGCTGGGATTTCACCTAAAACACCCGGGTTTGGTTCCAGTCTCTGCTGCACCGGTCACTGGTCAGGCCATGGCCTGGGGGTGTCATCCCACCCCTGGGAAATCCCTTCAGGTCCAGCTCCAGCTGGAACACCTCCTGAGCTGGCATTCTTTGGGAGGCAGACACCTGGATCTTCCCCAAGCTGATGTGACACTTGGGGACATGGTGTACTCTTGGAGCTGGCAGTGCTGGCTTGGACTCTGTGATCCTTCCCAACCTCAGTGATTCCATGATCCCAACAAACTGTTGTCACATTCCTGTGTCCCCCAGCCCTGCTGCCACCTCCTGCACGGGCCAGGCCAGGATTTGTCACAGTGGGGTGAGCAGGGCCACTGTGCCTGCAGAGAGGAGCACTTTGATGGCCCAGCACCCGGCCAGACAGGCGGCTTTGCCCCGGGAACCTGACTCAGGCAGGGCCCTCATTTATCCAGCTCTGAATGCAGATGAGCCACACCAACGCCAGGGACAGACACACAGCCCATGGCACTTCCCTTTTTTGCATTGGCGCAAGAATCTGACCCCAATTCCTGAAATTTGTCTTCAGCTCAGCTCCCAAGAGAAAAGCTCAAGAGAGCTTCCACATTTCTGGGCTTGTGAGCACCAACTGGTGAATCCAGGGTGGGGTTTTTGGTCCATCTCACAGTTATTAATGAAATCTGTCACAGCCAGATCTGGTGACGTTACTGTGACCACGCTGCAAGCCCTGTAGAAGAAGGGACAGGACAGGACAGGACAGGATAGAATAAATGGTTTCATTTAGAAGAGCCCTGCAACAATTATCTGGTCCCACTGCCTGACCAATTGAGGGCTGACCAAAAAAATTAATGGTATTGTCCAAATGCCTCTTAAACACTGACAGGTTTGAGGCCTTGACCACCTCTCTAAGAAACCTGTTCCAGGACTGGAGCACCCTCTCCACAAAGAAATGCTTCCTAACATCCAGTCTAAACCTGCCTCAGTGCAGCTTTGAAGTGTTCTGGCAGCTCCCACACGCTGCTCCCCAGCCGGGCTCCGAGCTGCTGCTCCAGCACTCCAGCACAGGAGGGGTTAACCACAGGACAGAGCTCTTTTCCTGGAAAATATTGACTTACCAGCCGGCACATCGGGAGAGAGGGGAATCTCAGGGGAGAGATTAAAAAAAAAAAAAAAAAAAAAAAAAGAGAAGAAAAATAAAAAAAAAGAAAATACAAAACACCCAAAGCCCCCTGGAGCCACCCAGGACCCTCCCGGGGGCTCCGGGCTCGGCTCCGCGGGCGCATCAGCCGAAAGAGTTAATGGGGCTGGGCAGGGAATGTGTGAAGGCAGCATGTGACTGCAGGTGGGGCAGGGCGGAGGGATGAATCACTCTTTTCCTTTTCCTCTTTTCACTTCTTGCTGTTACCTGTCCGGGCCCGGCAGTGCGCGCCGGCAGAGCCGAGCCGGGATGCGCAGGAGGCTGGGGCACAGCGCTGCCTTCCCCCGCTGCAGCCGCAGCCAGGCGCCGCACCTCGGCCCAGGCTCCCTGCTCCTCGCTGCCCTGCTTTAAGCCGCTTTTTTCTCTTTGTTTCTTTCCCAGTTTTTTGGGTTTTTTTTGTTGTTTTTTTTTTAATTTCACCCGGTGTTAGCGTTGTCTTGGGAGAGCGGAGGATGAGGAGGGAGCGGCCGCGGGGGTGAAGGACCTGCTGGTGCTGTAGGTACACCTGGGGCTGTCTGCCCCGCCACGCAGCCCCTGCCGGGGGCAGCTCCGCGTTTTCCTTGCCTGGAGCCCGGGGCAAGGCAGAATCCAAAGCCTCCTCCCCGGCAGGAAGAGCTCCTGCGTGGCAGAGCCGTTGGAAAAGGGAGCGGTGCCTTCCCCAAGCTGCGCCTGGAGCCGGGCAGGGTGAAGCAAACTGTGTATTTAAAGACTGGAGAATAATTAATTCCTATTTATTGCCGACGTCCGGCGCTCGCTGGGGGCTCGGAGCTCCCTCGGCAGAGGGGACCGGCGTGCGGGGTCACCATGGCTTTCTCCCAGGTACAGTGCTTGGACGACAGCCACGTCAACTGGAGGTCCAGCGAGTCCAAGCCCGAGTTCTTCTACAGCGAGGAGCAACGCCTGGCCCTGGAGGCGCTGGCCTCCCGCGGCCCCGACGCCTTCTATGAAGTCCTGAAGAGGGAGAACATCAGGGACTTCTTGTCCGAGCTGGAGCTGAAGAAGATCCTGGACACGCTGGAGACCTACGACCCCGGCTCCGAGTACATCCCGCGGCACGGCAGCGGGGACAGCGAGGGCGACAGGAACAGCCAAGGGGACGAGCAGGACGTGGCGCCTTCCCTGGAGTATTGGCCGCAGAGGTCGGACCGCTCCATCCCGCAGCTGGACCTGGGCTGGCCCGAGACCATCGCCTACCGCGGGGTCACCAGGGCCACCGTGTACATGCAGCCGCCCATCGAGGGCCAGGCGCACATCAAGGAGGTGGTGAGGAAGATGATCTGCCAGGCTCAGAAGGTGAGGGGTGCGCCGCGGGACCGGGCAGGGTTGGCCCCAGGGCGTCGTGCTCCGATCCCTGTCCTGCGGGGAGCTCTGCCCGAGCGTGCAGGTTTTTCCTTGTAACCAATATAATCATGATCTGTCCTACAATTTGCAACGTGATCTATAGCTTCAGACTCCTGTATCACAAAATTTTTCACCTACCTACTATTCTTCCTAATCGCAATACTCATCCTTAATCATCGCCATCATCTTAATTTGTCCTATTCACTGGCTGAGAAGGATATCCTTCATATCCTTCATATCCTTCCTATAATATTTGGGGATCAGGTTTTGCTGTGGATGCTGCTAGCTGGGCTCAGCACAGCCCTTCCCAATATCCACACAGCAGCTCTGCTCATCCCAGGGTCCCTGCAGGGCTGCTGGGGAGAAAAAGGGGTTGAGCCCATGGTCCCAGGCACTCCACAATCATTATTCCCGGTGTGACGCCTTGCAGAAACCTGGCATTGTGTCCTGGTTTCAGGCCTGGGGTCCACCAGCTGTCCAGTATTGACCCTGGGGTCATGGCCTGGCCTCAGTCCTTGTGTCCACCACCCGTCCAGTCCGTGACCCTGGGGCAAAGTGACCAAAGCTCCTGGTCTAGCTCTGACCCACACGAGGGCCAAGTTTGGCCTGGGATGGCTGTGGGGCTCCAGGCTGGCTCATCCTGGCGTTTAGAGGATGAGGATGAGCTGGTGAGGGGAGGGACAAGGCTGGGCAGATGCTGAAGGGATTTGGGTTCAGACTTGTCCTCCCTTGTGGCGTCAAGGCGAGGAGCAGGGAGTGGGCATGCATGAGCCATCCATCACCCAGGGAAGGAGGGAGATGCTGGCCTGTGCTGAAGGTCAGAGGTGAGAAGGTGCTGCTGGTGCTTCCCAGTGACCCAGTCCCAGGAGGGGTTGGTACCTGCTGGTTTCTTGGTGCTTTGAAGCTCCTCGAGTTCTGTGCATCCAGAATCATGAAGAAAGGAGCTTCCCAAGCAGAGGATGTTCCAGCAGGGCAACAGGGAGAGCCTGCCAGGGGAGCTGTGGAGCAGAGGGGACAGGCTGGGATGCATCAGGTCCACCTGGCTGCTCCAGAGATAGTGCTGGGGTTTGCAGGTCCTGCTAGGAGAGAGGGAATCCTGTGACATGCAGCCAGCAGAGCCTCTTCAGACCAGCTCAGGCAGGAAAATGGATGTCTCAAAACATCCAAGGCAGCAGGATCTCAGGAATGGCTGTTGGGGGTGTCAGGGCTGTGGGCAGGAGCCATCTCTGGCCACTGTCACCTCACACAAGTCGAGGTCACTTGTCCTCCCCTGTGGCATTTTCCCTGCCAAAGCACTCTGCAGCGAGGGCAGAGGAAGGGAGAGCTGCCACCCCGTGGGATGGAGGATGGGAGCACAATCCCACAACAAACAATGTCTCATCTTTGGGTCTTTCCGACTCGGGCTGGCAGCTCCCGCCTGCCTTTGCCTACTCACCGCTTCCCACCTGCCCTCCTGAGTCATCCCACACCCTGCTCCTGCTCCCAGAGCTGAGTCAGGCACATCCCCACCTCCCCTGGAGCCTCTCCAGGATTCGGGGACGTGGCCAGGGCTGATGCTGCTGTGCTCATCCCCGGCACTCGATGGCCCTGAGCGGGGCTGGGCTCTGCCTCCTGCTCCAGACGGGCTCTGACTGTGGGGTGAGACATGGTGACACCACTGGTGACATGCAGGAGCCTGCTTGGAGCTTATGGTGCCTCAGGAAACGTAGAGATGGGTGAGTGCTTGGTCCTGCAGGGTCTGGGGGTGCAGGAGTTTAGGAGAGTGGGGTTCTTCCATGATCTCCCATCCTGTATTTAAGCACAGAATTCCTTGCAGCTGAACCTGCTGTCACACAGTGCAGCCCAGGTGACAACTTGTGGGTGCTCCTGAGGGTGGGGGACACTGGGCTCGACCACCCTGCTTATTTCTGCCAGGGCTCAAGGTCTCCACAGCAGCTCAGAGGTGAAAGGGTTTGGCTGAGGGAGCCGCGAGTGGGCAAAGGGACCATCCTGCTGCCACCATCAGATGTCACACACACTGCCCAGGTGCTCTGTCCTCCCTGGGGAGATCCCTGCCCACGTGCTCTCCTGCACAGGAGCACAGGCTTGGCAGAGGCTCAGGTCCCTGCCAGAGGATGACCCTTGCTCCAGACGCTGTCCCAGACGCTCTCCCTGCCCCGGTGCCAGCCCCAAACCCCGCTGTGTCACTTGCTGTCCCAGGAGAGCAAAGTCCTCTAGGCTGGCCCAGCAGAGTTCAGAGCCCATGGGAGCAGTGCTGGTGCTGGGAGGTCACACAGGCTCTCAGGGTGAGGAATCCCAGGGATGTGAGGCCGCTCTGAGGGTCAGAGGAGCCCTGGTGCTGACAGGAACGAGGCCAAACGCTGCCTCTAACCCAGAGAGGGAGATGCAAATGATCCCCTCCTCTTGCTGGGAGTGAATGGGAGAAAGGAGAGGCAGGATCCTGTGGCCAGGTCCCTGAAAATGCCATCTTTGTGGCCAGCAAGCAGAGCTGGTGAGGGGTTCACCCCAGAGACCTTCCCCAGGCTGAGCATGGCACGGCTGTCTCCTCCTTGCTGAGGGTCCCTCAGGCTGCAGAGCTCTCAGGTTGGACATCAGGAACAATTTCTTCATGGGAAGGGTGGGCAGGCACGGGAAGGGGCTGCCCAGAGAGGTTTGGAGTCCATCCTGGAGGTGTCCAAGGAATCTGTGGATGTGGCACTCAGTGCTCAGGGCTGGTGACAAGTGGTGATGGGTCCAAGGAGTTGACAATCCTGAATGTCTTTTCCAACCTTAATGATTCTATGGTGGAAGGGAGGAAGATCTTCCTCCTCCTCCTCCTGTCTTGGCTCTCTCTGACCAGAAACCAGAGCATGCAAACATTGACCTTGGCCCAGAGCCAGGGGAGAGAGCAGTGACTCTGCCCTCCTGTCTTCACTTGAGGTTCCAGGTTGGGATTGTGGTGATGTAATTACCCTGAGCAACTTCCAGAGAAGGTTGGGAGGCCCTATTAATTACTGTTTACAAAACCTTCTGCTGTTCCTGGATGAAAGGGTCGACAGGGGAGAGCAATTATTAATGTTACTTGTCCCACCTCTCCTCCATCCCAACACTCTTCCTCTAATTGTGCCTTGGTGCCTGCCTAATTTATTGAATGCCCACGTGGTGCACCCCAGAAGTCATTATCTGATGATTCACAGTGAGACAATAAAGAGCTGCAACTTCCTCTATAAAACATGATCCTGCAGTTTAGGTGCTCATCAAAGCTGTTCCAAAAATCCCAACAGCATTTCCCAGTGTCCAACCAAGGGGATACAGGGATCTGGGACCCAGCTCCTGCACAGCTGCTGTACCCCATGGATTCTGGCAGCTCCTGGGACCCTGGCAAGAAAAGCTTCATTCACCTTCATGGGCACTGGCAGCCTCCAGCTGCAGATTTAGGGCTGATTTCCTCTGTACCCTCTCAGAGAATGGCAAAAGGATGGTGAAGTTTCCTGGGATGACACAGCAGCAAAAGGGCTCCAGCAAAGGGAATGTCCAGCACCAAGCAGTGCCCTGGCAGAGGTGACAGGGACAAGGGACAGGCTGGCTCCTCACAGCCAGGTGGCACAGTTTGCTGCAGGCAACCCCGTTCCCCAAGCTGGGGAGCAAAGGGCAGGCAGGATTGCTGCAGAGCAGACAGGCCTCCACTCTTTGCAGAGGATCCCTGGGCCAGGGTTTGGCACTCCAGGGTTCAAGCCCAGGCAGCCCAGCAGGAGAATTCACCCAGGCAGGGACAGATCCCAGCAGAATTCACCCAGACAGGGACAGATCCCAGCAGGAGAATTCACCCAGGCAGGGACAGATCCCAGCAGGAGAATTCACCCAGACAGGGACAGATCCCAGCAGGAGAATTCACCCAGACAGGACAGATCCCAGCAGGAGAATTCACCCAGGCAGGGACAGATCCCAGCAGGAGATGTCACCCAGAGAAGGACAGATCCCAGCAGGAGATGTCACCCAGAGAAGGACAGATCCCAGCAGGAGAATTCACCCAGACAGGACAGATCCCAGCAGCAGATGGCACCCAGACAGGGACAGATCCCAGCAGCAGATGTCACCCAGAGAAGGACAGATCCAGAAGAATTCACCCAGGCAGGGACAGATCCCAGCAGCAGATGTCACCCAGACAGGCACAGTCCCCCCATGAGGAGCTGCCTCATCCTCGCTGTCCCGCCCATCCCGTGCCAGGGCAGTGTTGGCACATTGGAGTGAGATCCTGGTGACAAACCAGGGCCAAGCCTGTCCTGCAGGCAAGACACAGCAGGGAGGGAAGCAGGAGCTGAGCAGTGACAGGAGGCACCAGCTGGGCAGGAGGCATTGGGTTCAAACGTGGGCAGGTGGCTGAGAGCTGGGCACCCTGGGCACTGCCTGCAGTGTGTGAGCAGGGCTGGGCACGGGGCACAGTGCCCTGCCCACAGCCCTGAGAAACTCCCTCACGCCCTCGAGCAGAGAGCCAAGGCCTCAGCACTGCTGGGACCACGGTGGGAAAATGTTCTTGTCCCTCAAAATGAATGTCAGCGCTGTCCTCATGCCCGTTTCACAAGTGCTCAACTTTTCCTGGAGAAAACACAGCACACAGGAGAAGTGGCATGGGCATGGAGAATCAGGGTCAGAAGCAAACCCGATGCCACCAAACCCTCTGCCACCAAACCCACACTGTCCCACCAAGGTGTCCCTTGCCCAGGACTCATGGAACACAGTTCAGCTCCTCCCCAGTTTTTTGCTGAACGTGGCAAATGCGAGCCCAGAGCTCCCAGAGTAGCTTTGAACCCGTCCCACTTCGCATCCATGCAAATCCAGCAGTTGGTTCCTGCCTCGGTTTCCCCACAAGGATGAGCAAAGCACACGAGTGGGTGCACAGGGGAGTGAGGGTTCAGCCTTTCACAAAGCCTGGGGGGAGGCTCTGGGCCCAGGAAAAATGGGAATTCAGTTAAAATCGAGTGGCAAAGCCATGAAGTGCCCCCTCACCTGGCTCCGTGGCACCTCCCAAAACGCTGCGGTGTGGTCAGGGCTGGGGACACCAGGGTGGCAGCAGGGACAGCAGGGCTGGGGCTCCCCACACTGCCTTGCTCTTCCCCCCATGGCCTGCAGAAAAGGAAGGGAAGAGCCAGCAGTGTCATAACAATCCTCTGCTTAATTAAAGCTCTCCACGTCCTGTGGCACAGAGCTAATTAAAAGGCAGCTCAGGGTGCTTTGAGAGCTCTGGGCTGGAGGTGTCTGAGTGTGCAGGCACCCAGCACCATCCCAGCCCCTTCCTGAGGGAGGGAGGGAGGGAGGAGCAGCCTGGGGTCTCCCTGGTGTCCCCCTGGCTCAGCCACGTGCCATGGCCAGCAGGGAAGGGCAAGAGCACCCACCTGGCCCAGCCCAGGGCACCTTCCAGGAACAGCCATGGGCATGGGAGGAACTCCAGCCATGGCACAAGGACAAACCAGCTCCCTGATGCCTTTCCCCTGGGCTGAGGGGAGGCAGAAATCCCTGTGGAGCTGCCCTGGGACTGCCTCCAGCCCCTCTGCCTGCCATGAGCGGCTGCTCACGGCCACAGGTGATGGCATCAGCAGGAAATCAGCAGCCATGGGCACAGGCAGACACCCCAGTGACATTCCCAGCACAGGCAACATCCCAGTGACATTCCCAGCACAGGCAGACACCCCAGTGACATTCCCAGCACAGGCAGACATCCCAGTGACATTCCCAGCACAGGCAGACACCCCAGTGACATTCCCAGCACAGGCACACACCCCAGTGACATTCCCAGCGTGGCCCAGATCCATTTTCCTGTCAGCCCCAGCTGTGCCTGGCACAGCAGCAAACGCCCTGGGTGCAGCCTGTGGGTATCAGTGACACTGCCATGTGACAAACACAGCTGTCACTGCTCGGGGTGCTTGTCGCACACATCTTTTCACTAAAAATCCTTTCTTTAAGATTTTTCCTTCTGAGAAGCTGAGAGGCCTCAGAGACAGAATGTAGGCAATGGTTATCTGCTGCTGTGGAATGCAACAGGTCCACCTGGGATTGGCCCCTCTTGGATGTTTATAATTCATGGCCAATCAAGGACTGAGCTGCCTTTGTCATCATTCTTTTCTTTTCTATTCTTAGCTTAGTTAGCATCTCAGGAAACCTTTTCTTTTTCTTTTTAGTTATATATATATATATATATATTTTTAGTAATATATATATCATAAAATAATAAATCGAGCCTTCTGATCATGGAGTCAACATTCTCGTCTCTTCCTTCTCCTGAAAACCCCTGTGACCACTGTCACAGGTGCTGGCACTGCTGTCCTGGCTCTGCTCCTTCCACACAGCCTGGGAGGAAGCAGGGATGCTGTGCAGGAGGAGCAGCAGCCCAGGCTGGGCAGTGAGACCAGGGCAGATGGACACACCACTCAGTGGCTGGGTTTGATGATCCTGCAGGTCTTTATCAACCTTAGCAATTCTGTGATCACTGTGCATCAAGGGCTTCCCCTTCTGATGCTCCCTGCAATGCTGACAGCAAAGGGACACCAAACTTCTCAGCCACAAACTGGACTCTGAATTTTGTGAAGCCTTTAAAGGCAGGAAAGTTAGATTCACCCTCAGTAACTGGCTTTTCATCAATAGATTATGCTTTGGATCACCACTGAAATGGTCAGGGTTGAAAAAAAAACATCCAAAGACCATCAAGTCAACAATTAACTCAGCACTGCCAGGGCCACCACTAAACCATGTCCCCAGGTGCCACATCTACCTCTCTTGGAGATCAAACTTTCCACAGTGACAGCAGAGGAATGGGAGGACTTTCCATCCTCAGACTGGGGGCAATCCTGGGCTCCCCCAGCCCAAATTCCAGCCTGAATTTCAGCCCAAATTCCAGCCTCCTACAGGGAGCACTTTGCTTTGCCTCTCACAAAACCAAGCTCTGACTGTACCTTGGGTTGTCCCTGGCCACCCAGCCTCGTGTCCCCTGTCCCCTCTGCAGGTCATTGCTGTGGTCATGGACATGTTCACTGACGTGGACATCTTCAAGGACCTCCTGGACGCTGGCTTCAAGAGGAAAGTGGGAGTCTACATCATCCTGGATGAGACCAACGTGAAGCACTTCCTGCAGATGTGTGAGCGAGCCCACATGCACGCTGGACACCTGAAGGTAGGGCTGACCTGGAGCTGGGGAGCCTCCTCCAAATGCAGGAGAAAATCAGAATTTTAAGCTCTGCTCCCTCCTGTCTTGGGCAATCACAACCCCCAGTTGTGGAGAGTTTAGTTCATTTTTTGCTGTAGCCAAAGCTGGAGGCGATGCCCAAATTCAGGAGCAGCTTGGAGAGGTGGGTGAGAGGATGGGATGTGGATTTACACCCAGCAAAGCTGGAGCAGAAAGCCCAGGGGGCTGCTGGTACCCACCAGTGCAGGGGTGGCTTGGATGGGGCTTGGAGCAACCTGGTCTAGTTTAAGGTGTCCCTGCTCATGGCAGGGGGTTGGAATGAGATTTAAGGCCCCTTAAATCTCATTCCAAGTGAGATTCTGGGATTCCCAAGTGAGATTCTGGGCTTCCCCTTCCACATCCCTGTGCGAGCAGGGGGTGCAGAGAAAATCACCTGGTCACAGAGCAAAGCCAGAAGAAGGGGCAGAGGAGAGGACAGAGGGTTGTTCCAGCCTCAGCAGCAGCAGCAGCCAGAGCAGGGACCACAGGACAGTCCCAGGCTGCGCCCCCATCACCAGCATGGGATGCAATCACTCCAGAGCAGCCCCACAGCCCCACTGTGGGGGCTCCTGGCCCAGCCTGGCCTGTGGCTTGGCACAGCAGTGGTGTTGCTGCTCCTGACGTCAGCGTGCCCGCTGCCAAATGCCCTCCAGGAGGGCCCGTGCCCGGGCAAGCTCCCCAGATTTGCTTAGGGTGGGTGAGGGCCAGGCCCTGGCTGAGCAGGAACACGCAGGAGCCACGGCACCCTCACACCTGGCTGGCACAAGGGGGGGAATGGGGCTCAGGGACCCCCAAAACCTCACAGCCTCCCTCCCCAGTGCCTGCTGCCAACAATTACAGCAAACACAGCCCAGCTTTCACCCGAGCCCAAGCTCCCTGGGGAGCCTGGGATCCCGCAGGCTGCTGCTGCTCCAAGACCAGAAAAGCCAGCGCTGACGCACGCCGGTGTTTTCCTGCATTAGCAGCCCCGGTGGCAGGACTGGAAAAGCAGGAGAACACCTGCAGAGCTCGGCAAATGTCTGGAAGTTGGGATTTGCCACATATTGCAGCCGGCTGGCTGGCACGGGGTGCAGGAGGAGGTGAGGGAAAGTAGGGCAGAGTCTGGGAGCTGCTTCTCAAGGCAGGAGATGTTAACGAAACGTCCCCTCGTTATCTCGGTGGCAATTAGCAACCGGCTTGAGCAAGGGCTGGGTGATTCACCCCTGCCTCAGCAGGGATTAGGGGAGCAGATTTTACTCAACAGCACTGATAGGAGGAGGGAGAGGGATCAGCAGCAGGAGAGTTGTTGCCTGGAAAACACCCAGAGCTGCTCCTGGGGTTTGGGCAAAGGGGCAGCTCTGGGTGGGTGGTGGGCAGGGGGTGAAGCCTTGGGTGTCACTGCTCTCTCAGCAGCCCCATGTGTAGGGAAAATAAGGGACAGAGGTGACAATTGCCATCCCAGCCCTCTCAGTGCAGCACACTGGCAGAAATTAGGATGCTCAGCACCGGTTTCGCCCCAGCCACAGCAGGCAAAAAGCATTTTCTTAGCATTTTTGCTAAGAAAAACATGAAATTCGCAAAAAAATTCCCTCCCAGACCTTCTCTGTTCAGTGAGTGGAACTTCCCTGGAAACACAGTCAGGAAAGCTGTGGCTTACACATCAGCTGCACTGAATTTTCCTGCCAGGGATGGGGGAGCAGGGACCAGGGGTGTACCTGGGCTTGGGCCTGTGCCTGGTCATGGTCTCCAGGGACAGAGGAGAGCCCTGGGAAGCAGATGGGAAAGGCTGGAGGAGGGGAAGACAAATATTTTCGATGCTTTTCTTTAAAAAACAAAACAAAACAGACAATGAAACAGCCATGGAGGGCATGACCCAGTGATGACACAGAGCCTTTTGCAACAGCCTTACCAACATCCCAGCAGGAACAGGAGGAATGCAGGCGCTTTCTCAAGAAAATATTTTCTCCCCACCCAAAGGGAGCCCCTTTGCTGTGGGAGATGCTATCTGCTCTGCTGAGGAATGTGCCAGTGCCCTCCACAGAGAGGCCAGAGACAGGAGCCAGCCTGGGGATAAAAAAAGAGCAAAGAGATTTTCACAGAGCCAGGGCTGCCCCTGCGTCACTGGGTTCCCTGGGGAGGACACCCAGCTCCACTCCAGGGACCTGCTCCCACATCACCAGGTTTCATTTCCCGAGGGTGAAAAGATGCTTCCCCACTGCCTGATTTCCCACCAGCCCCTAAAACCAGGGGTAGACGGCCAAATTTAGGAGCAGAGCAAAGGGTGAGCGTGGGGAAGGACAAAACACCCCGTGGGATGTTCTGGGGTCCCCACCTCCCCCTGAAACCCCCTGCAGATCTGCTGGGAGCAGGTGAGCAGCCTCCTCTCCCATGGTGGCATTTGCATAGATTGCAGCAGCACCACACAGCCCTCGCCCACAGACACCGAGTTCAAGAGATGCCAAACACAGCCTGGCAGCACATGGGCAAGGCAGGAAACTCCCCAAGCCCAGCCCGTGGTGGCCTTGGGCGAGTTATTTCATCTCCTCATCGCTGTGGCCTCCTCTGAGCCAGCCATGAGGAACATTCTCCCTCCTCAGAGGGGCTGTGGAGCATCCAGAGGGGCGTTCCTAGAGGGTGGGTGGTGATGTCCTTGGAGGGGTGGGTGGTGACCGTGTTCACAGAGGTTCTTGGATCAGGGAAGAGATGAGGATCTGACTCCATGTTTCAGAAGGCTGATTTATTATTTTATGATATATATTACATTAAAACTATACTAAAAGAATAGAACAAAGGATTTCATCAGAAGGCCAGCTAAGAATAGAATAGGAAGGAATGATAACAAAGGTTTGTGGCTCAGACTCTCTGTCCGAGCCAGCTGGACTGTGATTGGCCATTAATTAGAAACAACCCCATGAGACCAATCCCAGATGCACCTGTTGCATTCCACAGCAGCAGATAACCATTGGGTACATTTTGTTCCTGAGGCCTCTCAGCTTCTCAGGAGGAAAAATCCTAAGGAAAGGGTTTTCCATAAAAGATGTCTGTGACAGTGGGTGGTGCTGTCCTTGGAGGGGTGGGTGATGCTGTCCCTGGAGGGGTGGGTGATGCTGTCCTTGGAGGGTGGGTGATGCTGTCCCTGGAGGGGTGGGTGATGCTGTCCCTGGAGGGTGGGTGGTGGTGCCACAGCAGCTCTTCCCCCCTGCCCACCCCTCTGCCTCTGCCCTGCAGAACCTGCGCGTCCGCAGCACCGGGGGCACCGAGTTCTTCACCCGCTCGGCCACCAAGTTCAAGGGGGCTTTGGCCCAGAAGTTCATGTTCGTGGACGGGGATCGAGCCATGTGTGGCTCCTACAGGTACACCAGAGACGTCTCCTCTTGCCCACCCCACTGAGGTGTTGGTGAAAGGATCAACATCAACCCTCGTGGTCCAAGGCTCCTGGAGCCCAAGCCAGATTTGCTCTCCTCATCCTAAACTGGGAGGAGATTTTCCATTGGGAGTGGGTCCTAAGGGGCTCCCACTACTCCCTACACCACCAGGTCTAGGACACCCACCCTTCTTGGAGGTGGTGGGACACACTGAGTGTTTCTGTGCTGATGAGCACAAGGAAGGAGCAGAGCACCAAAGCACAGCCTGTCCCAGCTCTCACACCAAGCTCAGCTTTCCAATTTCCTACACAAAGTATTTTTCAGTTTGTTCAAAGGAAAACTTACTTAGGTAGAAAGCGACCAGCCCTGGTCAGGTTTCAGGTCTAAAAGACAAATTTTATAAACATGGAGCTGGAACATTTCCTCTTTTCTGGCCATAACAAATAACACATCCACTTTCACACATCCACTTACAAGTCACTTCTCTTAACCCAAACCGAGACAGGAAAAGCAGCCAACACTAAGGCACTGACCCCCTGCAAATTCCTTTTCTTTTTACTTCAAGTCCCACTGTGCTCAGGAGTTCAACCCTTCACTCTAATTTGGGATGGGAGCTATTTTGTCAATCCCATTATTATGTTCACAGTGAGATCATGTCCCTGCTGGCACCATCAGTCCCTGGAGAAGGCCAGGCCTGGGGAGAGGTGTTATTTACCAGCTGAGAGTCTCCAATGTGTTTCTGTTCCAGCTTCACCTGGTCTGCGGCGAGGACGGACCGGAATGTCATCACAGTCCTGTCGGGCCAGGTGGTGGAGGCCTTTGACAAGCAGTTCCAGGAGCTCTACCTCATGTCCAAGGGGGTGAGCCTCAAGTCCATCTCCATGGGCGAAGAGCCCGAGCCTGTGACACTGCCCTCCGTGGTGCCCGTGACCCCCGCCAACGCTGTGGTGAAGAAGCTGATAAACCCCAAATACGCCCTGGTGAAGGCCAAGAGCGCCGACCAGATCAGCAAAACCTCATCTGAGAACCAGGACAAAAACCAGAAGAGTGACAACAAAGGCAAAGCACCTCCTGAGGGCCAGGGGGGCGAGCGGCACGGGGACGTGGCTGAGCTCTCCCCGCTCATCCACCCCGGCCTCCTGAACCTGGAGAAAGCCAACATGTTTGACTACCTGCCCACCTGGGTGGAGCCCGACCCCGAGCCTGGCAGCGAGGTCTTGGGCTACATCAACATCATCGACCCCAAGGTGAAGAACGTGAAGCTGTCGCAGATGAACCGCATCAAAGTCTGCGACGTGTCCCAGGCCAGCGCCCAGCACCGGCAGATGCTGAAGAACAGGGAGATGGAGGCCAGGAAGAACTCAGAGCAGGAGCTGCCTCTGCTGTCCCCCAGCCACAGACAGATCCCACAGCTCCCCGTGGAAGCTCCTGCAGCCCCCACGACCACCCCCATCGAGGGTATCAGCTGGACAACGAGGCAAGTGGGGACATTTGCCTCTTCACCTCTGGGCCACCATTTGAAGCCACAGGAGGAGGCACTGGAGGATGTGAAGCCTCCAGTTCCAAGGCCAAGGACCGTCCCTGTCGGTGTCATCATGACCAGAGTCACCACAGCCTGTGACAGCAGCGCTGCCCTGCAGGGTGACACGCAGCCAGCCCTGGCTGAGCACACGGCTGTGAAGCAGGAGCGGGAGGAGAAGCCCAACCGAGCTGCCAGGGAGAGCTGCCGTGCCCAGCCAGAGCGGCCAGCAGCAGCTCCACAGGAGGGCAAAGGGCCTCCCTGCGCCCACAACGGGCTGGGAGATGAGGAGGAGGAGGAGGAAGAGGAGTTCCTCACCCTCAGTGACCAGGAGAGCTACTCCAGCAGCTCTGCTGACCACAGCTACCGCCGCTCCAACGCCTCCTCCATCTCCGACGAGTACTTCGAGGTCAGGGATCGCTACGGGCCCCTGCGCAGAACCAACTCGGACGTCACCCACAACGGGGAGATCCTGCCCATGCAGAGGAAGCTCAGTGACCCCCACATCAGCAGGGGCACCTTCATCAGCCCCCTGGGCAGCCTCCCCTCCCTGAAGCACCTGGACATGACCAAGAGGAGGAGCACGGCCGTGGAGATCAGGCCCATGCTGCCCTGTGCCATCCTGGATGGAAACAGCTCCTACCCCAGCAGTGCTGCCCAGGTAGGACCTCCTGCTGTAACCCTTTGTTTCTCCATCCTACAAAGGTTTGCAAACCTGGGGGTGACCCAGTCAGCTCAAGCGAGGTGTGATGTCATCCTGAGCTTTGCTGTCATCCCAACCTTTGGTGCTGTCCTAGATGCTGAGATGAGATTCCCATAGAGAATAACACCCTGCACGTGGCTATGGTCACCTGAGAGGTGACAAAGATGCAGTGGCCGTGCCACAGCTCTTGGCGTCCAGCAGTGGGGATGGCTGTTAAAGGGAAGGGTTTTGGTAATTAAAGATGATCCCCACAGCTCGGGGCTGGGGCTGGAGCTCCAGGCACAGCTGCACAGATGTGCTGGGGCTCTGAGCTCCATCCACAGCCCATCACACCCAGCTGGGGACAGACTGTGCATGCAGGCGTGTCCTTCTCAGGCTTGTTTTCCAGGCCTTGCCAGGGTGATTAGCATCAAAGGGAAAGCACTCGGACAGGTAATTAGCAGCAGAGAAACAGGGACAGCAGCCTCTGCGGGTGAGTGCCACAGTCAGCAGCTTTGTGGCTGAGCCGCGAGTGACGCCAGGCCCTGTCACCACGCAGGGCCAGCACCCTGCTGCAATTCCCTGGGGAGCAGGCCAGAGCTGCCAGGAGGTCACAGCAGCATCCCCACCACAGCATTGTCCCGCCCAGGGGTGATGACACTGCCGTCCCCTGATTTCCACCCAAGCTCTGCAACCTCCTGCACCTCTGCCAAGCATTCCAGCTTCTCACGGCTCCCCACCCGCTGTTTTTGGGGCATTCAAACCCCCAGGGCTAAACCAGCAGCTGAAATCACTGAAACTGCCTGAGGTTACCCCAGCTGAGCATCTAATCTCTATTTACAGGGAATTAAATGTACCATCCCAGAGTCCACTTGCTTCTCCCTTCCCAGCCAGCGACAGGGAGCTCAGAGCTTTAATCCTCGCACATCAAATACCCCTGAGCCCTGCAGGGCAAGGAGCTCCGAGCTCTTTGATGCTCTGTGACCCAGGTCCCAGGTGCCACCTCGCTGGGGACGGCTGGGCACGCTGGTGTTCCTGCAGTAACTTGTTCTGGCCCTTTGATGAGAGGCAGATAATTAGCACAGCATCAGGGTTAGGAAAGCCAGCAAGCAGTGGAGAGGTGCAGGGCAGTTTCTCCCATGTGTAAAAAGAATAAATTGAAGTAACCCTTGATTAACTGTTGAAAAGTCAAATTTGACAGAAATCACTACCAATTCTCCCAAATACATTTTTTTTTTCCTGGGTCCACATTTCATAGGTGCTGGCCCATTGCCCAGCATAGCCCAAAACACAGGTGGAGGCTCACTCAGGGCAAACATCATGTTCTCCATGTCATGGAAACCAAAATCTCTGGAAATCACCTTCCCTAAATACACAACCCCATTCAGCTGGATGCACAGCAGCCTCAAGGAGGAGGAGGAGGAGGAGGGACAGGGACACCTGGGTCCTGTCCTGCCCCTCTCCCACCTGCAGAGCCCCCAGGGCTGTGCAGAGCAGAGCTTTCCCCTCAGTGACAGGGAAAATCCCCACCCCAGCAGCTCCACAGCCACATGGGGGCCCTCACCTGGGCACAGGACCCTGCTGACCATCCCTGGCAGATGATGAGGAACAGGGGCAGCAGCATCTTCAGGTCTGGCCAGGATGGAGCCTTGGTGTGGCTCAGGTTTTTAGCAGAGAGTGACCACTGGACAATGAGCTGTGGAGAGCTGAGCAGCACCAACATCTACTCCACATCAGCCTCTTCCTTGCCAAACTGCATCCCAAACGCTGGAGCCACTGGGCATGGGGCCCAAATGCAGTGTAGAAGTTCACCCAGCCCACAGTGGGGTTTCTCTCCAGACCAGTAACGGGTTGGGGTTACAGCATAGCACCAAAAAAAGCCCAGTGCAACCACAGCAGCACATCCTGCAGCCAGGAACCACCATTCCCCACCACCATCCCACCCCTCCTGCCCCTTCTAGCCAATCTCCTTCCCAAAGAGTGCCCACAATGACATGGAAACCGAGTCCAGCCTCCTCCTCCTCCCACAGCTCCACTCAAACCATCACACCTCAAAGCTCTGGCCAAGCCGTGTCCATCCACAACACAGCCACCCCTCCTAAACAGGCAACATCTGCAGGAATTGCTGATTTCACAGAGCTCAGAGTCTCTCCAAAGGCTTCCAGAGGAGTGCTCAGCACCCAGCAGGATTCAGGCTCTCCTGGGCAAGCACTGCCTCATTCTGCTGGTGGGCAGGAGGGACAGGGTGCAGGTTCCTGGCATGGGATACTTGGTTTAAGCCATGGTTTAACTCCTTCCCAAGAGCCAGAGCATGTCAGGAGCCACCACCCAGCTCAGGCACATGATGAGCTCAGAGGGAGAAAAGCTAAATCACCCTTAATCCCTCTCACCTGAAGCCATCTCAGACCTTAGCACTGATTTTAAGCACCTAATTAAATCAATCTCGGACTACCTAAGCTAAACTGCTTTAACACAACCCTCCTGGCCAAAGGAGGAGGTGTCAGCTCCAGGACCAGGGAGGCCTTTGGGCCACAGCAGTAGCACAGTGAGGGTCGCTGCAGAGGCAGGGCAGGTTGGCACAGCCAGCTCTGCAGCCTGCTGGCCCCAGCTCCTCCTGCCACCTGCACCTTGGCTCACCAGATCTCACCAGATCTCACCTCCCCTGGTACCTCTGCACAGGTGCAATCACATCTCCAGATCATGGCACGGGCACACCCAAAGGGGAGATAAACATCTGGTGGCCACAGCCGTGTGTGACAGCCTTACCCAGTCTAGAATTAGGATTAATGGTGCCCAGACCCGAGCCAAGCGTGTGTCTCAACCCAGCTGAGAGAGCCACCCCCACAGTGCTGTTGCAGCTCTCTGCTGTCTCCTCTCCCAGCCCTCCATCCATCCTTTCATCTGCTCCTGGCAGTCACCTGGTGCCACAGGATGGCTCTGGGTGACTGAATGCTCTCGGGGCTGACTGAGGCTGGGATGATTCACGTGGGTGTTCAGTGTTGAGAGGCCTTGTCCTGGATTTCCAGGCAGGAGGGACTTGGCTCGGGGCAGCCTCCAGACTGCCAGGGCTGCTTGGGGAGTGTCAGTGTTTGGTACCAGATGAGCAGCCTGGGTTAATATTTGAGGCTGTTCCTGTAGGAGTGTCGGGGGCAGGAGGGTCAGGATGGATGGAGAGCAGAGATCTCTGCAGCCAGGTCTGGAATTTGGGTTTATTGCAAAGGGCCAAGTGCAGGGCCCTGCTGGGAGCTGCAGCCACAGCTCAGAGCAGGCCTGAGAGAAGAGAGGGGAAGAGAGGATGAGAGAGTAAGAGGGTAAGAGGATAAAGGAGTAAAAAAAGTAAGAGCATAAAAGGGTAAAAGAGAGGGGTTCCCATTCCAATACAATAAATCTTCTTTTGTGCTGAATATTCTAATTCTCACTAACCAATCCAGTACAATATACAAATCCTATAGCATTTACATACAGCCTATAAGAATCATTACCTTCCCACACTGTGTTACATTTTAAACCCTAAAAACTCCTCTTTGGGCCCCTTCTGCCAAGCTGTAGGGTCTGCTTGGACCCTTGGGGCTGTCTGCAAGCAGAGGGTGTTGTTCCATCACAAGGGGATCACCTTCAGCCGGCCACACCATTGTTTCCCAGTTGTTCAGTAACTAAGGGATCTCAGAGCTTGCTTTCATTTCAATCTCGCTTATAGTTTCCATATTCTCAAAACCTTTTGCCAGACAATCATATTTATAAGGCTTTCCTGTCTCATCCTCCCCAACAGTTCCGAGCTGCCCCTGAATTTGGGCGAGGGAAAGAGGGATTTTCAGCTGGCCCAGGTGCAGAGGTGTCCTTGCAGGGAGCAGCACCCTTCCTCCAGCCCGAGCTCACTGTGTCTCTGCTCTCTCCCCCACAGGGCACCCACATCTACCCACGCTACCGGCCCAGGAGGGCGGGCAGGGAGCCGGGCAAGGAGCTCTCCTGCTCCCCAACGCACGAGAAACCCCTCAGGGCCTCCAAGCACGCAGGGGAGGGGGCAGAACCCAAAAAGACCATTGCAGGCAGCCAGCCCTACTGGCAGAGCAAAGCCTTGAGCCCCAGCAAGGCCACAGCACCCGGGTCCGTGGCCCCGAGCACGGGCAGAGCGCCGGGCCAGCGCTTCAGCCCCCTGCCCCAAGAGAGCCAGAGGGCACCCGAGGAGATGAGGACACCCCTGGGCATCCCGCTCTCCAAGCTCTCCCAGACCAAGCACCTCAAGAACAGGGTTGCAGGGGCTCAGGGTGCTTGTGTGGACTCCAAGAAGGCACCCCCCGAGCCCACGGGGCAGAAGGAGCAGTAGGGGCTGGTGAGGGTGGCCCTGCAGAGCTGGTGGAGCCCAGGCGCCACCACCGCCTTCCTTGGGGCAGGGGTTTGTTTTCTTTGTCTTGTTTACATTTACCAGCACCACGTGGCCACGATGGACAGCCCAAAATCATCCCTGGCCAGGGCAGAGCTCCAGAGATGGGGCTTGGAAGGGGTGCACGGCATCCACCCTGGCAGCTGGCAGTAGTGCTGGGGACAATCTTGGATGGCACAGCCTTTAAAGAGGTCTCTTCCAGGCTGGAGTGACCTCCAGCCTCGTTAAAAGCTGGAAAGCATCACTGGAACCCAGAAGTCTGTGGGATCAGCTGGCAAAAGCCAGCCAGCTCCTCATCCCAGAATGCTGCTGGAAAAGGAGGGATCGCCCATGATCGTGTTTTCTTCTGGTTATTTAAGAGACTCTTCTGTTACCATTTTGCACAGCAGGTCCCACTGCAGTCTGCCCTCCCTTTGGAGGGTGACCCGTGTCCTGGGACAAAGACTCCTCAAGGGACTCACCTCTTTTCAACTTGTACTGTAAAAAAGCAGCCTGTTCATTAAAGCTCCCTGGTCCCACGGCAGGAGAGCCTTGCCTAAGACTATTAAAATGCAAGATTAGGTGGCCTTGGACTCAATAAACTGCAGCTCAAGGTGCCTTGGCACAAACGTCCAGCCAAATACTTTTTACCCCCCTGAGCATTTCCCCAGGACCCCCATGGGGAAATGTGCTCCCATCCCCAAACCTCCAGCAACCAGTAAAAGAAAAATAGGAATAGGGAAAAAAAAAAAAAAAAAAAAAAAAAAAAAAAAAATAGAAGCCCCTTTCCACTGCATTTTTCCCAGGAAATGGGAGCCAAGCTCTGAGCCTGAGCCCTGACAAGGAATATGTGCCATGAACAAGCCCTCACAAGCGAGCCCCCGAGCCCTTGGCAGCTGCCCCGTGCTCCTGCTCAGTGCTGCCAGCCCATGGGATGAACCCTCCCTGCAGCTCCCCCAGAACCTCCAGCAGGAGAATCTTGGAGCCAGAGGCGTCACTTTTTGGAGGGAGGGATGGGAGGCACCCACCCCACTCCCACCCAGGCAGCAGCCTGGGGAGATGAGCAGGGAGGGGCACCCCCAAAGCCAGGGCAGCTGCTGAGGCTTGGCAGAGGAGAGGAGGCTCCAGAGGCCTCACAGAGGGAAGAGACAGAACCCAGGAGCATCCCTGGTGGATTCCCCACAGCTGGTGCTGCTGTCTGACCCTGGGTCCCTTCCATCCCTGCAGTGCAGCCCCCCTCCCCTGTCCCCTCAGAGCAGCAGGATGAGCTCTGTAGGAGCATCGGGGGCAGGAGGGTCGGGATGGATGGAGAGCAGAGATCTCTGCAGCCAGGTCTGGAATTTGGGGTTTATTGCAAAGGGCCAAGTGCAGGGCCCTGCTGGGAGCTGCAGCCACAGCTCAGAGCAGGCCCAAGAGAAGAGAGGGGGAGAGAGGATGAGAGGGTAAGAGAGTAAGAGGGTAAGAGAGAGAGGTTCTCATTCCAGTACAATAAATCTTCTTCTGTGTTGAATATTCTAATTCTCACTAACCAATCTAGTACAAGATACAAATCCTATTGCATTTACATACAACCTATAAGAATCATTACATTACCACACTGTGTTACATTTTAAACCCTAAAAACTCCTCTTTGGGCCCCTTCTGCCAAGCTGGCAGGGTCTGCTCTGACCCTTGGGCCTGCCTGCAAGCAGAGGGTGTTGTTCCATCAAAAGGGGATCACCTTCAGCTGGCCACACCATTGTTTTCCTGTTGTTCAGTAACTGAGGGATCTCAAAGCTTGCTTTCATTTCAATCGTGCTTATAGTTTCTATATTCTCTAAATCATTTGCCAGACAATCATATTTATAAGGCTTTCCTGTTTCATCTTCCCCAACAAGGTGGGAATGTGCTTCTGGCCAATCTCCCTCCCACAGGACCTTCCCCACCAGTGCTGCTGTCTTTAGACCAAGTGCAAATCCCTCAGACCTCAGGCACTGGCATCACCAGCCAGTCCAGCTTGAGCAAATCCCAATTCCCTTCCTGCTCCTCCACTGTCCCCTCCTGCCTGGGACCCTGCAGCCCTCCCCTTTCCATGGCCACCCCACAGTCCTGTCCTCATCCCCCTGAGCAGAGGCCTTTGGGGAGCTGGCCAAGGGCCATCACCCCCTTATCCCCCTCACTCCATGCCCCTGTGTTTCACAGGGAGTCAGCACTGGGAGCTCCTCCTGCTCTTGCACAAGCAGCCAAACCTGGCCCCCCTCCAGGGCTTGGTTTATCCAGGCCCGGCTCCTCCCGGGCTCTGCATGGGCGTTGGGCACCAACAAAGGCTCTCCAGAGGCACAGAGCCAGTGCTGAAAGCAGAGATTTGTGCCTGGGGCTGCAGACCTGCTCCCTTCCCAAAGGTGTTCCCCAGCAAGTCCCAGCAGCCGAGGAGGAAGGGCAGGGAAAGCCCTGCAGGCAGCAGGAGAGGGATGGCAGAGGCTGGGATGCAGCACAGGGGCTCTGCTGGGCTTAAATCCCTGCAGGGGGGTGGGATGGCCCCAGTCTGTGCCATCTGTGATGCCAGAGCAAGGCAGAGCCATCACCAAGGTCTGTGCTCAGCAAAGGGGTTTAAACTGACAGAGGGTACGGATGGATGGGATTTTAGGAAAGAATTGTTCACTGGGAGGGGCTGGCACAGGTTTCCAGAGAAGCTGTGGCTGCCCCTGGATCCCTGGAAGCATCCAGAGCCAGGCTGGATGGGCTTGGAGCACCCTGGGACAGTGGAAGGTGCCCCTGCCCATGGCAGGGGGTGGAACAAGATGAGATTTAAGGTCCCAAATTCATTCTGAGTGTCCTTTATCAGCTGAGCCTGACAGGAGCTGGAGCAAACCAAGCACCCTTGGGGCACACCCACCTCCAGGTCCGGAGGCCTCCTGAGACCTGGGGAAGAAAACCTGTGCAAGCAGCAGCTTCCTCCTGGCTGCCCTGGATCCTCCCCTCTGCCGAGCACCCCCGGCTCCTGCAAACACCGGGCAGGCAGCAGAGCCAAAACAAACCAGGCTCTGCAGCTCCCCCAGGGCATTTTCCAGGCTTTGCCTATCTGCCCTCCTCCTCTGGCTCCCCTGCACCTGGCAGGGACAATCCTCAGAGAGCCAAGGACAGCTCCAAACACTTCCCAGCATCCCGGCACTGCGGCCACTGCTCGGCTCTGCCCCGACAGGCAAAGCCCTGCTGTGCCTGGAGCTGCTCTGTGCTGCTCTTGGGCTGCTTAAATGCCACTGGCCCTTCTCCAGAAAGCCTCTGTCCTTTCAGCTGCCTTGTGTAAATGTGCCCTGCTGCATATCCAGGGCTCTGCTTTGGCACAGGGCTGGGCTGGGGCTGCTCCCCTTCCACAGCTCTGGGGCAGAGCCTTCCCCACCTGCCTTCCCCAGGAGATGCTGGAAATCATCTCAGCAGAGCCTCTAGAAGTCACCCTCTGTAGTTAAACACCTGCCTTTGAAGCTGGGAGCTGACTTTGTGCTTCCTGCTCCTCCTCAGGGCCAAGAGCCCCATGGCAGAGCCAGGCTGATGAAAGCTCCCGGCCTCCCAAGGATGCTCTGAGGCAGAGAAAGGGGAGACACAGCAGTGCTGGGGGCTCAGGAAGGGCTGAAGCCTCACTCCAGCCCAGAGCAGGGCACCAGGATCCACATCCAGCCCTGCAGCAGTGCCTTGTTCCCCTGCCAGGCACATCCTGGGCTCCTCTCTGGAGACCCCACCAAAACTCCTGGAGCAGAGCTGGGAATTCTGCTTTGCTGTCAAACCAAAATGGTTTGGGTTGGAAGGGACCTTCAGGAGCGTCACATTCACCCCCTGCCATGGGCAGGGACACCTTCCACTGTCCCAGGCTGCTCCCAAGCCCTGTCCAGCCTGGCCTTGGGCACTGCCAGGGATCCAGGGGCAGCCCCAGCTGCTCTGTGCCAGGGCCTCCCACCCTCACAGGGAAGGATTTTTTTCCTTGTATCCAATCTAAATCTCTCCTGTTTTATTTAAAACCATTCCCCCTTGTCCTGTCACTATCTGCCCATATAAAAAGTGGGTTTCCCTCTTTTTGATTAACCATTTAAATACTGGAAAGCCACGTTCAGGTCCCCATGGAGCCCTTTCTGAGCCCCTGTGGCACACACCGGGACAATCCTGAGCCCCAGGGGTGGCAGTGTCACAGACCACCCTCCCCAGCCACAGGGAGCAGAGCAGGCAGCTCCCAGCCTTGTGGAAATGAGAAACAAAGCAGAGCCCCAGAGCTGGGACACCTCCTTCTGCAAAAGCCATGACACCATGGCAGGACAGGCCCTGGCACAGTGACAGTGGCACTGCCACCGCCACATCTCCACCCAGAGCTGAGCTCAGCCATCCCCAGCTCTCAGCTGGGGCATCCTCACAAAAACCTTGTTTGGGGAAGGGAATGAGGCCAGCAGGGGCAGGAAGAGGCAAGAAGAGCTGATCCACACCCTGGCCCCGAGCTGAGACGGGTTCCCACAGCCAAGAGAGCAGCTCTGATTTGACATCTCCCCACACACCCCCCTGCAGCAGGGCTGCCTTGCCCTGTCATGTGGGAGCATCTCTGGGGATTAGGAAGGTGCTGGGCAGGTTGTTTCCCATGTCACCCCTCCTTGCCCAGCTCGGCCCTGTGACCGTGTTCACGGGAGTCTGAGGATGAGGGGAGAGATGAGGATCTGACTCCATGTTTCAGAAGGCTTAATTTATTATTTTATGATATATATTATATTGAAACTATACTAAAATAATAGAAGAAATTATTTCATCAGAAGGCTGGCTAAGAATAGAAAAAGAAAGAATGGTAACCAAGGTTTGTGGCTCAGACAGAGAGTCCGAGCCAGCTGGACTGTGATTGGCCATTAATTAGAAACAACCACATGAGACCAATCCCAGATGCACCTGTTGCATTCCATAGCAGCAGATAACCATTGGTTACATTTTGTTCCTGAGGCCTCTCAGCCTCTCAGGAGGAAAAATCCCTAAGGAAAGGATTTTCCATAAAAGATGTCTGTGACAGTGCCCTCCTCCTGCTCTGCTCCAGCACATTCCCCATGGAGCTGGATCAGCATCAGGCCATGGAGAGGGGCCCTGCAGGATCATGCAGGGCCAGAGCAGAGGTGTGAGCTGCCCAGGAGGGCTCCACCAGCCCAAAACCCAGGAGGGGAGCACAGATCCAGCTTCAGCACAGCACAAAAGCCCTTCCCCAGCACCTGAGCCCACAGTGTTAGACACGAGCTCAGCTAAAGCAAACCAAACCAGACACAAGAGCACTTACACCATGATCCTGAGGATCCTAATTCAGGGCCTCTTCCATGGCATCTGGAGCAGGCTTTACACCACAGCCAAGCCAGGCATTCCCAAGGGAGGCACTGCCTGTCCTCAGCTGCACTTGGTGTGTCTGGGAGAGCTCTTGTCAGCACCAGGAAGGAATTCAGCCCTGCAATGACCTCCTGAAGAGGAACCAACTCATGGGCAGCCACGCCACGACCTCCACCAGTGGCTCCTCAAATATTTCCCCACTGCAAATGCAACCCAACCACAGCTTGATACCCCCAAGCTGCCCTACAAGAGGGCAGCTGAAGCCCTCACCCACACAAGCTCCAGTGACAAGGCAGAAAAGCCCCAGCCAAGGGCTCTCAGCCCAACACAGCCTGAAGTGGGAACCCAAAAAAGGCTCAGCTTTGCTAGCACAGTGCCAGCCAAGCATCCTGGGTGTCTTCCAGAGCCCCTCACATCCCTCAGAGGGATCCATCTCTTGCCACGTCAGCACCAGCCAGGAATTTTTTCTCCCCCTTCCTGATTTTCTCCCCATTCTCCAGCAACCCTTCCTCACAGCCCAGCTGGAAGATTCAGGCCCTGGACAAGAGATTTCATCATTGCTTCTCCTGGATTTCTCAATGCTTAATCATTTTTGCAGTCGTCTGCAGATGAGTCGAAGCCTTTGCTATGAGGAAGCAGAGGAATCTCCTCCTCCCTTCCTGCTAATCCTGCAAGGGTGGGAAAAAATAAAAGCACATGTGACCGAGACATTAATAAGACATCCCAAATACAAAAACAAGCTAATTAAAACCAGGCATGACCTATTCATAAAATAAGTTCCTTTCAACCTCAAGAGGAGAGGAGAAGCCTTTGAAGTCAGGCTTCATAATCCAGAGAGATCCCTGCCTCCACCAGTGACCTCACCTGGAAACTTGTTCTTGCCCAAGTGTCACTAAAGCCTTCCCAATAAAAGCTGGCTTTGGAGACAGCTTGGGATGAACAATTGGTGAAGCCAGAAGCTTGGTAGAACAAGTTCCCCAGGGTACAGAGGAGTCTCCAGGAGCTCTTTGCCAAGGTTAGGAGGCCTCTGCATCTCCTCACACGTTCCCAGCTGGGTGGGAAACCATCTCCCAGCAGGGTTTTGGGCTGCCCTGCTGCACCCTGACAGGAAATGTGAGAGGTTGGGGTCCAGCAAAAGGAGATTTCCAGAAGAGGAGGCTCTGACATCCCCTCTGCCAGAAAGAAGAGCTGAGGGAGCAGCACTGATGCAGTGTCTCAGCTTGGGAGAACGTGGAGCAAAAACCCATCTGTAAACACAACATCTGCAGGGAGAGGGGGCAGGAAGAGTCCAGATAACCCTGGGCCTGAGGCAGCCCCAGCAAGGACCAAAGGAACCCCTCGGGACACAGCCCTGCCTCATTGCCCCGAGTTTAACACTCCCCTCCCACACTCGGGGCCACCACAGGGATGGGGACATCAGGGATGGGGACATGGGGCCAGTTTGGGAACGCCCGTGGTGTCTGCAGACACTGATCCCAGCCCACTGCTGGAAACAGCCATTGTCTGCAGGATTTGCTGTGAATGCAGCCAGATGCCAAGATAATCCCCTCATTAGCCCGGTTCCTCTTCTGCCGCATCCTGCCTGACTCAGAGATCACAGAAAGCTCAGCAGACCAAAGAAAGGGCAGCAAAGGGAAGGCTCAGGAAGGGCACTTTGGGAGTGCCCATGGAGCTCCAAACACGAGGCTGAGTGGAGAAGGGCCCAGAGAGCTGCAGAGGCTCCCGTTGGAGCAGGCGCTGCACGGGGGTCACCTGCAGGTTCCTCTGGGGCCAGGCAAGAGGGGACAGCACAGCACCTCCTGAGCCAAGAAGGAGCTGGGAGGAAGCACATCCATCCCTTTGGGCACAGCCTTGGAGAGGCTGCAAAAAAATGGACCAAGCTTGGCAGGACATCACCTGGTGAGGGAAGAGGGGACTGGGGAATGCCTGGCAAGAGGCTGAAACCTCCAACTGCCAGTGATGATCTCTTCCTTCAAATTCAGACCAGCGAGAACAAACCATCCCAGCACAAATCCTGTCCCAGCTCCCTTTCCTTTCAAATGGCAGCAGGGATCTGTGAGAGCCCCACAGATCACAGAGCCAGGGAGCACAGACACACACGAGCTCCAGCAGGGCCCCTGAGCCCCTCCTGGGTCCTTGCTGGCTGATGTGACACACAGGGGAGTGACTTTGAACAGTTTACTGGATTCCAGGCCAAGCAGAGAGTAATCCAAGTGTCACTGTCCAAACTTGCAAGCTGAACTTGTGCTCCAAAAGATGATCTCAGGAATGGTGCTGTAGGATTTTTCAACACCATATATGCCTGGGATATAAAGAATATTAGTTAGCTATATGGAAGGAAGCCTTCCAGCAGGACAGAGCATGGGTTTGTGGGGGAAATACAGGGCAAAGCTGCAGCACCAGAGCCACCAGTGCCACCTCTGCCACTCTGGAGGCCTTGGGGTTGTGGAAAGGGCTGCTGTGTCCCTGTAACCTTCCTGTTAAACCCAGAGCCTCCTGCCCAGGGTCAGAGAGCAGCTCAGGAGGGGAGGCAGGGCTCTCCTGGAGCTGGGGATTCCCAGCAGCAGCACTGGGCTCGGTCCCAGGCAGATCCAGCCTCTCCCTTTGCAGGAAGCACTGAGGGATGTGCACAGAGAGCCCGGGTTTGGGCTGCTCCATGCCCCACAGCCCTGGGAGGGACAGCCAGAGGGTCCCCCCACGGTCACAGACATCTTTTATGGAAAATCCTTTCCTTAGGATTTTTCCTCCTGAGAAGCTGAGAGGCCTCAGGAACAAAATGCAAACAATGGTTATCTGCTGCTGTGGAATGCAACAGGGGCATCTGGGATTGGGCTCATGGGGTTGTTTCTAATTAATGGCCAATCACAGCCCAGCTGGCTCAGACAGAGAGTCCGAGCCACAAACCTTTGTTATCATTCTTTCCATTCTATTCTTAGTTTAGCTGGCCTTCTGATGAAATCCTTTCTTCTATTCTTTTAGTATAGTTTTAATGTAATATATATCATAAAATAATAAATCAGCCTTCTGAAACATGGAGTCAGATCCAGACCCTCATCTCTTCCCTCATCCTCAGACCCTGTGAACACTGTCACAGCCCACAGCTCAGCCCAGGCCCTGGGCTGCAGGAACGCCGTGCAGGGAGCCATGGCACACCCAGAGACACTGGGTGAACACAGGGACAGGCAAGGAGCACCTCCTGCCCCGGCCTCTGCTCTGCAAAAGCTCTTTTCTTGCTGCCAGCCACCTGAAAAAGCACATTTCTTTCAGCCCCAGCAGAGCCCAGGTCAGATCCACCTGTTCCATCAGAGCAGGGCTGCTCCCTGAGGCAGGTTTTCTTTCTCTCCAGCTTTTCTGAGCTCTTTGCTCTTGATCTCTGTCTCGCTGTCTGCAGCCCCCCAGGGCTGTCTGTGCCAGGCTCTCTCCTGCTTGCCCTAGACCTGGTATCACAGGCTCTGGAGCTGTTTTACCTCGGATAAACTCTTCCCGTGGTTACCAGAGGCTGCACACAGGGAGCTGTGAATGAGGTTAAAACGAGGGGAAAACATCCCTGTGGAAAAGTGCCTGATTTCCAGGCACTCCACAGGCTTAAATATCCTGGAGCTGCTGCAAGGCTTCCTTTCCTCAGAAAACCCATGAGCCCCAAAGGAATTAATTCACTCCCAGTTCAGTCCCTGGCTGCCCCAGGTCCTTTGGGAATGCTGGAAGCATCCCTGCCAGATTGGAGACAAACCCAGGCAATGCAGCCCAAGCTCTGAGCACATTTCACTCACAACCTCTGCTACCAGGCAGGTTTGGGAGCCCTGGCACACAGGCTCACATCCATCAGGGCCCCTGGGAAGGGCCATCACTGCTGGATCCATCTTTGAACTCATGGGATGGCACAGACAGCATCTGCACACAAATTCCCACTTTTTGTCCCACTGCTCCCTGGAGCATCCTATCCTGCAGCAGATGCTCTCCCCCAGTTTGGCTATACAAGGTCTGAACCCAAAAATAACTTTCTTACAGCTGGAAACAAGTCCTGGATTGGTCACAGAGTTGAAGGTGGGGCTAAAATCTCACTGAGATTTTGGTGAAGATGGAGAGCAGGAGCACCAGACTGGAGAGGAACACCCAGACCCTCTCCCCTCCAAACCTGTGCTGGAGAGGCTCAGGAACTGTGACAATCTGCCAGGGGGGGAGAGCCATCACTGACTGTGCAGGGCAAGGGGACAGCAGGAACTCCCAGAGCAGAACTCAGGAGTCCCACGGGATTCCTTGGAATGGGGACCAAGGCCACACTCCCCACAACAGGGCAGCTGTAAATACCCCAGGTGAGATGCAGACAGGCACAAACACTCGGGCCAGTGCCAGAAGAGCATAAATTGCCTGCCAGGAAGGAGAAAAGAGACAGAAAACCATGGATACTGCTGCAGCTCAACACTGACTGCAGTCCTAGACCTGTCTCTGCTCCTGATCCAGCCCTGGTTCATCCTCAAGGACGCATTTACACCCACAAATGGTTTCAGATAGCCTTGATACCCTTTTGGGTATGGGGACATGGTGGAGACCCCCTGGCACCTCTGCCAGCAGGAACCTGCTGCCCTCAGCCCTTCAGCTCCTGCTGGGACATTTCCCACCAACTCCTTGAGCACCACAAAACCAAATTTTTGGGGTTGTGGGTTTTTTTGTGTTTTTTTTTTTTTTTTTTCCAAGACCCAAGGACTTTGGGGAAGCAGGGAATGGGTGACCTATTCAGCCACGTCCCTGTTAGGACCTGCAGGGGCTGGATTAGCAACTCGGCTCCAAAATCTCCTTTTCCCTGAGCACCTGGAGGGAGCTGAGCTGACTCCAACCTCACCGTAGGACACCGGAGAAAGCTGAGTTAGCAGGGCTGTGTTAATTACCCCCTGCGCGGCTCCTCCCAAAGCTTTCGAGACTGTGAAATGGCCCATCTGCTGCGACAGAGCTCATTGTCTTAATCACACGACACACGGGTGACATTCCGCCCGGAGCCGGCGACAGCGACCGAGCCCTCGCTGCTGGCCAGGAGCGAGGCACCGATTGCAGGAGCAGGGGAGGAGCTCAGGTGCTCGCAGGTGCCCTGCCAGCTGAACCAGCTTTGGTGCTCCCCCAGGGGATAACTCGGGAAAAGGAGGTGGAAAAAATAAGGTCGGAACTGGAGCAACAGGGCACAGATGGCCCCGTTGTTACTGAAAGTAAAGCGTGGCCAAAGAGCCCCCATGTGGGATGAGGGATGTGTGTGTATTTAGCAAGAAAATCTTTTAGCACATAAGATGAAGGTAGCTGAGTGTGATGCTCCCACAGCCCAGCTCATCTGGACATCCCTGCTGGGTTTGGGATTGACTTTCTTGTCTCCAGGAGGATGAGGAGGCACACCTGGCTGTGTTTGCCACAAACCCTGTGCAAGGAGAGGGACCAACAAACAGGTTGTCAAGATCAGACAGAAATAAGAGGGGGAAAAACCAAACTCGGGACAGCCATAGTTTGTTGAAGTCGCCAGGGGCATGCAGGAATGGTGGAAATGGATGTTTGGCTCCATGTCTGTACTTAGTGGCCACCAGGCCATGTCACTCCCAGCCACTGGTGGTGCTCCTGTTCACCCTGCAGGAAGGCTGGGAGGAGGAAAGATCAGCACAGAGCACCCTTTCCCTAAAACCCAGACGAGTCACTAGGACCCAAGTCTCCCAGACAAGAAGCCAAGAGACAGGAGACTCGATAATTAATGGGAGCTCTGCAACTCGAGCTTAATTACACCAAACGGTGGCTGCACCCCAGGAACCTGGAGCCATGAATAGCAAAAGGAAGCACCTGGAGAGGGGGAAGCAGGGAGGATGTTCCTGCCCTAGTGCCATCCCCAGCAGACAGGTTGGCTAATAGGACACAGCTTTGGCCAGGATTTTTCTGCAAGGCAGAATAAATGCAGCTGGAGAGTCTTTATCTGGGGCTGCTGTAGCTGATGGTTGTTGCTGTTATCAGGGCTGCTATCAGGGCATTTGGCTCAGCACCCTGTCATAGAGCAGGGGCAGAGCTGCTCACAGCCAGCAGAGGCTGGGGGAGAGATGGTTAATTGCTTAATTCTGTGGTTAATTCCACCTTGCTCCCAGGCTATAGGAGCCTTTCCTAGGGGGTGAGCAGGGCAGAGGATTTATACAAAACAGAGCAAGTCACAGAACCCCAGAATGGTTTGGACTGGAAGGGACCTTAAATCTCAGCTTGTTCCAAACCCCTTCCACTGTCTCAGGTTGCTCTAAGTCCTGTCCAGCCTGGCTTTGGACACCCTCCAAGATCCAGGGGTAGTCTCAGATTTCTGGGCACCCTGTGCCAGGGCCTCCCCACCCTCACAGGGAAGAATTTTTCCCCAATATTCCATCTAACCCTGCCCTCTGTAGTGGGAAGCCATTCTCCCTTGTCCTGTCACTCCAAGCTCTTGTCCAAAGCTCCTCTCCAGCTCTCCTGGAGCCCCTTCAGGCACTGGAAGGGGCTCTAGGGTGTCCCCACACCCCTCTCTTCTCCAGATGAACATCCCCAGCTCTCCCAGCCCGGCTCCACACAGCACAACACACAGAATACACAAGTGAAAATGACAAGAAAATAATAGAAGCTTTCAAATATTCCACGCAGAAAATATTCCAGCCCTGAAAAGAAAATCTATTCAATCAAGAAAGCAGAAAGGAACAAAAGGCTCTTACCCATATTTCCACACCAACATTTAAGGAAAAATAAACCACTACAACAACAAGGTCAGAATGCTGAGCTGATGTGAGGGGGTAACAGAGCCAGCAGTGGAATTTAACTCCATTCCTCTGCCTCCTTCTTCATCCTCAGCCTCACAGGGTGACTGAATCAGTAACTCATTAGCAGCCCAAGGGCATTTACCATTAAACAGCCCAGCAGGAGGAATTGTGCTTCCAAAGGTGCCTGGGTGGGCAGCCTGGCCCCTGCTGCTCCCCACCCTCTCCACTCCACCTGATTTCAGTGTCTCACAGATGGGCAGGCTTGAAAAATGTCTGAGTGATGCCTCATGTGCTTCCCTCCCTTTCCACCACCCTATCAACAGCCAAAGGACAGCAGCCCAGCCTTATGGGTGCAGTTTGTTCCCAAATTCCTGAGCCCTCATCAATATCATAATTGTATAACTGCACGAAACCAGGCAAAGTTGGGGTTTTCTGTGTTTTAAAGCAAAGACCAAACAGGAGCTGGGTGAATGCCTGAGGTGGAGCCTGGCATGGCAGCAAGGGCTGACCAGGAGAGACCCCCACAGAGGAGATCACAGAATCATGGAATCATTTGGCCTGGAGAAGTCCTCTAAGATCATTGAGTCCAAGCATTATTCCACATCTACACTGCTTTTAAATCTGGTGATTCCACCACTGCTCTGGGCAGTCTGTACCAACATTTGACAACCCTTCCCATGAGATTTTTCCTAATAGCCAACCTAACCTCTCCTGGTGCAACTTGAGATTGTTTCCTCTTGTTAACTGGGAGAAAAGACCAACCCTCACCTGCATCCTCCTGTCAGGGAGCTGTGGAGAGAGGAAGACAGCAATTCCTCTGAAGAAGAGAGGAGACAGCATGAGACAGGCACAGGAAACCACCTCAGAATCCCTCATTTTGGGGTACTTAGCCTTCAATTTGCTGCATTGGACGCTTGTCTGGCTCGTTGCCAAGTGGCAGCACACCTCCACAAGGTCTCACTAATAAAATAAACACGGTGCAGTCAATGTGCCCATCACCGAGTCAGGTCAGCATTCCTCCTCTCTTTGAAGGAGCCGCAGCCACTCTGCACAGCCCTGAGAGGAACCGACCTTCCCCCTCAGTGCTCAGCTGGAATTTGACCTGCATTAACACATCCAAAGTACCCACACGTGTCAATAAATCAGCCTGGTGTATCCATTAACATTAAGGAAAGCACCTGGTTTTATCCTTTCAAGTCAATGAACCCTCCAAAGTCCTTGGAAGTTTGTGTCCAACATAGAAACGGTGTCAACAAAGGTTAATTTTCACTTCTGAACACGCCAAAAGCTTTACACTCATTTGTAGGACATGATGGAAAGATGAAACCAAACAGCCTCGAAATGCTCATCAATTCCACCACTGTTTTCTCTGCAGCAGGTGAGGAATTGGAGTCCCTGGGACTGGGAGCTGCTGCCTGGCAGCCAGCCGGCCATTCCACCCACACCTGCCCAAGGAGGGCTGGGAAAACAAACCTGGACAAGTTCAGCTCTGCTCTGTGGCGTAGATTTTAGCTCATCCACGCATTCAGGGCAGGCAAGAAACCTCAAAAAACACCCCCAGTTTACCTGTGATGAGCTGGTTTGGATTTTACCAGCTGGAACCTACACCCCCCACAATATCCCCAAGTCAAAGAGGCACAGAATGGTTTGGGTTGGGAAGGATCATCTCATTCCAAGACCTTGTCATGGCAGGGACACCTTCCACTATCCCAGGTGGCTCCAAGCCCCATCCAAACTGGCCTTGGACACTTCCAGGGATCCAGGGGCAGCCACAGCTTCTCTGGGAATCTGTGCCATGGTCTGAGCAAGTCCCTGTTGCTCCCTGACCATATTTAAGGACACACAGTTTAGAAAACAAAGGAGCAGCACATGAGCATTTTTAGAAAGCTCACACAAAACAAGTTTTTATTCTTTGTCGCAGAAAATAAATACAGGTGCATATTCCATATGCTTTTCTATAAAAGCACTCCTACAAAATCACTGGACTGCATACAACAGTACAACCTTTTTGGCTTTTAAAATGCAAATATGATACAGTCACTTCATTTTATTATCATTTAAAGCACTTGTAGCAAGCAGCTTTGGAAAAGGAATGCTTAATTTAGAAGCCAAATTCTTGCCTCAAGTGTTTTGTGGGATTTTTCCATCGTGTATAGTGCAACTAACCTAAAAGCAACTAGAACAGTTTTTCTGTAAAACGTTTATTCCCACCAACCCTCCCCAACTCCAAAAAACCCTGCAAAGGAAAAAAAAAAAAATTGTCTTAAAAACTGTTCTACCTTGATACTTAAACCAAGAGAAAACAAGAAGTGGCTCAATGGAAATATTAAGGAAAGCACAACGCTTCACAGCTCGTTCTCTGTTCGCTTCCAGTTTGGCCCGGGTGTTTATTTAGAGGAAGAAGCTTTAATCATCCACTCCTATATTCCTGAAAAGGTAGGACATGGACTCCCCATTGTGGATCCTGCGAATGGCTTCTGACAGGATCATGCTGATATCCACAGTCTTGATTTTAGGGCACTGAAGTTTTTGTATTTCGTGTGGAATTGTGTTTGTAACAACCACCTACAGGAAGAAGAAATGGTCAGGAAGATGTAGCACTTTTGTTTTCCACCTTTTATACTGGAAGGGTGAAAAGGAGTTTTACAGATCCCACCAAACCACCCTGGCTGACAAAACAACATTTTACATTACTGTCAGGGTCCCAGTGTCAGGAAGGGCCATGTGCTGCCACAGGTTCCATGGATACTAATGGCACTGTCCCTCCTTCCTTTCATTCATTCCTTCATTCTGCCACACAGATCCAGAGGAGGTACAGGAATACCCCACCACTGAAGAGAAAGGTGTGCTGATACTGACAGTCCAGCACCTCACCACTTCCCGCATTTCCCACTGCTCTGGTTTAAAGACATGTGGATGCCAATATTCCAGCCCACAATTCCACAGGGAGAAAGCCTGAAGCAGGAAGCTCCCATCTAAATCCTTGATGCCAGCATATGTCAATAACCAATTCAGGAGAAATGGCCCCAGAGCCCACACTGACCTCATCGATGGCAGACTCCTCGATCAGCCGGGGAGCATCTGAGGACAGCAGGCCATGGGTGGCCATGACAAAGATCTTGTAGGCCCCTCTCTCCTTGAGGGTCTCAGCTGCAGCCAGAAAGGTGTCAACGTCATCTATGATGTCATCCTGCCAAAATCCCAGAGTCACTGAGGGTTCACCACATCAGACAGACCAACACAGCACACCTGACTGACAGCACAGCTTGAAAAGGTGTAACCAACCTCAAACTATCAGAAAATTGTTCTTTTCCTTGACAAACCCAGAGATACACCCTGCTCCAGAGGAAAGTGCATCAAGGAATCATAGAATGGCCTGGGTTGGAAGGGACCTTAAAGATCATCTCATTCCAAGCCCTGCCATGGGCAGGGACAGCTCCCATTAGAACTGGCTGCTCAGAGCTCCACACAGCCTGGCCTGGAATGCTTCCAGGGATGGGGCAGCCACAGCTGCCTTCATAGAGAAAAATTTCTCCCTTCTATCCAATCTGCCCTACTCTGCTGTAAGTCTGAAGCCATTCCCCCTTGTCCTGTCACTGCAGGCCCTTATAAATAATCTCTCTCCACCTTTCTTGCAGGCTCTGCTCAGGTACTGACAGCCACAATTAGGTCACCCCAGATCCTTCTCTTTTCCAGGCTGAACAATCCCAGTTCTCTCAGCCTCTCCTCATAGCAGAGCTGCTCCATCCCTCTGATCATCTTGGTGGCCTCCTCCAGACCTGTTCCAGCAAGTGCACATCCATCACCTCAGCCTCACTGGCACTCCCAAACCCAGCAGTGGGAACAGGGGGATTCTGCCCTCCTCCTGTGGGGTGCAGGCAGCAGCTGAAGCCCTTCAGGTAAGCACTGAACAGAATTCCACCTGCTCTGCTCATGGAAACAAGGTCCCAGTGCTGCTTCCAGAATGGATCCCTTCAGAGCTCCCAGGCAGCTTTGTGAGGCTGCTCAGTGCTGCCCCATCCTATCAGAAGCTCACCAGCAGCCAAAGTTTAGTGGCTGACACAGAACAGCTACTTGATTTCTGCAACTTTGACATGTTTGATAGAATTGATGAGAACTGAGGGCATCTCACTTACCACAATGATAGCTATTCTTCCTCCTACATCTCCAACAACTGTGATGGGTGGTTTTTCCTTGGGAATCAGCACTGATTAATGGCAGATGTTTTCAGAGGGGTAGAAAGAAGAAAGAAAAGAGGAAGTTTATATAATTTATTTGAACTATGGAAATGTCTGATGGGTCACCACTATTAGAGACATGAAACAGCAACTATTTCAACACCACTACTGAATGAAAACCAGCAGGATTCTAACACATAAATATTTTTTAAACTTAATTAAAATATTAACTATATTCATTTATACCTGAATTCTTTACCAATTCAATTAACTCTTAATTTCAGCACAGAAACAGAGTGGCTTACAGACACAACCAGTTCAGTCACCCATTGACACCCAGGCTGGGTTTATGCCCTGCAGTTCTGGTAGTGCAGCTGTAGGTCACATCCACACTCAAGCAAGAAGGAATCTACAGTATTTGCAGGGAACCCCCAATGAGGGGGAGAGAAATGCAGTATTTGATTTTATTAGAAGGCTAATTAATTATTTTATTATACTATTTTATTCTATATTATATTACATTATATCTAAACTGAATCTGCTAAGCACTTAACTTTGCACATAACTGCACAGAACTTGTGACTGTCAGCCAACAGTCCCAACAACACACACACACACACACACACAGACACACACACACACACTCTTGGCCCTGATAGGCCAAGGAAATAAAACACCATCACTTTGGGTAAACAATTTCTATATTGCATTCTACTTTTGCACAAACACAGGCACAGCAAATGATAAGAATTCTTTTTCCTTTCTCTGAGGTTCAGAGAATATGAAACCCAGAAATATTCCTGGGAAGAATTGTGCCTTGCTTTTCTCTGTGAGGAGAAATGTGGTGACAGGAATCATCTTCTCCCCACTATGAAAGATGATTTTTTTTTCCCTCTGTGAAGAACCACTCCTTTTAGCCAATCCACCCGTGCCAAACCCAATCCCTAAACCCCCAAAAGCACCAGGTAACACCTTCCCCCCACACTTACTTACTGGGGATCTCCAGGCTGGGGTGGATGGCAGCCACGTATTTGGCTGTGGGAGGGGAGTGCCGCCCGTCCACCATGTCCGACTCGGCGTCCTGAGCTTCCCCGTGGATCACCGCGATCCCCAACCGCAAGCGCTCGGCAAACGACTGGGCCCTGCAGGGAAAGGGTTAAAAATATCAGGGCAAGGTCACATTTCAAATAACCCACCTGTGTACAACCCTCACTTGTTTTCATTTTATTGCTAATGTTTCAGAGGGAAGTCAAACAATCTTAAAATTTTAGGAGAATTCATAGAGAAATCGGTTGCCCCTCAGGATCTTTTTTTATCAGGTTTGTAAAAGTCAGAGTAACCTTCAAAGGGCCCATATGGGCCTTAAAGCAAAGGATGAATGCTGCAAGTCCCAAAATGCTGACTGCTCCCTTCTGCTTTGCCCAAGAGCCAAAATAACACTTCCAGCCTTCAGGGATCCCATGCTTTAGCAGGACACATCCAACAGTAACCAAGAACAGCCCTAATGTCTGGATTGTCTGCGTTGAATAGGGAAAAAATACTCCTTTAAAAAGAGAAAATAAGTGTTCACCTATTTATTTAGTAGTAAATAAAGACAATATCCCTGACCTGCTGACACATAACCTGAGATACCCTATGGAAAAGGGGATCCAGATGATCATTCTGCCTGACAAATCACACTTGGGAGTTGAACAGCTTGGATTTTTTAATTAGGTGACATGAAGTTCCTTCACACTGCAGTATTTCTTCAACTAAAATGAGAAATTTCTGTAAAGAAGTGTAAGGTTACTTGGGGGAGTGGGAAAAGCAGAGAGTCAGGAAAATAGGATTTTGCATCCCAGATATTGGAAGCAGCAAATACCAATTAGCACATCCATGCCACCTTACCTTGCACACCCAAGGTTTGGGATCCTGCCTAAGCACCCATCCAAGCCTCCTGTGGTCCAAGCAAGGCCAGCAAATCCAGAGTGATTCACTCTGCTCTAACATCAGCACCTCAGAGCAGTGCCTGAATCACCTCCTCTGTCCTCAAGCCTTACTTCACTACCCAAACAATACAAAGTCCAGACAATAATTTGCCCATCGTGATACTCAGCTAATTAAAAATGAAGACTCTTCCACCCTGTGGTTATCATACAGTTGCAATATTTTTGCAAGTAGTTAATTATAGGTAATTATTATTACAAACAATAACAGTTATGACTTAGCAGGAATAATCATATCAATAAAACTCTATTAATTACCTTAAAATGCAGTATTAAACTGAATAAAGTTCAGAGTAACAGCCAAATGATTTATTAATTCCCCAGTGAGCTCAGAAACCACAGAGACATTCTGAACTTCAACACACAAGGGTTCTTTTTCACAAGGCATTCATCAAAAGTATTTTCCTAGATTGTTTTCAGCCTGGATTAAGCTGAACCATCCAATTATCCCTCTCCCAATACAATGTAACTCTTCACATACTGTCCTTAAATACTCATGGGAGCATGTGAAGAAGCTAAACAATACATCCTGGGATCCTCTCCTGCACAAATCACTGCATGATGTGCAACTCATCTGTCTATTTGCTGGCATTGACAATTACTGGATAAGCATTAAAATGCTGCAACAAACCCTTGCCTCCACCCAAGAGGCAACACTGACACCGTGGAAAAGAAATGGAAAAGAAACAAATGTCAAGTTACCTGGCCAAAACAAAAGAAATCACAAAAAGTACTGCTGGAGAAAAAAGATGACAAAAGGTGGTTTGTTACAGAAAATAGGGAAAACACAGAGTATCAGAATTCATTGGCATGGAAGTCCAAATATCTTTTCAACAAACTCTTGGTTTGTCACCAGCAAATACAGCCTCTCTTAAACCATCATCCAGCTCTTACAGCACCTGCTGACAGCAGTGTAATTCCACAGGTTAGGAACAGTCAACTAAAAAGCTTCATGGATTAAGAACAGTCATTCAACCAGCAGAGACTTGACAATCACAATCATCTCAAACAGCAAACCCAGATTCACCATCTGTGCTCAGGATCTGATCAGCCATGTTCTTAGTTATGCCCACATTAATAAACTCATCTGGATTCATGGCATTACACCTCCAGCCACTCTTCCTCATTTACAGCAGATTTATAATGTAAATGCACACAAATATAACATGATTAAAAATCTTAATCATAAGCACTGCACTGATTTACCACATCCTTTTGGTTTGGTTTTTTTTTTACTCTCCTTAGATTTATTAGGATTACAGCAATGATGTAAAAACTACCCAGCTGACAGAGGAGAATTGGGAGGGGTGTGAAGGCTGCATCTTCTAATTATGGAATATTTGTCCTTGACTTGATCCTAAGAAGAAAATCCCGACAGAGATTTGCTGCTCTAAGGCAGAGAGCAGATCTTACCCACCTCTTTGCAGATGCAGGAGATTTGGCCACAATTACAGCATTCCTGTAGTCTGGTATCTGTAGTAAATAACAGATAGCAATGTCCACTTCATATCTTTAGACAAATTTAAACTCAGTAAGAATCAGAGAACTTTATTTTGCCAGAATTTTAAGCATTGAACATTTTACCTAAGAAAGCAACCTCAAGAATCCATGGTACATGATCAGGGTTGGCAGCTCAGTAAAAACACATATAGAAAATTCAGGTATTAACTTCAAACTGTACCTTTTATAAACTCCATTTTACAGTAGAGATGACAGAAAAATAACTGCTTTAGGACATCAGCATTACACCCACAAGTGTTAAAAGAAACAGGAAACCATCAAAATTCAAGTTTCCTGTTCAACCTAAATTGTCTTTCATGACTAAAAACCAGCATTTTACAACTTCCTATTGTCTTATAGAGTACCCCAAGCAATGTCACATGGCTCCATCACATCACATCACATCACATCACATCACATCACATCGATTCTCTCTCTGGACCATGGGAAGGGATAAAACTTCCACAGTCACTGCACTGATGCAGGAGGCTCAGTCTCACAGTGCTGCTGAAATGCTGACAGCACCAGAGGGATGAGGCCAGCAGTCTGGGTTTCCCTCTGATGTCTGACAGCCTCCACAAGCACAGTCTGCTCCTCAGTTTGCTGCCCCTGCCCCATCTCATATGGTTTTTCACTCCAGACTCCTGATCCCCATTTTAGTCCCCATCTCTCCAAAGTTTCTTATCCTCATCTCCATTTTCCCTGCAAACAGTGACTCCACATCAGATTCATTGGTTTGTAACTTCCCAAGCATTCCACATCCACACTTCCAGCTCTCTTTTCCAACAGCAACTCCAAGTGCACTTCCTCTGGTATCCCATTTTACCCCACTCCTTGCACACTCAGCCTTTTCCTTCCCTGTGCTGCCCTGGGATGATCCATCTCTATGGAGAGCAGCTTAGGGAACCTGTCTGTCCTTCTAGCCAAAAACCACAGTCCTGAGCCAAGCAAAGTCCTCCAGAGCAGGTCCAGTCCTCTGCATCCCAGTGTAAGGGATGGAAGACTCTTCACTAAATACCTGCAAATTGATCTGTTAGGGATGGAATTCATAGATTTGTGGGGATGACACCCTGTCATGCAGTTCACTGCTTTGTCAGATACCAAACGCCCATTCCAGAGCACAGAAATACTTGGGGTTTCTGCCAACACAGGCAAAGTAAGTTCTTCCACAATCTGACCCACAATATACAAGCTGCACTGGCTGATTATTGCCAAAAGCTCCACCTGAAGTAGGCATGGGAAAGAAAAAATAAGTTCTGAATTTGGGCAAGGATTCAACCAACAGAAAATAAGAAATTTTCTGAGGACGTCAGGCAACATTAATAATCCACAATGTTGGTAACTCCACCTATAAACTGGGAATTCAGCATGTTCTGTCCCTGACAAACACTGAGTTATACAAGAGGCTACAAAGATTAACATGATGGAAGGTATGGACAAGGCAGGGCCTGTCACTCAACATAATAAAAGCTTTGATCTAGTTCAGACACCATTGCCTCATTTTTCCTCTGCCAAATTAACAAATTTGTTCTCAGCTCTTCAAAAATGAAGTCAGAAATGTCATCCCAAAGACTCTGAGGTGTCAACATGTCCATGTAACAAAGGGCTGTGTCACTCTGGGATTAACACCTGCTAAAAGCAAAGAGAAGCCACCAAATATCCAACATTTGCCAAGCACACCAAACTAAATACCCAACTATTTTATATCACAGGAATTTCACTGATTGCACTGTCCTCATCCCAGAACAGCAAGTGATTCCCTTCACATCTAGGCATAAATTTCCAACAGGAAACAACTGCAAGCCCTCATTCTCCTAACTTTCAGTGAGATGTTTTTTAAGTGACTTTCATTCCTATCAAGCTGGATTCCATTTCATGCTCCTCAGTACATCCCATCATGAGCCCCAGAGCTTTCAAAGCTCTGCCATTCCCAGTGCAGGATACCCAGCAAGTTGTGGCCACCAGGAACTGGAGGTGAGTACTAAATTCCCCCTGAGCAGCAATGGTTCAAAGTTTTAAGCACAGGTAGAAGATCTGGCTGGTGAAGGTACAGAGTGCCAGTACAGAGCCCATGTGATCAGATCCATGCAGTTCACTCTGCTTTTAGAAAATCCCCTCATGGATGAGCAGAGGGATGAAGAACTGAAAGTATCTTTTAAAATTTTTCTACACACACTTCAGATCTCTACAAATGTCACTACTTTTTAGATTGCACAGCAGTGTCAGACTCAAAGCTGCAAAAATTCTGTGTAAACCACTGAAAGCTCAGGAATCAAAATGTGCTTCAAGACAAATCAGGACCATGATCTTGTTATTGACCATAAACCACAGTTTCAAGCAACACATAAAGGCAAAACTTGTCTTGTGTCTGTGTGTTTGGTTTTCCACTTTTGTTCTTTTTTTTTTTAAGTTAGGAAGTGCTTACAATGTGCAATACTTCTTTCCTGGAACAGCAGGTGAATGACTGTGGCAAAGCCTGGAGTTTTGTTCTGCCATCCTCTTTGACTCTATTACCAAATGAAACTATAATGAGGAATTCAAATAGATTTTAATACTGTCATAACAAAATCATGTTGGTTTGGGTTTCTTTAAGGGGGTGGGGTGGGGTGTGTTTTGTTTTTTAAATTGAGGCATTCCTAGCTTTATAAAAAGAAATAGCTTGGATTCAGAAGCAAGAGTGAGCTAAACCCTTTCTCTCATCAGGAAGAAAGCATTTGCTTTATTCCAAATTACCATTAGTCAGAGGCTTAACGTGCATCTTATACCTACAATTATCATTTGCACATTTTGTACAGGCCAATCTACCAGTAGCACTTCTCAAAACCCTTATAAAAAGAAGATGGAGAAAGGGAGGCACAGAACATCCCAAGTTAAGCTCCTCAAGTCAAGGCATGCAGTCTGAACTAACAGTGAGTGAGATTTCCACCCACCAGCCTGACTTTCAGAGCACCATCAACAGCCTCTCTCATAGTTTACAACTTCCAAAGTGTTTCTTATTATGTGATTTAAATGGATGCCAACACAAGCAGCCCTTCCTATAAATGTCAAGGAAACTGGAAATAGAAAAGGAAGGACATTGAGAACAAGAAAATGCTAATTTTTGTCAGTGTTAGGGGAATACATCTAAGAGAAAAACCAGCACTGCTGCATAAGTAAGAAAACATCAGCTCTTCAAGAAAGCAAAAGTTAAATGTGGGGAAGAGAAGAACCAACAGTTCCCAACATCACTCCCTGCCCCAACATGACCCTTCTCCCCTTAAAATTCAGTTTGAAGAGTTAATCTTTTCAGAGGGATTTGTTTCAGATGGCCTGAGACATGACAGAAAAGAATGAAAAAACCCAACTGTAATAACAGGCCTTCCTCACCTCTTCTTGGATGTACTGGAGTAAAAATGGAGATGCTCTCAAATTATCAACTGGAATATTGAAGAACCCCTGAATTTCCTTCTGATGTAGATCCATGGTAATAAGATGAGTTAGTCCTTTAAAATAAAATAGTGAGACAAACAGAGAAGCACATTAAGAAGAGAGAACAGACACTTTATTTTTCTAAGTTTCATTGCAGCTTGTTCAGAAAATCTCTAAGCTGCATGAGAACACTGAGTGAAAATACACAATAAATTAATTTTAGTCCCTCTTAAGCACACTGGCATTCATGTGTTTTGAGGCTTCCAGAGTGACTTTTAAAGAAGAACCTCAGAACACTGCACATAAGTGACTCTGCAGTGCCACACTGAGGCAGGCAAGATCCTTCTCCACTGGACACAGGACAAAATGGAAGCATTGATTTGTCCTGTGCCACACAGCAAGATCCTGGCACGCTCATTAGTTCTGAACTCCTGAAAAATGGGCCAAGCTCCTAATCAGAAACCACTTCTCCCAAAATAACAGCCCAGATCCCACAGTTTGTTATAACTGCCTGCTTTTTCCCAGGGATGGGAGTGAAAGGAAAGAAGTAGAAAATGTGTTGAAGGCTGTGAAAATGAATAATCTCATTCTCCCACATGGTCTCAGATGTAAAGGACAAAGTGCATTCATCCAACAAGTAAAAAACAAGATAGAAATGACAAGGCACAACTGTTCCAGACTGCAGGAAAGGCAAAGGATGGTTTTATGAGAGGTGGATACCACAGCCCAAAGCAGCTCAGCACAGCAGACTCATTCTGCCAGCTCAGTACAACTCGATGGAAAATGGTTGTATCAAATTTGGTTTTTTTATGAACTCATAATTTAGAAACATGTCTAATTACATTCTCCTTTTTACTACGTAGGTTTTAAACACACAAAAAGCTTGGCAGTTATTTTTAAACAGAGTCCAAACTTGTGTACAGATCTCTCTAACCCTGGAAGCTGACAGCAGGAGCCCCCCTCGCTGTGATTATTTAAGGACAGCCACATTCTCACCAGCTTTGCACATCATCGAGGCCAGCAATTTGGAGACAATGGAGCCCCTTTTCCTCATCTTGCACTGTTTGCTGTAGGGGAAGTAAGGAACGACTCCAATAATGCTTTTGGCACAGGAGGTTTTACATGCATACACCATGATCAGGAGCTCCATGATCGTGGTATTCACATCCCTGCAACGAGAAACATCAGCTCCTGTAGCTGCTGCATCAAAATCCTGAATTCACCACAGAATTCCCACCCAGCAGACATGGAGAGGGCATTTTTAGAGAACTGGTCATCAGCTAAGATCTACATTTCTGCTGCCATTAAAAAGAAATCTTAGCATTTGTAAAGTTCTTTTCACATAAAATTAAAGAATTTCTGAATCACAGGACACATTGCCCAGGAAACATTCCTCCTACATCTTAACTTTGTGATGGTGCTAGAGACAGGGAGCTGAGAAGAATTTAAAAGAGATTGACATAAGCAAAAGAATACACTTAGGGAAGGAATGCAGAGACCAGGGGGAAGGTTTTATTGCTACAGTCACTAAAAATTAAAATTGCAGAAGCTACCTTATGCCAAAGCTGCCTTTGTGTACATATAAAAAACCCAACAAAACCAATACCCAAAAGTCTCCACAAGCCTCTACCTAGTTAATATAAGCTTATTACACTGCATCACAAACAAAAAAGGTGATTCAAAATGAAAACAGAAGCATTGCTATGGACAGCCCAGATCAAATGCCAGCACAGGGTCTTTAAACAGTTACTCACTTGGAAACTGTTTGGATGATAAATACATCCTTTCCTCTCACAGACTCCTGAATCTGCACTCGTGTTTCTGCCAAGAAGAGAAAGATGTGATATTTGCAAGAGCAAATCTCTTGTTAGAGTCTAAGAAAAGGGGAACCAGTACATTCAAATCAGGTTGCATTTCCAGTTTTGTTAATTAAATGCTCACCTCTGTTTGGCTCTTGATAAACCTGAACCTTCCCCATCTCAACTCCCAAGCGCCTGCAGGAACAGAAATAAGGCAGAAGTGAATAAGGGGAGAGGAAGGGCAAATCCAATGTAAATCCCATATAATGCAAGAGTCACTGAAAAGTCTGCGTTCTGTGGGAGAAAACCAAGGAAAGAAAATCCCAAACCATAAAACCAGGAATTACAGTGAACACCTCTTTAAAAAGCACCAACAATTTCCAAAAGCTGCACTGCAGACTATGCTAAACTTATTTTCCAGCCAAGCTCAGAACAAGCAGCAGGAAAAAAAAATGCTGCTGTAAAAATGTAACATTTTGTAATTTTTAATATATTTCTTGCCCTATATATATATATATATATATGCACACACACATGGGGCAATATACATGTGCACAATACTTAAAAATACTGCTTTTAAATCACTCTTATCTATAGAAAAAAGTCAATGCAGAGTGAAGAGGAAAGAGTAGCAAGCACTATTTTATGGATAATGGAAGATTGATATCTGCTGCATTTGTTCCTTGTCAGCATTAGCTACACCCCATCACTACAAAGAGACCAGAGTATGCTCTGCACTCAGGCCCAAATTCTTTCTACACATAACCTGAGTTCCTCTGCACTCCCCTTTCTCCTCCTAGCACACCCAACTTTGGGTAAATAAGCCTCTGGAAGAAATCAATCTTGTCTAATATTCCCAGTAATGTTATGCATCCTAATTAGCACAGTAAAAATGTACTCAAGTCCTAAAAGTTCTGCTACAGATCTGCATGGATTGAAGCTCAAGAAATGCTCCCATCCAAAATATACAGAGAGCAGGAGGGATTTAGCTGTCCTGCCTAAAAATACCCCACTACAAGGAGTGAAAACTTCTGCCATGATGATTTATCACTATGCAAACATTAATTATCCCACGTGTTTCCTATGAAATGCTGCAGCCAGTCACAGCCTGCCACGGAACAATTCAAACACAAATTACTCTCTCTGTCATTGAGCTGTTGAAATATCCTCTCCTATAGAGCAAACTCCATATTCTTGCAAATCATAGCAGTTTTCCCTTGTAACTTTCCTTAAATAGGAGGAAAAAAAATGTCCAGTAAAACAAATCCCATGAGAATAACCCAAAAAATGGGAAGATTCCCTGCAGACTTTACTTACTCAGCAATCCTCTTGGACAGCTCCATGCATGAGGAATTGGAATTAGCTGAGAACAGCACCAGCCCACCCTTGGTGATATTCATGATGGCCCCAATTTCAGTGGATGGCACACAAAACATCAACCCTAAGTTGTTTTGCCGCTTCTGAAAGACTGCAAGAGATCAAAAGTCATTTAAATCCATGTTAAAAAACAAAACAAAACAAAACAAGACAGACAGACATTTGCTCTGTTTAGAAAGTGCAGTCTCCCAGAACCCTGGATATTCCAGCATCCTTAAAATCTGTTATCCCCACTTTCACAGCTGCCATAGAGCTCTCCAAAGATCCCCCAAGACAACGTTCTTGCACCATTTTTTTGTCCTTTTTAACTGTTTTCCTCAGGCTATCATCCAGTAACACTGATACTTTTTTTCCATCACCTTGTCCAGTTCATTTTCCAGAACTGAGCAACGTTTATTGACTTTGCCAAAATCACAAAGACAGTCTGGGGTGGAATTGAGCTAAAAAGAGCTCCTGGGCCCAGGCTAGAAGAGTTTATTTCCAAAGCTGAATCTCTTCCCAGTACTTTTGCAGTTATAAACTTACAAATAAGGATGAAAGGTAAGGAAGAATTCAATAAAGCTGGCAGCTGTAAATAATGACCTCTTGCACAGCAAATCCACTTGCTGAAGCAGCTGTTGTCATGCTTTGACAGCAATATTTCTCCTGTGAAAACAGGAGAAAAATAACAGGAGGAAATCAGTATAATTTGGTTTTTATTTCAAATAAAGGCACAAACCACTAATCTCACCAAGGACTTGATGGGATTCCATGTTTTTATTATTCTTTGTAAATCACATTTTCATGGTTACTTCTACTATAAAATTTTAGTCAAATAAAAAGAAAAAAAAAAAGATCCCATTGACCAGCAGCCCTGGATAGAGGGAGGCAGCATTCATCTTAAAATCCTGCTGCACTTCACCTCTGCTGCATAAATAATCCAATCCTTCATCATCCATTTCAGCATTATGTAGGAGACTGGAAATATTAAACACGAGTGGCATGATTTAAACCAAAATAAACAGAAGTTACAGCTAAATCAGTAAGTTCTTTCCTGGTAAACATCTCCCTGCTGAGAAACAGAATTATCTAATAGTCACACCTAATTGGTTAGAAAAAGCTGATGATGTATCAACTATTAAGTACTCCAAAACAACAACAAAGAGCTTTGTATTTAGAGCAACAGCTGGCTAGGTCCGTAATGAAACTCCTTCACACCTCCTTTACAACCAGACAATCTGGCTCAGTTGAACTCTGTCACAGGAACCCGATTCACTCTTGTGAAGAGCCAAAGTCAAGTCAGGAACTTCCTAACAACAAATCTGCTGGTGCCAAGGCTGAGCTGCCATGACTGAAAACCTGCCCATCATCAGAACTGTGCACAGAGCGACAGCTTCGGGCCCAGCACGCCTGAATGTTTCACTGCACTAAAAGCAGAGGGGCCCCCAAAGCAAGACCTGTATCCCTCTCAAATTAAATATCTAAAAAAAACCAAACCCATTTCTTAGCTGGTGTTTCTCTGCTGTGCTGCTCATTCACTCTCTGCAACTCCCAGCTGTCAACTAATGGCCGTCACCCATCAAATATTCATGATGGTGTTCAAGATCCATCTCAGCTCCACCAGAGGGAAGAACCTGAAATGCTTTTAGGTGTAACAGCACCTGAGAGCACCCTGCTTGTGTGCCTGGATGGGAAGAGAGTGGAGGCAACTTTCTGTGTTACTAAAAGCATTCACAGAGCGTTCAGAAGGTGTATTTTTATCCAGTTGTGTGTCTTCTTTGTTCCATAGATTAGGGAAATGAGGAGCTGATTAAGAGATCTGAAAAGATGAGTTGTTGGTTCCCAATTATTGCTGAGGGTGCACTTTACACCACAAAATACTGATTTACAAGCAACAGTGAACATCACTCTTCATTTTATTATAGGTCAAGGACTTTCTTGTGGATGTACTTCAACAGCTACAAGTGGGCTATGGTGTGCGTGGGCAGGGAAGTTGCATTTCAAGAGTAATATGGATATATCAACCTTCAAACAGGTGTTGGGATGAAAGCAAGCTCACAAAACTTTATTAGATGTGCAAAGGCATGACTCCACAGGGGTACATGGGACAATAACCCTCTGGTTTGAGGTGGGCCAACCTTCCAAGGTTGAACACAAGCACAGAACAGGCTGCAGCACAAACACCTTGCCTTTCCTTTTGGGCTGCACACGATTACACAGACACATCATGATGAGCACAACAATTACTGGGCACACATGGCTTTATGCCTCCATCAACTGAGCATGTCCACACAGAAAGCAACAGAGGCAGGAATAACTGGATGGGATAAGAATGGAGCCCATGGGATGGAGGGAATCTGCACCCTCTCCCCAATCTCCCCACAGGGAATTTTCCCGTCCCTCCACACTCACCGATCCCCGTGGGCTAAGAGACCCTTCCAGCCCACACCTCCCTGCAGTGCTTCGGGTGCTCCAGGTGGGTCACACAGGCCCCGTGTCCCCGGTGGATCCCATCCCTCCGCCCCAGAGCGGCCCGGGCACGCCGCAGCCCCAGCCGCTGCCCCTCACCTGTGGGACCTGCGGGCAGCCCGAACAACCCCGAGAAGGGGCAGCCCAGGAGAGGGGCTCCATCCCCTGAGGGAAGGGCGACCTAGCCCATTCCTCAGGCGTCGGAACCCCGTGTGGGGAAGGGGGGATGTCCTGCCCTCACACAGCCGGCTGAACTGGGCTGAGCGGGCGGGAGCGCCCCTCGCTGAATGCCTTACCTGCCGGCTCCGGCCCCCCGGCCCCGGGAGAAGGCGGCCCGGCCGGAGGGGAAGGAGGGGGAGAGGCAGAGGCGGCGGCGGAGCTCAGCCCCTCCGGTGCTCCGCGGGCAAGATGGCGGCGGGGCGTGAGGGAGGGAGCGCGGGCGGGCGGGGCGGGCCCGAGGCGACGCCCCCCCCCCCCCCCCCTTCCCCCTCCGCGCTGAGGGGAGCGGGCGCCATCTTCCCCCTCAGCCCGCCGTGCTCGTTGGCATCGGGACGGGGTCTCGGAGTTTTAGGATTTTAGAATCGTCAGTGTTGGAAAAGACCTTCAGGATCATCCAGTCCGACCGTCAGCGCAGCAGTACCACGAAACCGTATCACCCACCGCCAGATGCGGGTGCCTCTAACAACACCTCGAGGTGTGGTGATTCCACCACCTCCCTGGGTACCGATGCCAATGCCTGGCCACACCGACAATGAAAAGAATTTTTCTGATATCTAATCTGAATCTCCCATGTGTCAGCTTGAGGCCATTTTCAAGACCAGCCCCCCTCCTCACTACAACATCCTTTCAGGGAGTTGAAGACCATGATAAGTGCCCTGAGCATCCTCCAGAATAAACAAACCCAGCTCAGCCATCCCTTATAAAATACATTTTTCTAGATCCATCATGAGCCTTGTTTACCTTTGCAATAAAAAGGGAAGCTGGGGAGACTGGGATGATGGGGGGACCCCAACACCACAATTCAGCTGCCCCCCCCACCAAAAATTAACCCCTGGTGCAAAATCCATGTGGAATAACGCAGTGATGTCCACAAGGTGCCATAATTTTGGAGCTCCCACATCTGCATCCCCACCAGAGAGGGATGGAAGGGCGACTCCATCCCCACTGAGCTACCATCTGGCCTTTGCCATCAGCAGTGTTTATGGAAAAAGAGGCATTTCTACAAAGTAAATTAAGAACAGAAACTATCAGTGGCCTCTCAGTTCCTTGACAAAAGCGCACATGATTTATCCAGAGTCCTCTCAGGACTCTCCTTGCCACATGCATCAGTTGAACTGCACAAAGATTCTTGTGACATCCGAAATGAGGCTCTTATTTCAGTCACTCTCCTTAAAAAGAAAAAAAGCTTTATCCCAAGATACCCATGACAAAACTGCTTTGAGGAAGTTGCAGTCATCCCACTCAGACACACATCCCTCCTTTAAATACAAAACCCAAACACCATGTTTTTTCCCCAGACTGCGCAGTTAGAACCTGTTTTAAATTACTCTTCTCAGTACGCCCAAGTTGAGCAGCATTTTGTGGATCAGAATTTCAGCATTCAGCATAAAGCTACAAATCAGGTACTTTCCACTGCAGCTTTTCTCACAAAAAGCAATTAAATTTGTTTATTCCTGAACTGCAGGGTGCACTGGAGCAAGGCTGATCATCCCAGCAGATATTTCTGCCCACGCTGGCCTTAACATAAAAAGAGGAGGAAAAGCCACAGGCAAGCTCACCAAACATGACTGTGAAGGGACAACATTAAATTCATAGTTTGAAACCATGTTTCTGCCACTACAAGCTGTGTTTTCCACTTTAAATATTCACAGGCCAGCGTTTTCCCCAGATTTCACATTTGTTTCTTGCTTCATGCATTCCAAGACTCGGTGGTTCCCTTTTTTGATTGTTTTCTTCAGCAAAGTCGGCACTGGGGAAGGAGAAGCCATTTAACATGGAGCCGTGGAGCAGATGTTGAGCACTCCACTTGCAGGCTCCCAAAGCCAGGACATCTGTTAGAAATATGTGAGCAGAGAGGCCATCAAGCCTCTTAGAGGCTGCAGTGATCCTCTGCCTTTCCTACATCCTCTCCCAAATTACACTGAGGTGTAAGGGAATAGTCCCGTCCCTCGCCACCCCCATCATTCCCAGTCCATGTTTTTCTGCTTCCAGGCTGGTGCTTCCACACAGTCAATTCAGGATCACTGACCCAAGCAGGTTCTTTTTTTGTTTCAGGGTTTTCAGGACAAAAAGGAAGGGGGGGTGGTGAGCCTTTTGTTGGCCTCTTCACAGAGCAGCAGAGATTTCTCTTACCATCAGTGTCCCTGGCAGGATCCCGCTACAGGCTGGTGTGGCAGAGCAGTTTAATGCAGAACAACCAGAAACAACACATGGTGAAGCACTGAACCATAATGCAATTAGCAGCCTTCCCCAGAAGCATTTTTCAGTACCCCAGGGCACTCAGAATTTGCTGACTGTTTGATTTGTGCTGCCCCAAATTCCTGACACTGCTTAAGCAAACCACAGGACCAGGAACTAAGTGATCCTGTCTTCTGATCCTTTTTTTATAAGGCTACTGCCTTTGTTTTTTTGGAGAAAAAAAGATCAATTTCTTTCCCACCTCTGTCTTCCTGATCAGAGGAACACCAGTTTAAATCTCAGCTCCCAAGGGGAGACGGATTTGTTAATTTGACAATACTCTATTCAAACACTAAGAGTTCAACAAACACTTGCTGCAAGAAGAGCACATGGATTTTGTTTCATTTGCAATGATTCAATTAGCAGCCATCTAAGGAATTCTGAAAATTTGTGAACACACTGGCTCACAGAGGTTTGTTGTTCTTGATCCAGATGTGACCCTGGCAAGCAGAGATGTGCAAAAAAAACTCCCCTACGCCACACCTGGTCCGGCCAAGGTGAAGGGCACTGCTCATCCTGCATGGGCTGACTGACAGCCTGCATCCATCACCTGAGAGAAGATAAATGCTGCTGTCAGCCCAGCTCCTGAGCTCCATCCATCACTGCTCAACCAGGTTGGCTTTTGTTTGTTTGTTTGGAGTTGTTTCTGTTAAAAAAAAAAAAAAAAAAGGATATTAAAGCTCTCCTCTCAAACCAGCTGGCAGTGAGAACTATCAGACATGGTGCACCAGAGAAACACTGATTTCATCCTGACAGAGCCCTGTGGATAGGTTTGGTCTCTCCCAACTAATAAAGGCATCCCAAAAACATCCTGTACCCTACACAGCCCCTGTGAGCCTGCAGGCAGGTTCTGCAGCACACAGACACCTCCACTGGGCACAGACCAAAAGCCATCACCTCCCTGCTCCCCTGCCTTCAGCTTTATTGCCTGGGGGACAACTGTGTCCAATTTCCAGAAGATTCTGCCTTGGATACAACCCAGCTAGGGAGGCAGAACTCAAACCAACTATAAATGCATTTTGGAATTGATGGAAGGAAGGTGTAATTTTATCATATCTTGGGAGTGATCTGGAAATAGCATTCCCCATGTCTGGCAAGCAAAGTGCTTTAATAAAGGTCCTGGAGCAGGGAACTACATCTTCTCTGTGTGAGGGGCTGTGGCAGCAGACAGCACTCATTGCTTTATCAAACATTACTGCTTGCTGTCTGTGGGAAACAGGCACAGACTCATTTGTCACAGCCCTGTTCCCCCTGAGTCACAAAGCTCTGACTGAAGGCTCCCTGCAGGGTTTTTTTCCTGTTTCTGACTGCGCTCCCAGCTCCGGATCAGTCTGTGATGTTTAACAGATCTGCCACATCAGCCCCAGCACAGACACAGACAGTTGGGGTTATCTCCAACAAGGGGACAAGAAGTTGTGGGAATACCTGGAGTGTGACAGGTCCTGCACAGACAGATGGCTCGAGCTGGATATCAGGGTGAGGGTTTGGACAAGCACTGCACCACCATGGTGGTGGTTCCTCTTGTTTGGTTCTCAGCCTCTGCTTTGCTGTGTGTGGGCAGCTCTGTCCTGCAAAGTCTGTGTAAGATCCTGTTCACACCAATCACCTGGTGTTTACAGGTGTGGTTTGCCCTTTGATTGGCCTTTAGGCAAAATTTATTGGACTGCACAATGAAATCATGTTATTTTAGGGAATTTGAACAGCTACACAGTCCATGACAAACACTAATTAGTGCTCTGTTCCTTTGTCCTACCCATACTGGGTTCCAGCATGGTTTGCAATTTGCCTCACTAAGCTGCAGCTCCTGTCCAAAGAGCACACAGGCACCGTGCCCTGTGCAGGCATTTAGGGAGCACAGCAAGGGTTTGACTTGGTCACTGCAGAGCAACTTTGTAGCTTAAAGCAGAATTCAGTGTATGAGAGCAGGTCCTATGCTTTGTAGGCACAACTGTGAGGTGCAAAGAAAGGTTTGGTACCAGCCTTGGCCCATCCACTAAAAAGGAGCTGGAAGAGGTGTAGGGAAGCAGCAAAGTGTATTCTGTATCCTCCCCAGTTTGGTTCTGACCAGGACCAGTGAGAGCAGATTAATGCTTATATTGGGAGTGGGACCCTCACCCTGCTGCTACACCAAAAAAAAGGCTGAGCCTTACTCAGGACTCAGCCTACCCCACCTACTGACACTATTACCAACATCTTCACAGAGAAGCTTGCTACCAGAACCTCTCCTCTAATTCACTGCATTATTTCCTGCCTGATTTCAGCAAGCTCTGGAAGAGGTTCTGCTCTCATACCCCTGTGCACTGCCTTTGACCTTATCAAACAAGTCAATCCCCCAAGTTCAAGATTGGGACACTTAAAAATTTTACTCACCAGGAAAGTCTCACCAGAGGAGAGGCGTGGGAACTGGGAGGCTTCCCAGAGGCTTTTATTGTCTCATTAAGCTCTTCTTAATGAGAATTTCCTCACCTGCTGCAGTGTCCCTCCCATTCATTTGCATTCACTATCCTGCTGATAGTACTCAAGGCTGTCTTAGCTCCCACTCCTTCCTCTTTCCTCGTAACTATTCTGAGCCCATTTTTTATCTCCCTGATCTCATCCAGGTCCCAGGGAGAAAATACTTTCTCCTCTTTTGTTACTGCTTGCTACATTCTCCTTGGCTGGTTTCCTCCCTGCCATCTCTGCAGCTTCTCCTGGCTCCAGAGCGACCTGCAACAGTCTCTCCTCCAAAGCAAGGCAGCAACAGCTGCTCGTGGTGAGGTCCCTGACTTAAATGCTCACTAAAAACCCGCTTGTTCTCTCAGCTAAGGCTCCCCATGCCTGGACCACACACACCTCAGTGCCTGCCCCCCGAGCACGACAGCGGCTCTGCCCATCCCAGCCCGCTGTGTGCAGGGGCGGGGCTGTCGGATCGGCCCCTCTGCAGGACCAATGAGGCAGTGGGTTCAGCGCCTTTCTCAATGACTGCAAATACTGGAGGGGCTCAGGCCGTTCCACTCCTCCCATGGCATCTGAAAGAGCCTTGACAGCAAAGCTGCGTCAGAGGGGGCACAGCTGCCAAAGCAGCCATTCAGCCTCCTCTGATTGCCTGATGGAAAGTATTTCCCCCTTTTTTTCATTCAAGCTTTTCTAGATAAGCATATGGCAAATGGAAATATCAGAGAGAATGAACTGCCTCCTAGTTGGGAATGAGGGACTGACAATTATCCTTGTGATAATGAGATAGTCTGAACATGAGGGAACTCGATACAATAGGAGATTTATCTTGGAAGCAGTGCCTTGGCAGCCTGGCCTGTCTTGCTGTCAGCATGGTTTCCCATTGCACAAAGGGCAGGGATCAGACCCAGGATGACAAATCAGTCTCTGTCCAAGCTTATCCTGCTCTGTTACCTACAGCTTTTCCATGGTAATTCCTTACATCACCCAGACACTCCTTCACTTAAATCATGTTGTCCCATGGGACTCTGTACCCACCTTGGATCTCCAAATGACCCAGAAAACTTTCTGCTTTCTTTCCTACCACAAACCAGGTCAACACTTCAAACCCTGACCTTTGAGGCTGCCAGGGTTGAGGAGAAAGGCAAGCCAGGAGTCCAAGCCTTGGTCCAACACTCACGGAGACTCTTGTCACAAGGAATTATGTGGACTCTGCAAACAGATAAAGAAAACCAGAAAGAGCAAACCTGGGTCTGCAGAACCTTGACATGGCAATCGATGCTGTAGTTTACCATCAGGAGCAAGTAAATAGCCCCAGAGTTACGTGCTGCATGGCAAACATTGCAGTTTTATCTGCATGACAGGCAGCAATTTGTGACAAAGGTTAAATCTCTCTGTTCACTCAAGTTTGACGTATGATGGTCATGTTACATTCCCCGTTCTCAGCGGGTTTGTGCATGAATGTGCCTGTGTGCCTTCAGGATCATGACCTTCATTCAATACTGCATGGCCCAGCAGACCCATAATTAATCCCCAAGATGTTCAAGTGACAGCTCTCATTCATAACATCATCCATGCAGAATAGTGAGGTATGTGTAAATTCCTACAATCCGGCTGGGAGCCAGAGATTTTCCAGCCACGGGAGCAGGGAGGCTCCAAGGCAGGTTTCTGACAGGATGAACAGGACAATTGGTAGGTTGGACTAATCTACAGATAAATTGGGTAGGGCAGGAGAGGGAGGTGTGATACAGTCACTGCTCGCTGAGGATGGACAGGGAATCACAACACCTCAGTGCTGTCATTCCCTCTTACGTGACCAACACTTTCTACTCACAAAAGTCTAAGGGGTCCAGAGGCTTATGAAGCCTGTAAGAAAGTCCCCACCTTCTTCACCCTGGACAGTTTACAAACATGAAGCTTGGCCAGACCCCGCCCAGCCACTTGTTCTTCTTTCTTCTCTCAATCACTGGTTTTCAAATGTACCCAAAGGTCTGAAACCCAAATAAACCATAACCATTGTCTGGCAGTCAGATCCGTGTGCCTCAGGCAAATCCTCACGCCCAGGTCATGTCCTGTGTGCCTCACTCATAGAGCTGCTGCTAATACCAGTGGTTTGTTTCCAAATTCTAGATATTTAATCTTTTTATCTGCTTGTTCTGTTACCAAAGATGAACCTGCTCGGTCAGGTTGGATCAAGTGTTTATCCCACAGGCAACACAACAGGATGGGTATGTTTTACACAAGTTTATTGGGGGTCAATATTCATTCACCAACAGCACAAAATGTCACATCTCTGCTGTTTAAGGGCTGGGAGCATGTCAAACACAGAGACAAGCATTGCTCAGAAATACATCAAATCTGAGTAACAGCAGCACGACCACTGATTGGTCCCGTCTTAGGAGAGAAAAGAGTGTCTTAGTCACTATTCCATTCCCTACAAAAATACATACAGCCATTGCATTTAACCCTCTTTCTATAAAGGTTCCATACACAACAGTCAAAAGGCACAAGGAGTAAAATGCTGCTACTTTGACACACCTTGCTGCAGCTCCAGAGAGCTCTTCCATCCCCATTGTGTGTTAAATCACAGCAAATTTGAGACATCTCCAAAACACAAAATCAAAGCTCGCTAGCATGTGCAGCTCCACGCAGTCCCCAGTCCCATGATCTGAGCCCTGAAATGAGGGAAAATGCAGAGAAAAGAACGGCCCCTTCCACAGCAGCACCTGCTCAGACCCTCGGGATCTCCACTTCTGAGGCAGACCTGGACTTGCGCCGGCCGGTCAGGCTGCCCAGGACCGACTCCTCGCTGAGGGCCCCTTCAAAGGTGGACAGGATGGACTGGCGAAACTTCTCCTTGAAATCCGGCCCCACAAAGACATACAGGATGGGGTTGATGCAGCTGTTGAAGAAAGCCAGGCTGGAAACCAAGGGGATCCCTATGTAAAGGGCCAGTTTCATCTCATGGCTGGAAGAGTTGTTGGATATTTCCAGCAAGGAGAAGACGTGATATGGGAAATAACAGAGGAAAAACGAGACTGTGACAGCAATGATGATTCTGTAGGGCTTTGCAGAGTTGGCCAGCTGCCTTCTTTTCAGCTTGACAGCCACGACGCCATAGCAGATGAGAATCACCATGAAGGGGATGAGGAACCCACATAAGAACCGCGTGACGATCATCGCTTTGTGCCGCATCCTCCACAGCCTGCGCGTCGCCTCCGACGTGTAATCATCGGACAGCGCGAAATTATTGTAACAGCTGGTGACGTTCCTGGAGCTGACCAGGGTGTCCCGAAAGACGAGGTATGGGGAGCTGAGCAGGACAGCCAGGACCCACGTCCCCAGCGCGATCCTGGCTGCCAGCTCCGGGCTCCTGCGGTTGTGAGACCAGACGGGGAAAGCCACAGAAACGCAGCGGTCGATGCTGATCACCGTCAGGAGGAAGACGCTGGCAAACATGTTGAGGAAGGCCATGGTGCTGTTCAGCTTGCACAGCAGCTTCCCAAATGGCCAGTGGAAGCCCAGGGCGGTGTAGGCGATGCTGAGGGGCAGGAAAAAGGTAAAGATGAAGTCAGCTATGGCCAGGTTGAGGAACCAGATGGAATTCACCGTCTTCTTCATCTTGAAGCCTGCAATCCAAATGACGAGGCCGTTGCCTGACACCCCCAGCAAACAGGCGATGCTGTACACCACCATGGAGAGGATGTGCATGGCCTTCTGCAGGCCAGAGTAGTAGTCATGGTCAGTGGCGTTGTCAGGCTGCTCCGTGGGGCAGCTGGCAGAGAAGGGGGAAGGGGAAGAAGAGGTGCTGTCCATCACTCACAAGCCAAGAACCGGAATCACAACAGAGCTGTTATCTGCTGCTCAAGAGAAGTGAAAATCTTTGTGAGCAACTGTACACAAAATGTGTGTGAAAAGCTATATTAGATGAATTAATTTATAATTAATATAAAGTCCTTCTCTATAGCATGTGCAGCTGCACCTCACAGAAACCACCTCGACCAGAGAAACCAACCCCAAGTTTGCTGTTGATGTCAGTGTTGTCAGAACAACACCTTCATCACCAGCCCACAGCAGCAATCCAGCATGGACCAGCAGCAAAACCATGGAAACCCAGATCCCCCACTGTGACAAATCCTCTTTGGGTGACCAGTAACAAATTATGACAGCAAAAACTATCTAGACTGGTAACAATGATGTTAACAGACTGTTTTTTCACCAGTCCCTTCCAGGTAGGTGCAGAACAACACCTGAACTGTATCCGAGTGTAACCACAGGCCCTTCACCCACCCACCACCCTCTGGTGAGCCCACCCTCCTCCTCCTCTCTCTCTCCTTTTCATCCTGGCACTTGCCTTGGCATTCCTGGCAGGACTCACCGTGCTGTTCCTTGGCTGTTCTGCCCACAGCTGGTGGTCTCACCCTCCTGCCTGACTCCCCTTGTGCTGCTCCTCTCCAGTGTGACTCACACTGCCTGCCTCGCCCCATTTTCCCATGGCTTGGGATCACGAGGAATTTAGTAGGATCACTTATTCCCTAATCTTCTTCCTCAATTTGGGGTGTGTGGATTTAACCCCCGAAGCCCCAGGGGGTGCAGGTTCCCTGGGGCCGGTTGGCCAAGCCCGGCCACTAACTGGGGTTTGATGAATGAAGAAAACACGGCCACTGCCCTGCCTGCACCATTCACCCCCTGGCTGCTCTCCCTCCTGAGCACCCCGAAATCCCTCTGGGCACAGGGGGTGGTGTCCCTCTGCCGCGAGGGGGGACAGGGCCAGCTCTGCTCCCCACAACAGCAGCAACGTGCTCAGCCTGTGCCAGGGCCTGGAGACACGGCCTTGCCTGGGGGGTTCTGGGTGTGCCTGGAAATGTCCCTGCCCGCTGCACGGTGTTGGGGTGTCCCATCCTTCGGCTCACGAGGGAGTGGCGGGACACAGGGAACACCGCAGGGAAGCACCTGGGGGTGCACGGCAGGCAGGGCTGGAGCTGTGGGTGACGGCACAGGGGTGACGGCACAGGGGTGACGGCGCAGGGGTGACAGCAGAGGGGTGACAGCAGAGGGGTGACAGCAGAGGGGTGACGGCACAGGGGTGACGGCACAGGGGTGACGGCACAGGGGTGACAGCACAGGGGTGACAGCGGCGGGCCCCCCGCCCCTCCCCGGCCCAAGGTCACCCGCACCCCGGGCGCCACGTGCGGGCCGCGCCGCCAGCCCCGCCCCTGCGCGAGCCAATGGGAGGCGGGGAGGGGGCAGAGCGCGGCGCTGATTGGCTCAGGGGCTTCCCGAGCGTATTCCCCGCCGCCGGAGCCGGGGCGGAGCGCGGCGCTGATTGGTCGCGGCGCGGAGGGGGCGGGGCCCGGCCGGGCTATGGTAGTGCGCGGGCTTTCGCGCGGTAGCGGAATCGGGATCGGGTAAGGACCGGGACCGGGGCCGAGGCACGATCGGGGTGTGCGGCGTGGGGAGAGCAGGGCCGGGACACGGCATCCCGCTGAGGGGGACAGCGGCCAGGCAGCGCTGGTCCCCGCCACGCGGGGCAGGGCAGAGGGGCGCGTCACCGGGCTCTCGGGATGTGGGAGGTGATGGAGTCGGGATATAGCGGATGCAGAACTAGGTGGAGACAGAGCTTCGGGGATGGGGTTCCCCAGGTGAGGTGCCAGGTGTGGGGGAGGTCTCATCCTGCCTGGGAATGGCAGCTCTGTCCCCCTGTGCAGTGAGTGCTGCAGCACCCTGGGCTGGGGGACATGCAGGAGCTGCATCCTGCTCAGAGCCAGAGCACTGCCCCTCGCAGCCCTCTGCACAGCCCAGCCTCTCCGGCCGTGAGCATTCCCACCCTGCCAGTGAGGCCTGGGCTTGGGCCAGAGCATGGCTGAGCATCCCTGCCCAGCAAGGGTGGTGTGAATGGACTTTGGCAGCTTGGCACAAGGAAACCGTGTGGGATTGCTTAATAACCTGCTCACGGACCTTCACCCGTCCTTGGGGGTTAATGAGTAAAAAGATGGATTGTTTTCTGCCAAGGCAGCAGCTGGGCTGTTCCTCCTTCCCCAAGAGCAGCACCAACTGGGCCAGAGGGCTCCTGCCCGGCCTGGGCATCACCCCTGCCATGGAGCCCAGCAGAGGCAGAGCTGCTGCCTCTCAGAGCCTCTCAGCTCCACAGGATGCTTCAGTCAGGGTTTGGGGCAGGACTCTGACCTGCTGGGGTTTTGCCCAAGGGAAAGTAGCCAAGAGGTTTAAGCGTGCTGGGCATTGCAGCATGTGTTAAAATTGAGATCTGTGGGTACGAGCACTTTGCTGCCCTTGAAATTAAACATCAGGCACTGCCAAGCTGGGCAGGGGGAGCTCAGGGAGGGGTGGTGATGGGAGAGTATCAGACATTATCAAAGCACAGTAATTAACAAACTGATCTTAAAGCAGCAGGGGAAGCCTGAGGGTTGTGTGTGTTTTCCTCACCCAACAGCCCGTGGCTGTTCCCAGGGAGTACGTGGGATGGCAGCAGGCAGCACACAGGGAGATGTGGAGGCACCCAGCCCCGCTGCCATCCCACAGACTCCCTGCTCTCCTGGCAGGTGACTCAGAGCCAGCAGCAGCACCATGGCGAGCTCAGCACAAGGCCTCCCCAGCGCCGAGCTCTGGGCCTCCCATAACAAGATGGTGATGGAGCCGCTGGACACCAACGACCCCGAGGTGAGAGCCCCTTCCTGGCTCGTGCCCAGCTGCTTCATTCATCCCCCAGCCAGCCACGGGGATGCTGTTCTCATCAAGCCAAGGACGTGGCAGGGTCCAAGGCTGAGCTGCTGGAACCCACCCATTCTCTGTGCCCTCTCTGTGACTGGTCGGGATCAGCTGCACCAAGAAGGGATCACATCTCTGTTCTCCAGCACCTTTCCAAGCCCCTCTCCAAGCCCTGTTCCTGTGGTGGAACATCCATATCTCTGTGCAGAGATGGCTGAAGCCATTTCTCTCCTCTCCCAAAGGTGCACAGCATCATCAAGAAGGAGAAGCAGCGGCAGAGGTTGGGGCTGGAGTTAATTGCATCGGAGAACTTTGCAAGCCGAGCAGTCCTGGAGGCCCTGGGATCCTGCATGAACAACAAATACTCTGAGGGTTACCCAGGACAGAGGTATGGGGCTGGGCTAAGGCCCACCAACCCAAACCCTAGCAGGGTGGGAGAGGAACCCCCCATCCTGCCAGGCCTCACCTGAGGGAAGGAAGCAGTGTCCTTGTGCTGGCAGCCAGGCTCTTCCACGACAGGCTCTGACCTTCTCAGCCTCTGTCCATGGCCACACATGGGACAGTCTCAGCAGGGTCACATCTGCTGTGGCTGCACAAAAGGGGCATCACCCCAGCGTGTCCCCAGCCTGGTCACAGGGCCTGTTCTGAGTACTGAGTTTGCTTTTAGCCCTGCCCTGTCCTGCATGCAGGTACTACGGCGGGACGGAGTTTGTGGACGAGCTGGAGAGGCTGTGCCAGAAGCGAGCCCTGCAGGCTTACCGGCTCGACCCCCAGAAGTGGGGAGTCAATGTCCAGCCCTACTCAGGTATTGGGGTGCTCAGGAGAGCCAGGACAGTTTGCCCAGGCCCCTGTGTGCCCCAGCATTCATACCCAGCCCGGTGTGCTCTCTCTGCAGGGTCACCTGCAAACTTTGCGGTGTACACGGCCCTGGTGGAGCCCCACGGCAGGATCATGGGGCTGGACCTGCCCGACGGTGGCCACCTCACCCACGGCTTCATGACAGACAAGAAGAAGATCTCTGCCACCTCTCTCTTCTTTGAGTCCATGCCCTACAAGGTAGGGAGCTACTCCAGCCAGAGCCAGGATGCACTAATCATTAGTGTTGGTGCCTCTTAAAGTTAAAAGTGCCAGTACTCCCTCCTGCAGGACAGCACTGCAGCTGATCTTCACCACAGCGAGGTGGCTGAATCCTCCTCTTCCTCTCCCAGGTCAACCCCAAGACTGGTTACATCGACTATGACAAGCTGGAGGAGAACGCCCGGCTCTTCCACCCCAAGCTGATCATAGCAGGTAAGGATCACACCTGTACCAACCTCCCCTGGTGGCAGGGCTGGGCTGGGGGTGGCTCCCTGAAACCCATGGATGCTGCAGTGCCAGGAGGAAACCTCCAACACAACCACCCCAGAAGGAGCTCGTGAACTGTGCTCGTGTACAGCCTGCTGGGCTGTCTGCACTGCAGGCCTGGTCCTGGGGCTGTCCCAGGGTGCTGCACATCTGCTCCTGTCCCTGCAGGTGTCAGCTGCTACTCGCGGAACCTGGACTACGCCCGCATGCGGAAGATCGCCGATGACAACGGGGCCTTCCTGATGGCCGACATGGCGCACATCAGCGGGCTGGTGGCCGCCGGCGTGGTGCCCTCGCCCTTCGAGCACTGCGACATCGTCTCCACCACCACCCACAAGACCCTGCGGGGCTGCAGGGCCGGCATGATCTTCTACCGCAAAGGTGCCCGGGGTGCCGGGAGAAACGCTGCAAGCTAACGCTCCTTCCTGCTCTAACTGGGAAGGAGAGAGGGCAGAAAGATCCTGGGAGTGTCTAGGGAGCTGTCCTGGACTAATCCTGGCTCAGATTTGAAGAGGAATAACCACTGTGCCTGCAGTGAGCAGCCAGGGGGTGAAAGCAGCTCGTGGGGAAGGGTGGCTGTGCTGCCTTGTCACCATGTCCTCCCCGTCTCACAGGCACCCGCAGCATGGACCCCAAGACAGGCAAGGAGACCCTCTACAACCTGGAGAGCCTCATCAACCAGGCAGTGTTCCCGGGGCTGCAGGGAGGCCCACACAATCACGCCATTGCAGGTATGCAGCCAGGCTGGCTGCCAGCTCCAGCATGGCAGAGGGAGCTGGCAAAGGGGTCCTGGCAGGGCTCTGACCCCCAGCAGCAGCATGGGAGGCCCAGCTGCCCTACAGGGCTCACAGCCTGGGGAAGCTGTGGAATAAGGCAGCTGGTGATCCAGCATTGCCTAAGGAGTGACCAAGCCTGTCCTATCCTGTGTTTTGGCTCATGGCAATGCCACCAGCCTGGTTAGGGGAAAGCAAGGATCAGTCCATTCATTCATTCAGCTCCAGTATGGCTTCTGCTGCCATTGCTGGTGGGAGCCCCCCAGACCTGACCCTGGCCTGCCTCTATCCACAGGGATTGCTGTGGCACTGCATCAGGCCATGACACCCGAGTTCAAGGCTTACCAGCAGCAGGTGGTGGCCAACTGCAAGGCACTCGCATCAGCACTGATGGAGATGGGCTACGACATCGTCACAGGTGAGGACACGTCTCAGCAGTGAGATGGGGCTGACCTGGGCAGCTCTTCAAGGACACCATGGCAGGGCTCTCTTGGCACAATTCCTTACCCCCTGTTAGATCTCAAGTCTTCTTTTGCTGAAGTTTCCTGTGGGAGCAGGAATTGGGTTGGATTTCCCCAGTCCCACCAAAGCCCTCTCTTTGCAGGGGGCTCTGACAATCACCTGATCCTGGTGGACCTGCGCAGCAAAGGCACAGACGGCGGCCGGGCCGAGCGGGTGCTGGAGCTCTGCTCCATCGCCTGCAACAAGAACACGTGCCCTGGTGAGGGATCCCACAAGCTCTGCCAGCCCCTGCTCTGCTCCAGGAGCCGGGCTGGAATCCCACAGGTGGTGGTTTCGGTGCCAGGTTGGGTCACGGGTGCCTCGTTGTGCTGCAGGTGATGTCAGTGCCCTGCGGCCCAGCGGCCTCCGCTTCGGGACCCCGGCCCTGACCTCGCGCGGCTTCCGGCAGGACGATTTCCGCAAGGTGGCCCAGTACATCCACAAAGGTGAGCTGGCGTGGGGAGCCTCAGCTCCAGCACCAGCCTGGAACAGGGCATCCCCCCCGGGTGAGGAGGCACCAGCTGGCAAGGGAGCACACCCACCAAAGAGGAATATCCATCCTACCTCCACATCTGGATGTGGGAGAGGGCATCTGGCCACAGCTGGGACCAGCCAAACTCTCCCCACTGCAGGCAGTGGGCTGAAAGCCCGTCCCTCTCGCAGTTCTCTCCCCGTTGTCCTCAGGAGCTCCAAGTTGTTTCCCTGGGCAGCAAGTCCCTGAGATGGGAAGGAGGGACGGAGCAGGGCTGTGTCCCAGGGGGCAGCAGGGCTGGGAGAGCCCTGGGCTGCAGCAGCTGTGAGGGCTGACCAAGACATCTCCATCCTGGCAGGGATTGAGCTGGCTCTGCGTGTGCAGAAGGACATGAGCCCCAAGGCCACACTGAAGGAATTCAAGGACAAATTGGAGGACCCGAAATACCGTGGGGAGCTGAAGGCACTGAAGGAAGAGGTGGAAGCCTTTGCAGCCACATTCCCACTGCCGGGGCTGCCTGTCCTGTAAGGGGACACAGCCATGCCCGCTCCTGGAGCCACAGGAGTACCCAGGGTCATGGCACACCCCCAATCCCCAGCCTGACACCAACACCCCAGTGCCTTCCCCCAGCCCTTCCCTGTGGAGCTGCAGCAGCAGCTCCTCCTTTGGCTCTTACTCCCCTTTCCCCTCCCATGTGGGGCACAGGGACCCCATGAGTACAACCCCTGTGGGGACACCAGCCCTTCACCACTGTGTCACCGAGCACCAGGTCACCCTCACTCACCTCATGGCCAGGTGCCATCCAGCTCCTGCTGGCTGTGGAGCAGCAGATGAATGTCCACATTCCCTGGACACCCTGCCCATGGCAGTGTGAGGGACAGGGGCTCCAGCTGCACAAGGAACCTCACAGCCAGTAAAAGCCCCCCTGGTTTCAGCCTCGAGGATTCCCCTTCATCCTATGTGCCGTGCCACCTCCCCAGGCTATGACAAGGCCAAGCCTTGTCCTGAACATCCCTCCTGGGATCACTATCCCATCCTAACCAGATCCTCCAGTATTTTCTCAGACCCCTTGGCACAAAGCTTAGGTTGAACCATTTTTTAATAAGCACGGTAAAATTAAGAATTGAACCACAACGTATGACAAGAATTATAAGCTTTAAAAAATACGACCAATTTTTTTTTTTTTTTTTTTTTTTTTTTTTTTTTTGTATTTCAAAAATATCTGAACCCAAATAAATATTTTTTTTTTAAAAGTACATTTCTCAGACTAGTCATTTGGTGTTAACATCTGTTAAACTCTTGTGCAGTGACACTTACAGCACGACACTAAGACATGCTTCTTGGGTTTCCCCTGGTCACACTCGCCCTAACTACTGATGCAAGCATTCGGCACGCACAGGCACACACACGAACTCAACATGCAGGAATAGGATACAGTGCTTTTAAAATAAGATGAGAATTCATCACAGCCTCCTGGCAGCCTCCAGAGGCAGCTCCAAGCCCAGCCCCATCCCCGTGGCAGCAGCTGTGCTGCCGGCAGGACCGGGTCCCCTGCTTCTGCCTTCCAGTTAGATCTGTCCCAGGGAGCAGGGGGTGGGGGTCTGTGACCCCTCCAACATCGGGGTGCAGTTTGGTGCTCTGACATTGTGCTCTGGGCCAGGGGTTCTCCTGCAGCCTGGGCAGCTCCTTGAATTCCCTCAGACCCTGTCACAGGAGCCTTCTCACTGTGCTGCTACAAGGTCCTGCCCAGCTCCTGCAGTGTGGGCTGGCCCCCACCACCAGACCAGGGGGCTCAGGACCCTCACACTTAATAAACCCCAAAGAACTGGCCTGGGGGCACAGAGCCATCAGCTCCCACCCCTGGAGTGCCTCTCCCACCCTCCCACCACGGTGAATATTGCTAGAGTATAGGCAGCTCTGTGGAGCTGCTCAGAAGTGATTGCTATCAGATGAAAGGAAATCTGAGCACTGTTCTCTGAGAAATGAAACCTTTGTAGGGTTAAGATCACCTACAGCTATGGCTGAGCCTCCTGGGGTGGGAGCTGGGAGCAGGGGGGGTTAGTGGGGAGCAGAGCAGGGGCTGGCAGCTGGGAAGAGCAGGAGTGGGGAACGGGAGCCCTCCCTCCTGGCTGGGAGAGGCTTCTGCTCTGATGAATTCTTGGTCAGGTGAACACCTCCCCTCCCTGGACGCCGGGGGGAGCCTGCAGGGCCGTGCGGGAGCGGGGACATGCTGGGCTGGCAGCACTCACAGAAGCAGGGGACACGGCCATGCAGGGCACCGGTGGCTCTGGCAGCTGAAAGGCTGGTGAGGGTGGCACTGCCACTGCCAGGAACCCCCTGCTCCTCGGGGAAGGATGGCTCAGGCAAGAGGACGACACACACGTCATGGCAGGAGCTGTCAGTGCAAAGGTTGTGGTTTGTGGTTAGTCTGTGAATATCAGAAACTGGTGAGGTACCACACCAGAGATGGGGGAAAGTCCTAAAGTGCCAATACAGGATCAGTACTGTACAGCAGCAGCAGAACAGAGACATTGCAGAGGAAAGAGGAACTCAGCTCCCAGACACCAGCTGCCCTCAGAATCCCCCCAGTTTCTACCACCACAAGCAGAGGCCTCCAAATGCCCAGAGGTGCCAGAGCCCGGTGTCAACTCCCCCTTTTCCAGTCCAGGTTCAGAGGTTACACTGCTGAGAGGAGCACAAGCACTCCAGGGCGTTTCTCCACAGCTCCCAGTTGCAGATAATCCCAGAGCTCCTGCTGGGAATCAGTGATGTTCCAGCCCCCGGGGCATCCTCCCCAGTCAGAGCTGCTTGGTGGCAGAGAGGTGAAGCAGGTCAGACAGATGGCAGTGCAAGTATTGCTCAACACAGCCTTGAATATCAGATACTACAGGTTGGACAGAGGGAGCAAGAAGTGAGTTATTTATCAATTTATGAGCACAGCTGAACAGCACAGGTCGAAACCACTGTGACTAAGATGAGCCACCACGAATCATCTCTCCCACTCTGTGCTGGAGGAAGACATGTGAGTGAGTCAGCAGGAAAAAAGTCTGTCCTTCCCTCCCCTCCTCAAACCCAAACAGCACTGGGTGGTTTCCCAGCAGGAAACAAGCTCCTGTTCTGAGCACTGCTCCAGAGCAGGCTGCCGGGAGCTTTCATCTGCCTGCTGTCACCTGCATTACTCATCTCCCTCTCCCCCCAGGGAATCTCACCTCAGCTTTAGTGTGGAAGTTTGGGTGTGCATGAATCAATCAGAGGGCACCTTGAGTCGCATCAGGAAGCAGAAAACTGGATGGACACAGAGGCCTTTCACCAGCAGACTCAGCTCACATGAGACAGGAGGGCACAGGCAGGACAGGAAAAGGCTTTGAACACGCTATAAAGGTGAGAAGCTCACCTTCAGCAAAGGCCACACCACCCTGCTTCCAACCACGACCTCAAAACACCAACACAAACAACCCCTGACCCTGGAAATCCCTCTGGAGAGAACCACGAGGCCAACTTGGCTGAGCCACCACAAACAGCAGTAACCTTAAAAACAACTTCTCTGCCCTGTTGGTTTGTACCCCAGAGAGCCCTTTCCAGGGGACAGGAGGAGGTGGCACAACCCTGAGGCACTGATGCTGGTGCAAAATGACAGCCTCCCCAAGGAGCCTCCCTGCCTCCAGACATGGTTTTGGAGGAGTGCAGGTCTCACAGCAAGTGGGGTCTAAGCCACGCTGGGGAAGCCCAGGCTGTACACAGAAACCTCCCAGGCTCAGAAGGAAGATCACATTCACCTCCAAAGCTGCTTCACATTATCACCATAAACAGAAGTTTAAAAAAAACCCCAACGAACCAAAGAACAGATCAGTTCTTGTATGATGTCAGCTGCTCTCACCCCATAATCAGCATTAAAAAGAATTAAAACAAAGATTAGCTTTCCTAGAAAAACTTTGCTTACTTAGAAATACCTTGGGAGCTGCTGCTGCCCATGGCACTGGGCAGAGCAGCCCAGGCCCAGGATCACCCACGAGACTCCAGAGGGAAGTGCTGTGCCTGGGCACAAAGCTTTGGGCACTGACAGGAACAATCTGGGAGTGTCACCACCTTGGTGGTACCTCCTTTATGGCACAGAAGCTTTGAAAGGAAAAGTTCTCAGTACCCAGGCTCAGGGAGCAGCAGTTCTGCCCCATCCAGAGCCACCCAGGAGCCCTGGGAGAGGTAGTCAGGACATGACAACAGCTCAGCCAGGAGCAGCAGGCAGCAATGCCAGCTCTGTTTCACCACAAAGCACAAATGCCAACTCCCCAACAAAACAAAATAAAATAAAATAAAATAAACTATTATGGATAAAACATAGAATCCAGTACATTCATCCCCCATCTCTCCTGAGCACTTGTACCTCACCAGCCTGTGGTAACAGCCTGCTGTCTCACAGCGTGGCTCCAGCTGAATCACATCATTTCCCCACCACAAAAAGCACCTAAAAACAGGGCCCTCACCTTCCTTCAGTTCCCTTCTGCCTTTAAAAAGCCACGCCCGACCTCACAATCTCTGAGGATCCCCAGTCTCCCTAAGGATGCCCAGGCTCCCTGCAGCCTGAGGATGATCCCCTGGCTCCCTGCAGCCTGAGGAGGATGCCCTGGCTCCCTGCACACCCAGCAAATGGGACGTGACAAATGAACAAGGCACAGTGCTCTACATTCACAGCGGCCGGCGCCTCGGGGCTTGCCAGCCTTAGGGACTGCTTCCACCTTCCTGATTTTAACCAAGCTGGGAGACACTGGGAAACCCTTTCTGGGGAGAAAGCAGGTATGCCTCCACTGTGCTCCCACTCACCCAGGGATGACCTATCCTGGGAAGTGCCCAGAAACTCACTGCAGGAAGGGACACCACCCACTGTGGCTGTGCACAGGCCTGTGAGCTGCTGCCCTGCCAGGGGGCTCTGAGCTACACTTTCGTGACAGTCACATTGGTGGATACAAAACTTCACATGGCCTTTACACCTCTGGTCACAGCCCTGGCTCCATGGAAGGGCCTGACAGTGCTCAGGGCTCTGGCAGAAGCATGCACTGTGCTCTGTGGGGGGCTGCACACTGGTCAGTATTGATCCCCAAGATAGCCCACCTCCCCTCATGCCATAACCCCCCAGGATGTTGCTGTGATCCACTTTAACAGTGCCCCTTCTAACATTTACAGAGTGCCTGATGGTTTATGTGATGGAATACTTATGCTTTTGGCTACAGGGAACACCCAGAAATCCAGAAATCCACTCCCACAGCGCCGGATTTCTGCGGAGCAGAGACACCAATACCTGGGCCCCTTCCCCACGTGTGAGAGCTGCTGCAGACAGCGGCAATGCCAAGCACAGATGAGCTCTGTCAGACCCCGAGCACGTGGGCACACGGCCTGTGCAAGGCTAGATTTTGTACAAAAAGCTGGGAACATAGTCAAATCTGAGCAGGGGGTTCCCCCCCTGCCCCGGTTCCTGAATGTAGTGCAGCTTCAGCAGCTCAGCCAAGTACTGCACGATTTTGATATCTTCATTGGCAAGGCCCAGCTGAAGCTTTAGGAAGTTCATCCTGCGATTCACAACGGATTCCTCCGGTTCCCTTTCGCTGATGGGAAGGTGCAAATGATGGCAGAAGGTGAAGAGGAAGGCTTTGGAGCACAGCTGGGTGAGGATGCTCTGCACGTGCATGTAGTAGGTGCTGCCTCGCTTGATCTGGGTGCGGTGGTCGGCCAGCCTGGCCACCACGCTGCCCTTGTACAGGGGGCAGCGCAGGGTCTTGCTGTCGGCGTCCAGGATGCTCAGGTAGCGGCTGTAGCGGCTCAGGGCGTGCAGCACGTTCACCCCGCCAGGGGACACTGCCCTGCAACAGTGACACACGCGTCAGGGCTGCAGGGCAGCCACAAGGAAGCAGCAGGGTGCGTCCGTGTCCTGTACCAAGACCTCTGGGGGTGAATAAAGCCTAAGGTGGGGGGAAAATTGGCTCTGCAGCTTGCCAGATCCTAAAGAAACCTGCCCTGATCTGTACTGTGCAGGCTGCAGCATAAACCACCACACCTGGGGTCAGCTCCCTCCCACAGTGACACGCAGAGGGACCCATAGGACATCTCTGGTGAACAGCAGCTGGGAGCCTCCAATGGGACTCAGAAACCCAAAGCAGTCCCCCCTTTCCAAGAGCTCCCCCCAAATCACTTTGGGATGGAGCTGCTCTGAGGTGGTCGGAGCCCCGAGTGGAGCAGAACCTTCTGAATTTCCTAAAAGACAGAACCATCCTTAACCCACAACATTTCCTGGCTGAGCCTATTTGTCACTCAGGTGCAAACCCACAGCTCACAGGGATACAATTACCCACCAAGCTTAACCTAATGTTATTGAAATGCAAATTAGCAGCCTACGCACACCCTTCAGCTCCTCCATGCTTTGCGCTGACAGCTGCCGGGCTGAGATACAGCTCCCAGCCTCAAACTGGGAGCCCCAACTGGTGTAGGGGCTGCCCCAGTGCCCAGGCAGCACCTGGCCATAGGAGACACAGGATCCTTACTGGAATAAAGAGTTCAGCCTCTGAATTCCTTCCCAGAGCCCTCCTACAAATGGTTTGTGGAGAGCACCCACATTAAACTGAGCACTTAATTAACATTCCACGGAGGAGAGCTGAAATGACTGACACATGTTACAGGCAGCTCTTAAATAAAGATTTCTGTTTATAAAAATGGCATCTAACCACAAACATTGAGCAACGAGTAAACACTTGGGGTTTTTAAAAACCTCACTGACAGACAGAGAGCTTGTGAGCAGCTGTTGGCAGAGCTGTCATCCTGCCTCACAAGCATAGAAATGAGAGCAAACTCACAGTTTTGGATAATTTCCCCCAGCAATACAATACTCTTCAGCTCAGCAAGCAGGTCTCTGTGTTTTAATTTTCCTGCTGTTTACAAACACTCCTGCAGGAGCTGTTCCAGCCTGGCTCTGAGCACTGTCTGCCACTCTGACTCATGTTTTCCACACTGGTGACAGCAATGGCCATTCCCTGCCATACCTGTGCCCAAAGCACAGAACACATCCTGGAACACACAAAAAAATCCTTTTCATCAACAAGGGCAGGGCCCTCGAGTTGAGCAAACATTCTTTGCCAATATGAGCTAATATGTGAAGCCACAGCTCAGGACTGGGTGTTGGGAAGGGGCACTTGTTTTTGGGATAGTTCTCACCCTAAGCAGAGGTTTCCTACAATCCCAACACTGTTCCTGCACAGCTCCAGGGACCTTTCTTCCTCACCAGCACAGACTGAGGTGCTGCACTCCAATTCTCACCTACAGATCTCATCACTTCTTCAATAGGCTCCAGAAGGTGAAGAAGGCTCCTCCCTTCCAGCACAGCACCATCTACCCTAAAATTCCAGCTAGAAATGTGAGAAGAGTTCCAGTAGGAGATGGCAAAGCAGAGCACACAAGGGACTCCAGGAACACTTCTATCAGATCATCCAGGAACCCAGCAGGACTCAGGTGTTTGCTCTCTGCTTTGCCAGGCAAAAACCTCCTGGCCAAGTAACTCACCTGAGGCAGGCAGCAAGTGCCCAGCAGATGTTTTAAACACTGACTCCCAAGCAAGGCTGGATACAGGGATAGATCTAGTCCTTTTCCAAAATAAATCCCACCAGCAGAAATTCATGGCAGCTAGGTTGGTATAATTAAGATACCTCCCCTTCATACCCACTGCCCTCTGAGATGAAGCTCTTACCACACACCTCAACCCTACTAAAGCAAACAGATCCTTGCATTTACCTCTGCAGTCCAATCAACTTCCACTTCTGGAAATCCACCAGGTGCAGAGCGGAGGTGACCCAGTGCTTCACGGGCTTGGTGTAGCCACCAGAGCTGGGCACGAAGATGGAGAGCGCCGTCACCAGCCTCTTGACCATGGCCTCGTCCTCTCCCAGCACCACCAGGGTCCTGCCGCTGAGCAGGGAGTAGATGGCGGGGTGGGCAAAGGGGTACTGGCGGATGAAGCGCAGCGCGTTCTGCCCGGCCCTCTTCCTGTGCCTGTCCCCGGGCTGCGCGCACGCCGGCTGCGCGGGGGACGGGGTCCTGTCGGAGCACGTGGAGGCGGCGCTGCTGATGTGGCTGGTGGAGTCCGAGCACTCGTCCAGGCTGCTCTTACTCACCTCCCTGCTGCCCGTCAGGTGGCGCGAGTCGAGCTCGTAGGGCAGGAGCCCCCCCGAGAGGCCCTGGTGGGAGGGGAAGCCCCCGCGCAGCCCCTGCTCGGCCGGGCCCCGGTAGGGCTGCGGCGGGATCCGCACCACCCCGTCCTCCTCGCACGCCTTCTGCCCCAGCTGCTCGGCCAGGGGCTCCAGGAAGTTGGGACTCTCCTTCCCGATACAACAGGCGGCATCCACCTGCACTAAGCTTTCCTGCTTTGAGATGTCGTCCTGCCCGTCATGCACGCCCGGGCTGGCTCTGGGCGTGAAGCGAAGGCCTCCCTGGTCGTCATCCACGTAGGGCTCCTCGTTAATGGCACTTGGGTAGCTGGCTTTGAAGTCCTCTGGGATGAGGGCCTCGGAGGGACACGTGCTGAGCACCTCGATGCTGTCCTCGCTGACCGTGCGCCGGCTGCCCACCTTGCTGCGGCCGGCCTGGGGGCTGGCCATGGCGGGCAGGCTGGCCTGGCTCTCAGACTTGGTCAGCCCAGAGCCCGACTTCTCTGTGCCCAGCACCTCAATGCTCTCCCCGCTGCTGATGCTGCCTTTGATATCTGCATCCAGATAGTCCAGGTTCTCCTGCTGCTCAGACATCACGGACTCAGACATCTTGGGTTCTTCCGAGTCCTCCATTTCCTGCTCCATCTTGATGGGCACACACTCCACACTGGATTTGTAGGAGCCCAGGCTGATGACCACTTTGGGAGCAAGGGACTCTTCCAAACACTTTTCATCCATGGCATCTTGGCCGAGCCCCTGGCAGCCTCTGTACTGTTTTTCAGGAGGTTTTTCATCCAGGAAAGACACATCCTCAAAGAGGAAGTTGGTGACGCTCTGTTGCTTGAGGAGAGCCCGGCTGATCTGCTCTGTCAGGAGGTAACACACATCCCCTCGAAAAGTCCTCTCGATATGGTGCAACTGGTCAAGGGTCTGGGTGAAAAAATAAACATCACAGAGTTCCTCCAGTGTCTTCAGCTTCTTGTCAAAGCACTTGGCAGACTTGGCTTTGATGAGTTTGGGGGTGTAGGATGGCACGTGGGTGTAAAGGTGAGTTTCACCAGGCTCAGAGGCAGTCGGGTCCTGATCATGGCTGCCCACATCAGCCTGGTCCAGGGCACACTCTGGCTCGTAGGGATGGAATTCAGAGTCCTTCAGCTTCCTGTAGGGATATGACCGGATCTGCCTCAGCAGGTCTTGGTGCTCTATGATTGACTTTTCCACACTGGCCAGCTCGTTGGCCTTCTCAATGGCCTGGGTTGTGTAGTACCCTTTGTCATTGGCTTTCTTCTGCTGCTCAGTCTCATTGTGCAGGACGGTCCTGGTGTAGTCAAGATCTTTCAGTTTCTTTTCCAGCTCGTTGGCAAAAGCTTTCCGGTTCCCCGTCTTCAGGCATTCGGAGGCTTTGGAGAACTCGGTGGAAAGTTCCTGAAACTGCTGCATGATTTTGTGCTCGTCAGCAGAAATATAGGCCATGCAGAAGGGCCTCACAAAGCCCCTGGCTTCCAGGTCATACAGGGTCAAGTGGTGCACGTAGGCAAAGGCCCCTTCCTTGGAGTCCCCCAGCACCACCTTGGAATCCTCCACAAAGTTCAGCTTCGGGTAGGCAGAGCCGGGAGGGTGCCCCACGAAGGATGCCTGGTAATCCACAGACATGATCCGCAGGGAAAAATAATTGAGATCAAAGGTGCCCGACACTTTGGCGTCATCAGGGATGGTCAGGAGGGGCTGGGGCCCCACTTGCTCCGAGAACTCGGAGATGAGGATGAAGTCCCGGGTGAACTTGGAGCCGGCGACCTTGGCCCAGGGGTTGGCGCCCTGGCCGGAGAAGGGGAACAGCGGCACCGAGTACTCCTCGGGCAGGGGCGGCTCGCGGTACAGATCATCCTCCAGCTCCTCCTCCCTGGTGAAGGCCACCACGTCAGGGGCGCTGATCATATTTCCCGCAGGACGGGACCGACATGGAGCAGCGACGCGCCCCCGGTCCCCCCGCCACCGCCGGGCCCCGCGGGAGGCACCGGCGCAGCCCCGGCCCGGCCCTGCCGCTGCCGCAACCCCTTGTCCCCCTCACGCCGCCGCCATGGCCGGAGCCGCCGCCTCCTCACGGACCCGCAGCCATCTTGGAGTCACATGACGCGCGGCCTCTGACCTCGCCGGCAGGAAGCGACGCCACCGTCTCCTCTTCTTCCTCCTCCTCAGCTGGAGTTGTTTATATTTACCGTCGTCGCCCTTTGTCGTTACCGACCGTGGGACGCGCCCAGCGGTGGCGGGAAAGGAGGAAAACCGAGGGGGAGCGGCGGCGGGAGGGGCGCTGCGGAGCATCTCGGGAGTTGTAGTTCCGTGCCGCCGCCGCGGCTGCGCTTTACGGCAGGACGTGACGGAGAGGGGGAGCGACAGCGGAGCGCGGGAGGTCTGGGAGGTGAGGGGGGAACGGGAGAGAAAAGGGCGAAAGGAAGGGGAAAGGGAAAGGTCTGCCCCGGGTAAGGGACAGCCCGAGGGGGATTAGGGTGGCGAGGGGGCTGCGCTGTCCCCGGTAAGGGACAGCCCCAGGCGGGCGAGAGGGCTGCGCTGGCCCGGGTAAGGGACAGCCCAAGGGGGGATCGGGAGTGATGAGGGGACTGCGCTACCCCGTTAAGGGACAGCCCATGGGGGGATCAGGGCTGATGAGGGGACTGCACTATCCTTGATAAGGGACAGCCCACAGGGGGATCGGGGTGGCGAAGGGGCTGCGCTGCCTTGGTAAGGGAGAGCCCGAGGGGGATCGGGGGTGGTGAGGGGACTGCGCTGCCCCCGGTAAGGGAGAGCAGAAAGGGGGAACTGGGGTGACGAGGGGACTGCGCTGCCCTGGGTAAGGGACAGCCCCAGGGGAATCGGGGGTGACGAGGGGGGTGCGCTGTCCGGCTATGGGGGAGAGGGCAGCCCCAGCCGGGCAGGAGAGTGCCGAGGGACGGGCTGCGGTATCCCCGACAGCTGTGCCTGCAGGGCGGGCTGCCCTTGGGGACACCTTCTCCATCCCCGAGGGGCTGCCCCGAGCCTCCCGGGGTGGCCGAACGGTGACCCCGGCCGTCTCTCCATCCCCGCAGCACCGTCCCCGGGACGCGGAGCAGCAGCAGCAGCAGCAGCAGCATGCCCTGGCCTCACCTCCTGTGATGAACCTGTCGGCGCGGCTGTTCCGCAGGGCCAGGATGCTGCCCCAGCCCTGGCGCTGCTTCTCGCGGGCCCCGGAGGAGCTGGCGCTGCAGAGGATCCGCAGGGTGCTGTGCGTGGCCGAGAAGAACGATGCGGCCCGAGGCATCGCCGAGCTGCTCTCCAACAGGAGGATGCGGCGGGTAGGAACGGCCCAGCCACATCGTGCTGCCCCCTGGGGCACAGAGACAGGGGTGGGGCGGGTTTGTGTTGTGTATGGCAGCCCCAGCACTCCTGGCAGAGCTTGGCATGGCCACTCCACATCAGCACATGGCACACTTGGCACTGGTTTTGTCCCTGAACACACGAGGGTACAAGAATGTTCTGTGGACAAACATCACTTGCCCAAATGTATTTGGGAGTCTCAGGTCCTTGTGGGTTAAGCAGAGAGGGACACAGCTCCCTCTGCCTTCCCATGGTGAGGGCTCCCTGGGTCCTGCCTGGATTAGCAGTGCATGCCAAGGGCTTCAGAAACTGCCACCATCCATTGGCATGCATTTCCCTGTCTAAAAGCACCACTTCTGCAGCATCAGCAGTGTCAGGGGTTTACTGGAGGTCACCAAATAAAGCAAAAACAGGCTGTGGTTTGAAGAAAAATTCAATTATTTCTACTCTCTGCTGCTGTGCTAACAGTTTGCATAATCACTTCCTGTTTCCAAACTAAGGAATTTCCAAACTAAGTTGCTACTAGACCAGAATGAGAGGTTGAAAAAGACCTCTGAGATTATTGAATCCAACCCATGACCCCACCTTCGCACCCAGACCAGAGCACTGAGTGCCACATCCAGCTGTTCCTTGAACACCTCCAGGGGTGGTGACTCCACCACTTCCCTGGGCACTTGCAATGCTTGATAACCCTTTCCATGAAAAAATTCTTCCTGATGTCCAGCCTAAACCTTCCCTGGAACAGCCTGAGGCTGTTCCCTCTCACCTTGTCAGCTGGGAAAAGAGGCTGACCCCCACGTGGCCCTAACCTCCTTTATTTGAATAAAAGGTGTCATTGAGAACCTGGATGCTGACAGTCCCAATCAAGACATCAATCATCCTGCTTCTGTAAAAAAAAGTAGCAAATACACAGTCTAGAAACTTCCATGAGTCCCAGTTAGGTGGGAGGTAGCCTTGGGGACACTGTTTGTCACTTGGAACAAGACAGGAGTTTCTAAAAAGTGGCCAGCCCCATTAAATAAATCAGTTCCTCATTATTCATGGAGAGATAACCCTGGCACCACCTACAGGAATGGTTTAAAATCCTCTTACCTTGGAAATCACCATTTCAGTGTCTCCATAAATGATAGAGGAGATTTCCATCCCCTTGCTGCAATTCCCATTAGCTCCAGTAGCTGGTTTTCCTTTGCCATGTGCCTCTTGTGCTCCATCCCAGTGTGGACAAAGTGGGGCAGGATGGATTTGTTTCCTGTTAAAAAATTAATTTAAAAAGAAATTCAGAATTTGTGTCCTGTTAAAAGCCAGAAACTCAGGATTTCTCCTTTTCCTTCCAGCGAGAAGGGTTTTCCAAGTTCAACAAAATCTATGAATATGACTACCAGATGTTTGGCCAGGTAAGAGTTTTCTCTCCATCTGCTGCTGGATTAATGAAGTACAAATACTAATTAATAAAAGCCATTTGTCAGGAGTTACAAAACACAGCTCCAGCCATGGGGTTGTTCTGCCCAAAGATGAGAAAAAGTCAGATGTTATTTTCTTTGCTCCACCACCTGTTTGGTTGCTCTAAATCTTTTAACTTTCTGGTTTTATGTCAGTCAAAAATACGTTGCTGTTTAGAATTGGGACCTTCCTACAGAAATTGAGGATGAGGCCATGGATAGAGCTTGTTATGATGTATTAGTTTTGGTTGCTCCATCCCTGGAAGTGCTCCAGGCCAGGTTGGATGGGGCTTGGAGCAGCCTGGGACAGTGGAAGGTGTCCCTGCCGTGGCAGGGGTGGCACTGGATGGGCTTTAAGGTCCCTCCCAACCCAAACCATTCTGGGATTAACAGGAGAAAGGTGTCCCTAATCATTTAAACTGAGAACTAAAGGGAGATTTTGGGCTGGAGGTGGTTTCTGGTGAGTGATGGGCACTAATTTCCTCTCTGTGCCTCTTGCAGAACGTTACCATGGTGATGACATCCGTGTCAGGACATTTACTGGCTCATGATTTTATCATGCCATTTCGCAAATGGTTGGTACCTCGTGGCCCTGGCAGGGAGGGGAAGGGCTCTGTCACCTCCTGGCCCTCACAGGAAGGATTTGTCACCTCCTGGCCCTCACAGGAGGGGCCTGTCACCTCCTGTTCTCATCCTTGAAACTGCAGGCTCAAAGACAAAGGGGCAGGGAGAGACTCTGACTCAGAGCAGGGTGACGAGTACCAAATTTTATAGAAAATAGCCAAAATATTGTTTCAAATTCCTGTCTTCAGAGTGCTAAAACCCCCTGAAGACATAATACTGGTTAAAATACATCAAGGCAGGCACAGGGAATTAAACACCCTCCAAAATGGGATGGTTTTGTGTTCTTTGTTCAGCTATGAGCTGTTCTGGGAAGCAAGGTGCTTTCTCTGCCTTACCTCCTTTTGTATTCTGGCCTTCAGATAGGACAAGCTGCTTGTTGCCCTCCAGATTTGCTGTTTTCTCTGGCTGGTTTTTCACTCTGTTGCTTTGAAAAGTTACTCAGCATTTCATTTCTGTTGTCTGAAACAAGGCCTGTAATAAAATACATTAATGCCAGTATTTAGGGAGCACCAAGTAGTGTCTCACAAATAGTGTTTTAGTTTATGTGATGCACACACACATTTCTCCTCTGTTTTCCAGGCATAGCTGCAACCCTTTAGCTCTTTTTGATGCTGAAATTGAGAAGTTTTGCCCTGAAAATTACCTGGATATCAAGGTACATCATGGTTAACACTTTGAAACTGAGCTCAGGGGTTGGCTCAACAAATCTTGTCCCAGACAGAAGGATGATCTTACCTTTGCCCTTAACATCCAAATTTCTGCAGTTTAGGAGATTCCTCATCCATTTCCTAGGACTGTATATGCTGTTCATTTGTGGCACTGAAACTCTTGTTCATGTACAAGTAGTGCAGTGAAGGAACAGCTAAAAATAGAAATGTTTTTTTCCAACAAGGTGGAATTGATGATTGTGTCTCAGTTCTACAGAAAAAGACATTTTTAGAAAACAGATTGTGGTACAACCTGCTCCAAGCCAAACTTTTTAATAGAATTAGATGTAAATAAATGACTCAATTCTTTTAAAAGCTGCCTGATCTCCCGAGACACACAATTACAAAATGTTATTGCAACAACCCATCTCCATGGATACACATTGCATTTGGTGTTCAGTGAGTCATTCTGAAATGAAATGACAGAGCAAGTGGCCTGGAATGTTCTCCCCTGTGTTGTTTTTCTCCTCTCAGAGAACCCTTGAACGAGAAATCCAGCAGTGCCAAGCCCTGGTGATCTGGACTGACTGCGATCGAGAGGGAGAGAACATTGGCTTTGAGATCATCCACGTGTGCAGAGCTGGTGTGTAGAGATCTCCATGACTCTGACTTCCATTAATGGTTCAACAACTCCTTTAGCAAAGGCAAATTCTCAATTCTAGTGTGTCCAGGTTAAATGCTGGCTAATTCTAAAAATGTGGCTGTGATAGGCCAGAAATGCAACCAGCTGTTGGATGCTGTAGAATCAGTTGACAGCACACTCTCTTAAGCACTCTGACTCAGAGCAGGGTGATGAGTTCCGAATTTTATAGAAAACATCCAAAATATTGTTTCAAATTCCTGTCTTCAGAGTGCTAAAACCCCCTGAAGACATAATACTGGTTAAAATACATCAAGTCAGACACAGGGAATTAAACTTACTCCAAAAAGGGATGGTTTTGTGTTCTTTGTCACTGTTTATCAGTTGCTCCTCTCTGTTGGTGATGGAGTCCCTGTGATTTCTCTTGTGTGTGTGTCTGCAGTAAAGCCAAGCCTGCAGGTTTTCCGGGCGCGGTTCTCCGAGATCACCCCTCACGCTGTCAGGGCAGCCTGTGAGAACCTCACCCAGCCCGACCAGAGAACCAGCGACGCCGTGGATGTCAGGCAGGAGCTGGACCTCAGGATAGGCACGTAAACGTCTCTTACTGGAACCTCAACTCAAGGCAGAAATGCCCTCTGTAGTCTCTTGAAACTGATTTTTAGATCAGGTGTGATTAAAACACATGTTATGTTTTACTGGCAGTGTGCTCTTTGAATCAAAAAATCATCAACTCCCAAGATCAAATCCAATCTGTGACTGATACCCTCCTTGTAAACCAGCCTAGAGCACTGAATGCCACATCCAGCTGTTTCTTGAACATCTCCAGGGATGGTGACTCCACCACCTCCCTGGGGAGTCCATTCCAATGTTTAAAAGCCTCTTCTGTGAAGAGATTCCTCCTGAAAAGAGGAAATTTCTCCTTAAAGCAAATATTAAATTTATAGCTCATGCAGCACTGACAGGCTTCTTCAACTGAGTATTAAACAGAGTAAAATTAATACTCAGAATATTAAAAAGATCTGCAGTACTGTGATTATCACTCAGCATTGTTATATTCAGTGTGGTGCCCATTTTGTTCCCTCAGGTGCTGCCTTCACCAGATTCCAGACTCTGAGGCTGCGGAAGATCTTCCCTGATATTTTAGCAGATCAGCTGATCAGCTATGGCAGCTGCCAGTTCCCCACACTGGGATTTGTAGTTGAACGCTTTAAAGCCATCCAGGCTTTTGTTCCTGAAGCCTTCTACAAAATTAAAGGTATGTTTGGGGAAACAGTCCTGGGCTCCCTCTTCGAGGGTTTGATGTGGATAAAAAGGAAAAACATTGGAGCAACTGACACAAAAATGCTCCAGAGATAATTTCCTCTTCCTCTGCCATGAGCACTGAGCAGAGCTGGAAGGTTTCCAAGCTCCTTTGTGGTATTTCCATTTGGTGGCTCCTGCATCAGCCAGCTCTGTTGTCCATCACAGTGACCCACGACCATGAGGACGGCAACGTGGTCTTCAACTGGAAGAGGAACCGTCTCTTCAATCACACGGCGTGCCTGGTCCTTTACCAGATGTGTATGGAGGTAGGAAAGCTTGTAAATAGTTGCATAATCCAGATTCAGCCAAACATTCCCTGTATCTGTCTTGCTCAAGACTTTTTAAGAACAGTTTGTGTAAACTCCTGAAGGATATGTGGGTTTTGCTTACTCTGTTTAGGATCCGGTAGCGACTGTTGTTGATGTTGTGAGCAAGCCAAAGAGCAAATGGAGGCCCCTGCCTCTGGACACTGTGGTATGTTTGAACTCTGGGTAGGGTTTCTCTGAAAAGAGCTTTGAACAGATGTTTTACTCACTGCTTTGAATTATCCACTAATACTTTTGGGTTTTCTGGCTCTTCCCAATGCAGGAACTGGAAAAATTGGCTTCCCGCAAACTGAAAATAAATGCAAAGGAAACAATGACAATAGCAGAAAAACTCTATACTAAAGGGTAAGAAAGCAAGACTTGGCTTGGTAAACTTAATTCTTCTAAAACTAAATGGCCTTTTGTTTGAAATGGGAAGCATCTTGGAGCAACTCTCAAAATGCTCTCCTGCCTTTCTTCCTAAGGTTCATTAGTTACCCTCGAACTGAGACCAACATTTTCCCCAAGGAGCTGAACCTGTCTGCCTTGGTAGAGCAGCAAACACAGGACCCAAACTGGGGAGGGTTTGCACAGAGGATTTTGGATGAGGGTGGGCCAACCCCTCGGAGTGGAAACAAATCTGATCAGGCTCACCCTCCCATTCACCCCACAAAATATGCCAGCAACCTGCAGGTGGGTGTAACCACAGGGAACTGGATGGGTTGTGTTGCTTGATAAATAAAGATAAAATCTTAACGTGGTCATTAGCACAAAATCCTCACCCGAGATCCCACTGATTTGGTGATGTCTTGCTAACCTGGGAGGACACTCACCCTTCTCACTGTTTGATCTCAGGGCAACGAGCAGAGACTCTACGAGTTCATCGTGCGCCACTTCTTGGCTTGCTGCTCTCAAGATGCCAAAGGACAGGAAACAACCGTGGAGATTGACATTGCCAACGAGCAATTCATTGCTCAGGGACTCATGATCCTGGCCAGAAATTACCTGGAAGTGTATCCTTATGACAAGTGGAGTGATAAGGTAATCCCCTTGAGTAACATAAGTGGCAGAGGCTAAAGTAGCACGTCACTGCCAACTTCAGACCTCTCTGCACAACATCTTTTGACCATTTCTGGCTGTTTGACTCAGAGCCCTTGTCCTGAGTGAGTGGACCAGGAAGCAGTTTCAAAGAGACTCTCCTTCTCTCCAGGTTATCCCACTGTATCAGAAAGGGTCTCGCTTTCAGCCCACCACGGTGGAGATGGTGGATGGGGAAACCAGTCCTCCCCTGCTCCTCACAGAAGCAGATCTCATTGCTCTCATGGAAAAACATGGCATTGGTCAGTACTGGGCAGCGTGGCCTCTTGCTCTTGGCAGAGGGAATTCTCCCCAGGGAATTCTCCAAATGTTGCTGCAGATAAGAAATTACTTAAATGTGCAGAAAAAAGGGATATAAAGGGCAAAGTCCAAATATCCTCAGGAGCCTGCAGAGTGCCTCCAGTACCCAGGGAGGTGGGAAATTTTGGGTTCAGGGTGTGCCACCAGCACCTTACTGACCTCAGTGCCAGTGGGGCACAAGGGCAGTGCTGCTCCTCACCATAGGTTGTGTCCTTGTTCCTGGGCACGGGGGAAATCACTTCTTGGCTCCTGGTTTGGCTGACATCTCTCTGCTTCCAGGGACTGATGCCACCCACGCCGAGCACATCGAGACGATCAAGACGCGGATGTACGTGGGGCTGACGGCAGATCAGCGCTTCCTGCCCGGCCAGCTGGGCATGGGGCTGGTGGAAGGTGAGGGGAGGGCCCTCACAAAGGTGGCAGAGGCCTTACTGGCTCCTTCCTTTCACTTACCATTCCACATATTCCTCAGGCTATGATTCCATGGGCTATGAGATGTCCAAGCCTGACCTTCGAGCTGAACTGGAGGCTGATCTAAAACTGATCTGTGAGGGGAAGAAAGACAAATCTGTAGTGTTGCAGCAGCAGGTCCAGAAGTACAAGAAGGTCTTCATTGAAGCTGTGGCCAGAGCCAACAAGTGAGTACTGTCTTTGCCTTCTTCCTTTTGGTTTGTTTTGCTGGGAGGTGCTGGCTGCTCTTCTGGGTCTCAGTCTGGGGTGGGGGATTCTGTCACACTCTTTCCCTGGAGCTCTGCCCCCTGTGTTGTGGTATTTGTGTGGGAAAGGATGACTCAAAGCCTGGCATGCTGTCAGGAGTTCCTCCTAGCCAAGGGTTTAAACCAGGATGAGCAGTTAAGATTAAATTTGGGGATAGCAACATGCACTGACCTCTGATGTTGTACCCACACCTTTCCTGTTCCAGAAGTGTGGTGCTGAGTCAGTGTGCTCATGGAGGAGCTCAGAGGGGCTGTGTGGGGGGCAGCAGGCTCTGAGTCACTGCAGCACTTTGCAGAGACACACAGGATGCTCTGCTCCTTTCTTTACAGGTTAGACCAGGCCCTGGCTCAGTATCTGGGAGAAGCTGCAGAAGTTCCAGAGCAGGATGAGGTGTACCCAGCAACGCCCCTTTCTGTTCGGAAATGTCCCCAGTGCAACAGTGACATGGTCCTGAAGACCAGGAAGAATGGCGGGTGGGTGACCTTCCCTCTTGTAGCCTCCTGTGTTGGTTTGTGTCTCTCCAGGCTTCCATTTACCCCCTTTGGTAAAAGCTTGGAAACCTTGGGCTGCAGCTTGCTGACTCCACCAGCTACATGAGCTGTGTGGACTCAGCTGAATCTCTTCTCAAGTAGGTATTTACCCTGAAAATTTGCAGTTTTGACAATTTCTGATGGCTGAGAAGATACAAGAATTGATCCCAAACTGTCTTGAGTTTGCCTCTTCCTCATCCAGTGCCCTTGTCCCTCGGCAGGTTCTACCTCAGCTGCATGGGCTATCCAGCCTGTAAAACTGCAGTCTGGTTCCCTGATTTCGTGGTGGATGTGACCAGGGACGAGAGCATCTGTGATGTGTGTAAACCCCATCCAGTTCACAGGTAGGTCATGCCAGTTATCCCTTGTTGGACATTGGGGCAGAGACTTCCATGGGCTAGGCTGGGCAACCATTTTCCATTCCAGTCTTGGAAAGCTGGAGTAGCACTTTGCTTAGGGATGGAAAGAAGAGGGGTTGGGGAAACTGGCCTCCATATAGCAGAATCAAAACAATAAATATAAGTCCAAGTATAAATTGAGGTCTGTTGATGAGAGACTGGCAGACTTTGACTCTTCCTTTCCTTGCAGACTGAAGTTTAAATTCAAGAAGGGCAGCGTTCCCCCTGTGATGCCCCTGGAGTTCGTTGGCTGCATTGGAGGCTGTGATGAGATGCTGAAAGAGCTTTTGGACCTCAAGTACTTGCACAGATCATCCCAACCTGCATCATCCACCCCCCAACCCGGGCATCACCTGCAGGCCAACCACTCCCTGAACAGATCCAGCAGTGAGACCAGGCAAGCCAGGGGGACCTCAAACGTGGCACGGGGACACCTGCTCTCCATCAACTCCTCCAGGACCCCCAGGGCTGCTCCTCCAGCTGCTCCTCCAGCTGCTGCAGACGATGGCAATGCTGTGGTGTGCAACTGTGGGAGCGAGGCGCTGCTGCTGACCGTGCGCAAGGACGGCCCCAACAAGGGCCGCCAGTTCTACAAGTGCAGCTCCAGCACCTGCAACTTCTTCCTCTGGGCTGACGAGCAGCCACAGGACAGAGGCAGCTCCACGCCGCTCCAGCCCGCTGCTGCAAGAACCCCAGCAGGATTCCAGCGGCCAGGGGCAGGCAGGGAGCCCCTGGGAAGCAGCAGCTGGGACAGTGGTGGCAGTGGTGGCACGGTGTGCAGGTGTGAGCAGCCCGCGGTGACGCGCACCGTGCAGAAGGACGGCCCCAACAAGGGGAGGCAGTTCCACACCTGCCCCAAGCCCCGGGAGCAGCAGTGTGGATTCTTCCAGTGGGCAGATGAGAACGTGGCACCAGGTACGGCCGGGCTGGGGGCACACTGCAGGGCTGCAGGCTGCTCTTCAGATCAACAGAACAAGGAGATGCTGGAGAGGGTCCAGGGGAGACCACAGAGATGGTGGGGAGTCTGAGGGCACACTGCAGGGCTGCAGGCTGTTCTTCAGCTGAACAGAACAAGGAGATGCTAGAGAGGGTCCAGGGGAGGCCACAAAGGTGGTGGGGGGTCTGAAGCATCTCTCTGGCTGAGGGAGCTGGGCCTGTTTAGTCTGGAGAAGAAAAGACTGAGAGGGGATTTCATTAATGCTTGTAAATATCTCAGGGAAGGATGGTGCCAGGCTTTTTTTTTTGGTGGTGCCCAGTGACAGGATGAGGAGCAACAGCCAGAAACCAAAACACAAGAAGTTTGACCTCAACATGAGGAAGAACTTCTTTACATTAGAGGTGGCAGAGGTCTGCAACAGCTGTCCAGGGAGGTGATAGTGTGTCCCTCTCTGGAGACATTCAAACCCACCTGGCATGCCAGGGAAACTGTGCTGCTCCCTCTGCCCTAGTTTGGGAGTACAGGGAAAGGGCAAGTCAGTCTGGAGCTTTGATCAGAGATGAAACTGTGTGGAAAGATGCTGAAAAGAAAAATAATGACAAAACAAGGGTGCAAAAGAGAGAGAACTAAAAAAAATGGGACCAGGTAGAGAGGGGGAGATGTGGTCTGAGAGAGATCCTCCTCCTCCTCAGACATTTGAGCCTGAAGGGGCAAAATCAAACTTTCAAAACTACTTAGACCCCAAGTTCTTCTCTGCCATGTTTTGTTTCTGCTTCAGCTGAAGAGCAGAGCATGCAAGCAGGCAGATCAGCTTCCCCTGTGCTGTTCCCACATGTCTCTAATGCTGCAAGACAAATGGGTAACATTTCACTGTTCAGATAAGTCTGAAGCAAATGCAGGTTCAGGAATAATCTGAGAATCTTTGATCTGCTATTTTGAACTTACCTTGTGTTTCTCACCTATTTATGTTTTCAAAGATCCTTAAATTCAAGTTGTTTATCTCTAGGCCCTTCTGGAGATGACTCTTTGAACCACTTTGGCAGCAATGGATACTCCAGAGGGTTGGGAAGCAAGGCCAAGAGACCAGGCAATCTCTCCTCAGCATCTGCTGCCAAGAAGCCACGGACCTGCAGCATTTGCCACCAGCCTGGGCACACGAGGAAAACCTGTCCTCAGAACCACTGAGCTGGGATGGGGCTCTGAGAGCCTGCAAGGACCACAAATGTGAACTCTGCAGGAGCCACAGGGAACTGGGCTTTGGGGACAAATCCCTTGAGTGTTTTTTGGAGGGGCTGGTTGCAGGCTGCTCCTGCCAAGGGATGCCATTTGTTTCAGCAAGGGTTCAACCAGCTTGGAAAAGTGGTTCCTCTACCAGGTTTTGTTTCCAGCTGCTCTTCTGCTGAGCAGTTTGGGAAGGTCTGGACATTTCAAGGAAGCACTTGGAAGCTGAGTCTGTGGAGAAAAGTGCACTGCATCATCCCCCTGCACCATCCTGGTGTTGTTCCTGGCCTCTCCATGCAGGGAAGAGCTGGATCAGGACAGACACCAGGGCTGCCAAGCTCTGCTCAGTCCCTGCCTTTCCACAGTGTGGAATTTAAGTTCCCTTCTCAGCTGATGTTACCTGAGCAACATTCCCCTTTTTTGTCACCCTTACCTGGGTTGTCCCTGCCAGTGAAGGAGGGTCAGGTGCAGAGGAGCTGGATCTGGTGCTTGCCCTGGGAGGAGCTCAGCTGCAGTGCTCAGGAAAAGCCCTCATTTTAGATGGTTCCTGAATTTGAAGGCAAGTTCTTCCTCAAACTTTGAGACATGCCTTTGTGATGCTGCTAGCTGATGAAAGTTATTTTTGTCAAACTAATGAGTTTCTTATTAAAATATTATTTAAATTTTAAATTTGATGCAGTGACACCTAAGCTTTCCCTAATTATTTCTTCCTACATCAAATAGTGAAGCTTTTACTGTAAAAGCATCCAGCCAAATCTTGCTCTTTCCAATCACTGGAACAATAGAGGAGCTTTCTTGGCAGAAACTCCCCACAGCAATTTAGAAGTGAGCTACAAAGAGATGGGAAAAAGTTTTTATCTCACCAGCTGCATCTGCTGACCTGGGACAGACAGACAGAGCTGGCTGAGCTGAAGAGAAGCTCTGTTTTCCTGTTCTGAGTCCAGACTGAACTCCCTGGGAGGCCAGGCTGCCCCTTCCCTCTCTGCTGGGGCTTCCTCTGTTCATGAGAGGAGGGAATCTGCAGGATTGCTCTGTGCTCTGCTGCCAGGAGCTCCAGTGCTGCTCAGGACCCTGCACGGAGCAGTTCCTGGGGCCAGCACTGAGGGGATGGGCTGGAGCCCTTGGAGGGCAGCTGGAAGCAGAGCCCACAGCTCTGAAAGAGAGCCTGAAACCCTGCAGCAGTCCATTGCTATCAGGCCTAAATCCATGCAGACAGCCAGGAGAATTTGGGTTGCATTTCCCTGTAGCCCTCACTCCCACCATCAACAGCCGTGGCCTAAAAATACCAACATGACAAGGATTGGAATGCAGCCACTGAGCCAAGGCAGGGCAGCAGCCTGGCCAGCCACCTTGGAATGGCACCAGCAGTGAGAAGCAGCTGTGCAGGACACAGGGAGCAGGTTAAACCTTGCTGGTGGATCAGCCAGGACCAGCTTTAGGAATCTCAGCCTGGGCAATGCTCAGCTGAGCTCTGTAAGTGGTACAAGCTCAGTGTCCACAGCTCCCACCCTGCAGCCAGGCACTCTGTGGGTTCAGGGCTTTGGAAGAGGATGAGGAAGACTTTGCAGGATGGGATCTGACCATCACCAAGCTCTCCAGGCAGCAGGGACATGCCCTGGGTGGTTCCCAGGAAGGCCACACAGCTGGGGAGTCATTTCAGCCCTTAGCAGGGGAAAGGAGACAAAGGAGAGCTGACAGCAGAGAACCAGTGTGCACAGGGAAGGTTTATTCTCATCACTAACACCTGGGAAGTGGTTTGGAGGAACAAAGGAATTGTCAGACTGGGGGGAAAAGCAGGTTTTTTTCCTCCCATAAACAAGATGATAGCTGTAAAGAAAACTAAACCACAACAGCTGCTCACAGTGAAGTCCACAGGATTTCTCCAGCTCCACCCACGAGCACAACCAGCTCTTCCCATTAAATATAAGAATAAATTGCTTTTCTCTGGGACTAGAGCCAGACCAAACCCTACTAGCAGCCACTCAAAGGAAAAGAAAAAAAATCAACAAAATACCCAAACAAAAGATATCTTCTTAATAAAAAGCATAAACCACTTCAGTTCTTGCAAGCACTCTGCTCACATCATTCCTGCCCTGCTTCCCCACCCCATTCCAGGGTGCTCCAGGGAAAAAGGACCTCAAGACAGCAGCAATACATGTGTGAAAAGGTGACCAGACAGACTGGGAGGGGACAGGTACCTGCAGACAGACACTGGCAGCCACCCACCCACTGGGGAGGGCAAACAGCCCTGCTGCAGCCTCCAGCTGAAACCAGGAGCTTCCCCAGAGCCAGCAGCTCTTGTTCAGGACATCTTCCAGCCAAACACTGCATGGGACAAGGGCCCCTTCTTTGGGGCAGCATCAACACTGTCAGAACAAAGAGGTAGGGCTGAGCTCACCCCTTCTGGAAGAGTCTCCAAGGAATGAACCCCCATTTGCTATGGCTGTACCATCCAGCACCCAGATCACCCACAGGGCTTATTTTGGATTGGCAAAATCTGCAGGTGGGTGAGGCTCCCCCCTGCCCCGAGTGCTGGCACAGTGAGGCCACACAGGCTGCTGGTGACAGGACCAACCCAGGACGTGGCACCTGAGGGGTCTGCAGGACACAGCAGCAGGAAGGGGCTGCTCCCCTCCAGCTCCAGCTGGTCTCAGAGCCTGAGGGGAACCTGACAGCTGGGACAGGCAGAGGACACTGGAGCCAGAGACCAAACATGCTTCACTGGGCTCCCAGCAGACAGAACTCACATGTGTGGTGTGGGCTGCTCTCACCCCGGGTTCAGCAGAGCCTCTGAGGCAAAGGGCAGCAGCCTGCCCTACCTTCTGCCTTCTGCCAGCACCCACCTCTGCTCAGGCACGTTTTATTCACACAGGAAACGTGGGTTTTTTCCTCATAAAGTGCAAGAACTTTGCCTCTTACTGACTAGTGAACTAGAAGCATCACAGCCCTCACAGCAGGGAGCAGCAGGCAGGGGAGCAACACCCCACATTCAGGAGCTCCCAACACACCAGTCACTTGAGCAGGACCTCTGGCTCAGTTATGGCCCTGTAGAGCACAAAGCCCATCTCATCAATTTCCTCTTCCAAGAGCCCGGAGAACAGGTTGATTTTGGGGTTGAAATAGGAAGGCAGGACTCCTTTCTCCAGGGAAGCCACCAGCTCCTCGAGCACCTGCTGGAACCTGTCAGCAAGGCTCTCCTCTGCCCAGTCCGAGGCAGTGTCACTGAGGTGCAGGATCAGGTGGCTCAGGGGGCTGCCCCCCAGTTTGTGCAGCCTGGGCTGGCTCTTGCAGACGCCGTTCAGGATGCGCAGGCAGAGCTGCCGAGCCCCGGAGTCAGCGGCATCCAGCTTCTTCAGCCTCGACACCTCCGCCCTGTAAAAGCTCTCCAGCCACAGGTTTTCCACCAGTCCTTCAGGAGGAACAGCCAGAAGAACCTTGTCCTCCATTTCCACCACTGGCAAGAGGGTGATGCTCAGATCAAGCTGATCGTGTTTGACTTCCAGCTTCAGCTCCCGGGAGGCCACCACGGGGTGGATGGCACAGCCCAGCAGGCCACCAATGGCAGGCCAGTTGATGGAGGCCACCAGCAGCTTGTGGAGGGTCTCGTTGAGCACGCTGGAGGACAGGTACCGGCCCACCATGAACCTGTCCCAGGGGCTGCACCCACGAGGGAAATAGCCCAGGTCTATCCTCTTGATCATCCAGTACTGGGGGTTCCTCACCACGGTGTCCTCTCCTGAGATGAGGCTCCAGAGCCCGGCGTCGAGGACCAGCGGGAGCATGAGGTGGACGTGGTCAGCTGCCAGCACCTCGAGGCCATCGAGCAGGGCCCCGCTGAGGGACAGGCGGCCGAAGGGCAGCTCCGGGAATTTGCTCCGCAGGAAGTTCTGCAGTTGGCTGCAGATGCTCCTGGCCAGCTGTGGGACAAGGGACACTTGGAACTCGGGCACAGCCAGCTGGCTGCTGTGTGAGAGGAGCTTCTCCTGCAGCGTGAGGCAGCGCACGGGGCTGGACTGGACCTGAGGAGCCCCCAGAGGGGCAGAGGAGCCCCTGGGATCTGTGGGAAGAGAAAGGAGAAGTCACAGCTCTGAGCGCATCATCTGAAACCCTCAGCAGCACAAGGTGGGTGCCCAGCTCTCAGCCCCATCCCTCTGGAGGTGACACCAACCTCACCAAGGGCCCCCATCAAGCCCACTGATGTTAAGAGCACTTCTCAGCCATGCAGGGCCCAAACCAACCCCAAAACCTGACTGTTCCCAACCTCACTCCTCAGCCAGGGATGGGAACCAGGCAAGGGACCTGCTGCCAGGGTCAGAGAATCACAGAATATGCTGAGTTGGAAAGGACCCACAAAAATCATCCAGTCCAGCTCCTGGCCGTGCACAGCCACCCCAACAATCCCACCCTGCCCCTGAGAGTGTTGTCCAAACACTCCTGGAGCTCTGGCAGTCTTGAGGCCATGACCACTCCCTGGGGAGCCTGGGCAGTGCTAAAACACCCTCTGGGGGAAGAACCTTTTCCTAATATCCAACCTGACCCTCCCTGACACAGCTGCTGCTGTTCCCTCACATCTTGTCACTGATCATCACAGAGATCAGTGCCTGCCCCTCCACCTCCTCAAAGGAGAATCCTACAGACAATCCTGCTCTGGGGCCATTATCTCAGGACATGCCCTGGACCCGGCTGGGCCACTTTCCCACTTGGAAAAATGCCATCTCCATGGGCAGCTGGACAAGGCAGCCTTTGTCTGCAGCAGCTCCCGAGCACACCTTCCTGCAGGCACAGCTGACCCAGAAAACGAGCACAGCCAGAGGAAACAAACGCCAACAGCCCCTGCCAGGATACCCCGGGTGTCACCAGAGGTCCTGCTGAGATCCTCTTTCCACAGGCATTGCCTAAAAAGGGGCTGAGGCTCGGGAGCCTGCCAGGAGGGCAGGCTCAGAGGGGTCAGCTTTCCAGACACCCAGCTAAAAATAACACAGAGCTCTGGCAGGGCCACCCAAGCAGGAGCACAGCAAGGTGATCCTCCTGCCTGGGCACCAGAGCCTCACCTGCCACCACAGGCTGGGCTGGAGACAGCAGGGGCGCGCTGAGGTCTTCCCTTCTCTGCTTCTTGGCGGGTTTTGGTGTTGTCTTGATCAATGCCAGGTCCTGCCAGCTGTCCTCCAGGGATTTCTGCTCAGCTTTGGGATCGCCCTCATCCCGAGGGCTGGTGGCTCGGTCGATCAGCTGGAGGGAGGGAAAACCCACGAGGACAAGATGTTATCTTTGTTTTCTATGATTTAAGGGTGACAACAGCCCCTCTGGAGCACACACATGGGGGACAGCCCCACTCAAGGCTTCTGCTCAGAAAAAAAAAACAGTTTTAGGGGGAGCCATAAATGTGCACATTGTCTTTGTGCAGGTTTTACATGGAAAACAGATACGCAACTATAACTTCAGTCCCTTTTGGGGACTTAAGTGCCTTTTGGGATGGGATAGCATATCCCAAATGCTCCAGGCAAAGAGGGATACATGCCCCCACAGGGTGGGAGCAGGCAGCTCTATGCCCATGCACTGCTGCCAGCACCAGTGCCATTTGTGCCATATGCAAGGAACCATCTCAAGGGCAAACATCGAGGCATTTGGAGCACACTGGAGCCAACCCAGCTCTCCTGGGCACCTTCTGGTGCCCTGATGCCCATCCCAGCCTTACCCTCTTGACAGCCAGCGTGGCGATGGCCAGCACGGCGGCGCCGCTGACGCCCAGCACCAGCCTGGCATTGGCCAGCAGCACATCGAACACGCTGCCCAGCCCGTCCAGAACACTGCCCAGCCCGCCGCTCTCCTGCCGCCTGCCCCGCTGCTGCCAAAACGCCGCCATGGTCACCCTGCGGAGAACGGGAGTGTCACCCCGGGCTGGGGGACCTGGCACCCCGGGACAGGCACAGCCGCAGGGTTTGGGGAACGAGGGGTTCCGCTGCTCCGCTTTCCTCCGGGATAAAGGCGCCCGCCGCCGCCGGGACGGCTGGGTGCGCCCAGGGGGCAAGGGTCACCCGGGGGAGCGACACACCGGGGGACGGACACACCGGGGGAGGAAGGGGCACCCCCGGGAAGGAACACACCGGGGGAGGAAGGGGCGCCCCCGGGGAAGAAGAGGCAGCCCGGGGAAGGAACGGACACGCCGGGGAAGGGTCACCCGCTCCTCACCCAGCCCTACCGCAAAGCCTCGCGGGGCACCGAGGCGGTACCACGGGAAGGGAGCCCCCCCGACCCCAGTGACCGAGGGGAGGGGAGGCGGGACCGGGACCTGCCCGGGCCCGGCGCTGCCCGCCCGCGCGCGCCCCCGCGCCGCACTCACCGCGCGCCCCCGGCGCGGCCTCAGCCAATGGGGGCGCGGGCAGCGCAGCCCCGCCCACTTGCGCGCGGAAGTGGCGCCTGGCCCCGCCCAATCCCCGGTGCGTCACGGCCGGGGCGGGGCTGGAGGCGGGGCCTAGCAGGGGCGGGGCCTGTCGGGGCGCGGCGCCGCCTCAGGGTCCCCCCTCCGCCCTTCCGCCATGGCGGCCACCGGCGTCCTGCCCTTCGTCCGCGGCGTCGATCTCAGCGGCAACGACTTCAAGGTGCGGGGGAGCGGGAGTGGGGCACGGCCCGGCCCACAGCGCCCCGGCGGGACCGCGCCCCGCGGGGCTGTCAGGCCTAGCTCGGCCCCCGGGGCGGGGGAATCCTAGGCCCGGCCCCGCCCGCGGTGGGTGACCCGGGGCAGTCCCGGTCCCGAGCCCACGGGCACTGCGGGGTTGGGGGATCCTTGACCCCCATCAATCCACTATGGTTGAGCCACCCGGCCCCCAGCCCACGGGCTCCCGGAGAGACCGGTGATCCCCGAGCCTCCAGCTCCCGATCCCATAGGACTGGGTGATCCCATCTCCCATTCCCATAGGACTGGGTGATCCCAGTTCCCATTGCCATAAGACTCGACGATTCCAGCTCCTTTTCCCATAGGACTGGGTGATCCCAGTTCCCGATCCCATAGGACTGGGCGATCCCAGTTCCCGATCCCATAGGACTGGGCGATCCCAGTTCCCGATCCCATAGGACTGGGCGATCCCAGTTCCCGATCCCATAGGACTGGGCGATCCCAGTTCCCATTCCCATAGGACTGGGCAATTCCAGCTCCCCTTCCCATAGGACTGGGTCTCCATGCCCCCCAGCTCCCAGTCCCCTAGCAATGATCGATTCCCCTCTGCCAGCTCCCATTCCCATAGGACTGGGTGATCCCAGCTCCTAATCCCATAGGACTGGATCTCCATGGCCCCCAGCTCCCATTCCCATAGAACTGGGCAATCCCAGCCCTCTAGTTCCCAATTTTATGGGACCGCTTGATCCCAATCCCCACATCTCCCCGTCCCTCAGGACTGGGTCATCACAACCCCACACTTCCCAGTCCCATAGCACTGCTCGATCCCAAACCTCCCCTGCCCACTGAGCCTCAATCAGACCGAGGTCCCCAGATCCTCATCCTATGGGGCAGGTCCTCACCCTCCTCCTCCTCCTCTCCCCTGCAGGGCGGGTACTTCCCGGAGCACGTCAAGGCCATGACGAGCCTGCGCTGGCTGAAGCTGAACCGCACGGGGCTCTGTTACCTGCCCGAGGAGCTCGCTGCTCTCCAGAAGCTGGTGAGCCCCGTGTTTTGGGGTGGAACACGGCTCCCCTGTCCTGCTGGGGCTGTAGGATCTGACAGGATCCCTGCCAGCCTGGTGGCTCAGCAGCAGATGCTCCAGTGTCTAATAATAGCACTGAGCTACAATGTGTGGTTGAAATGGGATGCAGGAGCTGTCAGGAGTGGGGCTGGCATGGACTTGCACTCGGTTTCACCTTGTTTTCCTAGAAAACCAGATTAAAAACCATGCTTAGATCCTCTACCCTATAGCAGAAGGGAAGGGTGATGTTCACAATGGGAACAATCAAGGTTTTTGGGGCTTTTTTCCCTTCTCCTTTGCTAAAATATATAAAAAGCAGGAGCTGGCAGCTGCCTGGTTTTGTTTTTTGGGTGGTTCAACCAGGCCCTTGGTGGAGTCGTGGCTCAGCTTGGCTTTGGTGGTGTCCACAGCACATCAGGGACCTCCTCCTGTCAGTGCCAGACAAACTCAGGGCTTTAAACGCCGCCAGGAGTCCCCATCCCTGTGGCAGGTGCAGGGAATCCCTCTGTGCCACTCCTGCCAGCCCTGCCAGGTGCTCGGGGGCCGCAGCAAGATTGAAATCCTGGCATCCCACCCACAGCCTGCCAGTGCCTTGTGTTCCTGAGCAGGCAACAGCCGGGCTGGTGATGCTCAGAGCAAAACATTTCCCCAGGGAAATTCCTCCCACCCCGGCAGTGCCCGCGTCTGCCTGTTCCCAGTGAGAGGCACTTCCAAGGACTGGGATCTGTGTGCACAGGGACTGTGTGGGCCAGCTCTGGGCATCCCAGAGCACCCCAAACTCCACAGCAGGGCTGAGGTGTCCTCATCCCCAGGGGAGGAGGGATGTGGAGGCAGCACAGGCATGCGGGGCCAACAAACCAGTTTGGGACTGGGAGTGTGCCAGCAGCCCTGTGTGTGACAGGGCTTCACAAGTCCCCAACTCTCCTGGGATGGAGGAGCCTCCACGTCAATGTGGGGGCCCATCCCTTGCCCTGCACAGCCCCAGCTCCTCTCTCTGCTCACTGGGGCCTGTCTGGGCCTTCCCTGCAGGAACACCTCTCCGTGAGCCACAACAGCCTCACCACACTCCATGGAGAGCTCTCCGGCCTGCCCTGCCTCCGGGTGAGTGTCCCCCTCCTGCCTCGGGAGTCCCCAGGCACCTCTGGGGTCTGAGGGCACACACAGATCACACCTGGGCACCCTGGGGGCTCAGCAGGCAGCTGCATTCCTGCCTCTCTCCCCTTTGCAGGCAATTGTGGCTCGTGCAAACAGCCTGAAGAACTCAGGAGTCCCTGATGACATCTTCCAGCTGGATGACCTCTCAGTGCTGGTGGGTGCACAGGCTCCTCAGCTGATGCAGGAGCCAGCTCAGACTCCTGGATCCCATTCCTGCACTTTGGTGGCTCCTTGTGCTCCTTGGGAGCACCAGTTCCAAGCCCATGGCTGAGCTCCAGGGCAGCTGGCTGTCAGCAGTGCCAGCTGTCAGCTGGCTGGCAATGCCTCCTTTAAAGGCTGATGCCATGGATGGGCTCCCTGGGTTCCTTGTGTGCTGGTCCAGCTCCTGCTGTGCCCCTGGAGATGCCCCCCAGTCCTGAGGTTTGGGTAGTGGTGGCTGGGGGTGACAGTTGCTTTGTGCTCCCATTTTCCCAGGACCTGAGCTACAACCAGCTCACAGAGTGTCCCAGGGAGCTGGAGAATGCCAAGAATATGCTGGTCCTTAACCTGGGCCACAACAGGTGAGTCCAGGCTAGAGTGACCATCCTCTCCTCCTGGCCATGGCCACCTCCATTGGTCACACTTTGCTCTGGGTCCTGCTCTCTGCCCCTCCTCAAGGGAGACCTGGTGCAGCTCCTAGGCCCTCCTGAATTTCCCCATATCCCTGCAGCATTGACACCATCCCCAACCAGCTCTTCATCAACCTGACGGATCTGCTGTACCTGGACCTGAGTGACAACAAGCTGGAGAGTCTCCCACCGCAGATGAGGCGCCTGGTGCACCTGCAGACCCTCATCCTCAACAACAACCCCCTGCTGCACGCCCAGCTCCGGTACAGCCCCGCTCCCCAGGCTGGCAGGGCTGCCACTGAGGCTCCTGCTCCATCCTGACTCTCTCTCTGCCCTCTGGCTCTCCCTGCTCCTCAGGCAGCTCCCGGCCATGACAGCCCTGCAGACCCTGCACCTGCGCAACACCCAGCGCACGCAGAGCAACCTGCCCACCAGCCTGGAGGCCCTGGTGAACCTGGCAGGTAGGGCTGGGGCACCCACAGAGCCCTCCAGGGGCTCTCCCAGCCCCAGTGTTAGTCTGGCTGGTAGTGTCACCCCGTTGTTTCTTTCCCCAGATGTGGACCTGTCCTGCAATGACCTCAGCCGTGTCCCCGAGTGTCTCTACACCCTGGGCAGCCTGCGGCGCCTCAACCTCAGCAGCAACCAGATCACAGAGCTGTCCCTCTGCATCGACCAGTGGACCCAGCTGGAGACCCTCAACCTGTCCCGCAACCAGCTCACCTCCTTACCTGTATGTCCCTGCCCTTGTGTGCCACCCCTGCTCGTGGTTCCATGGTTCTCCCTCACCCCACCATCTCCCCCTTCCCCAGTCGGCCATCTGTAAGCTGACCAAGCTGAAGAAGATGTACCTGAACTCCAACAAGCTGGACTTTGATGGGATCCCCTCGGGCATTGGCAAGCTCACCAACCTTGAGGAGTTCATGGCAGCCAACAACAACCTGGAGCTCATCCCCGAGAGCCTGTGCAGGTAAGGAACACACAGCTAGATCTGCTGTGTCCCCAAGAGGGAACACAGAGGTTGTGTGGTCACAGGTCACCAGCATCACTGTCCCACAGGTGCTCCAAGCTGAGGAAGTTGGTGCTGAACAAGAACCGCCTGGTGACTCTGCCAGAGGCCATCCACTTCCTGACGGATTTGGAGGTGGGCACCCAGAACCTTTCAGTCTCGGGCTGGCTCCACCACAGCCCCAGCACCTCCTTAGGACCCCAGGGCTGTAGGGTGGGCTGGATGAGGCAATGGCAGGGGAGCTCAGGGCCCAGGCAGGCCGTGGAGCTCCCCCACATCCCCTCATCTCCCTGAAGCCTGGAGTGCTCCGGAGATCTCCACCCCACGCCACACTCCAATGCCCCTGTGACCTTACTTCAGCAAGGTCTCTGTGCCCTCCCTGGCAGATCCTGGACGTGCGAGAGAACCCCAGCCTGGTGATGCCCCCAAAGCCAGCGGATCGCTCCTCGGAGTGGTACAACATCGACTTCTCCCTGCAGAACCAGCTCCGCCTGGCCGGCGCCTCCCCCGCCACCGTGGCCGCCGCTGCCGCGGGTACGCCTGCAGGGAGGGGGGCACGCAGCCCCTGCCTTGGCACGGCCCTGGCAGAGCTTGGGGAGTGAGCCCTGCTCCATAGGGTGCCCCACCGGCCGCCTCTCACCCTGTGCCCTTGTCCCCAGGGAGCAGCACCAAGGACCCGCTGGCCCGCAAGATGCGGCTGCGGCGGCGCAAGGACTCTGCCCAGGATGACCAGGCCAAGCAGGTGCTGAAGGGGATGTCAGATGTGGCCCAGGAGAAGAATAAGAAGATAGAGGTAGGGTCTGGGGTGGGAAAGGGGACCTGAGGGCATCCCAGTGTCCCTGGCCTACCTTGGGTGCTGGCAGGGTTCTGGTTGTCCCTAATTTGACCTGTTCCCGTCCCACAGGAGAGTGGGGAGGCAAAGGCGCCGGACCTGAAGACGCGGCGCTGGGACCAGGGCCTGGAGAAGCCCCAGCTGGACTACTCAGAGTTCTTCAGCGAGGATGTGGGGCAGCTGCCTGGCCTCTGTGTCTGGCAGATTGAGAACTTCGTGCCCACGCTGGTGGACGAGGCTTTCCACGGCAAGTTCTACGAAGCCGACTGCTACATCGTGCTTAAGGTACCCGGGGAGGACCAAGGGTCCCCTGCATCCCCTGCCAGGAGCTGCAGCCATCTCATCTCACACCCTGTCCTTCCCAGACCTTCCTGGATGAGAATGGTTCCCTGAACTGGGAGATCTACTACTGGATAGGGCAGGAGGCCACACTGGACAAGAAGGCCTGTTCAGCCATCCACGCCGTCAACCTCCGCAACTACCTGGGGGCTGAGTGCCGCAGCATCCGGGAGGAGATGGGGGATGAAAGTGAGGAGTTCCTTCAGGTGAGGCCAACCCCCAGCTCCCCTGTAGCCCCTAACCCCTCCTGTCCCACCCTCACCCCCTCCCTGCCCCCAGGTCTTTGACAATGACATCTCCTACATCGAGGGTGGCACGGCCAGCGGTTTCTTCACCGTTGAGGACACACAATATGTTACCAGGTACAGCTGGGGACAGGGGCTGGGGGGATGTGTGGGGCAGGCAGTGCCCCGTGTCCCACCATGGCTGTCCCTTCCCCAGGCTCTACCGTGTCTATGGGAAGAAGAACGTCAAGCTGGAGCCAGTGGCACTGAAAGGGACATCACTGGACCCCCGGTGAGTGGCCAGGGGACAGAGGGACCATGCAGAAGGTGCAGCAGAATCCACCTGAGACATTATAGCTGCAGTTCTGTGGTGCAAATGGGCTATGCCAGCACCTTTCTACAAAAATAGGGGTTCAAACCCCCCTTGGTGCCCTGCAGGGACCCCCAGGATGGGGAGAATGCTCGGCACACCCCATTCTCTCCTGACTTCTCTCACCTCTCTCCACCAGGTTTGTTTTCCTCCTGGACCACGGCCTCGACCTCCTGGTGTGGCGTGGGAGCCAGGCCACGCTGAGCAGCACCACCAAGGCCAGGTAGGGCTGGTGGGGGTGCCAGGGTGTGGGGAGCCCAGCTGCCATCTCACCTGCTCCCACTGCAGGCTCTTCGCCGAGAAGATCAACAAGAATGAGCGGAAGGGCAAGGCCGAGATCACGCTGCTCACCCAGGGCCAGGAGACCCCTGAATTCTGGGAGGTGCTGGGGGGGCAGCCCGAGGAGATCCGACCCTGTGTCCCTGATGACTTCCAGCCCCACAAGCCCAAGCTGTACAAGGTGGGGAGCCGCATCCATAGGGTCACCAGCCCTGCTGAGGTCCTGCAGCCCCCACTCACTTCTGTCCCCATCCCCTCTGCAGGTCGGCCTCGGTCTGGGCTACCTGGAGCTTCCCCAGATCAACTACAAGCTCTCCGTGGAGCACAAGAAGAGGCTGAAGGCTGATCTGATGCCAGAGATGCGCCTGGTAGGATGGGGCGGGGAGGTTCTCCCAGTCTGACCAGTGAGACTGGTTTCATGCCCCTTGTGCCTCCAGCCGTGCCCTGGGAGAGGGAGGTTCAGCCAGCAGCGCCTGGCGGGGGGATGCTCTGCTCTGTTGGGAGCAGGCAGGGTGTTTTCCAGCTGGGACAGCCTGCAGGTGCCTGACCCCTCTCCCCTGTGGTGCCCTCAGCTGCAGAGCCTGCTGGACACCAAGAGTGTGTACATCCTGGACTGCTGGTCCGACGTCTTCATCTGGATCGGGAGGAAATCGTCGCGGCTGGTGCGGGCGGCGGCGCTGAAGCTGAGCCAGGAGCTCTGCACCATGCTGCACCGGCCCAAGCACGCCATGGTCACCAGGAACCTGGAGGGCACCGAGTGCCAGGTGGGGCACGGAGCCCTCAGATGGGTGCTGGGTGCTTGGGAGGGGGCTGAGGCCGAGGGTCTGTTACCTGCTCCCCAATTACACCTTGAACGACTGCACGTGGCACCCGGTGCTCTGGTCTGGTTGATGAGGTGGGGATCGGTCACAGGTTGGACTCGATGATCTTGGAGGTCTTTCCCACCCTTAGTGATTGTGTGCTGCAGGTGTTCAAGTCCAAGTTCAAGAACTGGGACGATGTCCTGCGTGTGGATTACACCCGGAACGCCGAGACGGTGCTGCAGGACGGGGGCCTGGCCGGCAAGGTCCGCAAGGACGCCGAGAAGAAGGACCAGATGAAGGCCGACCTCACTGCGCTCTTCCTGCCCCGCCAGCCCCCCATGCCCCTCAGCGAGGTAGGGCTGGGGACCCCCATGGCTCCCCCATGGCGTGGGGCTGGGTGCTGATGGAGGAGCTGGGGGCTGACACAGCTTGTGGGGCCACAGGCGGAGCAGCTGATGGAGGAGTGGAACGAGGACCTGGATGGCATGGAGGGCTTCGTGCTGGAGGGCAAGAAATTCACTCGCCTGCCCGAGGAGGAGTTTGGCCACTTCCACACCCACGACTGCTACGTCTTCCTGTGCAGGTGACAGCTGGTTTGTCCCCTCTCAGGGACTGCAGGGCCACCTTGTCCCCAACATCCCTTCCCAGTCCTCCCGACTGTCCCATCCCTCACATCACTCCCTGTTCCTGCCCTCAGGTACTGGGTGCCAGTGGAGTACGAGGAGGATGAGGAGAAAAAGAAGAAGGGTGAAGGCAAAGGGGAAGAGGAGGGTGAGGAAGAAGAGGAGGAGAAGCAGCCCGAGGAAGACTCCCAGTGCATCGTCTACTTCTGGCAGGGCCGGGAGGCCTCCAACATGGGCTGGCTCACCTTCACCTTCAGCCTCCAGAAGAAGTTTGAGAGTCACTTCCGTGGCAAGCTGGAGGTGACAAAGTTTGAGGGTGACACAGGGGTGCCCCAGCTTTGCCTTTCTTCTTCCCCAAACCCCTCTCTGCCCCTCAGGCTGAAGCAGGGACAGCAGCAGAGATGGGAGCTGGCAGGGGGATGCAGCTGGGGCTTGGAGCGGTGTTTGGGAAGTCCCAATGCCCCTTCTGACCCCCACCCCTGTGCAGGTGGTGCGCATGACCCAGCAGCAGGAGAACCCCAAGTTCCTCTCGCACTTCAAGAGGAGGTTTGTGATCCACCGGGGCAAGAGGAAGGACAGGGTCAGCACTCCCCAGCCCAGCCTGTACCACATCCGCACCAACGGCGGGGCCCTCTGCACCAGGTCAGTGCCAGGCAGCACCCACGGGTGCCACATCCAGCTGGGATACCTGCTGGTGGGCACAGCTGCCAGCTCTCCCTCATTTGTGCCTTGGGGGGGCTCCATCTCCAGGTGCATCCAGATCAACACAGACGCTGCTCTGCTCAACTCCGAGTTCTGCTTCATCCTCAAGGTACTGCTCATGGCTGAGCATCCTCAGGGCTGCCTGGGTGCCCTCCTGCCCCTCTGGGCAGCCCTGACCCCACTGTCCCCCAGGTGCCTTTTGAGAGCACGGACAACCAGGGCATTGTCTACACCTGGGTGGGCCGGGCAGCTGATCCTGACGAGGCCAAGCTGGCTGAGGACATCATGAACCACATGTTTGATGACTCCTACAGCAAACAGGTGAGCAGGGCTCAGTGCTACCTTACCTGAGTGACAGTGCCCACCCAGGCCACACTCAGCCTTGTTCTCCTTTCAGGTCATCAACGAGGGAGAAGAACCTGAGAACTTCTTCTGGGTGGGCATTGGGGGCCAGAAGCCCTACGATGAAGATGCTGACTACATGAAGCACTCACGGCTCTTCAGGTGGGCACTGGCCTCAGAGTCCATCCCCTTTGGAAACCAACCAGCCAGAACAGCTGCTCCATCAGATCCCTGCCTTCTGCATGAGCCGAGTCCTAACAAACTCATGCCTGATGCTGTCCTTGTCTCCCTGCAGATGCTCCAATGAGAAAGGTTATTTCTCCGTGTCAGAGAAGTGCTCAGATTTCTGCCAGGATGACCTGGCTGATGATGACATCATGCTGCTGGACAACGGGCGGGAGGTGAGCTGGGGGCACGAGGCTCTCCTGGGCCCAGATCTTCCATGGCTCTGTGGGCTGAGCCCAGCTGCTGATCCTTTTGCAGGTCTACATGTGGGTGGGCACCCAGACCAGCCAGGTGGAGATCAAGCTGAGCCTCAAGGCGTGCCAGGTAAGACCTCCCTCCATCCTGGGACTGCATGGGGGAGGATTTGGGCACTTCCATCTCCCCTCTGGGCCCTGACCTGGCTGCTGCAGAGCTCTGGGCTGGGGAATGTGAGGGTGGGTGAGGGCCAGGCCCCCACGGCAATGCTCTGCCCCAGGTCTACATCCAGCACATGCGCTCCAAGGACCCCACACATCCCCGCAAGCTCCGGCTGGTGCGGAAAGGCAACGAGCCCTGGCCCTTCACCCGCTGCTTCCACGCCTGGAGCGTGTTCCGCAAGCCGCCCACCTAAGGCTGGGGGGCACCTGGTGCCCCGGGCATGGCCCCCCTGGCACAGCCAGCCCGGCACCCGCACTGCCGCCACCGCCAGGCTCAGCCTGGAGCTGCCTCCCCCCGAGCCGGGGCCAGGGGGATCACTGGGGCTGTCCCTCTGTCCCCCCTTCTCCCAGCACAGGGCCCAGCTCAGCCCCTGCCCTTCCTGGGGGGCATACGGGGTGGTGTGGGCCCCTGTCACACCCTGCTTGGGGATGCTGCTGCCCCAAACCAGTGCTGAGCTCCCCCCGTGGCTGGGGGACAGGAGTGACTCCCAGTTTGGGTGGGAGGATGCTTTGCTAAGGAGAACGGGGGGCGGGGAGCGAGGGGCTGTGAGCCCTGGGCCTTACAGCTGGTCCCTGGTGTCCTGGGGAATGGACCCCCAGCAGGGATCAGCCCATCTGGATCATATCAATAAAGGCTGTACTTTTAACCTCGACCCTGTCCCAGGCTCTCACTCACTCCCAAATGGGGTCACCCCCAACCCTGATCTGCCCCTCTGCAGCTCAGCACTCACCTGTCTCCAAGGCTCAGCAAACACCTGCAGCCCAGGCAGCTGATATTAAATGCTTTATTTTCAATATTAAAAACCAGTATTTTTAATAACTAAACAATGCTAAATTCATCTTACCAAAAAAAAAAAAGAAAAAAAAAAAAAGATGAGGTTGGGTTGGGGGGGGGTTCTACCAGGGACGCTACAGCCCCGGCCTCGGCCGGCAGCAACCGAGCCCAAACCCCCCCAGCCACACACGTACCACAAGGGAGCCCGGGGGGGCACAGCTCCCCAAAGGAGAGGGGCAGGGGCCAGCTGAGCCCCATGGGAACAGCCACCATGGGCCAGGGGACAGAGCTGGCCCACAGCAGCTGTGTCACCACAGCCCCCCAGGAGGACGACGCCAGGCCCGGAGCCCAGGGGGGATTTGGCACAGTGAGACCCCCAGGGTGGGGCAGCCCAGCCTGGGGCAGGAGGGGGCTGGGGTAACCCCATCTGCCCCCTCCCAGCACCAACATGGACCAGGAGCAGGAGCCTGCGTGTGATTCCACAGCATGATCCCATCCCAAACCCACCCCGTGGCAGGAATTAGTGTCAGAAAGGAGCAGCAGGCACAGAGCCCAACCTGGAGAATAGCCCTTGGAGAAGCCACTAAGAGAAAAAGGCCACCTGTGACCCCCCAGCGTGCCCCTCCTTGGGCTGCTCAAGGCCTCTGCTGCCCACCTGGGAGCCAGGGGGTCCCCACTGGGCTCCCCTGGGGGGACAGTCCCTGTGCAGCAGCCAGAGCCTCCTGGCAGGCAGGGAACGGGGCTGTAAACTGCAGGGAGCCGGGCATGTAAACACAGACCAGGGTACGGGGGGGCCGTGCCCGGGGGCTTCTGACCCCCCACTGCCCCAAGGGACCAAAACCAGGGGACAAGGGGGGGTCCACAAGCCCCAGCCCTCCCCGTGGAGCCGGGGAAGCAGCAGCATCCCCCAGGAAGGGGGCTCTGGAGCAGGGGACAGTGACACTCGACCGTGTATAAAAAAGGAACTGATCTTCCCCGGGAAGAGTTTGTGCCCCACGGCGCCGGGGCCGGGCAGGGGGTGTGGGGAGTGCCGGAGCCGGGGTGCAGATGTTAGAGAGGAGGCCAGTCTACGTTACATGGGGAGGGGGCGCGGGGGTCCAGTCGAGTCGTGCATCCCGGGAATCCGAGCACTGAGATGGGGCAGGGAGGCCGGCGATGCCTGTGGGAGAGGCAGCTCCTCAGCAGGAGTGGGTGGGGATCAGGACAGGCATTCCCCCTGCTCCCCCTCCTCTGCAAGCCCCAGGGATTACAACTCCATCCTCCCATGGTGGATCACGAAGCCAGGGCACTGTGCTGGGGTCCCAGTTCCAAATCCCACTCCCACCCCAGGGACCAGCAGCCCCTCACAGACCTCACTTGATGAGGATCCCTGTGGGCCGAGCCTCATCCTCGCTGGTGTTCCTCAGGTTCTGCTCTGCTTCCTCCGAGGACCTGGGGCAGAGCAGGGTGAGAGGCACTGCCACAGCCCCTCAGCCCCGTTTACCCCATTCCCACCCCACTCACGCCAGGAAATCCTTCACTTCCTCCACGGTGATGTCCCCGGTGGTGTCCAGCGGGGTCTCCAGGCTGCTGTTGGGGGAGTCGATGGGGCCGGGCGAAAAGGCGGCCGGGTGCTCCTCAGGGGACCCTGGGGAGTCACAGGACAGGAGGGATTGGGGACAGCCAGGCATGGAGCAGGGCTGTGGGACACGGTGTGTGTGCAGCGTGCAGGGACAGGGGGGTCACTCACGGTCGCTGTCTGACGGGGAGTGCTGGCCCTCGGAGCTGCGGGGGACGTGGGTGCCGTTCGCCTGCGGCAGCTTCGGTGTCACTGCTGAGCTGTTGTTGCAAGGAAACAGGGAGAAGTTATGGCCAGAACCAGTGTCATGGGGTGGGTGTATGGGGGTTCCACCACAGCAAAGCCCCCAAAGCCCCCGAGACAGCCCACCTGAGGCAGGAGGTGTCCTGGAGCCGGGCGACCTCCAGCCGGCACAGTGGCTCTGTCACATTCCTGGCGCTCAGCGTGAAGCGCTCAAACTCAGATGGTGAAATTAGGTAGAAACCTACAGGGAGGACAACGACGAGCCTCAGGCATCCCCCACAGGGCTGCAGGTGAGGTCAACACCCCATTGACACAGACATCACCTGGTGTCCTCACCTTGGCCGTGCTTGGTGAAGACACAGGAGGCGATGCCGCTGATGTCCTCCTTACGGATGCAGCTGTAGTGGACCTGGGGCCGCAGGCTGGGCACGGTGAAGATGTGGATGTCCCCCAGGTTGGTGAGACAGGCCAGGCAGTTTTCCAGCCTCTCCTCAGAGCCAGCGCTGGCCAGGCTCACCAGGGCCACCTTCCTCACCCGGCAGCCCTCGTGTGCTGTCAGCTTGAACTTGGTCTTGGCACTCACTTTGGGCAGCGTGAACACCTGGGGGGCAGGAGGAGCCGGGCTCAGGGGAGAACAGGAACCTGCAGGGTTTAGGGGGGAACCTTCCCCTTGGATTCACACCCTAGAACAGGCATAGGAGTGCCCCCAAAACCTGACTGGTCACCTCCAGTCCCTGCATGATGAAGACATCCAAAGAGGACAAGGGACATTTTGTGTCCCATCTCTACCCAGGGGGACACTGAGCCCCACACTCACCTTGAACTGTTCCTCGGAGGAGATGAGCATGGAGTGGCTGCCCTGCATGTCAGGGGCCTTGGCCAGGTCCCGAGACACCTCGTAGGGCTCGGGCAAGGGGTTCCCCCGCCCGTCCAGCACCGCAATGGCCACCACGGGCGCCCGGTGCATCAGCTGGATCTCCTTCCCCAGCACCGCCTCCACTGCCCGCTCCGAGAACTTCTCCTGCGACGGCACCTCCAGGGCGTAGGCGAACACCGAGCCCGAGTTGGTCCCTGCCCACATCGTGGGGCCGTGGTGGGCGGCTGTGGGGGTGGAGCAGTGTCAGAACCCCCTCCCACAGACCCAGCCTGGGGGCTTTTCCCAGGGAGGGAGGCAGGGAGGGGGTCTCACCGTCACGGAGGAAGGTGTCGGCAAAGTAGAGGCACCGCACGACCCCCGAAAGCGAATCATCGGCCGAGCGAGGCTCGATCCGCCGCTGCACTGGCGTCATCTCCACCTCGGGGGGACCTGCCTGCTCCGCCAGCTGCGCGTTGGCCTCCTGCACCTGGCAAGGGGACACAGGGTCACTCACTCTCTGCTGGGTGGGGATGGGGAGCTGCCACGGTGACCCCCACTCCCTGCCCACCTTGCTGGAGGGGCTGCTGGCGTTGAGCCTCTTCTTGCCCGACACGCGGCTCTTGCGGATGCGGCGGAAGGACTGGCGCAGGGACTTCTTGAGGGACTTCACGCGGGACAGGGGCCCCTCCATGGCCAGCGAGTCGTTGGGGTGCAGTGTACACCTGTGGGCACCAAGGCTGCTCAGCACCCCCAGGCCATCCAGGGGTCCCCAGCACCAAGGTCCCCCCATACCTGGCCAGCACGGGGTTGCGCCGGTAGTAGTCGAAGAGCCCGAAGCCGTGGCTGGTGCCGAAGGCCACGAGGTTCCACTCGGAGTGGAGGGTGACGGCGGTGACGGCGGCGGGGGGCACGCACTGCACCAGCACGCTGGGCTGGAAGCCGGGGGGGAAGTGGAGGGGCCCGTTCCGGGGCGCCAGGCGGTCGTGGCCCTTCCAGGTGAAGCCCTCACGGTCCTGCAGCAGGTCCACAGTGGCCACGCTGACTGCGTGCTCTGACTTCTCGTCGCTCAGCTCCATCACCAGCACCTGCAGGGACAAACACAGACAGGGGGACACACTGGACCTCCCCCAGCCAGCCAGCCTGCTGCACACCGGGGGCTAAACCCAGGCTAGGAGCCCTTCAAGGACAACCGTGGGCATCTGTAGCCCCCTCATGCTGTGGGTCCCCAATGGGGAAGCCCCTGCTCTTACCTGCCCCGCCGTGCCAGCCACCACCATTTTGGCCGTGTACTTGCAGAGCGCGATCTTCTGCACGCCCAGGCGCGGGTCATCGCTGTAGGGATCAAAGCAGCCCACCTGCGGGAGGGGACAGCTGAAGGGACAGCCAGGACCCCGCACACAGCTGTGGGACAGCCCCCCTGCACCCCCGCATCCCTCCGCCAGCTGTGGCACACGGGCCACTCCGGGCATCACGCCCAGGAAAAGTCTGTCCCCACTCACCCCCCGGCCCTGTCCCCCATGCTGGGGGAGACCCATGGACGGGGCCCACGGAACAAGCGTCCCTTGTGTCCCCACAGTGCGTCACACAGCAGCTGTGCCCTGAGCCGGGGGACACGTCCCCGGGGCGCAGCCGAGATGGCTCCAGCAGGTGCATCCCCCGTGCCCAGCTCTGGGTTTGCCCCCTCCAGTGCTGGCAGAGCCGGGAGGGTGCTGAGCTCCATGGCAGTGTCACCCTGCCCAGGGGACCTCACCTTGCGGAACGGAGGCCACTCCTCCTCGCCCGCCTGGTTGAGGCTGTCGTTGTGCTCACAGTCTGTCTGGAAGATGTTGGCGGTGCCCAGCTTGTAGAGGGGCTTCAGGGAGACCCCCGAGGCGTCCCAGAACCGCACCGTGCCATCCTCGTGCCTAGGAGGGGGGGTCCTATTAGCGTGGGCCCCAACATCTGCCCGGCTAACAAGAGCTGCCTGTGTGCTGGCAGCCACAGTGCCAGCGGGGGGGACACGGGGGACAGCGCAGCGGGTGACACACTCATGCCCAGCCAGAACAAAAAGGGGCAGCCCACCCCAAATGAGGGAGTGGATGCCACCACCATCCCAATTAGCAATTAGAGCCATTAATCTCCACCAGAAATGGGTGTGTCCCTCCCCCCACATTTTGGGGTTCCCAGGCCCCGTCCCTGCTGCCAGCCCACTCACCCGGTGAGGAGAAGCCCCCTCTGCGTGGGCTCCTGGGCCAGGTTCTTCCCCCCATCAATGGGCCAAGCCTGGAGGGAGGGATGGAGAGGGGATGGAGGAAGGGATGAAGCCACTGGGCCATGCTGGAAGGGCTCAGCAGGACCCCTCCCCACCACCCCCACCACTGACCGCAGAGGATTGCCGGGGGCTCTGCTGCTCGCCCACGCTGACGATCCTCTCCCAGAGCTTGAGGGGCACGTTGGAGACATGGCAGGAGCAGGTGATGGCAGAGGAGTGCAGAGGTGCCAGGTACGGGGCAGGGATGGTGGGCCAGCCTGGTGTCTGCAGGTCGATGGCCACCAGCTCCTCCTCCACCAGCACCACGAGGGCTCGGGGGTTCTCAAAGCCTGGGGAGGGGGGAGATGGCTGCTGCACGTGGAGACCCCCACAGCATCACCCGCTCCCCGGGTGGCCCTGGCAGGACGTACCTCCCTCGGGCACCTCTGCACTCTGCACAGTGAAGAAGTCAATGACGCGGGAGGTGAAGTCGAGCGTGGCCAGGGTCTGGCCCTGCAGAACGCTGACACAGTGCCTGTCACCATAGCTGGCCCGTGGCATCCCCCCACTGAAGATGATGAAGGGGTTCCTGGGTGGGATGAAGCAGCTGCCATCAGACCCTGGACCCCCAAGTGCCCCCTGTGCCCATGCCCAGCCCACCCACCTACCCTGACTCGCAGGTTCGCCAGAGGATTTTGCTGATGGCTTTGCAAGGGAACGGCCCTGAGATCAAAACACCAACACTGGCTGTAGCACTGGGATATGGGAGGGGATCAGCTCCCAACCCCAGAGCCCCCCAGACCCCCATCCTGTACCGTAGGGGATGGTGGACATGACAGGCTGCTGGGTCCTCAGGCCGGTGCCGCTCGCTGCCCACACCATGTACCCGCCGTCGCTGTGGGAGCTGACGATGCTCGTCCCGCTCTGCTCCCAGGCCAGGCTCTCCAGCTGCTGCAGGGCCACACGGGGGGCTCAGCACTCACATGGGGACACACACACACCCCCAGGGCCACGGCCCCCCCAGCCCCAGTACCTGGTTGCCCAGGAAGAGATGCAGGACAGCACGAGTGCTCTGCTCCCACAGGACCAGCAGCCCCCGGCTGTAGCCGATGAGGAGCCGGCTGCCATTGCGTGGGTGCTCCTGGATGGACTCCACGGGCCCCAGCGCCTTCCCACAGCGATAATCATCGGGGACACTGCAGGGGGACAGGCACAGGGGGTCAGAGATGGGCTGGGGGTGCTGGGGATGCAGGGGCATGGGGCCTGCAGGGCTCTCACCTCTGCAGGATCTCATCCGGGAAGAGGGTTTTGTCTTCCAGCAGCGTCAGGGTGGGCAGGGTGACAAAGTACACGGCACCACCCTCAGTGCCCAAGCAGACCATGGCACCGGCAGCCATGGGCAGGACCACTGTCACCCGTGTGATGCCAGGAGAGCAGCTGTGGGGGGAAGAGGGGCTGCCTCAGCACCAGGTTGGCTCTGGGGGAGCGTCAAAGAGACCCAGACCTGCCCTGCTCCATCCCTCCATTCCCATCTCCCTGAGTGCAGGAGGACAAGGGCAAGGACAGCCTCAGTGCCGACAGCAATTACAGCCATTAATCACCCCCGGGCCCTGCCAGCACCATAAAAATCCAGAGCTGTTCCCTGCACTCAGCATCTCAGCTGAGATCAGAGGAGCATCCCAGTGGGGCAAACACCACCACGGAGGGGACCTTGGCCACCACCCCGCCCAGGCAGACCGGCTGCTCCCCCGCGCCGTTCCCAGCCGGCACCGGCACCGCCGCCGCCCCGCGGGGGAGCGGCTCCGACCCCCAGGCAAGTACTTAGCGCCGGCGGACCCTGGGCGTCCCGGGAGGCCGAAGCTGCGGGTCTCCTCCAGGTGGGAGCAGCCCTCCTTGTGGCACACCTCCCACAGGTGCAGCGTGTTGTCGTCCAGCAGCGACAGGAGCCAGCCCTGGGGATGGAGGGGGGGATGATAGAGGGGTGTGTGAGGTGCTGGGGGGCTGCTGCCAGGCTCCCCCCCGGGAACCCCCGTACCTGGCCGGGAAGGAAGTGCAGCTGGGTGACAGTGGCTGTCTCCTTGTGCAAGCCTGTCAGCTCCACACCCGGTGCGCCATATCTGGGGGGGCCGTCAAAGAAACAACAAGGGTAGGGCCCCCCCCCCCCCAACACCCTTCCCCAGCAAACTCGGGACCCTCCAAATTCCCTCAGGTCACAGTTCTGCCTGCAAACACCAGTTCAGCCCCCTGTCCCCAGGAGAGCCAGGGCAGAGCATCCCTGGCTGCACCCCGTGCCAGAGCTGGTCTGGGCACCACCATCCCCATCTGGGATCCACCAAGCACCTCCAACTCCAACCAGGACGCTCTGAATCAGCCTGAAATCCACCAAGCACCTCCAGCTGGGACATGGCAGATCAGGCTGGGATCCACCAAGCACCTCCAGCTAGGATGTCCCAGGTCAGGCTGGGATCCACCAAGCACCTCCAGCCGGGATGTCCCAGGTCAGGTTGCGGCCAACGCTCACAGCTGGGCTGGGTGTGCGAGAGGCGCCGGGAGCCCCGGCACGCACCGGCAGCGGGGTGGGGTTCGGCATGCGCCGGCACAGCCGCACTCACCCGACTGGTCCCGGCTCCTTCGGCGACGCCGCTCGGCAGGAACGGCAGCAGGAACCGCGGCAGGACCCGCGCAGCGGCTGCAGCACCGCACAGAGCAGCCCAGCCTGGCATCCCCAGCACACCCAGCACCCCCAGACCAGCTGCTGCCCCCAGCCCGGTGTCACCAGTGCGCTGTGCAGCCCCTCTGGGCATGCTGTGTGCTGGGAGTCCTTGCCCCTGGCCACCCTCTGGCGCCCTGGGCACGGGGAACCAGCCCGGCGGCTCTGCCCGGCCGGACAGGCAGGAGCTGTCTGGCAGTGCTGGGCACAGCAGAGCTGGCAGAGCCAGGGGACAGCCACAGAGTTTGGAGACAGCAGGGAACAGGGCATGGGAATGTAGCAGGGAGCACACAGAGGGCTCTCGGTGCTACATGCATGGGGGATGCCACCCATCCTTGCTCATTCTGGGGTCTTTCCCCACCCAAAAGAGTGCCACAAGCTGAGAGAGCCCTCAAGGCAAGTGGCTTGGGCACACCAGTGTCACCAGTATGTGGAATGGGGGTCCAGGCACAGGGACCCCCAGCTGTCCCAGGAGACCCCCCCAGGCACTGGCTGCCCCTCAATGCTGGGCTGTCAGCAACCAGATCTGCCCAGCCCGGCCGGGGAGCACCCAGGGGTGCCCCCACTAACCAGTAACGCCAGTCAGGCCAGCTCCGGCTGCTGCCTCGCCCGGCCCCGGCTTCCCCGGCACCTCCAGCCTCCAGAAGCATCTTTTTGGAGGCAGCCAGAGCAGGGCCATGTAGGCACGGGGTACCACGCTGGGTACCACCCCAAAACCATCCCCGCAGAGGATGCTCAGGGCACCGCAGCCCCCCACAACCGCGTCCCCGCCGTGCCGGGGGGGGCTCAGCTGGGACCGGCACCGCGGGCCGGGCGGGCGAGTGGGGCGGCCGGCGACGTCGCGGCCGGGCCGGCTGGCACCCGGGCGGCCCCGGCAGAACAAAACACGCCATCTTTGTGCTCGGGAGGCAGCGAGCCGCCGGCCTGGGGGAGGGGGAGCGCGGCCGCCCCCCACACCCCGACCCCGCTGCGGGCGCGGCCGCCCCCAGCCCGCATTCCTGCGGCGCGGGGCCCCCCGAGCACGGCCCGCATCCAGCCCTGGCCGCCCGCCAGCAGAGCCCTCTGAAGTCTCCCTGCACGCTGCCGCCAACAAAGCCCGGCCGGCCCCGCTCGGCGTCCCCCCCTTCGGCCCCCCAGCCGGCACCGGGCTCCGCGCCCACCGCAGCCCCGGGCCGGCCAGAGCCCCCGCTGCTCCCTCCCCCGAGGGCTGAGTGGGTGCGGATGGACAGGAGCCCCCCGGCATAAGCGGGGTAACAGCGGGAAGGACCCCATTGGGATGCTCCCGAGTCTCTTTTTTCTCTCCGGCGTTTTTTGGGCGAGGCGGGGGTTTCCTCCAGCCGCCCCCTCGCCGCCCGGCCCAGCTGCAGCACAGCTGGACGGAGGGATGGACGGCAGCCGAGTGGGGGCTGCCGGATGGGCCAGAAGCAGCACAGCCACGTCTCCAAGCATTCTCCGGGATGGGGACAGGCAGAGGAGAGAGCGCAGGAGGGTCCGGGAGGTCCTTACCTCCTGCTCATGTGGGAGGAAAAGGATACAGCTTGACGGCTCCCGCCTTGGTGCCGATGGCCATCACTCGCAGCACGGGGTCGTAGGCCAGGGCGCTGGGCTGGCTGGGGAAGCCGTGCTCCACCGTCTGCCGTGGGGACAGGCAGGTCAGAGCGGGACCCCCCACCTCTGACACCCCCAAACCTTCCACAGCCCCCCTCACCCCCAATCCCACACCAGCCTCAGCATCACCCCTGCAATGGGGGATCACAAAGATGCTGCTCTGTCCCCCAGTGCCACCAGGGAGGGCTTTGAGGAGAGGGGACATCACTCCTCACCCAATTTCCACCCAGCACCCCAAAACCCAGCCCAACAGCCGCACCACGGGCCGGGGTAGCTCTGACCTTGAACGAGCTGTCCCGCTGCCCACCAGCACTTTGGGGATGGGACCCCTCTGCTCGAAACCCCCGCGGTGAGGATCCCCCGGGAGAGGCGAGCGGGACCCCCCCGCTGCGACATCACCGGGCGTCCCCGGTGCCGGGCGGCAGAACCAGGCGAGCGGGACCCGCCAGCGCCAGGGACGTCCCCGCCGGAGCCGCGTGTCACCCGAGGGCACCTTCCCAAGGAAGTCCGGGCCGTGCGGCGTGCCCAGGCTCGCCGGCTGGGGAGGGGCTGCCCCGGCAGCGGGGGGACGCGGGGGGCACCCACCGGGCCGGCCCGCGGTGCGGGCACCGCAGGGCTCCCGAGGGCAGCTGGGCTGAGCAGCCACGGCGCGATCAGACGATACGGAGGCCGCCGGAGCCAGCCTGGCCGGATCCTGACCTGCTCCCTTTGTCTGGGGCATCCGAGAGGCGCAGCGGGGCGGCTTTCCGCACCCGCCGGCGGCAGCCGCTGTCACCCCGGCTCCTGTTCCCCTCCCAGGGGACAACTTCAGCAGCGTGAAAACGTCCCCAGCCCGTCCCAGGCGTCCCGGCCCATCCAAGGGGGTCCCAACACGTCCGAGGGGCGAGGAAGTGGATGCTCGTGGGTGCCGACCCACGCAGGGTCACGGTGAATCCCCCCGGGATGCACGCTGCGCTGGAGGACGGAGCTGGGACAGCAGCAGCAGCACAGGGGACACCACAGCGATGCTTTAGGCCAGAAACCAACACCATGACACGGGCAAAGACTCCCCAAAAAGCGCTGTCGCCGTTCCCCAGCACCCCCAGCCCCAAAGGGGGACCCGGCTCAGCCCCCAGCCGCAGCCCCCGCTCCCGCCCGCATCCGGCAGGCTGTGCCGGCCGGCCAAGGCGCGCTCCCGGCCAAATTACAGCAAATCCCAGGCAGATCTGGAGCTCGGGAGGAAAAACAACCCTTAATGGGAGGCAGGTGGGCAGCCGGCGGCCCCAGGGCTGGGACGGCCGCGAGGGGCTCTCCTCAGCCTCCCCCCAGCGCATCCCACTGGCACACACTGCCCATAGACCCGGCCGGGGCACTGAGCTCCCCAAAAACGGGGGGCTCTGGCTGGGCTGAGCCTTGCACCCCCGGCCAGACCCTCACCCAGGGCAGCGAGCTGGGGTCAGGGCTGTGCTGGGCAGCACCGCACACCCCGACAACCGCGGGACAGCTGCGGAACAGCCCGGGGGGCGCTCCGGGGCACGGCAGAGGCCCCAGCAGGAGCTGGGCAAGCACCCCACAGCAGTGCCGGGATGGACAGACAGATGGGCACGGCTTGGGCTCATCCAGGGCCGCTGCCGGCGGTCTCGTGCTCCCCGGCCACGGCAGGAAAATGGTCCCAAGGCTTCCTGGACAAGGTGCACCAAGTGCCAGGTGGGCACCCGCTGGCACAGCCCGATGTCCCAAGGGAAGGGTCTGGCACCCCAGGGTTGGTCGGGGTCGCTCCAGGGTTGTTTGATGAGCCTGGGGGTCTCTCCCACCCCAAATGAGGGGGTAAGTGGGAAAACTCGAGGGAGGAGGGGGGCAAGTGCTGACCTCTCATGTCCCCACAGAGACGCATCTTTGGGGTGCCAGGGAACCCCGAAAGCCCAGGGGGTCATTGCCACAGCCCTTCTGGCCTGACACAGGGGGTCCAGCCCCCCGGTATCCCACCCCTGGGGAGACCGGGGTGAGCCTCTCATGGGGGATGCAGCCAGGGAAGCCCCAAGGCCAGACAGGGTGCGGGACCACGGGTCACCCCAAAACGCCCGTGAGCGAGGCCTCGGGGAACCCACGGGACAGGGGGAGTGCGGGAACCGGGGAGCTCCAGGGAACCCCCCCAGGAGGGGCTGGGACGGGGATGTCGCGCTGCCGAGGGGGTCGCATCCTCTCCCGGAGTGTCCCCCTGCACCGCACGGGGAGGAGCGCAGCCCCCGGTGCGCATCCCGCACCCGGGGCTCCCGGTACCCACCCCCGGGGGTGCATCCTGCCGGGGCGGCCCACCAGCCCGTCCCGGGATCCCCCGGCCAGGCGGCCCTGCCCTTTCTGCGCGCCCCTTCCCCGGGAGCGGGGAGGTCCCGGTGCGCGGCTCCCCCGGGGCTTCAGCCGGTCCCGGGGGGCGGTGCCCCGCACGCTGCTCGCCTCCCCGGGGGCAGCATCCCGCCGGGGTCCCAGAGCCCCGCGGCACCGGGGGGCTCCCCGCTCGCCGCACCCTGCCCGGTACCCCCGGTGCCTCCGGTGGTAGCCGCCCCCCCGGGATCCACCGCCGCGCCCCCCGCTCGCCCCAGACGCACCTTGCTGAAGGCGAAGAGGTCGTGGCGGAGGCGGTCGCGGTGCGGGTCGGCACCCTGCCGCCGGAACCGAAACTTCATCATGGTTGGGCCGGCGGCGGCGGCGGTGGCGGCGGCGCGGTACCGGGCGGGGCGGGCGCGGCCGGCGGTCCCGGGGCCGGTCCCGGGGCGGCGGTGGCGGTGGAGGGGCCGGGGCGCGGCGCGGGGCGGGGCCGGCAGGGGGCGCGGCGCCGGTGCGGGGTCCCCGGTGCCGGTGCGGGGTCCCGGTGCGCGCGCCCGCCGAGCCCGGGCAGGCACCGCCGCGGCGGGGGCGGGGCGAGACCCTGACGGACAGCTCCACCCGCCAATCACCGCGCGGCAACGCGCGCCGCGCGCCGCGGCCCCGCCCACCCGCGCTGCGCCTGCGCCGCCGCGGCGGCCGATGGGATGTGTAGTCGTCCAACTCAACGCCCTCTGCGCTGGGTTTATTTATGTTGTTTTTAAAATACTCTTCTTTCGATTTCTTCCCTCCCCGTGGGCATAGTGAGAAAGAGTGAGGATACCCCAAGCCTGGTCACCGTGGTCACAACCCCCCACAAACACGGGGTGTGGTGGATTTAGGGTCTCATCGTGTGCCCCACAGCCATGGGGTGCATCAACATGGCGGCGGGCCGGCTCCTAGGCCCGGAGCATCCTGCCGGCTCCCACAATGAGCATCCGAGCCTCATTCCCGGCTGGCCACTCATTCTTCCCGCCAGGGCACCGGGAATGTTGTTCCCCACTCCCCCCACGGCATTACGGCAAGGTGGGAGGGGGAGCAGCCTGCCCTGCGCCCAGTTTTGGGGTGAGTCAGCCCGGGCAGGGCACGGCTTCCCCTCCCTGCTGACTAACCCGGCCCGGGGGGATGCGGCTCGGGCTGACGCAGGGGCTGGGGCGGAAAACAGCCCGGGGGTGAGCGGGGAACACGGCCCGGTGATGGGCTGTGGGTCATAGGGGGATGGATGGAGGGGCCTGAAGGGCGGGCACAGCCCTGGGGAATGAGGGTGGGCAGGGTGGGTCTGCTCTGAGGAGAGAGGAAAGGAGGAAGAACTCGGAGGAGGAAGAAGGAGAAAGAAGGGAGTAGTGAAAATGGGAGGAGAGAAGGAGGAGAGGTGGAGGAAGGGGATAAGAGGTAAAGAGGTGTGAAGAAGAGAAGGAAGGAGGATGGAGAGGAGAGGAGAGGAGAGGAGAGGAGAGGAGAGGAGAAGCAATACCCCAGACCAGCAGATCCCATCCATGCCCCCTCTGGCACCTCACACCCACCCCACCATCTCCCTCTTGCAGGAGGGAAACACCAGGAGGAAGAGGAGCTCAGCGCGAGGCCGAAGCCCAGGGTGCTGGCAGGAAGGCAGAGATCCCTGTCCCTGCTTTCTAGGACAGCTCAGGAAGCACAGCCATCGCGTTTGGCCACCCTGTCCCCGGGGAGATGGTGACTCCCTTTATTTAGAACCAGTTCCCTGCTCCCAAACCACCTCATTCCTGCCAGGGGGAATTGAGGCACATCCCAGCCCCCAGTATCACACAGCCAGGCCAAGAGATGCTTTCTGCTTTTATTCAATTAATGCAGCAATCTATACAAGAAAAAAAAAATAATAATGAAACCATGAAATTCCAAACCCTGACAGTGAAGAACCAAATTCTTCCTAAGAATCAACTGGAATTAAAAGATTCCCCCACGTCAGACTGTACATAAAATAATCTCTGCTCCATTTACAGCGTTTCACACAGTACTTCTCGTATCTCAAACTTCAGAACTGTACAACTTTGTTACAAACCACGCTTTTTCCTAGGAAAAGCTTACAGAAAAAAATATTGCCACTTTCTTTTTTATTATTTTTTTTTAATTTTTAGTTTTTATTGATAACAAAAAAAAAATTAGAATCTTTTAAAAAACAAAAATTAAAGTCAGCCAGAACTTCTAAGTGTGGGCAGGGAAAGGAGCAGAGACATTTCTCAGTCAAATGTTTCTCCTCCCAACAGGGAAAAGGGAACACTTTTGGCAGGTAAAAGACTCTTTGCTGCTGGTGGGGGTCTAGAGCCTGGCCCCCTTGAGTCCTCCTCAAAGCCTGGCAGCTGTTTTGATCCATGGGCTTGGATAATTCCACCACTGACCCTTCTTGAGATACGGTAACAGTAACACACCCCAATTCCTCCTGTTCTTTGTGGAAAAGCAGGGATGAACCCCAACTTGCTCCCCCTTCCTTAGGAAAGACAGTTCTCCTGGTCTGGGCTCTGGGCACATGGGCTGTCACACTGGATGGAGCTCCCAGTTTGGGGCTGAGCACGGACACGCTGTGGGTGGATGGAGAGGTTGGACCACACACAACCAGATCAGACACACACAAACCAATGGGGTCAGGGCTCTGCAGGAGCCTGGGGGGAAGTTTTGCCTCTAAACTCGAGCTCACCCCACTCCCTGCTCGCCCCCAGCCCCGTGCCACCAGCCTGACTGCTGCCTGTGTGCAGCCCAACAGTGAAAACCAGGAATTCCGAGCCACAGTTCCAAGCAGACAGGTTACAGAAGGATCCAGACCTCTGGATCCCTGTGAAAAATGTCTTCTAGTTTCGAATCCAGGTTTCACTCTGATGTTGTTCAGTGCAAAAGAGTTAAAAAACCATGTTATCTACACATGTACATCCGTGTCTATAGAAAATGTCTGTACAAGTGGGGAGATGGCCCTGCCTGCACGCTGGGGACTCCTCTCCTGAGAGATCCTGCTCCCTCTCTCTCCAAGGTGTCAAGCCCCACCCAGTCAGGTTAAAAACCAAGAGCAGATGGTGGCTGGAGAGAGCTCCTCCTGTCCCCCCAGCCACAGCTGCCAGCTCTGACCCACTGCATGGATGGGGACAGGGAAAGGGGGAAAGCTCCTGAGCAGGACATGCACGAATACCAAAACAAGCTGGGAAAGGAATCTTGCACATGTACAGCCTGCACAAGGACCAGGATGAGGTGGTGGCTGGGACCAGGCTGGAGGTGTAAGAGCTCAGGATGTCCAGAGACAGCTCCTCATCCCATGAAGTCTTGCTCTGGGAAGCAGCTGTGGAAGGGCCAGCTGCTCCAGCTCCATTCTGAGTTGACACCAGGGTAGAATATCCATATTGGAGAGGTAGGGATAAAACTGGGAGCCAGGAGGGGAGAGGGGAGAGCTGAGACCTCTGGCAGTGACCTCTGTCACCATCTGCACGCACAGCAGAGCCTGGCACCGTGACAGGAACAGGGCATGGCCAGGATGGATCCAGAAAGACAAAGCCATCAGGAGGAGAAGGGATCTCTGCTCCCTGCGTGCAGTTTTGCTGTCAGGGGAATGCCAAGCTGCCCAGAACAGGGGGTTTGTAGCCATGAGCTGACCTGGATTCACAGCAGAAAGCTGGGAGGGTGAGGAACATGGCTTCAAATGCTACGTGAGGTCTGAAAATGGCATTTCCAAAGTTTCACAAGCAGCAGAAGCACAAACTTTTGGATCTCTGGACTGACAAGACACATTCCTTCAGAGGCTGTGCCTCAGCACGGAGCCAGTGGGGGCTCCCACCAGGAAAACCACTGGATAATCAGAGACAGGCACTGGGGACCTCACCAACACCCCCACAGCCAGCTGAAAGTGATGGCAAAGTCCTCTGAGCTCATGTGACAAGATCCAGCCTGAGCAGAACCCCAACACCAGGTGAAAATCAGCAGGGAAGGAAAAGGACAGTGGGACCCAGATGTCAGCAAATGTCCTCGATCAGCACTGCAGGGAACAACGCCTGGGTGGTTGTTTTAGACCAGGAGCCCCTCAAGACAGCAGCAAACAAGTTTCAAAATATATTACATCTTTTTATTGCCAAGCGTGCAGACCATGAAGTGTGTGGGACACAACACTAAGAAAAACTACAGTTGGAGGGAGGGCAAAGCAGTAAAAATTTAAAAATAAAGACTACTCCTTACAACTGCCAACACTTGGGTTCAAAGAATCAACTGGAGGAAGTTTTCCTTAAAAATACAGCTCTAAATATGGCATTGGGCCCCAAACTTTGCAAACACCAAGGCTTTGGTCTGGGCTAACACAAACCAGGTGGGAGAAGAGGATGATGATGGCAGATGCTCTTTCACAACTCCACGGGGCTGAATGCCTGATTCTTCTCAGCATTCCCTGTAGCAACCAGAAAACTCCCTACCCCAGGAACACAGGCAGGAATAAGCCAGGAGAAAGCAGGCAGCTTCAGTGCTGGATGCACTGAACTGGGCCCAACCTCGAGCCCTGCAGTGTCCCTGCTCCCAGAGCCAGCCTCGGAGGGGACAGAGCTGCTCAGCTCCCCCAAGGCCACAGCAGCTCCTGCTCCATCAGAGTGCAGCCAGTCCTTCAGGATGGGACACTGTGCTGGGAATGCTGCACTGCCTCAGCTCTCCCCACCTGGAAGGGGCAGTGGAGAAGGGCTCTTCTGGGGGGTTCCAAGGCACAAACCCTCACAAGCACAGCGTCTCCTACTCCTCTTTGCTATCCCCAGCTCTGGGAAGCAGCACGTGCTCAGTGTGATCCCTCACTTGGCAGCCCTGAGATTCCAATATGGATCTCAGGACAATGCTGGGCCACCTTTCCCTCCTCCTCAAGCACAGCCCCAGTCAGACTAGCACGGAGAAACCAGAGCTTTAGTACATTCTTCTTGGAGAGGGCAGCGCAGGGACACAGGGCTGCGAGCCCATGCTGGCTTGGGAAAAGGGTCTGGAAAGGAAACCTACGGCATTTAAAACACTAAAGTGCAACAAAAATGTCCTAAACTCTTTGAAATCGATCGCAGCAAGAGGGGTCTGCAAAGCTTCAAACTTCCAGTTACTGCAGGGCAACCTTAAAACAGACCCGACAACCACCAGGTAAAAAAAAAGACCAAGGAGCCCTTTGGTGAAACAAGGAATACGAGCCCACCATGGAATTTTAGCTCCTGGGGTCAAACATCATATTTAGAACATTTGGAAAGGAAAAGTGTTAAAGCAAAAAAAAAACAAACAAAAAAACAAAACAAAACAAAAAAACCAAAAAAACCAAACCCAACCAAAAACCAAAACAAAAATACAATTCTTGAATCTTGCGCAATGAAACAGTTAAACTTTTTGGTGTTTTCAAAAGAAATCCCAACAGACAACCTGGCATAACTTTATCTGCTTCCTAAGGGAGAGATGCCCACTTGACCCACGACTCAGGACACCATGTGCACTGGACATGTTCCATCCTCACGTATGTCTCAGCATTCCTCCATTCATAAAACCAAATCCTTCCTGTTTACTCTTCAGCCTGAAAGGAAAAACCAAAACTGAAGCTAGATGGAAGATAGCCAGAGGGAGGAGAAAGTTTTCACAGACTGGAGGCCAATCTCATCAGCTCCACGAGCCTGGCAAGTGCAATCCTCAGTGTCGCCTCATTTTAACCTTCCTGGCGGGGCTGCCGTCCTCCTCCTCATCCTCACAGTCCTCCGTGTACTCGTACGACCTTCGCCAATAGTTCTCAGAGCTGAAGTTGCTCCGTCTCCTATGTTTTGGTAAGAGGACTGAACGCCTGTTCTCCTCCTTATCCATTTCTAGAATCCGTGGCCTGTGGAGAGGGAGAAAACAGGAGTGAGAGCACAGCACGATGGGATCCAGCTGTTCCTCCTGGATGCTGTCTGCAGGTACCTGCTGTGACAGCTCTGCCTGTTTTCCCACTGCTTTCCCAGCACTGGGCACTTGGCAGAGAAAGAACAAATCACCAAGTTGCACCTTCCTAGAGGAGCTGAGAACTTTGCTATGATGGGCCAGTTCCTTCCCTTCCCAAGGCAAGCTTTGGCCTTTACCTCCACCAGAACACTTCCAGTCCACCTATTTTTTTTTTTTACTTGCAGCTTGTGGCCCCAAGAAAAATCCCTTGGGCAGAGTGGTCTGTCTCTAATGCAGCAGAATTTAGAGCTGCATTAAAACAGAGCTGAGCTCCTTATGGTGCAGGATCCCACCACAGCTCCAAAATCCTTTGTCCTCTCAAATATTAGCACAGTGCAATTGTTATTTCTGCAGACCTGCCTCTGATCATTTTCTAGCAGGACTGGGTTGGTGGGCAGCACACACCACTTAGTTTATCTGAGTGGTTCCTGAGTGATCCCACTATGATATCCATGAGAATTACCTGTTATACTGGAGCCTCTGAGGCCAGAGAAAGAGAAAAACATGTTTTTCACACCCATCTGCTGCAGGAGCCTAGGCAAGCCATCCCCCACAGCCTGATAAGGTCACATCAGGCTGAAAAACAGCTCTGAGGGATGTGCACATTTGTCCCGCATGATCGCTCCTCTAATCGGACACCCAGGGAAGCTGCATCTGCAGCCCAGCCTCAGACCTTCATCCATCTTCCAGCCTGCATCCAGGTGAATGAACACTGCTCACAAACAATCCATCCCCACCCTCCTCCCTCCAGGACAGGTTCAAACAGGGCTGGGACTGCATGGCAGCCAAACCCTGCGACCAAGGCAACTTTTGGGTTGTACCCATTGTGCGGAGAGTGCCATCTGGATCCTCAGGAAGCTCTGGAATTGGAATATGCAGGACAGCTGGCAGACTGGCTATCACTCACAGCCATCAGTGTGCTCACACCAAGGTGTTTAAGGGAAGCCTTGCTGCAGAGCTCAAGCTTGTCTGAAACCTCAGCAAGGAGCTTCCCTCAAGGTCAGGCTTAAACATCCACACGGTCTGGTTTCTCACACAAAAATACACACACAGAGCTCTGGAATCAAAACAGGCCTGAGAAGCTTCCCAAGAAGTCCTTAACCTTTCCCAGATAGCAAACCCTCACGTTTCCTCCCAGGACTGCTTTCATAATATAGTTTAATGCAGCTGCACAGGTTGCTTGGCAATAGAGGTCAAAAATGATTAGCTGCAGGGAAACTATTGTTCTGAACGACTGCATTATCAAAAGCCAGCCAAATCTATTGCTTCTTCATTATGCCACTCACAGGATAAACAATGTAAGCTGCTTACAGCCAGAGCTCAGCCTCCACAAGTCTGGGAGGAACGCATAAAGAGCTCATTCTGATAAAACAGATCTGGGCATTGCAGAAAGCACCTGGCAGGTGCAAATCAGAATGGTTTTAAAAATGTTCTGAGGCCAGGGACCTCAGCTATGCACTGATCCAGAGACAACATCCCAAACATGGCTGTTAGGAGAGATGATCCTACCTGTGGGCAGCATCAGGATCTGCTTTGCGATGGGACCGCTTTGGTTTGAGGATCTGGTCCCGGTTGCTTCCCGACAGGCGGTCAGAGTTATAACCTGGTGGCAACACAGAGCTACTCAGGGATTTTGTTTCCAATCGAGGTGCATCTAGTCTTGTTCTGCAAATATTGAAAGAGAAGAGAATTTGTAAGGAGTTTCTACAGAATCGCAGCAGAGCCCTCCATCCCAACCACACAGCTCAGGAGGAGGGGCAGGAATACCCCATTCCACAGCACAACAAGCTGAAGCTTTGTGGTATTAGAAGCTTCACAGAATGGTTAAAGTTAAAAGAGACCTTGAAGATCATCTCATTTCCAAACCCCTGCCACAGACAGGAGCACCTTCCACTAGACCAGACTGCTCCAAGCCCTGTCCACCTTGGCCTTGGACACTTTCAAGGATGGAGCAGCCACAACTTCTCTGGGCAACCTGAGCCAGGGCCTCAGCACCCTCACAGGAAAGGATTTTTTCCTTATACCTAATTTAAACACTCTCTGTCAGTTTGAAGCCATTGCCCTTTGTCCTGCCTTAGGGTAGGACACACAGTCATGAGGTGAAAGCAAAAGGTGCTGAGCTCACTGCAACCCCAGCTCTGGGATAAGGAGCAGAGCTGCTGGAGCAGCTGTGAAATCCCATGAAATCACTTGGCAATAACTCCCAGCTCCAGTTAAGCCACCTGGCTGGGAGATGCCCTGCAAAAGCATCATCACCTGCAACAGTAATAACTGCTTCCACTTGGAAACTCCCTCCTGCCCACGGATCTCCCGGGGTCAGGTGTTCCTCAGCTTGACTACAAAGTGCAAAGAGTTGAAGTACGAGTCAGGAGAAGGTGTAGCAAACAGAAGCTGCACCATACATCCCTTCCAGCAGCTCTGCACACACTCAAGCTATGCTGGAGAGCAAGCACAGCTCATCCCAAAAGAGAACTATCACAGGACTGAAGCCATGCACAGGTGGAGGAGGCAGCAAGAATGAAGGGGGAGAACCACTGCTTGCTCTCCAGTGCTGAACTTCAGCTCCTGAGGGAGGTTTCCACAGGAGAATCCCAATCTAAACTTTCATTAGGAAGCACATCCACTTGCCAAGCTTCTCTCTGCCATCAGGGAGAGCCTCTTCAGCTAATGAGGGTGATGCCAGTCTGGCACAGGCAAAGCTGGGCATGGCAGCCTGAGTTTGCCCAGCATGCCAGAAACAAGGAACACTTCCACAGGCAGCTGCCAGGTTGGAGCCTGTGCTACTCCATGCTGTCATCCTGAGTTGTTCTGAGCTCCAGGGCTGGACCCAGTCCAGCCTGAACACCACAGGCCTTGAAGATCCTGCTCGTGACAAGGGAGGTTGTTTAAATACCTCTCAAATACAACAGCAACCACAGGGCTGCAATTCTAACAAACCAACCCCCAATACACTGCAAGGGCAAGGGAACACCAGCCATGCTCCCTCTGGCCAGGTGCAAGGAGAGGTGACACTAAAATGGAGAACAATATACCTACAAATAGAGAAACTCTGCTTATGAGAGTGAAAGCAGAATGGCAGCAAAAGCCTCTAAAATTGCTTTCAAGACCCGGTTGAGTAGGTCTCATTTCTACACCCACCTCCCACGTTACCTCTCCCAGCATCTCATAAAATTAAGAGCACCATTCCTCCCCTCCTCTGGCACACAGCACTTCCAAACCCTGCTGGCTCCCGGCAGCCCTGCGATCCAACACAGGAAACACCGAGCACTGAAGTGTTTATGACCTGCCTGGTAACCACACAGCTCTGGAGAATCCTGCAGAACCCCCCTGCTCCTGCAGCTCCCACAGCTTTGCTCTCCTGCTGCTGTCAGTGAGAACATGCTCAGAGCAGAGGCGAGAGCAGAGCCAGACTCAAACGCGTGGGACCCAGCGGGCTCCGGCAGAACTCAGAGCTGAACATCCCAGCTCCAACTGGGACGATCCAGCTGATCTGATCTGAAAGCTCAGGGCTGATCCTCACCGCCAAGAAGAGGAAGAGGAGTTTTACGAGGCCAGCAGGGGAAGGAGCTGCTTTCCTGGTTGCACAACAGCCTGTTCCAGGCACAGCCGCAGATCAGGGGAGCGGGAACGGCGCTGGTGCAGCGACCCTGGCACAGGCAAAGGGCACACTGCACACACAGGGACACGCAGGGGACACAGGGAGGTGGCTGCCCTGGCCAGGGGATAAGCAGCAATTAATAAGCTCTAATTGGCAGCAATCACAGCCCAGCCTTTGGCAAACATTGCCATGGATTCACCACAGCTGCGGAGGCTACGCAGGAATAATTACCAGGGGGTTTGTGCTTTGCTCGAGAGAAAAATCCTGGTGTGGTTTCATCTGCTTTGTTGGGTTAGCCCCTCACTGTCTGATGGGCAGAGACATGAAGCAAATCAGGCCCCAAAAATCAGGGTGGGTGGGCAAACAAAGCCAGCAGAGCTACAGGCTCAGTCCCTTCAGCAGGAATGCAGCAGGTCAGCTGGGTACAACTGGGGACACCTCATTGCTCCTCCCATGACTTAAAGGGGGCTTATAAAAAAACAAAGAAAACAACTTTTTACATTGGGAGATGGTCATAAGACAAGAGGGACCAGTGTTAAACTAGAGGGATGATTTAGATTGGATATTAGAAAGAAATCCTTTGCTCAGAGAGCACAGGTTGCCCAGGGAAGCACAGGTTGGACGGGGCTCTAAGCAACCAGGTCTAGTGGAAGGTGTCCTTGTCCATGACAGGGGCTGAAACAAGGTGAGGTTTAAGGTCCCTTCTTGCCCTGATGCACTTTGAGGGCAGCCAGCTTGACTGAAACAATCCAACACCCTCAGCTCACCAAGGCTGGAGAAAGCAAGAGGCAGAGCCAGTTTAAACAGGTACACTGGACATCTGCACCAGTTTGGGCAGCTTTAGCTTATTTATCTGAGTCTGTTTTTTCCAGAAAACTGCTCCACAACCTAGGACAGGCAGCTTCTCTTTCCCAAAGTCCAAGCAAAGCAGCTCCAAGACTTGGAGATGCCTCCTTGTCAGCACTGGTGCTGCTTTTCCCTGGCTGCTCCAACACCATGAACACAACAGCTCCGAGTTCTTACCACAGCCTCTCACCCCACACCTCACATGGCCATCCATCCCCACCTGTGGGGTGGTTTGGCTGCAGCCTGCCTTGCATCCCACTCTATCTCCTGCCACATCTCATCCTGCCTCCCTGGGTCTGGGCTGATTTTGCTTGGCTAATGCCTCAGGGCTGCTGTTTTTCCTGCCTTCATTCCATGGGTTTCTCTAACCAGATGTCCAACTCCACTCCACTGGCTTTGTGCCATATCCTCATAATGTTGCCAGACTTGTTTTGAAATCAACTAAGCTATCCAAAAGCTCATCCAGCCTGGATCCAGACCACTTGCCTGCGAGCCTTATGCCAGCCTGGGCCACAACCACAGCCCTGCCACCAATGCCCACGTTTTTGGCTGAGTTTACAGGACTCAAAGTGTGTATTTTCATTTACAAAGATGCTTCTTGACAGCAGAACTACTGCCAACACCTTCCAAGGCACAGTCAGCAGGGGTCAATGTGTGGCAGTCACATGTTTTGGTCTCCAAGTAGAAGAAACTGGTAACAGAGGACATTTCTAGGCAGAAAAGAAAGTTTTACTGAGGACTTTGGGGTGGGGTTAGTTTACTTTGTCTCTCATTTTCTTAAGAGCTTTAGGAACAAGCATTGATTGATGAAATGCCATCAAGAGTGCTTTTCTAGAACAGGAAGCCCCTTTCTAAAACAGCTTATGAAGCTTGGCTTCCCAGCACAGACTCAAAGGACAAGCTCTGTAACGAGCACTGAACTCTCTACATGTTTCCCTCCAAAGCCAGTGTCTTCCTCTCTCCCCAGGAAACAAAAGCCATGACACCAAGAAAACTCTCTCTGCTTCACAGGACATTCTTCATCACAAACATCAGCTTCAAAAGTCCATCCAGGTAACTCACACACGTGGGTCTCACATGACCAGACACCTGAACACACAGCCCAAAACAAGAGAGTTTGATACCCTGGGTGTTTGGAACTGGGCAGCCAAAGGAAAGCAAGCCAGTCTGGGCACCAGCAGGGCTTGCAAGCCCAGGAATTACAACAAAGTGCTGCTGCAGAGAGCCAAGAAGTGATGAACCCTGCAGGAACAGGTTCCAGCCACCTCCACTGCCAGGTACAGCACGACACGAGCGAGCGTCAGAGTGACACCTAATCAAGGTGCAAGATCAAGCCAGCAAATTAACAAGCAAGGCAGTTTTCAAGTGTTTAGGCATCATGACACCACATCCACGTTTATCTTGCTGTCCGGAGGGCTTCAACACTTACTTTCTGAGGATGATGACAGCTCTCCTCTCCTTGATGTCCTGTGGTCGAATGCAGTGTGTGATTTCGTCGGCCGCATACCCACTGACAACAGAAACAAAAAGCCACCATCAGGGAGATGCCAGGCAGAAGCAGAAAGTGATTTCCAGCCTCAACAACTCTTTTTGGCCAGTACTTCCTAAGTTGCACCAGAAATTTCTCCTCCAAACACCATCCCCCAGGCACACAGGAGCTAGACTTGCAGGAAGGAACAAACAATGGGAAAGAATGAGGACAGTCAGGGAGTTTTGGGGGGTATCATGACTCAATTTTTCAGCCTATCCCAGAGGAAACTTCCACCTGCTCCAGCACTGTGAAATAAAACATGTAGAAATGTAGAACTGTAGGTTCAGATGATTAATTTATGAAGAAATTAGAAAGCAACAGGGGGAAAGATGAGCACATTCCTCCAAAGCATCATCTCAAAGATGCCTATTGCGAAAAGCCATCTCTCACAGCTCAGGTGTGCAGCACACCCAGACCCAAACATGTAACACATCAAGGAGGTTTTTTAGTCACAGAGGGGTGCAGTCATGCAGAGCTGAGCCTCTCACCCCCTTTTCCTGCTCATCATCCTCCCCATCACATGGCATATCCTCAGGCACCACAAGAACATCACCAGCCCTAACCCAGCACTCATGGGGTAACCTACAGACCTGCAAACCAAGCTGCACTCCTCTGTAACAGGGTGAAACAGCTCCCTGGGCTGAGGAAAAGCCAGGCTCAAGCAGTGGCTGTTGTCAGCAGCAGTGTTTCACTGTGTGACATGACTCCAGATACTCCACATTTCCAGCAGGCTGGAGAAAAGCCACGGCCAAGGACTGCCCCAGCTTCTCACAACACTGGAGCATTTCCTGACGGCTGCTTCTGTCTCCAGGTGAGATCAGAGCAGGTGAAATCACAGTGGGTCCATGGAGAGCAGCCACCAGACCTGCTGTGACACACAAACCGTGCTGGGAGCTCATCCCTCCCTGCAAGGGAGTGAGCAGCAGATCCCAGCGGTGGGGCCTGCCCTCTGCCTGCCGTTTGGAGAGTGTCAGCTCACTGAGAGCCTTCTGCAGCCCAGCACGGGCAAGAGAGAGGCTGAACACCCTCAGAGCTTCCTGAGACACCCAGCAAGGGCAGGAACACCTTGGGAGGCACTTGGGTGAAGGCTGCTCAAGCCTGCACACCCAACCTGAAGCAGAAATCAGCAGGCTGAGTGTCCCCACAAGGCGTTTCCAGGGCAGGGTCAGGGGCTGGCAGGTTATTCAGGACACCCTGAGCAGAGAACAGAGCTCACACACACAAGACTTCTCTGGGGACAGGACCGGGTTTCCTTGATCTGGTTAGATAACCCACCCACTCTCCCAGAAACACCTCCTCACACACAGATTTACTGCTCTGCAAAGACAGCTACAAATCCAAGGCCTGACCAGCTGAAGCAGGGGTGGTGTCCAGCCCCACCTTGCTCCAGGCATGGCAGAACATGACAAGTGGCTCATGATGATGCTCTGTTATGTTCCTGGAATCTCTGTGTCAAGCTCCAGTGAATTCATGAATATCACCCACGTTAGCATTCAACTCAGCACCCTCAGCAGCACCCTGAACACAGGGAGAGGTCTGCTTCCAGACCTGCTTCCAGACCCACAAGGTATCAGCCTGGACACTCCTTTTCACTCCTTCCCCAGGCAAGAACACCCTTTTCAGATCACTTCCAGAGTGGCACCAGGAAGTTTGTGGTCCCAGATGCACACAGACAGCATCAAACAACAGCCCCACCACTCTGGTCTGAGACCATAAGGGGGACACACCAGTCAGCCCCAGTGCCAAACTGGTGTGGAAAACTCTGCACTGTATCATATGTAGGGATGGAGTGCCTCTGCACAGGCAGGGAAATGAAAGAAAAGGATTATTTGGTTGTGTCACACTCGTGCTGCCTCGTGCCAGCGTGAACTTCTCACCCACTGCCCAGCCTTGCACACCCTGAGGATGGGTGAAGAGGCAGACCCTGAAGAAAAACATCCATAATGACATCAAGGGTCTACACACAGATTTCTTGCCCAGAGAATAAACTCAAAACAACCTGGAAAGGAAAATCTAAACTCCTGCCCACAAGAATACCTAAGTGTGACATCTCCATCCCAGAGCATTTTCCAGAAGAACAGGGGGAAGTGCTGATGTTTTCCACACACTACCCCAAAACCAGCTCCCAATTCCAAACTAACCTGTCAAACCTTACACCCCCAACTCTCCCCTGAGTCTTTTTCCATGTGGAAGAGCCGCTGCTGAGCCAGAACTGATTCACACAGAGATAAAAGCGGATATTTCTGTGCAAACATCACCAGAAAGGAAGCCTTGAAGTTCTACAGACTCTAACAAGAAAAGCTTCAACAAATCTCTGCCTCATCACCACTGGCACACGTGGAACTTCCTCTGCAGCAGCAGCAGCCTGCTCTGAGGGATCAGGCTATTTTGGAGCAGACAGCTGCAGAGAGATCCCTCCAGCTGGGAAGGAAGGAGCTTCATCCTCCAGCGACTCCAACCTGCTCTGACTGTGCCTCCATCAGGCAGGCCTGGAGACAACAGGAGGGACGCACATCACAGCACTCCCCTGCCATTACAAACAGCCAGGAGATGACCCAGAGCACTCTCCAGCTGTGGGAGGGAAGCCTGTGTGGCACAAGCTCTGGGAACCTGGGAAATGCTACCTGTGCCTTTCGTTCCTCCAGCTGCACTCTTCCCAATGCTCAGGCAGCACACCTGGCAGTTTCAGTGCTGGGATTTGCCACCTGTGACAGCAGCTGCAGGGCAGGGATCCACCTGGAACCCCCCAGCCCAGGTGGCTCCACACACCCCCTGTACCCTTCTTGTTTCCCAGCCCAAGCATTCTCAAAGCACAGATGAAAAGGCAAATTCCTCCATCTCCCTGCCACTGCTTCTATCAATTGATGCTCACCAAATTGTTGTGAAAATAAGAAGAACCCACAAACGTGGTGAGGTCAGCAGCCCCTCCCCAGGGAGCTGATGGGTCACAGGACTGGGATCCAGCAGCACACACTGAGCTGATGCTTCCTCCTGGCCTGGCTGCCACAGGGACAAACCTGCAGGAGCTCCTGCTTCCCTGGGCTGTGGGAGAACAGGGGACTGGAGGAGGTCATCTTCTAGATGACAAAACCTACAAGAGCAAATCTTCCCTGCAGATGTGAAAGGAGAGGAGAAAGGGCTCATTAGCAGGTCATGGGGTGGCTCAGCCTTTGCCTTCTGGCAGAGGGGCACAGCCCAGCCACGTGAATCTTGTTCCACCTCACCTGTCATTTGAGGTCTGAACGCTTTCCAAGGAGTCTGAGGCAGGTTCAGTGTTGGCAAACACCACATCCTGCTTCAGGGCAGGCAAACAAAATCAAGGGAGGGAAACAGGGAAAAGTGCCTCTGTGAAATCCTTACTGGCTCAGCAGCTGGGAAATTAGGAGCAGGAACAGGACAGGGGCAATCTGGGGCCAGTGTGAGAGTCCTGTGGGGTCAAAGAGGGATCTGACAGCTTACTTTAGATCCTCAGGACTTCCACACAGCTTCCCTGTAAAGGCTGCAGCCACTGACCCAGCAGGATTTGAATCCCAGACATTACAGGCATGCCACCTCTATCTGTGCCCGTTCCCCATCTCCAGGGTAACTGCCTCCAGCAGCTGTTTACCCAGAGGAGAAAACGCCAAGTTTGGGGAGCTGACTTAGTCACGACCAAGGGCTGGATTTGGTGCCGCACCCCTGAGCACGGTGTGCACCTCTCCTGCTCCTCCTGACTGCTGGGGTGAGATGGGAGAGCAGGAGATCTGCTGTGAGGCAAGGAATTGATCCCAGACAGGATCCTGCCAACACAGAGCAGTCACTCTGGCAGAATCTCTCCTAAGTGAGTGTAAAGTACCCGCTAACTGCTGTACCAAATTTGAAATAATCCCCGTTTTAAAGTCTATTACTTGCTGGAAGGCAGAACATCTGACCGTGATCAAGCTGCAGTGGGTGGGTCAGAAAGCAGCCCTTGGATTTAGAGGGAAAAGATACCAAGACATTTTCATCTGGTTTGTAGGATTGCTTCAGCCACATGAACAAACTGATTACAGCACCTGAGTGACACTGGCCAACAACCCAAACACCCCTGGGAGACACCTCACTCCAATTCCATGAGCCCTGAGCCAGCAGCCACTTCCCAGCAGTTTTGAAGGAAGAGCAAGGGTCTGGAATAAGAAAACATCATTCTCTGGTCCTGGAGCAGAGAAAGCATCCCTCCTTCCTCCCACCATCCTCCACTGCAGATCCTCCTCCAGAGTTTTTCAAGAGGCTTTGACTGCAAGACTTGAGGCTGACCCTGCATTAGCAGCTCTGCCAGAATGCTTCCAAGCAGGATAAAACTCTCACTGTCCTTAAAAAACAGAAGGCCTCTGGCTGTAAAAGGAAGGACAACTATTTATCCAGGCCTGACGAGGAAAGACAGCAGAAGGGTTTGCATCAGGAGCAGGAAAATTAGGGTAGAAAGTTTCCCTCCTGGTATCTCAGAGAAGTCAAGGAGCAGAGCAGCTGTCTCACACCCTGAGACATCCCTGGGGATGGAGCTTGCTCTGCAGTAAAAAGATACAGAGCAGGATGGGTCCCCTTGGGTCCCATTTCACAAAATCACCCTGACCTCTGCCCCCCGAGCCCTGTCAAACCACCAGGGAATGAGAAAATGTCCTCAGCGCCATTCCCGCCTTCCTCTGCAGCCTCCCTCATCCCTGGCTAATCCACACAAGTTACCTAACACCGGGGTACAGCAAGGATTAGTTAATGTTTGTGCAGCTTTTCCGAGATAAAAGCGACGCGAGATCTCAGCATTTATTATTGATGCACCAGTCAAGGAGGCCGTGTGTTTGTGGGGGGAAAAAATTCCTCCCCGAACCCTGCAGCGATCAATTTACAAGCCAAAGCAAGGGATTGTATTACGGCCTGGGAGCCCGGAAAACCGGCCTGGACCTTCACCAGTCCAAAAAAACCACCCCCCAAAGGAGGATAGAGCTGGTGGCACTGCTGGCACAGCCCTGGTGATCCCTGCTCCTGGCAGGGAGCACTCTGACCTTCAGGGACACAAGGGACTGGCAGCCCTGGTGCCAGGCTTCCAGCTGCCCTCCCCAGGAGCTGGAAACAGCGGGATCCCTGTGCTCCAGCCCCGTCCCCTTACCTGCCTGTCCCCTCACCTGTGTGCTCCCCCTCCCAGCCCGTACTGGGATTCGGAAGCAGGCGTTTCCCGGTGCCAATCCCAGCCTTACTGCCGGCCAACTGCGTGACCTTGGGCAGGTCATTGCACCTTCCAGGGCTCTTCCTCAACACACATCAAGTCCCTTCCTGTGCCCGTGACCCGCTGCACTTCCAAGTGACAATCACGCGGGGCTCTGCACTCTGCTCTCCCTATCGTCACCGGGCAGGGGAGGGCTCAGCATTCCCAGTTTACAGACTGGGAGCAGGAGGCCATTCACACCTCCTCTCCACGATTAAGGTCAGGTCAGAGAAGCACCGGCCGAGCTAAGAATAGACCCAGGAGCCCCAGCCCTACAGCTGCTCCGCTCTGACCACTCTTGGGCTAAGGATCCATTTTGTGTCTCAACGTGTTACTTTAACCATTTACAGGAACTCAGTGGCCGGCTCAGCTCTGCTCCCACCAGCATTTGCCTCAAGCTCCATGGAGAGAGCACCCACCCAAATCCTCACCCACAACAACGGCAGGACCACCCCCCCCAAAATCGCTGCTTCACCCCTTGCACCACAGCGAGCCCCTGAGCACCGACAGGAGAGGGAGATGGAGCCCGAGGCGCCGTCGGGGCGCGCATCCGTGCGCCTCGTGATCCGCGTTACACAACCGGGGCCTCGGCAACGCGGGCGAGTTACCTGAGCACCGTGACGCTCCCCCTCTTCACGGGCAGGAACAGAACGGGCTCCGACACCCTGATGGGCTTGAACTGGAATTTACACCCGAAGCAGAGCGCCGAGTCGCTGAAGAAGGACACGGAGACGATGGGCCTCTCAAAGATATGGATGGGGTCCACGTGGGAGACAATGCAGCCCCCCGGCTGGTAGTCGTTGATGACGGCACTGTTCACAAAGCCCTCGGGGATCACCCGGTGCTCCACCAGCTTCCTGATCACCAGGTCGTGCACCCACTCGGGGATGACGTCCACCTCCCCCCGCGGGTACAGGCGCTCCTGGCCGGGGCCCCGCCGCTGCAGCTGAGACCCGTAGGTGTAGCCTTCCCCGAAAAAATACTTGTTCCGCAGCGGCGCCCGGTCCACCGTGTGCTCCTTGTAGAGCCCCTTCTCCGCCCGGGACACCACGTCCTCGATGCGCGCCTCGATCTTGGCGCACTCCTCGGCGCTGAAGAGGCGAAGCTGGCGGATGCCGCTCTTCACTTTCCGAGCTTCCTCCTCCTCCTTCTGCTCCTCGTAGTCGCTGGGCTCGGAGCCGGAGTCCTCCTGGTGCCGCCGCTTGCGCTCGTACGGCGGTTCGGGGGGCTCCCGCGGGAGGCCGCCGCCGCCGCCGCCTTTGTGGCCGTCCCGGTAGGGCATCATGGACTTGAGCTTCTCCCGCAGGTCCGTGTAGCCGCTGCCGGCCATGGCGCGTCCGCAGCCCCCGCCTCTATCGATCCCGGCGCTGCAGGCGGCGGCGGGCGGCGGCGGGGGACGCGCAGCTGCTGCTCATGGCACCCGCCGCCCTGCCGGGAGAGAGAGCCCCGCAGAACGGGGAGGTGAGCACGGGATCCCGGTACCGCGCCAGACCCTCTCCCACCCCCCCTTCCTTGGGAGATGGGACCCCGCTCCCGGCGCAGAGCTCCCGCCCTCTCCCTCCCTCCCGGGCAGGGGCGGCCCGCCGGACGCCACACTCACGGCTTGGCCCGGGGCGGGCGCGGACAACGCTGCCGGTGCCGGTGCTCACGCGGCGGCAGGGCCTGGCACATTCCCAGCGGCGGCCCCGGACTCCCTGCCCGTTCCCACCGCCGCGGCTCTGCCCATGGCGGGGGACAACCGGAGGAGGTGTGGGGGGTCCCGTGCCGTGCCGGGGGAAGGCGGCGGGCGGGGGTCTGGCGCGGCCCTTCCCGCTACGTCACCAGGAGCCGGCCCGACATCCCGGATCGCCGCGGGCCCGCCCCGCCCCGCCGCGCACGCGCCGCCACCGCCCCCGGCCCCGCCCCTCCCGCGCACGTACGGACAGAGCGCGCGACCCGGCCCCACCCCCCGCGCGCGCCCACCGGCGCCGTTAACCGGCAGCGGCGGCCCCGCCCCGTTCCGCCCCGCGCGGCGCTGATTGGCCGGGGGGCGGCCGCGAGCGCCGCGGGCCGGCGGCTGATTGGGCGGTTGGAGCGCGCGCGCGCGGCGGCGGCGGGGAGGGAGGAGCGCGGAGGTGGCGGCGGGTGCGCGGCGCCGGCGCCCCCTGGCGGACACGGCGAGCGCGACACGCGGGCGGGAGTGATTTAAAGGGGGGGGCACAGGGAAACTGAGGCACGGGCGGAATGGAGGGGAAACTGAGGCACCGGGATAGGGAAACGGACACGGAGATCGGTGGGGGAAACTGAGGCACGGGAATAGGAAACACATGGGGATCGATGGGGAATCAGACACGGGGGGCAGCATCCCCGCTGCGGCAGCGAGCGCAACACAAAACCACGGACACCGGAGTCATGCCGGGCTGCCGGGCGTGTATAAAACCCCAGAAACAACAGCGGGGTGGTGACGGGGGGACAGTGGCCACTGGCCAAGCCGGGGACAGCCCATGGTCACTGCACGCTCTGTCCCCCCTGCCGGGGGTGCGGGGTGCCGGGGGTCCGGGCCGTGGCGAGCTCAGAGCAGGGTGATCTCGCTGGGCGGCAGCGTCAGCCTCTTCTCCCGGGCACCCAGCAGCCTCTCCATGTGCGCGGCCACCACGCGGCACAGCTCCAGGCCCTGCAGAGGGACACAGCGATGGGCAGTGGCCGTGCCACCACTGTGAGAGCCCCTGCAGGGCGCCCCTGCGATGTCTCCAGGTGTCCCCGACCTGCTCCAGCTGCAGCTGGGTGATGCCCTGGGCCAGGAGGTCTCCCAGAGTGATCTCCACGTAGGGAGAGCTGGATCCGGCCGTCGGGCGCTGCGTCCGTGTGGACTGGATCTCATTCAGCGAGAACTTGGCCATGAGTTCCTGGCAGGGGACAGGGGGGTGGCCTGTGTGTCCTGGGAATCCCTCTAAGGGGACCAGGGACCCCAGTTTGGACAGGGTTTGGAGCAAACTGGTCTAGTGGCAGGTGTCCCTGCCCATGGCCAGGGGGTGGAACTGGATGGGCTTTAAGGTTTGTTCCATGATTCCATGCGTCCCACATGGCCCCACACCTACGTGGGTCTCCTTGCTGAGGAAGTTGAGGCCGTTCTGGTTGACGGCCAGGATACAGGGCGAAACGATGGCGTTGTTGCTGCAGCTCTGGATGTAGAAGAAGGACGAGCCAAACATGGGGTAGGCGCTCAGCAGCCCTGCAGGGCAGAGGACGGGGTCTCAGTGCCCACTGCCACCCCCATCGGCCCGGTCCCCAGGGTGGCTTTGCACCCAGGAGCAGCCAAAGGAAAAAATGGGTGTCCCTGCCCTGTCTTGTCCTGCCAATCCATCCTGCCCTCCATGTGCAGCAGCACCCCAGGCTCTGTGCAGGGACAACCAGTGTTCCATCCCCATCATCATCACCCTCCAGGCAGCATTGCATCCTCATTAACATATGTCCTCATTAGCATTGCATCCTCTCCCTCACCCAGGAATTGTGCCCTGGCCTGGTGGGCGCTGAGTGCCTGGGCTTGCTGCATGTGCTGGGTCACCATCTGCAGCCAGGACTGCGGCTTCAGCAGGCGGAACAGCTGCGGGGGGACGTAGTCCTGCATCTCCCTCCTGTGGGGAGCCCGAGGTCAGGGCCAGCAGTGCCCAGTGGCTCCCCAATCCCACGGGACACGTGTTTGCCCCCCTCCAGGTGCCCCGTGCCCTGCCGTACGCCGTGGGGAGGTGGTGGCGGTCCTTGGCTCGGTGCTGGAGGGCGGCCAGCTTGGCCACGTGTGGGAAGTGCTGCTCTCCCGGCCTCGCCGGCGGCAGGACGGTGAACAGCCCCTTGAGGTAGTCAGGGAGCACCTGGGAGGGGACAGAGCACAGGGACAGGGCTTGGGGACAGGGCACGCTCTGAGGGAGGCAGAGAGGTGGCCCTGGGGGAGGCTGATGGGGTGGCCCGACCTGGTTGTAGTGGACGGTGACGTAGAGCTCGTTGTCGAACTTGAGGGGCTGGCCCCAGACCACGCGGCGGCACCAGAAGCTGTAGCTGCTGTCCCGGAGCTCGGTCTCTGCAGCCACGTCCAGGACGTATTCCCGGCGGGTCAGGGGCCGCACGCTCTGCCCTGTGCCACCCCGGAGTCTGAGTGTGCCACCACACCACCCGTGGGGCTGTCCCGTCCTGGCTTGTCCTGTCCCATCTGTCCCACCCCTGGCGGCTCCTCACCTCTGTCGGTCACCACAAAGAGGATGTATTCCTCCAGAGCCTCTGGGTTCTGCAGCCCCATCTCACAGCACAGCTCCTCGATCACATCCAGAGCCACCTGGGCACAGGGACAGGTGGCTGGGACACTGCCACATCCCCCTGTTGTGCTCTGGACCACCAACTTGTCCTGCACTGAGGCCCATCCCAGTGATGAGCCCCTTCCCCCAGGGGATGAAGTCCCACAGCAAGGACAGCCTGCAAAGGGTGCAGCTCCCCCACATCCACCCCCTCTGGGTGCCCACAGCTGAGGTGTCACCATAATCTTCACCATAACCATCACCATAATCTCGGGGTTCACTGAGCCTCCTGTCCCCTCTGGCTCACCGAGCACGTCTTGATCTTGAGGTGCCTCTCGATGCCACCAGGCAGGAGGAAGAGCTGGCGCTTGGCGCTGCGTCCAGCCTGCATGGAGGGACACATTGGGCTGCAGGGGGGCCCTTCACACAGCAAGAACCCACAGGACACCCCAAATCCTGCAGCTATCCCTAAGAAACCATCGCATTGGGATTATCCTGTCTCTTGCCCATCCAGCTGAACCATCATGCCCCCACTCCATGTCCACAGAGCTCCATCCCCACTGGGGACCCCTGAAGGCTCAGGGAACCCCCAAAGTGGTGAAGAGCAGACCCTAAGAATGGCTGTGCTCTCTTGGGAAGATCCCCAAAAAGGATCAGCTCCATTTCACGGTGGTGTCTGAGGGAGATCCCAAACCCTCAGGGAGGACCTGACCCCATGTGGGTACCCAGAACTTCTGAGGGGGGGATCTCAAGCTGACACCAGCCCTGTTCCACCCCATGAGCCCCTGGCCTCACCACCATGGCCTTGAGCTCCATGCTGCTGGGGAAGAGGCTGCGGCCACCAAACTGCAGGGTTTTCCTCAGGTTCTGCTCACAGGCTTTGGCGATGCCTGGCAGGAGCAGGGACCACGATGAAGGATGGGGCTGAGCTGCTCTGTTAGAGCTCCTGAGCTCTGTGACACCTGGGTTGTCCTTTCCCACCGCCCCCCCCCAGCACCCTGGGGTGTGCACGGCCCCTACCGTGGAAAGGCAGCTCCGGGTGCCTGCTGGCATCCTGCAGGAAGGCCAGGAGGAAGGGCCGGAGCACCTCAGAGCACTTGTAGTAGGCAGCGAGGATGTAGAGCAGCCTCCAGCCCCTCTGGCAGCTGTCCCTGTGGGAACAGGCAGGGCTGATCCCCTAAGCAAGGTGAGGGTGCCCACAGTGGCACAGGGATGAGGTCCCCAGGTGTCCCCCCAGGCTGGAGCAGCTGGCCTGGCCAGGGCGCAGGCGTCCCAGTGCCAGCCTCTGCTGCTGTCCCACGTGGGTGGAGGGACTCACGGCTTGGAGCTGGTGTTGTTGGTGATCTGCTTGATGATCTGGCAGTACACCTCATCCCGCAGGACCTCGTGCTCTGCACACAGCTGGGGACAGGCACAGCTGCCACCTCTCTGCCACCCCCTGCCCAGGCCACCACCCCCAGGACTCAGTGCCCCAGTGGTGGATTTACCTTGAGCATGGTGCAGACGATGTCCAGCTCTGTCTGCCCCCGCACGGGGTGGTCACCCATGAACTTCATCACAGCTGGGGACAACAAAGCCACAGGGTGACACAGGTCAGCATGTCCCTTGCCCAGGGACGTGCTCTCCTGGGTGGGCACATGGAGCACTGGGACCAGAAATAAACTCCCCTAGGACACCCCCTCTGCCCATCCCAGTCCACCCCAACCTCCTCCAAGGGCAGGGCTGGGGATGGCGGAGGGACAGGAGGACAGGACACTCGTGCCCCTGCCTACCTTGGAAAGCCTCAGCAGCCAGTTTGTTGAGGCCACCATCCACAAATTCAATGAGTGACTCCTGAATGGGAATCTGGAGCGGGGGGAGAGGACCAGCTCTGGGACCCTGCTGGGACCTCAAAGGGACCTGCAGGTGACAAGCAGGACAAGGCCACCCCAGAACTCCACCTCCCCATACCTTGGTGAACGTCAGCATCTCCAGCACACTTGGCACCCTCATCCCACGGGAGTCCCTGGCAGAGGGGCAGGGGAGCAGGTGAGCACAGGTGTCCCCACCATGGCACACCCCTGTCCCAGCTCTGGACACTCACGTGGTCCCACGTCGTGCTGCACGGAAATGCCGCTGGGCAAAGGCCAGCATGGGACAGGCACCAGTGACATCCCCGAGCTGCTCGTCACCATCTCCCTCCAGACCCTCCACAAAGGTGGCACTGGCTGGGGACACCTGTGGAGCAGGGCAGTGGGCACCAGGCACGGCCAGCACTGGGGACAGCCCCGGGCCAGGACCTGTGGTGGTGTTTGAGGATCCCAAGGACGAGGTGAGGGATGAGAATCTTGACTCCATGTTTCAGAAGGCTGATATATTATATTATATTATATTATATTATATTATATTATATTATATTATATTATATTATATTATATTATATTATATTATATTACATTATATTACATTATACTACATTATACTACATTACATTACATTATAATGATATACTAAAACTATACTAAAGAAAGAGAAAGGGTACATCAGAAAGCTAGAAAGGAATGAACAATAAAATCTTGTGACTGCTCACAGCCTCGACACAGCTGGACCTGTGATTGGTCATTAACTAAAATCAATTCACATGCTGGCTAAACAATTCTCCAAATCACATTCCAAAGCAGCAAAACATGGAGAAGCCGAAGCTTCCCAGCTTGTCAGGAGCGAAGATCCCAGCGAAAGGATTTTTCAGAACACATGCTTGTGACAAGGACCCACCTCGGTTTTGCGGTCCAGCTCCTGGGCAGCAGCAGTGGAGGCCACGGCCACGGCCACGGCTGCTGACGCTGCCACCTTGCCCTGCTTGTCCCTGGGCTCCTCCTTCCTCTCCGCAGGCAGGTGCACAAAGTCGGGAGCTGCCACGGGCTGGACGTACTCGGCAGGGAAGAGCCCCGACCTGCCATGGATGGCCCCGAACTTCCACCCTGTGCCAGACAGATGGTGGGGATGGCCCCGGGCTGGCAGCCACGGGGTCACCCCTAAAATTCTCAGCCTGATCCTTCCCACCTCTGCACCCCCAGCTCTTTTCAGGGATCTGGCCATGGGTTTTGGCTGGAAGCAGCTGCAGTTCGGCATCACTCAAGGGAAAGGTATAGACCACAAAGACTGTCACTTGAGGGACATGGGTGGCACCAGGGTAGGACCTGCAGGGCAGCATCTCCCTGCATCAGGTCAGTGCCAAAAAGACCCCAAACCATCCTGCTGAGGGGTGGCAGAGGCAGGACCCTGCCCCGGGCCCCAGACCCAGGAGGGGACACACCAGGGACACACACAGGGACAGTGTGACACCCACCAAAATCCTGCGTGCCTGTCTTCAGCTCCTCCAGGTACATCACCTTCTTGCGGACCACACAGCCATAGTAGTGGTCTGCAGGGACACCATGGGGACACCGTGGGGACATGGGGTGTCACAGGATGCAAGGCAAGCACACAGCCACCTCCAGGGCAGGGTTAGCCATCAGTCTGCTGCCCCTGTGTCCCCCATCAAAGGCATTTTGGCATGGGGGGCTTTGGGGGTCCCTCACCTCTCTCAGGGTGCTCCAGTGACTGCAGGTGGATGATGTCCCCTTTGTGGAAGCTGAGCTGGCGCCTGTCCTCTGGGCTGTAGTTCCTCACGGCCACCACATACTGGGAGTCCTGGGCACAGGGGGTGTGGCACAGCCCATGCACGTGGGGACACCCACACCCCACCCAGCACAGGGACTTCCAGCACCCACAGCCTCAGCACCATTCCCCCAAATCCAGCCACGGTTCCATTTGCAGGATGCCCTCCTCTGTCCATCCCAACCTCCCAAACACAGGCACGTGGGCAGGGTCTGATCCCCAGGACAAACCCCCCCTGGCCCCAGGGCACCCCCCACCTTCCTGAGCTCTGTGATGAAGTGGTCGACCATGACCTTGACCTGGGGGGCTTTGGGGGAGAAGAGGATGAGCTTCTCTCCACGCAGGTTGAACTCCAGCATGTTCCTGGATGGGGTGGTCACGAAGAGCACGTCGGGGTAGCTGGGGCAGGGCGAGGGGAGGCTGAAACACCCGGCATCTGTGGCACCCACAGCACCCACCCCACCCTGGCCACCCCTACCTGTAGGCTCTCAGCACCCGCAGCTGCTCCCCGGGGACGTTGGTGCCCTTCACCACCCGCAGCAGCTTGATGCCAGTGTGGGACACGGCCAGGATCTGCACACCCGTCCCCACGCTGCCCTGGGGGCCAGGACAGCACCTCAGCCAGGGGCACAGCCACGCTGTGGATCCATGCTGACCACAGCTGGGGTCTCACCGTGGCAGGGAAGAGGCGGGAGAAGTACACTTCACAGCCATCCCTGGCTGCAGCAATGATCTCCCTCTTGACACTCTCGGTGGCCACTGGGCTGAAGGAGTCCAGCTTGTTCTCCGCTGTGGGGAGGGGGAGATACCTCCTGTGAGCTCCCCCTGCCTGGAGAGGATGTGGACAGAGCTCCCAACAAAAGCAGGGATGCTCATGCCCTTCCCATGCCTGGCAGGACTGTGCTGCAGAGACAGATGTGCGTCCCCCAGGCAGCTGGCTGAGAGCTGACACAACTTGTGATGTTGTGGAGCACTAAATTACAGGCGGGTCGCTGCTTTTGGAGGCAAAACTACCCAGGGTTAAGCAGAGCCAGTCCTGGCTTGGAGATAGACACCCAGGAGAAGAGGACAGGCACAAGAGTGGCTGGGTGTGAGCCCCCAGGCAGGGAGCAGCAGGACACAGGGTTACCAAAGAGGGATTTCAGGCGGAGCCGCTCCTCGTGGCTGATCCGGATGCAGGTGTCGGACAGCACATCATTGAAGATCTGGGAAAGGGGGTGAGGAGCAGTGGGCTTGTGTGGGGAGGAGCAAAAATCCCCCAGCCCCAGCGTGCAACAGCCCCAGCTCCTCCACGGCAGCTCAGCAGGGGAAGGCAGGGTGGGCACAGTGGGATGAGTAAATCATCACCCCACTGGGGAGTACCCCAGCTCCCAGGGGACCCCGGGGGGCTGCGGGGCCAGCTCGGTGCCTCACCTGCCGGAAGATGAGGTCCAGTAGCAGTGGGTTGTTGATGTTGTCCTTGGGGTAGAAAACCTGCCAGGAGAGAGACCAGGGCTTGGTGTAAACCCTGTTATCCTTGGCACCGGCCTGTCCCCAGGTGTCCCCACAATCTGTACCTCCTTGCGGATGAATATTTTCCAGGGCACGTTGTGGTAGGTGTAGAAGTCCTCGCTGCAGCTGCGGTGCAGCTGGGTCTGCACCTGCTGTGCCTCGGACGGGAGCTCCCGGGACACAAAGACTGCAAAGGCACAGAAAGCCTTGCAATCCCTGGGGGGAGCCACCAACAGCTGCCTCCACCTGGGGAAACTGAGGCACGGGGAGCAGCCCTCTGGCCGAGCTGGACACAGCAGTTACCCCACCAGGCATCAGCTGTGCCACTGAGAGGGTGAAGTGCCTCACTCCACTGTGGCCCCCCAATGCCACAGCTCTGCCCAGCAATACCTGGGGGCTGTGGGGCTGCAGGACGTCCTGTGGGTGCTCGCGGCTGGTACCTGGCACTTGGCACGGGCTTCACCGCAGCCACCACCTCCTTGGGCCCCTGCGAGGCACAGAGGGGCTGTGGGCAGTGCCAGTGACACCCCAGCCTCGTCAGGGGCACATGGGGGTGGCCACATCCCTACCACAGCCGATGGCACCCGGGCTGCTGAGAGCTGCTCCTTCAGGATCTGCATGGCTTCCTCGTGGGGGTCCAGCTTCTTCCCAAAGAGCTTGCTGCCAGGACAGAATCCCACATCAGCTGCACCCCAGCACCAGCTGCACCCCAGCATTCCCTGGACCGGACACCACCTGCAGCCCCATCACTTGGGGCACCCCATCATCCCCTACACTCCATCATTCCCTACACCCTGTTATTCCCTACACCCCATTATTCCCTGCACCCCATTATTCCCTGCACCCCAGCATCAGGACCAGCCCATGCAGCCCCAGGCAGGAGAAGCCCCAGGCGTGGCTGGGAGCCAGGTGTGCACCTGTGGGGCTGGGAGCTGCGCGGGGCGGGCTGGCACTGCCGGATGATGTTGCGGATGTCGTGCGTGGGCCGCGGGAAGTGCTCCGAGTTGAGCCGGGAGTGCCGCACGGGCTCTCCCGGCCACCGCCGGCCCAGGGCTGCTGCGGAGCCAAGCACACGGCTCAGGGGCCCTGCTCAGTGCCACCAGCCCCTGTGGCCACCCCGATGCACCGGGACCCCTTACCGGCTTTCTGGGAGTAGGGCCGGGGCTGGGGGACATGGGCTGGCGTCCCCTCTGTCACTCTGCCCTGTGAGGGACACGATGCTGTCAACACCTGGCACCTCCAGCGGCTCCCATCCCCAGGGGCTGCCCCTGAAGCAGAGAAGGGGCCCGGCCCCTCCTGGCCCCGTGCACTGACCGGGGCTGCGGGTGGCTGGTTGACATCTGCCTGGCGCTGTGGGGACGGGTCTGGCTCTGTGCCTGTGGCAGCAAAGAGGAGAGCTCAGTCAGAGCTGTGGGGCTCTAGGTGCAGGGATGCTCCCCACACCAGGGAAACTGAGGCAGGGGATGTGGGAGTGCTGGAGGCGCTCACCCCTCGGCTGGCGCGTCTCCGCAGTCACGGGAGGCTCGCTCCGGGTGGCATCAGTGCCACTGTGGCCCCCTCCCACGCCACCTCCTCCCTTCAGCCTCTGTGAGAGGATGGATGGCTTCTCCAGCTCCTGGGGAACAGGTGTCAGGGCACAGTGGCCAAGCCACCTGCCCCCAAAATGCCTCGGGCAGGGGGACACCCCTCTCACCCCATTGCCATAGGAGAGCACAGGGTCAAAGAGACTGTCCAGGTACCGGTCCAGACCCTTCTGGCTGCGTGGCTCCCCAAATTCCCCATCTGAGAGGGGACAAGGCATGAAAAAGGCATGGCAGAGCTTTGTCACAACGCTTGGGGGACAGGAGCTGGGAGGAACAATGCCCTACCATGGGGGTGATACGCCTCCATGGAGGGCAGCGTGGGGGCTTTCACAGCCGGGGGAGGAGGCACTTCATCCAAATCAAATCCGTGTCCCAGCACCCTGCAGAGAGGGAGGATGCACTCATTGAGCACCCCCTGGGTGCCAGGTTTCCCCTCGGGAGCCCACCCACCCCTGGCACCCATCCAGCCCGGTGCCAGGGTCTCCCCCCCAGCCCCACAGTGGGGCACCATCCCTGCCCGGGTACCTACGGCCGGCTGTCCCTGCTGGGGCTCTCGGTGCCATCCCACGCGATGAGGAAGCAGGATTTCTGTCTGGGGAAGCCCCGCAGCAGCTCCAGGTCGGAGACAAGGTCCAGGACATAATCGTGTCCAGCCAGCTCAGCCCACTGGGCACCTGCCTTCATAGCCACAGACCAGCCACGCCAGCCCTCTGCCATGCCCCTGCCAACAGCCAGACACTGGGGATAGGCACAGGCTCCACAGGGACACCCTGCCCATGAGCTGGGCATTCGGGCTCCCACATCCTGGGGACACCGAGGTGACACCGTGACCTGCAGGGTGGGTGGGTGCCAAACCAGCACCTACCTGAGCTTCAGGACATCCCCTGCCAGGTCCTCGCCTGTGCTCCAGGAGTGGATGGGGCAGGAGAATTGGTCACCTGGGGAGGGATGGACAGTGAGCAGGTGCCACCAGCCCCCTCTGCCCATGAGGGCGGCCACCTTGGGACCAACCCTCACCAGCAGCGTGCCCAGCACCCTGCTGCCCTCACCGTTGAAGCAGTGCAGGTCCAGGGCCATGCTGGCCTGGCGCCGGTTCGCCGTCCACTCCAGCAGCGACGGGGGGAAGGTGCGGGCGGCCGCGGCGCCCAGCTGGGAGCGCGCCATGGCCTGCATCAGCTTGCGCTGGCACACCGGCTTGTAGCCAGCGAAGGCATAGTCAGACACAAACCTGAGGGGAAGGGAGGCTGCTGCAGGAGGATCACGGGTGCCAGCTTGGCACAGGGGACCACAGCTCTCTTCGCAGAGAGCTGCAGGTACAACCTTCCCAAGGATTTTTCCTGGGGAAGGCAGAGAAAGCTCAGAGAAGAAAACAATTTTTATCTCTATTCACTGCTCCTGTTGTTTGGCACATGTGGAATGTGTTATGGAGATTGTTTACCCAAAGTGACTTGTCAATTGGGCACTGGTGAAGGTTGTTTTGATTCCTTGACCAATTGGATCCATGTGTGTCGTGACTGTCTGGAGACAGTCACAGGTTTTTCTTTAGTATTCTTTAGTATAGTATCTCTTTAGTATAGTTTTAGTATAGTATTAGTGTAATATAGTATAGCTTAAAAAAGCATTAGTTCAGTTTTCTGAATCATTGGAGTCACAGCACATTATTCCCCAGCTGGGGGATCACCTGTTTCTATAGAGGGATTAAAAGCATCCCTGGAGGGATCTTGGCAGCATCCTGGGCACATGTGCCAGGCTGCACTAAGGCATCTTAGAGGGATCTTAGAGAGTCTCTAGTGCAACTTGGCCAGAATCCCTGGGTACATGTGCCAGGCTGGCCCTGGGGAACCTAGAGGGACATGGGCACATATGCCAGCTTGGCCAGAGGGATCCTGAAGGGACCTCAGAGCATTCCCAACAGGACCTGGCCATGTGTGCCAGGCTGGCTCAAGCAATTGTGGAGGAACCAGCTGGGGTGTGGGCAGCATCCTCAGCCACAAGTGCCAGGAGAGCCCTGCAAAGCCCCAGCAGTGTTCCCAGGAATGAGGGGCCGTTCCCAAGGGTCCCAGCCATGCCCATGCCCAGCCCAGAGCCCATGCCCAGCTCACTTGAGCAGGTACTTGTCGAAGGCAGCGGACGGGGGGAAGGCGCTCAGGCAGGTGGCCAGCAGCAGCCAGCCCCTCTCCTCGTTGTTGACGTTGGTGTTCCTCCACACCTGGTTGGCAGCTTGTGCCAGGAGCTCGTCCCGCAGCCCTGGCACTGACAGCCCCTTCTGCACGATGTAGTTGCCAAAAAGGGTCTCCTGAGGGCCGCCCAGCCCCGGGTCCCCCATGAACCGCAGGATCTGCCACAGGGACAGCCAGGTCCTCCCTCTGAGCTCGGGCACAGAGTGGGCAGGGGACTGTGGTGATAGAGCCCATGCCATGCCACCTACCAGCTGGAAGAGGCTGAGAGCCTCGTGGCACAGCTCCTCATCCAGCCGGGTGAGGGGGGCTTTCAGTGGGGCCGTCAGCATCCCAAATGCAGGTTCCTGCGGTGACACCCGCACCCATGGCTACCTGGGGACAGCCTCAGGCCACGAGGGGCTGGCCCCACGGTGCTGGGCATGGTGTTGATGCTGGGTGGAGCCTGTGGGGCTGCCAAAGGGCTGGGGTGAAGGATGGGGGCAGCAGTGTCCTGGGAGTGGGGCAGGGAAGGGCTCAGGCTGTGCTGGCAGCACCAGAGATGGGTGGTGAGGCACTGGCACACACTGCCCAGAGAAGCTGTGGCTGCCCCGTCCTTGGAAACGTTCAAGGCCAGGTTGGACAGGGCTTGCAGCCACCTGGTCTAGTGGAAGGTGTCCCTGCCCATGGCAGGGGGTGGAACTGGATGGTTTTTAAGTCCCTCCCGACCCAAGCCATTCTGTGGTTCCATGGCAACACCTTGGCAAGGCTGGGAGCCTTATCCAGCCCCGGTGCTGTCAATTCAGGATGCCGGGGACTGGGAAACACAGGGCAAAAACGGGGATGAGGAAGAGGAATGAGGCAAAGTGTCGGTGTTTGGGGCCGGGGTCCGGGAGCAAAGCGACCTGGTCTCCCGCCCCAGCGTTCCGGATCCGCCCCGCGTCGGGCGTCCAGGAGGGCTCAGCGGGTCTGTCTCTCTCCGATAACCTCAGCAGGGTCCCCCCGGCCTCTGGAGACGACAGGAACCCACGGGGAGGGAGGGAGGTGGCAGCCAGCTCCCCACAGCACCACAGCCACCCCGGATCCAGCCTCTCTTGCTACCCGTGGCGTCCCCGGGGCGGGAGCCGGGGCAGAGCCCGGTGGGACAGGGCGGGGAGCCACCGCGGGGACCCTGAGCCTCACTGCTGCACCACGGATCGGGGTGCCAGGGACTCCCCAAAAGCTGTCTGCCCGTCGGGAAAAGCTCCCCGCTGCCGGGCCGCGGCGCCCACCTTACCTGGAAGTGGCCCCGCACGTACTTGGCCATGGGGTAATCGTTGATGTCGAGCGGGAGGGTGAGCTGGGGGTCGGGCTGCAGCGCCGGCGGCGGCACCAGCACCACACAGCCGGCGTTCACCTCCCGAGCGGCTGCGGCACAGCGGGAAGGTTCGGCACGGCCGTCGGGGGGGGAACAAGGGGCTGGGAGCGATGGCGGTGCGGGACCCGCTCACCTGCAGCGGCCTCCAGCAGCCCCATCAGCTCGGCCGGGATCTCCAGGTGGGTGACATCCACCACCTCCCTCCGTGTCAGCTCCTGCCGCCGCAGCACAGGGATGGGACACTTGCCGTGCTGGTTCCTGCCCCAGCACCCACGGGTGCCGCGGCCAGGAGCACAGGGATGGGCAGGACAGCACAGCGACGCAGGCTGCACATGCATCACACCTGTGCTCCCACTGGGGCTGCACATCTTTACCTGCTTCATCCTCTCCTTCTCCTCCTCGGCCCGCCTGCGAGCATCCTCCTTCCTCTGCAAGCAGAGCAGCCATGCTGAGTCCCACTGGGGGGAGACCCTGAGGCATCACGGCACCCTGGGTTGCCATTGCCCCCTCCCCAACATCAGCAGGGTTTTCACCCCGAAAAGCAGACACAGAGGACACAGAGGAGGTGTAGGGTGGCACATGGTGGGGCTCACGGTCTGGGGACGCCACTGTGTCTTCTCCAGACTGAACATGCAGCAGGGTGGCAGCAAGTCCCCTGGACGCCCTGGGATGTGACAGGCCCCACCTCACCTTGAGGTACCTCCGGCGGTTCACGTAGATGTGCACCAGTGACCTGAACTTGATGAGCGTGTGCCGCATGCGCCGGTACCGCTGCCTGCGGGAGGGCATCCGTCACCCTCTGCCACCCACCCGCGGCCACCCGCCACCCCCGGGGACCCCCACCTGGCCAGGTATCCCCGCGCCCGGCTCTGCAGGAGGACGATCTTGCGGCGGAGGGAGCGGAAGCGCCGCTTGATGAAGAAGGTGCGGGCGTAGCGCTGGAGCGTGAGCGCGGCCAGGTGATGGGCACGGCACCGCTTGCTCTCCAGAGCCTGGTACAGCTGCTCCTTCAGGAAGAGCTGGGAGCAGGGGTGAGGCTGTGAGCTCCCCACCTTGGCCACCACCCTCAGGGCATCACCAGAGCCAAGCCCCCTCCCAGGACAGCACCTTGGTGACACCGACGTAGTACATGCTGGGGTTAACGGGGCAGAGGCTCCTCAGCATCTCCACGCAGTTGGCTCCATTGGGAATGACATTGGACCACATATCAACGAGGCAGCGGTACCTGGGTGAGCCCATGACACTGTCACCACACAGGACCCCGCTGGGACACCACCACCCTCCCTGTGGTGACAAACACTGCAACGGGAGCTGCAGCTTCTTCCAGAGCTGCGTATTAACACAAGGGGTTCCCAGCTCCCACTGTGGGTGAACCCCAGCCCAAATGCTGCCCCCCAAAGCACCCACAAGCTCTGTGGTGTCCCCTGGCTGGGATGGCAGTGCCCAGCCTGCAGCCCCCGGGCACCTGTCGATGAAGACGAGGAAGGGGATGCGGATGGGGTAGCCCTCCTTGCGGATGCGGATGGTCTCCAGGATCCCCGAGTACCGCAGCTGGCTCCTGACCACATCAGGCTCAAAGAGCCCTGGCTCCTGGGGTGGGGATGGGGAGAAGCATCAGCAACTGCATGGGCAAACCCCCACCTACCATGTTCCCACACACTCCCAGTGCCAGCAGGGCAGGTAGCACAGGCACCAGCAGCTCTCACCTTCTTGTTGTTGGGTTTGATGCAGCGCACAAAGAATGGGTTGCACCTGTGACAGAGAGACTCTGTCAGCCACAGGGAGCAGGGGACAAAGCCAGCCCAGGTACCTTGGGCTCAGGTCCAGCTCCCAACAGCCCAGAGGACGGCCTGGCTGCCCACCCTGCCCACCCTGACCTCTCCATCCTCTCCACTAGCTCCAGGAGCGACTGCTGGAACCGTGCGGCCACGGTGGGAGCCTTGTACCGCCGTGTCCTGGTGCTGCTCCTCCTGATGAGGCTCCTCTGCCGCGCCATCACCTGGGCGTGGCCGAAGAAGAGGTTGGCCACCACCTTGGGGACACAGGAAAGGTTAGAGAGGAGGAAGGTGGCCGGGATGGTGCAGCTCTCCCACATCCTCTTCACAGCCCAGCCGCTCCTTTTTTGCCCAGCCCAAATTGTGGCAGGATTGCCTGGATAGGGATGGGGATGAGGATATGGATAATGCAGAGCACAGGAGCAGCCCATGTGCCTGTTTGTGCCAAATGCTTGAGGGGTCAAAGCCCAGAGGATCCCATGGGTGGAGCCAGAGGCATCCTCTGCTTCTGGTCCCCCTGGGCTTCACTGGCCATGGGAAGACACTTGCAGACATGGAAAGGGATGTATGGAAGGGGGCTATTGGTGCCCAGTGTCACTGCAGAGCCAGTGCCAGGCAGGGCCCTACCTTGGTCCTGCTGCTGATGAACAGGTCCAGCACATCCTGACGGACCTGGTCATAGTTTTTATCCAAAAACTTGTGAACCTGGCAAATAGCAAAAAACTCATGGTGAGCAGCCTGGCAGGACAACAGGGTGAGGCAAGGAGCTCCAGGACCCCAGCCAGACCCCAGAGATGCATTTCTCTCCTTGGTGCAGGATCAACCTCCTCTTTAACCTGCCTTAACATCCCAATGTCACACACCTGGTAGGTCACCTTCCCTGCATAGTGCTTGATGGTGAACTCAGGCAGTGGCATCTTGGGCTTTGTGTAGAGAGGGTTTGTCCCGTGGTGATAGTGACACTTCTGGAGGAATGTGTGGTCAGTGGCCTGGGAAGGGAGACAGGAGTGACATACACAGCAGATTCAGCAGTAGGCTGGAGCTAGGTGATCTCCAAAGTCCTTTCCAACCCAAATCATTCTGTGATTCCATGACATTTCTATGATTCTTTGGGCTTATCCAGCCTGGAGGAACCTGGGGGATTTCCCAGGTTGTCTAGAACAGCCCAGGAGAAGAGCAGCCCTGGGCCATGGTGATTGCCCAGCCACAGTGACCTCCCAGTGCTGGCTGCACCTCATCACCAGGCAGCCCCTCACCTGGGGGAAGCAGCTCTGGTCATCCAGGATCCGGAGGATGCCGTAGGGTTTTTGGGAGATGAGGTCAATGCAGGGCTGGTTGTCGCTGAAGGGGATCTCCTTCCACTCGATCTGCTCCCGGATATATTCCTCCTGCAGGGTGAGCACCAGGTCAGCCCTGTGCCCCCAGCCCCACAGCAGAACCCAGCACTGCCCACCAGCCCCACCTGCTCCTCCTGGAACACAATCCTGTTGAAGAAGAACTGCAGATACTCGTTGGCGTAGTTGATGCAGAGCTGCTCGAAGCTGTTGAAGTTGAGGTCCTGCGAGAAGGAAGATCCATGGAGCCTGGGAGGATGGAGCTGGGACTGAGCCAGGATGGAGGTGGGATGAATCCTGCTCACCTCAAAGCCATAGATGTCCAGGATGGCAATGGAGAGGGCCTCCTGCCGTGGGTACACCAGCTTGTTGATGCGATCCGTGAGCCAGCCGAAGAGCAGGGAGTAGAGGGTCTTGGCAATGGCATCCCTGGGGAGGGGAGAGATGAGCAGAGTGCTGGAGCTCCGGAATGGCACCAGTGTATTCCACTGCCACAGCCAGCACCCACCACAGCATCAGTTTTAATCACCACAGAGTCTAATCCACACTGGGGGACCTGACCATCCCCTTTCCCAGCTGGCATTTCACTCCCCACGCCATCCCTGGGGATGAGACCCCCCACACCCTCCTGCAGTGCAGCCCCCTTCCCTCTACCTGGCATCCACGGCGCTTTCAACAGTCAGAGGGGTAAAAATCTTCTCCCGCTGTGTTTCCTGGTTGGGAAATGGCATGGTGGGCTTGCAGCAACATCAGCCCCGGTGGTCCCCAGGGGCCAGAGACCCCCTCCCAGGCTGTGCCCCCCTGCACTCACCGTCACCTTGAAGGTGATGGCTTTCTGCAGGCCCTCAGGGGACACCTGCAGCAGCTCAGCCACCGTCCGGATCTCGGTGGCGCTGACCACCATGGCGACCTCCTGGCAGTCAGTCTGTAGGACACAGCAATGCCATGGCATTGGCAATCCCCCCTTTGCCACATCCCAAATCACACCCCAGGAGCACAGCTTGGCCCACCCTGGCCTACCTCATATTTCTCAAAGTAGACGTTGCCCAGGTGGAGGACGGAGGAGAGGATGCGGAAGATGCTGTTCTGCTCATCCACGCTGAAGTTCAGCACCTCCATGGTGTTGAGCAGCCGGCGGAAATCCTCAGCGTCATCCTTGCCAGGAATCTCACAGTTCCCACCCTGGCACAACCCCCTCAGTCCATCAGTGTGTCCCAGGGGGTCAGCACCCAGCATGGGGGGGTCACCCTGCCCTGGGCATCCTCCTCATCCACACCTTGAGGGCTCAGGAACCCACCAGCCCCCCCCAAATCAGGCTGTGGGGGGCCGGGGAGGGCGCAGTACCTGGTTCAGGTAGTAGTAGGTCTCGGCGCCCTGCAGGCAGTAGCGCTGCCGCTGCTGGGACGGCAGCCCTGCCAGCATCTCGTAGAAGATGTGGTAGTTGCGCTCGCTCTGGGCCTGGAGAGCAGAGGACAGAGCTGGGGAGGGGGTGGCAGAGGGGGAAGAGTGGGAGGCAGAGCTCAGGACCCCCTCACCACGCACCTGGAAGACCACACGGGATTTCTCCAGCAGGTACTGCGAGGTTATGGCACCGCAGATCAAACCGCTGCAGGGAGAGTGGGTACCGGGCTGGCAACCTCGCTGTGGGCAGGGGCTGTGGCCCCCCAACGCACCCACCCGTGCCCCAGTGCCCCCCAGCAAAATGGGGGGTCAGTGCTGCTTCCCAGATTCCCCCCAGCAGGGATGGGTAAGCAGGGAGAGGTGTCTGCACCTGGCTGTGATATTGGGCACCCCCTGCCAGGATCAGTGGGACCAAGAGAGGATGGGATGGGATATGAGGACAGGGATGGGCACTGGGAATGGTAAAGGTGCCAGCCAGCACTGCCCTTACCCCAGGGACAGCAACCTGTCCTCAGGTGCCATCACCTTTCCAACACCAGGTTTATCCCAAAACCATCCCCATGTGTCCTCCCAGAGCCAAGGGACAAGGGGCTGGCTTGGGCTGGACACCCCTGGGGCAGCAGGGGACATGGGGTGGGAGCAGCCACTCACAGGTTATCAGCATTACTTACTCCTCCAGGAAGATTTCCACAAATTTCCCAAACCTGCTGGAATTGTCATTCCTCACGGTTTTGGCGTTGCCGAAGGATTCCAGCAGAGGGGTCGCCTCCAGGATCTGTCGTGGTGAGGGGGAGAGCTGGGGGGCTGAGCCTGGGCACCCAACACACCACAGGGCATCTCCAAGGATAGGGCCCCCCCTTTGACACCCTGCCACCCTCCCTGCCACCCCATGCTCCACACACACACCCGTGGGTGCCCAGATTTGAGGTGTGCACCACAGCCAGGTTAAATGAGGCTGTGAGAGAGCACAAAGACTCCATCTGTGTGCATGCACTGATTTCCTGCTGTCCCTCCCGCCTTTCCCCTGCAGGTGGGGTGCCATGGCCAAGGTGCCACCACCATTCTCTGTCCCCCTGACCCATCCCAGCCCATGTGTCCCCCTCAGTACCTCAATCTGCCATAGTCCAGGTGGAAGCGTTGGGACAAGGAGAGAGCAGCGGAGCCGTGAGGAGGGAGGGATGGAACAGAGGGATGGAGCTGGGAGAAGACAATGGGGACATGGGGACTCAGGGATGTCCCCAGAGCAGCACCCTCCCTACCTGTGGGGCAGCGCTGCGTTTCTGGCTGACGGCTGCCAGGTAGCTCAGGATCAGCTTGGTGGCTTCAGTCTTCCCTGAGCCGCTCTCCCCACTGAAACACAGAGCAGGGGCATGGCTGGGGCCATCAGCAGGCAAGCAAGGGGTGCCCACCCCAAACCTCCCCAGACCGATGGGGCCGAGCCAGGCTGGTGGCAGCGACCCAGCAATTAGGGTGGTGTTGATTAGGGGCTGTGTGTGGGGACAGCCTTGTCACACCTGATGACGATACACTGGTTGTGTTTGGCATCCATCACTTTGGAGTAGGCGACGTTCGCGATGGCAAAGAGGTGCCTGGGGTGGGGAGAAGCAGAGGGTGGCAGGTGCCACACTGGCCCAGCACAGGGACCCCCAGAGTGCCCCGAGCATCCCCATGCACACACACAGCTGCTACAGCACCCAGTGACCCAGGGTCTGCTGCAGGACCCGAGGGTGGGAGTGACCCCATCCCCACAGGGCATTTGGGGACAGCCTGGTACTCACGGTGGGGGAATGGAGGGTGGGAGTGACCCCATCCCCACGGGGCGTTTGGGGACAGCCTGGTACTCACGGTGGGGGAATGGAGGGTGGGAGTGACCCCATCCCCACGGGGCGTATGGGGACAGCCTGGTACTCACGGTGGGGGAATGGAGGGTGGGAGTGACCCCATCCCCACGGGGTATATGGGGACAGCCTGGTACTCACGGTGGGTTTTCACCCAGGGCTCTGCCTTCGTACTGCTGCACCTGCTCCTTGCCATAGATGTTGTAGAGCCGGTAGGGGTTCACCGACACCAGGATGCTGCCAATGTAGGTCTGCCAGAGAGAGAGTGTGGGGCTGTGAGCCCTCGGAGGGGGGTGACTCCCCAAAGACCCCACCCCACAGTCCTTGGGGGATGCTGTGTCCCCTGAGCTTACATAGATGAGCTGGCGTTCGAACCGTGTCCGGATGTTGCTCAGCACTGCAGCCTCCTGGAGGTCCCTGGCATGGAGCAGAGGCTGAATTAGGGGGTGACAGAGGGACAGAGGAGGTGACAGAGGGACTCTGCTGTGCCCAGAGTGTCCTCAGCATCTCCAGGCCCAGGAGGCTGAAGCAGAGCCCGTGTTGGGATGAGATGGGGTGGGATAGCAAGGTCAGGGGTATGGGGTTGGGGGCTGCAGCCCCATTGTCCCCCACAGCACTGAGTCATGGCACAGGGGACAGGGACACTCACTCCAGCTGGGTCATGTCCTCCAGCCCGTCCTCCTCCTTTGGCTCCTGGTACCGCACGATGGGCAGGCTGCACAGTGACTGCATCTGCATGGAGCAACCAGCCCATCATGGCAGGGACGTGCCACCACCCTCAGACAGCCCACCCAGCCACCACCACCACCCCGAAACACCATCTGTGTGACCCCACACCAGGGGACACAGTCAGCATTGGAACCCCAAGAAAACACGCCACAGCTCCAAAACCAGTCCCCCAGCAAGAGCACAGTGTGTCAGCTGAGAGCAGCAGTGCTGGAGCACAGGAACATGAGGCCACCTTGGGGCTGGTCCCAGGAAATCCTGCTCCTGGGAATCCCGGTCCCACTCACCGTGGGCACCACCCTCAGTGCAGGTGATGGAAGGGGGCTGGGGCTGCTCCCCCCGGCCACGTGCAGGGGTGACACAGGACAGGTGTCACACAGGAGCCTGGCTGGCCCCCGGCCAGGGGGTGGGCAGGAAAGCGGACACCCCGCCGGGTCACCGTGCCACCTGCACCCGTCCCCGCGGATCGGATCGGGTCTCTGCATTTCCATACGCCAGAATCAAGTGTCCCCAGAGGGGCCTCTCGTGGGGGGACACACAACTGGTGACAATCCCCTCTTGCAGCCTGCTCCCCACGGGAGGACCCCCACCAGCACCCAGAACACCCACAGCCATTTACCCCCACCCTGGGCACTGCAAACCCCCCTGCGCCGATGCCTTCGTGCCCGGGAGAGCCATCAGGCCCCCCTTAACTCTCCACTCTGCCCCGGGTCCCAGCTGCCAGCTCACCCCCGGCTCCATCCCCCCGAGGGGGCTCCCCGCGGGCGTTACCTTGCTGCGCCAGGGCTGCTTGCTGCCCAGGTACCCCTCAGCCCAGGGGTGCCTGTCCCTCCAGCCGCCCGCCGGCGGGCGCTGGCACAGGTACCGGGCGATGTCGGCTCCCCACTGGCCTGCCCACCGCCGGCCGCGCTGGGTGGGCTGCCGGGGCAGGCCCTGCTCGGCCGTCCAGGGGTCGGGCATCTCCCGCACCCGCACGACGTGCTGCGTGGACCAGTGCTGCTTGTACATGCGGGATGCGCGGCGGAAGGAGCCCAACCTCTGCACCTGCGGCGTCACCACCGCGTAGCGCCCCGCGCCCTCCTCCGCGGCCGCCCCGTCACCCTCCAAGGGCTCCGGGGGACGGGGGCCGTGCCGGGGGGCGGCCGGGGAGCCGGGGGCTCGCCCGTGGGGGGGCGGGAAGGCGGCACGGCGGGGCGGTGAGGGGCTCCGGCTGCCGCGCGGGTTGGAGGGGAGCACGGGGCGCCCGACGTCCGCCCAGCCCCGGCGCCCCGGGGGTGGGCTCGGAGAGCGGCGGATGCTCCCGTCCCGCCGCGATGGGCGCCGGGGCAAGGGGGGCGAGCGAGTGGAGGGAAGGCGGCTGGGGGGTGAGGATGAGGGGGTTTTGTTGGGGCCTATGCTCTTTACGAGCAGCGAAGCCAGGGACTGCGCCACGGAGCGCCCCTTGGAGAGGCTGCGGCCCCCCGCTTCAGCAGATGGCCTCGGTGGGGGGGAGTGGGGGGCCATCCCCGCAAGGGGCTGCCCGATGCGCTGGATGAAACTTTTGGGGGTGCTGGGAGCGGGGCTGGGCGGAGGGGGCACCCCGGAGGGACCCCGCCAGGGGGGCAGCTCCTCATCCCAGGAGGGGCCGGGGGCGCCCAGGCGGCGGCTGCCGGGGCGGGACGATGGTGCCAGGAAGGGGCTCCTCTGCAGCGGCTTCACCGCCTTGGTGGGGGGCTCGGGGAGCCGGGGCCAGGCCTGGGGGAGCGGCAGCCCGGGGGGGCTGCTCCGCCGCGATGACAGAGATCGCCCCGGGGCCGCGGGCCCCCCCAGGCGCCTCCTCCCCGGGCCCGGCGAGCGGGGAGCGGGCGGCGGCGGGGCGGGGGGCTCGGGGCCGAAGCGCCGGAGGCTGGCACCGAGGGAGGGCGATCGCCGCGGCCCCTCGCCCCGCGTGCTACCGGGGCGCGGGCGGACGGGCGGCGGCGATGGGGAGCGCCCGGGGTTGGCGAAGGGGTTCCGGAGCGACGGCCGGCGCGCAGCCCCCGGCTGCCCCCAGGGCCCCCCCGGTGGGGAAGAGTCCCGGCCCCCCAAACCGGCGCTCTCCATCCCCGGCAGCCTGCGGCTGGAGCGCCTGTAGGAGAGCTGGGGGGTGCGGGATCCGCGAAATGCCCCGGCCCCTCGCGGCGGGCGGCTGGCAGGAATGGAGAGGGATCGCTGGAGGAACTGGCCCAGGGGGCTCCCGCACGCCCGCGCTGCCGAAACCGGGCGGGCCGGGGATGCCGCGGGGCCGGGGGCTGCCGGAGGCGGCGGCGGCTCGTACTCATCGTAGTCGTCCTCGTCACGGGCGGCGGGAAGGTGGGGGGACGGCGGGAGGGGCACGTCCAGGCGGTCCCTGCCGAAAAGCTTGACCTGGGGTCGGGGGAAGAGCCTGAATTTCCTGTTGAGGGAGAGCTTGGAGGAGAGCGTCTCCCGCATGCCCCGCAGCGAGGAGGCGCTCAGGATGGAAAAGGGATACTCCTTCTCTTCTTCCTCCTCTTCTTCCCACTCCTCGGGCTCCTCGCCCTCCGCGATCCCCTCCAGGCCCAGGGCGTAGGGGTTGCAGGAGGATTGGGCGTGCGGCGCCCACCCACCCTCGCTGTACTGGATGCGATGCTCGGGGTACTCGCCCCCAGGGTACCCCCCGGCAAAAGGCTCCCCAAAGTCCTCGTAGGGGTCCCCCCTGTAGCCGAAGGGCCCCACTGCCTCCTCACCATACTCTGGGTCGCTGCTGTACGGGTCATAGAGGCCATGGGGAGACCCACCGCCAAACGCTCCCTCATCCTCGAGCTCTGAGTCACCGTAGGGGTGCCCTGGCTGGTCTCCATCCTCCCAAAACCCCCCGTAGTAGTCGTACTCCTCCTCTGTCTCATAGCCAGGGTAGTCAGAGTAGGGGGCCGGCCCCGCATCCTCGAAGCCGTACCCTGCTGGGTAGGCTGGGTTCTGCATGTAGCCTTCCTCCTCCTCGGAGTAGTTGTGCCGGGGGCTGTAGGCTCCCTCCTCCTCCCCGTTGTAGCCGTGCCACGGGCCGTAGGCTCCATCCTCCTCGGAGTAGCCATGGTGGGGCCCATAGGCTCCATCTTCCTCCTTGGGCTGACCGCGCCAGGGCCCGTAGGCTCCATCTTCCTTGCTGGCAAAGCCACGGCGGGAGCCATAGGCGCCATCCTGCTTGCCGTAGGCTCCGTCCTCCTTGCCGTAGGCTCCATCCTCCTTGCCGTAGCCTCGCCGGCGGCCGTAGGCTCCGCTCTCCTCCTCGGCCCAGCCGTAGCGCGGCACGGGCGGCTCGGAGCGCTGGGAGCGCCGCCGGGACGGCCGCCTCGCCATGCTGCCCTGCCGGGAGCGCCGCCGGGACGGCCGCCTCGCCACGCTGCCCTGCCGCGGAGTGCCGGGCAGCCCGACACCGCCAGGGATCCGCTTCATGTTGGCCCGGTGCCTGAGGATCTCATCTTCCGCGGGGAACGGCAGCTTCTTGGCACCGATACGGGACAGCCAGGCGGCGTCCGTGGCCCGGCCGCCCCCCACCAGCCGCCCGCGCCGGGACAGCACCTTCCTGGCCAGCCAGCCCGTGGCAGCGGCCGCCTTGCTCAGCACCTGAGCCCGGGGCTTGAATTTCCTTTCCGGGCGCCGGCGGAAGAGCAGCGAGCCGTGCTCAGGGTCCTGCCCGCCCCGCCGCAGCAGCAGGAAGGATGGCCTCGATGGTGACTCCTTCTTGGCCTCCTCCTCCTTGGCCTCCTCCTCCTTCCTCTTCTTGCCCACCTGCTTGAAGCGCATCATCAGGTTGGAGGTGGACTTGAGCACTGCCTTGTTCTTCTTTTTCTTCCTCTTTTTGGTGCTGTGCTTATGTAGCCCCCAGAAGAAGCGGGATGTGTTCTTGAACTGCCCCTTCTTGGGCCGGCGCAGTCCCAGGTTCTTGAAGCCCATGAAGAGCTTCGAGGTGCTGCGGAGGCTCCGCTTTGCCCGGGCCTTCGGAGGTGCTGCCGCCTCCTCCTCGGCTGGGCTGGCTTCCACAGAATCTTTGGGCTGGCCCTTGGCCTCTGCACCCTTGGCTCCTTTCTTCTTCTTGTCAGTTGTCAGCCCCATCATCAGCTTGGAGGGGCCCTTCGTGTTCTTCTTGGCTGTTGCAGCATTGCTCTCACCCTCCTCTTCCTCCGTCTCCTTCTTCCCACGGCCCAGTTTCTTTGCCACTCCTGCCTTGGGGAACCCCTTCTTCTCCTTCCCCTTCCCCTTCTTGGGCTCCTCTGCAACCACCTCCTCCTCATCTTTCTCCTTTTCCTCCTTTTCCACCTCCTTTTCCTCTTCCTTTTCCTCCTTTTCTTCCTTTTCCTCCTTTTCCTCCTTTTCTTCCTTTTCCTCCTCCACCACCTCCGTCCCCTCACTCTCCTCTGCCTTCAGCAGCTCCGCATCCGAGGCATCCTCCGACTCGTTGGGATCCTCCTTCTTGCCCTTCTTTCCATCCTTCCCTTTCCCTTTGCCCGCCTTCCCTTTGGGCTCCCCTTTCTTGCCGGCCATCCCGGCAGCGGCGGGCGCTCATGCTCCGGCGCCGGCGGGGCTCGGGGAGGGGATGCCCGGTGCGGGCAGGATCCTGCTCCCGGCACAGCGGCCGGCTCGCTTCCCCGCTGCCTGCCCTGGCTGGGTATTTACCTGTGCCCGGGTTTGGCGAGGCACACGCCCGTGCGTGGCTCCCGGTGCCCGCCCGCTTGGCATGGCGCTGGGGCGGCGGGAGCGGCCCCGGGCAGCCCGGCGGAGCTGCTCCTGCCTCCCGCGCACCCCGCGGGGCCGGTGCCTGGGATCCGGCTGTAACCCAAGCGCCAGGCTCGCGGTGCCATGAATAATGTAAGGGATGCACCACGCCAGCCCCGAGACTTTTCCGAAGGAGCAGGGAAGGGCCCCTGCTGCTGGGAGCATCCCCCCAAGGGAACGCTGCAGAGGCGGCGCCCTTACCCCAAAACGGGACCCTGCCGCCTCCCCACGCCTCGGGGCTTCCTCTGCCCCTCCCTGAGGAATCAGCCTCTTCCTCCAGGCGGCACGGAGACGGATGAAGCCCGGGGATCCGTGAAGCCAAACGGCGGCACCGAGAGAGAGGTGACAATTCTGCAGAGCCCAAGGCAGCAGCGGGGACACACCCAAGGGGAGCCCAACACCAAACCGAATTCCACAGCCCTACTGGGAAGCACTGAGGAGCCCAGAGCCCGCAGGGGCACTCCTCATGCCATGCCAGGTGGCAGGTATGGGCAGGGTGCCACACGTGCCCACACACAGCTGCCCACAGGGGTTGCATGTGGCACACGTGTGGCCGTGGCAGTGCCAGCAGCGTGTTTGCACACACACGTGCCCGGGAGCAGGGTGACCACATCAAATGTTAATGCCAGGCCTGGATTCCTGCAGCTCATCAAAGTTTAAGCAGCAGCAGTGGGAACTCGCTGTCCCACATGGATCATCTGTGGGCAGGTGAGGGGCTGGTGTGGGCAGGGGCAGCTGCACCCCCTTACAGGGGATGTGTTTGGGGAGACACAAGCATCCAGCAGCTGGCAGAACCAAAGAACCAGCAGCAGCTGCTGGACTGAACCCATTGGTCTACCCCAGGATCAGAAGAGCCCAGAGCTGGCACCTCCTGGCATTGTGTTGTCCCCAGCCTTGTGCCTCCCTGCCACATCTACAGTGGAGGGGTGCCCATCAGGATCCCATGGCTTTGCCTACTCCCTGCATTAATTTCTGGGATGGACACATCCTGGTCTGCACAGATGGAGGCAGCTCTGGAGTGCAGGCTGGGCAGAGTGGGATGAGGGGCACCTGGCGGGCACCAGGAGAGGGTCTGTGACAGAAACACAGGGTCAGCAGGAGCCCTACCTGGCACTGTCACAGTCCACAGCTCTGCCATGGCTACTGAGCCATATGGGGCTGACAGAGCCTGCCCTGCCAGGGGCACAGCACCACCCCACCCCTCCTCCTGGCATGGGCACCACGATGTGGCAGGGAACCACCTCAGGCAGGGACACAGCCCTTCCCTCCCTGCTGGCAGAGAGCAAAGGGGTACCAGCCTGGTAAAAAGCTGCTAGAGGTCACTGCCTGCATCCCAGCACAGTCCTTGCCACCACCCCACTGCCCTCCACGGTCCCTAACCCTGTCCCCCCAGGCAGGGTGGCCCTGGCAGTGCTCTCGGTGCCCTGGCACAGCTCCCGTGCTGTTGCCATGGCTGTGCCCATGGTGCCTCCCTGCCCATGACAAGGGCTCTCCAAGAGGGGGAGTAAAAGGACAGAGAGGGGCTTCATCCCACAGAGATGCTGCCTGCCATGGTCCCAGCCTCCATACCAGACCCCAAAACACCTCCCCATGCTCTTTGTCCTGGTTCACCTGCCTTTGGCACGGCAGAGCTGGCCGAGAGGCTTTTGTGCCCAGGTGCAGTGGGATGGAAGCAAAGCAGGGGCTCAGAAGGGCACCCACGCTTGGTGGCTGTTTCCAGGGTGTCTGGGCACGGCTGCACCCAGCAGCAGCACACAGGAGGGACCCTGGCTGCAAAACCTGGCAGTGAGGGCTCTCTGTGGTGGCAGTGGGTACCAAGGCAGTGGTAGGAGGTACCCAGAGCATCCTTTGGTCGGGTCAGTCCTGAATATCTCCAGCCACGTGGGTGAGGGCAGGAAAAGCCACCTCACCCAGGGACACGGCCCGGGGCAGCCCCGGTGCCGCTGCCGCAGCCTGCGGCTGTGCCGTGGGGGGATGCAGGGAGGGGATGCAGGGAGGGGACGGAGACTTTGGCCTCGGGGGTTCACCCGCCCCAGCCCGGCTGGACGGTACCTTCGGAGTGCCGGCATCGGCGGGCAGAGCTCCAGAGGCAGCGGCTCCACGTCTCCAGGCAGGTCTGCGGTCACCAGCCGGCCCCGGCTCCGCTTACAGCCTGTTTCCAGTTACAGCCGGAGCAGGGCTCTGTGCCACCACACCACACCACGCCACACCGCTGCCGTGCCTGCCGGGAGCCTGGAGGCACCACGGAGCCAGCCCCAGCACCTCCCGGCTGCGGCAGCACCTCTCAGCACATCCCCTTCCCTGCCTTCAGCTCCGCAGCATTGCACATCCACTCTCAAACACCTGGGAGCAGGTGAGGAAGCCCAGCCGCAGCTCCAGGGATGCTGGGAGCGTAGGGATAAGCTGGACCCCTCCAGCAGTGTGACAATGGCACAGCCCTGCAAGCCCCTGAGGCATAGTGGGGTCTTTTCTAGCTCCCCCAAGCACCCATCACACCCCTGCCCTGGGTAATTTCCACCCCCCTCCAGTTCCTGCCTCCCGAATGAGGATGGAGACCCAGCACATGAGCAATACACGGCAATCCCTGCCTGCCAGCTGCTGCCTGCTCCCCACGAGGGAGGTGTTATGGGAGGAGATAGGCCAGAGCAGATGCTGGGAGAACAAAGCAGCTGGGCACGATGCTGGCGTGCACCCAGGAATGTGCTGGCTGGCAGCCCTGGAGCCAGGTCACAGCCCTGTGCCATCACCTCAGTCCCAAAGCCAAGCCCAGGAGCTTTCCTGGGCTAAAACAGCCCCAAGGTAAAAGGAATGTGGGGAAGGGGTGGTGGGAAACATGGGGTAGAGGGTTCCAGGGAAGGAGGGAGCGCTCAGGGGAGGCTGCTCTGCTCTGGAGGGCAGCGGGAATGTGGGGCTGTGGAGAAGGTGGGAAGGCAGAAGGTGAGATAAGGGAAGGCAAAGACAGCAAGCAGCCAGGCAGGGACAGGCAGGGGGGGACAGGCAGAGGTGAGGGGACACCACACACTTGGACCTGAACAGCAGCACTCGCTTTAAAGCCACCGTCACACACAAAAGTCCCTTCCCAGCAAAGCCCCTTGTGGCACCCAGAGCCCAAGGGAGGTGCCACCCATGTGGGGCACCCAGAGCCACTCACCTGGGGCTGCCCTGCTTGGCGTGGGGCTGCCTCGGTGCTCTGCCGGCCCCACCCCTCCCCTGGCAGCTGCGGGACCGTGGCTGCTGCATATTTGATGAGTGCTATTATTGTCATCTCCACTCGTGAGCAGAGCAATGGGAGCTGATCTTCCCTCACAGAGCTGCAGGGGTGGAGGGACTCCTCCTCCCGTGGTCCCTGTCTCTTGCACCCCTGGTGACACAGCTGGACTGTCCCACATCCCTCTCAGGACATAGGTGAGCCTCAGTGTAGCCCAGATGTGAACAGCTGGAAAATGGCCCTGACGCATTCTAGGCCCCCAAACCAATGGGAGTTTGGAAGAAATCAAAGAACGTGGGAGTGAGGAACAAATGCACCTCCTCACACCCCTCTCCAAAGGTGGGCTGGGACCAGCCAGCTGCAGAGGTTCTGGCAGGGATCTAGACACCCAAAAATATCAGAGCATCCTCTCCTCCCTGGATGAGCAGGACACTGCACCTGCCTTCACCACGCTCCATTCTCCCCATTCCAGCACTGGGCTCCGGCATCCCACCAAACTGGGGACCGTTTTCCTGCAGTGATGGAGTCTGTGGCTCTGCCAAATGCAGGGGCAGAGAGAGCATCGTGCTGCAGCACCCGAGCCGGGAAAACCTCGGCTTCCTTCTCCTGCAGGCAGGCACGTCCCAGCCGTAATGCGGTGGGTATTTATTATGCTGATTCCTCAGAACGCGAGGGCTTAACTGCAAATTACAATCAATAGCCCCAATCCCCTCGGGGCAGGTTCATCATTTAGCAGGCGCAACCAGAGGAATTCAAAACTATTTGCCAGCCATAAATCCTCCCCTCCGCAGCCTCCCCAGCCGGCTCCGTGCCACTCCCGATGGCTGCTTGGGGTGACCCTTGTCAGCATTTGAGACAATTAAGCTGTCACTGCGGATCGTGACTCTTATATACGGCCCTGAGCAGCACTTTGAGATGTCACCGTGATGGGGTGAGGGGAGCTGGCTGAGGCGAGCCTGCCGCAGCAACCATCTCTCATTGAATTAAATGAATGTATTTGGAGGCAGAGTCACTCTTTATTACCTTGCAAACGATTCCTGACTAAATTAAATTATAAGAGGAGTGTTCAGCCAATCAAACCTGCTTGATTGCCTGGAACAGGCATTTTAAACAGAGCACGCCTCGAGAGCCGTCGCTGGCTGCAGCGTTAGATGGAGGGAGGCTGATGGGTGCTGGGGAGGCTGATCCACCCTGCTCCTCACCTGGAGGATGGGGCAGGATGGGCACAGCCCCTGGGAACAGCACGAATGAGCCTGGAAGAGCAAGGGAATGGCAGGAGCACAGAGCAGGGCTGCTGAGGGCAGCTTTCTATGAGCATCATTGAGCCAAGGCTTTCCTCCTACAGCAGAGAAATGCAGGGTGCTGCTCTTCTGGGGTCAAATCCACAGCTCCTGCCTGCAGCCACCCTCCTGGAGAGCCCTTCTCCCAACACACAAGGAGAGTCTGATCACGTTTCCCTTCAGCAGCTCCCCAGTGAGGGGCTCTGGTCAATGCACACAATCCCAGAATGGTTTGGATGGCAGGGAGCTCAAAGTTCATCTCATTCCACTCCCTGCCTTGGGCAGGGACACCTTCCACCATCCCAGTTTGCTCCAAGCACTGGCCTGGGACACTTCCAGGGATCCAGGGGCAGCCACAGCTGCTCTGGGCAGCCTGTGCCAGGGCCTCACCACCCTCACAGGCAAGAATTTCTTCCTACCACCTCATCTGTATCACTCCTCTCAATTTAAAACCATTCCCACCTTCCCATCAGTATATACCCTTGTGAAAAGTCCCTCTTCATGTTTTTTACAAGCCCCTTTAAATACTGAAATGCTGCAAATTCCATGAACCTCAGGAGGCTCCAGTATAACCCTAATGCTACAGCAGATTTCCCCCTTGCCCTTTGGATCTTTTCAGGACTTGGAGATCTCTTGGAGGCAAATTCACTCCAGCACGAACTGCAACGTTTGCTGCTTTTAACATAAGTGCAGAACAATTAGGGAAGCTCCTGGAAGAAGGATACTGCAATTAAATGGTGCATTTTCAAATGCAGCTATAAACTTGCTGCCAAAAAAGCTACTCTCTCTGAAAAAAGAAGTTGGCTTCTTCTAGCTTAACTATTTTTACTTCATCCCCATTCCAATTTTAATCATGTATCTGCTCATTTTGAAGAGGATAAAATGCCCATTTTCCTAAATGAAGCTAATTAGGCAGAGGGGGTTTTAACAATGATATGCCAAAATCAATTTGAAACCCACACTGAGGTAGCAGCAGCTATTCAAGGACAGGTTTTAGCAGGTAACACTGTGCATTTCAGCTTCACACCAAGCAGCCCCTGGCTCCCAGCACTACCTGGGCTGAGCATGAAGCCCTGTCAGCAGTTCTGGTTGCCCGGCTCTGTGCCAAGGCTTGGCAGGCTGCAGGATTTGGATGGAAAAGTCAGAAACTCAGGGACAAAACGAAACCAAAATTAGTCTTTGTGAGGGCAACTCTGCCTTGTGTGACCTTCATGGGAAATGGGAAGGGTGAGTTAATGTGCTGGAACAGCATCCCACCCAGCTCACACCGGGAAGGGCCAGCTTTCCACTGCCAGCCAGGGATAATGGGGATCATTTGATGCTCGTTCTCCTCTCCGTGGTCAGGATTTCCTCTGCACTCCAGCTGTGAACAAAGCCAGGAACAGGGAAGGGAACTTACAGAGTTCAAAGTCACCTTCTTAGCTTGGGCACTGTGTTTAGTATCTGTTTATCTCCCACCACCAGTCTCTTGCAGCCACTTCACCTTCTACTGCCCCCTAAATCTCCCGTGGCAGCATCCAGGATTCCTCAGGTGGCCAAAGGTAAAAAAGAGAGTTAGGAAACAAACCAAGCCATCTGTCCATCATTCACATGAAATAACAACTTTTTATTTTCTCAAATAAAATAATCCTTCCACTTCTGCTCAATCAGGTTGTGAGGGGTGGGGAGGAGCAGGGAGGAGGGGAGGAACCCTGCTCAGACAGGTGTCACACCTGTCCTCACAGTTCTGCATCCACGTCAGACCAAACCCTTTTCCAATGAAAGAAAATAAAAGCTATTGGCAGCTCTTGATCCCAGAAGGCAAGAGCTGTCCTCTATCAGGCACTCTGAATTGTTTAGCAACAGTATTCAATGGAAAAGCATGATTACAAAAATCCCAGATTTCTGATGAACAATATCCAGACAAGCAATGTTTAACAGGGCTGGGGTAAAACTCACAGCATGGGGTGGTACCTTGAGCTCCAGAGAGCTGCAACTGGAATTTAGGGACATGGTTGAAGAGACCTCCACCTTGGGGACTGAAGGGCAGGACAACTCCTGCCCAACAAAGGAGGAAGCTCCCAAGGCAGCTCCTCAATGAGTGAGATGCCAGAAGTGAATCCTCACCCCAGACTACAGCTCTTGGATCGTACCCCACTGCAGTCTGGCCAGGCTAATTAACCATTACCAGTTTAATTTCTCATCTCTCAGTACCAGGATGTCCTACAAATCCCACTGCAAGGCTATGGAGAGGCACAGAGTGCCAGGTTTTAATGTTAATTGAGGTGGGACTATTAAAAATTGGGGTTGTCTCAGCTACAGAGACATGTCCAGAGAGCAGGGGAGGGAGAACTCTGGTTCTGCTTCAGATCAATGCTTAAATTAAGTGAATGGATAAGCAGCAAAGCATCAGCAATGTTCTCTCAGCCCAAAGCACAGGGCCAGATTTTTACACACAAACCCAAACATTTCCCACTGGGAATGCACATGGATTCATGTGCAAACCCCACAAGGGGCAGGACACTGCTGGCTGTGGAACTGTGCCCTACAAGAACTGGCTCCTTTCAAATTTTTTAGAAACATCATTTGCCCTGAAATGCTGCCAGATGGAAACCCATCTTCCCCATCCCCACCTGCAAGCACAGTAGCCTCATTTTCTGCCTTCCTCCAAGAGAAGGAGCTTCACAGAAGCTTTCTTGGCTCTGGAACACATCTCCCTTTTTCCTTTCTTTTTTTTTTTTCTTTTTTCTTTTTTTTCTTGGTGTGTTTTGTTTTGTTTTTACATGGTCAGTTCCAATTGCAGTGATTAAAGGCAAGGCCAGGCACCAGCAGTTACTTCTTTACAATCTGAATGACATCTTCATGCTCCATCATATGGGTTAAGCCCACTCTTTGAGGGCTGTACTTTGTGCTTGTCCCCTTTAAAGCAAAAAAGGGGGAGAAGGGTTAGGAGACCAGTCAGAGACACCTGAGGACAGGGATTCCAGTTGCTGTCCAACACTTACCCACACCAAGGCATATTTGAACTGGCTGGCTAATGATCTGTGAATCCGATGGCACTGCAAGACAGACAGGCAGGAGGAGTTGAAATATTTACATTTACCTCTTTGCAAACAACTTTTTTTCAATACCCAGGAATTAAAACAAACTCAAGTCTATGCCAGAATTTACAATAAAGATTTTAAGAGCTGGTTAAAAGCACTTGAAACCATAGAGAACAGCCACAGGAATCACCAGCCCACATAAAGCCCCATTCCATTGTTTCCATGTGCTTTTTCACTGGGCTGCATTACATAATTACTGTTTAAACCTTTTATAGCAGCTGTGAAAGAAACCTGAGGCAGATAAAAGGCAACAAAAGGAGAAGCACAACCAAACACTGACATGTCCTGAGCTTTATGGAACACAAATCACAGCAGGTCCAGGAGGAACTGCCTTCTGCACAGAGGGGAATGTAAAAGATGCAGAAAAATTACCACATGTTCCACAGAGGCTCCTTTCCGTAGAATAATGGCATCTGTAAAGTCTGGTCTCTCTGTGGAGAAGCAGAAGGGGGGGAAAAAGCATTGGATTTCTATCAAGTGTGTTCTAAAATGCTGACAGCATCTCACATCACCTTGTGCTAACTACTCCCAAATTCCTCCTTCCTGCTCCCAGACAGAACAGGGATCCAGTACCTAAAAGCATCAAATCAGCTCTCCACCACCCACAAGTGCCATTTCCCACTCCACACAGTCAGCAGCTTCCTCACAACCCACCTGAAATGACTCCATCCCAAACCCTTGACTTAAGAGAAACAAAAGCACCCAAGTCAAAACACACCTGCTCAAGGAAAAACCAAAATCCCCAAGATTTCAGAGCTTAACAAGCTCAGAAAATTCCTTGATCTGCTCACATCCACCCAAGTTCAGCTGCTCACAAGCAAATAGAGCAAGTTATAGATGTGCCTTCATCATTGGGAGAAGCTGCAAGTGGGTTATAAAGCAAAAGGAGGATCAAAGGCACCTCCAAGGGCATGGGAATCACCAAATTTCTTGCAGCAGGAACAGGAAATTTGTGGGTTCATCACAGTGTGCATAAAAAGGTAAAAGCTGTGAACCTGCACACTTTATTCCCCTATATCCTGCAAAGACTTATGAAAATTCAGCTTGTGTAAAATACAACAGGAAGGCCATGGTGGGATCCACACATGGCAGGATCAGACAGAGCAGGAAGCATTTCCCAAGAGCTGAAGGATGATTAGGGAGGATGTAATTCCAGCATTTCCAAGGCACCAGCCCTGCAGGCAGCCTGTCTGGGGTCACTTACGTCCCCTTTTCTTGGTGTAGATGCAGGTGAGTGCCAGGTACTCCCAGAGCTTCTCCAGCAAGTAGTCCAGGTTCAGCTTCATGCCACAGCTGCAAAACACCAGGGTCATCTGGTTACTGCTGCTCTGATTTAGGGAGCCAGAAGAACAAGGTGAAATGTCTTTATTAAAGTGCTGGAGAATAAGGGGAAAGTCTTTAATGAGGCAAGGAAAGGAAAAACACAAGGTAAAATGACCTTAAACTGAAGGAGGGCAGGGTTAGATTAGATATTAGGAAGAAATTCCTGACTAAAGGGATGGAGAAGCACTGGAACAGGTTGTACAGAGAGTTTCAGGCTCCATCCCTGGAAATGTTCAAGGCCAGGTGGGATGGGGCCTGGAGCAAGCTGATCTAGTGGAAGGTGTCCCTGCCCATGGCAGGAGGTGGAATGAGATGAGCTTTAGGGTCCCTTCCAACCCAAACCATTCCATGATTCCAGAAGGGTGAACAGCTTTGAAGCAGCAAAGCCCCAGCAGATCTATCAGCACTCCCAAGGAAACAAGCCAGATTGTTTGACTCTGTCCTGCAGACAGCACAGAGAAGCTGCCTGCCTCTCCAGGGGAAGGAAATCTGGGAAAAGCTGCCCAGCAGCTCTGCTTCTCACCCCAGCAGCCCTGGGAGAAGCCAGAGAAAGGGGTGTGAAACGAGCCCCACAGCAGGCAGAAAAGGCAACGTGACAGCTCCTACCTGATGACAACACTGTGGGGCCTCCGAGCAAGACGATCCACCTCCTCCATGGATATCTGGTCAATCTTGTTATAAACCTAAACCAGAGGGAAAACAACACAGCCCTTAGCAAGGCAGTTCAGCATCATGTACAAAGAACAAGGTGGCTCCAGCACCTGAAACAGAAACACAGATCCTGTCAGAAGATAAGCCAAGGCTCTCAGTAGAACAAACTATTAAAATTCAGAAGCCTGAATATAAATTTTTGGCCTTTTTAAATTCTCCCTTTGGGATGACTTGGAACATGTTCTTTGATTTTATACAGACCCAGTGGCTACAAACAGAGCCCTAAAGGGACCTCTGGCACACAAGGGACCCGACGTGAGAAGTTCAGCACAGAGCTGGCAGCAGGGGGGAGTCGGAGGCTCCACACGTGGGAGCAAAGCCCCAGCACCAGGATTGGAATCTCTGCTGCTCCAGGGCAGCACCAGCCACAAGAGGGCCCAGGAAACACACACAGCACGGCTGCACATCCAAAGCCTATAAAAAATTCCCTGTTGAGCTGTTTTCCACCTCTTAAACCCCAAATCGTTACTGTTTTAGGAGCCAGGAACAAGGGCATGGAGTAATAGGACAAGGGGGAATTGCTTTAAATTGAGAGGGCAGGGTTAGGTGGGATATTGGGAAAATATTCTTCCCTGTGAGGGCAGGGAGGCCCTGGAACAGGTTCCCAGAGAAGCTGTGGCTGCCCCTGGATCCCTGGAAATGTCCAAGGCCAGGCTGGACAGGGCTTGGAGCACCCTGGGACAGTGGGAGGTGACCCTGCCCATGCTAGGGGTGGGATGAGATGAGCTTTAAGGTCCCTTCCCACCCAAACCATTCCATGATTCTGTGAAGTTCCAACATTTACTCTGGCACACAAAAGATGCTGGGTGTGACAGAAGCCAGGCTGCCCAGGATACTCACATAGAGGCATGGCATGTAGACCCTGTTTCCTACAATCACATCAATGAACTCATCAGGGGAACAATCCTCTCTGAACAGGACCTCAGCATTGAAGATTTCTGAGGTGGACATTGTCAAGGCACAAATCCCAACACACCACACGGGCTGAGCTCCCTGTGACAGCCTGCTGCCAACCAGCCAGCACCAAAGTGACACCAAGGCTGTCCCACAGCATGAAGCACTTAAACCATGAGCTGCTGATGGCTTAAGGGTCTCCCCTTTTAGGAAAGGATACTGTATTCATGGAGGATGAGCTGAACCAGCTTCTCAGAGCACTGAGTCAATGTGACGGTGGAGTTGAAGGAGATGCCTCCACCTTTCTTGGGCTGCAGGAGGCAAAAAACCAATGTAAGAACATTTTGCAAATCCCAGAGCCCCCTCAGCCTGTCCAACACATGGGGCAGCACAGAGTGAGCTCAGCTTTGAGCAGACCAGCTGTGCCTGCAGGAGCTCAGGGAGCCTCACCTTGAAGTAGATATTTGGTTTGCTCTTGTTCAGCCTGATTCCTACAGATTCCAGTTCCTTCTCCAGCAAGGCCCTGCAGGGACACAGCACCCATGAGGCTGAGCATGGCCAGGTGACACCCAGACCTTTCCCTTTTTGATTCTTGTGTTGATACAGCCGTGCCACAAACCCCCCTAATGCAGGTCAGAGTCTGTGGTGGCAATCCAGGCTGACATTCCCATCTCTGACAGTGCTGCAGGAATTTCCCTCCAGCTGAGCCCCCACTCCACTCAGCAGGATGCTTCTCATGGGATACTGTAGCTATGATATTTTCTGAAAAATCCTTTCCTTAGGGATTTTTTCTCCTGAGAAGCTGAGAAGCCTCAGGAACAAAATGTAAACAATGGTTATCTGCTGCTGTGGAATGCAACAGGTGCATCTGGGATTGGTCTCATAGAGTTGTTTCTAATTAATGGCCAATCACAGTCAGCTGGCTCAGACTCTCTGTCCAAGCCACAAACTTTTGTTATCATTCTTCTTTTTCTATTTTTAGCTAGCCTTCTGATGAAATCCTTTCTTCTATTCTTTTAGTATAATTTTAACATAATATATATGTCATAAAATAATAAATTAAGCCTTCTGAAACATGGGGTCAGATCCTCATCTCTTCCCTCATCCTAAGACCCCTGTGAACACAGCCACAGGATACAACCCCCATCTGGGTACTCAATAATTGAACTCCTCATTCCCCAGGTGCTCTCCACAATTCCTCAGGGAGCTGGCACGTTTTCCAGGCCAGAGCCCAGCCCACACTCACCTCTGCACCTCACCCTTGGTGGCATCCAGCATCATGATAACAACATCTGCTGTCCTGGCCACGGCGATCACCTGCCGGCCTCTGCCCTTCCCTGGGGACACACGAGGGGGATGCACATCAGCAAGAGCAACCAGCTCAGTTCTCTGACAAACAGGGGACTCCTGCCCCATGCAGCAGCTTGAAAGCAAGGAAAAACACCCTGCAGTGCTGTTCAGGCTGCAGTCAGCTGCTGGGAGCCCTGGCAGCAGCTCCAAGCAGCACAGAGAGCTCAGCACAGAGGAGATCAGTGCCAGAAGGTGCCTTAGGAAACACAGACAATGTTCTAGGGACCCAAGGGAATGGCTGGAGATGTGTCAGGGAGGGTTAGGTTGGATATTAGGAAAAGGTTCTTCACCCCAGAGGGTGTTTGGGCACTGCCCAGGCTCCCCAGGGAATGGGCACAGCCCCAAGGCTGCCACAGCTCCAGGAGGGTTTGGACAACAGCAGGCACAGGATGGGATTGTTGGACAGAGTGGGATTGTTGGGGTGTCCTGTGCAGGGCCAGGAGTTGGACTGGATGATCCCTGTGGGTCCCTTCCCAGATGTTCCATGACTCCCTGATTTCCTAAGCTATTTTCAGACACAACCAGACAATGACAACACAGAAAGACAAAGCCAACATCTCTTCCCAGAATCAGGAGTCATGGGAGGACTGGCAGGAGCTCAGGGAATTACTCAAGCAAGGTTAGTGTTTAGCTGTAATTCTCCCTCCGCCTCTCCAGCATCTTTTATAGATTTCCTCAGTACCAGAAAACAGATGAGCCACTTAACACTCAGGCAAGGACGTGAGAAGTGACTGGCTTGCTTTGGCTCCCACCTCCAGAAAACCATCTTTGTGCTACATATAGAGCCTTCTGTGGGCTCAGGGACAGGAATCGTGCCTCACATAGGATCAAGGACTCAAAAATTTGGAAAGACAATGCAGGAACTCTTGGCCCAGGAAACCTGTGTGTATCTGAGCCACCCAGGGGCACTACTGAGGGCAATTCCCTCCTGCACATGAACACAGACATGAGCCAACCTTGAGCTGCTCCTTCGATGATTCCAGGCAGATCCAGCAGCTGAATATTGGCTCCTTTGTACTGAAAGGGAAATGGAAGGATGCAAAGTTGAAAGCTTCCTGCAGGGCACCTGAGCTGCCCCAAAACCGTGCTGGGGGTCCCCATCCTGTGGGGAGTGGAGTTGGATGGAACTGGCAGGCCAGGGGAACTCTGCACAAAGCTCATGGCTCTGTCCTGAGGCAAATTCCGGAGTTGTGGGCTGTGCTCAGCAGCACACACAGCTTGCATTAGATCCTGACCCCCTAAAGCATCCTGTGACTGCAGCTGGACAAAGCAGCAGGAAAACAGCACAGCAGTCACACATTCCCAAGTTCAGGGAATGGAAAGGAAGAACAATTCTTCTTTTATTGGTCTAATGAGAAAACTCAGTAATGAACAAGTGCCACATCTCTGATTGTGACAGATCAAACTGCTCAGGTGTGCTGCAGGTAAAAACCCCAGGAGACACTCATTCCTAGGATCTGCAAGGCATTGACACTCATTCCTAGGATCTGCAAGGCATTGACACTCATTCCTAGGATCTGCAAGGCATTGGCTCTCCAGCTTTTGTTGCAGCTCACAGCTCTGCTTGAATGTGTTACATTGAACTCCTTTTCCCACTAATACAGTTACTTTCATGATTTAATTCCCCCTTCCATCCTGACCCAGATTTCCTCATTACTCTTGGACACTTTTCAGTTTGATGCCCTTTATCATTTGCTTTACTGATGGATGCTGAGGTCACCACTAATAAAACCCCTCAAGGACAGGAAGAGCTGCATTTTGTTTTGAAAGTGATTACAGCACAGATTGCCTCTGTAAAGCTTCATTAAAAACAAATCTGTCAAGGTTTGCAGCCAGCTGGTCACTGGCACTGACAGTGGTTATACAAAATTCAGTTGAGAATTGTGGTATTACTCTGGTTAGTCCAAGAACAGCATAAAAATCCTGATCAGGCAGCCCATCCTGAAGAGTTCAGGGAAGTCCTACATCAGCACTGAAAAGTTTAAAGCAAAATTCAGCTTTGGATACCTCTGGATGTGTGTGCTCCTTATTAGCAGCACAATTGTTGTCATCTAATTGCAGGGGTTCCACACTGTTGTCTCCTTATCACAAAAGTTCCACACCTTCTTGGTGTCTCCTCATGGGCAGCTCCTCAGAGCACTGACTCTTTCTTCTTCACAAAGCAGCCACTGACCCCAGTTCCCTTCTCAAGGGGCCACCCCACTCTTTTATAGCATCTTCTTCTCATTGCTTACAGCTGTGGCCTGGTAAAGTCAGGCCTGTTCCTAATCTTTGATAATTGCCCAGCTGCAGCTCCTTAGGGGTGAGATTACTTTCTACACTATCTTTATTTTCTTATATTCTATCCCCCTACAAACACCTTTCCAGAGCTGGAGGAGGATCCTGCTCACCTCTATGACTCCAGGGATGCAGGTCAGCGTGGTGAACTCGTAGGATGCTGCTTCACTGGCAGTCGAGGTCATTAAACTCAGAAACGTGGACTGGAAGGCAAGAGATCAGCATCAGCAGGCAGGAAAAGGAGAAGGTTCAGCAAAACAAGCAACACCAAAGTGCTCCTTGGGCTGTGGAAGTTGTGTTGTGGCTGTTCCAGGCACAGGGACTGAGGTGGTGACACTGCCATGGAACTGAAGTCAATCAGTTTTTTTTCTTTCCTCAGCACTGCTGGGGCTGGCCAAGAACAACTTTCAGGCAACAGCAAGGTCCACAGGGCAGAGCACACAACATGAAGGAATGTTTCCCCATCTCCAACTTTCAGCTAGATCACAGAATCATGGAATGGTTTGGGCTGGAAGTGACCTCAAAGCCCATTTCATTCCACCCCCTGCCATAGCAGGGACACCTCTCACTGTCCCAGGGTGCTCCAAGCCCTGTCCAACCTGCCCTTGGACACTGCCAGGGATGGAGCAGCCACAGCTGCTCTGGGCACCTGTGCCAGGGCCTCCCCACCCTCATGGGGAAGAATTCCTTCCATACATCTCACCTAAATTCTCCCTCTTTCAGTGTGAATCCATTCCTTTTCCTGCCACTACAGTTCCTGACAAAGAATCCCTTTCCAGCTCCCCTGCAGCCTTTTCAGGTACTGTGAGGTCTCCTCACAACCCTCTCTTCTCCAGCCCCAGCTCTCTCAGCCTGTCTCCACTCTCCAGTCCTCTCTCCAACATTCCCACATCCTCCTCATGCTGGAGACACCAGAATCATGCACAGGACTCCAGGTGGGATCCCACCAGAGGAGCTTGAAGGTGCCTCCCAACCCAAACCATTCAACGTTTGTGATCCCAAAGCTGCTCTGCAGCCCCTGCAAACCCCAGTGAGCTGGAGACACAGTGAGCACCAGCCCTGAATGACAGCTCAGGGAGCACAAGCCCTGACTGACCTTCCCCACAGAAGGAAATCCAATCAGAGCCACCCGGGCATCTCCTGATTTCATCACATCGAAGCCCTCGCCCTTGGCAGCTGGGGATTTGGAAGGTTCCAGCAGCTGAGCTCTGTATTTTGCAAGCTTTGCCTTCAGCAGGCCCAGGTGGTACTCAGTGGCTGCAATGACACAAACCCAACAGCATAAAGTTGCTGTGATGCACTTGTGGGAGTGAGAACTTTCCTGAAAAAGAAACGCTGATGGATCTTGGTCAGTATCCTAAGCAGTGCCAGGCACAGAGCTGCTCCATCACCAGCCCTGGGCACTGAGAGCAAACCTGCCAGGGAGCTGCACAGGGTCAGAGTGGAGGGAAACAGCCAAAAAATTCCTGAGTTAAAGGAGCAAGGCAGAGGGAGAGCAGGTGCAGGAATGAAGGGAGGCAGTTCAGGAGAGAGAGGTGACAGGAGGAGCAGCCCCTGTTGGAAACAGCCCCTCCTTACACCTGCTCACATTCAGCACCCCAAACTGACCAGATTAAAAGTTGACAAGAGGAGGGAAAAATAAAGACAAGAGCTTATGTGTGAAAGTACTTTACTGCCTTATTCTTAGCAAAACACTTGAATCTACACCTGAACCAGAAAAAAAGGAAGGTGGTTGTCTCACTTTGTAACAGATAAGAGCACGAAATCAGAAGCTTACAGATTTATTTCTATTATTTACACAGCCCACAGCCCCAGCAGCAGCTCTGGCAGAGCCCACGGGGAGCCCCCAGACCACTAACACCCGTAGCCTCCTCCTGTGCCAGCAGGAATTGAGATGTTTCCCCCTCCAGCTCCGGGGGGGCTGCGGCTGCAGCACAGGGCAAAGAGACTCGAAAATTCGGAAAGACAAATTTTTGAGTCCTCCTCCCCCTCACACATCCCCCCAGCCCAGCCCCAGGGCTCACCCTGCTCCCCACCCTGCCCCAGCTCCCAGCACCCCAAAGACCCCCCAGCTTCACAACCCCCCCTGCTGCCTCCCCACAGCCCTGACCGGCCCCTCTCTCCCCAGAGCCCCTCCCAGACCCACAGTCCTCAGGCTCTCTCTCAGCCCCCATAGCTCTCAGCCCCCCTGACCCCCAGGCTCTCTCCCAGCCCCCGTAGCTCGCAGCCCCCCTGACCCCCGCACTCCTCACAGTCCCCGGCCCCATTTCCCCTCTCAGCCCCCCATAACTCACAGCCCACCCGTGCCCCCCACAGCCCCCCAGAACGCCCAGCCCACCCGCCCGCTCGTTGTCCCCGGCTCCCTCAGCCCCCGGCCGCCCTCCGCACCTTTGTTCTTCTGCGTGCGAGCGATCTCCTTCTCGATCTCCGAGATCTTCTCTAGGATGCCCATGGCGGGCCCCGCTCCGCGCCCGCCGGAAGCGCCGCTGGCCCGGCCCGTCCGTCCCCGTCACGCGTCCGGGCCGCGCCGCACTGCGAGCTCCGGCCGCGCCCCGAGCCCCGCACCCCGCGTTCCGCCCGCCGCCACCGCGGGGCCACCGGGAGGGTCCCCAGGGAGGTGACCCCGGTGGGGGCGAGAGCGGCGGGGACAGGAGGGACAGGCTCAAAGGGCAGGTCTCAGAAAGCAGGAGAGCCCCTCAGCGGGACTGACTCCTCCTGCTCCTCTAATTAAGGCTGGATCCTGAAAGGAGCGTGGAGCCAGGGGGGATTCGGGCTCTTCTCCCAGGCACGCAGCCAAAGGACACGAGAAAACAACCTCAGGGGGGCAGGGGAGGCTCAGGATGGGCAGCAGGAGAAATTTCTTCCTCAAAAGGGTGATTAGATATTGGAACAGCCTGTGCAGGGAGATTGGTGGAGTCCCCATCCCTAGAGGTGCTCAGGGAAAGACTGGATGTGACAAGGTGGGGATGGGTGACAGGCTGTACTCGATGCTCTCAGGGGTCTTTTCCAGCTTTAACGATTCTGTGAATTGAGAGTCTGTGAATTAAGACCACCAGAAGCTGCTGGGATTCCTGGAGAAGCCCTCAAGGAAGGAGATGAAGCACAGCAATCCTCTAGAACCCAAAGTGCTGTGGTGGACAAACACACACGGACACAGACCCCTTCAACAGAATTCATGTTTAATTTGGACGTTGATCGCTCCACAAAACTCCTCCTCGGCCCCCACACGGACACCCTGCTGCAGCCAGAGTGGTTCAAGAGACACCACATCCTCTCCCAAGCCCAAACACCCCATTTCTCATCTCTGCCCCCCAAATCCTCCCCTGGGCCATTCTCTCTCACCACACCACGACGTACAGAACATCTCCCCTCAACTCAAACAGGTCAAAGAAAAGGAAAAACCAAAGCAAAGGCCTTTGAGGAGGGAAAATCCACACACCAACAGCCCCTGCAGAACCCTCAGCTCCACAACCTGCTCTGCACCTGCCACATATCATTTCCAGACAGCTCTGGACCTAAGCTGAAATTCCCTTCAGGATGGTGGGAAGAAGGCAGGCACAGAGCAGAATGCTCTTTCCACACCCTTCTCACAACATATCAAGTCTTAAAAAAAAAAACCCAACTCATTGGTTTAGGGATAGTTACAGGTGCTAAACAGGACCATCCTAACTCAGCTTCTGCCAACCAACAGGGTTAATTCAACTCAACCTTATCAGAAATCCAAGTGTCCCTCTGGCACTGACAGCCCTGGGGAGCACAGGGACACTGGTGCCACCACCAGCATTGCACAGACAGCTCCAGAGGGCTGGGAAGAGCCATTGGAGCTGGGTCCCTGCACTCACACAGCACCTGGGAAGGAGGTTTCACCCCCACACTTGGTCACAGTGGAGCAGCACCACTGTTTTCACCTCTAAAAAACCAGGACATCTCCCAGCACCACCCTCTCCTCCAAAGGGGCTGAGTTTCTCCAAGAGGAGCGAATTAAAACGGGAACACATTTCCCAAGTGCTCTACTACAGCCCCAAATCACCTCAGTGCTGTCCCTGCACATCCTCCAGCACAGCCAAGGCAGCAGCCCCCAGTCCCTGGGAAGGGCCAGGTCTCTCCTCCTCCCTCCCTCCCTCCCCCAGGCACCTCTGTCCATGTGGGTGCCAGGGAGAAGGGCTGATCCACGGAGAGCAGCGCGCGCGGGGCGAGCGAATTCTGCATCATCTCCCGAGACCAAGCACTCCAAACCCAACTTGGAATAGAGGAAAGGGCTCTCCCAAGCCCTGAATCCTTCCTCAGTAAGGCTTAAACAAGCAATAACTGCTGCCAAAAGGGAAATTAGTTAAAAAGAAGCAAAACCCAAAGCACCTCGCGCTGGCTTCAATCCCCTCTCCCAGGTGGAAAATCCATCCTCAGCACCAGCCGTGCCACGCGTCTGCCTGGAGGGAGCTGGGCTTTAAAACAGCCAGAAAAAAGGCAAACTAAACTCTCACAAAGCCCCACAGGTGAGGCTGACAAGGTAAAAACACAACTGAGGCCAAGTTTTAAAGTGTCTTTAAAAAAAACCACCCCACACACACACACACGCACGCTTTGGCACAGGAGCCTTAAGTTCTGTCACCTGGAACATTCAGAGCCAGAGGGAGCTACTGAGAAGGGTTATTTTTTAAACTTTTTTCTTGTTTTTCCTTGTAAAAAGGTGTCAAGCAGTGGTGGTGAAGCATGAAGGGGGAGTACAAACGTTGAGCAGTCCCAGGGTGATGCTGCTCAGCGTTTGTGCTCTGGTTATGTTCCCAAAGCTTAGCTGGATACAGACACAGATATAAAAACACAGACATTCCTGGTTTTCAATGTGAAAACAGTAACATGGAATCCAGTACTTGTGCATTTGCCATAGGGTCCTTTGGAAAAGGAACCATAAAAATAGATATTTTTTTTTTAATAAAAGTTTTTTTTTTGTCTTTTTTTTAACTTTTTTTTTTTTTTACCCTTAACTTAAGTAAAGAGCAAATATACACCTACAAGCAGAGTTCAGATCCACTTTACTGAGAGCCTGGAAGTCCGTACATCAAATTAATTCCCAATGGCGTATCCAGACACAGGAACAGCTCCCAGCTCCAAAGGGCTGGTGCTCCTGAAAGATCTGCAGCTCCAGCTAACCTTGTTAGCCAGCAAAGCCTCACTCCAGCCTTACCTCAGCCAACACTCCCCAACAGACTCTACAGCTGAGCCTCACACCCAGGACCTGGCTCTGAGAGCATCAGAGCTGGAAATCTGGGCAAGAAACCTGAATCCTGGTGATTTCAACCCACATCAGGATATAACAAGGATAATATAAGCCTTGAGCTTACATTTCCTTATTATTTAGAGACCAGAGCACTGATTCCAGCTACTGAGAAACAGCTTCCAGAGGAGAGCCGGGAGGAACTTCAGTGACAGAGAAACGAGCTGTGCAACAAGAAAGTGCATTAAAGTAGCTTAAAACCAGAGTAAAGATCAAATGGCCACTCGACAGGAGGGAGAATCAAGCTCCAGCAGCTCCTCGGGCTGGGTGAGTTCACATCCAGGCTCTCTTTCTCTCTCTCTGGAGTCCAAGGGCAGGAGAGAAGTGTGCATTGCCGTGCTCCCACAGGGACACAGTTCTCCTGGCAGGCCATGCTCTCCTGCCCCGTTGCTTCTGGGCGTTCTCAGCCGTGGGCAGCTGTCATCGGAACTCGTAGATAGGAGCACTGTGCTCGGGAACGTGCGTTAAATTCAACGACTGATACCTGCCACAGAGGGGACACGGGGAGGAGAGGGTTACACAGAGATCCTGCTGGGCAGCCACACAGCACACACTCTGCTGGCTGCTCTTCTCTGCCCCTTTACAGCCCCCAGGGTGTTCAGGCATCCAACACCCACTTCCCACACTCCAAAATCCTGCCAGGACTCAGCATTGTTCCTCCTGTGCCCCTGTCATTCCACAACTCCCTGACAGGAGGGTGCAGCCAGGTGGGGGTCAGGCTCTTCCCACAAAACTGGTGATAGGACAAGGGGAAACAGGCTCAAGTTGTGCGAGGAGAGGTTCAGGTTGGATAAGAGGAAAAAATCCCTTACTGAAAGAGTGGTTTAGATCTGGTATGGCCTGCCCAGGGAAGTGATGGAGTTACCACCCCTGGAAGTGCTCAGAAATCAGACATTCCATTTAGGGTTTAGTGGGAATGGTGGTATTGGGTCAAAGGCTGGACTTGATGATTTTGGAGGTTTTTTCCAGCCTTAATGATGTTGTAATTCCCACTCTAGTCCCTCTGAGCCACCTGCAGCAAGGCAGCATTCCTGGTGGGCTGACTGTGGTGGTTTTTTGGACTCCCTTTGAAGTTCAACAACTTTCAAGTTCAAACAGTTTGCTACAAGTGCAAATTACACATGAGTCTTTCAAAGCTCAGCTAGAGGGAATGTGTCTGAAATCCTCCTGGTTCCTTGCCTCCCCCTGAGAGCTTCCAGCCATCCACCTGCTGCTCATGACAATGATGCAAGGGAAAAGTGCTCTCCACAGCTACTTGTCTCCAACAAAAAACCCACACCAATTAGCTTTGACTGTTCTCTTGTCTTAACAGCAACACTCCAAGGACCTCAGAATACAGAACATTGGCCTGACAAGATTTCTGCCTGAAGGGAGCAGCAGCCAAGCTGTTCCTGAGGAGAAAGAACTGAGCTCCCTCACAGCACTTCTCCAGACCCTGTATTATCTTCCCTCCTCCATCCTGCCACCCCAAATTTCCTCCCCTTTTCCATAAAGGCAGCACTTCATACCACCCCAATGGACTACACCAGCCAGCTCAGGCCAGCCATGGCCCACACCCCTCCCTTCAGCCCCAAGGTCCAACCACCAGCCTGAATCTCCTGCCTGGACACTCCCAAGGCTGTGGACAAGCAGGAGAGGAGTCACAGCTTGGTTTAATTCCTCAGGAGGCAGGAAACTTCCTTACCATTCTGAACTCCTATGGTAGTAATAGCCCTCTATAGATGCTGCTGACTTCTGGAAGCAGATGTAATAGAAACCAGCAAAGGAAGCACCACTGATGTCCTTGATGGTGTGATCTGGGACTAGGAACTGCTCCTGCATTCAAAACACAGGCTGCATCTTAAAATGTTGGTCAAATACAGCCCCATCCCATCCCAATCTCCCCTCCCAGCCCAAATATTGGCACCCATTAACATGAAGACATTCCTGGCTGAGCACTCCCTGCACTCTCAGCAGCCCAGAGCAGAGACCAGAGTGTCCCTTCACACCTGCCCTGCAGGGACCTCACAGGGAAGCAGATAACTGAGAACAGAATGAGGTTTAAGAGTGCAAGGGATCAGTTTCAACACCTGTCCTCTGCAAACCAGAAATCCATTGCAAAACTGGGAATCAGAGCCTGAATGAAGAGAAGGCTCCAGAGAGTTCTCACTGCAGCTTTTCAACACTTATGGGAAAGCTGGAGAGGAGCTTTGCTAAGGACATGCAGTGACAGGAAGAGAGAGAATGGCTCTGCCAGAGGGATGGTTAGATGGGATATTGGGACAACATTTTTCCCTGTGAAGGTGGGGGGGCCCTGGCACAGGGTGCCCAGAGAAGCTGTGGGTGCACCTGGATCCCTGGAAGTGTCCAGGGACAGGGCTTGGGACAGTGGGAGGTGTCCCTGCCCTTGGCAGGAGGATGGAACAAGATGAGCTTTAAGGTTCCTTCCAACCCAAACCAGTCTACGGTGACTCTGTGATGATCCCAGCTGAAGAACAGAGCTGCAGAGTGGCCAGGCTGCATCAAACACAGGCCCCACACAGGGACTGGAGACAGCAATTCTCTCACCCTCTGGAGCATCACCAAGCAAGATTTTCCTGTTGTGTTTTTAGCCACGACTGCAGCCCTTAAGGACACAATTAGGTGGCTAGACACGAGTCACACTGGAACTTGCAAGTACAGTGGGTTTTGGGGTTGGCAGGGTGAGATCTTTCATTAAACCTTCATAGCTGGAAAAGCTCTGACACCTCAAGTCTCTGTCAGTGCTTTGCAAGCAGCTCAGCAGAGGAGACAGGCAGGGTTTACCTTCCATCTCATGAAGACATAGTCCCCATTTTTTAGATCTTCATAATCAAAGTCATCAGAGTTAAATGTTTTTGCATACTGGTAAAAAGCCTGGAACTTTCCCTGAAACAAAAAAAGAAAGGAAAAAAAGAAAATAAAAAAAACCACCAGGACGGTTATTCCAGGAATAAAACTTCTAGTACCAGCTGCTGTTTAGGAGGGAAATCTACTGACACTCACAGCAACATCCAGCCTGGCTGGAAAAGCTCCTGCACTTGCAGAGGAAGATATTTTGACAGAAATTTAACAAACATCAAAGCTTGGCAAACACCAGCCAAGGTCAAGGGTGGGGGGGGGGATCAGGTGGCTGCTGTGGCCTCAAAACACAGCAGCAGGTACACCCTGCCCTGAGCAGGGACACAGGTACCAACTACCCTACCTGTGCTTGTGGGATCCCCTTCCCCTTCTCCATTCCATTTTGCAATGAGTCTCCAAAAATAAGGAGTTCGTTCTCTTAGGGGGTCAGGAGATGGGGATTGCTCCTGCTCCCTTCCCACCCTGTGGCCAACAAGTGGAAAACAAGACATCCCCTCCCTCATCACAGACCACAGCTTGCTGAAGAGACCTCGATTTGCAAAGATCCCAGTGGGAGAAGGAAGGAGACAGCAAAAAGGAGAGGTGTTGTAGTGTGTTTTTATGTTTTATAATGGTTTTGTCTTTGTATCCCCTTATTTTCCCCAAATGGTTTACCCCAGACTGTATCCCCTCCCTCTCCTTTGCTGAGATCATCCCCAAATCCCAGAACAGAGAGGTCTCCAGGCCTTTCTGCCAGCTCCTGCAAGGCACACAGTGCAGCTCTCCCCAAACCAGCAGCCCAGAGCCCCCCTGTGCCCCCAGATTTACTCACCCAGTGTTTACGGTCCACGTCCTCGTCGGCGTCCCACTTGCGCGTTAGGAACGGGTGTTTCTTACTGATTATCTCACCCTCGAAGAACGTGGTGAGGGTTGGGTACTCCTGGCAGAGGGGAGACAAAGGTGGGCTCACAATTGTCACCTACAGACACAAACCCAACAGCAGACAAAGCTCCATGCACTCAGCAAAAAAAGCATCTCCCAGGGAGAGCTCCGGGCAATGTGAGGCTGCTGCTCCCATCCCTCGTCCTGCCCCACACCTCTCCAAGGCTGAGCCTTCCACTCTCTTCTTCCAGCCTTTCTCTGCCTCTCTCCTCACTTTATGAAGCCAGGAGCCAGGTCAGAGCTGGGCTGTGGGGAAGGATTTGAGCACAAGCAGCTGAGGGGGCTTAGTCTCCAAACTCCCTGACAGGAGAGTGCAGCCAGGTGGGGTCAAGCTCTACTCCCAGGGAACAAGGGACAGGACAAGAAAAATGTCCTCAAATTGCACCAAGGGAGGTTTAGATTGGATATTAGGAACAATTTAAAAGAGTGGTTAAATGTTGGAACAGGCTGCCCAGGCACGTAGTGGACCTGGCTGTGTCCTGGGTCAGTGGTTGCACTCGATTTTTATAGGGCTTTTCCAACTTTAAATGATTCCATGGAGCTCCCAGCTGGATGATCACCTGTGACATTTACAGCCAGCAGCATCCCCCAGCTGATACCCTGTGATCAAATCTACAACATCCAATCCATCCACTTCCTATTTCTGGCAGAAGCTTCTCCCACCCCACCAGGAAAATAAAAAGCCTTCACACAGCCCCTCTTTGTGGTGCTGTACAGTTAACACTCACCTCTGTAAGGCCTTTAATCTTCAAGTACCCACAGAGATAGGAGTTTTCCATATCCACATGCTGGAAAAGAGTGCAAAGTCCAACCATAAAAACAGGCATGAAGGTACATGCTTGGATCCAAAGCACTTCCTAACCCTTCTGAGGATAACTTCAGCTCCAGCTGGTACCCACTGCCCAATATTCACACTACCAGCCCTTTTCCATGATGGGAATCACCTGTCAAGATCATTTGCAGGTGCCCAGCTCACCTCTGGCAGCCTCCACATCCCAGGCCTGCTCTCAAGGCAACACCCTCTGCCCAGAACTCTCCAGCAGGAAGCAAATCCCCTTTCCAGCCGGAAGGGATCTGACTCACAGTGTTCTCCAAGAAAAAGCATCCCTGGAAGAATCACGCACACCCCCAGCATTTTGCAGGAGGCCTCTCTCCTAAATCTAAAGCTTTTATGCCACCTGCATTTTGAGTTATCAGGCTGCATCTCTCTGCCTGTGCTGTGCAGAAACTAGGCAAAGGTTTGCCTGCTCCTTTAAAAGCAGGGATTTTCCAAGGGATTTTTTCTTTTCCCTGACATCTCCAGATCTGCTTTCAAAACACGCAGTGAGTTATTCAGGGAAGTGCAAACCTCCACCCGTGAGAAGAAGGATCTTCTTCACCTGTGATCAAAGGACTGCAACGTTTCCCTGCACTCAGCACAGGGAGAGCAGGCAGCCCCCTCTCCTCAGCTGACACATGCAAAACAGCCACGTTTTCGGCACAAAAGCAGCGGTTTTAAGCACAAAAGCAGCGTTTTTTAAGCACAAAACCACAGCCAGCCCCTGCGAGGTGTCAGCGTGCAGTGGAGCTGAGCAGCCATGGGATGTCCCCACCACAACAAATCCCACCAGGAACGTGGAGAACTGAACATAAAAATACCCCGCCGGCTTGGAATCATCACAGCATCACTGAGGTTGGAAAAGAGCTGAGATCATCCAGCCCATCCTGTGACTGATTCACCACCGTGTCAACCAGACCAGAGCACCGAGTGCCACGTCCAGTCTTTCCTTAAACACCTCCAGGGATGGTGACTCCACCACCGTCCCTAGGCAGTCCGTTCCAATGTTTAATGACCTTTACCGTGAAGAAATCCCTCCTCATACCGAGAGCAGGGCGATGCGGCTGCTGTCGCAAGGGGCCGGCAGGGCGGGAACGGCCACCGCGGCCTGAGGCCACCGGGTCCCCTGCTCGCTTAAGGCCGCGGGGGCCCTTCCCGCCCCGCCGGAGCTCGGCTCGCCCCGCCACCCCCCTCACCTGCATGACGACCTCCACCTCGTAGGCGTTGCCTTTGCTGCGCTGCTGCCCGCGGAACTTGGCCCCGCTGTAGAGAAGCGAAGTGGCCACTCCAGGCTGCGCCGTGTTGATGGGGGGCGGCGGCACCAGGCTGCTGGCGGCCGCTCCGGTGGCAGCGGAGGAGGCCGAGCCCCCCGCCCCTCCAGCGCGGCGCCTCTCGCTCCGAACCGGCATCTCGGGGGGGTCCCCGGGCGCCAGCGTGGCCGGGGCCGGGGTGCGGCCGGGGGACGCCGCCCGCTCCGCTTCGCTCCGCTCCCTCACGCCTCGGCCGCCGCTGGGTCGGGGCCTCCTGGCAGCGCCTCCGCGCGCTCCCATTGGCCCCTGCGCGCGTGCCTGAGGGGCGTCCCCTGGCCCAGATTGGCTGTTGGCACGACGGCGGGCGTTGATTGGTTGGGCTGCCTCCTGGCGCTGCTGGGAAATGTAGTTCTTTTAATCCAGGCGGCCCGGATTGGTCGCGGCTGCCGGCAAGATGGCGGCGCCCACGGAGCGGCGCTGAGCGCGGCCGGGACGAGGTCGTTATGTCGTCTGTCGCGATGTGGCGCGGCTGTCGCCGGCTGTGGTGGGCCCACTCCCCGCCCGCTCGGCTCCCACGACCGCCTCCTGCAGATGCTGGGAGCGGCCCGGTGGGGTCATGCGGGCGCCGGGCCTATGCCCCGCCGGCAGGTGAGGGAGCACAGGGGCGGCTGCAGCCCCGTCTGGGGAGGGGGATCCTTCTCTGGGGTCAGCCGGGGTAGGGCTGGGACCGGCACGGCCTCGCGGGGATCGCGCTCCCCACGGCCGCTGAGCGGTGCTGGGGCTCCCCTCCGTGCCGTTAATTATTTTTCATTAACGAGCCTTGCCGTTAATGTGTGTTTGGAGCGGGCTGGGTTCGCTGGCAGCACGGCCGAGCCCTCACCGAACCAGTTTGTTACACTTGTTTTTTTGTGTTTTGTTGGGTTTTGGGGATTTTGAGGGAATGGGACTCAGACGAGGGGCTTCAGGTATGTTCTGGCCCATGTATCCCATCCAAAGGCTTTGCTGGAATCGTGTGGGTTTGAGAACAGGAAAATTAATCTCATTTTGTCGGAGGTGAGGCTGCAGAGCTGTGGTGACTCATGACAAGGTTTTGGGAGTCACTGATGAGCCTCGGGGCTCCTCTGAGGTACACACACTTTAATCTGTTTTTAGAACTGTGCCCGAGGCCCCGAAGCTCACAGGCCACCGAGCCTGAGAAAATCCTTCAATTTCCCCAGGGGAATGTGCTGTTTTTAGCCTGGAATAGTAGACCTGCAGTCTGACCTGTTTGCTGTGCCCTTCACGAGACAGATTTATGGGTTTGGGATTTACAACCTGGTTGCTGTTGTCAAGGGAATGGCTCGTGGATTCTTCCTGCCTTGTGGGAGGGGTGTGAGCCTTTGGAATGGGTGGAATCCTGCTCTCACAGTGTCAGGAGTGCTGGTAGCCAAGGATGCTGCTCCTAAAATGAGACCTGAAGTTTTCTCCGGCTCACCTTGTAGGTGGGGCAGGTATATTCCTGAGCAGTACAGCTGGGCTGTACTGTCCTTTGGGGATTAATTTGTCCAGTGTGTCTGTAGTTGTAGAATCTGGAAAGGTTGGCCCTGAAGCAGAACTCCTGAGGAGAGGTGGGACAGGCCTGCTTGGGAAACCAGCCCTGCCACACTCTGAGGCAGCTGAGCCCCCAGCCTGGCAGGAGTGCAGCTGGTTCTGTTTGCTCCCTGCTGCTTCCCTGCTGAGTGGAGCTCACTGCAGCTCACAGCTTGGGAACTGTGGATGAAGGGCTGGATTTTTGTTACCAGGTTACCTCGACAGCACCAAAGGTCTGTCTGTTCTGAGCTGTGATGGGGAGCAGGGAAAGGGGCTGAACATTCTTTGTTTGCCCTCTGAATGTTCTCTTTGCTTTGTGTTTCTGTCCTCAGAGAGGAAGAGGTTCTACCAGAACGTGAGCATCTCACAGGGGGAAGGTGAGTGTGGCCACAGGGATGGGATGGGATGGGATGCAGGGGCTGATCCCTGGGAGAGGTGTCATCACCCCACACCATGTCAGCACCTGCAGCCCAGGCTGTGTCAGTGGCAGGTTTGTCACCAGCTGCTGTGCCCCCTCCTCATCTACAGCAAAGCTGTAGCTGGGAAGCAGCTTCCAGGACCAAGTGTATCCAAGTTTTCACCTGAGTATCCCTGGTTCCATGCTCCTGTCAGCTCCAGCTCTGAATCTGCTCCCACTGTGGGGTTGTCTGTTGTTCCTTAGTGCCTGCTCCTCTTTGATTCCCCAGGATTTCTACTCTGATTCCCCAGGAGGCTTTGAAATAAACCTGGACCACCGAAAGCTGAAAACGCCCCAGGCCAAGCTCTTCACTGTGCCCAGCGAGGCCTTGGCCATTGCAGTGGCAACAGAGTGGGATTCCCAGAAAGACACCATCAAGTTCTACACCATGCACCTGGTGAGCACAGCAGGGTGGAGTGCTGACACCTCCAAATGCAGAGTGTGGTGGCAGCAGGTTGTCCTGCTCCTGGTGAGCAGAAAGTTGGGGCTTCCTCTGGGCTGGCCAGGTGCCTGTCTAGAGGGAACCTGTGTCACTAGGGGAACCTGAGAAGGGGCTGGACAGTGTTATTGAGAATAGTGCAGGGCAGGAGGAAATTGAGCTCTGGAGCAATCCATGCCCCTTTTCCCTGCTGCTTAATGAGCTGTTTGCAGGGATCCTGAAAGATCTGAGAGGACACCTATTACATTAGCCACTTTGTGGCCCTGCACCCCTCAGTTGTTCATCTGCCACAAATCCCTCTGCTTCTTCTTGGCATTGTACCATGGAAGCTGCTGCTTATTCAAGCCTGGAATAAGAATAACAGCAGTTTCAACTGCTTTTATCCCCAGACCACTCTGTGCAACACGGCGCTGGACAATCCCACGCAGCGAAACAAAACGCAGCTGATCCGAGCAGCTGTGAAGTTCCTGGAGACAGACACGGTCTGGTATGAGATGGGGACCCAGCTGGAGTTTGGAAAGAGGGTTGGGGAAAGTGAGGGAAGACATCTGCACTCCCCCAGTCATGGCATGGCTCTGATCTGTGCTGGTTTTTGCCTGAGGGTTTGAATTAGTTTAGATCAGTCCTGCATGTGCAAACTTGGTTGGAGTCTGTGCACCCAAAGAAGGAACATTGGATCTTGTCCCTTGTTGAACTCTGTTTTGTACACCTCCCCACTGGGCAAGGGTGAGAGCAGTGGAAATGAAAATCTTGAAGGAAAAAACCAACATCTTTGAAAGGCCTGTGGAGATCTGTCAGCCAGTCCCTGGTATTCCTGTGCCAGGACAGATAGCTCAGACTACTTGTACCACCAGTCCCCAAATGCCCTTCATTCCTAAAGTCCCCATGAGCTGTAGGATCAAGCCCATTCATGCCCAGGCTCCTGTCCCAACCTCCACTGGCAGCTGCACAGTACCTGTGGAGAGAGAGGGACAGGCTTCCCCCACCTGCCCTTGTGGATTTGGTCAGACTGGGGGAGCAGGGAATGCTGAGCTGAGCCACTGGGCAAGGAGAAGCAGGAGTGGCCCCACAAAAAGTTGCAGTGAGGTTTGTACCCTCCTCTAACTGCTAAACCTCACTTCAGTCTGTGGCTTGGGGCTGCCTGCAGTTTTCAGCTGGCTGGTTCACTGCTCTGTTTTGTAGTAAGACAGAATTGTCCATCCTGGAATAACAAAAAGGACTGAATTTAGGGAAGAGTTGGAGGATTGTTCCTTGTCACTGCTGCCTGGGTGGACAGCAGGTCTCTGTCCCACTTGCTGTGGGTCTGGTGGGGTCACTGTCCTTCCCAGAGGTGTGTCCCAGCCTGGGGGTACCATCCAGGGTGGTTTTGTTCTGTCATGTCCCAGCTATCGTGTGGAGGAGCCTCCAGCCTTGGCAGAGCTACAGAAGAATGAATGGGATCCCGTGGTAGCCTGGGTTGAGAAAAGGTGAGAGCTCAGAAGGTTCCTGGCTGCTTAAGGCCCTGCCCTGCTCAGCCCAGGAGCTCTGGTGCTTTATGAGCTCAGGCTCCATGAGCCCTGGGCTTTGCTGAGGGTTTGGGTGATCATTCCAGGTACAATGTGACAATTGGCTCCTCGACCAGCATCCTGGGGCCAAACATTCCAGCCAGCACCAAGGAGACCTTTGTCAGCCATCTGGCATCCTACAACATGTGGGCCCTGCAAGGTGAGTGGGGCTGGGCCACTGAGGAGGAGGTGGTTCCTCTCCACAGGGCAGGAGAATGACTGGAATGTTTTTCTTCTCCTGCTCCAAGTGTGGAGGTTTATGTTTTAAATCTGCAGTCCAGGCCCTGACCTGCTTTTGTCACAGGCAGGGATTCTCTTCAGTGTCACTGGTGTTCAGGATCTGACTGTGCTATCCCATGAGGTGCTTGCTCCACCTTAGCACAAATAACTTCTTTAATGCCAAACCTTCTAATGATTTAATCCCTAGCTTTGTTGTTACCAGGAAAAGAAATAAGGCTTAGTACTCCAAAGTGCCCACACTGTGCACTGTCCTCACTTTTTTATCTTTATATCCCACTTAATCTTGCCTGAATCATCTGAATGACACCAAAAGATAAAGAAATGAAGGGAGGTTTGCTTTGCTCCAGACCTGAATGAGCAGCAGGCAGTGAAACCCACAAAAGACACAGAATGCTTGAGCCTGGATGGATATCTCTTCCCTTTGCACAGGGAAGGGTTGTGGCAGAATAAAAGGAGGTGGTGTCCAGGGCATGGCCTTTGTCACTGTGGTGGCAGGGCCAGCAGAATGCTTTGTGCCTGGTGTTAACCACAGACCTGAGTGCCCTGGTGCAGGTGGGAGGACCACTGGCCCTCCCTGAGGGGGTACCACAGCCTGCCTGTCTCTTCAGAGTGTGTGAAGATGCTGCTGTAATGCTGCAGAAAACAGCCATGAATCTTGTTTGGTTTGGGTTATTCCCTTCCAGGTATAGAATTTGTAATCACCCAGCTGAAATCGCTGATTCTGTCCATGAGCCTGATTGACAGGCACATTACAGTAGAGAAAGCTGTGCTTCTGTCTCGCCTGGAGGAAGAATACCAGGTAAATTATGTTACAAAACAGCCCTATAATTCAAATAGCAATAATCTCAGCATGACAAATGCATCCCCCACCACAAATAACTGGCAGGGGAAGTGCCTGCTATAGCAGGAGACGTTCCACTCCACCAGTCTCTGTGTCTGAGAGCGTTTGGAGCGTGCTGCTGCAGAGCAGCACCACGGGCACACCAGCCCAGAGTGCTCCCAGGGCTGCCAGTTTCTTTTCACAGAGCCCAGATGGCTGCTTTTCTCCCTCTCTAATCTGAAGTGCAAAGTTGTGGCTGACTTCTCCTGCTGAGGGTTATCCAGCCTGGAGGCTTTGGTAGACACTAAGATATCAAGCTTGCTGGAAATTAGCTTGGTGTGAAGCTCTCCTTGTCCCAAAAGTGGCTGAAGTTGGGAATCTTTTCATCCTCCCGTTAAGAGGCTTTGCCTCAGACCCCAGTACAGATGAAGCACATCCTGATCTTGAGATATCCCTGCCTCAGCAGTCAAGGATCATCTCAGTTCCTGGGGCAGGGGGGGGTTACTTGTGCTTCACAAACATGAGAAGGGAAGCTCAGAGTTGCTGAGGTGCTTTGGGTATGATCCATGTCCCTCCTCTCCTTCAGATTCGGCGCTGGGGCAACGTGGAGTGGGCCCATGACTATGACCTGTGTGAGCTGCGTGCCCGCACTGCAGCTGGGACTCTCTTTGTTCACCTCTGCTCAGAGAGCTCAACTGTAAAACACAAGCTCTTGCAGGACTGAGGCAGCTGGGCAGGGCACAGAAAGAAAATGTCCAGCTGGGAATTGCTGGCCTAACCCAGTGGATGGTAGCAACCTTCCTGCCATTCCATTTTTCCTGGGATCAGCTTCATGTGCTGTGGTTTTGTGGGCAACTCGAATTGGATTGCCTGCTGCAGTGCAGCACACCAGGAGGAGAGGTCAAGGTGAGTTTTTCCTCTGAATCCTCAAGCCAGCAGCTCCGTCCTTTCCTGGTGTCTGTAGCTCATCAGAGGAGCTCCCACGGAAGAAACAGCTTCCTGGGCAGGGCACGGCACAGACATACCCAGCATATGCCACATGTCTTCATAGCTGCCAGCTCCTGACACACACTTGTTATGGAAATCTGAAAACAGACTCCACTGCATCTGTTGTTCGTCCCTCGGCGTGCCTGTCTGTAACACCAGGGTCTCTGTGTTCCATTAAAGACTTGCCCCTGTGAGGTACCAAAAGCTGAGTGTCTTTGTCTTACTCACCAAACTGTGGGGTGGGTCCTGAGCTGCCAGGTTGTGGGCAGGTGCTGGGATGGCTCCAGGTATTAAAAATCACAGACCAGAGCAGATACTAACTGCTGTGTGAACCACTCCATGCAGCTGAGGAGGCAGCAAGGAGACAACTGTGTAGTCCTGGAGCAAGAGGGGTAAAACCTGGGCTCCAGCCATCTTCAGAAGCACAGAACATGATGAGCTGAATCTGTGTTTACCAGGCAGCACCAGCCATGGGTTTTTCTGAGACCTGCTCTGCCCCTGGCAGCACACAGAGCCACTCTCTCATTTAACCTTCCCACCTTCTCCTTGCTGCCTGCCTGGAGCAGCAGCGCCCCGGCTGGCAGCGTTCCTCAGGAGCAGCCTGTCACCGAGCAAGGAGGGGAATTAATGACTCCTCACTCGGCTGTCGCTCCTGTGGAACCATTGATTTCCCTTCCTGCTGGCTGGGGGCTGCTCTGCTCACGCTGCAGAAAGCTGATTGCGAGAAGGGGTGAGAGGATGAGGCTCCCAGGCATACAGAGCCCCCGCCAGCCTTGTGCTTGCTGAGCTGGAAACCTGCTGTTATCTCGGGGGTGGTTTGATGGAGAGTGTTCCTCTCCTGAGCTGCTGCCTCGTGCCAGCAGCTCACAGGTTCCTGCCACTGAGCTCCCAGGTACTGAAGCTTTCAGGCATTATATGCTACAATGATTTGGTTCAATCAGCTCACAGCTGATCCATAACCCCTTGTGACCAGGTCTGAGTTGTCTGCACAGGCTTTGTGCCCATGTGATGGAAGAGACAGGGCTTTGGATGCTTTTCCACAGTCAAGAAATCGCTTTTATTTGCAGTTTATGGTGGACGGAAGAAATGTGCATTTGGTCTGAAATGTCCCAGACAGCTTGGCCATAGAGAGGCAGCTGTTCCTGCTGGAGGCTGTCCTGTGTGCCCCAGCTGAGGCAGCTCCCCAGCCCTATTCTTTAGGCTTCAGGACCACTGTGCTATCCAGCTCCTTCTGCAGAGTGTTCATGAGGGAAATTATCTTTTCGATACAGGCACGGTTTCTGTCGCTCTCGGTTTGGAAAGCCTGGACAGATTGAAACCAAGCAGTGAATCTGCAGGCGTGTCAAGGTCCAGCAAAGACCTGGGAGTGTCCCTCCTCCCAGTGTCCCTGTCCCCTGAGTGTGAGGGTCTCTTACCTTCTCTATCACTGACTTCTGCCACTGGTAGGTGTTGGAGAGCATGTCGCTCTCCCGCTTATCAATCTTGCGCAGGCGGATGCTGTGGGACACGCTGATGATGTTGACAACGGTGGTTTTGTCCTTAAAGAGCTGGGAGATGACGTGACAGGATGAGAGGAGGGGACAGCACACAATGAACGAGCAGCACAGCAGTGCTCACAGGGAGAAACCCTCTGTCTCAACCTGGCAAATCCCTTCTCTCATTGGGATAAATCCAGGGGCTGTACCCTTGGCCTTGCTGTGGTGTAATGGGGCATTATCCCTAACACAGGGGGGAAACAGAGGCAGCAGCCTTGGCCCCATGTGCTGGAATGGGGAGATCAGTGCAAGCAGGGCTGCCGTGCAGCTGGTGTGGAAGAAAGGCTGTATATGCTCCAGCATGCCTGGAAATTGAAAATCAGACTTGGAAGGGATTCCTGCACTGCTGGCACTGGCTGTAAATCTTCATTTTTGGAGAGTCCCAGCTTCTAATGGAAGCAGTGACTTCCCTCGTGGCTCTAAATAGAGGGTGGCTTTGCTAGCCCATAATGAGGCTCCTCCTGCAGCCAAGTGCAGCTGTTGGGTAAATGAATTCCCTTCTCCATGGGAGTGGATGGCAGTGAAGCAAAATGGGTGCAGGGCAGCGGTGCAGAACCACCACCATCTGCACAGGCCATAAAGCAGCAGCTCCCCGGGGGCTCAGGGGTCTGGTTTGTGTCTGTCAGCTTGTGATTACCTGCAGTGACAGGGGGCTGGGATAATCTGGACAGAGCAAAACCACAGCTAATGCAAATTTAAGTAATTTAGCCACTAAATGAAGGAATTATGGAGGCAAAAAGGGCAGCAGTGTTGCTGAGTGGAGCACTGAAACAGTGTTGGTGCTTTTGGAAAGGCTCCTGGGATCTTTGTTTGCACAGCAAGACTGAGGGCTCGGTGGAAGGCTCCATTTAAAGTGTCATGTCCTGCCTCCAGATCAGCTCATGGGCGCAGGAGCTCCAGGAAGGGATTTTGAAATCACTGAGGCAAACAGAGCCCTGGTGTAAGAAATTCAGAGCAGTGTTGGGATTCTGCTGAGGGAGCAGGGGGAGTCTGAACAAAACCAGCTGTGAGGGAGTGCAGCAAAGATGCTGCCTGAGTGCCTGGAAATCAGCCAGAGCAGTGAGTTGTGCTGGAGGCAGGAGAGAGATTTCCTCAGCACCTCTCCTGGGCTGCTGCCACCAGCTCTGGCAGTGCCCAGGGAAACCTGCAGTGCAGTTATCCCCTGTCCTACTCAGTGGAGATGCTCAGAGGCACCACAGTTCAGCCAAGCAGCTGGACCCTCTAGGAAGGAGGTTATGCTGTGGTTCAGGCATGGCTCTGGCAGCACTGAGCCTCCTGGAAATCCTGTCCCTTCAGAGAAGAGGCTACAGCCTCATTTTCTTGCCTGCTCTCAGAGAGATGAATTGTTTTGGTGCCCTCACCGTTCGAAGATCATCTGGAAAATCCTCTTTAAGCTCAAAGAGGCTGATTTTCTTCAGGGTGGCCTGGACAATCTCCATCACCTTTTCAAAGTGTTGATTTTCCAGGTCCCGGCACTGGCTGAACGTACAGAACGTGGTTAAGGAAAAAGCTGAGCACCCACTCATCTGTGGGGATTAAATCACCTCCTGTAACTGGGATTGAGTGTCTGCACAGGGGGATCCTGCAGAAATGAGCCTGGCTGCTCCCAGAGGCTGCTGTGGTGTCAGGATATCAGGATACAAACTCTCAGTTCCTAATCACACACCGAGTCTCATCTTTACTGCCAAATATGACAGAGGACTGAGAGAGGACCTAGGATTGCCAGGGAAATTGGAAGAGGCCTCCAGGTGACAGCCAAGCTCTGAATGCTCTGCAGTTATTTGCACCAGGCCATCAGATTTCTAGATTTAAAGCAGCGTGACCTGACACTCAAGCACTTCAGTATTCTCACATAACTTTTTCAGCACACATCAAAAATACAAAAATGAGCACCATTTAAAGAGTATTCAACCAGAATTGTAGATATTTCATTTAGTGCTGTGGCAGGGATGTACCTAGACAACAATCTAACCAGATCTTCCCTCTGTTTTGTCTTCTCTGCTTGGAGAAGAAAGGAAGATTCCCAACAGGGTGAAATCCTACAGACTCTCAGCACAGTAGAATTTAGATCTTTCTGTGCTCTCCAGAGTCTCCACATAAAGAAGATAGGCACCTTAAATGACCGTTCCTTAAGGCTGGGAAAAGATATTTTCTATTGAATAAAATAAAAAAAACCCAAAGTTTTTATACTGGAGGCTCATTTTTGGATTTAGAGGTGAGGTGTAGGTGCATGACTGGGAGGTCCAGGCCAAACTACTGTGAAAAGGATATATCCCTTGAATGTTTTCAGTGAATGTTGATGCTGTGACATCAATGCTTCTTTTAAAATCCTGTAACAGTTCCTTAACAGAGGGAAAAAAAGAGGAAATATCACAATGAAAACTTTCACAAACATAACAGGGAGTCAGGGAGTCTAGGAGGAATCTACAACTTATTGTAATTTGGACTCACTGCTGTTATTAGCACAGTCAGAAACTGAACTGCCTCAAGCATTTAAAGTGTCTGGAGTAAGCCAGGGGATCTTTTGTCACCTAAGCAGTGCCTGGAGAGGGCTGCATTCCCATCCCCTGCCTTGCTGCAGCCTCCTTGTCCTTGGCTGTATGAAGAGCCTCTTGTCAGAAGCACAACCTCTGCCTGGGCTTTACTGCAGCTCTTGGTTTAGTCCTCAGAAATTAAAATTGCAGCTGCCTGTTCCCTCTCTCAGAAATGGCTGATGGAGAATCTGTGAAGTGTTGCACTTAAATGTCTTGGTAGCTGAATTCTGCAAATCCAGCAGGGCACACAGGGAGAAATGTTTCTGCTCATCCCATCAGATATGTAAAGGGCCAACTCAGAAATTACTAAAAAGGCACAGTCCTGAAGCAGTGAGGATCCATTTTGAGCTGCTGCTTTCTGCCATCCATGCTCACAAAACTAAACTGCTGCACACAGGCCACAGCTCCTGCCTGCTCATTTTTAAACAGATTATTTTGGGTTTTTGCCTTCGATGAAGATGCTCATCAGCAGCCCTGCCCTAGTTCTTGAGGAAAAGTCTGGGGAGGAAAAGGCAGCTATTATGCAAGCAAATGCAGCAAGCTGAGCAGGAATGTGTGTAATCTTACAGCAAAGATCAGCTTCAAAGAACGACACCTCTAGAATTCCAAATGCATACCCCATGCTATGCAGCAACTTGTGCAGACCTATAAAGTCATTGCACAACCTCCCTGTCTGTAGTGTGGGAAATCAGCTTGGATAGATGTGATGGACATACTGTGCTCTGCTCTGAGGAACAGAAATCTGCTGGAAGGCAGCAATGTCCAGGGCCTGATCTCACTCCCATCAACTTTGAACAGAGAAAGGAAAAGATGGGGATGAAACCTTTTCCTGAGTGGAAGTCCTGGGCCCCCCTCTTTGTGAGCAAGCTGCTACCCAAGGCTGCAGTGACAGAGAGGTGACCCCACAACCTTCTGGCTGTGAGGTCCCACGGGTGTGAGCTTGGGTCTCACCTCCAGGTCGTTGGATACCAGAGCTTCCAAGGTCATGAGTGCATCCCACAGCTGCTGGATCTCCTCCTTGCCCTGGGCTCGTTTAGAGTCAGCAATTTCACCACTCCCGTCTTGATAAAGCTCATCCAGCCTCTAAACACAGAGATACATGAATTACAGTTTGTGTTCAGCACTCCATTGCAATTTAATTAACTTGTTACATGTGTGAGAAAAGTTCCTGCTGCTGATTAGCTGAAATGAAATGTGATGATTCAGGGAAGTCTCCAGATTTACATAGTGGGTAGTCAACAGTTCTGAGCTTTGCTACTGCAGGGGGATTGGGAAAACTTTTCCTCATCCTCCACTCAGCAGAAGACTTTGCTCCTTCTATGGTTCCAATTTTTGTTCATTTCAAGCAAAAAAAAAAAAAAAAGAAAAAAAAAAAAGAAAAAAATTTAATTATTGACATTGCTGGCTGTGAAGATGAAATTAACAATTGCTTTGGAGAAAGAAAGGCAGGTGTAAATCCTGATCCACTTCCTGCCAAGGAGAATCTTGACTGACTTCCAGTAGGGTCAGGATTTAGTATTCTGAATATGGAATACCTATCATTGCCTGCCTTCCTTTTACAGCAAGGATTTATTGCCCTTCAGAATTATGTATTGATGTCACTTTTGCATCAGGCAAGATTTATGTTTGCTTGGATCAAAAAAAAAAAAAAAATCCTCTTGAGCTGAATGTGTTATTTTCAAGTCTGTTTAAAATCAGTTCAAAATCAACTGTTTAAAAAAAGAGGGAAAATATATATGTTTTATGATGTCTAATCCACTTCTGAGAGGGAATGGAATGGGGTGAAATAAAGAATTCTGTTAAAAACCCCTGCCAAGGCTTGTGTCTGGAAATGGGGTGGATTACCCAAACTTTGCAGTTTAAAAGGGGGAAGGGGAGAGCAAGGTGTCTTCTTTTCTAATGTAAACAAGTTAGGAGGCTCAAAAGGCTCCAGAGCCACTCAAGCTGCACCTCTGGGAGCAATAACTTCAAAGTTCAAGGCCTTTAATCCTCCACAACCAACTTCAGAGAGCGCAGTGATTTTACAGGTTACCCAAGTTTACATGAAAGGATTACAGACAGACAAACAGCCCTAAGAACAGCTCACAGACTGCAGTCTGCTGGGACCTCTGTGCCTTTTGAACTCCTCCAGCAATTTTAAATGATGGGGAAATGATGTTAAAACTCTGTGTTCGGTTTCACTACAAACTCCTCTAATATTTATATGAAAACTGGCATGCTGAACCCTCTGTCCTGTTTATAGAGAATCACAGAATCCCAGAATGGTTTGGGTTGAGAAAGACCTTAAAGATCATCCAGTCACACCCCCGGCCATGGCAGGGACACCTTCCACTGTCCCAGGCTGCTCCCAGCCCTTTCCAACCTGGCCTTGGACACTTCCAGGGATCCAGGGGCAGCCACAGCTTCTCTGGGAATCTGTGCCAGGGCCTCCCCACCCACACAGAGAAGGGTTTCTTCCTAATATTTAATCCAATTTCTTCCTAATATCCCATCTAAGCCGCCACTCCCTCAGCTTTAGGCCATTCCCCCTTGCAGCCCAATCCATAGCTGAGCCTGTAGCTCAGACAGAGGTGAAGGGGTAAAATCTGCCCTCAGCTGTGAATATTTGGGTTTTGTTGTTGTTTTGCAGGGTTTGTTTTGCTGGTTTAGGTTTTTTTTTTCATGGAAGATAACAGAGAGAATTCAAGCACAAGTTAACTTCAATATTCAAATCAAACTTCTGTTAGGAAGGAGATGCCCTTTAAGGTCCCTTCCAACCCAAACCATCCTGCAGTTCTGTGACTCTGGTGGTGCTGCCAGCTCCTAAAGCTGCTGGCTGCAGGTTTCCAGCGTGAGTCAGCAGCAGGGTTCAAGGCCCTGGGAGCAGAGTGACTCAGCAGCTGTCAGCCTGTGACAGGCACTGCAATAAAAGTGACCTGGTTTCCAGCGGGAGCCAGCGCTTGTGACTCTGCTGGTGTCACTTGTCAGGGACTTGCTCTCTCAGCTGACAGTGCTACCAGGCTTCAGCCCTCCCTTATTTACTTTTTTTTTTTTTTTTTCCTGTGGAAACAAAATCATGATCCATCTATTATACATGGTTAGAAAGGGATCCAGCTAGAAGCTACGCCCTGAGCAGCCACAATGGGTGGCTGTGGTCGAGCAGAATGAAAAGAGTTTCTGCTTTAAAGGACTAGAAATACATTAAAATAACTTTCTCTAATTTTTTCTGGTTATAGTTCTTTGAGCTGTTGTTGAGAAAATGAACTGAAGCAGAAAATTACTTGAAAATAAACTGAATACCCTGCAATTTCCTTCCTTTTCTTCCTGGTTTTTCAATGAAGGAAGAGTTATTGGAGCTTCAAAAAGAAGGGGAGTAGCAGTAAACATCTATCTATCTAATTATCTTAAAAATCAACTTATAAAAATATTTAAACTAAAAGGAAGGTTGAGCATTTCCATTTCCTTAAATATTGGTGACTTTAATGGTACAGGATGTAGAGAAATCATGTATCAAACAAACAAAAGTATAACATTACCCTTTCGTTCCGACTCTCAAAGTCTGAGATTATTCTCTTGCTTTCTTCCTGGTTGACTGCCAGAATTTCATGGAGTCTTTTGTAGAATTTGGAGACTTCAGCTTCTCGTTTTTCATACTCTTCCAGTCCATAGTTATACAGACTCTCACAAACTGAGACAAACTCCTCCTTGTATGTGACAGCAGAGTCAAGGTCTTTTGCTTGTTCAGTGGAGCAACACATTGTGTTCCTTCTGCCTCTGCAAATCTGAGCAACAAGAGCTACGAGCTACTTTTATGTAAACTCTGTGGTTCTTGCTGGGAGCTGCCAAATATTCAGTCTGGGGCAGGGCTGGGTCACCCACTCACGTTTTATGCATGGGATTTTGCTGCCTTAAGGGTATGGAGAAAGCTATGGCAACTTGAGGGGGGAAAAAGGCCTTGAGGAAGAGAAGGAAATACATTCACTTGTCTGACTCTTCTGACACAGCAGCAGAAGGAAGCCTACAACCCTATCTGTCTTCACAAGTGTGAATACAGTGCCTGTGTAGTTAATAAATACAGCTCTGGAGCCCACAGCCAGAGCACAGAATAAACTACTGACTTGGTAGCATCACAAAAATAACGTCAATTTTTCTTCTGCTATTATCTTGGCAATGGAATTGTTTCTGGAGTCTATTGTAGTTAAGCCGTGATGCATTTTTCTCCAACAGTGTAATGCAATTTTAAGGAAGGTCAAGTTACTGGCCTTGACAATGCTCTATTAATCTGAATGAGAAAAGAAAAAAAGGGAAAAAAAAAAAGTGTCTGCTTTCTGCTCCCCCGTGTAGGAGCAATGATCAGAAAAATGTGCTGGCCTGGAAAGTTCCCTTTGCCAGTTCTGGCAGGTTGTGAGATATGTGACTTGTATCACTCTGATGAGTCTGTTCCTATCTCCTACCACTTCAATTTCAACATGATTTTAGCAACTGTGCTCTTACAATCTAACAGACAGAGATTTATCTTCCAGCTCATTTTAAACTTTAAGTGGATTCCAGACTTAAAGAAAGTACAAAGTCTTGATTCTTGAAGGGTCAGAAAAGGAGGCTACAAAAATCATGTTTGATTCAAGGGAAGGAAAAGGAATATGGTAATTACAACAGTGAGAATTTAAAAAGCTGGGATCTCATGACCTGTTGGGGATAGAAATGAGTGGTTTTACAAATGGGATGTCTCAAGCTGGGCTGGCCAGCTTGTCAGTAATATAAACCATTTGTTTGGAGCCCTCATATTTCACAAGATACCATGCCTTAAAGCTGTCAGTGGTCTCACAGCCTTGCAGTGTAACTTTTGGTACTGTTCCAAAATTGAACACAGACTGCCTCAGATCTTAGATCAATGTAGCTTTCAGCTCTGGACAAAAGCAACAGATGAAGAGTCCCTGTGGATGCACTTCCTTCTCAACTCAAGGCATTACCTGTTAGCTGTGGGTATTCCAAACCCAGGAAGGATATGCCTGCAGCAGCTCCTCCACTCCAGGGAGGGAAACCAGTTTGGTGGCTTCTCCATCCTCTTCATGCAGACTGTCAAACAGGAATGGTCCATTCAGGTACTCAACAAAGGCTGCCTTTGAAGAGAAACAGAGCAAAATAAGTGAAATAGAGATGCCAGCCTGGTGCCAGTGCTCAGGATGTGTCTGTCCTGTAAGAACCTCAGCAGCAGCAGAACATGGGTGCAGACACAGTTACATGAACACAGCAGAAACACCAACCAAGCCACCAAAGCACCTTGGAGTGAAACCCATCCCAGGGGCTTTGCTGCTGCAGCTCTGTAGCCTAAGGATAGAAAACACTGTTTAATCTTGTATCAGATCACTGAATCATAAAATGGTTTGGGCTGGAAGGGACATTAAAGATCATCTAATTACACCCCCTGCCATGGGCAGAGACACCTTCCACTATCCCAGGCTGCTCCAAGCCCCATCCAAGCTGGCCTGGAACTCTTCAGGGGTGCCAGTTTCTCTGGGCAACCTGTGCCCCCTGCCAGTAGAGGATATCACCAATACAAACACTGACTGCAAGGCCATTTGGCCTTTCAGATAAGGAGCTGGTGAACTCTGGGGAGGTACAAAGGGAAGGGTTGCTGCATCCTCCCTGGCACTCAACACTAAACTGAAGCCACTCTGATCTTCCAGAGGTCTGGAATACAGAGCCAGGCTACAACTGAAAGCACCATTCCACCTGGTCTTGCTTTCAGCCTGGACTACAGTGATCTCCAAATTTCCTGGAGAGTTTAACCATAAAACTAGTGAAAAGCTTGACTTAGTGGGAAGGAGAAAAAAAAAAAAAGTCACTTCACCATGGAAATGTTAACATTTCCCTCAGAGCTGTAATTTTCCTAATCTCATGTCAGGTTGATAAGCTCCCTGGGTATGATTTACTATTCAGCTTTGCAGGGTCTCTCTCTGTAGTTTCATTGTTCAGCCCAAAGAATTATGTTCCCCCACATCATGTGTATTCCACAGCAGCTCCTGCTTCTACCCAAAAGATAAGATTCAGAGATCACAGAGATTAATCTGAGCCTTAGTTTCAGCAGAGTCAAAGTTAACCTCTCATTAAATCTTCAGGCAGGGAGAACACAAGTCAATACGTGTTGTGCTTCTTTCTCCTGGGACAACACACAACCAGCCAAAGAAAACTCACCTGCTGGTGCTCCAGCTCTTTCTGCTTTGCATCTTCTACCTCTTGCAGAGCCAGGACCTGAGCCTCCTCTTGCTCCAACGGCTTAGTAAGATGTTGATACTTTAAAGCTGCAGCTTTTCCCTGAGAAATATAAATAAAATATTTGTATTGGATTAGCCTACATTGCTCAGTGAGTCAGGGTGTAAGCAAGTGATCTTTCTAGAGCATGCACCAGAGTGGCATCTGCCTCTCCATTTCCTCATGGGCTTTTTATTAAACTACTTATGAAGTTTCTAACCTAATCCTCATCCCATTTTTTGCTGGCATATTTCTCTGTTTCTGCATTCAATGCATCTGAGATAATTCAGTCCCAGGAAGCTTTTCTCTCTCCATTTTCTCATCTTTAGAGTTTTTTGGATTTTTTTCCTCTTTTAGCAGTAAGTTCTATTTTGACTTCTAGAATTTGAGCTCAAATTTGATCAGTCAGTGAGGTTAATTCATTTTCTAGGGAGGAGCAGATTCTTTGGAGGAGTGGATGGCAAGGTAGTACCAGGGGCAAGAACCTCATTAGCTTGAAACTGAAGCTTGACAAATTTAAGTATGCAATTCTCAGACATCCCTGATGAGCAGGGACTGCATTCCATGACCTGGAAAGCCCTTCCAGTCCTATGGTAAGAGCAATGTACATTCCAAGTACAGCTCCTGCTCTGTGCCAAGCAAATTTACAATTAATCATGTTCTTTGGTTGCTAAAAAAAAAAAGGCAAACAAACCCTGAACAAAAAATCCCATCTTTGTTCCTTTGAGCCCTGGGATGATAAAGCAGCTCCACAGGTTACTGGTGAGGATGAACTGTCTTATTCTCAGAAATCAAAAGTGGGAAGTGCATCCAGGCACCTGCTTGCCTGGATTGTCAGGTTGCTGCTGAAACAAATCACTCTGTGAGCAGCAGGACCACCAAGGCTCCTTCCCCCTGGATCCACGTCTCCAGACTGATTTCCTCTGAGATTCCCTAAGAAAGACTTGCACTCACACTGCAGCCTCTCTGTGGCAACACGAACCAGGCCCCTCTCCCACACACAGCTGCTGATTTTCACAAAATCTGTGAAGACATCATGCTTCTGACACCTCTACCTCTCTGTCAGATTTGACAGAATTTGGCCTACAGGTTCACAGCTGTTATGTGGAAGCAGAATAAACACTGTGTGTTTCTGTGAGCCTGATTTCTGCAGGGAACCTGCCCCCAGTGCTGGAATATTGCTGGCACACCAACAAAGCAAAGGCTCTGTAAGATGCTGCTGCCTGATTTCCCAATCAGGGAATGCAGAAATCTCACCGTGGAGCTTCTCACGAGCTTGAAGTCCAAGTACACCAGGCTGGGAAGATGAGCAACAACAAAGAGCCTGTAGTGCTCCTCACTGCAGAAAGGGTTCCCACTGAGGTTCAGTGTCTGTAAGCTTTTTAGCCTCCTGAGGTAGATAACCTGTGCCAGAGGGAAAGAGCTCTGTATTTCCCAGGGCTGGGGAAACACAGCCTTGGAATTTATTGCTTTTATTACAGTTGAGCTGCAATATGCATTCTGCTCTGCTGCCAAATTCACATGACAGTCAATTATGAGTTTCTAATGGCTTTGGGAAAGGAAATACTTAAATTCACGTTGGCAATAACTAGACAATGGGTGGAGAGAGAAGGCAGATGGGGTGCACAAATCACAGGTCCTAAATTGGTAAGATGCCCTCTAAAGAACCCCAAATAAATCCTAGCCTCCCCCCTTTTCTCATATGTAGCCATTTATTCCTTTTCTAGCTTTCATGAGAGCCAATAGGAATTTTGCCATGGCTGAGAGCAGTCACAGAACTGGGCCCCCATGAGTCAATAATCTAAAAGAAAAATGGCTGCAGTAAGCACTTAACACCAGAGGACCAAAACCATAGCTCAGACTACTTAGAAATCCTAAAGAGAATTTTATCACCTAAAGAGGGGCTTGGACACAATGGCAAATGGCAGTTTTAGAATATCTGATCCTTCAGCAGGGAATATTTGCAAAGCCAGGGAACACTCACATCTTCCAGAAAGGTCAGGTTATTCTTCCCTATGGAGAAAATCTGCAGCTCTTGCAGTGTGTCCATGTGCTCAATTGTAGATATTCTGTTATTGTACAGACTGAGGTCCTGCAGTTTGACAAGAGTATCCAGGCCCTCAATTACTTCAATATTGTTGAAGGACAGGTCTGGGGAAGAATTTATAAATCAAACATTAAATTATTTCTTGCAGAACACCCTGATTCTGCTCTTTAGTTCTGGATGTAGGAGTTTATGTACAGATTTTTCTCAGGAGTGGCCCAGGTCCCACAGGAAAAGCTCAGCATTAAATCGTCCCTTATTCCCATCTCCTCCTTGCAATTGTCTGTGAAACTTTTAAGTGAGAGGAAAAGCTGAAGTTAATCCATGCAGAGTCCACATACGCAGCCCGAAAGGGACTTCTGCCTTATGGGGAAACACAAAACAAGAGGTGGGGAAATGCCCTTAGAGGGGAATTTCTGTGCTAAATCTGGCACTCTCTTGTTTCTTGCAGACTCTGTCCTGCCACAGTTGTGGTCACTCCCAGAGCACCAAGACAAGGCAGTTCCATGTCAGTGGAGTTATGCAAAGCTCACTTCAGCTGTTTCACTTATTGAAATGTCCTCTTCCCCTGCCAGAACATCTCTCCTAACACCTACACTCACCATGACTAAGGGCAGGGTTTGCCTGAGGATTAGTACTGAGCAAGCCAAGAGCCCAAAACCAGTTTATGAGGTCTCTTGGGTGGCTGAGACACTTGTACAGCAGCAGCTGAGCCACTGCAGCCTTTGGGCAAACAAAATACGAGAGCGTGCTTCAAAACACTGTGCTCACACTGATCACTTGGTGATTCACAAGTGCCTCTGCCATCTCTGGAGCAGAACTGTGCAGACAACGGGGTGGAAGAGCCCATTAGACATTTCACAATGTGATTATGAGCTCCAGCCCTGCATGCTGAGGATATATTTAGAATTCCAGCCAGCAACGTGGCTGCAGTTGCAGGGAATGCTCTCAGCTGTGCATCTGGGTAGCTGCAAGCAGTCACACAAGGCCACAAGGATGGGCACTCCTTGGGACGATGATGACACACAGCCCTTAAGGGTAGAGGGGTTGTAGGCTTTGGGATGCCTGCAGCAGCTTTGAAAACAGAATTCAGGCTTCTAAATCACAGAGGTGTTTCCATAAATATTCCTGAAAGTCACCCCTAAACACAATAGAAACCTTGGAAACAACATTGAAACCTCAGCTTCCTGTTCCTGCCACACCAAATGTATTAAACCCAGTTTTTAAACATTTGAAGGATTGTTTTGCAGCTCTGATACTCAGGCATTTTGACATTTGACAGTCAAATAAGGAGACACACAGACAGCTGACAGCCTTCCCAGGGTAAGCTCCTATCAGTGGTGTTGAGAGGGAAGGTGACATGCTGCTTTATCTCAGATTGCTTTGCACCTGCAAAGGCATCCACCCTCCCCTGCCTGTATCTCACCAAGCCATACAAGGTGAACCAGAGTCTCCAGACCTTCTATCTTCTCAATCACGTTGTTGTCCAGCTGTAGTTTAGTCAGATTCTCTAATGGCCACAGATTGTCAATCTGCAGGATGTCTAAAGCCACAGGAAAAAAAAGGAAAAAAATAGAAAAGAAAATTGCTTTCCACGTGAGCCAGCTTTGTTTAGCAGCCACACTGCCTTGCACAAGGAAAACACGTCCAGTCTTGCCTGCAGAAGGATTTGCAGTGTGTGATGAGTGCCCTGGAGAGCTCAGGGGTGCCCTGGCTGGATGAGATCCCAATGGAAGAGCACACTTAACCCCAGTGTCCTGCTCAGCACACGCTGCTCATCAGTGAGGCCAACCAGGCGTGCAGGGGATGCTGAGCATGGCCCTGCACTCCAGAGCCTTCCTGAACCCACTGCCAGCACGCCCTGACCTTCATCTTCCTCTCCAGCTGCAAGCAGGAGGTTTGGGATGAGCCTCTGCTTTTCCCTGCATTTGCAGTCCAGCAGTGCCCAGCTCCTGCTGCTGTAAATGATTCTCCTGCTCCTGGGATCCTCAGCACAGGAGAGGGGTTGGAGTCTTTCTGTGAAGGCTGCAGTTTAGAGCTAATCAATATCCCTGCATTTAGTTTCCTCCAAAAACAGAATGACAAGGGCAGGCTGTTGGTCACCACAGCAAAGGGTCAGAACCAAGGTGACAGGAAATACAGAATATTCTCACTTCCATTTCTCTTTCCCCTGCAATGCCTTCCCAGAAGATTTCACCTGCTGTCCTGCTGTCCTTATTTAGTGAGGGCACCATAAACCAAGGAATTGCATGCACAAAATATTCACACAGTTCTGGATTTGCAGACAAATCTATGCAGGATCAGGTCAAGGGAATCTTTTCTAAGAAAATCAACTCATACACACATTATTTTACTGGAGCACACAAAGAATAATCAACTGAAATTATCCCCCTCCCTTAAATATTCAAATATTGATCCAAATGTTCTTCCTTTCCATTTTTTTTGAGTGCAAGTTTACGACAGGTTTGACAGTAAGAGGCAAGCCATGGTAATGGTGTGGATGAGCAGAGAATGCCATCAGATTGGACTGTAAGCACCAAAATCTCCCCAACAGGTCCCACACAACCACCAGCCATGGCAGAGCCTGCCCAGGGCTGGGTTTGGCCACGAACTGAGGGGCCCAACAGGGCTGTGGCCTGTAGGTGTCACCACAATATAAATGTTAAATGAGAACAGCAGTGACAGTGAGAGTGGGAAGTGAAGCAGCTCTGAAGTCACCCATCAGCAAAAGCTTCCTCTGATGAAGCTCCTTTATACAGGTATGAGCAAAAGTCCAAGTCCCGATGTTAATTTTCACATAATAAATCCCAGATAATAATGGTTGCTTAATTGCCAGTTACCCACTTCTGTGAAAAGAAGAGGAAAAATATGTATATATTCTGTTACTCACTTTTAAAACTAAATTGTATCTCTGTCACAACCTTAACGTTAATACTTTCCTTTCTGGCAATATCTCCAAGGTCCTCTGGACACTTCTCTTCAATGGCTTTCTGAAGCATTTCATCATCAATAACGTTTGGCTCAATATTATTGAAAAACTGAGTCATTGTGAGAAGGAGTCAGCCTTAAAGGACAGGAAAGAAAATAAATTAAATCACTGCCTGGCAGTGATTATAAAAATGAAAATGAAAATAAATTAAATCCCTTTCCAGCAGTCATAGAATCACAGAATCCCAGAATAGTTTGGGTGGGAAGGAACCTTAAAGCTCATCTCATTCCACTCCTGCCATGGGCAGGGACACCTTCCACTATCCCAGGTTGCTCCAAGCCCCCTCCAGCCTGGCTTTGGACACTGCCAGGGATGGGGAATCCACAGCTTCTCTTGTCAGCCTGTTCCAGTGCTTGACAACCCTTTCAGCGAAGAAAATTTTCATGGAAATTTAAATATCCCTAATGTTGCCCTGGAGGCAATGAGACTATTTGTCTTTTTCAAACTGTGCAGAGTTAATGAATCGCTGTGAAGGACTCGAATCTCCAGACTTTTGCTTGTGTAAGATGTTTATAATTACAGAGCAAGTTCTGATTTATTTTTGCATAGGACAGCAATGATAAATGCCAGAGTTTGGAGAGTTCTGTTCTCATTATGGCATTTCATTAACAATCCAAACCTCTTTGTGGCTGTGTGCAGCCGAGGAGCAGCAGGCTCTGGATTTATCCATCCTTGAGCTTCCTCTCTCTCTTTGTTGTACAATCACAGAATTATCTGGGTTGGGAGGGACCTTAAAGCTCATCCAGTGCCACCCCTGCTGTTGTATTGCACTAAATACACCCTGCCATGGGCATGGACACCTTCCACTGTTCCAGATTGCTCCAAGCCCCATCCAACCTGGCCCTGGACACTTCAGGGATGTCACTTGTCCAGCGTCTCTTCGGTCAATGCCGGTTCCAGCCACCCCTGCCCGGTGGGTGGGAAGGAGACGCCGCCTCCCACTCCAAGGACCCACCGAGGCCCCGATCCCGGCCCCACAGGCCTCTCACTGCAGGTCTCCAGGGGTCTAGGTCGGTTCCTGTTCCCGTTCCCGTTCCCGGTTCCCACCCGCGCCTCAGCGCCCGTCGCTAAGGAAGCCCAGGTGCGTTGCTAGGGGAGGCACGTGACCGACTCAGCCGCCAATGGGCGTGGAGGGGGTGGGGAGGTCAGCTACCAATCAGAGCGCAAGAAATCCGTGTCAGCCAATCAGCTCCGGGACCGTGCCCTCGGGGCGGAGAGGGCTCGAATGATTGACGTTCTCTTTGGCCAATAATCTTACAGATAGGTTCGGGCTTTGCCCAATGGGGAATGGCAGCCTCATTGTCCCCGCTGTCCATCAAAGGGAGGGCGGGGAAAGAGGCGGGACTACTGTGGGGGCGGGCCCCTCTCTTGACAGTGATGGACACTCTCTTTAACCAATAATTTTGCCGCGCGTCCTGCAGCTGTCCAATTGAACGCAGGGAGTCGGGACTCAGCTGCCAGAGCGCGCTGTGGTTGGTGCGCACAGCTGTCGGTCAGGGCGCGGTGCGGGAGGGGTGGGCGCTGGGCCGCTGTTTGTTGTCATCCCAAGATGGAGTTTCTGCTGGGGAACCCGTTCAGCACCCCGGTGGGGCAGAGCCTCGGTACGGCGGCCTGGGGAGCGCGGAGGGGCCCGGGGGAGCCCGGGGAGACCGCGGGGGCTTCGGCCGGCGGGCGGGGCTGGAGGCAGCGGGGGGCTCTGGGGGTCGCTGAGGGACTGGGGAGGCCCTGGGGGTCCGTGAGAGGCTGTGGGAGCGGTGGGGGCAGAGTCTGTGAGAGTCCATGGGGGAAATGTGGGCTCAGTAAGGGGCTCTGGGGCTTAAGGGAGGTGTTGGGGGGTTATGGGGATCAGTGCGGGCTGATGGTGGGGCTGGGGGTGGTGGGGGAGCTCTGGGGGCTCTGGAGGTGTGGGAGGGTCTCTGGGGAGCAGGGGTGCCAGGGGTTCCAGGGCCTTGGAGGGGCTGGAAGGCGTTTGGGGAGTGCTGGAGGCCTCAGTGCGGGACTGTGGGGTTAGTGGAGGGCGTGGAGAGATCAGAGGGCAGAGGAGGTCTGGGGACCAGGCTGCTGTCCATGAGAAGAGAGCGACTCCACGTCGAGATGGATGCAGGAAAGTTGTTGCATCCCCCAGCTCCTTTTCCTGAAGTTGAGTGCCTTCCTCCAGACCACCCAGTCATTGATGCACTCTTTCCCAAAGTACTGAACCCTCCCTGTGCCTCTGAGTGGGCAGGGGGGTGATGTGGCCTAGAGACACAAATGAGTGCTGGTTTTCCAGCCTGGAGGCTGAGTTGTGGTTCTGGTAATGCTTTGGTGCCATTAGCAGGTTATTCTGAGCCAGCTTTCACTGCGTGGCCAGTCAAGGCCTCCCTGGGCTGCTGTGGCTGCTCTCTCCCTCCCACAGATGTGTTCTTTCCTGGCAACTCATGTTTTGCTCTGGGTTGCCATGGCCGGGGCAAAGAAGAGAAAGGAGAAAGCTTGATCATCACTTGTGCAGAGTTTGGTAACTCTGAGTTCTCATCTCAGCTGGGTGGGCTCTCAGCGCCTCCTGCTTTCCTCTGTTGGGCCCTGGAGAAATTTAAGATGTGTGACATTGCAGTGGGAAGGAAGAGGCTGGCTCAGGTTCCTGCAGTGCAGGAGGGAGGGCAGTCCCAAAGCCAAGGTGATGCTCAGTTGAGCATGTCTCCTGCCAGGGAAGGCTGGGAGTATTGGGATTGTTCAGCCTGGGAAAGAGAAGCCTTGGGGTGACCTGATTGTGGCCTTCCCAAATCTGAAGGGAACCTGCAGGAAAGATGGAGAGAGAGGGTCTGGAGTGACAGGACAAGGGAGAATGGCTTCAAACTGACAAGAAAATAGGGGTGGATGGAATATTGGGGAGAAATCCTTCCCTGTGAGGGTGGGGAGGCACTGGCACAGGTTTCCCAGAGAAGCTGTGTCTGCCCCATGCCTGGGACTGTTCCAGGCCAGGTTAGACAGGGCTTGGAGCACCCTGGGATAGTGGAAGGTGTCCCTGCCCATGGCAGGGGTGGAATGAGATGATCTCTACTGTCCCTTCCCACCCAAACCATTCTGTGCTTCTATAACACACAGCTATGCACAGTCCAGCCTATAGCTATTCTCTGTTAATTTATGGAATGATGGAAGTCTTTGAAAACCATGGTGGAGAAAACTTTGCAGAGTATCAGCTGATGGCCTCAACCCTCTTTTCCAGTCCTTTCCTCATGCCCACGTGCAGGGACAGCCCTGGCTGAGGTGAGAGGGCCTTGCCTGGGTGAGTCTCACGCTGTGCTTGGAGCGTGGCTGGGCTCTCTTTGTCAGGCTATATGGAGCATATGTAGAACTTGCTGTTTATCCTCAGCCATCTGGGCTGTTTGGTTCTTCTGCTGAGGGAGAGGAGTGCTGGGAATCAGAGGAGAATAACGAGAACAGCTCAAGAGAAAGGTGATTTTAGAGGCTTCATTGTGTTTGGCCGTCAGAGCACCCAGGACAGCTGGGCCAGGCCTCTGCCCTCAGCCTGGGGAGGGAAGGCATCACTTTCTCCTCTTTATTGGCAACTTCTCTTAGCATCAGCTTGAAGGAACTGAGGAATTGTTGGGGGGCAGGGAGGGAGGAGTGGTAAAATCTGCTTTTTTAGCCTTCTGCCTGTTTAAGGCCAGAGCTGAAGGTTTTCACAGCTCTCACATCCCTTCCCTCGCTGAGCAAGCAGTCGCTGCCAGCTTGGAGGCTTTGAGCACTGAGCTGCTTCCATCAGATAAGGTGAGGTGTGCAGCTTCCCTTAATGCAAAATTCAGCTGCACTTTCAGAATGTTTTTCTTTACTCCCAGGGGGAAGAGATAACTGCAGATTTTATTTTGGAAGACAAATTTTTCTGCTTCTCCTATCGCTGCCAGTTATCCCTTTCTGAGACAGCAGTAAAACAAAAGCATGCCTTGTTCTCAGACACTGCTATTTGCCCAATGCTTCCACAGTTTGTTTTTCCAATGAGCTTGTGGAATATAATTTTCACTTATGCTTCTCTTCATTCTTTGAAAGAAATGGAATAATTTTGTATTTCTGTTTAAACATATTGTGTTGTACACAGTTGTGATGTTTTCAAGCAAGGCCTAACACTCACCATAAGGGAGAAGTGCAGAAAATCCTGTAGGTCCATCAGCACACCAAGAATGTGTGTTCTCTGCCAGGAAGTAGCAGAGGTTCATGAGAAGATTTAATTAGGGCTCTATAATATCTGCAGATAAATGCCAGGTCTGAAAGAACAAAGATGTCAGAAAAGGTTTGGGGAGAGCTGAGAGAGGTAATACAAGGGATTTTCTCTTTTCTCCTCTTTATCTGGATAATGTCTGAAGCTAGGCAGGCTTTTTATGTTAACTCTTTTGCTTAATGTGGGAAAGTAATGCTAGGATGAGGTCAGAGGATTTGTAATGGAGATGGATAGAGTCTCCTGCATCTGAAATGCCAGTTGAAATGGCAGCCAGGTTCCTCATGGCTGAAACCTACCTGATTTTTGGACTGGCTTGTATGGTACCCTCTATTCAATTCCCAGAGGTGACATAGCAGAAACAATGTAAGCCATCACCATGGCTGCTAATTACAAACCTCACCTAATTTTGCTATAATACTTTGATGGACCTGTGGACACTCAGCTGCCCTTGTGTCTCCAACAAAGTCCTCTCCTGAGAAGAAGAGTGGTTGGTTTTTGGTGGGGCTGTGTGGAAAGCAGGCAGCTGTACCTGAGAGATTCCTGAACTCAAAAAAACCCCAATTTTCATTCCATTTTGCTTTTTACCTGGAGGCTGCTGTGAAGGGAGCTTATAGCATCATTTGACATATAAACCAAAAATCTCACCCAGGATTTTGTAGCAGAATCCAGTACTTCCCAAAGGTTTTGTGAGGTGTTTTTCAGAAGGTTTTTGTGAAGGCTGGTGAGAGTCTAGAGGGTGGAATTGGGTGCCCTGGGTTTCATAGGCTGCCAAGTACATTGAGGTTGACAAGGTCCTTTGTGCCATTGGGTGCTGGCCCAGTTCTTCTGACTGAACTGTTTATTTTTTCCAATCACCACTGCAAATACCTTCTTGAGGAATATCCTGAGCAGTGAGGAGCAGAAGAGCAGGAAGATGTGTAGTAAAGCAGCTCTGACAGAGTGCTTGGTGTGTGGAGAGGGATTGGCCTAGAGAAAAAGCTGCAATTTACAGTAGTGGGAATTTGCCTTGAGATTCACCATCCTGCCATAAATTGCCTTTTTATCTTTCTTTGTTCAGTGGAGCCATCTTTAAAGTGTCACCACTCTATTCAAGGTTATTAGAACAAATACCCTTGCTGCAGGTTAGTGAAAACATCTCTGATGATTAAAGCAGATTGAATTACAAGAATGGGGAGTGCTGGTGACTCTTTTTTGGCCGTTCTGCTTATTTGATAGTGGCCATATGGCTTACATGGGAGGATGCAGGGAAGCCTGGTTTAGGTTTTTTTGTTTGTTTTACTCTGGAGACTTTGCAAAGGCTTCAGGAAGGCGCTCCTTTGTTTGAATCCAAAGCAAACCCTGCTGCTGCCCCCTCATGCAGGTGCAGAGGGCTGACCTGGGGCACTGAGGTGTGAAATGGGCTCCTCACAGGGGCATCCAGGTCAGTTTTGGTCAGGCTCTGGTCAGGGCTGTGTGTGCTGCTGAACTCAGCTCTTCTCACTGCTGCCCCAAATCTGCCTGAGCCAGAGCCAAAGGCCTCTCTGGGAGTGAAGTTCAGCACCTGAATGAAGGGCAGCGAGACTTGAAAGTTAATTTTTAACAATGAAGAAATGAAGAACAGTTTCTGCATTTAACAATGTAGAAATGAAGTTGTCCTGTGTGGCTGGGAGTGGGGGTCAGGTGCTGCTGGTTTACACCCTGATCCCTGCTGCAGAAGGGAAGTTTCAATGCACAGTGCTGGTCTGGGCACTTGGAGTCTGTTTTTGGAGGAGAAACAGTGTGGTGATTTAAGGAGGCTACAAAAACAAGGTTTCAGCAAAAGATACAGAGGCACTTTATTGAAGCAACAGTGAGGCAGACAGCTTTTCAATTGATTTTTATCAAAGCACTTGCAGTTTCCATTCAAGGCTGTTAAATTGATAATATATATATGGTGGATACAGGCTGTTTTCAGAGCTGCTGTTTTGTTCCCCCCCTGTTTTTTTTTTTTTTCTTTTATTTTTTTTCTTTTTAATGGGAAAGTGCTTCAAGGGGTTTAAAACACCTTTTATTTTCCCTCCGTAAGAAGCACTTGAGCCTTTTCTTCAGGTTTCTTATATCTCTAAGATTTTTATGATTCTTAGAATAAAAACAGTTCCTAAATAAATGAGTTGATGACTACATGTAGGAGCAGAGAAATGCATTAGAGCCAGCAGCCCATGGTAGTCCTGTGGGAGGCATTAATCCAGGCTTTCTTGTCCACAATTTCCCTAAGTTCCCTTCAGAGTAAACTTACTACTTTGCTGTGCTGTGAAATATTTTTTTAATAGATAAGCCTTTCCCCAATGCTAGAAATCAGTGTTTAAAGTGTACACTATAATCTCAGGATGTGGTCCACGTAAAATATCATTTTTGCAGTGTGCTTTTGGGCTCTGAATCTTCTCCCTCATCATTCATTGCCTTATAATAAAATAAAAAGTCCTTTGCATTTACCCACAACCATGGAAGCAGTGTCCCTTATTCTAAGAGAAGCTTTTCTCCATGCAAGGTGGCAGTAACTTTTCTTGCTGTATCAAAAAGATGAATTTTGCCTTTGCCTGCAGTGAAAAGGGTACAAGAAGTTCTCTCCTCAGAGCTGAAGTACTTTTCTAGGTACTCCTGTAGCTGGTCAGTTTTTAGAAATCCAGCCCCCCACTGCTCATTCAGAATTGTGCTTGTCATGCAAAAAGAGCCTGATAAAGTGCTTTTAGTTTTATAAGATTATTTGGATCTGCTTTCACTTCATGACAATGGATTATGTTGTAAGGAAAATCTCCATGAAATAGGAAAATGGATATCTTTGCTCTTTAAAGGAGCAAATAAATACTGAGTCATGAGTCTGGCAACTTGGAGAAACTACGTACACGTGTGAGGCTGGGTAATTAGTATAATGCCATTTAATACTGGGTTACTAAGACTGGATTTATTTTATAGGCACAAAAGCAGATTGTAGTTCATGAAGGTATTATAACATGTATTTTTGGGTAATGCTGTTTTATCTCTTTCAGCCTGGTACACTTAAATGTATATTCCATATGCTTCTAATAGCCATCTATATGTGAGAGTGAGGACAGCTTGTTCCCAGTTTGGTACTGCTCTGCTCATGAACTCAGCAGATTTTTTAAACTGCATATTTAAAATATGCTTGCCTTAAAACCACAGAAAATCCCCTCAAACCCTTCCAACTGATGTAATAATTCATCCAAAACAATTTTCCCCCATAAAAGTACTCTGTGTTTTCCTTAGTGAGGAACAGTTTTAAGGTAGGCAGACCTTCCTATGATTTCATAAGCTATGTTGAGTTTTTAATGAACAATTTTTGAAGGGGTTGAAGGCATTTGTGGTGTTCTCAGTGACAGTGATCAGTGGAGGGACAACAGCAGCTCTTGCAGAAGTTTTGGTGAGATGATCCTTCCATGGGAAGGTGCTGCCTGATACCTGCAGGGCTGGGGCTCCTCAAGGCTGGCCTGGAAACCTCCTTCCTCATCTGGGGTTTCCTGCTTGGCAAAAAGTAATTTCATCCTCTGTGTTTGGGTTTAAAATCTGTACAATGGGTAGGTGATAAGAGCGTAAATGTTTGAAGAGCACAGGGAGAAAGTTGTGGGAAATGTGAAGCGAGGAAATGACCCAGAAGCCTGTGAAACACAGCACAGATCATCCAGAACTGGTTTTCCTCCTTCTCATTTACATCTGCCTATGGAATTCCTAGTTTTCTATGTAAAAGAAACTTGTTGCTGAGCATAAAAATCCTACCAAGGATAGATAAGGCTTATCTTCTGTATTTGTGTAGTTATTCTGTTGATGGTCCTGCCCGATCATTTCAGGTACTGCCAGTGGCAAAAGGCTCTTTTAAAATTGATGATTCTTCAGCACAAAAGATACTGGTCTAAAAGCTTTGCTAGAGCTGGGTCTCTCTTCCCTTAGGAGCAGCTCCTTTCATGTTTTTATACAACCCAGGGGGTCAGATCTTCCAGCTGTAGGTAACATTTCCCACTGCTCATGAAGGGGAAATGCAAATAAACCCAGCCAGTCTATTACTGGCAGCATTGTCTTTACATTTAAATATATACTCCACAATTGTTCTCTACCTGCCAGAATTATAAGGTGGGCTCCACAATGCAATAGCTCATTTCAAAATCCAGGATTAAGGATGAAAAAAATCCATGCCCTGTCTGTGTTTGAGCAATTCCTGGCATGGCTGTGTATGGACTATTTACCCAGGCTCCTGTAGCTCTTGGTTCACAGCAGTTGGCAGCTCAGTGTGGTCTCAGGGAGCATCAGGAGACTCAGAAATGAGGAGATACTCAGAAGAAACCTGTTGAATAAGTGGTTTACCTTGTAGCCTGCTTATTCCTTGAGAGTTGGGCAGCCTGTTCCCCAGCTGGACCTCAGAAACCTTCTGGGTTAAATTAGCTTGGGAAGAAATTATTTTTTCAGATTCAGATCAAAGAAAACATACACAAAGTGAAGGCACAGATTTGTGTTGTAAGCTGTTCAAACTGTGTTTGAATACCAAGAATTTTTCAGAGCATTGGTTTTGTGTTCTTAAGGCAGGAAAGACTTTGTTTCATCCCAAATGTGGTCAGGAATGTTGAAGATGTTAACTTGAACGTGTTGCATCCTCTTTATTTTCATGGGATACATTTACTGCAAGAAATGTGTCTGGTTTCCTATTTGACCCAAATAACAAAAAAAGAAAAATTCCCATTTTTTGCCTAGCTTAATAAATGCAGAAAGTCCCTTTTGAAAATCTGGTATTTCCTGATCTTTTTTTTAAACTTTTATTTTGTCTCAATTAGAGCTTTCTGTATTTATTTTACCTTGCCTTTCTTTGCCCATAAACACAAAAAGCTACCTTGAGCATATTAAATATATTGCAAGCTTCAGCAGCTTTGCCAGCAAATTTTGGAAAGTTTTATGACATTCTGAGCCTACAGGTGAGAGATATTTCATAGCTTTGTCCTCTGAGACTAATAAATACATCTGTATATTGAATAGAAGCATTTCACTTAAGGTTTGGTGACCAAATACTTACTGAAGTAGAGATAATTTTTTTAAGAACACCTGCAGGGCTTTAATTAGTAGTTTTGTCCACTAAGTCCTGCCTAAGGTTTTGACTGAGATGATCCAGAGATGAGATACTATGTTGTAGCTTTTCCTCCAAAACCTTGTTGACTGCAATCTGTTGGGCTCAACAATTTCCCCTCTTTTACGTAAGTTGTTGAGGATCTTAACTCCTCAGTTTTCACCAAAAACCTCTCTGATCAGTTAACAGAGTGTTAAGGAATTCCCCCAGTTAATTGGTTCCTAATTTAAGGATTAGGAGAGAAAATATGCGAATTTTATTGGAATATTTCATCTGGAGTGAGTTTTGAAATCCATCTCCACACTGTGACCTGAGTTATTTCCTGAATTCTGTCTGGTATTTTCCTGAGCAGTTGTTATGGGATATAGGCATGATAATAAGAAGATTGATAGTGGGATGTAGAGGTTGGGCTGGATGCAGCATGTATTTGGGTTTGTGTTACCCTGAGCTCACATTTAAGCTGTTGTAGTAAATAGCTTGGGTTTTTTTCATTATCTTTGAGCTGCCCTTTCTCTACTGATTTTCTGTGGTTTTAATTAGAAGGGTATTTTGCTGAAAAGAGCGAACTCAGACCTTTGTGAATTTTTCTGCTAGTACAAATAATGGTAAATCTGAAATCACTTATTAGACAAGGAGTTGTTATGGCAACTATAAGATGGTTGGCTAATCAGAGAGTGAGATCAGTTTTTATTTACAAGTGTAATGAGCAATTAAGTTTGAGCAGCTGTCAGACTTGGAAAGTGATTAAAGTTCAGCAAACAACCCAAATGGGTCAGTGTTCAGTTCTGATGGTTTTCTGACACTGCAGCTTGATCATCTGTGGGTTTTACCTACTATAATTAAAACTGCCTTTTAAATCCCCATCCGTGCCAATGACTTGGCATAGCCAATGAGTAGAAAACCCCCTTTTTCCTACCAGGTTCCATAATGGGTATCGGCCTGGAGTCTTGCTGTGAGTAATGAGGTATTTCACGTGCAGCATTCCTTAAAGCCAAGCTCAGTTTGGATGCAGAATCATCTCCTGGCTGTGGTGATCACCAGGAGGGAGCTGGGGCAGCCTGGCTCAGCCTTTGCACCCCTGAGGGCTCCCTTTCATTAGAGGCAGCATTACACAGTTGCTGGTTGCTTAGGGAGCTGCTGCTGGGCCCAGGGGAAGGATGTGCACAGTGTGCACGAACATTAAACCCAAAGCAAGTGGAGAATTCACCCAGAAACAGGAGGGAAAGCCCAGGAGAGGCTGGCCTTGGCCAGAGCTGGTCACAGTGGACTGGGCAGGCTGTTCATCCTCATGGCTTTCCCAAGCAGGAGGAGCTGGTTCTCTGCAGTTCCAAAATATTGCATATGTTCATTGGGAAGTTTACCCTCCCATCCATACTCTGCACCAGATCAGCCTATTTCATTGCTGGGATTTGCTTCCCTGCTGCACAAGTAAAATAAGCCAAAATGTTTGTAAGCTTTGCTCAAAATTTGTGTTCTAGTTAGAATTTTAACTGTCCAAAACAGTTAAACCAGTGGAGTTATTTTCCAAAATTACGCTGCAGTCCCGCGATACATTTGCATTTTTATTAATTTTGCCACACTAATGGTGTGAGGTAATAGAGGCAATTGCAGTGGAACATGAAATGGATTGGGACAGCTCCTGACCTGAAGAATTTGCAAAGTTGTGTGCCTAGATAGCACAAGTTGGTGAATGGGGACTTAAGGCAAAATTAAAATGACAGTCTCAGAAATAGGCATTTGCATACTTGACCTAAACTTCTGGTATTTACATTTTCTATTTATCAGTCTTTTTCAGGCTTATCTACAGCAGTAGCACATGAGAAAACAGGGCTGTAAAAATGGAACAGAATTTTTAGTAGGGTTATTAGAGACCAAGAAATCCACATTTCTCAGCCCCCAAGATGGGATTGCACATACGTGTCTTGTTATTGCTGTTGCCTGATTTGCACTCGGGTTTCCTGAGGAGATTGCTTGGGAGTGTTTATCTGCTAAGCTTCTGCAGGCATAGCAAGCAGAATGGGCAGCTGGCAGTGGAGCCTTTCAGTGACCACAGCATGGCAAAAGCAATTCCTGTCACCTAGAGGAAGAGGAGCCATGGTGAAAACACTTAGAGTATCCCAGATATTCCAGGTGCTGGTCCTCAAGCCGTGGAGATTTTGGAGAATTGGGATGGGGCTGGAGCTTGCTGCCTTTTGCACAGGTCTGCTGTTGTTCTGTAGAGCAGTGCAAGGGAAGGCTGAAAAATGGAAATGCAAACTGAAGCCTTCACACTAGAAAACACAACCCATCAACTCTGAAAAGCTGCAGATTTCTCTGTCTAGTTCACTCTACATGTGGGATAACTGGGGTTTTCCAGAGGATGCAGCTCTCACCTTCCTAGTTGTAGGAGAGCTGGGGGTAGGAATATGCACGTGAAACAGTCACTGCAGGAGTTGTTTCATTTCACTTGTAACACATTTTAATTACCACGTGTGAACACTTGCTTAAAAGTCCCATGTAGCATGCTGCAGCAAAGGAGTAAACCTCTTCTTGTAACTGACTTCTTGTATGAATGGGTGATTTTGCCTATTTTTTTCCCTCACTTAATAGTGTTTTCAGTTTATTTTAAGCATGTGAAAATATGGGCGACTGATTTTAGGAGTCACCTCTAAAAAATACAAATAATTCTAATGTAGGAGCGTGATGAATCTTTCTGCCTCATAGTTTGTTTGCAGCAAACATGTTACAAGTGAGCAGTTGGGAGGGGGATTTTGAAATATATGGGGATGGATTCTTAGAGTTTGCAGCTGACATGGATTAAAAATTCTTAGAACATTTCATCCATGAAAGGCAATTAGTTTTGTTTTATGAATATGAAAAGCACGTAGCTTGTAAGTACTGGAGTGAAGTCCCAAGTGAGTTATTAGAACTTGCTTTACTCATGTAGTACAAAATTGGCCATCAAGAGCTGATAGATTTCAAATATAGCTCACTGACACACTGATCATCCATAACTTTTCATAAAGTCATTTTTTTGGGCTCACCTGTAATTACTGGATTCTGTTGAAGTCCTGAATGGGGCAGATAGTCACAGATCAGGACACCTCCTTACTATTGATGGTGATTACAGCATGTTGTGCTGCTGGGATATGGAATTGTGATACCTCTCTGCCTGCTTTTCCTACTTTATCTGAGATCCATAAGTTAAGGCTGATAAAATGAATGGAATCTGCTTTTTTTTTTTTTTAGCTGTTGGGTTTTTTTTTTGGATTAGGAAAAATTAATGCAGTCATTGGTTTTGTATTATTGGGATTGTCTATGTGAGTAGTTCTCAGATACTAATGGGTGTTTGGAAAATGATATTTTCAGCCTCTTTTTTTGTTTTTTGAGGTTCTTCAGAGAGCCAAAACTGTTAAAAATCTGGTATTTCTAGTGTTAATCAACAGATGTTATTCATCCAGTATGTCAGTGCTTTAATACTTGAGATTCCCAGTTAGGGAACTGGTAGCCCAAGTTAAGGCATGAGTAGCCCCTCCAACCATCCAAATCCCAGAAAATAAAACAGGATGAAAACTCTTTGGCAAATGGTGGGCTACAATCTAAGGTCTGGCTATGGAAATGACTAAATGTTGATGATCTTGTTATAAAACACTGGCTGCTGGACAGTGTTCAAAGGAGGAGGCGATTTGGGTACCCATCCTGATGCACTGACCTGTTACAACCACACTGTGCTGATAAATTCTCCCACACAGAATGGTACGGACACGTCACAGCAGTCGCAGTTAAATTTAGAAAAGGCAAATCTGAAGGAGACCATTTCATCACCCAGGAGATTTTAATTTATGCTTTCATGCCTCTCATCCCAAGAAGAAAGATGGACACTCCGAGTGGGATGATATTAGACTGCTGGAAGTGTTGCCTAATAGATCACAGATGTCTGTGAAGTGGCAAGTCATCATCCCCCCGGCACAACGGGACAGGGGACACTGTCACGAGATGTGACATGTCATAAAGGATCATTGATTTGTTGCTCCCCCACTGTAAATCAAACATCCCCATTCAAATCCATTAAAATCCATTAATACAGGGTGCAGATTTGAAAACTGCTTTGACATTTCTGATGGAAGGCTCGGGCGTATCGATTCCTGACGTGAGCAGGGCCCTGTTTGTCAATCAGAAAGTAGCACCATCATCTGAAAATCGGGGGTTGGCAGCGAGGTGGGAATCTACCCAAGGTCACTGCTGAAAGAGATGAGGAAACGTGCAGTGAAGGCTGAATTTTGGGGAAAAGTGCCTCTGAATCATGCAAATGGCTTGATGAGCTGGGAGCTGCTTGTGTATGACCTCGCTCTGAAGGACAGTTATTTACAGTACATGGGTCAACATGGGAGCTCTGATGAGTGTCAGGGCATGGGAGGAAGGTGGCTTTCTGTGCTTTGTTTCTAAAGCTGTGTAGAATGGAGAAGTCAGATGGATTTCAGTGTGTTTTAAAGAAGCAGTAGTGTCTCTCTGCCATCTGTTTTGGAAGAGAGCAACTCACATACACATGTCATTCAGTGGAGTTTGCTGTCAGCAGCAACAATTTCTGCTGATGGGGGAACTTCAGGGAGAAGATTCATAACAAAAGTCTTTATTGTATAGAAACACACCGTTCTGCTTGGGATCCAGCTTCCAAATGCTTTTAAGGACTGTGACTAAACTACCATTTATGCCTGAGATGAGAGACATCTGAGCACAGAAGCTGCCTGGACCAGGTTGTCCTGCCAGGCCTTTCTTGTGCAATACAATTGCAGATGGGAAGGTCCAACTGGTTTTACACCCTGCAAATGTATCAAGACCTTTGAGATGAGATAAACTAAGTGAGCCATGCTGATATGTTCCCTTGCCTGCTCTGATATTATTATAAGGCTTTCTGTTTTGGTTTTCTTTTTGTTCAGGTGAAGCTCTGATCTGAGTATGAAAGAAAAGTCTTCTTTGTTGTACAGCTGTTAATATTTGTTTAATATATCTTAATCCATTCACCTTGCTCTGCTTCTGACCCTGCAGTGCAGCTATGCTCAGTTAATCACCTGGAGGTTCCTGCACCTGAGAGGCTGAATTTGTGGGTGATGTTTTTTTCTGCAGCATATCTAAATCACGAGAATGTTGTAGCATGACTGTGAGTACCATGAGGTCCTTAAAAAGGCACAGTAATTATGTACTATATATTCATGATTGTATGTGTGATCTGGAAACCGGGTTGGAGGAAGTTTGGCATTTGGGTGGCACCTTCAAAAAGAAGAAAACCTGAAAGTTAATTGGAGAAAATGACAGTTCCCAGTTTACTGCTGTGCCTTCCAACAGCACTCGAGCTAAATACTCTTTAGGATTGCACGTGTGCCTGTCCACAGAGTCTCTTTATTTTATTTTAACACAGACTCTGCAGCCATTACCAACTATTCATTTATTCAGCACCAGAAACTTTGGCAAAACAATGAATGGAAGATAAATTATTTGATCCCAAAGAGTTTTAGCGTGAGCATAGCTAAAAACCAAGTGAAAAATCACAGTGGTCATGACAAGTGGTGGCCGGTGCTGCAGCAGTCCAACCCAGATCACGTTTTCTGTAGTGCTTTGCTGTTCAGATTGAGCCCGTTTGTTCTAGCTGACTGCCTTTTTCCTGGGAAGTGTGAAGCTCAGCATTTTCAGAGCAGTGTGAAATAAGGAATGTAGAAAAAGGACTTGGAGCAGTGAGGTGGCTAATTGAAAAATGCTCTTGGAGCTGCGCGCTCTAACAAAGAAGCTGGCAGGGTTTTATGAGTAAGTCACTCCAGAGTTGAGTTTTGATCTTGAATTTTGAATGAGTCACATTTATATTTTAATAGGAGTGTTTTGATAAAAAGGAACAATCCTCCTGTTGGTTACCATAATGTCTAAGTGGCCGTGACTGTCTTTTTAAAAGCAAATACAGAGAAACAAGAATAGACTGTTGGGTCCAGGAGTATCCAAGTGTGTTATTTGAGTGTGTCTGTGTCTCCCAAGTGAAATGCCTGGAACTCAGCAGCTTTTTGAGTGCTGGGGGTCTTTGGTCTTATCTTCATTTTGCTTGGACAGCTGAAATACGTTTCCATGGCCTCTGTATGGTCTTTTCCTGGATCTTATTGATGGTGCTGTGGGGGTCATTGATGATTGAATCCAAGAGAGACAACTGCAGTCACGAAATGTAATGGTGCTTTGAAGTGTAACACAGTTCTATAGGCTACAGCTCAGAGATGTCATTGTCCCATTCGTTTGAGCAATCCTGTCTGGTTTGCATTGCCTTGCAAAACTCTTGCTATTTTCCTGGAAGCCCAGTCTGTAAAAGCATTTTGCTTTTACCCTCAGCAGATGCCCCTCGCTTCTGAGAGAGCAACGCTGCATTGAAGGGAGGGGAGCCAGCAGGATGGAAGCAAAAACCTGCTGATACTGTGGCTCCTTCTGATCTTTATTATGCAGAGTGAAATATAACATATCTGGCTGTTTGATTTGCTAATTTCAGTGGTGGAGCACAGCTGGTAGGCAGGTGGACTGTTAAGAGACAAGACAAAGATCTAAGATGTGCAATCTTATGAACTTGCAAGCAAAAAAGAAAAAAACAACCACAAACCCTAAGATGTTTTGTGCTATTTGAACACCAAACACTGTTGGAGGGAAGGGGAGAAGTTTGGACTTGGAGCTTTCTTGGTTTTGGATCTCTGTAACACAATGCACTGGTGTGCATGTTTCTTGCATAAATAGAAGGTGGTTTTGTGTGTGTAGTTCATCCCAAATGTATGAATTGAGAGTCTCTGAAGCAACATCTGGAGAAGACCCAAGAGAGAAAACTGTGAGTTCTCTGAACACAAGGATCTGTTCATTCATGAGATTCTGATATTCAAACAGAAAACTGCAGTTGTGCTGTTTCCATTTCATGTTATTTCTAGCAAGTGCCGCATTTAACTTTCCCTTTTGCCTTTTCTCCCAAGACCATTCTACAGCACCATAAAGACTTACTGGTACTTATAGATGGACTTTTGGAGAGATTTTTAGCCTGGTGCTGTCATCATTCAGGCTGGAATAGCTGCTCTCAGTGCTTCCAGCAGTCAGAATTCCAATCTCAGCTGTACAAACATGCAGATGGAGCAGTACTATGGATTGAAGAGAGCAGAGAGGAGCTTCTTGAGGATAACCAGTGTTGGTGTTTCTCTGGGAGGTCGCTTTTGCCTTGGTTGCAGGATGGGTGATAAAAGTTCTTCTGTTTTCTTCCTGCATTTAGAAGCTAATTGCTGCCCTGCCCTGTGTAACCTGTTTGTTACACGGTGATTGTACGGGAATTTCTGACCTGGTTTCCTTGTGCTGACATCTCAGGTCGGAGCAGGTTGTTTGGGCAGAGGCTCGGCTGGGGGTGTGTGCACTGAGACTGTTTGTACTGGGAACTTTACACTGCTGAACCCTCTGGGTGCTGTAAATTATACAGGATTTCAGTATGAGCAGGGAAATGCTGATATTGCCGTTTGGCAGAGCGTGGAAATGCGGCCACAAGAGTTGGATCTCAGAGGGAAGGTGTGAATGAAAAAAATAGCACCATTTTTTCTCCTTTTCCTCACAGACTACAGATAAGCTGATGCTGTGTGTGTGCATATGCAGTGCCCAAGGTCTGCTGTGTGTCAGGCATGGAGTGCCAGATTGTCTTTCTTCCCACCAGAACATTTATGCTTTAATTTGGGACACGTGGTGGGAACTGATAGCATCTTGTTTCAGAGAGAGACTTTCTGATAATCTCACTGGTGGTATCATGTCTCTGTGTGAGACACAAACCCAGCATTATCCCAGTGCTCATCAGAGCTGCTCCTGAGGCAGGAGCTGTGCAAGGAGCCCTTGGCACCAGGCTGGGAGCTGCCAGCCCTTCTGTGATGCAATTAAACTCTACCATAAACTCTTCAGTTCAAGGCAAACTCCTCCTCATCACCTTCCCTCGTAACATTTCTTACTGCACCCTGGAATCCTTTGGTCACATTCCAGAGTTCATATGTGAATGAACTGGTGCCTTTTAATGGGTGTGGAAGAGGTTGAGGAACTGATTACTCTTTCAAAGGGGATTTGCATGATTTGTGTGCCATTCCTTTGCTGTTCTGTGTTAGTTTCCAAAATCTGTTTAATCTTGTCAGCTGTATCTGGGTGCTGTTTGAGGAGGAGCCTTCCAAAGTGTCCATGAAACACTGGACAGGTTATTGAGTATTTTTAATTTCCTGCATTTTGGCTGTGTTGGGTAGGGATTCTCCTACAGCTGAGTACAGGCAGAGCCGTTTCACTAGAAATCCAGAATTACAACCTGCTGTGTTTTGGTTCTAGAAGAGCTCTGCGGGCTTTCAATTCGTCGCAGCACAATGCAGCTCTTCAGGCAAATCCCACCCAAACCTTCTCTGCAGCCAGTGAACTCCTTTGTACAGCTGAGAGCACTGCAGCAGCAAATCTGGGTCACACACCCTACAAAGGACACACAACTCCAGATGACAAGTGCTCGTGTGCTCTCTGTTGCTGAAGAAGAGACTAAAATTAGCTTCTGACTCTTACTCGAATTAAAAATTACCCAAGGGGAAAAGAACTATTTCTCAAGAAGGCAACTGTTATGTCTTAAACCCACACAGTCTCAGCTCTGTATGCAGAAATGCAAAAATAAAAAGGTAGTAACCAAGTTTTTTGGGAGAAAGGGGATTTTGTTTTTCCTGGAGTATCTCAAAAAGGGAATATGACCAAGGTTATCAGGCACCACAGATGAGCATTCTAGTGCTAACCTCTGTACAGTGCTGCAGCAGCATCTCTTCACTCTGCTATCTTCAAAATACCACTTTTTTTACCTATGGAGTGCTCCCATATCCACATTTTGTCAAAATAAGCCTTAACTCCATGGGTTTTACAAGACCAGCGAGTGAATTGGCTGCCAGCACAACTTTGTGCAGGATCAGCATTTCAGCATTTCCCAAAATCATATATAAAAAGTGATTATAGCAGACCAGAGAGACTGAACATTGCTAAGTTGCTGCCTGATGCCAAATACTGTCAAGAACACACAAATTTCTTAATATAGTTTAAGATCAAGGAAACAAATGATGTGCCCAGCTTAAGGAATACTCTCTATGTAAAGCACAATCTTATTTTGGAGCATTTGGCTTGTAAATCCTTTGCAGCTCTGGGGATCACCTTCTCTAGCAGATCAGATGTAGTGATGTTTTTTATTTTTATCTCTGAATGTTAAGGGTTTTTTCTAATGTTGAATAAAATGTTTTCTTAACTGATAAGCATTATATGGAGGTGAAGGCAGATCACATTCTGTAGCAATAAAACCATATGTAGGCTGTAAGAGCACAAAACAACTAACAGAAGTGATTCTTACAAGCAGCTTTACACAAAGATAAATTCCTGTATCTTAGAAAACATTAAACAGCTCTGCCTTCACTCTAAATGCAGTAAATTAAAAATATTCAGTAACCTGTCCAGTATTTATTGGACGTTATGGAAGCTGTGCATCTCTCAAGCATAAAGACTTTTCATTGACCAAAGTGAACTTTACCATGAGGTGGTGATGGCTGAAAAAGATCCAGCTGGGAGATTTTCAGGCTCCATTCCCTCCCAAATGATTATACTGCACTGCTGCTTCTCAGAATGAGAAGTGAAGTCTGTAACAAATATTTTCCTGTTCCATAATCTCCTTTTCCATGGTGTCCTCTCCCTTCTGTTCAGCTCTCCCTTCTGGGGTTTTGCATAGCTGTCTGGTTTTTCTCAAACTTCTGTAATTGCTGTCCTTGGTGGAGCTGCTTTAACCATGATTTTGGTGTAGACAAGTCACTGAAATTTGAATTACCCAGGCACAGTCTTTCCCTAAACAATGTCCCATAATTATGGCCTGTGGGCATCTGTATCCTCAGTCACAGTGATGGAAATATTAATAGGAAAAAACCACTGTTGGTAAACAAAAAGAGATGTGTGAAGTCCTTGGAGCCTGGTCTTTCCAAAGTCTGCCCTGTGCTGGGGTACAGATTGGGGTTAGATGTAGACAGAAGGAAAGTTGGAGAAGATGGTACCTGTGGTTTTGTTTCTGCTTTGAAATGTTTAAAAGTGGGTTTGCTTACCCCCTTTGCCTTCCAGCATTGGATGCCAGGGATCTGTAGAAAAGCCCAGAGTAATTTAGAGAAGGTCATGCCTGGCCCAAAGGTCCCCTTTTTAGATCTTTCTAGTGACAGGCTTTTATGTTCAACTTGACATCATTCCTGAGTGTGGGTAGCAGATAGGATTTGAATACTGCAAGTGAGGAGTGTGAAAAATTCCAGGGATGTTCCAGGCACTGCTAGACAGAACTATATTGATTTAGGAGGAAATCCCAAGGAGGAAATAGTTCTTGTCAACTGATTACTACAAGTTATGGTTATGCTACTCCTGCAGACGTCTATAAATTAAACTGCCAGCAGTTGGCATCTGCCACTGTCACAGTGCTATAGGTCATCCTTCCCTGGGAATTGAGTGATGCCAGAGTGACTTAACCTGCCACAAAAATAGTGAGGGAAGGTCTGGGAGGAAGGCAGAGCTTGAGAGGTGTGTACAGAGCCCCAGCATGGAGAGGGACATAGCATGGGACAGATGTCATGATACCATGACCTGAACTGTTACGTGCTAAATGTTTTCTCATGCTAGTGGGTCTTTTCATGCTGAAATTCCTTGAATTCTCTCTCCAGGTTGCTATTTTTCCTCCCTCAATCCATGTGGAGGTATTATCTGCTGAAACAGGGAGGAGGTCATACTGGTTTGGGGGGATATTTTCCTAGCTCATAACTTGCCAGCAATGCAGCATCTGAAGAGTTTAAATTTGAATTAGCTGACATTTTCCTACTCTCCCAGGAATTCAGGAGTCTTTGAAGAACAGCCCATATATGTGGGCTGGAGGGATAATTGATTCTGTCTGGAAACCTCTATGCTGATCCCTAAAACCAGGATGGAAGGATTGACATTGTTTACTGTCAGCAGGGATTTGTTTTTTTCTGTCTGTTACTGAATAGTTTCAGCTCAGAGTAACTGAAGATGGATTGAGGTATAGACCTAATCAGGAAGATATGAAAAGATTTATTTTTCTTTACTTTACAGAAAAGGCCACAGATGGCTCTTTGCAGAGTGAAGACTGGACACTTAACATGGAGATCTGTGACATTATCAACGAGACAGAAGAAGGGTATGTGCCATTTCAGCAGACTTGGAAAGGTCCCTGAACACAATCTTCCTCTGGTTGTACTCAGCATGTGAGGAGGTGCAGTGAGGCTGGGGACAGATGCTCATGGTGTGAATGCAGTTTGCAGATCAGTTGCTTGGTTTTCCTGCTCCTTAGACCTCTCCTGCTCTCAGAAAATACTGTATGATGAGTACCTGTAGGATTCAGGAGGAGAGGAAATGGCCTCAACTTGTGCCAGGAGAGCAACTTATTTAGATGATGTATTAGCAAAAAATTCTTCACTGAAAGGTGGTCAGGCAGTGGGTCAGGCTGCCCAGGGAAGTGGTGGAACCACCATTCCTGGAAGCATTCAAAAAGCACATGGATGTGGCATTTTGGGATGTAGTATAGTGGTGGGCTTAGTGCTGAGTTAATGGTTGCACTCAAAGACCTAAGAGGGCCTTTCTAACTCAAATGATTCTGTGATAGTTTCTGTGGTCAGTCTCTGCTTGGGAGGGCTGGCATGAAAAACTTTTTGGAGAGGGTGCCACCTTTGTTTTTCAGCAGGGGTCTCTCTTTGGAATGCCTTTAATTTCAGGTGTTTGTGTAGACAGCTTTCCTGCCACACCTCCAGCACCAGAAAGCTTTGCTGCTTGCAGTCTGCAGGAGAACTGATCACTGCTCTTATTCCCTGGGCTTGTCAGAGTGGCTGTCAGTCTGCCTAATCAACAGCCTGAATTTTTGGAGACTTGGGGCATTCCTCCTGTCTTGATTTCTGTGGTGCCTTGTCTCCTCACGTATTTCTCCATAACCCTGGTTTGGTTATAGTCAGATGATCTGAAATTAACCCACATTCTTATGTCCAGCTGGAAATGGCAAAGGATTCATTTTCCCACAGTTTATGGGATGTGAAAAGCCTGTCTGAGCTGTCTGTTAAAATGGTGTGTTTCTCCTTCAGGCCCAAGGATGCCATTCGAGCGCTGAAGAAGAGACTGAATGGAAACAAAAATTACAGAGAGGTCATGCTGGCGCTGACGGTGAGTGGGGGCAGGCTGGAATGCTTCAAAGGGCAGAACCCTTTTGTCATTTTCCTCTTCCTGGCACTCTCTTGAATGTACACACTATTTCCTTTAACAGCCACTGCTCTGCCCTTTTCTTCTCTCCAATTGCCTCCTCACTTCCTTGGGGAGAGCTGCTGGAAGCTTTGCATAGTGGTTTTCCAACTCAATTGATTTCTGCTTCTTTTCGTGGCTCTTATTCATCCCAAGTACTGACTGAGGAGAGTTAAAGTGGCTCAAATGGGTCTGTTACTCTTTGAGGTTTTCCTTTCTACTCTCATTTCCCTGTGTCCAACCATTCCTCCACTCCAAGGCAACAGCTGTGGACGTGTCTGCAAGTGAGGATGATGAACTTGCCATATTTTCAGCTTCATAAGTAGCTGATGCACAATTTCCCTTGTGAATGAATCTCTGTAGGAGACAATGCATTAATTTATGCTGATCTAATTTCACTCAATAAAGTGTAAATTATATTCTGTGCATTCAGACAGCACTGCTAAGGTGTGGGATAATTTAGCAGTGACCTTTCCTGCTGATGGCTTTAGCTGGAGCTTTCCTGGGTAGTGCAGCCCTCCTGAGTGGGGTGCTGGGCTCTGGCAGTAACTAGATCGAGTTTTCCTGCTGTGGGGAGGTGATCTGCATGATTCTTTCACAGAGCTCTTGTTGCATCTCCCTCACGAGGCGTAACCGTACTTTCTGTCTTCTTGCCATTTCCTATCCTGGATTGTCATTTTGACAGATTACCAAAGTCCAAACCATGAGATTATCCATTGTGCAGGAAAGAGCAAAATCCATCAGGAATGAGCCCGTGTCATCATGGCTGATGAAAGTGGCTGAAGGAGGAGAGTAATTACAGATTCCTCGGTACAGAGCCGCAGTGGTTATTAGGCATGGCTGTAAGGAGAAGTGACGCGTTGGATTTATCTCCATGCTAATCATGTTCTTCAGAGAGAAATCAACAGCTGTTCTTCCATGGCAGTTGAATGGCAAGTGGAAGGTGCCTCCAGCTAGGTTGCAGGGGGAAAATGTGTCAAAGTATAACCTGTCAGAGCATTCACAGGGGAGTGTTTTGAATGAGTGAAGATCATTCACCTGAATTCCCAACTCTAAAACATGGCTTATAGCTCGGAGCAACTGGGTCCAGCTGTGTTCCAGGCACATAGAAAATGGTGGAGTGGCACAGCACGATAATATCTCACTGTGACAGGATGTCCTCTGTCTTACCTGCTCCTGATGTGCTGCTGTGTACTTGGCTGTTCAGCTGCACTGGCTGGAAAGTTCTGCTTTGAAGACAAAGAAACTTTCTATTTCTTTACCTTGAAAATAGGAAAGATGGATCACAAAAATGCCCGATATGTTAACAGTGGGTGAGGTACAGCTGAATGTGTGTGTAGAGAAGTCTTCTGGCAAAACTGGGGAAGAAGAGTAGTAAGAGTATAAATGTAATCTCCCCTCTATCTTCTTGCCCTCCCATCAAAACATCTAAAATAAATTTAAAAACCAGGTGCTGTGTGTGTGTGATCAAGCTTTGCTCCAACAATGAATGTTGGGTTTTCTTTGTGTGTGTAGGTGTTGGAGACCTGTGTGAAGAACTGTGGCCATCGCTTCCATGTCTTGGTGGCAAACCGTGACTTCATCGATGGAGTTCTGGTGAAAATCATCTCACCCAAGAACAACCCCCCCACTATAGTACAGGATAAAGTCCTAGCACTGATTCAGGTACACAGCTTGTCTCTGCTTCCATATGTTGCTGCCTGAAATAAGGACTGTCTGCTTCGATGCTACGCATCACTAAACATGCTGTCATCGTTAAAAATCTGGCAAGTTTTTTATATATAAACTCAAACAATATATCCAGATTGGTGGGGAAAAGCAGACATGTACACACATAGATATTTTATCCAGGGAGGGCTGTCTGGATTCTAGTCAGAGAGGTACCACACTAAAACAGGGGGATTTAATAAAAGGTAAATGGATGCTTTTGCAATTTAACAGTCATATCTAGAAGCTGGAGACTTGCCTCGGTGATGAGCTTGTCATCTGAGGCCAGGAGATTTCAGAGGATTGTGCTTTTGGTGTCAGCTGCAGAACACTTGCCTTTCTGTGTCTGTTTCCCTGACCGGAAAATGGAGCTGTTTCCCCCCATTTGAAAGCATTCTGCATTCCTTTCAAAGATGGTTATAGAAAAGTAAATGACCATATAGGAATTAAAATGGTTTTGGTGTCTTTTCTGTGGTTATTGTGCAGTAAAAGCACACTGTCAGATCCTTGCCTGCAGTGGGAAGTTCAGCCATGGGCCTGTCTGCCACTTCTCCTTCTGTGCAGCACAACAATAAACAGCCGTGTTAATTCCACAAACCATTAGCCACACATGAGGAAACATTGGTGCCTGCCTGGAGGAAATCTGACAATTATAGGAAGCTTTATCACTAAGCCTCCACAGGCTACTGCATACACCAGAGACTAAAAGACACTGCGTATTTAAAATGATATAAACCTGCTGCAGTGTTCCTTGTGGGGAGGTATTTACAAATGCACAGCATCATTTGCCAGATATACTTCTGATTTTTATGGCAAAGCATGCACTTGGATTTCTGCTGCTTTATTTTTTATTTGGATACAGGGATAGGGCATCCTTAGAGCATGACAATGTAAATAAGTGATTTTCAAACGGGAAATAGGTAGGGTGGTGGAATTAATGGGCATTGAGTTGGGGTCTTTGGGGTCCCTTTATTTCTGGTATATGATTTTGTGGCTTTTCAAAAAAATAGCACAAAATTAATGAAATTATTAAAAGCAATTCTTGTGCATCTGACTGAGCCCTCAGGTTTCTGCCTCCCTTGGTGGGAGAGTGGATGCATGCAGTGACCAGGAGATGAGGTTAAAAACTGTCTCATAAAGACAAACTGGGTGTGTTTCCATGTTATTTTAGGGAATGTTGGTTTTGCTGGGCTCTGGGTTTAAATGGATTCCCAGTGGTGAATGCAGCTAAGATGGGAGTATTTGTAACATAATCAGAAAGCCACAGTCATTGCCTCAGTGTATTAAACAGAGCTTTATCTGAGGAGACTTAGTGCAGTAGAGCTAAAAGCCTCACTCTGGGTACTAAATGCCTTTTGATATAAAAAGCCTGAAAATGATGAAGGTTGCCTGTGGGTGGGTTCTGTACGTGTCTCTTTAGCTGGAGGTGGCAGGGGACTTTGTTTTCCAGATTGCCTGACAAGTTTGTAAGAGTGATGGCAGCCACTCATCCCAGGTGCCCTATGGACACACACCCCCAAAATACCTCGTGACAGCTTCACTCAGCTTAGGCTGTGCTCTGGAGAGCTCCCTGGGGTTGGAGTTAGCCCCGTCCCAGAGGGCTGATCTCAGCTTTGTCCCACCAACATTGTATTTATCCCTTTCTATATCCAGGTTTTTTTATTGGGGAATTAATAAGAACGGAAATGAGAGGATTAATAGCCCAGACTTGGAAGCATGCAAGAGAACTGTACAAACAGCACACATCTTCAGGCACACAGCTGGGAAATTCATGGGCCTTTCCATAAAAAGGGTAGATAAAGCTGCCATCCAGTTTCTTATCTAGAGACTTGTTTTGAGATGTTGAGCATCTTGCGTCTCACTTTCTCAACCTATTTCCCAGTGTACATGAATTAGCATATGTTACACAGTGCTTATCCTTCCTTCTTCACCTTGCTAGGAGGCCTTGGAAATATTCCTTGTCACTGTGCCCCTGGTAAGAGCTGGCCTGTCATCCAGTGTCCAAACACTGGGATGGTCCCCAATTTAGGGGGCTGATTTACAATGGTATTTAAATTACCCGTTTGGGCACACTGTGGGATTTATCCTGAAATATCTACATCTGATAATCTGGCCCAAAGTTATAGAAGCTCTGAATTCAATTTCCCCTCTGTCCTACACGTGTTTGGACAATGGGCAGGTCTCCTAAGCTCTAGTATAGCTCTTTATCCATAAAGCAGAGCTGATATTGCAGCTGCCTGGTTGGGTTGTAAGCTGTCTAGGACAGGGATTGTCTTACAATGTGTGTAGACAGCACTTAGGACAATAGTGCCTGTCCTGCTTGTGACCTCTGAGACACACTAATGTAGATAATGCTCCCAGCTCAGGTGAAGAAGAATACAAATGGAAGTGTCTCCTTTCTCCAGGGAAGAGAATTGCAGAAGAGAGAATATTTTTAAAAGGTGGAGTGCAGATGAAATGAGATCATTTTGCAAAATCCACAGGAAGCCAGTGAAAGAGGGGATGCATTCTTCCTCCTGGACAAACAAGCTTCACTAAAAACTGGTGACAGAATGCAGCATATTTTTGCCTCTAAGTATCTTTTGAGTGATGATTATTAAATAGAACATTCCTTGCCTAACACTTTTCACTTTTGCTTGCAAATAGAGTTGAAGTGGTGAACACCATTATGTAGAAGCATCATTCAGATGGCTTCTGATGTAAATTGAAAAGGCAGTGAAATGGCAAAGGTGGAGTTACTTGTGCAGTCAAAACCTCCATCAGAATTGGGGATGTTTTGGAAGGTCAGTTCCAAGGAAACAATAGCTGTGTGCTGTCAGAGCTGTTTTCTCTGGCTCATGCAGGGCTGTTTGGACTTGCACTGCATCAGAACAGTTGATGCAGTTAATTTACTCTTAACAAAGCTGAGAAGCAAACCCAGGATTGTCTGCTTGCACCTGATAATGGATTGTCTCCTGGGCGCAGATGGTAGGAAATGCTCTCTTAGAATTGAACAGGATAGGAATGCAAGTTAAAAATTAATATTATTTTTTATCTTACTTTTCTATCTTGGGTTTCTGTTCTCTCAAATATAAAAAATGGCTCAAAGAGCTTTTAAAGCAAAAAATAGTCAAAGAGCTAGTGTAAAAGTGATGACTAAATGAATTAAGTTCTGAGCCCACGTGCGTCTCGCAGTAGTTCTGGATCCAGCACACTGATACCCTGCTCCACACATGTGGGGGTTTGTGGAATGCTTCATTTTTTAATTGAGTCGTAGTATTTCAGTTTTTCCTTCCTCTACCTTTTTAATATTTGGTTCATTTCCAACACAAGTGAGAGGGGTTGAGGCTTTTAGCATGCTGTGCTCCCAGTAGCTTCGTGAGTGCAGGAGGCTGGCTAGCCAAGAGAAGCACTTAGGACTCCCACTGAAGGAAAAGCTCAAACGTGAATTGAAGTCTTTTTAGACACCAGAGAATTCATGCAGGAGAGATATTATGAATGTTCTGGCTGTGGGAATTTCTCTCTTTTAAACTCATCCTTTGTGCCACACTGGGGTGTCTTGAGTGTTGGATATGCTCTGTCAGAGCCCAGGCGTCATTAGTTCTGCTGCTCAGGGGACTGTCTCTTTCACAGGACAAGAACCTCAGAAAGGATCTTTTTTTAAAATTTAAGTCTGGTCCAAATAAAACACTGAAGACAACTTGGTTGCTCTGTTTTTTCCTTTGGCAACAAATGAGGATGTTTCACAAAGTGAATGGAGATTACTTGAGATGATTGTACAGCTTTGGGAATTTTGGTTAGATCTGTTGAATCTTTCACACAGACCTTTTCTGGTGGGTCATTTGCTGTACAATATGCCAAAGATCAGCATCAGTCACTGCTGAGGAGAGGAGATGGGAAAAGCCTTTCATGTATGTTCACAGATTTTGGTGATGTCAGGAGCTACTCAGAGCTACTCTGCACTGGGTTCCTGTCTGTTTTATATCTGAATAAAATGTATGGGTGACTGTCTTAATATTTGAAGGATCTTTTAGACCAGGTCTGATGATTCCAGTTTTCCTTTGAAGCTGAAATCTTTGAAAGCTTTTACAGTCAGTATCTGAGGTCATGGTGGGGCTGGAGCTTCATTTGAAAGGTTTATGGATCATCCCTCGTGTTTTCCAGGCTTGGGCTGATGCCTTCCGAAGTAGCCCCGATTTAACTGGAGTAGTGCATATTTATGAAGAACTCAAGAGGAAAGGCATCGAGTTCCCCATGGCAGATCTCGATGCTCTGTCTCCAATACACACACCACAGAGGGTAAGCTACAGCCTTGCAATTCCAGGCGTGTTTTCCCAGGATGTCTAAGTAGTTGGATAACTACTCATTTTTCCTCTCCCATTTATCTGAATTTGGCTCATTTTCTCACTCCTGGAAGGACATTTTAATAGTGAAAGGGCATGTAAGAGGGGCATAATACAGACTGATAAGCTATCTCCTCCCTTGAGTCAATCATCAATCTGAGGAGTTGTAAATTGTAACATTTAATCTTGTACCATAAAACCACCAAACAAATGCAACTAAATTCTTCAAAGAGAGCCCAGCAGGATTTATGATTGAGATTTACTTCTTTTGCTCAAAAGTGTGGCTGCTTCTTTTGGTGATAACCCTGAGCCAAGGTCTGCCTGTCTATTAGGGGTGTACAGAATCTGAATCTCTCTGATCCCACAGTAATGTGAGGACTTTACACCTCTGGAAGTTAGGTCTGGAAAGTCAACAGAACTGCTGCTTGGAAGTAACTTAATGATCACAGGTGTTCTGATTATTCACTCTGAAAACTGAAGTTAATGAATCTTTGAAGCAGCAAATGCAAGTGATCAAGGACTGAGAGATTACAATTCTTGTGTCAAGGTTAATTAAATTCAGTATCTACGTATCACATCATTTTTTGGAAGCCTGCAACTTAATTCCTAGTTTAAAAGAATTTATGATTATTTCTCTTTGCCTCTTGTTTTTATTTTGCTTCTCACTTCTCTTGTAAAACTAAATGGACTTAAATGCTTGTGGGTTGGGTCAAAAGAGATGGGCATGGAAGATTTTTGGAGCTGCCAGTCTTTTCTAGTAGCTGCACTGACCTTTCCCACAAGGTGCAATTATGTTCTATATTTGAGCCTGTTTGGCCTGAGGTTGCTGACAAAGCAAGTGCTGTCCCAGCTCAGCTTTTGAACTCCTGTCTTTCTGATGTGGCAGAGTGTTCCTGAAGTTGATCCTGCAGCAAATATGCACAATTCCCAGTCTCAGCAAAGGATGAGCAGCAGTTCTTACTCTTCGTCCTCTCCAACGGCCTATTCTGCTCCTCAGGCCCCAGCCTTGAACGTGACTGGTCCCATCACTGCTAACTCTGAACAGGTATTGGCATGTTGATTCTTTCAAGTGGGACTCTTTCAGCAAAGCAAATTAGAAATTAATCAGCAGAGGAACTTTCATTTTAACCCTTTGGACTTTGTCTCCTAGGTCTGGCTGTACTTAGTAATCATTCTTCCTGTTATACTGTAAAATCTGGGCTGTGCATGTGTCTCTGTGGCCTGGTAATGGCAGCACAATCTGCTGGTCCAGCCCTCTCAGCAGTATTTTAGCAGTTATTCCCATTAGCCCCTCTCCTTTCAAGGCACAGAATGTCTTGCAGATGCAGGAAGTCAAGTCCTTGCAAATGCCCTAATAGAGGATTTTCTTTTCTCCCTGCAAAATGATAACTTCAGAGCCAAAGATTCTACTTAAAATATATACATCTTTCCCCACACTGGAATGAGGCACCACAGCCAAGGTCTGGCTTTAGGTGCTGTTTGCAATTGCTTCCCTTCCATACAGACACAGCACATCTGGGTTTGTGATGATAATTCTTCTCTTTTTCTCTTCCTTTTCTCCTGGGTAAACTTTTTATCTCTTTTGGTTTTTTCCTGCTAGAATGTCTGGTGCCTGAGATATCAAGTCAGACAGAACCAGAGATATCTCAAAGTCAGTTCTTGAAAATGAACTGCTTCAACTAAAAGATAATGCAGTGTTTTGCTGTCTTGTTACCCCAATTTAGATTGCCCGGCTGCGCAGTGAGCTGGATATTGTTCGTGGGAATACAAAAGTGATGTCTGAAATGCTGACAGAAATGGTACCTGGACAAGAGGATTCCTCAGACCTTGAGTTACTCCAGGTAAGTTTCCTAGAAAATATGATTCTGATCCTTTCTGTGCTCGTGTTTCTCTGGGGGTGTGTTTTGTTGTAGCTCACTCCACAGCCCTTGCTTGGATTCATAATAGATCTGGGCTGTGCCTGACCCTGGCAAGTGCCATCACTTTGATTTTCTTCATTTGTTAAAGCTTCCAGTGACAAGGATTTCCTGACTTCCCTTGAAACTTGTTCCAGTGCTTTCCTCTTTTTTGTGTAGCTAGAAATTTTTCCCAATGTTGAATATCAGGTCTCCTTTACCACTAAGCAGCTTAGAATTGCCACAGGTTCTGTAAGCCCTGAGCATTCCTGCTTCTTTTACACTCCTCATCACCACTTGTACAGTGTCAAAACATTCCCAGTCACCATGCAGGAAAAAGCACTCCATATTTCCATCTGGAGCAAAGAATGCTAAGGGTCTGTGGGTTCTCTACCACTTGAAATCTTATCTATGAACTGATTGTCTTTCCAGAAGATGTGTTTTCCTGAAGGTGTGGTGTCTTAAGGCAAGTGCTCAGGTGAGGTTCTGTGGTGTCCAGAGGGCTAGACTGCATAATCAGGAGGGATTTCTCTGGAATCCATTGCAGCATTGTGCATCTCAAGAAGGAATACAGTATAAAATGAGCTCATGTCTCAGGCTTCACACCTATTTCCCCAGGCTAGTGGTCATGGGATGGCCTTTGGGCTGAGGAAAGTCACAGAGTCCCACAGATGAGGAGCACTGCAATCTGACATTCCAGCTGCTGCCCTTGGGGTGGGATTTGCCTTTCCACAGCTTCAGAAATAGCTTTCTGTTCTGATCCTCCAGCAGGGAGGATGGGCTCCCACAGCAATCCGTTCGGAGGAAGGCAGGGAATTGCTCTCTGTGATACATCAGAGTTTGAAATCCATCCAAAAACTGGTCTCTCCCATGCAGTGGCATTGTGTGTTTGTCTCAGAGCCATCATGGCAGCTGATGAGAGGCTCTGCAATAAAGAGCCTTTCAGTCACTGCCCATTTGGGTCGAGCTGCTCAAAACAAAAGCAGCTTCCAGGAAACCATGACAGGCCGAAATCGAACAGTTTGCTTACACTGAGAAACAGCCACCAGCATCTTGACAGTGTAACCTTAGAGCACAGCTTTAAGGTGAAAGAACTTGATCATAAAATGGAGTGACAGCAATGATTCTTTACTCCAGCTGGTTCCCTTCTGTGACTGATGCAGCCTAAATCTGAATCACAGAGCTGGGGAGAACCCGTTTTTGATCACAAAGGATGGTTAGCCTTTTGAGGGCTCTGAGCTGGGTGCTGCATGCAAGGACTCCTCGCTTTGAGGTTTATATAGCCCTCCTCCTTAAATAATTCCTGACATTTTCTCCAACAATCAAATGTAAACAGCCTGTGAGAGAGCCAGCTCTGAGCAGAATAGATAGGTACTGTCAGCCCTCTCGGAAAGGCAGCAAACAAACCTCTGAAATGTCACAATCTGCTTCCAAAGTGATGGGATCAAAACTGACATTGGAGAACACATTCCTCAAGCTGTTAAGGCAGCTGGATTGCACTAGGTGAAATTTATCCAGAGCTTAGGATGTCAGACCATGCAAGGAAAACAAACACATTTTTGCTTTCATCCTGAAGGTTGTGTACCAACAAGTCATCCTTGTTTAGTGCTGAATTTTTGCTGTGAAGTGGAGCTGGGAGGAGTGGAAGATGACAGAGGGACATGCTTTAGCTGGAATGTGTCAGTGCTTATTGAAGTAAAACCGTTGGCCTGATCAGAGGCACCCTGCCATACGTCATGTTTCTTCTTGCTGTTCTCCTCAGCAGACCAGTTTGACCTTTAGTCTTGAGGCCTTTCAGGACTGCAGAATTCTGCTAAGTATTTGGTGATGGAAGAGATGTCCTGGAAGCATGAGAAGTCCTGGTCTAGGCAAACTGAAATCTAGATTTCTTGTTGACAGGCTTTTAAAATAAATGCCCTCCCTCTGCATTCCTTAAAATGTTCTTCTGAAACTCCCCATTGCCTTTGTGCAGTCTGTTGTCAGTGCACTTGCTCAGTGGAAGGGAACATTTCTGTGTGTCTCAGTGCTGGAGGGTGTGTGAAACACTCACCTTTTCATGCTCCTGCTCCTTGGTTTGTCTTTACCCTCATGTTCTCTGAAGCTGGTGAGTTATCATCCTAGCACACACTTAGTATTTGTGGTAGCCCTGATGAGCCTTTTTTCCTCCACATGTTCCACCTTACACATCATTTAGTTTTTAAGGATGATACTGCCAGAAAGAGCAGATTGAATTTTCCTTGAAAGCTTTCTTCTGGGAAGGTGTTGTATTAACATGTTTTATTCTTAAAACAGATGACTAAAATACAGATATTTATTTTCTGAAGTACTCAGAGTTAAAGAAGAATCAGGAAGTTGAATTGTGAATAGGCTCTCAAGGTTTTATGCCAGCATCTCTTGAAGGGCGTTTGATTAGATGTGCTTTTGGGTGACATTTAATCATGCAAAGATAAACTTGACTTAGTGTTTCTCAGTTGGGGGATATGTTTGGCTGTGAACAGAGCTCAACCAAATCTACTTATTGCTTGTTGCTTATCAGACTGTGTGTGCACAATGCATTCCTCCTAGGAGCTGAACCGAACCTGCAGAGCCATGCAGCAGAGAATTGTGGAGCTTATCTCACGAGTGTCCAATGAAGAAGTCACAGAGGAGCTGCTGCATGTGAATGATGATTTAAATAACGTCTTCCTCCGATATGAAAGGTGGGGCATCTCTCCCAGCAACCATTTACATTCATTCAGGGTTTTCACATAAGAATAAAATAGGTCAGTTGGTGAAATTGGGCCTTCTGGGCCAAGGGTCTAACATGACACAGAGAACCAAACCACAGGAACCATTTACACAGCGTTTTTATGGCCTTTTATGGTAACATTCCTGTTTCAGTTGATTCTTTTAATACTATGATTTTTTTTTTTTTTGTACTATGCATAGAATTTTTGTAGGGCATATCCATAAAATGCAATGCAACCTTGTGAAAATGCTTGAGTCTGCGAGTCCCTTTTGTGCAGGGCTGTACAGGTGTAGGGACTTGGGACCAAAAATAGCTCAGCCACAGTCACTAGTTCCCCTGCTAGCCCAGGCTCTGCACAAATCTCTGTGCTGCTTCCTGGCTTAGGGAGGCTCCCATGAGCTCTCTCTGCCCTCTGATCTCTGATCTCTCCAGTCCCAGTGCTGGTGCAAGGGCAGCTGCCTGAGGTGGGCGGGAGCATTGAGCATGCAAAGGATTTGTTTTTAAGTAACACTTAAAATCTTGAAAAACAAAAAAAGCCTGTCTTGTGCAGAGCTAATGTTTCGAAGAGCTGGTCTGCAGGAATCATCCCCAGGGACAGGACTTGGGGCACAGGTCTTTCGACATGTCAGACAAAGGCGCTGTCAGGCACATCTGCTGCAGGAGGTGACACGTGATGCCGCAGTCTTGGGAAAGTTTAATCTTCCCCTTAATGACAGGCCTGGGGAGCGAGGCACCAAAGAGTACCCTTTGTTCCTTGCTCTTAGCACAGGGCTTTGTTTCTCGAGCTTTTAAAAATAAATTAGACTCTAGATCTGTGAATTTGTGCTGTCACGGCAAAGGCTGCAAAGACGACTCGGTGCCCTCGATTTTGCCTTTGATTTCGTCGTTCAGAGGAGATGGGGCAAACTTTGAAACAAACGCTGGCTTTTTGTGTGAAATGGTGTGTGTTTCATGCACAAGCAGGGTTCTACAAGTGGCAGAGTGCAACTATCACTGAGGTTTAGTCTGGTCACCCTTAATATTTTTTCTATTTCCCCCCCATCTGCGACTTTGCTGACTGTGGCTGATGTGTTTGTAGTCATTATTCATGAAAAGGGAGCTGAGCGATGTTAGCAAGCCATTTGTGGTGGAATAGCTGCACTGGTCTGAGCATTCAATAAATTCCAGTTCCTCCTCTGCTATTCCAAAAGCTCCCCATCCATCATGCTGATTCCTAGCACAAGGACCAAGCTCCATCAGTGACTCAAGCAGGAGCTCTGGCCTTTGCTGTGAAGCGTTGGGATGTAAATGAACAGAAGCCTTTTGGTGAGAAATGAGGTGGGAGGTGTCTTAGGTTTCCAGCAAAGGGAGTTGGATTTCCAGTAATAGCAAACACCCACAGTTTCCTAAAATTGAAATTTGGGCCTGAATTTGGTTTTGCTGCCTTTTAAGTCTGTATTTTCCTCTGTTACATTAAGAAAACATTTTAGTTTGCTTGACATTCCCTGTTGTATTTTGTCCATCTGGGAGAAAACCCATAAGATTATATGATTTTTGCTGGAAAGAGAGACTGCTTCTGAAACTACTTTGAAAAATTCAAACCTCCAAGAAATCATGGTGCTTTTCCATGGTGAGGATGGAGATCAGACTGGCCTCAGACAGGCTATGGGAGCAGGTAGTTCCCCTGCTGTTTTGAGTTCATAGAATTACAGAATAGTTTGGGTTGGAAGGGACCTCAAAACTCATCTAATCCCACCCCCTGCCATGGGTGAGGACACCTTCCACTAGACCAGGTTGCTCAAAGCTCCATCCAGCCTGGCCTTGAAGACTTTCATAAAAGCTGAGTTTAGGTTTGTGGCCCCAGATGCACAGAATAAAGAAGAGATCAGAGCTTGACTAACCCGACATCTTCTCCTTAGAAGTACAAAGGTTTTATTCAACATCATTACTTTTCCTGTTGGAAAGTACCAACGTATCTGAGCATAGGCTGTGACCATCTTTGAGTTATCTCTGGATGTTTTAAGCAATGAATCTGCTGCCCATTGTCCCTCGTGCCACGTGTGCCTGGCTTGGGCTGTGCCACACACACATGGCTCCTCATTTACATTATTGCAGCAAGAGGGAGCTGGTAAGTGGGAGTGAGCCGAGCTGCAGTGCTTGGCTTGTTGAGCTGTGAGCATCAATCTTGCTGCAGTTCCTCCTGTCCCTTGGCTCACACAACAGGTCTGTCACAAAGCACTTAATGATTAAAAAAACCCCCCAAACCAAACGACAAATCCTGCAGTGGTTTTCAAGCATGTTTGTTCTGCAAGATCAGATTAGCCAACTTAAAATCCACCTTTGCCAAGAGTGCAACTTCTCAGCAATCCTCCCTTTGTCCTGGCCTGGAGTTTAAGCTTTCAGACTTCCCTTTGGAGCCAGAGAAAACTAAGTTCAGTGGCAAGCGTGTCATGGCTTGGTTATAAACTCATGTTTTTTATTATTTATTGGTGGCTTTGATAATCTGTGTTGGGGTTTTTTTCCTGAATAGATTTGAACGATACAGATCGGGACGCTCAACACAGAACGCCAGCAATGGAGTAAGTACCTCACTCCTTTGATTCATACCAGTTGCAGTACTCTCAGTAGTATCACACCTCACTCCTTTGATTCTCTAATACCAGCTGCAGAACTATCAGTAGTATCACACCTCACTCCTTTGATTCTCTAATACCAGCTGCAGTACTCTCAGTAGTATCACACCTCACTCCTTTGATTCTCTAATACCAGCTGCAGTACTATCAGTAGTATCACACCTCACTCCTTTGATTCTCTAATACCAGCTGCAGTACTATCAGTAGTATCACACCTCACTCCTTTGATTCTCTAATACCAGCTGCAGTACTATCAGTAGTATCACACCTCACTCCTTTGATTCGTACCAACTGCAGTACTATCAGTAGTATCACACCTTCTACCTGCCCAGCCCTGTGTCCTGCCTGTACTGGCTAATGGTGGATGCCAGGAAAAGTAAGAATGTGGCAAATCCCAAGGGACAACTTTTAGCTCAGGAAGTCACTTCACAGTAAAACATCTCTGTGTTTACAGTCCTTGATGAATTTTCATTCCTCTGTTAACTTTTTTGATTGCTTTTGAGTCTGTGTGGACTTTAGGAGTTCACAATGTCCTTAAGCAATAAGTTCCACAGTTTCACTATACATTTTTACATATTTATTTTGCATTTATATATAACAAATATTTTGTTTACATTTGATCAAGTCACTTAATGATTTTTGTTTGCTTCACCTAATTTTTCTTCACTGTGTCTTACAATACCACTGTTCAGGTTAATTTTCTTCCTGCCATTCATCATTTTAAGAACCACTCTTATCTCCTATTTAAGCAGCCCCTTTCCAAGCTGAAGAGTTCTAATTATTCTTTAAATGAAAATTCTTTTGTAGTTGTTTTATAGTGTTCAAGGTCTGAGTTCATGATGAATCTATACTTCTATTATGTTTTCTCTTCTGCATTCATAACTATTTCCTCTGTTTACTGTGCTTTACCATTTCTGCAGTGTGATGCAAACTTCAGCAAAGACTCTGTATTGACACTTCAGTCACAACAAAGAAGTTTTGTTTCTGAAAACAGTTTATACCTAATGTGGACAATCGTGGTGTTTAATGTTGTACTGCAAGAAGAAATTTCTGGCATTTGTAACTTCTGTGTTTCTTGTGTCCTGACAGGTACTGAATGAGGTGACAGAAGATAATTTAATAGATTTGGGTCCTGGCTCTCCAGCTGTGGTGAGCCCAATGGTTGGAAACTCAGCACCTCCATCTTCACTTTCTTCACAGCTTGCAGGGCTTGGTGAGTGCCTGGTCTAGATCAAGCTCTCCTCTACCTATTAATGTTGCCATGTGGCCTCTAAAAGGTTTGGGTATTTTGCTCACAGGGGGATTAGAAGGCATTCCCACTCTCCTGCACTGTGACAATCTGCAGTTGAGAACCAGCCTGGCACAAAGGGAGGGATTTATTAATCAGAGGGAAGACTGGCAGAGAGGGTGCAGGTTGTTGTTCATGGCAGAACTTGTACTATTTCTGCTCAGTTATAGTTCTCTGTGAAATCAGCCTGCTGATGTTCTTGATTCCCCTTCTACAAATAATATTTGAAACCTTTGGGTGAAAGGTTTTATGAAGCTCTTAGGTGGTTTGCATGAAATCAAACCAAAGATTGTGTGATTGGATCACTGGGTTTGACTGAAGGTTCTCCACCTCTTTCAGCACTGCACCAATACCATATCCCTTTGTTTGAAAGTGTTGGTTTCACAGTCAGCAACTGAGAGGAACATTGAGGAGAAAACTACTGTCCATGCCCAAAATTTTGGACTGTGTTAGTGACCACTAAATAGCTCAGGATATTGGCAGCAGGCTCACACCAATTCCCAAATGCTGGCTTCTTGATGAGGAGCATTTATGGAGTGCTACTTCCAGGATGAATTAGATAATCTCTACATTTTTCTTTTAAGAACACCTGATTAGCATCCTCCAGCCTTTCCTGAACAAAACTGTCCACAGTGCTGCAGCTGTTAATGATGATGGTGTTTGCATATAGTTTGTTATTTTACTGGTTCACTATTTTTTCTCCTCTGGTTGCAGACTTGGGCACAAACAGTGTCAGTGGCACACTCAGCTCCCTCCAGCACAGTAATCCTCGTGATGACTTTGACATGTTTGCACAGACAAGAGGCAGCTCCTTGGCTGAGCAGAGAAAGAAGTAAGTTGTCTTCAGCACTGAGTCATGGCACTGCTGTTTTCTAAGGGCATAAATCTGAAACTTCTTGACTTCGGACTGAAAAAGTAATTTTGGTGTATGTTTTGTTGTTATCAATATGAGCAAGTGGAGAAGTTCTTGCTGCTGGACAGAGCAGATTGGCTGGGTACTGTCTTAGTTAATGAGCTCACTGGAAACTTGGAAGTGTGCTGGCCTGTACTCCTGCCTTCTCCTAAAGGCTTGTCATCCCATCCACCCATGTTTGAGATACAGGAGCAGAAGGGTCCTTCACCTGAAGGTCATGGATGTGCTTTGGTGACTGAATTACTGTCATCAAAGGCTTGGAAACAGAATTACCATCCAGTTAACTCTCCTTTTGGCCCCAGTCAGACTCTCACGGGCTGTCAAGGCAGTGTAGCTTGCCTGGCTTCGTGCTACCCCTAATTTGTTTATATGCATAGGGCTTGCATCTCTAGAGCTGCAAATCTGGCACTTTCAAGGGCATTTAACAGGTCAAATTATTTTAATGTAAAATAAATCTATGCACTTATTAAGAAATCCTTTGATCCCTGTCAAGTAATCTTCAATAAAAGACACACTCAGGTATTTTTCTTCCATATATTATTTCTTGCCTCCTGGCTTCAGACATTAGAGAAAGTAGTCAGAACATCATCAATATCTTGTCTCAAGCTAAGAAATGCTGTTAAATAGTTTATCAAAAATTTAGAAAACTCGAGCCTACAAATTTATTGGGCTCTTTTATTTGCAGTTATCAATATAGCTATTGGTACTGCCTCAGCCATGGTATCAGAAGAAATTCTGTCATGTAGAGGGGTAAGCCACCACTGGAGATTTTGGGCTGGGAGCCTTAATGTGCAGTTAGAAAGGAGATGCATTGCAGGAGAGATCTAATCAACGTCCCTCTGTCTCTTGTGCTAAATGAAGCACAAAACTACTCTTCCCACCCGTACCTAATGGAACAAGGAGCACAGATCATCCATGATTTCACAAGGGAGGGTTGCTCTGTCTTCCCTGGATTGTGCACTGTATAAACAGAGCAGCAGGGAGGAGGAGAGGCATGAGTGTGACTTGCTGTGGCGTGTAGGTGACAGCTCTGGGTGTGAGAGCTCTGGGTGCTGTGCTCACAGCTCGGGAGAAGCCAGCAGGAGGAGGAGAGAGGGCTCCCCCTGCTCAGGCCCCCCCTCCCAGAGCTGATTTATGGGCACGTGTTTGTGTCTGCTGCAGCTCATGGTTCACCACTGTGCTCTGTGAGATGCTGCTGCTGCCTCTGTCACCTGACTGCTACATGTCCCTTTTGCATTGCAATTTAAGAAGCTTTTAACAGCTCTGTAAATAGTGCATTCCTTTGTCTGCTTCACTGCAGTTGCATCATTTCATCTCTCTTTGAGTCTCGCTCTGCCTTCCCCCGATGCACACAGCAAGGTCAGGCTTCCAGATGTCATCTCCAAGTCTTTGTTAAACATAATCTGCAATCAGGCCTCTTTTCACAGTCCTGCACTTGCTCCTGGACATTCTTAGGGTGCCTTGTGACCTGTTTGCCTGCCTTTCACAATGCTGATATTACTCTCCTTGCTTCAAGGTGCTTTCCAAAATTGATGGGTGGCCTTTGTACAGAGCAAGCTCCTCTCCTTGGGATACACACAGTACCCTCCAAGTCTTGTTAAGAAAAAAAATGTGCTTTTTGTTCCCAGGGGAGTAAATCAGGGTATCCAGGGTATTATTCTCCTATAAGGAAAGGCTGAGAGAATTGGGATTGTTCAGCCTGGAAAAGAGAAGGAATTGGGGTGACCTAATTCAAATACCTGAAGGGAGCCTACAAGAAAGATGAGCAGAGACTATTTACAAGGGTCTGGAGTGACAGGACAAAGGGGAATGGCTTCAAACTAAGAGAGTTTGAAGGGCTAAATTGAATATTGGGAATAAATTCTTCCTTGTGAGGGTGGACGGGTTGCCCAGAGAAGCTGTGGCTGCCCCATCCCTAGAAGTGTCCAAGGCCAGATTGGACAGAGCTTGGAGCAGCCTGGGATGGTGGAAGGTGTCCCTGCCCATGGCAGGGGTGGAATGAGATGATCTTTTAACATCCCTTCCAATCCAGGCCTTCCTATGATTCCATGACTGCTGATGGGTGACTGAGTTTCTTGCTAGTTCTGTGGTTTGCTCTTCTCTTCCAGTGTGACGTACGAGGACCCACAGGCTGTCAAAGGACTGGCATCTGCCCTGGATGTTCGGAAACAGAACACAGGAGGGGTAGGTCACAGCTCTGAGTTTTGTTATCCACGTGGAATCCGAGCTGGAGGTGGCTGCTTTGACTGAGATTCTCATTCTGTATTCCAGCAACGTGGTAGTAATGGCTATTTTGAAATTGATATCTGGGAGCAAGTACTTGCTCAGTAATGATCTCCAAAGGGATGCTGCACTTCAGTCTAAAAGACTTCAGAATCATAGTGGGTAAATTCTCCTGTGTCCTTGCAGCTGGAATCACTGCTGAGAAGAATTAAATGGGGAATATCCTGTGAACACTGATGTGCATTGGCTTGGTTTGGTTTTGCTTATGAAAGTCTTAATCTACTAGACTTTGCTTCAAGTGCATGGTTACACAAGCAAGTTACAGGGAGAGAAATGATGCAGACATTTAATGCTTCACATTCCTTGCCATAGCTGCCCTTGCTTGCTGCCTGTTCTGTCTGCCCAGGGCAGGCTCTTGCTCTCTTGTGTGGGCAGAAGAGCCCCATGTGCTGTCACCTCACAGCAGCTGACACTTCAAACATGGGTGAGAGAGCTTGGGCAGCTTTGTCTGCATCCCTCACTGAAGGCAGAAGTGAAGGAGCTTTCAGATCATCCCTCGACCCCTTTCTACCACCCTGCTTTTAAAAACTCTGCTGCTCTTTTGTACACAGCTGTGTGAGAGTTTTTAGAGGACAGAGCCAGAGCCTTTTCCAGTCCAGTTTTGGGCTGTGATGACCGCTAGGGAGCACGGCAGAGCCAGCTAGCATGGGAGAGCCAATGCAGTGTGCACATGCCTCTCACCGGGGAGATTTGCCTCCCCATGCCTTGGCTGATCCCACCCTGGTTCTTTCATGAAGTGGGAGTGCTCTGGGCAGCTAGCATGCCTGGCAGCTTGTGCTCCAAGCCAGGGAGAATCTGTGTTGGGAGCCAGCTGGGGTCAGATCACGGCTGCCTGCCTGCCCAGGCCATCATTCAGTGGGAGCAGGGCCTCAGCTCTCACAGAGCATCCCCCACCCCACAAACCTACCTGCTTCTTCCTGTCCCTGTCCTCCTGCAGGAAGGGCAATTTATAACCCAGGTCAGCCCCATGACCAGCTGGAGCTCAGCCCCACAAAATCTCATGGCAGCAGTACTGAGGGAAAAGGAGAAGCATGAGGAGGCAGAAATATTCCTTCACAGGAATTCCTGAATCCAGTGTGACATCCCAAGCCTCCAGTATCACTGAGCTGTTATTGGCAGGACCTGGGGAAGGATTTGAGATCCTGCTCTTTGTTCCTGGCTAACCAAATGCAAGGGGCTTGCCTTTATCTGGTCAAGGGGGCTGTATTCCCCCCGTGGCCTCAGGGTCATGTCTTTATTTATTAACACTTTTCTTCCCAGCCAATTCTGCTTTAGGCACCAGCACAACATGTCATTCACACCAGCAGAGCTGCTGCTCTGCCCTGAGTGCTGTCAGGTCAAAGGGCTGTGGCTAAGCTCATCTGAAGGTCAAAGTTTTTTGGGGTAAATGCCTTTTGGGTTGTGGAACTTGGGGCTATGAGATGTCGAGACTTTTGGCCTCTTTCCAAAGGACCTAGAGACTGTAACATGTAATCAGAAGAGCTCGTTTTGAAATTGCAGTCGCTCTGTAATTGGTAAACACTTTTTCTCAACTGTTGTGAGGCTTGTGGGTGTCTCTTCTTAAAGGAAATAAAAATTAAACTCTCCTAAAGTTACCAGCCCCAGCATGTGTAGCAAAAAACTGGCAGTGCTCAGTAAACGAAAAGACAGGCTTTAATTTGGGTAGAGCTAATTTAAGAACAGCTCTGGGGAGGAGCCAAAAGCTTTGCAACACATTCTTCACACACGTCTCGTTCCAGCACAGTTGTCCAGTGGCAGAATTCAGCACATCCGACGTTTCTAATGCAGTCATTCTCAGAATGGTCTGCAGAGACGGGGCTGATCACGTGGCATTAGCTGTCTTTTAATGTGATTTAGCAGCTGGAAACAAGATGAGCTAAAAATACACTGTTTTCTTAATATTGCTTTTCCATGTTGGGAATTGCTTTTGTTGCCACTGAGTTGTTGCATGATCACAACCGGGAGGAGAGGTGTCCAAGAAACAATTCTCTGCTGTTACACAGAGAGTAGATGAAATTGGAATGATTTCCCCTTTTTTTTTTTTTTCCCTCATAAAATGAGACATAAAAGATTGCAGCTGATTCTCCATTACCTGTGTTAATGGGGACAGGGAGGTGTCCTGTGTGTGCAGGTGTCTGGGGGGATGTACATAACACACCAGTGGCTCTCTGCTGAGCTCACCCAGTTCTGGGCTGGGGCCACTGCACTCTGCTGAGCCCAGACAAGCCCCTCCAGAGCTGGAGATGACTCTGCATCCCCTGGCTCAGGGAGGAGGTGCTGAAGGACACAAAACCATCTTAGAGTGTTGGTGGTGCTGTGCCATGCAGTCTGCAGCCTGCTCAGGGGAGCTGGATGCATCAGCAGTCCTTTAACCTCTGTGCTTTTCAAGAGGGGCAGTTTGAAAGGCTGCCAGGACACTGCAGCAAACTGCCCTGACTTCCCTCCACTCCACACCATTGCAGAGCTGCTGTGCTGTCTGTGTGGGGCACAGTCTGTCTGCTGAGGTCAAGGACATGAGCAGGGGGTGCTGCAACCCACAGCCTCATAAACAAGGGGGACTCCACAGACTGTGACACAAGAGTTTGCAGTGCAGTCTCACTGCCTGCAGTAGCTTGCACAGCCTCACTTTTCCTTCTTCTAAGAAGATGACAAACATCAGCCTCACTACTAGCCAGTGATTGGTTTATTTTATTATTATTGTTTTTATCTTTAAGGACATCATGGAGGGAGTGCTAAAACACTGTGAACTGTCTGTAGGAAGTGCAGAATTCTGGGTGAGGTCTGTCCCCTTATGGACAGAGCTGACAGGCACAGGGAGACACAGCTGCTGCCAGAAGCTACTGTAGGCAACTCTGTGTGTGTTTGTGTGTGTCTGTGTATGTGAAGTTTTTAACTGTTTTATTACTTTATCACGGGTTGTTGCTGTGGTTTCTCTCTTTATGGACCTTTCTGTTCCCAACACAGAGGAGAGGTAAAGGTGGGAACTCAGACATGGAGCCCATAGACAAGTGGCTAATTACACAAGGAATGGTGAGGACTTCACCAGTGAAGCAATTCCTCCTGCCCACCCCAGTTCCTGACCTAGAATAACCATCCTCCATTCACCTCTCGTCCTGCCCTGTTGAACCGCTTCAAATCGGACAGTACAAGGACTTTATTTCCCACCTGCATCATTACCTGGGGCAAAGGGAAAGATTTGCACCAATTTCTGCTTTATACAGCACAAAGACCTGTAAATAACTGAATCATTTGTAGGATCCCATGTCACCTTCAGAGGAGGCCTGGGGATCCAATTGGTTCCTTCTACTGTCTTGATTTATTTATGCAGTATCCACTTTTCGAGGGATAAACACAAGTCTCATGGATCTTATTCATAAAGAGGACATTGCTATCTGTCTGTAAAGCAGCTTTTTCTGGTAGTACTTAGCTTCATGGTCTGGAATAAACATAGGGAAATTGTAGGATCATATTGAATTGAATTGAGTAATGTAGGGATCATTCTTTATGCAAGAAAGGGAATGGGAGAACTGCTGCCCAGATTGGCATCTTCAACCTCACTGGCATTAGGAATCAGACTCCAAAAGGTACAATAGTGTCAATAGTGTTTCTGGCTTTAAGGATTTAATTCCTGTGTCTGGTGATGCCAGTGCCTTGATAAAATCAGGCTTCTGAAGATCACTGAACCTGTGCACATTCTGACCTTGTTTGAAGTTGTCCTTCATCAATGTGCTTGCAGAGAGAAGTCAAAGCTTTCCTTAGGTGCAGAAGCCAGAGGAAAGGAAAAATACCCTCAGCTATGCCTTAAAGCCAAGTTCTAAGACCATTTTTTTTTTTTGGACGATGTAATCCATCATTTTAAGTGTTTGAGATTAGTACCAATAATGTGACCTAACTGTAGAAAATCCTCCTGAGACAGTCCTGGCTGCAGCTGAGTTCAGAGAAGTGCAGGGAGAATTCCCTTTGCTCTGGGGTGTGCTGGCAGGGCAGCATGTGGGGCTGGGCACCAGGAGGAGGAATGTCTCACTCCAGGGAGAGCCCTGAATGCCCCAGACTAAGCTGCCCAGTGCTTAAAAAAGAGAAACATCCCAGAAAACTTAAAGTTTAGAAAATCCAGAGTGTGCAGTATCTACTCTGTGAAACACTTGCGTTTATTCTTCTGGATTTAGGGCTAATCCAGATTATTTCTCAAGGCCAGCTTGGAAATTTGGCAGAATTTTGCACAGCTGGTGCACACACAGTGATGGGCCAGGTGCTGTATCTGCCTGCCCAAAAGCAGCTCCATGGCTGCTCACACACGTGGATAAGCCCACTGTGGGTACCTGTCCCTGGGAGCCAGAGTGTCATTTTGGTGCTGTCAGACACCCACAGCTCACAAGGGGAGGGTGAAAAGCTGTAAAATGAGCAGCAGTGTCAGCTTTGCCTCTGATGCTGTTGGCTGTGGCTCACAGAGGCTCTCGCTGTTCAGTGGCTCTGTTGCAGCCAGGGGTGTGCTGTGCCACTGTTAGATGTTCATCCATAATGAATAATCCAGTGATTGAGTTAGTTCTTCTTCTTTGCCTTTCCACTGTTTACAAGAGCGGGGGAGCATGAAATCAGCACCCCTGCTGTTCACACCACTCACACCACTGCTTTATTAAAAAAGCAAACAGCATATTCCTTCATTGGCTTGTGGTTATTCAGTCTGGAAAAAGGATACTGCAGCATTCATGGAGGCATATGGATTTGGGGAGGGAAGGGGGCCTGGCTGTCAACCAGTCACTGCTCTTACAAACCTGTCACCTTGTTTGTATGCTAAATACAAGAGAGAAATACCTAAAATAAAACTAAACTAATCATTAACTCCGTTTCTCTCTTAACTGGCTGTAGTTCTTAACAGTGTTTATTAATATGACCTGTAGCATTTACAATGCCAGTGGATAACTAGAATCCCAGGTATGAACTTGATATGCCCACTCTGTGAGGTATTTTTTGTATTTTGGTGAGGAAAGGGGTGAGCTGACACTGATGTTCCCCGAGCCTGCACAACACTGAGACCACTCTAAAGGAATTCTCCACCTGCCAGAGTGGTTCTCACATCCCTCACGACCTGACATTGTTCTCTACAAGCTGTGATACATTTCAGCTTTGGGCTGAGTCCTTCCCACTCCATTTCTCTGCATCCCAGTTCACCACACACCTTTGCAGTCTCTGGCTCTCCTCTCCCAGTGAATTTGGCGGTGTTGTTCTTGTTTCCAGTTAACTTGTGGCTTAGTTCTGCCATCAAGATGATGCCAGAACCATGGAGACAGACCCAAGCCACACTTTTATCCATCTCAGCTCTACCTACAAAACTATAAAATAGACAAAATTATATTGGCAGAAATTTTTTCTGGTTTTTATATGGTTGAGGGATGGGAGGTGAGCTGTTCAGTGGCAGATCTGGGTTTTGCAGGTCTCACATAGGGGTCTGTATCAGCAGAAATCAGGCACAGACTTTACCACAGAGCCACGTTTTAGTGCAGGTGGTCTCAGTTCCCTTCTCATGAGATTGGACAGAGATTTGCATTAATATATTCCTGTCTTAGAATAATCTCTCATCCCACTCACATACCAAATGGGTTATTTGTTATGAAAGTGAGAAGTAGGTGTTGCTTAAGCCACCATGTTAGGACATTAATTGGGACAGTGGCAGGGGAAGGATGAAACTGAACCAGAATTCACAGAAAGTGATAGGAACACCACTCAGCATTCTATCTTGACTGTCAGCAGCATGCCTGGCTAGAGAGGAGAGCCCTCTTTGTAGGGAAGATAGGTGAGTAAAGATTAAATGAAACCTCTGTTAATTAGTAACCAAGTGGGATGCCACTATGCACCTTCAAGAGAGAGATAGGATCTGAGATGTGGAAATGACTTGGGTAACATGAGACTGTTGAATAACATCATCTTCTTGGAGACTGAAGTGCTTGAATTGTGGATAAGCCCAAAACCAGACACGTGAAGATCTCATTTCTTCCATGTGCTGGGACCCCTCTCCCTGTTGAAGGCAAGCGGGAGCTTCCCCTCAGCCGAGGAGCACGGGGGTCTCCTTAGGCAGCCGTGGTGTTTGCAGAGCACTGTGCAAGGACAGCCCAAGCCCTGGTGGCAGTGGCAGTGGCAGTCACATGCAGATGGGCTGCTGTTGTACAGCTGTCAGAGCCTGGCTGTGCTGGGGACACGCTGCAGCCCAGCTCCTGCCCTGCCCTGCAGGCTGCAAACACACTCAGGAGTAACCAAGGAGTTCATTTAATCCTTACACATAAAGTCAAGCGTGGTCCAATATTGAGGCCAAGCAGCTATTTCAAGATGACAACAGCTTTAAATAGATGGTAAGGCTGTAGTAGTAAGCTGGAGTAACCTGCTAGTGTGCTCCTAGTGCTGCTGTAGGAATGACAGACCTTTACTACTGCTAACCAGCGAGGGGGAGTGAGTAGCAACTAACCAAGAACTGGTGTCAGCTTTGTTAAACATCTAGAAAGAAGTGGAATTAACTAAGCTATTACAAGGCAGTAGTCTAGCAACAATTAGCATAAACCTTGTTAAACATTTTAAGAACATTAATGAGCTCACCTAGAGACCTGAATTGTCATTTCATACCTGCTTCTTTTCCAGTGGGATCATTTTTAATAGAAATAAAATGTGATAATAATAACCTTAAACTGTCTTTTTAAGGGTAGAATATTGGATTTTATGACTTCTGAGGAAAAATATTGGCAATACTCTTTGGCTTTTGATTGCTAGTGGGAACATCAACACAATCTAGCTTAGATAAGTAGGAACTTGAATTCCAGGTTCCTGTGGGTTTTGTGGGATTGAGCACTCACTTTTGTTCTCCCAGCCCTCCTTTTCCATTTCTCTTTCAGGACTGTTGAGATGATCCCATTTGTAGGATTTTCCAAAGACTAAATAAAAAAGGAATTTAAACAATCAGACCAGCTTTTAATTAGAGCCAGTTACTTGAAGTACCCAAAAATATTTTGTGACTTAATTTCCATTTACTGTAAGTATAGACTTAAAAAAAAAAAAAATCACAATATCTTTATACAAACAGCTCTTGCAGCCTGCGCTATCTGGGGAGCTCTCTTGCCAAGACTGAAAGCTTCACTAGACCATGCAAGTTTGCATAATCAAAATATCAACAAGGCAGTGTCCCATTCCAGAGTTTTTTCCATGTCGTCTGTGGCTGCCACTGCTGCTTGTTCCCAGAAACTGTTGTCTTTTTTTAAGGTGTAAACTAGTTATTTTATTTTTATATTGCCTCTGTTGTGATTTAGGGGTTAGTTATAACAAAATTCCCCTGCACATTTTTCAGTTTAGGGCTTCTGAAAGGGGAAGATTTGCCAAATACCAACTGACTGGCAAAACCTGAGCTTCTCTGTACGTTCTCTTCTCAGTTTAAAATGAAAAATAAACGTTACAATGTTATCGTTAAAATAATTTAAAATTTCCAGTTGCTCTTTGAGAGTTTCCTCCCTCTTTATTCTTGAACAAATTAAACCTGACACATGTAACCCATGTTTTATGAGGAAATGGGGCTCAGAGTCTTAGGAAGGTAAACTGGAAGTTTGTGCATGGAAGGAGCAATAGATAGGAACCCTCAGCACTTCTGTGGGTGTGCTGGGAGACAGGGAAAGCTTTTTAAAAGGTCAGTGCTGAATAGCAAACGGCTGACACACTCAGATGTTTATCTTACAGCTTTGTCTGCTTCTCTGCAAGAAGTGCTCTTGCACTTCTGAGGGCTTTGTTTGTTTGTCATAAGTAGCTGTAGCTGAAAGTAGAATTCCTTTTTTTGCTTTTTTTTATTTCCATTTTTTTACAATTCTTACGAAACACCACAGCACAAACTCTTGTGCTGCTGAGCTGTTCTTCGAGAACTTCTGCAAATTCAAGAGTCCTGTGATTCTCAGGAACTCAGTACTTGATCAGTCATCTGTCATGTTTTGAGGATAATCAAGATTTGAGCTGCTGTTCCTTCTAATACAGGGGCACAGTACTGCCAGACTTTTTAGAACAGCTGCTCTTAATAAAATCCTTGAATGGTTTGGGTTGGAAAAAAAGATCATCTCATTCCAACCCCCTGCCATGGGCAGGGACAGCTTCCACTATCCCAGGTTGCTCCAAGCCCCATCCAACCTGGCCTGGAACACTTCCAGGGATGGGGCAGCCACAGCTTCTCTGGGTAACCTGTGCCAGGGCCTCCTCACCCTCATAGGGAATAATCTCTTCTAATATCTAATCTAAATCCACCCTTTTTCAGCTTAAAGCCATTCTTCCTTGTCCTGTCACTCCAGGCCTTCATTCAAAATCCCCATCCAGCTCTCTTGGAGCCCCCTGTGTTCCTGTAAATTTTTTTCACAGAAAAGGAAAAATAAACCAGGTTTTTCCCTCCTCCCTTCCATGCATATGTTCTTATCCTTAGAGAAATATGAGCACCTTTCTGAGCTGCAACCCAAGCAACAGCTCAGAGGCTGCACCTTCCACAGGGTTAAGCAATACAAGAGAGAGGCAGCAGTGCAAATTCTGCAGTAGGTTTTAGGTTGCTGTAGGATGAATAAAATCATTACTTTATATCTCTGAAGCCAGTATTTTATAAAGCTGTTAAACCAAGGAGACAGTTTTACAAGATGCAACTTGTCCTTGGGAAGGAATGTGTTGGAAGGTGCTTAGAGCTCTTCCCTTGTGAGTGGCCAGCTCACTGTGATACTGTTGTGTGTGCATGATTCAGGAAATCAGAAAGGGACAGTTATCCTAAATCTGGCCCATTCCAGAGGAAACTGCAGGAATTTATTTTCTGTTTGGGATCTTTATGAATTCACTGGAAGCAAAATGACATCTTGTACCTCTGACCCTGGGGACGTCACTTTGTCCAGTGACTTGTCAAGTCAGAGCCCAGCCACCTTCCTGGTGCTGCTCTTTGGGGGAGATGCTTTGGCTTGAGCTCTGGATTTCTCGGACACAACTGACCCACTTTAGCACACCTCACCTCAAGCAAGGGCTTAACTGGCCTCCTCAGTACAAAGGGCCACTTGATTCTGTGAAAAAATTCCTGAGGAGCTTTGCTAAACAGCCTCAGCCTGTGTGATCCAGCATCTGTCCATCTTCCCCTGCTAGAAATGCCTGAGAAAACTCCATCTCCCAGGAAATTAATCTGCAGAGCCTCTTCCAGCTTTTCTTATTGAATCACAGAGTCATTAAGGTTGGAAAAGACCTCCAAGACCATCAAGTCCAACCATTAACCCACCGCTGCCAAGGCCACAACTGAGCCATGTCCTAACCACAGCCACAAGGTTTTTTTATCACTTCCAGGGTGGGCAATTCCTGTGAGAGGCTTCAGGCAAAGCTGTGGAGAACCCCTGACACCTTTTCTGCCTAGGAGAGTCCCTCTAACAGTGCCAGGTCTCCTCCTGCCAGCCCTGCTGCTCTGCTGCCGTGCCCTGGCCTGGAACTCGCATGTCTGACATTGTTTTCCAACTATTTCTCAGGTTGTCCTTACCAGATCTATTGTGGTGTTTTCCTGTTTACCTCGGCAGGCCTCTGCTGTATTTAAGCAGTGTAGTTAAGTCAGGAAATTCTACACCTAATACTCAGTAATTTCCCTTTGCTGACCCAGTTACCCTCAGCACTGCGTGACATCGCTGCCCTTCAGCAGCCTCTGTGCTGCCCGTTGTAATCACACTGGTATCATGACCAGTTCCACTGCAGGAGCAGAGGCAAGCCTTCCATGCCTGACTGTTAAACTATCCCTGGAGCCTGACCTGCTCTGGAGAGCCCTGCTGCAGCTCTGCTCTGGGGCTGTGCTCTCCTCCTCTGCCCCATCCTCTTCCTCCCTCACCTGAGACTCTGTACTTTGCACTGGCACAATCTGGGCTCTGCTGTCAGGGGTCACCTTTGGCAGAGGAATGGGAACTGGGAGCTGGGACAGTTTTGCTTTAAACCCTTGTGCCAAGGCTTGCCAGGGCTTGGTGGTGTGGTGGGAGGAGGATCTGGGAGGAAGCATGACTGTACCCTGGGCTCTGACTTCTCCACCTGCACGGAAAACCAATTTGTTTTCATAGGAGTGTTGCCTGAAGACTTTGAGCCCCTCTTTTTTCTAACCCTTCACTGTGGCTAATACCCATTTTAAAAAACAAAAGGTGTAAATTTAACATTTCAAAACCTAACTGATATCCAGTATTCTACCCTTAAAAGCATTTCACGATCAAGATTAGAATCATCAGTCCATCTTGATGGTTTTAATATGTGGTCGAGAAGTTACTCATCTTACACTGGCATCCAGTCACGTCATTCCCCATAATCTTTCTCCTTTTTTTTTAGCCTTGTTGTTCATAATTTCCTTTCCAAGTTGTTTCTTTAATTTGAAATGCCATTTATATTTTGTTGCCTTCTTTTTTTTTTTTTTCCAGCACATCTTACATCTTTGTTTTTGTTTTGTTTTTAATCTTATTTCTGGCGTTTTCCATCGCTCTGTGGCCATGATTGTGGATGTGTTTTGGTTTTTGCCTGCCTTGCTGTTCTCTCGCTGCACTCCCTAGATCCCTGTTGCACAGTCCTCTGTCATGGATGACATTGAGGAGTGGCTCAGTACCGACTTGGTGAGACTCTTTATATTTTCATTTTTCACTTGCACGGGTAAATTTCAATGCATTGCTGAGTTCCTGGTACTTCTCATAGCAGGAAGCAGTGAAACTTCCCAAACAGAGAGTTTGGTTCCCTTTGAAGGGAATATCTAAGCAGAGGAGTCAGGGTCGTGTTCAGCAATTCAATCAAAACACTTTTTTTCTGAACTGTTTTATTTTCCCTTCTGCATGTGAACATCACAGAATAGCACATGTTCCAGAAAACGTGGGATTGTGATCCTCAAATAGGGAAGCATTAAATATGGTCTGATTTTTTCTTAAAGTCCATGTTTAAAGCTTCATTATTTTAGACAGGATCTAAGTTCATGCTTATGTTGAGGCATGCTTTTAAGAGATGCTGGATCAGGGCTTAGATTCCTTTCAAATCAAGATGTCTTTGTTAAACTAGCAGGCAATCTTGACATGTTTCATAATAGTAATAATAAAAATTTATAACAGTCTCTCTTCAGTGTTTATAACTTTCACCTAAATGATTATTGTCTAGTAATTATTAAACAAACAAAAAGCAGAACTAAAAGTAGCTTTGCCTTCACTCTGGAGTTTGTTTTGCTGTCCCAACACACATTTGGTTTAAGCAGGATAAACTAGTACACATTTATTCTATTTTGGTTTTTTTTCAGTGTAAGCATATGACTCAAATCAGCCAAGTGCATTTTGGGGGGTGGCTGGTGGGCTGTGTTCACATTGTTCTTTTCAACGTGGTTTTAGTGAGCTGAACTTGCACTCACCCTATCCCCAAGGATCACCTCCTTCCATTCTTCCAGCTTGAGGCAGAAACTCCCAACTCCTTAGGGTGTCCCCCAGCCCCTTGAGCTGCCTGCTCAGCTCCCGGCTGGGAGCTGTGGGATTCAGCAGAGCTGCAGGCACGCTCTGGCACGTCAGCCCTGTGCTCTGGCACTGGAGGAGCTGGCTCTACTGGAAGGAAGAGAATTCTCCAGCTCTCCCGAGGTGCCTGGAGTGCTTAAACAGATTCCAGGTTCAGTGTTTGATTTTGGCAGACTGACTGGCTGGCTCTGAAATGTCACTGGGTTCCAGCTGAAGGTAGGTTTGTCAGGCCTTGCTACAGGAGTCACTTTCAAATTTCATTACAAACTGGCCTCATTTTGTTAAAGAAATACAGTAAATGTAGCATGTCCACTCTGCTTAACCAATAAACTTTTGTCTTTGCCATTTAAATTAATTTAGAGGGAGAGGAGATCTGATGGAGAGATATGGAGGTAGCTCTGTGCATCTGTCATCCCCAGCACAGACTTGCTCAAAAGGAACAAAGCAGAGAAGTGTCCTAGAAATGCCTGAGCAAGCCTGGGGATGTCCCTGGGTCCCCATCCCAGCCTGTGTGGGTGCAGCAGAGAGATGCCTGTGAAAATTTGGACTGGATTTTTGCTTTTCACTCTGGATCCCCTCCTCCTTGTTTTGTTAACAGCTCATTTCAATTCTCTTCTTCCCAGGCAAGGAAGCTGCAGATTAGGTTAGATAATTGATATTTCCGTACCCTTTTTTGGGGTACACTGGGACAAACAGCAGCTCTGCCTGTGAAGAGGCTTCTGTGTGAACCTTTGGAAAGCTCAGTGCATTGGGAAGCCAGGAGATGCTCAGGCTCCAAAATGTGAGGACAGTCAGTGTGATCCCACTCCTGGTAGAGAAGCCAAGTATAGACAAATACTTTACTTTTTCAAAGCAGTTTCACCATGAGATTTTCAACCAGTATTTTTACCCATCTTAAACATCCTGATAGATTGACAAGGATGCCTGTCCCTGGACTTTTAATTTTATTATTTGAAAAGCATATTGAAATGCACAAACTGGTGGAAATGCAGTGACCCTGTGGCATTCCCAGCCTTTGATTCTGATGGACAAACACCAGCTGCTGTCAGTATCCTTCATCCAGCTCACCCCAGTCTTGTTTTGGGCAGCATGGGCACATGAAAGCTGCTATATTTTTGTATGAAACCCAAAACGAACTCTCACAAGAGGAATGTTGACCCCAAACAATTTTGCACGTGTCCTTTGTCAGCTAAAAGGGCATTTTACTTGAAGACACAATGCAAACCACAGTCCTGACTTTTTGAAGGACTGTATGACAGAAAAGTTGCCATCTGGTACAGTGTGTGTGTGACTCACACAGCTCAAATTTGGACCAGAATTATTGTCTGAAGGGGAAACAGCGCTGGACTGACATTCAGATCCAACAGGGAAAGCTTAGCTGTCCACCAGCAATCTTCAGAGGCACCTCAGTGCTCGTCCTCCTGCTCTGCAGCACAGTGAAATGTCAGTCCCCACTGGCCTCCCGAGGTGGGAGCCCTGTGATTTCCCCAGGTCACCCTGCTCCCATGGTTAATATGTGGAAACAAGTGGTGGAAACTGTCCAGTTGTATTAAAGCTGGAGGGGATGACAGGGAAGGGGAAGCAGTGCCTGTGCTCATGTGCCTTTTTGTTCCATTGCAGAAAGGCAACGAACTGGAAGAAGGAGTGACCAGTGAAGGTAAGCAGAGATGCCCCTGGCTATGAGCCATTCCCAGGTTAGTGCTCAGATGGAATTTGCTTTGATCCCTGCTGAGATGCTGCCTTCTCCCAGCCTGATGCTCCCCAGCAAATGCTTCCATGCTCAGAAAGGCAGGAGGAGAGCATTTCACAGCAAAAGGTTCATATTTATGGTGTGGGGAGCCCTCCTGGCTGTAAGTGCTTCCCTGCCATCTTCCTTGGCTGTGCTCTGTGTTTGTGCCAGCAGGAATGTGTCCCCAAGCTGCTCAGCCCTTTGGAATGATGTTTCCCTGGTTCTGTCACAGCCGGTGGCATCGTGTGGGTTTGATTCCAGCTGCTGCCTGGGCTCGGGTGTCTCCAAGGACGGCTGTACCCTTTCCCGAGGAAGTCAGGCTGTACCAGTATTCGTGCCCGCAAACACAGCCCGACAGGATGCCAGGCCCTGGAATTTCAGCCCCTGCCAACCTCTGTCCCTGGGGCCAAACCCACGGGCCCCATTCTTACCTGTCTTCCTTCTGTTTTTACATTGCAGAGTTTGACAAATTTTTAGAAGAGCGAGCCAAAGCGGCGGAGATGGTTCCCAACCTGCCATCCCCTCCCCTGGAAGCCCCCACCCCTCCGACAAATCCTTCCAGCAGGAAAAAGCAGGAGCGCTCGGAGGACGCCCTCTTTGCACTGTGAAGGTGGCGCGGAGCCGCCCTCGCTCCCGCCCCTGTGCTCCGCCCGGCCGATGTCGCCGCACGGCCACTCTGTCCTCCCACAGTCCTTGGCTAACAACGACTCCCGTCCCCCCCATTCCATAGTTTGCTTCCCCTTCCCTCCCTCCCCAAATGATCCACCCCCACGAGCTGACTCTTTCTATTTAAATCCAACACTATTCCTGCCAGACCACGATTCTCCAGCACTCGCTTAATCCCCTCCTTCCTGTCCCAGCTGCACAAAACCAGCTCTTGATGCTGAAAACCCCTTCAGAATGCACGAGTACGTCACACTGGGCTGAAACAAAAGCCCAGGGGGAAGAGAGCAGCCTTGCCCTTCAATTTATGTAGGGATCATCCTCTTCTGTAGGCAGGTCCTGCCAAGTAGACGGCTCTGTCAATCAGCATGTAATTGACTGAGCTGGAATGTTCAGGAGGAGTGTGTCTTTATTTTTAGATAAAATGTTAATGTATTGGCTTTCGTGTTGGATTCGACAGCAAGGAACAACTGTTCCCCTTTCAACATGTGCTTCACAAGTTAAAATCCTTTACTCTCCCACTCACACATCTCCTGGTACCATATGGTGGTCGCTTTTCCCCACTTTCTGTGGCGTTTCATTTCTAAATCTCACAGGGTATTTTTTGCCTTGTGTTTTATCTGGGCTTGCTCTAATTTGAAGCAGTCTGTTGGCCATGTCCAGTAGCTCTGGCAGTTGATAAGGATGGAAAATGCTGGGCTAAGTGGATGCTGTAACGGTGGCACAGGAAGCACCTCGTTCTTTGGGAGACCATTCTCACACAGGAATTTTCCTGGTGTGTTTGCCTTTTAAAATAGCTTGGTTATTTTCTCCTTACCTTAGATTCCTTCTTTGGTGACTCTAGAGCTCTGCATTTGGTGTAAACATCCATGCAGATGGATGGGGCTTGCTCATGGATTGGGTGTGAACTGAGCTTCCTGGATTCCCTGCCATGCCTGGTAGGACAGATATGCTGGTTCTTGGGGGTAGGGATGAGGAAAAGAGCAAACCTCAGAGGTTTGTATGGAACGCTGAGGGAAGTGGTTACCATGGAGGGATTAGCTGTGCCAGCCTGTGCTGGAGGTGAAACTCCTCATTTCCTTCCAGTTTTAGGCCTGAGAAAGTGCTGAAATGATTGTGACTGTGCTATTTGTAATTTTTGGAATGTCTTTTGATCCTTCTGCCCTTCATTAACTCCCAGCTCCTACGGGGCTGCAGTCTCTCTGCAAACAAACATACTCCCTTGCTTGCCAGAGGCATGGCCAGGATTCCTGCTCCTCTGGGGCTGCCAGAAGGGATTCCAGCCTGTGTGCCTGCCTTGCTGGGCTGACAGGCAGAGCTGGAGCAGGCAGCTCCAGCCATCGCCGCGTCCCCCAGCGTGTTCCTTGGGAGGAAGCCAGTGGTGCAGGATGGCAGGATCAAAGAGAGAGCTGAGCAGTGCATGGCAGGAGAATCTCCCATCCTGACAGAGAGGCACTTTATCAGCTAAAAGCCCATGCAGGCAGCAGGCTCCAACCCCTCTTCCTCAGGGTGTTCCTTGGCTTAGGCAACCTCCTTCTGACCTGACATGTCTGAGCTTCCCAGGATGCTGATGTGTGTCAAGCTCTCTTGAAAGTTGTTCTAGGCCAAGTGATAGAAGCTTTTATCTGAGCATAGCATTTTATCAGCCCATACCATACTCTCTGAGGACCACCCCCTTTGGGATGTTGTGACACACAAAGCCTGTTACCAAATGCCTGATTGCAGCGCTGATGGACTTTGACAGCGGACACATTAATCTTTGAAGGGAAATGTTGTTTGGTGCAGGATTTCCAGGCCATCCCAGGTCAGGTTTCACTCTGTACTCTCCCTGCTCGTTGTCTTCTCTGTCCTGCCCTGCCTGTAGCCTCTTCCAGGATCCCTCCATATGTAGCTGGGCCCAGGCAGGGCTGTCCTGCCACCCCTCTGCGCTGACGTGGCACCTCATCACTGCTCTGTGTAGCACAGCTTACAAATGGACAGGCAAAACCAGTTTAAGGATGGAGATAACTTGGGGATCAAGCTTTTCTCCCCACTTGCTGGCTGTCTCTCCAGCTGAAGCCCTCCTGTGTGGGTCTGCAGAGGCTTTCTCCCATTCCATCTTCTCCATGGCTAATGGAACACTCTGCCTTGGCTGCATTGCACGCTCCTGCTCTCACCCACTGCCCTCACTGCTCAACACAAGGTGAGCCCAACGCTCAGGGATTGGCACTGCCAGCTTGCTGCAACATGTCAGATGTGGCCACCAGCTCCCAGAAAGCTGAGGAAACTTCTGTGGCAAGGCTGATTTGATTTCAGACGGCATCTGGGGATGGCCTGAGCAGTCTCACCAGCACAGAATGAATTGCTGGTATTCCTCTTAATGCAGAAAGCTCTGTGGGTGTTTTAAGTGTGTATTTTCTCTTCTAAATCTTTGAAACACATTGACCCTGTAAATGGCCACATCAGGTGATTCTAAGCATGTTAATCCAGCTTCCCTGCCAAGCCAGAGGAGATAATCGCATTGCTCAGGCATGGGGACACTGTCAGATGGTGCAGAGTGGCACGGATGTCACTGTCGCCAAGCCCCATTTAATGCTTTTTTCTGTCACACTAAACCTGTCCTGGGACCTCCAAGGTGTTGCTTTAGGGAGAATCTGGTCCCTTTCTGGAAGATTCTGCAGAGCTGTCAGTGATTGCTCTCTCCAGCTGGGAGGAAAAGAGGTGGAATGAGAATAGGCTGGGGCTGGGCGGAAAATACAGAGCATGTGTTGGCAGAGCTCAGGGGGCTCTTTGGTGTGTGCAGCCCCAGGCAACCCATGGTCCCTGCTGACATTCTGCATTATCCTCTGGAAAGCTTGCAGGGAGTGGCAGGTGCCACCAGCACAAGTGGTGGCTTTGCTGGAAGTAGGGCAGCTCCCAGGAGATGCCTTCCTAGGGAGGAAATGTACTTTTGGAAGGACCCGGGGTGGATCTGGAGCCCAAATCCACCACACTTGGCTCTCAGGGCTGCAAGCACCAAAGGGAACAGAGTGTGGCAGAACAGGTGGTTTAGCCCAAAACCTTCTTTAACAAATACAAGAGCTACGCTAGAGCTTCCCAAATATCCTGTATCAGGATCTCTCATCTTCCCTGTCCTCTTGTGGTCTGCTGAAAACCGGAGCAGTGGGAACTGTTTGAAGGAAAGGGAAGGGGTTTTTCACTTCAGGGGACCAACTTCTTGATTTATCCCTCCTCTGCTTTCACTCTTAAGTGCTTCCTCTGTGCAAGTGGGCAGAGGACTCATGTGGCTCCAATGCTTGGGAGAACAGGGATGGAGCTGCAGCCTGATCCACTTTCCATAAGAAATAACATCCCAGTGCTTTCTAGGCATATTAGGAATCACAGCTTGACACTCAATGACACTAAATTATTCTCGGGGTCCTTTGTAAGGTCTAATCGTGCCCTGTTCTAGGTTAAAATATTTATTTTGTCTATATATTTTCTTTCCAGTGTGTTTTTTAACCTCTTCTGTTAACTCTTCATGTGCTGAGATGTAAGGAATCAATGGTTTCTATTTAAATATATCCTTTGGGTTTTGGGTTTTTTAAAATTGTTCTGTGTAGATTTCAGCTGCATCTTCAGCAGGTGTAATAGGTAACAATGTGCTGTACAGACATTTAGGGTGTTTAGGGTGTAGGTAAGGCTCATAGGAGAAACTGCTCATAAAAACGTAGCACGGTGTCTCTTAAAGGGAACAGCATAAATGCTGAGACTGGTCCTTACTGGGACCCTCACGTAGCCTCCAACATACCTTTTCCCTTCTGATTTTCACAGCCTCCATCCCTAGGATGTGCTTCTCAAACCAGCTCTGTCATTCCCAGGGCTGGTCTTGCACCTCTAAGCTGAAGGATTTTTTTTAGTGAGGATTTCTGTTTGTTTGACTTCATTCAGCATTTTTGGATGGGGTACATTGGCTATTTCCACTTTAAAATGGAGGACTGGGAGCTGGCTGTGGTGGCGAGATGTTTCCCTCCAGTGGTGGAAGAACAGATCCGGGCCGTGGTTTCAGGCCCAGGGCAGGGGTGATGGTCCCTCCCAGAGAAGAGCAGCCTGTCCCTGCTCCTCCATGCCCTGCTCTCCTGGTGTCACCTACAGAGACAGGATGTGCAGCCCAGGAGAGCAAACAAGATGGATTTCCAGCACTCTGTTTCATCCAGTGAGTTGTTGAGTCTCCTGTGGTGGCTGGGAGCCCTGGAGTGGGAACTGCTTGTGCTATCTCCATTCCTGTCCATCCCCATCCAGCTCCGTCATTGTTTACCTCCTCAGGGCTGACCACAAGCCTTGCAGAGCCTCCCCTGGAAAAAAACAGCTCACAACAGTTATTTTTATGGAAATAGTGAAGCAGTGAGTGGATTTAGAGCTGTGTTGGAGGTAACCCTTCCTCTGCTGTGGGCTCCCACCAGCCCAGGAGACGAGGTGCCCACAGAGCCCCTCCCAGCCACCCATCCCAAACCGCAGCCTCCAGAGCAGGCTGTGCCTGCCTCCTCCAGCCCCAGCTTCCACACATCTCCTCCTCCTCCTCACCTGGAGAGAGGTGAGGCTGTGTGTCACCAAGAGCCAGCTGGCCTTGAGCAGCACCGAGCTCTGCTGCTGGTTCTCTTTACCCATGGCAAACGCACTACTCCAGAATTCCCACCCTGCTCCGTGTTTTTATGAGTACAAGCTCCTCATTCCCTACACGTTCCTATGAGCTGTTGCTAACCCTACAAACGTAACCTGTGTAATAGCTTCTCTGTATATTACAGCTGTAGGCTTTCCAGATAAAAGTGGATAATATTTATTTACTGAAGATACTGGATATTTTTTTGTTTGGGAATGGGGTAGGGGGAGAGAGGGGACATAACTGTGTAAAGAGATTGACTATGTAAAGAGAAACAAAATACACAAGAAGCAGAGAAACCCAACACTAAAACATCACTGTATTCAAGTAGAAGGTGTTTCTGTTAAGGATGAGACAACTGTATTAATCTGCCATTGTTTAACTTGCTCCAGAAATCATCTCCTTGGTTCCTGCATGTGAGATATTCCAATAAATACACTGTTAGTGTGAGCTGGGGCTGCTATTGTCTGTCTGTCTGTCAGCTGGGGACTCGCTTGGCTCCACTGCCTGGCCTGAGCACAGGGGACGTGTGCAGCCCTTGAGTACCCAGCAGATGTCAAAACTGGGAGTCCTTGTTCTCCTCCAGGAGACAGAACCTGGATATTCCCATTGGGAGAAGGTTTGTCCCCAGCAGTTGCTCTTTGTGTCACTGTATGGCTCGTGCTGCCCTCGGTGCTGTGTTGCCAGTGCTGTTGAATTCATGTCCCACTAAATTCTGGCACATCTTTGGAGGTGGCATCAGGCAGACACATGGGTGCCACCCTGCCCACCTGGCAGGGCTTAACTGATAGTCCTTGGAGGGCAACTGTAGGTCACCCCCCTGGTGACCTGAAAAGAGATGGGTGATGTTCCCAGCCCATCCAAGGGCCCCTTTCCTGACTCATCAGCCAGGAGTTTGTTCCAACATCCCCATTGTGATGGCAGGTTTGATAGGCAGAGAGGGAAGAGCACCAGCTTAGGAGCCCCAGAGAAGTGGCATTGGCCAAAACCAAACCAGGTTGGCCGAATGGTGCCTTCTGTTCTGCACGTGGAGATCCACCCTGATTGTTTAAATCTGGGGAAGGGGGTGTGGAATAGCAGGAATAGCTACAGGGTTTCCCCTCCCTGTAGCTACATATTAGCATTACAGAGCCCTGCCCCAGCTTGTTTACCCCTCACTGATCATGTGCCCGGCTCAGTGTGGGATGCATTCAGGGAGGCTCCTGGCCTGGATCTGCTGGGAAAGGTGTGCAGCTGCTGCTGCTGCCCTGACAGGGCAGAATCACACAAAAAGCACCGGGTCAGAAATGTCCAGCACTGTGCAGGAGGGGCTGTGGGAATGAGGGCCGTGGGAGTGGGGGATTTGGGAGCAGGGGCCGTGGGAGTGGGGGATTTGGGAGCAGGGGCCGTGGGAGTGGGGACTTGGGAGCGGGGGCTGCTCCTTCCAGGGACTTCACTACATTGTCCTCTTCAGCCCCACAGTTACACTCATGAAGGAAAGATCCCCTCAAAACCCCCAAATTGTGCCTCCAACAGGGGCCAGAGTGGGTGCAAAGGGAAGAGTTTAAGAGCAGCACAAGCACACAGGGACTTGCTTTTCCCATGTGTGGCCCCTCCAGCCTCTGGTGATCCAACTCCCCGAACTGCGCCCAGGTTTGTGGACCCTGATAGGATTCTCTTCTCCCAGCCTGCTCCCACAGTGACCATGCAAACTCCCACCATGGGCTGGGGGCTTCCACACATCACACATTGCCCTCCACCGTGGGCTGCCAGCCGGGCACAGAGCGTGGCACCGAGCCCCGCGTGGGCAGAGCCTGGGGCAAGCTGAGTGCCACTGCTGTCTGGCATTGGGCAGCAGGTTTGGATGCCAGTGCAAATAGGAAATGACCACAGGTCATTTACCTTTCCCCATTTAACCCGAGGGTAAATAAACCTGGAGTGGGGGCTGCACTGGAGTGCCACCAAAGCTGGCTGTTCCTCCCCAATCTGCAGTACTCAGGAAGGGACAGCTGGCAAAGCCGAGTTACACGCAGTGAAGGAGAGAAGAGGCTTTTGAATCGGTTTGCGACACAAATTAATGATTAACGCCGCGTTCTGCCGGAGCAAAACAAACCCCGGGGCAGGCAGGATGCCAGAGGCTGGGCACGGAGCATGGCACGCTGAGCTGTGCTGGCAGGTGGGAAACAGCCGGGGGCTCGCTCTGGGAGAGCCCAGCTGGCCGAGCGAGGGGCAGCAGGACGGGGATGCTCCGTTCTGGAGCTGCCGCGTTCGGGCTCAGCACGCCCGGAGCCGCTCGGGGAGATGCTGCTCCCCATGCCCGCGGGAGCCGCACCAGCCTGCCCGGCCGGCTCGGTAGCCCCGGTGGCCAGAGCCCAACCATGCCGGGGCCGGTTTGTTTTCTTTCTCATCCTGCGGTTTCCTCCCAGCCTGAGCTCAGGAAAACGTCTCAGCGACTCCGGAGCGACCACGTGGCCCGTCCGCCATCCCCGCAGGACTGACATGATGTAATCGCGGGCCCGTGATGCAGAATCACTCCACTCACATCGCTCTGCCTATTGGCTGCGTGGCCCTGGTCCTACGGGCGGGGTTTTCCCTGCTCCGCAACCCAGAGCACCCCCGGGAGCCCCACCCCGCGTGGAATCCATCGGCCCCAAAGCCGGCCCTGGAGCCGCCCGCTCCTTCCCCGGTGCGCGGAGGATGCTGAGCCTCGCTGGGGGAACCCAGGGGCAGGAACAGCATCACCGGTGGGCTCCCGGCGTCCTCGGACCCTCTGGATGGGATCGGGGATGGGGCCTGGCAAAAAAACAGCATTGCACGTAGCTTGTGCAAAAGTTAAGCTGTGTTTAGGTGTGTTATTTCCCCCTTTCTGCGTTTGTGTGGGTTTGTCCCTCTGCATCCCTCAGGGAAGGCTGTGCCCCGGATTTTGCTTGGGTTATTAAAGGTCTGTGACCCCCATGCTTGCACAAGGCTGCTCTAAATCCACGGGGGCCACGGCACATCCATCTCCCCAGCCCTGGAAACCTGCCCTGTCCTCCCACAGCACAGGGACTGCACCGAGGAGAGGGAAACGCCACCACCACGGAGCCTGGCTTCTCCACAGTGACCCCAATAAAAACGGGGGGAAGCACAAGGGGGGAAACAAGGAGGGGAAGCACAAGGGGGGAAGCAGAAGAGGGGAAGCACAAGGGGAGGAAGCAGAAGAGGGGAAGCACAAGGTGGGAAACACAAGGGGTGAAGCACAAGGTGGGAAGAACAAGGTGGGAAGCACAAGGAGGGAAGGACAAGGGGGGAAGGACAAGGAGGGAAGAAGCACAAGGCTCCCTGCGCAGGTCACGGCTCTCCCGATCATGTGGTCGCTGCTCCCCCAGTGGTGTCTGCTCCGGTCAGGGATGTCCGAGGGCTGATGCTGCCCCAGCTGCTGGCACTGAGCTGAGCCAGGATTCCCTGGGCTCGTCCCCAGCTCGGGCACAGGTCAGTGTCCCCAGATTGAGGAGGCTGGAGTGGGGTGAGGGTGCAGAGGGGACAAGCAGGGCTGTGCAGCTCCAGCTCTGCTGCCCAGCTCGGTGTGGTGCCCTGGGCTGCTCCGTGCCACACAGGGGGTCCCTGTATTGCAGAGGGGTGCCTGCTGTGCCACCAACTGGGAGCCAGTGAGGCTGAAGGGAAGTTTCTAAGGTGCAGCCAGGTTTAATGAATTCCTAGGAAGCCTCAGATTGTGTTTGGTGGCACAGAAGAAGAGGAGGCAAACTTCCAGAGAGCTGATGTTGCAGCACATTTTCTATTCCTAAATGAATCCCAGCAGCAGGACAGACCATGGAGCTCTGCAGGGCACAGGGCATGGCATTTTCCTGGCACGAGACTCCCACGCTGAGACCTACCACGCTTGGGCAGCAGCCACAGCCCTGATCCCAATGGCACCAGCATTTTTCCTGGATCCCACAATTGATGGCCCCCAGGAGGGTGCATGGGCTCAGCTGAGGCTCACAGGGCAGCACTGATGTGTCCCTAACCAGGGGGTGACAGCTTCTCCCACCCTGGGCCATGCCATGGGTGGGCAGCACAGGTGGGACATGCTCTGAGCCCTGGAGCTGGCACAGGGAAGGCCCAGGGCCCTTGAAGGGTTGGTTCAGTGGCCCAACCTCGCCCTGGCACGTGGCACCCGACGTGCAGAGGCTTCTGCAGCCACCGCCACCACCTGCCCACATGGGCTCCCCAACCTGCTCCCTGCACGCCCCGGCTGGGACTGAGGGGGCTCCGGGCCCAGCCCAGGTGTTTAGAGCCCAGCCCAGGGGTTTGGTGCCTGTCCTTAGGGTTTGGTGCCTGTCCCCAGGGGTGGCTCCCTGTCCCCAGGAGTGAATGACGTCCCCAGGGCTCACTGACAGTCCCAGGGATCGATGATTTTCCCGGGCTCAGTGTCTGTTCCTAGGGCTCGGTGCCCATTCCCTGGGGTCAGTGACATCCCCAGGGGTCGGTGACATCCCCAGGGCTTGGTGACATCCCCTGGGGTCAGTGACATTCCCTGAGGACCGTGTCCTGCTCAGGGGTTGCATCCTGCGCTTCTCCCAGCCCAGCTCCCGGTACACCAGCACCCAGCCCGGTGCCGCGGGGTCCGTGCCCGGTGTCCCCGAGGGTCCCCGCTCGGTGCCGCCGGGGGTCCCGGTGCGGCGGGCGGCGCGGAGAGGCGGAGCGGGGCGGGACGCGGCGGCGGCCCCGCCTCCATCCAACCCCCCCCGCCCTCCCCGCCCGGTGGCAGCTCCGGGCACGGTTCGCGGGAGCCAACTTGGCGGCTCGTCCCCGTGGTGCTGTGCCCGGGCCAGCGCGGCCATGGCGGGCGGGCGGCCCCGCCACCCCTAGAGCCGCCCGAGCCGCCGGAGCCACCGGAGCCAGCGGAGCCACCGAGAGCCACCGGAGCCGCCGGGATGAGCGCTCTCGCCTTCGACGACGCGGCCCTGGAGGGGCTGGCACCGTCCCTCGGCCTCTCCGGGGCCAGCGACATCGACACGGCCCTGCTCAGCGACATCGACGGTGCGGAGCGGCGGGGACGGGGCCCGGCGGGGCCGGGGCTCGGGGCATGACCGCGACCGGGCTGGGGTAAAACCGGGGCTCGGTGCACGGCGGGGCTCCGGGCCCGGTGCAGTCCTGGGGCTCGGTGCATGACCGGGACCGGGCTGGGGGAAAGCCAAGCTCGGTGCACGGCCGGGGGCTGGGCACGGTGCGGTACCGGCTCTGGGAGCATGGTCGGGACATGGCTGGGGGGATGAGCGGGGCTTGGGGCCCAGCCGGCACCGGGCTGGGGGTGTAACCAGGCTCGGTGCAAGGTCAGGACCGAGTTGGAGGCATGGCCGGGGCTCGGTGCGTGCCCGGTACCGGGCTGGGGGTGTAACCGGGGCTCGGTGAATGGGCGGGCGCGCTCCGTGCATGGCCGTGCCCGGGGAGTCCGGGCTCGGTGCACGGTCAGGGAACTTGGTACCGGCGTTTGACTGGGACAGCGGGATCAGTGCACAACCAGGTCTCCGTGCACGGCCGGCGGAGCGGGCTCGGTGCCGGGCCCGGCGTGGGGAGGGGGACACCGAGCTGCTGGAGCGCGGAGTCGGTGCAGAACCGCTCTGGCCCCGTTACCGGGGGCCGCTCCGGAGCGGGGGGCTCGGCGTGGGGGAACGCGGGACCCCGGGACCCCCGCGCTGGAGGTGCCGCTACCGGGACAGCCCCGACGTTCCCCCCCCCCGTTCCCGGTCACAGCATCGTGCCGCCGGTGGCCCCGCCCCCTCCGTGACGTAACCGGCGGGGTTACTCTCGGTCGTTCCCTTCAGGACTCCTGGGCTCTCCCAACCAACCCATCCAACCGGCGGGAGCTGGGATGGGGCGGCTCTGCCACAGCCCCGGGGCTGGCACCGCCACCGCACACCTCCCCGCCGCTCTGGGCTCCGTGAGATGGGCATGAACCCAGGGAACTCATTCCCGGAGGGAACCCACTTCCCAAAGGGACGCATTCCTCAAGGGGACCCACTTTCCACCATCATAGCACCACGTGTGCTGAGTTCAGTGTTTCCAAGGCTTTAGCAAAAAATTTGGGATCCCAAAAAACTGGGGCTCCCACCTCCTGGCAAGCCCCGCGCCCGCCTTGCCACGTGCTCTACCAGCTCTGTGGATCCACAGCGGTTCCAGCAGAGCCGGTGGAACAGCAGCAAGGCGGGCATGGGACTTCCAGCACCTGCCCCACTGGGTCCTGCCCCACTGGGTGGTCTGTGGTGGTCTCTCCTCCGTGACCTGGGGTGGAGGTGGCATCCCAGATCTGCAGGTTGATCGCAGTGGCAGTCGGGGCGGATCAAAGCAGATCCAGGTGCCACCTGCTTTTCTTGGCGAGGTTTTGGCGTGGGCAGGGAAGCAGGAGCTGTGCCAGGGCTGAGCGCTGCCGTATGGGATGAGGTTTTCCCACTGTGGGGTTTTGCCACGCGCCTTTGTATCACAGCCAGCCGGGCCACCTCGCACCCCACAGTTCCCCAAAGTGGGTTTGTCACCGGTCCCCAGCTGGCCACGGCTTGTCCCTCATCCCTGTACCAACCCCAGGGTGATGTGGGATGTGTGCCCACGGATGTGGGTGCCCTGAGCCTGCTGGGACCTGCCAGGACCCACAGACGAGTGGGTCTGCCCCACAGGTTCCCACGGTGGCCCTGGTGGGTGCCCATTGTCCTGCTGATGGCGTGGGTGGCTGCAGGTGCCACAGGATAGAAACACCTGGAAGGTGCCAGGAGGGTGGGACAGCCGTGCCCAGGAAGCAGGGGGGTGGGGGGGACAGGAGGGAGCACCCCCTCTCTGCAACCCCAGACTTTGCTCTGGACCACGAGAGAGCCTTGGGGGGGGGGGGGGGTTGTGGGTCTCTGAGTGGAAGTGGGGGTCTGGGAGCCCCCCGGAAGGACACCCACCCGCACAGGGCAGGATGCCGAGGGCCGGATGGTTTTTGGGGTGTGCCAGTGCTGTGTGCGGACCCCGATCACTGCGGGGTGACCCCTGGGCAATGAGAGCGGGGGGGTCACACCGGGCTGGGGGCAGAGGGGGTAACCCAGGGGGTGACCCCGAGTAACCGCGGGCGGGCGGCGGCGAGTGCCCGCGAGTAACCCGGCGGTGCCGGGCTCACCTTGGGCGCCGGGGGCTGTCCGGGGGCGGCCGGCGGGCGCGCAGGCGGCGATTGGCGGAGTCGCATCACCCCATCCCCGGCCGCGCTCCAGCCCTGGCGCGGGCAGCGCGGGGAGGGCGCCGGGGAGGAGGCGAGAACATGGCTTTAAAATATCCCGGGGCCTCTTGGCTGCCGGGCACGGGGCTGAGCGGGGGCTGCAACCTCCTCCCGGGGACCCCTCCGCTCCCACCTCCATGGAGTGCACCTTTGAAGGTACCCCCGCCTCTCCAGCCTCCTCCTCCTCCTCCTCCTCGTCTGGCGGCGTCACCGCCGTGGTTCCTCTCGGAGGCTGCACCCCATGGGGAGGGCTGTGTCCGGGGGCTCTGAGGCTCGGTGGGGACATCCCGGGGGTGTGAGCGTGGGGGGTGCCCTGGGGGAATCCCGGGGTCTGTGCGTGCAGGGGGGTGAGCCTGGGGGTACCGGAGTGTGGGGTGTGCCGGGGTCTGTGTGCCCCCGCTGGGGTGTGCCGGGAGTACCGGGATGGGGACATGGTGGGAGCATCCCAGGACACCTCAGCGGAGGTGTCACAGAGACCCCGAGGTGCCATTGATGGCACAGACCCCCGCCCGGGCTGTTCTAGCCCTGTGCTTGCCCAGCTGCCCTCCTGAGGGCTGTTGTGATCAAACACACCTGGGCACTGGGGTCTGGCACATCCCGGGGGTGCCACCCCGGTGTCCCAGCCTGAGCACCCCCTCCCCTGATACCGGGGCTGATTTGGGCATTCTCGGGGTTCCCAGGACAGAATAAATGAATTAATGAGCTGGCACAAGCCCCCCTCAATATCAGAGACACGCTGAGATGTGCCCTGCCACTCCCAGACCAGGCTGAAAAACGCTGACTGCTGTTGGCCAAGCCCTGACACCGTGCCTCAGTTTCCCCAGTGGGGTGGGTGGAAGCTGAGAGGAGCAGGGCACAGCAGATTCATGAGCTCTCAGGGAATTTTGCCTCTGGATTATGGGGATCTGCCCCCTAAATGCTAGACTGCAGGGAGGGCAGGACAGGACCAGCCCATGCCCGCCTTGGGAGGTGCGGGGCAGCAGCTGACGGCGCGGGGGGTGTGTTTTACAGACATGCTGCAGCTGATCAACACGCCGGACAATGACTTCTCGGGCTTGTTCGACTCACCGTTCAGTGCCCCGGACAGCGCCGTGCCCCCGGGGCTTCCCTCCACGCCGGGCACCCTCAACACCTTCCTGGGTCCCAGCAAGCCGCCCCCCGCCGCCCCCACCGGCAGCGCCTACGCGGGGCCCCCCGGCATGGCCACCTTCACCCCACCGCCCCCGGCCCCGCTGCTGCCGGCGCCGTCCCTGGGGGTCAAGGAGGAGCCGTCGGTGGTGCCCAGCAGCCAGCCCCAGCCCCAGCCCCAGCCCCAGCCCGGCGTCATGCTGGCCCCCAGCTTCGTCCCTGCATCCCCCAGCTCCTTCACTCCCCAGCCCTTGGTGGGCTACCAGAACCAGCACAGCTTCTCAGGTGAGCATTTGGGGGTGCAGGGAGGGATCGGGGCTCCCAGGGTGAAGGTGTTGCTGGAGGGGGGATGTGTCCCTGCAGGATGGGGTTGGTGCCAGGGGCTCTCTTAACGCTGTCCTCTGCTCCATGCCCAGCTGTGCAGCCTGGGACTGCGGGGCAGACCCTGCCAAGCCCTCTGCCCGCCCCACAACCCAGCCAGCCCGTGACACTGCCCGGCCCCGTGCAGAACGTGGCACCCCAGCAGCTCCTGGCCCCCGCCGCCCCCAGCACCCAGTCTGTGTCACCGCAGATCCAGTCAGTGCCGGTAAGCCCAGGGCCAGGGCTGGGGGGTCCCGGTGACCCCCAGAGCCCCGCTGACCCCCAGTGCCCCTCAGGTTCTCCTGCAGCCCCACTTCATCAAGGCTGACTCCCTGCTGCTGACGGCCGTCAAGACAGACGCCAGCAGCGCCAAGACTTCCACCATTGCCTCCCTGGCCACCAGTGCCAGCGGCTCGGCCACCCCGCTCCAGGTGCCGGTAGGTGCCACCATCGGGGCACTGTGAGGTGGGGAGAAGCTTCAGGACCATCCCTGACCCCATCCTGCACCTGCAGGCGCTGGTGAGCGGAGGGACCATCCTGGCCACGGTGCCGCTGGTGGTGGACGCAGAGAAGCTGCCCATCAACCGGCTGGCACCCAGCGGGAAGCCGGCGCTGCTGCAGAGCCGCGGCGAGAAGCGCACGGCCCACAACGCCATCGAGAAGCGCTACCGCTCCTCCATCAACGACAAGATCGTGGAGCTCAAGGACCTGGTGGTGGGCACCGAGGCCAAGGTGGGAGCAGGGGTTGGTGGGGCAGGGCTGAGTAATGGGGGGGGTTTGCCTGGAATTTGGGTTGAACCGTCCCGGCCCACTGGCAGCTCAACAAGTCGGCAATCCTGAGGAAGGCTATCGAGTACATCCGCTTCCTGCAGCAGAGCAACCAGAAGCTGAAGCAGGAGAACCTTGCCCTGAAGATGGCTATGCAGAAGAACCGTGAGTGGAAGGGCAGCTCTTGGGGTGGCGGGCTCAGCTCCATGCCCCCAGGCAGCCATCAGCTTACTCTGCTTCTTGCAGAGCCTGTGAAGGACCTGGGGACCCACTGCAGCCAGGGAGCCAAGGCAGAGGCCCCCATGGAGGTGGTGAAGGCGGAGGTGATGGAGATGCTGACACCGCCACCCTCAGACGTGGGCTCACCATCCCACAGCAGCCCACTGTCACTCAGTGGTGGCAGCAGCAACAGCAGCAGCGACTCAGAGCCTGAGAGCCCCCTCTGTGCCCATGGCAAGGTGAGGGAGGGCTGGGGGGATCTCCCTGCCCTGAGTGGGGCAGGGGATCTGCTGCTTCATGTAGGAGGTGCCAAGGGCAAAGTGTACCAGATGGGGAAAGAGCTGAGAGCCCTGGTCTTGTTCTCTGAGGCTGCTCCTCACATGATTTGGGGCTGGGTGTGGAGGCAGTTTTGTTCTACCTTAAAATGTGCTCTGTGCCCCATGCCTATACCCTGAAATCCATGCCCCTGTACTCCGGCCTGTGCCTCATCACCCTGCCTTATATCCCATGCCCTATATCCCATTGCCTATATCCCATTGCCTATATCCCATGCCTATCCCCCATCACCACACCCTATATTCCATGCCGTATACCCCATGCTCTGGATGCTGTACCCTATACCCCATGCCCTATATCCCATGCCCTATATCCCATGCCTGTGCCCACCACCCCACATCCATGCCCATGTGCCAGGCTCACAGCAACTCTGCCCGTGCAGGTGAAGCAGGAGCACCCACCACCCTCACCCAGCAGCCAGGGAATGCTGGACCGCTCCCGCATGGCCCTCTGCGCCTTCGTCTTCCTTTGCCTCTCCTTCAACCCCCTGGCCTCCCTCCTCCGGGGTTCTGCCTCCCCAGCCCCCTTGGGGAGCCAGGACACCGCTGGTCCCGGCAGGAGCATCATGGCTCAGTCTGGCACTCTGGGTAAGCTCTGGTCCGGGGTGGGGGACATTGGGATGGAGGTTGTTGGGATGGGTGTGGGATGGAGGCTGTCAGGGTGGGCAAGGGCTAGAGGCTGTTGAGGTGAAGATATCACGGGGCAGGATGTTGGGGTCGGTGTATGGTAGGAGCTACCTGGCTCAAGGCTGTTGGGGTTGGCATGAGGTGAAGACTGCTGGGATGGGGGGCATCAGAGTGTGACCATCACAGTGGAGGTGGTCATGGTGGACAGGAGGTGAAGGCCATCAGGATGGGGGTCTTGGGGTAGGTCTGAGATGGGAGATGATTGGGATGGACATGGGGCAGAGGCCATTGGGTGGATGTTGCTGGGATAGGCACAGGGTGAAGGCCACCAGAATGGATATCCTGGGGTGTGTGTGAGGCAGAGACCGTCGGGGTGGAATCTGTTGGGGTGGACACAACTGGGTGGAGGCTCTTTGGTGGACGTGGGATGAAGGCCACTGCATGGAGACCCTGGGGTGGGCACAGGGTGGCATTGGTGGGGTGTTGCTGACCCCATCCCTGCACAGAGGACCCATGGGGGTGGACGCAGTGGCTGTGGCCCACCCTGGCCTTCTGGGCCCTGAACGCGGCGCTGGTGCTGGGCGCGGTGGTGCGGCTCTTCGTCTGCGGGGAGCCCGTCACTCGCCCCCACTCCGAGCCCTCCATCCTCTTCTGGCGGCACCGCCGGCAGGCCGACCTCGACCTCGACCGGGTATGTCCCCCTGAGCCCCATGTCCCCTTTCCCCCCTGCCCCGTCCCTCCTCCTGCCCACACTGACCGTGTCTCTCGGGCGCAGGGAGACTTCGCGCAGGGGGCCCAGCACCTGCGCACGGCGCTCGGGGCGCTGGGGCGGCCGCTGCCGGCGTCCCACGGGGACCTGGCCTGCAGCCTGCTCTGGACCCTCCTGCGCCACCTGCTCCAGCGCCTCTGGGTGGGTCGCTGGCTGGCTGCCCGCGCCGGGGGGCTGCGCCCGGACCCCCCGCCCCCTGCCCACGTCCGCCAGAGCGCCCACGATGCTGCCATGGCTTATCACCGCCTGCACCAGCTGCACCTCGCCGGTACGGCCCCGCACTGTGGGGCTGAGGGATGGGACCCCTGTGCATGTCCCCACAACCCCCTGACACCATGGCTGAGCCTCCTGTCCCCATTCTTATAGGGAAGCAGGCTGGGGGACACCTGCTGGCCATCAACCTGGCACTGAGCGCTGTCAACCTGGCTGAGTGCGCCGGTGACGCCATCTCCGTGGCAGCGCTGGCCGAGATCTACGTGGCGGCTGCCCTGCGGATCAAGGCCAGCCTGCACCGCTGCTTCCACTTCCTGGCGGTGAGTGTGGGGCACTGGGGTGTCCCCTGTGTCCCCTGGGATTGGAATCTCAGGTCCTTCCTGACCCCCTGCTCTCCCTGCAGCGTCCCTTCCTCTGCAGCGCCCGGCGTGTGGCCCTGTCCCATGGTGGGGCTGTGCCCCCTGCCATGCAGTGGCTCTGCCACCCCTTGGGCCACCGCTTCTTTGTTGACGGGGACTGGGCGGTCAAGGGTGTCCCCAGGGAAACCATCTACAGCTCCGCTGGCAACCCAGGTGACCCCAAGCTCCCAAACCCCCCCACACCCCCTGTTTTGGGGTGTGGTGTGCCTGCTGACCCCATCTCTGTGCCCCAGTGGACCCGCTGGCCCAGGTGACCCAGCTCTTCCGTGAGCACCTCCTGGAGAAGGCGCTGTGCTGCGTGGCCATGCCTGAGCCCGGCCGTCCCACTGCCCAGGGAGAGGGGTGAGTGCTGGCATGGGCACCTTCTCCCCCTGCCTGCCGTGGGGCCAGCCCCCTCACAGCCCCTTTCCACAGGCGCTTCTCCGATGCCCTCGAGTACCTCCAGCTGCTCAATGGCTGCTCGGATGTCAGTGGCACACCTGGCCCCACACCCTCCATCACCTCCGGCTTGGCGGCTGTCACAGGTAAGGCTGGGGTGTCCCCCATTGGGGTCACCTCATGTGGGGGGCCATGGCAGTGGAAACACCCTGCTCCTGTGTCTCTCCCACCCTGCAGGCACTGACCCCGTGTCCAAGTGGTGGGCATCCTTCATCGGCATCGTTATCCACTGGCTGCAGGGAGATGAGGAGGGGGCTGAGCGCCTCTATCCGCTGGTGGAGACCATGCCCCGGGCACTGCAGAGCTCTGAGTGAGTGCTGGGGACATTGGGGACAGGGGTGGCACCTCATCGCATGTCTCCCCTCTCCCTTGGACTGGCACGGCCTCGCTGAACACACTTGGAGCACCTGGTGTGTTTTGAGGAAGGAACTCACCGTGCCCCCTCCACCTTGCAGGAAGCCCCTTCCCCGTGCTGCCCTGCACTCTTTCCGAGCTGTCCGTGCCTTGCTGAGCAAACAGGATGGGAGCCAGGCCACCCTGGGCCACTGTGAGAAGGCCAGCAGCTGCCTGCGGGAGAGCCTGGAGCTGGGCAGCCCCTCCAAGGGCACCATTGACAAGGTGAGCCAGGCTGGGGAGGGACGAGGCGGCTGCCAGCCCCCAGCCCTGGCGGGAGGTGCCCCCGACCCTCGCGGGGGTGCATTGTAGTTGCATTGCATGTGTCAGACTGGGAGTGCAATGCCCCTGCCATGCAGCCCGGCGGGGGTCCCGCGCAGCAGCGCCTGCCCGCAGCCGCCTCCTCGGCACCCCCGTCTGTCTGTCCCACCCCCTGCTCACCCCGATCCTTTGTCCCCGCAGGCGGTCCAGCTCCTGCTCTGTGACCTGCTGCTGGTCACCCGCACCAACCTGTGGCAGCAGCAGATGGGGGCGAGCCAGCAGCGCAGCTGCCTCTACCAGGCGTCCGCCCTGGAGCTCCGCGGCTTCCAGCAGGACCTGAGCAGCCTGCGGCGCCTGGCACAGACCCTGCGCCCCGCCATGCGCCGGGTGAGCCCCCCTCCCGTCACCTGCACGGTGCCCTGGTGCCCTGCACCTGGCTGTGCTCACTGTCCCCCCAATCCAGGTGTTCCTGCACGAAGCCACTGCCAGGCTGATGGCCCGGGCCAGCCCCACGCGCACCCACCAGCTCCTGGACCGCAGCCTGAGGAGGAGAGGGGTGCAGGGCAGCAAAACAGGTGGGCATGGGGTGGGACACGGGGTGGGACACGGGGTGGGACATGGGGTGGGACACTTCACTCCTCACCTGCAGCACCCCAGCAGCCCAGGGTGTGGGATATGTGGTGGGACAGGGGTGCGACACAAGGCTGTGCACCCACAGTACCCCAGCATGCTGGGTGATGGGTTATGGTGTGGGAATCCTTTGTCACCACCTTGGAGGACGGGAAATGGGGTGGGGCACCCTGATCCACACCTCCAGCAGCCCCCACAGGCATTGAGTGGTGGGAGACCCCATTCTGCACCCACAGCAAACCTGGATGATAGGATGTGGGGTGAGACATAGGGTGGGACACCCCTTTCCCACCTGCAGCACTCCAGCCCCACAGATGGTGGGTCAGCGGGTGGGACACCCCACCTGCAGCACCCCAAGACCTGGGCCACCTGAGCTCCGAGCCCCTCCACTGGTGGTGGCACCAGCCCCAGGGTGGGTGAATAACCCCATCCCCGTGCGATCCCCCCGAGATTTATTCAGTGACTTCCACGGGCGCCCTGGGTGCTGACCTCGGCTCTGTCCCCTGCAGCTGGCGAGCCAGAAAGCCACCCCACGGCCCGGGAGCACGCCGAGGCGCTGCTGCTGGCCTGCTGCTACCTCCCGCCCAGCTTCCTGGCGGGCCCGGGCCAGCGCGTGGGGATGCTGGCCGAGGCCGCCCGCACGCTGGACAAGCTGGGCGACCGCCGCACGCTGCACGACTGCCAGCAGATGATCATCAAGCTGGGCAGCGGCACCACCGTCACGTCGGGATAGGTGGGGAAGGGGCCGCCAGCCCCCCCGCCACCCCCGTGGGTGCGGAATGCGGGGGGTGGCGGGGGGCCGTGCCTCAGTTTCCCCGCAGGGGGATGTTCGGCAGCGGTTTGGGGGGTGAAGGGGTGGGTGGGGAGGGGCCGGGTGATGCCTGGCGGGTGCGGGGGTGCGGGGCGGGGGTCGCAGCGTGGGGCAGCCGCACGGGGGGTGCCCTGGGTGGGCTCCCCCCCGGGCCGTGTCCGTGTCCCCGGCCCGCGTGGGGACGGGCCGTGGGGCCCTCTAGTGACACTGTCGCAGAACTGCAGGGACCGCACGCGCGGCAGCGACCCCCGGTGCCACCCGGCCCCCCCCAGTGCCACCCGCATCCCCCCGTGTCACCTGTGCCCCTCCGTGCACACCCCCCCACCCCGGGGTCCCCCTGCTGCAGGACCCCTGGGTTTGGGGCTTGCCTCTGCAGGTGTGGCCCCCTGGCAGCGGGGAGTGCCCCCTGCCCAGCCATGCCCACGGTCGGCAAGAGGGGACCCCCGCCCGACCCCCTCCTCCCCAGCACTGATCCCCCCCCCCATTAAGAGCTGCCACCCCCCCAGAGCACGGACAGGCTTTGGGAGAAGGGCTGGCAGGGTGGCACGGGGCTCCTGGGGGGCTGGTGGGCGCCCCTGTGTCCTTGCTTCACCCCCTCTTGTACATAGACCCCTCCCCTCGCCTCCCCCCACTCCCCTTTTCCCTTTTTAAACGGTATTTTCATAGTTGCAGAGTTTTGTACAGACAATTAAAGCTGATTATTTATACTGGTGTGTGTTGGATTGGAGGGGGACTGGCACCAAAAGTGGGGGGCAAGGAGTCCCTCATAGCTGTGGTCACCTTGTCCCCACAGGGCTGCACGGGAGGGGGTGGCAGGGATGGGGACACTGGGTGCTGAGGGACCCCAAACACCCCCCTCTTTACCCCACTGTGTCCCAGGGGTGCTGTCCCCCTGTTCCCACACCCCTTCCCCTCTAGCGAGACCCTTGGGGACAAAGGAGCAGGCAGGGGCTGTCACAGCCTGGGGGGGACCCCAGCAGCCCCCCAAGGATAAAGAGAGGCCACGAGCAGGGCGCCACATACTTCCAAAACAATCGTTGTATCTTTATTGACGCTCTGAATGCAATGACCTGTTTTTTTACTCTTAAGGAAAATAAACATCTTTTAGAAACAGCTTGTTACACACAATCTTCAGTGTGAAGCAATATACTAATAAGAACACTAGTCTTAACATTTACAGTCTTCATATATATTATATATATGTATATGTATACATATATATACACTATATAATGAGGCAATATATAATACACACGGTTTACCATTTTACAGTCATATGTACAAGATGTCACTAAAAATAGCCAGATTTCAGGCAACACTGCCAAGGACACAGGATTTATTTTTTTCTTTAAATTAATTTTTTTATTATTATTTCTCCCTTTTTAAAATTTTTTTTCTCACCTCCTCTTTTTGTTTTTCACTCCTGTGTCCGAGGCAGCTGCTGAAACAACAGACATTGTGTGGCCAGCAAACCTTGGGGTGGGTGGGATGGAGGGGACACAAGAGGTGGTGGGGACATGGGACGCTGGCTCTGTGGGGACATGGATGGGACCAGCAGTGTGCCCCCCTTTGCAGGATGCTGCAGAGGTTGGGGGACAGCCAGTGGCTGTTTGTAGGATGAGATCTGGACTTGGGTTCACCCTGGGCTGGTTGCTACCTGTGTCAGGGTGACACAAAGATGGGCTGTGGAGCCTGGGGACGTGGGCAAGGGTCACCAAAGTGTTGGGCAGTCTCCCAGCTCCACTGAGGTGGCCACGAAGCAAAAGTCAAGGGAGTTGAGCAAAACCAGGGCAGTGAGGGGTGAGCCAGGCCCATGTGGAGGGAGGAAGCAAATGCCTCCTCCTCCTCCTCCAGTTCAGCACGCAGAGCTGTGGGGTTCAGCACAAGCACAGGGAGCAGAGCCCCCACGAGAGGAGCCACAGGAGGGGTGCTGGTGAGGCCAAGCACAGGCAGGAGGGTGGGTTTTGGGGGGTCCTGGATAGCTGGACCAGGTGTCCCCAGCCCAGCAGTGCCAGCGCCGCATGGAGTGGGAGGGTGGGGGTGCAATGAGTCAGGGTTTGGGGTTTGGGAGCGGGGCAGCCCGGTGGGTGCCACCAGCCTGGCCAACCACCCTTATCCCCCCCAGCACCCTGGGTGTAGGTGGGGGCAAACAGGAGATGGAAGAACAAAACAGAAAAAGCAGAGTGGTGTTTCAAACAGCAGGCCGTTGTTTGCCCTTTTTTTTTCCTCATTTTTCTCATTTTTCTCTTTTTTTTTTGGTCTTTTTTTTGTCTTTTTTTTTTTTAATCCTCTTCTTTGCAGAACTATATACAGACACCATGAGGTTTGCTGAAGGCAACATCTCAGATCAGATCAGTGTGATATTGAGAGCCGGGACCCACGGAGGGTCCGGCGGCCCCACAGTAAGACAACATCGCCGGGACCCCCCCTCGTACACGGACACCCCCCGCCCCCCTGTGCAGCCATCGCAGGTGGGGGATCCCGATCCGTCCCCCGCGAATCTAGACCGGGTTTTACCGGGACCCGGCGGGAGGGAAAGCCCGGCGCTGGCTCCGCCCGCCCGGAGCGGGCTCGGGGGATCCCGGGGCGCTCACGGGCTCGGGGGGTCCCCGGTACGGCCCGGCCCGGCCCCGCTCTGCTCCAGGCGCTGCCTCCTCTGCCGGTCCCTCGCTGGCGGCGGGGCGGGTGTCCGCGGGCGCTACACCGGCTGCCTCTGCGGGGAGAACGGAGGGGTCAGCCCGGGGATCACATTGGAGGCAGGGGGGTGGCCCTGGGTTGTCCCCATCGCCGCCCACCCCCCGTTGCCAATAACCGGGCATCCACCCGGGACGCAGCGCTTTGAGAAGGGGTTCAACCATCGTTCACCACCTCGTCTGTGCTCAGGGAAGGGGATAAGACCCCTCAGAGCTGGCTGGGGTGTCCCAGACCCAGCAGCACCCAGGGGCTGGCACACCCCATACCCCCAGGGATGTGATGCCCACACAGAGCTGAGCATCCAGGATGGGCATCCCCAGAAATCTGGGGTCTGAAGGCAGGTCCTCCTGCCACAGGGAGCTGCAGAGCATTGGGGGCTGCACAGGGGGCTCTGGCTTACCTTATGTTTGGGACATCTCAGAGAGAAGCTCTCCTCAGTTAATAAGCAGCCTGCGAGGAGAGGACAAGGATGTCAGGGGACAGCCTACACTGCGAGGCAGCTGCCCCTCAGTGGGGGGAATGCAGTGTGCCCCCAGTCCACAGCCACCCACCAGCCACAGCGATTGTGTGAAGGGCTCAGCTGAGGCCAGACAAGCTTGTGATACCTTCCAGTGCTGCTGGCACAGTGGGCATCACCACGCTGGCAAGCCAGTGAGCCACAAGCCCCTGACCCTGGAGCAATGGGCCCCACACTGAGGTGGGTCAGAGTGCCCAGGACCCCGAGCCCCATCCCTGTGGCCGGGCTCACCTGTGTCGATGGCACACGCGTAGTGGTAGGTGTGGGGACACCCCTTCTGGCAGCAGCCCACGGTGGCTCCTGCTTGCTGGCAGCTCGAGCACTTCTGTACACGCACCCGGGAATTTGGAGCAGGGAAGGAGAGATGTGGAGAGACAGAGAGACCCTGTCAAAGCCCGGCACAGAAGAAGAGAACCACGACAGCCCCAGCAGTGAGGGCAACATGGGTGTCCCTGATCCTCTCCAGCCCCTCCTTGCCTCTCCCAGGCAATATCCTTGCTTCCATGCCAGTGCATTGTGAACCACACCATGCCTGTCACTGGGTTGTCTGCAGCCATTCACGAGGTTTCTACCTGCCATACCACTCCCCTGGATGACACCGAGCCCATACTCCATGGGGCAGGAGGGGAAGGAACATGACCTGGGTTGTGCCCTACCTGCCCTGTCCCCAGCAGGTGCTGCAGGTATGGGAGCACCTGGCTCTGTGGTGAGGGCAGCAGCCTCCAGATAGCCATGAAATGAGCACACAGGCATGGGAATACAGCCAGCCCCCAAACCTGGCAGTGGGGGGACTTGCTGGAAACCCTCTGCACAGCCTCTGATCCCTTCCTCTCCCCAGCACTAAAAATGCATGTCACAGAATCCCAGGATGGTGTGGAAGGGACCTGAAAAACACTCACCTCATTCCAGCCCCCTCCCACAAGCAGGAATACTTTCCACTAGAACAGGTTGCTCCAATCCCCATCAAGCTCTGAACACTTCCAGGAATGGGCCAGCCACAACTTCTCATCCCCTTCAGCAACCTCCCTATTTTGCTCACACCTTGCTCCAACCACTGTGGGAGAGGAGCAGGGCAGGGTCATCCCCTCCCTCCAGCTCCCCTTCCCCTGCTGCCCGCCCATCACGGTGGCACCAGGCTGTGTTGTGCCCATTTTCATCTCCCACCCCGCGGCATCTGTCCTGCTCTGAGCCACCCCGTGCAACACACGACAGGGCCAGGGGATGTGGCAATACCAGCGGGGCCCAGCTGCCTTCCTAAAACATAAACTGCAGGTTATTTCTGTGCCTAAAAGGGAGAGTTCAGGTGCTATCAGAGACGCAGCAGCTCAAATCTCGTAGGGACCCAGCAGAGCTCACAATGCTGAGCCCCTGCCCTGCTCTCCCAGGGCAGAACTATCAATTTCCATCCCGACCGAAGGTGCAGACACGGCAATGGCGTTGGCTGAAGGAGGCCAGCGGAAGATGCCGCCTAGGGCGTGCGGCCGAGCTCTTACCAGGTCGGCAGCCGCCTTGACAGCCTCCTGCAGCCCATAGAGCTTCCCTGCCACCAGGAAAACCCCAGCGGTCCATACGGCACAGGCCTCGTGCAGCCAGTGCTCCTGCGTGTCGCCCGCCGGCTCCTGCGGCGGCGATTCGGCCTTGTGACATTCGTGCCGCCGGGGCTTTTCGGCCGCCTCCTCGCCCTCTGTCCTCTCGTCACAGCAGTAGCAGCTCTGCAGCCGACGGAACATGCCCCGCGGGCTGGAGCGCAGCGAGCTCTGCTTGGCCGCCTCGGCGGCCCCCTCGGGCCGCGCCGCCTTCCCGCCGCAGCCGCCCTCAGTCCCGCGGGGCGCCCGCTCGGCCGCGGCGGGCACGGCGGAGTCCTCGCCCGGCCCCTCCGCCCGCGCCTTCTCCTTCAGCCGGGATTTCTTCTTGGGCAGGCAGTCCTCGGGGTAGTAAGGCCCGCAGAGGTCCCCCAGGTCCTTGTAATTGGCGGGGTTGCGGCAGAGGCAGCAGACCAGGCACGCGGCGCTCAGCGCCTTCGACACCACCGGCCCCATGTGCATGGTGGAGGAGGCGGGCAGGGCCGCCCGCGGCCGCGGCGCCGGCCCGGCCGGTCCCCGCTGCAGCCGCGCCTCGTCGCCGGGCGAGTTGACGACGGTGCAGGTGGTGGAGAACTCTCCGCGCCGCTCCACGCGGACGTAGGGAGCGAAGGGCGGGGCGCGGCTGTCCGCCCGCAGCCGCTTGCAGGAGATGTACTTGAGCCGGATCTCGGGCTCGGCGGGGTGCAGCAGCGGGGCCTGCTGGGGCTGCCGCCGCCGCTTCCCGCGGCTCTTGCACCGCGCGGGCACCGCCTTGGCCTTGCCGTGGCCCAGACGCTTCCGCTGCCGCTTGGAGTAGCCGTTGTAGTTGGAGTGGTTGGCCCGCGGCTTCGGCCCCCGCGCCGGCCCGGCGGCGGAGCGGCCCTCGGGAGGGCCATCGCTGCTCCCCGCCTCCTTCTCCTCAGTCTTTGGTTTCTTCTCCCGCGGCGCCTCCTCCGCACCGCCCGGGCCGGCTACACGTTCCCGGGGCAGTGCTGGTGGCAGTGGAGGGCTCAGGGGCGCCTTGGCCATGCCCAGCGCTGCTGCTTTGCCCTTGCGGTTCCTCTTCTTGGGGAGGAGCCCCAGGTTCTTGGCCACCATGTTGGGGCTGGACTGGGTGCCCGGCGTTGACCCACAAGCCTCCCCCTGGCAGCCGTCATGGGGCAGCTTCTTCCCACCACCCGGCTTCCCCTTTGGTGCTCGGCCATTGGGGTTCCGGCAGAGCGGCTCAGCCACCGGCATGGTGGGCACCTTCTGTGCTGCCCCCAGCTTGGGCAGCCTGGCATCGCCCACTGCCACAGCCACCCCACTGTGCTTCACCATCCGCTCCCGTTCTGCCCCAGCCGGGCTCAGGGAGGAGCCATAGGCAGCTACTGTGGCTGCCACTGCTGTGGCTGCTGGTTTGCAGGTGAACTTCTTCAGGTTGGGTGAGGTGATCTTCTGGACGATGGCCTCCAGCTTGAGGCCACGGCCCTTGCGGGGAGGCAGCACTTTGGTCTTGGTGGCCTCCTGGAAGGCTGCCCGGGAGGTGATCTTGATGCAGACATCAGGGGCCTCCTTAGGCAGGGGGGGCTTCGGGATGGCTTCGCCAGAGCTCTTGGGGGGCAGCTTGGCTTTCACCTTCTTGGCCACCGGCATTTTTTTGAAAAGGCTGGGGGGACCCTCTGGCTTCTCCTCCTTCACGCCACCGCTGTTGCTCCGCAGGACCAGGTTCCTCTTCTTGGTGGGGATGGGGGAGATGAAGGTGGACTTCCTCTTCAGTGAGTGCAGTGGCCTCTCCGACATCTTGCCCCCCACGCCCGGCCCTGCTTTGGGCAGCTTCATCCGGGCACCCACCTTGCCCTCCTTGTGGGGGCTGCCCGGTGCTGGCAGCTTGAAGGCAGGTGGGAGGTGGTTGTTGGATATGAGCTTTTTGGGTGCCTTGCAGTTCTTCAGCCGGACATCAGCTGCCCGCTTGCCCCTCTGCCGCTTGGTGTAGAAAACCTCCTGTGTCTTTGTGCGGGAGCGCAGGATCATGGACCGCTGGTCCCTCTCCCCGGCTTCCACCGCGTCCCCCTCCAGCGGTGTTGGCCCTGCCACCTCCTCCGCCGCCACCAAGCCGGGCACCAGGAGGGTGGCATCACTGGCGTTTTGGACCACCCTGGGGCCCGGCCGGCTGTTGCGCTTCCTGGTTTTGAAAGCCACCCTCTGCTTCACGCCACAGCCGGGCTTCTTCCCCAGCTTCTCCTGGTGCGCGGGGGCCTTCAGTCCCTCCAGCGGGGCAGGGGCGCGGGGCTCGGCCAGGGCGGTGAAGGAGCGGGTGCACATGCGTGCCGGCAGCCCCTCGGCTGGGAACCGGGGGGTTTGGCTCTGGGCGCTCTTGCTCGGTACCTCCGTCTGTCCGTCTGGCCCCAGGCAGGCGCCGGCCACGCTGCTGGCTGCTGGCAGCTCATCGAAGGGACTCAGCACGGTGCTGCCGGCACCATCCCCCTCTGGCAGCCGGCAGTGGACCCTCTTGTTGCGGAGGCTCTTGCCCCGTGAGACAGGCTCCACCTTCCCCAGCACATTTTCGGGCGTGAGTTGCTGCTTCACCATGACCGACGAGGCGGATTCAGCGTCGGCCGCCTCCAGGTGGGATGTCTCCCCTCCACCATTCTCCTCCTCAGGCTGGATGTGGGGCAGGGAGGATTTGAACCAGCTTTTCACCTTGGTCTCTGTGCCCACAGCGGGGCCCAGCAGGATGACAGACTGGCCAGAGAGGCGTGGGGTGGGAGCTGAGCTCTCCTTCTCCACTGTGCTGACGGTCTCCTCGGCAGACACAGGCACCTCGCTGGAGGACAGCACAGCCGGTATCTCCGGGGGCTTGGGTGGCGAGGCATCGTACGTCACTGACTTCTGCTCCGAGCCAGCCAGCTCACAGAGTGAGGAGTACTCCTCTGCCTCCAGGTCTGACTCCTTCAGATCCGGAGAGGAGATGATGGGGATCTCACTAAAGTCCCCAGCTGAGCAGCAGTGCCGGGTGTCCTGCAGCCACCTCTCGCTGTCTGCCTTTGTTGCTTCATCGTAGGTCAGTGTCTCCTCCTCCTCCCCCATCACCTGCTGGCCAAAGTCCTGGACCGGCTCACTCTTGGCTGGCTGCTCTCCATCGCACAGGTCCAAGCCGCAGGCGTTTTTTTTCTCCTTGCAGGAGCTCACCAATTTGCTGGGGAACAAGCCCTTGGGGAGGTCGGTGGCCTGGAGATCCTTCCACCTCAGGCAGGCCTCACCCAGGCTCTCCTCCGGCCACTCGAAATGCTCCATGGCATTCTCAGACGCCACCGAGTTGGCGGTGGTGTTTGAGTAGCAGCTGTAGCCGGTGGCTCCCGCGCTGGACGTCGCTGCCGGGATGCTGGGCTTGGAGTTGAAGGCCAGTGGGGCAGTGTCCTTCAGCACATCCTTGCTTTCGGTGGCTGTGAACTCCACCTGGGGACCCTCGTACACCTCCTCACTAAAGTCCTTCCCTGTGCTGGCCCCTGAAGCTTTGTCCAGCTTGAGGGGCTCGGTGAGCGTGCTGGAGTCACCCTGGCTGGGCCAGGCACCTTTCACCATGGAGTCCAGGCTGGGCCGGTGGTTCTCCATCTGGAAGGGGGACTTGGTGGTCTCCTTTCCCAGCATGGGCAAGTTGGCCCAGGCTTTGTCTGCCTTCTCATTGATGGCATCCTGCAGGACGATGATCTCAGAAGCCAGCTCCTCCTGGGACAGGGCACTGAGGAGCAGTCGGGGGCAGTCCCGTTCATTGCTCACATACTTGGTGAAGGTCTCCAGGGGCAGGGTGGCATGGATACTCTGGAAAGAGTCATCTGATTTGGTGGACATGTCATCTGGGGAGGTCACAGAGCAGGTGGACACCGACTCAGGCTTTGCCTTGGAGTTGCTGTTGACGCGGGCAGGGCTGCGGTTCTGGTTGCAGTACAGGAAACTCCTCTCCAGCTGGTCCTCTGACCCACTGAGATAGTCAGTGTCCTGTGTCTCAGCGTGGACAGACTGGGGGGTGCTCAGTGGGTCAGACAGGGGGGTCCCCACCTGCTCTGCCGAGTAGGTGCTGCTCTCAGGACTGCAGTGCTGCCCCTTGAGCTGCTCAGGGGTCCTCGCTGGGGTCTTGATGCCCTTTTTCTGGGGCACAGCCGTTTTGGAGAGTAGCAGCTGCTGGACAGTGTTAGAAATGTTCTCCACCTGGGAGGTGAGTGCTGTCAGGCTCTGCAGGCTCAGGTCTGACAGCAGGTTTTCGGGCAGCTTCTCCTTCTGCAAGTTTTTGCAGTTCCCAGATTGAGCGTCGGGGCTCGTCCCGTCAGTGGGAGAAGGGTTCAGCAGCGGCATGAAATGGCTGTGGTCAGCAATGCCAGCCGGGAAGGCACCAGCACTCAGGGGCTGCTGGCTGTATTGGAAGTTCTCCAGGTTGGGCATCAGAGGGGAGGGAGTGGAGCTGTAGGACGGGGACCTGCCGACGGAGCGAGCTGGCGAGTGGCTGGCGCTGGGGCTGAAGGTCTGGTAGTACTGCTCCGGCGTCCGCACGGGCGGCGCATCGCCCTGGCAGTAGGTCTGGCCTGGCTGGTTGTAATGTTGGTACTTGGCCAGGTTTTGGTAGTGGAGGGTCTCTGAGGCGTGATGCCGCCCCTGCATGGGCTGCGGGGGCTGCGGGGGCTGTGGTGGCTGTGGGGGCTGCGGTGGTGGCGGCTGCGGGGGCTGTGGCGGCGGCTGTGGGGGCTGCTCGTAGCCGATGCGGTTGGGCTGGTAGCCGTGCAGGTTGGGCACACGGGGGCCAGGGGCCAGGCTGGCAGCGCTGCCCAGGGGCCGCTCCAGCGGCGGCTGCCCCGAGGGCGCCGTGCAGCTCTTGTAGGAGTGTGCAGGCTGGCTGCCCCCCGGCACCGAGGAGTAGGTGGAGGAGGCAGGGAAGGACTGGGAGTGCTGCCCGAAGTGAGGGCTCTGTGAGAAGGGCATGGGTGAGGAGACATCGTTGGGCAGTTTCTGCCGCTGCAGCTTGGGGTAGGGGAGTGCGGGCGGCTGCTGCTGCTGCTGTTGCTGCTGCTGCTGCTGCTGCTGCTGCGGCTGCTGCTGGAAGTGAGTCCGGAAGGGCAGCGAGGTGGCCGCCGGCTCATGGTACGGCCGCCCGCCCGCCAACGCCACTGTCTTCTTCATCAGGTTGTCCTCATACTTGGCCACACCACCGGGCAGTGCCTGTGGCTGGCCTCCCCAGGCCTGCAGGCTCTCGTCCCCGGAATACCGGGCCGGATAAGGGCTGTTCTCCTGCACGGTGTAATTGGAAAAGGCCGGCCTGCCCTGCAGCTGCTGCCCCGCTAATTGCTTGTTTCCCCGGTGGTATTTCTCCACGGCGCTGTTCTCATAGCCCGCGTACGGCAGCTGCTGCTGACTGTAGTACTCCTTCGCCACCAGCCTCTGCCGCTCGCAGTTCGGCCCTGCCTGACTTTGATGCCTGTAATTCTCCAGGCGTGATGTATCTTGTGAAGTCGGCTGGTAGCTCTGCTGGTTGCCATGGAAACCACACCTTTCTCGAAAGGACTGCATGGCGCGGGCTCGTTATCTGCGAAGAGAGAGAGGCGAGAATTCAAATGAAGCGTCGCCACCGCGGTGGGCCAGGGTCCGAGAGGGCCAGTGTCACCTGCACCATGGGGACATCCCTGCCTCGCCTCACCTCACCTCAGCTGCTGGGCATTGCCCCACTGGGGATCGACTCACAGCCACCCCGGAACACAGCACGTGATGCTGCATCCCCTCGCATTGCCCTGCATTGTCTGGCATCACCCCGGTGCGCTGAATTGCCTGCATGGCCTTGCATTGCTCTCCAACGCCTCACCTCGTGTTTCACCTCCCTGCATCTGGTTGCCTTGCATCACCCCGAATTGCATCGCCCTGATTTGCCCTGCATTGCATCGCCTCACACTGCCTACCCTTGCTCCATGTTGCCTTACCTTTCATCACCCTGATTTGCATGGCCCTGCATCATTGCTTTGCCTCATCCTGCATCGCATCACTTTCCATTTTGACTCCCTGCATTGTGTTGCCTTGCATTGCATCGCCCTGAACTGCATTGCCCTGCATCGCCTCCTCCTGCCTCACCTCACATCACCCTGCACCACATCACCTTGCACTTCATCCCCCTGCATTGTCCTGCCCTGCATTGCATTATCCTGCATCTCATTGCCCTGCATGGCATCCCATTGCCCTGCATCCCCTCCGTGTGCACTGCACCGCCCCGGATGGCAGCAGCTGGCTCTGTGTCACCTCTCATCACTCTGCATCGTGCTCTGTCGCCCTGCATCACACTGCCTGGCACTGCATCCCCACCTTGCAGCGTCCTGCATCCTCCTCTATCCCCTCTCCCTGCATCGCAGCACAGTGCCCATGCCCAGGAGGGTGCTGGGGTCTGCTTGCCTCCTCCCTGCCTGCAGTGGGCTCAGCCACCCTCCTGCCCCTGCTGCTGAAGCTGCCCATCCCTGCTGCCCACCCCTCCCTGCCTGGTCACCTGGTGCAGTGACCCCCCCACACCGTGTCGGGGTCCCTCTGCTTTGTGTTTCACACATCCACCACCCCTCACATCCGCAAATCACTCCCGCCCTTCTCACACGCCTCCCCAGGGATGCCGGGATCCTGCGAGCGCCTCTGCACACCCCTCTTATCGCCATTCTTTTTAATTATTGGGCTAATTACTGGAAGCAGCAGCGCGGAGGGCCAGAACCGCAGGCTCTGCTGCAAAAAAAGTCATTTCAACTTGCTGGCTCTGCCCGGCTCTGCCGGCTGCTGCCTCCCGCAGCCCCCCCGGCCCCGGCGATCCCCCTGCCCCGGCGCGATGCCATCTGGAAGCTGTCTGCTCCCGCCGGCAGCCGTCATTACCGAGCCTCGCCACCGGCGTCATTAAAGCTCCCCATTTCCTCAGCCCGCTTGCTCTGGGAGCAGGGACACACCTGGGGCACTGGTTTGATCTCTTAAGGCAGTCAAGTGGCTTGTGGGGGCTAATGAAGGGCTTGGTGGCAGGGGGATGCATGCTGCCTGTCCCCAGTGCCCGTGGGTTGAAGGTACTGGGGTGGATGCAAGCCTGGATGAGACAGGGATTTGTCAGCCTGGGTTAGGGCAGCCCCAAGGGTTTGTGGCTGTCCAGGGACATCCTCAGTGCTGCTCTCTTGGCAGTGACACAGTGGTGACACCAGTGCTGTCCCCTCAGCCTCCAGCAAGGCAATGAGTATAACAAGAGGAGGGCACGGGGTGCTGGCAATGTCTATCTAAACCCATCCCAGCTCCTGGCACACTTCCCTGTGGTGCCAGGCAGCCTTGAGCCAGGATATGGATTCATGTGAGTCCCCACATGTCCCTCCATCACGCTCATGCCACTGCCACAACACGTCAAACACCACACGGTCCCTTTGCTGGCAGTTCTGCCACAGCAACGTAAACCACATTGCTGGTTTGACAGGCCCCAGCTCAGCCCTTTTCCTTGCAGCACCCACCAGTGACACCTCAGCAGCTTTTTGGGGTCTACACACACACACACACACACACACACACACACACACACACGGCTTTATTTATGTCTCCACAAGCACCAGCTGCTCAGGCATGCACCAATCACAGTGTCCTTGGGCACCACTGGAGCCAGGCTCAGTGCCACCCACAGCAGCCCAGCACCCCATCCCTCCCCGTCCCCCATCCCCTTCTGGGATGTTTTCCATGTCACTGCCACATATTGCATCTTGCAGGCTCTGCGGGCAACTGGATGCAGCTAAAGCCTAAATTCCAGGGAAAAGATGGGTCCAAAAAAATCTGGAAAGCTGGCACAAAAGCCCCTACCACAGCATGGTATCCTGTGCCAGTGCTGCTGGAACAAAGGCAGGAAAATCAAAGCCAGGCTGTGGGGCAGCCCTGGGCTGTGGTGGGAGAATTAATGGGAGCAAAGAGCCCTTCATGCTGTGTGGGAGTGGGTTTGAAAAATGAAATCGGCTTGAGAAGACCCTGGGCTGAAGCTTTATGGGGAGCTTTTCTCCCCTTTCTCCTTTATTATTAATTATCGTGATTAATTAATTATTATTATTAATTAATTATTGTTAATTTTCCAAACAGCTGGGACAATGTTGGGATGAGCAGAAGTGCATGGTGTGAGGGGAAGGATCAGTCACCAGCACGCAGAGCTGGGGATGCACAGAGGGAACGTGTTCCAGCTGAAATCCCACAAGCCCAGAGCCACGGTCCCATGTCCCTGTGGGGCACCAGGCTGTCCCTGGGAGGGGACACACACATCACCAGCAGCATCCAGAGCCCTTGGCAGAGCCTGGGGCCAGCTCTGCTCTCGGATGTGCCGCGGCGTTGGTGGGGAAGGGCCGTGCCAGATGTTGTGCCTGGTGCAGGCTGTTTCCCAGCAAAGCTTTAATGGCATCAAATCAAGCTGTCGACAGCAGGGAGGTTACAGCCTTCCCCTGGAGAGGGAGGTGGCTGTGGCTGGCCCCTGGGGCCCTGCCCACTCACTGTCCCTGCCACGTCCCTGCTGGACGAGCTCTCCTGACCCCGAGGAAGTTTCCAGACACTGACTCTGAGATGGGAATCGATACAGGGCTGTTGGTGCAAGGCTGCAGCTGGACCTGCCCTTGGCAAAGCCGTGCTGTGGCCAGGGCTCATGGTGTGGGTCCCTGGGAAGGGACAGGACAGGGACTTGGGGCCACCAGGGTGACCAGCACTGGCACAACCCTGTCCCTGGAACACAAGGAGCAGCTCTCACTGCTGGCTCCAGCCAGAGCATCCTGTGCCCTTGGTCCCAAGGGAGCACGGACAGCCCAGCACAGCCTGTGTCACTCATGGGGGACACACAAGGAACTGATGCACCTCCCTGATGTGCCAGGGTACAACCCAGGGCCACGATGGTGCACGGGGTCATGCTGCCATTGAGCTGGGGGCTGATGCATGGCACAGGCCAACATCAGGAGCCGAGCTGGGGCAGCGTGTGGCACTGCCAGGATTTGTGCTGTGTGGCTGGATTTCATGTTATTTTCCTCTCCCCACTCCTTCCTTCCTTCCTTCCTTCCTTCCTTCCTTCCTTCCTTCCTTCCTTCCTTCCTTCCTTCCTTCCTTCCTTCCTTCCTTCCTTCCTTCCTTCCTTCCTTCCTTCCTTCCTTCCTTCCTTCCTTCCTTCCTTCCTTCCTTCCTTCCTTCCTTCCTTCCTGCCTTCCTTCCTGCCTTCCTTCCTGCCTTCCTTCCTGCCTTCCCTCCCTGCCTTCTCCCCTTTCCTCCCCCTTCCTCCTGCCTGCCAGGGACATGGCATGGCCGGATCTGGAGCCCTCTGAAGGCAGCCCAGGATTTCCATGGGTGTCAGGGACCCTCGGTAAGCACCCAATCCCCCCAGCCCCTCAGCCCCATGGGGCAAAAGGCGTCCCCCGTGTCCCTGCACGCTGGCCTGGCTCCCCAGCTGCTGCTCATCCCGCGGGGGCTGCTCCAGCCCTGCTGCTCCTCCGGCTGCTCCATCAACAAGGACTCAGCGACTAAAAATAGCAGCGCGCTCTCGCAGGGGGATGCTCCGCCATCAGAGCGCTGCTGGCACCGCGGACACCCCGTTCCCCACCCCGATCCCCCGCCCCAAACCCTGCCCCACACCCAGGGGTGCAGCCCCATAGGGTGAGGCGCTATCGGAGCTGGGAACGAAGCGATTGGACCCCCCCGGATCCCCCGGCAGCTCTCAGGGAGGGGAATAAGCGCCTATCGAGTAGCGTCAGCCCCGGATTTGTTTAATTGTGAGCTGGTGGAGTTTAAAGAAACCCTTTCTGGCTGGCTGCCACACCGCAAAGTGCTCCGGAGAATTTGATTATTAAGGGAGGAGAGAAAAGGGGAGGCTGCGGGCGGGGGGAGCCGGGGTGTGTGGGACAGACCAGGAAAGGGCATCCTGCCTCGGGAGCTGGGAATGAGAGGAACTGGGGGGATGGAAAACAGACAGACCCCCCTCAGCAGTGCACAGGGACCCGGGGGGCTCACCCGGGGTAGGGCAAACCCACCATGCAGCTGTGGAGCTGCTGCTGTTTGTCCCTGCACCCCACAGACACCCCGCTGCCAGGGCACCCCCCTTCAATGCCCCTTCACTGAACCCCTTTAATGCACCCTCTCCCCAGTGCACCCCCCCTTACTGCACTGTCCCCCAATAACCCCTTTAATGCACCCCAATAATGGTCCCCACCCCAGTGAACCCCTTTAATGCACCCCAATAATGGTCCCCACCCCAGTGAACCCCTTTAATGCACCCCAGTAATGGTCCCCACCCCAGTGAACCCCTCTAATGTACCCCAATAATGGTCCCCACCCCAGCGAACCCCTCTAATGCACCCCAATAATGGTCCCCACCCCAGCGAACCCCTTTAACGCACCCTCTCCCCAGTGCACCCCTTCAATACACTCTCATTAGCGCACCCTTGTCCCAGTGCACCCCAATAAAGTGCTCTCCCCGCAGTGAACCCCTTCAATACCCCTCCCCAACCCCTCCCATCAGCACCAGCATCTCCCACCACACCAGCGCTCCATCCCAGTGCAGGGGCTGGGGGGTTACGGCACCCCAGGGCCGCCCCCCAGCCCCGCGTCCCGCCCCATTTCGGCGCTCAGCCGAGCGGAGCAGCTGTTCCCTGCACACTTCACTTGCCCGCAGATGATGATAAATGGAGCTGGGGCTGCGCCGCCCATTGCGTGGGGGTGGGCGGATGTGGGGAAGGAGGAGGAGGAGGAGGAGGAAGGATGGGGTCCCCATCTCCCGCAGCCCCCCCAGATCACGCTGCTCCTCCCATCCAGCTGCTGGGGAATTCCCTGGCCAGGTCCCCCCCCACCTCCTTATCCAAACCGCCCTCCCGGGGGTTGGAACCTGCCCAGGGAATTCCCATGGCAATGGGATGCATCCCCATCCCCAGATCGGTGTCGCATTTAGGGGCCACAGTCCTTCACTGCTGCCCCCCCCTCCCAGCTCTGCTCCTCCCCAGTGAGGAATTTTCCTTGGGAAAAAAATCCACCGCCTGCGAACCGCACTCATGACTCAACGTTTCTGCTGGCCCCGGTTCCTCCGGCGCTTGCCAGGGGAAGCCCGTGGCCGCCCCAACCTCATCCCCTCACATGGAAATCCGGCTCAGCCGCCAGCTCCAGCCTCTCTCCCCCCTCGGTTTCTCCTCCTTTATTTTGGAAGGGGGGGGGGGTTGGGTCCTTGATGTCAGGGATGGGAGGTTTGCAGAGGGTTGGGCTGGGGAGGATGATGGGAGGTTCTGGGAGTCACAGCAAGTTGCTGGGTTTTTGGTGTTTTTTTTTTTTTTTTTTTTTTTTCTTGGTGGTGGAAAATGTCAGTTGGTGAGGAAGGATTTGAAAAGGAAGGGAAGAAGAAAAAGGGGGAATAAGAGGAAGAAAAAATGGGAAAGAAAAAGGGGGAATAAGGAAAAAAAAGGGAAAAAAAAGAAGAAAAAAAGGAAAATTAAGAAAAGGAAAATAAAAAAGAAAAAAGAGAAAAAGAAAAACACAGAGAAAGGAATGAGAGAAAATGAGAAAGAAAAATAAAAAAGGTATTAAAAAGAAAAAAAGATATGAAGGCAAAAAAAAAAAAAAAAGGAAAAGAAGCGGGGGGGGGAAAGGCTGGAGGCTCACAGCAAAACAGATGCTCAGCCTGAGCCTTCCTGGGCAAATTCCCTCTCCGGAGGTGAACCATGCTCCACTCCAGAGCAAAATTCATGGCCGGATGTACCATGGAGTGAGGCTCCACATGACCCCCAGCCAGCGGCTGGACATCGACCTTGGGGCTCTGAGGGGAAGGAAAACCAACCCTGCAGGAGGCTGGAAACACAGCTGAGCTCAGGAGAGATCCAGCAATCCCAGTCTCCAAACCCAAATCCTGCTGCAGACCTGCCTGGAGCTGTCAGTACAGCGGTGCCAGGGCACCAGTGGGCACAGCCGTGGCCGTGGGGTTGTTGTCACCGCCGTGGTGACCTTCAGCCAACCCTCCAGCCTCACCCCAAGTGAGCAGCACGGGGCCAGCACAGGGCAGTGTGACAGCCTGGCCAGTTCTCCACATGCTCACGGTGTTTTTCTTTACTCATTTTCTGCTTGACAGCTTGGGATCCTTCTTCCTTCCTCCCTCCCCTCCTGCTCTCGGCCTGACTCACTTCAATTCCAATAATAATTAACCATTCCAATCATTACTGTGACTGCTAATTTTAACCCTCCCTTCTTCTCCCACATCCTGTTTGTCCCCTGCCTCAGTTTCCCCTTGAGGCAGGACAGAAGCTCCATCCCTGCCAGGAAAGGCGGGGAGCAGATGCCATGCCCTTGGCACCCTCCTCTGCAATGCTGATGCCCCAAGGGGTTCATGCTGCTTACAGCAAAAATAAAAGCAAATAAAAGCTCTCCCAAGTAAGAGGGAAAGGATCCTCATCCCAGTCCTGGATCTGGTCTGCATCTCCTGAGCTGGTTGCTCATGGATGTGGTTGGATGCATAAGGCTGCACTGCCTGGGCAATGTCACAGGGATGGCTCGTGGTCCCCTGGCACCTGCTGGCCCAGCAAACCCACACCAAACCTGCTGGCAGAACCTGGCACCCACCCAGCAGCCTGGAACTGAAAATCCACTGGTTTGGAAGCAGGACCACTCTCCAGCTGTGCCTCAGTTTCCCCACTGTAGAGTGGTCCAGGTTTGTGCTGGTGTCCAGTGTTGGTGCTGGAAGTGCCCGCCCTGGAGCAGGGAATGGAGCAGGCTCGTGTCCCAGCCCCAGGGACCTGGGTCCTCCCCAGAGGGTCTCCCCATCCCCAACAGAACTGGAGACCCCAAAGGATGACACTGCCCATCACCCCCAGGACATCCCCAGCTCTTCCGAATGTGCCACTGGGTCCAGCCCCTCTGGCTCATCCCTGATCACAGCCTGTTTTTCTGTCAGGAAAACTCAGCAAATTCACACTCCACATCCAAAACCAGGAGGCCTCAGCTGCTGTGGGATGGCTGCTGACAGCAAAGGGCAGACCCTGGCACCATCCCATGCCTTCTCCCCACCCCAAACTCTCTCCCTCTCCCTCCAGGAGAAGATGGGGCTTTGTCCCAGTGTCCCCACCACGTCAGGCACATGGGATATTTATGGTTGTGTTTTACATGAGTGCTATTCAGTTACCACTGGTGATCCCAGAGAGATCCCCAGTCCCTGTCTCACTGAGACCCCCTCACTGGGATTCATTGTTATGGGGGGCATTCCCTTGTCCCCTTTTTGCCTTCCTGGGGCAGCCAATCTCATGACCCAGCAACCACCAGCTCCCCACTGCCATCACCTCATCTGTGAGCTGCTTTCAGGTATGGGCACCCCACAGCTGCCAGGTTTCAGCATCTGCTCCGTGCAGCGGAGCCAATCCCGGCTGTGCTCCTGCCCTGAGCCGTCCCCTGCCGGCAGCAGACAGCTCGGTAATGAAGCGTAATGCTCCGGCACTCCCCTGAGTGACAGTGGCCAGCACCGGCTGGGTCCCCGCGGCTCAGCACCGCCTCCTCTGCCTGCCAGAGAGGGGATGAGCATCCCCCTGCCACCAGCAGGGCTGGGGGCTGCACAGTGGTCACCTGCTAGGGGATGCTGAGCTGGGATCCCCTGGGGGGAAAGGAAAAATAATAAGGATAAAAGGGTGTTGAAAGAAATAAGTTAAAAAAAAAAAAACATAAAAGAAAAGAAGGTTGAAAATAATAAATTGAGGTTTGATGCTGTGTGGTAAATTATTTCGGTATTATATATTCCCCAGCTTCAAATCCTGAAGACAAATACTGGGGCAGGTGAAGTGGGAAGCAGATTTCCAAAGGCCTTCTCCCGGCTCCAGGTTATTGACTCTGTCAATCACGGCGGGCGCCGTCCCCACCTTTGGCACCCTGCAAAATCGGCTCCTTTTGTTCCTGCTGAAAAACTGGGGGCGGGGGAAAAGGAGGGGAGAGGAATTTGGGGCAGGGAACTTCCAAAAGAGATGATTAAGGAGTTAATCTGCCTGAAATAGATAAGGAGCTTAGAGCTGCTGGTATTTGACTGTCCAAGTTTGGATTCAGCGTGTCTTAAACACTGGCTGGAATGTACTTAGATATGACCAAAGTACATGTCCCCCCGAGGAATTACCAGGTTGCCAATTAGATTTGCTTCCCAGATTCACTCAAAACCTTCACAAGCTTCTTCAGAGCAGGAAAATTGCTGCCTGTCCCTGGGGAGAAGCAGAGCAGCCGCTGCTGCCTGGCCCTGCAGCCAGCACAGCACAGCATGGCACGACACCAGATCCCAGTGGGCAGCCACAGGATTTGCAGGGAGGTGGCACAGCCAGGATGATGGCAAGGAAGGGATGCCTGTGCCAGGGTATGGGGGCACCAGGCATGGCCTGGTGGGTGTTTCTGGGGGAATTTGGGTGGTTTTGGGTGCTTGGCGTGCTGGTGTGAGCCTTGCCATGGTCGTGGTGCTGGTGCAGTGGGGGGGCTCTCACCAGGCTCAGCATTCCATGGGGTTGCAGAGCCATGGCTCTCCCTACCTCCAGCCAGGCTCACTGTGCTGCCATGCAGCCAAATCCAACCTAAAACACCCCAGCTCAACCTCCAGGCAGGGGACACAACACAGAACAGAGCCATGATGGCTCATGGGGAAGGCAAGCAAACACCAAAACATGGACAAACCCCTCTGGTGAACACCTGGCTCCTGGTCCCTGTGGGCACCTGGCACATCACAAACTCAGCAAATGCTCAGAGCAGTGAGAACCCCTGCCCATGCCAGGCTGAGGGTCACCACTCAGGGGCCACAACAACATCCAGCACCAGGACAAAGTAGAGGTAGAAGAGCAAACACCAACCCCTGCAAAAACCCTTCACTATCCATTAATTTTAACCACTCCATCCCCATCCTTGTTATTTATGGTGCTTTATAACATGATGATGAAAGTAATGAAGTTTGGAGGGCTGCATGACCAACACAGAGGGAGGACCATGATGGAGGATCCCACCACCAGCTCCCACATGCAGGCACCAAGTTCCTTTCTGACCCTGGGCTGTATTTACTAAATATGAGCTCGTTTTCTGTGCTGGCATCCCAATCCCACTGAAGAGTGTTGGGAATGGCAGCCAGTCTCACCAGGCTGGTGTCGGCACTGTTGGAGTGGCGGCGGCACCGTGATGGAAAGTTGCTGGAACATCAGCTTTGGATGCTGAGTCCTGGTAACAGTTGCTATGTGAAACATTCAGAGGTGGAATTTACTGTCACAGTTAATAATAGATGAAGGTTTTAGAATTTTTGATGCTTTACATTTTAAGCTGTTTGATTTATAATGTTTCAGAAGAGGGTGGGGGGAGGCAGGAGATGAACAGCAGCATGAGGTAAACAAAGCAAGTGGGGAGGTGGGCAAAAGGCTCCATCCATAGAGCCATCCATCCATCCATCCATCCATCCATCCAGCCATCCCCCTGCCCATTCCAGAGATGCACTGAGGTGGCCAACAACGGGATGGGATCTCCCCACCAACCACCAAAACCACTGAGCATCCTGGTGGAAAACCACGGCACGACTGGGACGGAGCCCCTCAATTCCACATCACACTTCATTTTGGGGTGGTTTTTTTTGCCTGCCTCTCTTCTCCCTGTTTTCATTCCAGTGGGTTGCTGGGTTATTTACTTGCTGGCTCCTCTCTCCTCTCCTCTCCTCTCTTGCAGGTGTATTTCAAGTAGCTCCGTAAATAGCAGCGCGCGGCGTGCCTGCGGCGGGGCGCGCGGGTCCTGCTGATTAGGAACACGCTGCCAAAAAAAAGAAGGGTCTCAATTCCCTGCCAAGCTGTCACCCTGCTTCCACAAAGAGGTGCCAATGTCCTGAGGGGATGCTCCCCCTGGATCCCAGGGGGCTGGTGCGTGCTGTGTCCGCTCCTTCCTGGAATGGAGCAGCGAGCACAGGTGCTGTGTGAAGAACCTCGGCGTCTCATGGTGTCCTTTGGTGTCCTCAATGTCCCATTGTGGGCAACAAAGCCCTGTGATGGCTTCAGCTCTGGCACATTCTTCCTGCTTCTTCCAAACGTTGGAGCATCCCAGCACCTCAGATGTGTGGTCAGGAGGATTTAATCCCAGCTCAGTAGGGCTTCAGGTCATGGCACGAGGAGCAGAGGGGGACTCCACACTTCCTCCACCAGTACTGGCCATGCAAGTGACATCTTGATAAAACTTGGGAATGGGATGGAAGAGAGGGGGTTCCTCTCTACTCCCACAAACACAGTGCAGAGAGGAGGTACTTTGCAAAGCTGTTGGAAGGATGTGGTGACTGGAGCTTCCAACACGTGTAGACATTCCAGCCCTAACCAGCTCCACGGCTCCTGCCAAAGCCCTGAGTGCACACAGGAGCTGCCAGACCTCAGGAGGTGGCTGAGGTGCATCCCAGACCACCAGCACCCTCCAGCCCCTCTGGAGCCCCTGTTTCCCCCAGGAGTCCTGGGCTGAGCTGCCCCATGATGTCTCAATCAGGGCTGTGCATCACCCCATTTACATACGCACATCCCGGCTGGAGCTGGGTATAATTTCCTTATAAAGCAGCTTTGACACACGGGGTAGCTCGCCTTAATGAGGAGGGTTATTCCACAAAGATCTGTCACTAATGGGCTCGGGGTAGGCAGAGCCTGTGCATGCAGACTCCTGCTGCCAAACCCAGCACTACACTGCACCCAGATCTCCCCACGGACACAGCATCCCCACCAGAATCACACCCTTGGCTGAGCCAGTGCCAGCAACCTCTGGCTTGGTGGGATCTCACCCTGATCCCAGCAAAATCCTGTGCCTCTGCCAGCTGCCTCTCTGCCTTGCATCAAAACCTACTTGGAGGTCCAAAAAGGCAACCGTGAGGCACATCTTGGCATGGAAACCACTCAACCCTTCCCAAAAACCAGCTCTAGGGAGGGAGATCAAAGTCAGCACAGCACTGGAGTCCCCCAGTATGCACAAGGTACCTGAACCACCAAACCATCCACATCCAAGGCACCACTCCCACCTGGCACCAGCTCTGCCAGTGACCAGCCTGCCATTACCACAACTGCCTGATTAAAAAACACATTAGAACCCCCAAGAGCAAGTCCCTCCCTGCAGAGCCTTGACGAATTCAGTGCAGAGGTTCATCCCCAGCACTCCCCCGGGGACGCCCGTTAGCGGCGGGTGCCTCGTTAGCCGCCCTCGTGCCGGCCATTGGCTGCAGCTCCTTGGTGGCATCGAGCAGCCCTGCCCCAGACACCTTCTCCTGCGACCAGAGGCGCGCTACGTCCCAGGGCACTGTCACAATATATTAAGAAGCGGCGCTAAAAATAAGCAACAGCAAAAATAAGCAGGAAAATCGCGGTCCCTGCCTGCCCCTGCCAGCCTCGCACCGGCGGAGCTCCCGCTGCCGCACGCGAGCTGGGGAAGCACGTCAGGAACGAGAGGATTTTGCTGGGTTTTATTAAAAGGACGTGGTTTTCCCCTCCCTCCGCCCCCATCTCCAGCCTCTCTGTGAAGCGAGCCCCGCGGTGACACACAGGACTTGGTGACAAATCATCCCGGGGGTGGGCGGTTTCTCTGCATGCTGGTGGTTCCAGGCATGGCCGCAGCTGGTGTGAGGCCCTGCCTGTCCCTCTGGGGCTGGAGCAGATCCTTGCCCACCCCACAGAGCCCAGGATGGGGCTCTGCCCCACGATGGGGACACCCCAGGAGCCACGAGCGCTGCTCCGTGTGCCCACCAAAGGATGGATGGGTTTTGGCCGGCTCTGTGTTAGACACAACAGCCAGGCTGGCTCCCTCTGGCTACCCCCATTCCCAGAGCTCCCCAACATCTGCAAGCACCCCATTCTCCCTGCTAGCCAGGCACACGGTGTGGCTCAGCCCATGGGATGGCAGCTGGCACCCAATTCTCCCTGCACCCCATTCTCCCTGCTAGCCAGGCACACGGTGTGGCACAGCCCATGGGATGGCAGCTGGGAGAATCCTCTACCCGGGAACGCATCCTGGATGGAGCACCTGGGGAGAGGGCAGGAGCCTCCTCCCTCTGCCTGCTCCCGGTGGGGAACCATCCTCCATGCCGGATTCCTGGGGGCTGTGGGAGGCACGGGCAGGGACACAGCCCCTGCTTGTCTCCGGGAGATGAAAGAGCAGCTCGGGGCGCGGGGACGGCTCCGTGCCTGCAGCCCAAGGCTGCGGCTGGAACGAATGCGTGCACATACCTCTGCCCCGGCACGGCTGTTTGCTCTTCTCTTCCGTGGCTGTGATTGATTAAAGGATCAGGGACATCTGAGAATGGAGGCAGCAGCGGCAGCAGCAGAAGCAGCTCCCTTTGGACTTGGAGAGCTTCCTTGCCTGCTGCTTGCTGCTGCCGTTGCCTGTCAGGCAGCTTTTAATCAAGGTTTGCTTATATCTGCAAAGGCCTTTCCCAGAGGGATGAAGGGAGGAAAAGAGGGGGGGAGAGTATATTAACATGCCAGCCACCCTCCCTCTCCCTCTCCTTTGTTTATGGAGAGGGTCAGTGCTTGGAAACGGCTGGCGGGGACCGGGAAAGGCGCTTTGGGGGTGCTGGATTGTGGTGCAGCTCTTGGCATGCCCAGGTCTCATGGCATAGCCAGGGGTAGGGAGGGCATCATACTCAGCTGGAGCGTGCTCAAAAACAGCACCAGTCTGTGGAGGGGGCAGGACATGGGGGCCAGGGCTTGGTGGCTTCCGCCAGGTGGCCCTGGATGCCTGGCATGTCCCCCCAGGCAGGGCAGGGAGGGGACCAACCTGTATAGCCCCAAATCGGGGTCTCAGCCCAGAGAGACCAACACCAGCCATATGCTGAGACCAGCACTGTCCATACACCAAGACCCCTCAGGCAGAAGGAGCCCAGGCCCCTCCATCCCAGCCCTGGCCCCATGGAAGGTCAGAACCTCCATCCTCATCCTACAGCTCACTGGGACTGCAGTTGGGATGGCCACGTCACAACACCCCATCTCCCTTCTGCAGGGTGGGCTCTGGCAGGGAAACCAGGGCTCAGAGGGTCTGACACCAGCCCCACACCTGCCCCAGGGCTGGGTTTGCCTCATGGCTCTGGGATTTCAGCACTGCACACTATGGGAGCACCCCAGCATCACCCACCACAGCCACCATCACCCACCACAGCCACCACCAGAGCTCAGCACACCCATACAAGCCATGTGGGAGAACAGGTGACCCCGAGCCCCGTGTCCCCTCATCAGGCACTGTTCTGCCTCCACTGCCATTCCTGCACATCACTTTGGCTCTCCACGTTATCTTATTGCTCAGCTAATGACCTGCTAAAAGTATTATGTGAAAAACCGTGCTCTTAGCCAGCCATTAGACTGGTTAGGACCAGTGGGTCATGCTTTATTGCTTTAATAACGGAGTTTATGAAAGGTCGTCTCATAACTGATAACATGCATAATTTTTGTAACTTAATTAATGCTGCTAATATACTGGAGTCTCCATCAGCTGCTGGTGCAACTGATGCGCAGTTTGCATCCCGAGCAGGGCTGGGAAGAGGATCCCAGGCCAGGCTCTGCCTGCTGTCCTTGCCAAGCAGCACCCATGGTAGGAACACAGGTTCAGATCCACACCAAAACCTCACTGTGCCACCTCTCCACACTGGAGCATCCCCTTCAGAAATGCTCCAGCAAAGACAGGGAGTGCTGTGAGTGGGCAGAGGGAAATGGGAACAGATCCAGTTCCCAACCCCACAAGCCTGAAGGGAAAGGATCTCTTTGCTTCCACTCTGCCCAGCCCATGGAGAAGACAAGGGCAGATGTGGGAGAGTTTTATCTGTGGAAGAACCACAAAACCTCTGAGGGATGGGAGCTGCTCCAGCAATCCCATACATCGCTGCCTGAAGTTACAACTGAGCAAAGGAGTTTTGCCTTGATTGGGGATTTGTGACTGTGCCCCAAGAGGGTTCCCCTGGGGACCCCCAGACCGACTCTGCTCCTCTGGTGATGCTAAGGGTAGCCAGGCTGGCAGTGGGGCAGGATCCTGCTGGAACTGCTGCCTTTCTTCCCAGCACTGGTTTTTAAGGACAACCTCCTTCACAACAATTCTGACAGTATTTTTTGAGACTTTCTTTTAAGAACACCCTCCTGTGAGGGTGGTGAGGCCCTGGCACATGTGCCCAGAGAAGCTGTGAATGCTCCATCCCTTGGAATGCTCCATCCAAGACCAGACTGCACAGGGCTTGGAGCAACCTGGGATAGTGAAAGATGTCCCTGCCGATGGCAGGGGGTGGAGGTGGACGGTCTTTAAGTCCCTTCCAACCCAAACCATTCTACGATTCTGTGACAAATACACACTTTTCTCATTAAAAGGGGAAAAACACAAAAGCAAACAACTTCTCCCCACTACCCGAGCGCACACCTGGGGGGGCTGAGCATCCACGGGGGAAGCTGGGAATCAGACACATTTTTCCAGGCAGCAAAATCAAGCCCTTCCCTTGCAAAAAAAAAAAAAAAAAAAAATTCATGTAAATAGGAGCCCAGGTGCATGCGGTGTGCGAGTCCCTGATATGCTGCCACCAGCAAATCTGGTGAGCTGTGAATCCGCGGCACCGCGCATCCAACGCTGCAAATCCGAGCTGCTCCAGTCGCCTGCTTAGTTTTGCAAATTCTTTCCTGCTGGCTGAGAAAAGCCAATATGTCTGCTGCTCCCGCTCCAGCGCAATAATTGTTCAGCACTGGTTATCATCCTGCCAGAAAGGCACGAGCTACCGCTGGGGCACTCTGCTTGCTGTAAATGCAGCGAGATGATTTCCTAGCAAATGCAAGTTTTCCAAGGAAGTGGGTGGAATCTGCTTGTCTCTGATTAGACAGCTTGGGTTTTTGTTTTCCTGGTGCTTTAGAGAGAGAGAGAGAGAGAGAGAGAAAGAGAAAGAGAGAGAGAGAGAGAGAAAAAAAATAAAAAAGGCATAAAATATGTGGCTTTGCATCCCCTCTGCCCTGAATCGCAGGCTCACATGCATCCAGGCGATGGTTCCCTTGGGACTCGCAGCTTTGCCCACACTCTGAGCAATGATCCCGTGGAATGAGGCTATGATCTTTCATCAATCATTGCCGAGCGCTTCTCCCTCCCACGCCCGCTCCCCGGGCTGTGCAGCCCCACTGCTCTGCTTCCCCTTCGTGCCTCCAAAAATCAAGGGGTGCAGCCTTGGCCCCCCAAGTGCCTGGGGGGGGTCAGGACTCTGCCTGGGGACCAGGGGCACAGGGCAGCCCCTCCTTCACCTTCCCAGCTCAGCACAATTAAGGGATGCTTGGGGGAGATGCAGGATGATGGAGAGGCTTGCAGGACAAGAGGGTAAATCCCGAATTCTGAAGCAGCAACCAGAATAGCCAGGATGCTGCAAGGGAGGTGGGATCAGGACAAGCCCTGAGGCTGTGGAGAGACAGGTCTGCCTCCCCGCCCTTGCCAGGGGAGGAAAAATGACTTGAAATTAAGATTTCCTGATGTTTGGGGGCTTGGAGACCTTGACACCCCCTGCGTCCATCTGGCTCTTCCCCTCTTGTGGCAGCTCACTCCTGCGTTCCTGTCTATCCGAGAATACCAATTATGGTTTAGGAGAATGTATATCTGAGATGTGCAAATACAAAAGGCAGGAAATAAAAGTCATCTCTTACTGAAGAGGAGAGGTAACCATGACTACCTGGGACCTCATTTAAAACTGTGCCGGCCGCAGGCTAAAAGGCAACGCTTCCCATTGTTACACACGTTTACGGAAAGCTTTGAAAACCCGTTTTCCCCCCCAAAACCAGCTGGGAAGTAAGAATGAAAACGAGAATTGGAGGCGGGGGGAGTAGTGGGGAGGAGGATATAGAAGATATTTATTGGTGTTTGTGGGCTGGTTTTGCATCCCACCTGCACGAAAACAGCCGGTGAGCTGAAACTTCAAATGAGCAGCTCGGAGGGAGAGGCAGCGCCAGCGGCGTCGCAGCTCCGGCGCCACGTGGCAGCCGCGTGGCACCGGCAGAGCTGAGGCTCCAGAGCTCCCAGGGGATGCACCCCTGCAGGAAAGTGGGGTGTGAGTGAGCCCCTGAGGGCTCTCCATGCTGCAAACAGCGCCAGGATGTGCTCAGGGTTCGCAGGGAGCTGGGAGGAGTTGGTGGGTCTCGGTGTTGGTACCCAGACATGCTTTGCCCACTGTCAGAGCCTGGGGTTGGTTGGATTTTGGGAGTGCCCTGGGCTTGCTGAGATGTCAGGTTTGGTAGCTCCTGCAGCCTGCAGGAGGGATACCCAGGATGGAGGGGGATAACTGGGAATTGCTGGCTGCCCAGCTGAACCTTTTCACCAGTCAGATCTGCAGGGCCAGGGGACACCGGCTCGTTGTCCTCAGCAAAGACACCCCATTGCTCCAACACATGTGCAACCACAACCTGTCCCAGCCACATCAAAGACCAGAAAAGCTGTCTGCCAGCCACCAGCCTCGTCAGGACCTCACATTGCCCTCGAGCTTGTGGCTACAAGGCCAATGACCATGCAATTAAACTGATTTTTGGTTCAAAGGCCATCCCACCTGGCACACTCAGGCAGCAGGAACCACCTCAAAATCAGAAGCTGCTTTCTCAGGGATCTGTGTTGGGCACCAAGAGGCATCACTGTGGATGCAGACAAACGTGGTGCTCACCTCCATCCCCATCATTCCTGGGCACCTGTCACAAGCTCCCAGTGGCCAAGCCATGGTCCTGAAGTTCCCCTGCCAGCACCCCGGACCCACACCTGGGACCACACAACCGGGCTGCAGGCAGGAGCCCGAGCCAGGAATTATGGTCTGTACAAAAGACAATGACAGTGAATCTTGTTACTGGCTTTTCAGCAAACGTAATTCCTTTTTATTAGAAAATTAAAGGGTATGAAAAGCTTTCCAAGGCTGAAGAGCTGAAATGTGCTTTCATAAAATATGCGGCGTCTGATAAAACGGATTTGCTTGTCTGCCTGCCCTGGCCCCCTCCCCCTCCTGGCTATTATTCCTACTGGCAAGGTGATGCCTTTTGCCAAAACACCAACCCCAATGTGGCCAGTGGAGATCCCTCTGGCAGTGCTGCTCCCCAGCATCCCAGTCATCCCTCCATGAGGCACCCCACAGCCTGCACCTGACTGAAGTTGGGTTTGGGTCGGTATTTTTAGCTAAATAAAACTCTGAGGGGCAGTTTTTCCCCTCCAGTGTTGCAGGTGAAGGCTGACAACAACCTGAACCATCACGCCAAATTCAGCTGTGAGGACGCATCAGTTGCCAGCAGGAGAAGGTGAAGCCAGGCAATGGCAGACAGAAAGCAGTGGATTCCCCCAGACATCACACCAACAGCAAGCATTAAAATTTTCCTGGGAAGCTCCTTCCTGAGGAGAAAGTCGTGCCCTCCCGTGCCCCAGCACCGAGCTGCACGTGAGAGGTGCTGAGGGTTCATAAGTTGCCGGTATTAGGCAGCAAAGGTAACATGAGGAATCTCCATTTCTTCCCTTTAATCGTTCTCTCTCTCTGTCTCTTTCATCTTTCTGATGGTTCGAGTCAACCTTCCACGTTTGTGAGGTTCAAGATTCTTGCTATCTCCCACCTGGGGCTGCAGGGCTGGCAGAAGCCAGGGACCACAGCACCACAGAGCGATGCTGCCCCTTCCATCTTTTGTGGGCAGAATGCCCCTTGCCAGCCCTCCACAAGCACCACAACCTCGGGGCTCACCTCAACCCTCCAGGCTTTTTATTTCCATTCCATTACCAGGTCAATTTTGCCTCTGCAAGTCCCTGGGGATGCATGGCAATGCATCCATCCCCACAGAGATCTCACAGGGATGGTACAAAGGGACCTCACTGTGGCCACTGTGTGCACAAGGCTGGCACCCTCTGATGGCTTGTCACCCCTGGCATGGCAGAAACAGGGGACATCCCCTGAGTGCCATCAGGGAGCTGACACCTCAGCTGGGAGAGGACCTGGCAGCCCTGGCCACTGTCCCCATTTGACTCCAGCCCTGGTGATGTGACAGGAGGCAGGAGGCAAGGAGACAGCAGCACCCACTGCAGAGTGCAGGACAAGCCACTGGACGTGGAGTCACTGGGCTGGTGGGGACAAGGACAGGCAGATCCAGCTGTGTTTCTGCCAGCACTGCTGCCATGGGGAGACACAACTCCAGCAGCAACACCGTGTCCCCACATGCCCCCTCAGCCCTCTTGCAAGCAAATGTGCCATGACCCAGCTACAGCATCTCCTTCCCACCGTGGGTTCCCTGTGCCACTGCGGGCTCCTGGTGCCACTGGCAGTGCTGTGTGAGTGCTGCCCGGCCGGCTATTACCACAGGAAAAGCTGTAACACTACAGCAAACCTCCCTGCTCAGCCCTGCTACAAATCAGGGTCAGGCGGCAGTGCTGTTAGACAGAGCCTGCCGGTACGTGCTCCTGCTCCTAATGTCCTCCTGCCACACACTTAATGGGGACACTCAGGAGAACCACGCCACGAGGCTGAGGCTCAGCCCCACTGCCCATCTGGGGGCTCCTGCCCTCAGAGCTGGCTCCCCACCACCGGCAGAGCTGAGGGTTAGCACCAGGGAGGCACGGCCGGGGATGTTTTCTTCCCCGGGGCTGCTCTGGCTTTACCTTTAACATCTGCAAATGTGGTTAAAAGTTTGCTGAGCCTATTTTTAGAGCCTCTCACCACATGCGATTTCTCCATCGTGAGACAGGAAACGCTGATGAGGCTGTTCGCCCCGGAGCTGCTTTCTCCTCCCTGGATGGCCTCTGAGCTCCTCTGGCCTGTGTGTGCTGTCACAGCCACTGGTGGCCCTGGTCCCCACCTCCCAAGGTGTCCCACAGAGGCAAACCCAAGAGTCAAGGGTGACAAACTGCTGGGGGCTGCTGCCAGCATGGTGGTCACACTGAGGTCCCCATCCACGGTCCCTAGATTGTGGGGGGACAAATGTGTCCCAACACCACTCAGGAACTTGAAGCCAAAACTGACCCAGGCAATGGAAATACAAAACCTTGAGGGTGAAACCAGGCCCCAGCATTATGGACCTTGTCCAGCACCTTGCCCTGTGCCTGGGTTTCCCTAAAGGAACAAAATTCTGCTTGGCTGCCCACCCCGGAGCAGCACTATGGGCCTTGACCCGGAGATGCACCAACACTGGGCACCAGCACTGCCAGCAAACGCATCTGGCAGGGGTGCCCACCACTGTCCCTCACACCCACTGCCCCCAGCACGAGCAGCTGTGTGTCCCCAGCACATTTTTGGATCCAAAGCAGACTGGGCTGCCCCATGGAGCTCCAGCCCTCCCCACTGGTGGCAGGGTTGGTGCCGTGGTTGGCAGCACGCAGGCGCGGCTGCGGCCGGGCAGGCGCGGGTACCCGCTGTTTGAATGTCAACACCTCATTTATACATCTTGATTGGCTCTCATCAGCCATGCTGCGCTCCACCTGATTGCTCCGAGCCCACGCGGGGTGCCAGGCTGCAGCGCCTAATTCCAGTTAATTGGCCCTTCATCCGAAGCAAAACAGAAATACGGGGATAAAGAAACAATAAAGCATCCTCCCCCGCTAAAAAAAAAAAAAAAATTAAAAAAAAAAATTAAAATCTTGGCATTCTGGGGGTTTATTTCGCAGCTATGAGCAGGCCATGCTGTGGGCTATGGGAATTCCTTCCCTGGAGTGCTGGACTCTGCATGAGCTGGGAGATGCTTTGCCACCCCACAGGCTCGTGTCACTCGTGCTCCCTCCATGCCACGACGAGCGCTGCGCTCGTGTCACGCTCGCCTGTGCTCCTGCTCCCGCCCGCTCCCGCGAACCACTGAGGCTGAAATTTCAATTAAGAACGAGAAATAATTACCCGCCGCTCCACATTTCCTCTAAGATGGTAGCCAATGCCGGCGAGCCGAGTCACCGCCTCCCGCCACGTCCTGGCGCTCACCGGCGGGCTGGCATTCGGGTGACATTTCCAGGATAATGCCGGCCCAGCTGCCGCACGCTGCTGGCTGCTCCCACAGCCATGCTGGGAGGCCGATGCTTGGAAGAGATGCTCTCTTCCTCGGTGGGAGAGGGGCTGCTGCGAGCCCTTGCAGCCCTGGCTCAGCCTCTGAACCCTCTGCCCGCTCCCAGCCGTGCCCTGGGCTGGGATGCTTGGTCCCCTGCTCGCCACCTGGCAGAAGTGATCCGTGATAATGGCCTGGCTCAGCTCCTTCCAAGGCACACACGTCATGGGGAACCACCATGCTGCTGTCCCCAGCAGCCACTGTGCACACGGATGGGGCACGTGGGGTTGTTCCTCTCACTCCAAGGAAGAGGCTGGAGTGCTGGAGTGTGTCCAGAAAAAGGCAACGGAGCTGGGGAAGGATCCGGAGCACAAGAAGCGGCTGAGGGAGATGGGGGAGTTCAGCCCGGAGAAAAGGAGGCTCAGGGGAAAACTTCTCACTCTCCTCAAGTCCCTGACAGAAAGGTGCAGCCAGGTGGGGTCAGGCTCTGCTCCAGGTAACGAGTGATGGGACAAGGGGAAATGGCTCAAGCTGAGCCAGGGGCAGTTGGAGTTGGATATTAGGAAAAATGTCTTCACCAAAAGGGTGGCCAGGCATCAGAACAGGCTGCCCAGGGTACTGGTGGAGTGTTCATCCAACCTGGAAGTGGAAAAAATGAGTGGATGTGGTACCTGGGGACATGGTTTAGTGGTGGGCTTGGCAGTTAATGGTTGGACTTGATGGTCTTAGAGGGGTTTCCCAACCTTAATGATGCTGTGATTCAATGATTCTATGCAGAAGGGCAAGAACAAGAGGATGGGCAGCACAGGGGCAGGCAGCAGCCTTGGCTGCACTGCTGGCATGTGGAACAGCATTGGGAAAGGGCAGATGGACTCAGTTTCAGGACATGTCCCCAGCCTGGGGACGCCAGCAGTGTGGCTGTGTCAGCCTCCCCCGTTGGTGGTGCTACTCCAGGCAAATGTGCCAGCCCAGAGCTCACCAGGGCACCTCAGAGCTGCCCACAGCTGCAGAAATCACACCTCTTGCACTGTTTTAATTTAGCACAGCCAGAAATAAGAGGAACAAGCTCCATCGGGGTTGGAAAGGGCACAAACCCCAATCAGAGGGTGATCTGCCACCTCACAAGTGCTCCTGCAGCTTTCCCTGTCGAGACAGCCTGTCCTGGCTCCAGCTCATGCCCTGCTGGGGTGACACAACCCTGTCACAGTGACACAACCCCACTGCAGATCCCCACAGTCCTGCCCAGAGAGCTGTGGGAGATGCAAACCCTGGGAGAAGGCAGAGATGGGACACTGGCCTAGGCACAAAAGGCTCCTCCACCATAAAGATGGATGAGAATGAGGGAAGAATGAAGAAGGATCCAGGCTGCAGCAGAACAAGCTGGTGTGGAAGATGTGCCATGTCCCCAAAACCAGACCCTCTGCCATCGATGTGGATGGTGCCTCATTTCCCCTGGATGTTTTCCCATTCCTCTTCCCATAATCCAGAGCTGGGGGGCCACTGCAAAGCCTGCAAGTCCCGTGACTCCAGTGGCAGGGGATGCAGGAGCCCTGGGCAGCGATCACAAGAACGGGGAAAGCAGCAACCTCAGGTTGCAGATTAGCTTCATTTTACAGCCAGGGAGGCAGAAACCTCCCGTGGTTCAACATCTTGCTGCAGACCACACAGGGAGCCCGGGGAAAGCCAGGGAGAGGTCGCAGGTCTCTGCGGGGTGAGAGCATCCTCTCTCTGGGGAGGGAGGGAGGGAGCTCAGAGCCCGCAGCGGCCCCAAACCATTGCTGCACCCCAAACCTCCCCCAGGGCCACGCTGCACCCCTTCCCCTCTGACCCCAGGCGGTGGGGGCTGCAGAAACCAGTTTGGCAAAGAGAGAGAGGCTCTTTACCCAAGTTGAAATGCACTTCCCTTGACTCGGTTCCCAGCTGAGCGTAGAGGAGACCCAGCTTGGCCGGCAGCCACGGCGCTCAGCTCTGCACGTCCCCGCCGAGAGACACATTCCTCAGCACTGCAGCTAAGTGCAGCACAGCCTTTGAGGCCTTCACCCCTCCTTCAATGATAATTTATGCCCTCTGACCCAACTCCCCCTTTTAAATCAGGCTGATCAATAGAGAAATCAGACAATCCTTTTAAGAAACTATCTCATCTGATCCTGCCAGCTAATGATCTCTGCTCTCTTTACAGCTGTTTGCAGATCTGTAGCCCGGGCTGCTAGGGGAAGCAGGAGGGGAAAAAAGCCACTGGGCCAAATTCCTCCTTCCTCAGTCCAAGCAGGAGCAACAACAACACTGATGATTTGTATGGAAGCAAAACAGGAGATGCCAACTCCTGTTTTTGGGAAAACAAGCCAAGCATCATGCTGCAGGGAAGCACTAGCTCCCAAAATTTGCTCCCTCATCCATCTCACCACCAAACATGCTATCCTCCCATCCTGGGAGCCCTGACAAGACATCCTCACTCTTCTTACAGGTTCCAGCTTCCAGGCTTTCCAATGCCTCCCCTCCAAAGAAAATCCAGCAACACAAAGCAACAACCCCAAATCTGTTTCCTGGCTGAACCATGGTCACCCCCACCCTGCTCTGTGCACAGCAAGGCTCCAAGGGGATGCTCTGAGCACTGGGATCTCTGTCACTTGGCTGGAAAACCCTCATCCCTCACAGGGATTTTCACTTTACCAGGGCAGCAAAAGCCCAGGGGTGCAGCTAAACCAGATCAATTGGAGAGGGAGCAGTGTCCAGCACAGCACTGAGAGCAGTGTGGACACATCCCTGGAACAGCCTCCAGAAGGGCTTTATTGATGGCAGCTGCATTTCTATTTAACTGGCAAAGGAACAGGGTTAACCAGTGAAGAGGGAAGCATTAGAGAACCCTTGAAGTCTTCAAAGTAAATCAGCTCCTGGAACAAACACGCTCGGTAGCCAAATGTCCCCTTCTCCTTTGTGTGTGCAGAGATATTGACATTTATTATGATGCCCATACCACCCAGAGGAAGGATGCTTTCCTTGCATCCAAGGGCCATTTCTCACCCTGGCACAGTCACAGGGATTTCTCCCCTGCCAAGGCAGAGCTTGGCCCCCAGCACTCCCTCTTTTAAACCACCCAGGAGGCAGGATGGGACCGTGTCCTGGGGATACTCAGCACCTTCCCAGCCCCACCAGGAGCCAGGGAGCCCCACCAAGCCTGGGACACCTCCAAGGTCCCCCCACCGCCTGTCCCCTCCCACCCAGCCCTTGCTCTGAAGCCCAAGAGCAGATGCAAAAGCCAAGGGGTCTGCAGGGCTGCGGCAGCACAGCACGGTGCAGGTCCTGCCACAGCAGTCACAGTGAATTACAAGGTATTAGAGCCCCGTGCTGCCGTGTCTCTGTGCAGCAGCAGTCACGGTGAAGGACATGCTATGATAGGACTAGAGTCTCCTCTGGAGAATCCAGTCACTGGCCTGGTGGAAGGCAGTGGTATGAGAGGCCAGCCCTGTTCTATAGATCATGCAGAGACAGGCATGTGAAGGACATGCTATTACAGGACAAGGAGGCTTGAGAGCCGTGGGGTTTGGGGAGGGGGACGGCTGTGCCTCGCTGGATCACTGAGTGCCCACGCCTCGCGAGCCAGCAGCCGTGAACGTTTTTAATTATGCTTTCCTACTTTATCGAGCATCTCATTTTCATTTACACACCAGCCATCTCCACCTGAGAACGTGGCCACTGCTGCTCCTTTCCAGCACTGCTCCCATATTCCCTCACGCATCCTCAGCACAGGGGACCCATTTGGTGACAGACACAGCCCTGCCCTGCAGCTCCCCTACGCTCCCCACACGATGCCAAGGACCATCAGGGAGCTGGGCAGAGCCTCCCTGATGCTCAGTGTCCCTCCCTGTCGGAGCAGCCAATTTTAGTGGCTGCCATAAATGCAGCAGGAGCAGTGTCCTCTGGTGAGGCATCGAGCGGTGACTAAGAGCGGAGATGACAATAAAGCAGAGGAAGCAAGGTCTGACTGCAAAGCAGCAAACCAACCCCCCCGAATCCTGCTCAGAGGCACTGACTGATGATGCCCCCCCAAACCAGAGCCTGAGCCCAGTGAAGGAGGGCTGGGCTCTCTGGGGCTCAGGCTGAGCCCAGGCACAGGCTCGGTTTGGGTGGAAATCCCATAAACAGGAGGGGAGAAAGGCTTCCCCCATCAGGACACCGGCATGGAGTTCAAGCCTCTTAGCAAAGCACACAGGGAGACTTGTGCACAGCCCCTACAGATAAATCTATACCCCCTGAAAGCATTCTCAGTGGTAAATGCAGTAGAGACTGTGCAGGACTTGACAGCTTGAGGTGTATTTATGGTGCTCTGGCACCGGGGACACAACCAGTTGGGATTTTTGCTCGGCTCTACCACTTGGGCATAGCACAGCCACAACAAACCCATTTGAATACCTCTTGTTTCAACCAAGGCAGAGATCCAGCCTATTCCCTGCGGAGCAAGCGCCAGACCTGGGGCCAAATTAATCTCCGATGGATCTCCATCAACTTCATGGAGTTACAACTACAATTTGGCCCATGCCTGACACGTAAATCTGCTCATTTTTCTTCCAAATCGTCCAAATACCGCAGCATTTGTTAGCGCAGGAGAGGGGACGCATCCTCCGGGAGAGATCTCTTTGGATACCGCGCCAGCCCTTTCTTTTTTTTATTTCCTTTGCTGCCTGGGATAAAAGGCAAGCGAGACAGACCGTGGTACGTGTCTGAGCTGTTTGGGAAAGAAATAGGAATTTCCTCCTGCCATTCCCAGTCTTTTGATAGGCAGGTGGGATGCGAGCAGGAATAACTCAATCAAGACAGAGCAATTTTTAATTAATTTGTGGATCCCTTCACCGGCTGATTGCCTTGGAGACAAAAGGGAAGCCTCTCCTTTAACACTTGTGTGTGCCTGGTACTCTGAGCCTCCCCTTTTCACCGGCACATCTTTGGTCTTGAAAGCTGCACAAAAGGAAGAATTCCTTGATCTTTTGCCTCGGCTTTTGCTAAGATGGAGACACACATGAGGGGGAGCTGGGCTGGGGGGTTTTTTGGGTTTCTTTTATATTTTGGGGAGATTATTAAAGCCCAAAATTCCCATAGAGAGAGGTGGGGAAGGAAAAAAAAAAAAAAAAAGAAGGAAAGGGGAATAAAAACCCTCAAAGCTAAGAAAGGAGAGCGTTTTCCGTCAACACCTTCTGCCCAGCCCGCTCCATCCCCAAGGGGAGGGAGTTGAAAGGTTCAAGCTACATCAAGTGGTGAGTAATGCAGCGGGAGGCTCCTGCTCAGGGCTGGGCTCTCGCCCTCTGCCACCCTCCCTGCCCCGTGCCCGGTGCTGGCAGGGCAGAGCCCAGCTCCCACCCTCCCCTTCTCCCCCCACCAGCGACCGTGGGGATGCGGGAACTTCCAAGGCAGTGAGTGACACCACAATTATCGATTGCCGGCTGCAAAGGCTTGCTCTCGCCTCCCCCCCTCTTCTCACTTGTTTTCTTCTGTGCAGCAGTGCCAGCCTTCAGAGACTGCTGCTGTAAAAGGCTGGGATTGACGGGGTGTCAAGATATCCGCTGCCCCTGGCTTTTAACGTTCCCTTGCAGGGGGGAGCGGGAAGAGCCCCTGCACCGGTGAGGGGAGCTTGGATAGCTCCAAAAGAAAGGGAGGAATGAAAAGCCTCCCTCTCTCTCCTCTGTCGAGGAGATGCTCTTGAACCACCACAAGCAGCTTTTTCAGCCTCAGCTTGGCTGCGTGCGTCTCGGAAATCTCAAGATGCTGGGAAGGAGGAGAGGCGAGGTGCCAGCCGGCCCCTGACCAAAATCAAGGCACCCAAGAAACCCACCACGCTCCCCAGCAGGTCTCTGTGGGGTGGCACACACACCTGACCACCCAGCAGGTTTGGGAGTAGCCATTTTAGAGGTGGGAAAGACAAGACACATCCAGGCCAGATAAGGTCACTCAGAAAAGGCTGCAAAAGGTCTGGGACACCCCAGCTTGGGCAAATCCTCTGCCGTTCAACCCTGATGGCACAAGGGGTGCCAGATCAGAGGGTTTTCCTAGCAAAGACCAGCAAAGCAGGAACTCCAGGTGATCCCCGGATCCCCCACCAAAGGCTGCAATACCACCCTGACCAATGGCCCTGGGATGGTCCCTTGCCAACCCTGCCCCCAGCTCAGCTGGCCACCCACAGCAAGTGCCATCCCTGCCACAAAATGGGGACGGTCACCTGCCTGTGCAGGTGTTTGTTTGCAGAGCCTGGTGGCACCTTGGGACCATGGCTAAGTGTTACGTGCTGGAGCCAGAGGCCTGAAATTAAAGCCGGCTCCACGGCTGTCGGTGTCGACACCTGGTGATGGGAGGAGAGGGATCGATGATGGAGAGTCTGTCGCTCCTGATGCATCGCTGTCAGGGTCAATACACAATTCCCGGGGAGATCAGATGTCCAGGTTAACTGCTTTGCCTCCGTGCTAAGCCGATGGGCTGGCAGAGCCCCATCCTGCTCACACATCCTCCTCCCCAGCCATGCTCACCCCACAGCCACCAAATGCCACTGACAGCAGCCCTGGGGCTTGTGGCTCTTGTTTTCCTTCATGCAGAGCTCAAGTGTAGTTCAAATGGGTGCCCAAGGCTGGGAAAGGGACATAGGGACACCAAGGACCTACCCCCCAGGAGCTTTTGGCTGCATCAAACCAGCCCACTGCCATGGGCAGCATCTCCATGGGACCTTGTGGGGACACAGGGCTTGGGGACACAGGCCAGCAGCTCCTCTGGCCACCCAAGGGGGCTGGGAGGGGTGATGAGACCCCTGAAGGGGGGAGCCCCATCTGCCAATCTCCCTGTGCACCCCTGAATTCCTGAGCAACAGAAAAGGCAGGAGAGGAGGGAAACTCGCCCAGCACACGTCCTGCAGGCTCACTGGCTGTGTCCTGCTCCTCACCCTGGGTGGGCAGAGCACCCACGTGGCCTTGGCACAACACCTGTCCCCTCCAGGTGACACGGCAGACCCCCGTGGGACAGGAGAGCTGTGACAGCAGGGCTGCACCGTGCCCTCTGCACCAAGCAGGCTCGTGGCACTGCACGGCTCCCCAAAACCATTGCAGTGAGCACAGGCAGGAGGCAGAAGCCCTGCTGCGCCCCCATCCCCTGTGCCACGCCGGGCAAGGAGCCCTCCCGGGGGGTCCTGTGAGGACGAGAGCCACCCGCAGCCAGGCTGCAGCATCTCCCCCCACCCGACAGCTCCCGGGGGCTTTCAGCTGCTCATCTCCTCCTCCAGCACAGCACAACCGACCCGGGGGAGCCCGCTGTGACCCCCTGAGGAGGGGACCAGGGGGTCCTACCTGCTGTCAGCCCGCGGAGCCGGCCTGGGGGGGACACAGCATCACACCCGGCGCAGTCAGACTCACATCAGCCCCCCCAAAAAAATCCCAAGAAAACAGAGCGCGGCATGAATAACAAAAGCAGCGATCAGTAAAGACTCTCCCAAGAGGCTGCAAGTTCTTCAATTAGAGCTCGCATTATAGGAATGAGAAACTCCACGCCGTCTTCCGTAAGGATAACACTTTTTTCCCCCTCTCTTTTAAAGAATAAAGGGAGGGAGGGAGAGGAAGGGCTGCATCTCTAATGCAACAGACAGGTCTGCTGAGATTCACTTTGGCTCTTATTTTGACTTTCATCTAAAAGAGCTGCCCTGGGAATCCATTAAGTCCAATTTAAATCGGCTCTCCGCCCTCACGGCTTCTCCCCGCCTTCGCGGCCCCCCCGGCTCCCTTCTCCCCCCTCCTCGGAAGCAAACAAACACAAAAGCAAGGCCAGGCAGGGCGGGCAGCGAAGGGCAGGCAGCGAAGGGCAGCACCGGCGCGGTTCGGAGCCCTTCCCGGGGGGATTACAGCCCTCCCCAGGGCAGTTGCTCCATCTTTATTTCCGCCCAAATAAACACAATCCGGCCACGTTTGGGTACCGCCTCGGTGTCCCCCAGCCCGGCGGCGCTTTTTGGGGGAGCCCGTGGGGTTTGGGGACCTGCACATCTCCCCCCTTCCACACACCGCAGGCGTATTTCCCCCCCGGTTTTATTATTTTTGAGGACAATTAGCTCCGTTAACGCCGCAACCGGCAAAGTTGGTTGGACGGGATATAATCACATACTTCAGGTTGGTTGGGGTTTCTTTTTGGGTGTTTTTTTTTTTAGGGTTTTTTTTTTCCCCCCAGTGAGCTTCCCCACGCCGAGATCATTCCTCCGCCTTTGGGAATCGCCCCCCCTCGCAGCCGGGCGAGGGACGGACCCCTCGCCTTTCATCTCACCACACTCATTCAAGCTCTGCTTCTGTCGTATAAGCAGTTTTCCAGCTCTTCCCCCCCCCCCCCCGCCTCCCTCCCCGTAACACACCCGCTCTGCATTGCATCCTATTCATATGTTTTCAATCATCGCCGTTTCGTTATTTAAAACAAAAGCACACGGTTCCCCACCCCCGGGCAGCACTCCGAGCCCCCTCACCGGGCTCCACGGCTATTCCCCGGCTTGTTTGTTTATTAATGTCAACGGGAGGATTTGGAGGCGAAATTTGCCGTGGGAGAAAAGGGAGCGGGAGGTGAAAGTCCCATCAAGGGGCTTTCCAAAGGCGCAGCCAGATGTGCAAACCCCACGATTCCTTGGGTTATCTGCTAGATCCATTTTTTCCCTGCCCTGCCAGCCACCGAATAAAAGAAAGAAAATCCATCAAGTCAGCGTTCTCACGTGCAGACAACGGCAAGGAGAGCCAGGCGCCCGCCCGCGGCACCGCCGCAACTTTTGGAAGTATAAAACCATGCACATCCATAACTCCTCAATTAAATCAGCCTCCCCGGGAAGGCTTCCCTCCGCAGAGGCTTTCGCAGCCCCGTGCCCATTATTATTTTAACTTTGCAAAAGTAGGGATTCAGGACAAGCAAAACGAAATCCACCCCCTTCCACGCACAAACATTTCCAAGTCTCAGCTGCATCTTTGTTCAGGCACCCATCAATCGGCAAGTCAGGAGGGGTTTTGGACCGGTTGCAAATTTCTTTATTACTTCCAGAAAAGCAAAAACAACCCCCCCCACACACACACGCCCCCCCCGGCTCCTCCGTCGCTGCTGCAAATAGGACACACACACAACACACACACACAACACACACACAACACACACACAAGCACGTATAATCCCCCCTCCCTCCCCAAACTCCGCGATGCCGGCGCCGTGCATCCATTCAATCGCAGCAGCAGCACACGAGTTGCACAAGAGAAAAATAAATCCGGAAAAAGCTCAGTCCGCACACCCTCACCCGCCCCCCCCCCCCCCACACTCACGCCCTCCCTTCCAATTCTGCTGCGGCTTCAAGAAAAAAAAAAAAAAAAAAAAAAAAGAAGGAAAAAAAAAAGGAAAAAAAAAAAAAGGCACAAAGATGTAGCTTGCAACAATACCTGCGATGGTCCTCGCTCTCTCCTCTCTCTCCTGCTGGCTCGCTCTCCTCCTCTTCCAGAGCACAGTAGCCAGATTAGATCCTTAGAAAAAAAAATGTGAGAAATAGCACAATTCTCCCTTTTTTTTTTTTTTTTTTTTTTTTTTGCTTCCCTTCTCAGCAGCCCTTCTGAGCTCCTTCACTAACCATTATTCATAGACCACTAGGGGATATAAGGTAATTAGAAACGGCCCTATAGCATCCAGCCTGAAAATGTAATGCCAGCGGTAGGAGTGGTGGAGGGCTCTGGCTGCGGGCGGCTCCGGCAGAAAGTGCTCGCTGGAGCTGGGGACCGAGGTGAGAAGTGGGGTGGAGGAGAGGGCGAGCGGCAGCGGGTGCTGGCAGCTCTCCCGACAGAGACCAGGGTGGCCAGGGACACCGAGCGGCACCGGTTTGGGTTGGGTTTGGGGTTTTTTTTTTTTGGTTGGTTTTTTTTTGTTTGGTTTTTTTTTTTTTTTTTGTATTTTGGAGTGGGCTCGCCGTGCCCGTGTGAGCCGTGCTGGGGCTGCGTGTGTGTGTGTGTGTGTGTGGTGTGTGTGTGCGCGCGTGTGTGTGTGTGTGTTTGTGCCAGGAATAGCAATCAGCAGAGGCAGCACACAGAGCGCAAAAATGCCATCATGCAGGGTCAACAGAAAGCTGCAGACATTTTTTTTTCCTCTCTCTCTCTCTTTTTTTTTTCTTTTTTTTTTTTTTTTTTTTTTTGTAGGCTTAATCCTCTGGAGCGGGGGAGAGGGAAAAGGAGGAGGCTGCTGCCTTCTTTATAGTTTTGATATTTTTTTTTTTCTCCCTCTTCCAACCTCGTAGGATCAGATTAACCCCCCCTCCTCTCCCCTCCACGCACACACACACACTCTCTCCAGCCCCAGCCATCCCAACCCTCCGCCAGCACTGCACCGGGGAGATGCCGGAGTCGGCGCAGGGTGGGATGCGGGTCTGGCCGCCGCGATGAGCCGGGTGGGATGCGCTAGGTGGGCTCGGCGGGGAAGCGGAGCAGGAGGGAGGCAGCGCGGGGGGGAAAAGGGGGGAGGTGGAGGCAAATGAACAAATCACACCTGCAGCTTTCTGCGTGCCGGAGCCAGCTGCAGCCCAGGCAGCGACCGGCAGGAAAAAATCCAGGCGCGCTGGCTCCCAGCACCATCATCTGCGGGGATTGAGGTGCACGGTGAGCGGGTGGCAACTCATCGCTGGCATCGATTGATTTTGGGGAGGTTTATTATTAGCAGGAGGGGGAAAGGGAGGTGCTAACAAAGAGCGACCCTTCCACACACACACACACACACACACACACCGATTTTTTTCCCAAGGGGTAAATAAAACCCGTCGCAGAGGCGAGGAGGGGGAGCCGGTTCCCCTGGCCAAGGGACGCCGAGCTGTGGTGGCCCTGGCCCAGCGGGCCACCCGTGCCGTGCCGTGCCGGGATCGCGGCTCCGCGCCCCGGCTGCTGCCCCGAAGGGCGCAAACGCCCAGCCCTGCCTCCTCCCACGGCTCCGCTCTGAGCCTCTCGTTAATTGAACTAAAGCTGTTCACCTTGATAACGCAGCACGGCAGCAAGTTTCCGAGCCGTACGCGGGGGGCTGGAGAGCTATTTGATCCACTTCCAAGGCGCTGCCTTTCAATTCAACCCCTTGCTCTTGAAGGATGGATAACCAGGCCCTCTCTTTTCCCTGTTAATTACTCGAGATAGGAGCCATCAAGCTGCAAACCAGACCGAACCTCACAAGGGGACACAGCACCTGCAAAAGCAGACTGCTTGTTCTCATCTCCCCTGTCGTTTTCCTCCCCACCCCATCCTCATCCTCATCCTCATCCCCATCCCCATGGCAGACCCAGTCTGGCTGTTTGTAGGTAATACACCACAATATGCTCCCAGCCACCTCCAGCTTCACACATGCCTCTCTGCAGGATGGTAAATCACGCTGGGACCTCATGGCTCCCCAGGGACTTGGTGTTATTCCCTGTAATCACCAATCTGCCCTGCCCTTCACACACAAGAGCCTGGCACCGTTTGGCATCACAAGCCGTGACTGCCACCCTAGTGAAGCCAAGGTGGGATGGACCCAAAGGACATCACCCCCAGCTTCTCCTCTGGGATTGACAGAAGACTAAAGGATTTGTTATTTTTACACTACAATCCAATAAATTCAACAATCTGGTCTGTCCATGTTATTTCCCAGCTCTGGTATGTTTGAAATCCCCAGCTCCAGGAGTCCTGTGATTTCAGGAAGATCTCAGCCCCGCTCTCCTCCAACGCTGACCTCACTGTGGTGGGGTGAAAGGTTGAAACCACAAGCCCCAGGGAGCCCCATATGCAAATTAAATCACCACCAAACACTTTGGTTATTAAACACTTTTTCTTTTTCTGGAACCTTTAAAGTTCTGCACCTACGATTTACGGGTTCAAAAAGGCTGATTTCATGACTTCTCAGCATTTCTGAGGTGTCAACACCCACGTCACCTCTGTTTGCATGACACGGTCATGTCTATCTAAGCCAAACCACTGCCTGGGTGGGAGACCACCACCTATAACACCAATTAACTTCACTCATTAAAACCTCCCAGCTCACAGAGGATGCTGCTGCTCAGTTATGCAGATGGAAAAGTTTCCATGCCCTTGATAAAATCCAGATCCAGAGCATCCTGGAGCAGATCTCACCCTGAGCTACCACAAAACAGCACAACCAGCATCAAAAAGCCTCTTCCCACCTTCCCTGCCATGAGAGCAGGGCTCACCTTGCTGATCAAAGTTGGAGGCTTCCCTGGACATAACCCTGCACCTCCTGCCCTGGAGAGGCTAAACAATAATGACTCATAGCAATGTTATTTCTGGAGCTGCTAAAACAAAGGCACTCTGGCTCCCTCGGTGTCTCACCACTTTGACCTAAATGATAAGGCATCCTGAGAAAACTGAGCTTTTCCCACCAGCCTCCTCATCCAGCCCTGACATGAGTGGCCAACCCGGGGTCCAAGGACCTCCCCAGTACCTACACAGGATGCTCTAAGCTGGCTCTTTTTCATTTATCTTTCTTTCATCCCTCTTCCTGGCAGATTTTCCCTCAGCCCCACTCCCAACCACACCAATGGATGATTTTTGTCCCCTGCCCAGGTGCCACACACCCCACACATGTGGTGGCTCCTCACAGGCAGGAGCAGCAGCCCTGCCCCAGCTCTCATCAAGCTCTGTGCATCGGCTCCGAGCGGATCCGATGGATTTTCATTTCCTAACTTTGCCCTTCGGGCTATTTCTAACGAGCTTCCTCACGCTTAAAAAAAAAAAAAAAAAAATCCTTCATCTTGCAGCACGGTGTCAGAACAGCAACACTCAGGATGACTGTGCCTGCGAGGAGGCTGGAAATTAATTATAGGACAGTGGCTTTAGGTAGGGATCCATCCACTGACCTCCTTGTCCAGCTCCCGTTTGGGACCCAGGGAACAGCCAGAAATCCCCTCCCAGAGCAAACAGGCTTTTTTTGGCCTTGAAAAATGTATTTTTGCGGTGTGCTGTTTGGTCTGTGCAGCACAGCCTTGGGTGTGGAGCCACCACTGTCCTCCCGTGACCCCGTGCCCTCCCCGTACCCCACATCCCCATCCTTGAGCGCCCTTGTGCAGCCTCTTCCTGCATCACGGGTCCATCCACCCTCCTGGACCCATCCCTGCCGCTGAGAGGGAGGACTCAGTCCTGGGTGCCTTGATTTCCACTAATCAGATGTTTTAATGAGTTTCTCAGTGCCCAGCAGATCCCACTTCCCACCACCACCCCCTCTGGGGCCGGCCCCGCTCCCGCGCCGTGCCGAGGCCCCTGACATCCCCAAGGCTTTCCTTGGTGGGAGAGCAGCGATTATTTCTCTCAAAAGGTCTCTTATAATGGAAACCATCTCTGCATCCCTCCTTGGTCTCCTCCTGCCGTGACCCAGGCTCCATCGAGAGGAGCTCTGCTCCAAGGCAGCGCCGTGTTTCCATGGAAAGAGTGAATAGCAGAGTCTTCCCAGTGGTTTATTAGAATTCCTTTTACTTCGATGGAGAGTTTTAGAGCAAAGTAGAAAGGCTTTAATGTGGGGCTAATGGAGCCCCTGGGAAGTCCAGGAAGGAAATCTCCCCTGGAGGAGGCGTGAGGAGAGGGAGGGCAACTTTCAAGACGAATTCCTGGACAGGTTGAAATTTTTTTGCAGGAGCCATCTCAGGCAGCGAGAAATGGAAATGAATGTTTGTTTTATTTTTAACAGATGTTACAAAAGACCTGCCAGTAATTCAGTGAACGATGCAAAACCTAGATCCCACTCACTTTTCCCGGCATGTCTTCCATCCCCTCCCTCTCCTGCTTGGTACAAATGCTTATTTGCATTTAGCATATCATACTAAAAAAAAAAAAAAAAAATTAAGCAATAAAATAACAATCGTACACCACTTCATTTCCTCCCTCCCTAAGGTTTTGGTTTCAGGTTAAATCCTTGGTTGGAGCAGCTATTAATTGTTTTTAATAAATTTTTCTGTCTCTTCAGATTTCCCAAACCTATATTCTACTCACCCACTTTGGGGGTGCCCTCTTGCCCAGGCCCCCATCCCTCTCTCTCCCTGCTGTTCCCTCGTGGAACAGCTCTTGACTCTGCAAAGTGTTTGGAGCCCCAGTGTGAAACACAGACTGCAGCCTCTTCTTTGGGAAGAAATACAGGGATTTGCAGTTAAGAGATGGGGAGATGGAAAGGGGAGGAGGTACAATGAGGGGGCCCTAAAACCATCCAGCCAGGGGCTGGAAAAGCAGTAAGAGTGTGGCTCTCCAAAAAACACAGTGCAGGAAGTGATCCACGAACACACACCACAGCATAGGGAGTTCCAAAGCTGATCTGAAAGCCACCACGGTGCCAGAGGGGTATTTGGGATGAAATACAGCAGTTATGAGTGACACACGTGAAACCCAGACCTGGGAGGCCAGCGACAGTCATGGAATCCCAAAATGGTTTGGGTTGGAAGGGACCTTAAAGCCCACCTTGTTCCAACCCCCTGCCATGGGCAGGGACACCTTCCACTATCCCAGGTTGCTCCAAGCCCCTTCTAACCTGGCCTTGGACATGTCCAGGGATGGGGCATTCACAGTTTCTCTGTGCCAGTGCCTTACTACCCTCACAGGGAAGATTTTCTCTCTCATATCCAATTCATCCCTGCCCACTGTCAATGTGAAGCCATTCCCCCTTGTCCTGTCACTCCATGCCCTTGGAAAGAGTCCCTCTCCAGCTTTTGTAGTCCTGGCCAGAGGAGCCCTGAATCCCACGGATACCAGATTTCCTGAAAATGAGCAACTTTGGCAGCTCCTGGTTTAACTCTTGCCTGCAAAACACAAGCTGCAATGGTTCCCCTTTTCATGCCTAACTGTGAAATACCACTTCTCCTCTGGATACCCAGCTTTCCAAAGGGTATCTGGAAAATCGAGTGGGCAAATGCAGGGTGATTTTCTGTTTCCTGTTAGCAACCCTGCATGCATAGCCCCAAGTGGCCCATGATCCCACACACCAGCACGCCCTGTGCTGGATTCACACTCCATTGATGCCTTGTTTGTGGGATGCCAAGCAGGAAAGGAAGAGGCAGGCTCTGGGGAGCAGACACAGGTCAGTACTGCCACAAACAGGGTGTCCCTGCACCCATTACAAACCCTACAATCTGCCTGATTTCCAGGCAGAAAATGGCATCCGTGTGCATTTCCAGGTGACAGAGGAAAAGTGGCTGTTTTCACTGAGCTTTCTCCTCTTCCTGTTACAATCCTGCACCTGGTTAGCAACTGTCGGAAAGAGGTTAATCACAGTCCTTAAATCAGGAACCTTGTTGTGGTATGCTCGGGATGCACATCTGTGCTCTCCATGGCTCATCCCCGGCGGCATTTGGGAGAAGGCAATATGCCAAAAACACCCCACCCCCAAATAAGCCACCCAACCCCCCCCAAACGAGCGACGAGCATCCCAGGGTGCAGGATCCTGCTGACTCCTTGAGCTGGTTCTGCAGCACACGTGAAAGGCTCATGATCCCCCCAGCCCCACCACGGCTGTGGGTTAAAGGCATCTCGGATAATGCGGTGTTGGCACAGCCATAATGGGGCAGAAAAGGCTTTTGAGGGATTGGGGTTTTGCTCACTGGCCAACCTTATGATGGAGAGGAGGAGGCATCACCTGGAAATGCCTTGGGAGTAAACCATGGGGTGGTTTCACATCCCAACCCAGAGCTCAGCCCTTGGCAGAGCAAAGGAGATCCAGAAACCGCCAGCTGCCCAGCTTGGCTCCTGATTTTCCAAGCATTGCAAAGCCTGGCCTGGCCTTGCTATTTCTAGGCCTGTCCCAGGGGATTACCCTGCTCTCCCTGTTTTGGGAAAAAGAAGCATTCCGGAGCGTCAGAGCCCTGGTGCTCAGCCGGGCCGTTCCAGGCACACACACGTGCACAGCCCGGAAAATGGAGAGGAATTGATCCCGGAGGCAAATCTCTTTTGTTCTAACCCCGCTGCTGTAACTGGATCTCCCCAGGTTCCCCGGCTCAGGAGCTGCGGAGGATCACATCGCTTTCAAGCCTTCTCCCAGTGCCAGCTTGTCACATTCCCCCGGGTGGGAAGGGCAGGCATCGCTCCCAGCGCTTGTTTACCTCGGCACCGAGCACGAGGGGTGTAGGGCGGTAATGAGCCAAAACCTGGAGGGAGCAGATTGCGGAGCCGCGGCATGAGACCACCCCCAACTCACAGGCTGCCCCTTTTTAATGAGGTCCCCCCCGCCATCCTCCTCCCCGCCAGGCTCCCCGTGCCCTGACATCCTCCTGCCTTTCCCCGCTGTCTTGTTCCGACTGCAGAAATGCTGATTCACAGAGCCCGGCGCAGGAGGCGTTTGGGAGGCAGAGAGAGCAGCACAACGCCGCCCCAATGCACCCGGAGCTCCCCGGGCGCCTTCGCACCGGGGACTGGCGACAGCCGAGTCGCTGCAGATTAATCCGCTCTGCGCTCCTTCCAGCACCTCTTTCCCAGTGACTCCCTCGCCTCCCAGCAAGGTGAATCCATCCCCTCCGCTTCCCGGGAGAGCTCGCATGCGAATTTGCGTCCCCTCTCTCTCTGCACAGGGGGAAAAGCAAGGTGAAAGATTTCACGCTGCGCACGACAGCGCGATGGGGCGGATGGCACTTCCCCAGGGATGCACTCTGCTTTCCCAGCTGCAGGGCAAAGAGAACAGCACCCTGACCTGCTGCCAGGCAGGGTCACACCTCACTCCTGGTTGCTTTGATGCATCACGGGCAATCCAGACCCTGTCTCTCCTTCCAGGGCAGGCAGTGCCCAGCAGCGGGATCCATGCCCCGGCTGGCTCCTGGCACCCACTGCCACATCAAGGGCGCTGTGCAGGGACAGCAGCCGGCACAAACCGAGCTGCCCGCCCTGCCTCACCTTCCCTCTCCTCTCCTCTCCCCTCCTGCCAGCACGGTGCAGCTGGTGCAGCAGCAGGGCCAAAATCCGAGACTGCAAAAGGATGTTTATTTGGAGCAGGCTGCAGGAATGGTGTCCCCAGCAGCCCAGGGCACGCAAATGGCTGCAAAAGCAGGGGATGGCTGTCCAAGGATTTCACTTCTCACAAGTCCAGGTCTCTTCCCTCTGGGAAAACCACAACACACTGTGGCAGAGCTCAGGTGAATAGATCCATCCTGTTCTACTCCATCTTGCATTCCGTGACCCCATTCACTTCTCCCCCCTGAGGCCACTTCATCCCAAAGTCACCTGTGGTGCCACAATGGATGCAAACACCTGGGGACCCCATGCACTGAACAGCAGGATGTGACACAGACTTTCCTGTCACCCTCACACTCCTCCCTGTGCCACGTCCCCCTGGACCAGCTCAGCACTGCTCGGATCAGCTGGGGTCCATCCCAGAGCAGGGCACACAGAAGATCAACCCAGCAAGCGAGGCAGGAAAGCCAAAACTGAACCCAGCTCTGCAAGCCCATGGGAACACTCTGGATGTGTCAGGGGACACCAGGGCACCAGGACACCCCTTGCCACCACCACGCTCAAAGATCAAATCCACCTTTTCCTTTAATCCTTCAACATTTTTTGCACGGTGTATCAAAGCTGTGCTGGTCCACTCTGCATGGGTGACCACCTGCCCACAGCCAGTGGCCAAGCTGGGCTGCTCATCTGGCTCCCCAAAAAGCCATGGTGCATTTGAATAGATTTCCACCACACAACTGTAAAGGCCCCAGTGGGTTTGAATAGGAGCCCCTGAGGTATTATCTCAGCAGTGCCTCGAGGCAGCCACCTGAATCCTTCCGTGACTGCTGCACAAACCTGGAATGTCTCCAGCAGCTGGGGATTATGGACAGACCTTGCAGAGGAGCCCCCAGACCACCACAGCACAGCCAGCACCATCAGCTCTCAGATGCTCCCACGTGCAGCCATTCCTCAAAAAACAAGGCACGGTGATGCTAAGAAGACCAAAGCCCAGATGCCAAGGCAGGAAACCAAGCTGAAGTTTTCACATTAATCATATCGAGCTCTATTCTTTTTCATCTATTTCAAGGCAAGTCAAAAAGAGGTTCACACTCTCCCCTGGCAAACCACAGAGGATGACGTGAGCCTGTCTCTTGCATTGCAAGTAGAGTGTGTCAAGCAATTAGCAAGTCATCAGGAATTCAGATAGGGTGGGCAGGATACGATCCCTCAAAGCTCTGGCAGGAGCATTACCCACCCTGGAGTTTCCCATCAGGCATGGAAGGCAGCAGAGGGAGCAGGGGCTGTTGGTGAGCTCTCAGGAGCAGAGCAGACACTGTGCCAGCAAAGCCTGATGCCATAAAGCACCTCACGTTTAGCCTGTGCTGTAGCTCAAAGGCCCTGGGCATCCAACACAGATTTTTCCTCGCTCATTCCCTACCTCAGCAAGGTGGCCAGGACAATTCCAAGAACCCTCAGGCATCCTGCAGGCCTGCTGGGTCAACCTGAGTACCTCACACATGACCCATCCCTGAGTGTTTTGGCATTGCATCAACTCTTGCCGCTCCCACCAGTTTCACTCCCTGCACCTCTGACCAATGCTAGTTTCCATTCAGCATCATCCCAAACCCTGCTATCCTGGAATTTAGTGGCAAAACCCATGCAAGAGCAGGAGCAAGCCTTCACACTGGGATGAGATTTGCACTTTGGTCCCCCAGAGCTGCTAAACCCACATCACACCAAAGCCTGGCACAGCACACAACTGGAGCAGGACCATCTCACCAAGAGAGCCTTGGAGGGGACCTCAGTGGCTTGCAGCCTCCCCAGACACCTGGCTGGTCCCCATGAGCACCCAACCAGCCCCAAAGGACGAGGGAGGATTATCCTGAGGTGTGAGCAGCCAGCCTGGGCACACACCTACCTCCCTGTGCAGAGGGATGCAGCGTGCTGGGCAGGTGGCACAGGGGACGCCTCATCTGCCACCCGCCCTTTCTCCTCTCCATTGCCAAGGTAGCAGCAGACAATGCTATCTGCTGGGCTGTCAGCCGGCCCTCCTCCCGTCTCTTTAGCCAGAAAACTCTCCATCTGTCTCCAGATGGGGTGTTTCTACCACTCCAGTCAAACCGATTCAGAGTGGAACAATGATGCTTTGTTAACAAAACAATTTTTGTGTGTCAAGCCCTCCTTCTTGCGGGTTTTTCTCCCCCCCCCAGTCCCCAGTGGGTCAGCTTTGTGTGGCGTCCTACATTTTGTTGTTTCTTTCACATTTTAAAGGCTCCGTATTTTAGTACAAAAGGTGCCTGCGGAGCAGCTTTTATCTGCGAGGCAAGATTTGACACATACGCAGATCACAATTGCGACAGGAGGTTCGTGATGTGGTGGTTAAGGGTGGTGTCAGGACCTTCAGAGTGATGAAGCATTATTTCCAGTGATTTTTGCCTCCAGGATAAAAATTACAGCTGGCCCAACGCTGCATGTATGGCTTCTGTGAGCTGGAATCCCCCAAGGGCTCATGGAGGGGGCAGAGAAAGTTTGAGCTTGCTTTGGTACAGAGCTGGCATCACCTGGGTCCATCCGTCCTTCTCATGTCCTCCTGTGCAGGACAAGCCACCTCTGTCACTTGTGAGCAGAAGGGATGGGTACATGGAGCAAATCTACATTCCTGTGAGTAAACTACAACCCTCTCCCCAGCACAATCCCTGTGGTGGCCAGGAAGATCAAACCTCAGCCCTCCCGTGGCCAGAGCGTCGGACTGAAGATCCTGGGGAGTGTTTGACTTCTCCCCAGCTACCAGGGGTGGGATCATCCCCTTTGAACCCTCACCCAGCAGCAGGAAAGAGAGCTCTCTTCTTCCAAATACATCTCCACCATGCAGGCCTCCAAGAAAATCAGCTTTTCCTTTATTTGTCTTTTTTTTCTGCCCTGAAGCAACAAGCACACAAACCACCTTCTGCTCTGCACAAAACCAGCAATTCCCAGCAAACAACCAAGCCGCTGGCTCCAGAGCAAACAGCTCCATGTTCCGAAGCAGGCTGGAAATTTCTACACAAGGGGGACTTTTTCTTCCAGCTCCCTCCACATTTGCAGGGAAGGTCCCTCCTCCTTCCTGTCCTCAGGTAACAACATCTTCATGGAAACACCAATATTTTTATGAGTCATCCCCCTTCTTCCCCTTTCCTTCTCTGTGGCCAACACCCCTGTGCTTTCGAGATCAAAGCTGAAGGGGACCAGCTGTGTTGAGTCCTTTCCTTTCCAGCCCTTTCCATCTCCATTTGCAGCCGTCGCCAGCGCGAGTCCCTGCTGTTCTGACAGCGCTTTGTGCCGCCCCTCCTGCACCATGCCCGCCGTCTGCTCCCCCTCCATCCCTCTCCTGCCATCCCAGCTCCTGCTCCAGCCACGCTGGGAACACAGGGAACCCTCCCTGAGCCGGGCTCAGTCCCCTCTGGCATGCATGGGAGCTGCCCTGCTGGCTGCCCTGCCTGTCATGTGCTGATTCAGAGGCAGAAATGTGCTCAGAGAGAAACGGGATAATCTGCTTCCACTGAAATCCCATCCTAATTCCCCGTGTTTGGTAACTCCTCCGCAGACCAGAGCATGAGACTGCATCTCCCTTCCAAACAAGCAGCTCCATGGGGACCTTCACTCCAGGCTCCTTTCAGCAGGGGTACAACCTTGGCTGGGAAAGTCCAGCTCCTGCTGTGAAAGCGGCTGAGGGAACAGGAATCTCCCTCCCTATCCAAAAGGCTGAACATCTCACACAGCCCCCGGTGCTGCAGCAGGGATTTGCAATGTGATGGGATAATTAGAGTCAGGGATGTGCTTCTCGTGCTTCTTAACTGCCAGAGGGCAGGGTTAGATTAGATATTAGGAAGAAATTCTTCCCTGTGAGGGTGGTGCGGCCCTGGCACAGGTTGCCCAGAGCAGCTGTGGCTGCTCCATCCCTGGAAGTGTTCAAGCTGAATGGGGCTTGAAGCCACCTGGGATAGTGGAAGGTGTCCTTGCCCATGGCAGGGGGGTTGAATGAGATGATCTTTAAAGTCCCTTCCAACCCAAACCATTCTGTGATTCCAGGATTCTTGATATACCCAGGAAAATCCGTCCATTTTCGGTCTCCCAGTGAGTGTCATTTGTGCACGTTTGATGGAAGCTGCTTCCATGTGCAGCAACTCACAGGTCTGACAGGTCCCTCTCAGGGTCATGCACCCCATCCTTCATGACATCTCATCTTGCACCACGTGCACCTCCTGGGTGTTGCCATCACACATCCTGCACCTATACAATCCCTGCTTCCCAACACCTCGCTGTAACTCAGCCCAAATCCAGCTTGGAGCTGTCTCTCCTACAAAGACTTTGAAGAAAGCATTGCACAGAATTAAGTCTCGGTGCTTTTTATATGTAAAACACTGAATTTAGCTGCTAATGGCAATTCCCAGCAGAAAAGGATGGTTAGTAGTGGTGGGTATATTTATGAATTCTTTCTAAGCAAATGCCGTGAGGCGGGAAATGTATCGGTCCTCGTGGAAAGTTTCCCGGGCTGCTGCTGCAGGCATCTAAATGCAAAGTTTCACCATGACTTTTTGAGTTCTGTGCTCTGCTAGACATATCCCTTTCAAATCTCTCAGGAATGCTTTCCCAGTCTCTCTCCTGTGGTCACACGTGTGTCACTGTGACCTGCCCGTGTCTGTGAGGGCAGCAGCATCTCCGTCCTTCTCCAGCCACTCCACTGACTTGCCAGCAAATAAAAGTCAGGGGAATCTACTTGACTGGTCTCCTTAGCTGCTCTCTCCAAAGGGCTGACTTATAAAATACCCACGTCCTGGATTTCTGGGAGGTTTTCACTGAGAGCACATTGTTTTTCCCCAGCAAAGCCAGAAAAGAATTTACAGTCGGTCCACACAGCGAGAATGCTCTGCTTTCTCTTTCCTGGGACAGGAACTCAGTTTGAAACAGATTGCTAGCAGCTAAATGCAAGTTCCTTAGCAGCTTCCAGAGTGAAAATATTCCCTCTCCAGATCTCCTTTTATGTCCACAACACATTATTCCGGTGGAGGGCTCTCTTGCTAAGAAAAGCTCTGGTAACTCCCAGCCTTGTCTCCAAAGTGGTTCAGGTGTGGGAGCCAGCTCCCCTGCAAGCATCCCTTGGTCCTGCTGCCCAGCTGAGATGTCCTTAATTCCTCCATCTGTCCCCTCCAGGCTCTGGCTGGCTCTGCTCTCAGACAGTGAATACATACAGCAGGCTGCAAGGCTGCTTGTCCTAAATATACACTTTTCCCACAGCTTCAGGAGAAACTATGTCTTTTAAGTCCCCCAGCCCACTCCTTGGGGTGCTTCTGGGGCTTTCCGTGCTAAGCTGCCTTTGTCCCACACACTGCATGCAGACAGACGAGAGGTTCACACCAAAACCCACCTCTCCTCTCTGCCTTTAACTAAACCAAAACAAAAAACAGATGGAAAATCAAATGCTGGCAGTGTGAAGCATGTGGGCTGCACTCGCATCAGCCCTCCTGGAGCTGCAGAGTGTATTCCTTCCTGCTCCAGGGTCCCAGGGCAAAGCCAGACCCCAAAAGGGTTATTGGTGAGGGAGATCCTGCTATTCCCCCTTGCCAGCCACCCAGTAGCATGGAGGTGGGACACAGGGAAGGAAGGGAAAAGACAGAGACAAGAGCAGGCTTAGTATGTTAGGAAGTCCAGAAGGAGCAATTTCAACCCCTAAGCAGGATTTGCACAATGCACAGCCAACGAGGCACTGGGGCTGCAGACAGAATACTGGGGGGACAGTCACAAACTGGACACTGAGCTGCTTTTAACCAGGCTCCAGCCATCCCACACACTCCCTGAGGCAGAGACACTGCAGAGGAAACACCTTGAGACCAGAGTTAAGGCTGTCCCCTAATGAATGCACGGCATTCCACGGCCATAAGCTGCTCAGATGTCCTTAATTCCAGGATTTCTTACACGCTCCGTGCCTGACTTTGTAACCTTAATCATGTATTTTTTGGTGTTGCTCTTGTGCGCACGTGAGCTTATCTCCTTTTACTGTGGGATCTTCTTCTCACTCTCTTGGTAGGATAAACAATACCCACGACTCTTCCACGTCCCTTCCTGGGCGTGCATCAGTGTCCCCCAACTCCCCTGAACACTCCCCAGCTTTGCAGAATGAGCAGTGGGGCTGTTCAGGCTCCACTCCAGCTCCTGCTGGAGCCTCGGTCGCCCTCGGATGCCCAGAGGTCACTCCCACGTGTGGATGAGCATCTGGATAACCCTGGTGCCACACCAAGGCTCCCTGCAGGGCGCAGGAGGAGCAGGAGCAGAGGGAGCCTGCGGTGGGGGCAGGGACCAGCAGCGTGTTTGTGGAGTAACGCTCAAACTGCCATAATGGATTGCCTTGTTTACACTGGGCCCAGGGAAAATCACTCCAGGGATGGAGACACAGAAGCGTCCAGAAGCCTCTGAGAGCAGGAGAAGCTCTTCAAGACTCTTGCCTCTTGCTTCTGCTTACAAAATCATCCCCCCCGCCTCGCCTCCTGCATCATTGTCAAGGGGCGGAAGCTTTGAAATCACTGTAGTAAGCAGGGGAGGGATGAGGAAAGGAAAGGAAAAGTATTATCGGATGGGAACGTGGCTTTTCCACTCCTCCTTGCCAAGAGCAGCCCTCAGTACCCAAGGACACACCAAAAGGGTCGTTGGGCCACAGGGTGCAGTGAGAGATGTGAGGAATTGCTGAGAGAGGGAAAAGAATAAATAGGAACCACCTTAAGGGAGGGGAGCCACCAGCAGAACAGTTAAAATGACTAAATACTTTCCCAATATCACTCCTCCACGTAAGCATTGCTGTAATTGCCCTTGGGATGTTGCACAACGGCGAAAGGGAGGGGCAGGTGCTGGCAGGGAGGGAGTGAAGGCGTGCAAACCTCCAAATCTCCATCCCAGGCGCTGCTGTCATCGAGGAGAGACGCTCAGGACACCTCTGCCACCTCGGGCCCTGGTGGATTCATCCCCTGAGGGGCCATTCCTCACACCAACTGGAGCACTCCCAGGAGGACTCACTCCTCATGCCTCTGAGACACAGCGGGCTGCCCCAGGGAGCAAGAGCAAAAGGCGAGGAGGAACAGAGCCCACGCTGCACTGTGTGGCAAAAAAAAAAAAAAGGAAAAAAAAAAGGAAAAAAAAAAAGAAAAAGAGAGAAAGATATAAGGGCTTCATTCAAGCGCTCTCGCTCTCTGGAAGTCTCACGCAGAGCAGCTGGTCTTTAAGACTGTTGCAAGCATGCCATGCAAGCACAGAGCCCTTCCATTCCTGGGTGCTTTCATTAGTGACACTCAGACAGGGACAGCCACTCGACCCCCATGAGAAGGAAAAAGGCTGACTCATTCTTCCAGCAATGCTTGAGAGCAGGGCACGGTGCTCCTGCTCTGTAGGGTCCTCTCCTGCTTCCTAAGCCAGATCACCGGATCTGGGCTTGGATGCCACACACACACACACACATGCACACACCAGCTAATCCGCAGATGTGCTGGGTCCCTGCATGCAGCATCCTCAGCCTTTGCTTCCAAAAGCTGCCCAGTGATGCTCGAGTCGAAAGGGAAACCTCTGAGAGATGCAGTCTAGAGGTTTAAAACATCTGTGGGCCATCAGCCATTAAATGGGATGCTATGCTGGTTTGCTGCTCTCGGGTCTCACGCCAGGTTCATCGCTGTGCCGGCTGGGTACCGTCCAGCAATGCATTAAGTGATGTGACTATTTCTGTTCTCATCACATGTTTGCTCTCATCCTCTCCAGGGTGTGTGCGGGGGGAAAAAAAACACACATTCATTATGGAGTGTCATATTTTGGTAAGGCTTTTCGTTTCTCTGCGTAACACCGGGCTCTTGGCAGAGGAGAAGGGGGATTTTGTTTTCCTAATATCCATGTACTCAGGTATTTCTGTTAGAGGAGGCAAAGTCAAAGAAATGCTAATCAAATATCCAGGAGTGCACAGTGCTGACATCCGCACCTCGCTACTATATGGCCTTTCATTAGCATTACCTAAATGTACGACCGTACAAAGAGCAGATTTCCTTAGCAACAGGGCTGCCTTCATATTTCCTCCCCACTACCCCCTGCCCTTAGAAGAAAAATGACTTCAGCTCTTTCTCTGAGCCCTGCTCTGCGCTGCAGCAGTGCTCTACGCCACTGCCAGGCTTTGCTATATGCTGCATCTGGGACGCCTGCCTCTCCACGCTGGGATCCACGAGCCATAAAGCAACCTCTTGACTTAGCTCTTCTGCACAGCCACAATAAAACTCCTCTTTTCCTAACGGAGCATATGCAAAACAGCCCTGTAACAGCAGAGGGGGGATCCTCTCCTCCAGATGACTTACAGCTCCCATGGCTGAGGGAGGATGTCCAGCACGCTCAGCAGAGCCGGCACTGCTGGCTGGCGACTCCTTTGCTCCCTGCCACCTGGTTGAAGGGTGACAACTGCCCTCGTCCCCAAATGGCACTGTAAAGCACCTTTGCCTTGGGCAGGGAGCTGCCAACCCCTCCTCTCCCCGGATCTGGGCCAGGAAGACGGAACACTTCATCCTCCGCGCTCTCCCCCGGTGCCACAGCCTGGTGCGCTGGGCTATTTTAAGAGCTCGTCTGGGAGACTGGCACACGCACCGCGCTGCCGGGAACTCCCTGCTTCTGTTTCAAAAAAGCTGGAGGCTGGGAGCCTGCTGGGACTCACCCCTGTGATTCCCAAGGTCTGACCCTCCTCTCGCTGGGACTGGCGCAACGCTGCTGAGTCAAACGGAATTAGTCCCAATTAGCACCGGTGAAACGGGAGGAGAATCGTGCCCTCCCTGGCATTTCAACCCCTCCAGCCGGGGGCTGGGACCACTGAGCCTCCCCCTGCAGCCATGCCCCTGCTCCCCATCTCCCTGCTCTCCAACCTGCTCGTTCTGTGTCGCCATTCCCTGCCTTTTTCACACGGATACTCAATCCCCTTTCCCATTATGATAGGGTCTTTGATTGCACGATCGCATAACTATAATGAGACAAATATTTATTTTGCAGATATGGGTTAATCAGACCGAAGGTATAGAAATATTTCATGCGCTAATCAGAGTACCTTCAGCAATCAGTATAGCAAATAACTCAGGTAAATTAACATAGGAGAGTTCCCTTATCAGGTTTTAGTCTAAGATATATGTGCATTAAGGACTAATTTGCTCTCCCCCCTCAGATTTGGGCTGGAGCCCAAGATGAGGTTGAGACCAAGGTTCCCTCCCATCAGCTTTCACGGGAGCTGTGCAGGCTTTGCTCCTGGCAGGATCAGACGCCAGGATGAATATTCAGCAGCGTAAACGCCTTTGTTTTCTGTGCTCTGCACCTTTAAATTTCCAAGGGCTCTGCTGTTTTCAGCTCAGACAGCCTTTTTGCATTCAGTTCGCTGCAAGCTGACACAGAAGACACGATGGAGCAGGTTGTGTCTCCTGCTCTGAGCCCTTCACGCCACTCTGGCAGCGTTCAGGGGCCATATTAAGAGCTGCGAGTAATTAGTGAATTCCTCCTGCCCCAGTGCGGCGCAGAGCAGCCGTACCCAGCATCTCGTGGCCAGCAGGCACATGTGGTGCCAAGAGCATAGGTGGCAGTGGGGACAGAGGGATCCAAAGGGGCTGAGAACAGGATGAGCCAAGTGAGAGCCCAAGAAGGACTCCTGGGTTTGACAGGCATTCCCAGGGCACTCACCCAAGCTCCTGCAAATCAGCAGTCCCAGGAGACACCTTATAGAATCATTAAGGTTGGAAAAGGCCATCAAGAGTTGCCCAGACTCCTCAGGCTCAGTGTCCCTCACTCCAGTGTCCCCAAACCAGGAGTGGCTGTGCTCCCAAAGCAGCTCCCACAGCTGCATTTTCCCTGCTCTGCTCTGAAAAAGCTCCCGCAGAGGAAACACAGAGGATCTGCCCTTGCCTCTGTCATGTTTTGGGATCCCAGAGAACAAAAAGCACCGGAGGAATGGCAGGCATTATAGTAACGATGGTGACAAATTTAATTAGAGCAGGAAGCTCTGGAGTGGATTTCAAATGGCAACACGGCATTTTGTGTGAAAGCATTGCCTCGCTCCCCCCGCTCCCTCCCTGCCTCCACCACGCGGCTCCATCCAAACCCACCCCACCCTGCGGGATGCATCCCTCTAATTTTCCCACATGTTGTCCCCTTCATCCTTTTCCCCCCCTACACTCCTGAACCAACACATTCCCGTGGTCTGGAAAATGCAACCATAGAGCAATTCAATAATACAGCAGCCAGATGTGCAACAGTATATCCAACATGTCATTCAAAGGAGCCCTTCAGTGGAGCCGAGACATGCTATCCCACAATCTTAACTAATACATCCTGAGGCCCTGGAGGAGTTGATGGATGTATACAATTCCCTTTCCTACAGCTGTGGTCCCTTTTAGAGGGGGCATCCAGACTCAACAATAGCCCTGCTGTTGCTTTCAAGACAGAACCCCTTCAGACAAACTGGGCTTAATCCTGACCCCGGTTACGCCCGCCCGGGCTCTGCCGAGGTCGGTGGGGTTTGGGAGCCAAGGGCTGGGAGCAGGATCCAGAGAATGCTGGATCTGCCGTTTCACCTTGTGCTACAGGCTCTGAGAAACCCTGGTAACTGGTTGGAATATAACCACCTTGGGGAAAAGGCAAGCGGAGAGGAGCAGGTAATAAGATTTCTAACTGGTGCTGGTAGAAAGAAGGAAGTAATATAACAGTTTAATTAATCTATGCCTATTAGCGTTATTAAAGAAAACAGGGAGCTATTGGAGGTTTACCTCGGAGAATATCATCAAATGGGGACCTTCTGCAGGGAATTTTATGTCTCTGTGCCCAATTTATAACCAGCACGGAGGTGTGGTGTTAGTGACAGCCAGTGCTGAAATGTCACAGTGCTTAGAAGTCATTAGCTGGGGACACAGGGAGAGAGAAAGAGAGGATGGAGGAGGGGACAAGGGAGAAATGGGAAAGGAAGGAAAAGGAATTAATTTAATTAAAAATATCTTTAGAGCCTGTCTCTTGATTTGTGTGGTTTTGGGGCTTGGCAGAGCAGCTGAGAACGGTGTGGAAGGAAAATCAAGGTTGCTGGGGCTTTTTGAAGCTGATAAAAAAAATAAGCACACTTTTCATGTTCAGGAAGATAAATCCCCATTTTCTCAGTCTCAAGACAATCCAGTTATTTACTGACAGTTTTACTGTGAAATAAAAAGGGCTTTAAGCTTCTTTCTACTTGATGTCTCCATAGCCTGAATATTATTAGATCCCAGCCTGGTGCAGCTGGAGTTTTGGTTAATAAATTTAACGTCATTAGACAGAAAAGCCTTCGACTGAATGTTGCAATTCTTTCCCCCCCCCTTTTTTTTTTCTTTTTTTTTTTTTGCCGTTGCAGTCAGACTGTATGTAGGTGGTAAGAATCAAAAGAAAGGAAGTACGCTTGGCAAATAGGGGAGTGCTAAAAAAAGGTTTTGCTCAGGCTGGGGGTTCAGTGCGAGGGTGTTTCGCCCACAGAGGAGGCAAGGCTGAACCCCCCCGCAGGGGATGCACCCTGACGTGGCACCGGTTTCTGCAGCATCCCTCAGGAGAGCAAAACACTCCTGATTTCACAGTGATGGCGTGCCTCAGGGTGCTTGTCCCACTCAGAGGGGTGGCACTGTGGGTGGCCATGCCACTGCATGACCAGACCAGACCACGATGCTGAGGGGCTGCCTTGGTGCCACCACCATGGAGCTGTGCTTGAGGTGGATTTTTTGAGAAGGAAAGTCTGCTTTTCCACCCCAAATCTGCATTGAGGCCATTGCAAGGCCAAGTGTTGGTGCAGCAGAATGTCTTGGTGGGACAATGGGGGGACAGCCAGCATGGAGGGGGCGAGGGGAGGGCAGATGGCGGTGGAGCTGCTTGCTCTTCCCATGGGGAGCCAGGCAGCTGCAGCCCCTCAGAGCAGGACTAGCTCCCATGGAGGGAGAGCTCCCACCAAAATCCAGCAGGTCCCTGCTCTCCCCCTCAAAGCTGCCTCCATCTCAAGCCTCCTTCCTTCTGCCACCCCGTCTCCTCAGCTGCTGCCCCCGCCATAGCCGAGCCTTCTGCCACCATGAAATGTGCCCACTGGGAGAAAGACACTGAGGAAGGTACCACAGCACTCTAATTCCCCACCACACACCTCACCTGCCTCTTCCCCAGGTCCTGCCCTGCCACCTTCCCACCACATCCCCCCAAGCCCACCATGGCCAGGCCTTCCCTCCCTGATGAGCCTGAACCATGAGGGGCTTGGGGGGACGCTTCATTTGGGGCAGCTGGTGCTGGCCTCTTGGCTAAAAACACATCCCACATGCTGGGTTTCTATCCCCAAAACCCCACAGGTGTTGTGGACACCAAGAGGAAACTTCTGTGGTGGAAGTGGGAGGCTGAGTGACCCCCCCACCCAGCAGCTCCGCCATCGGCTTCACTCCAGGAGAAACAGTCTCCAAGTTGTTTCATAAAATAAACAGCGGTGGCTGGAAGGAGAGGAGCAGGACAGGGGTATCGGGGAGATAGTGAGGGGCTGGGCAGGGACGGTTGTGGAGCTGGGGTGTCGGGATGGGAAGGAAGTGGTTGTTGTGGGAGTAACGTCAGGAAGAGCCTCGGCTGGGGCCTGGGCAGGCAGGGAGAGGGGAGATCCGAGTTCATGGCATGGCTCTGAGGGAGATGAGCCAAGGGAAGAGTCCAGTGTGGGGACAGGGAGGGATCCAGTGTGGGGACAGGGAGGGATCCAGTGTGGGGACAGGGAGGGGTCTGGTGTGGGAAGGGGAAGGGTCTGGTGAGATCCCAGTGGGAGGACGGGAAAGGGTCGGGTGTGAGGATGGGGAAGAGTCCCCTGTGGGGATGGTGAAGGGTCCAACGAGGGAACACGGAATGGTCCAGTGAGGAACAGAAAATGGTCCAGTGTGGAAATGGGGAAAGGTCTGGTGTGGAGACAGAGAATGGTCCAGTGTGGGGATAGGGAAGGGTCCAGTGGGGTGACAGCGAACAGTCCAGTGTGGGGATGAGGAAGGTGTGAGCATCCACTTGGGCAGAGGTGTGCTGGGAGATACCTATCCTGGGAGAACAACCAACCCCAAAATCCTGCTGGATCTTGTTTACTCCCCTTCTAAAGCCATTTCTAATAAAGGCTGGTTTACGTTTTTTTTTAAATCCCCTCTCGGGTGAATAAAAGCAAAACAAATAACCCCAGGCAGCGAGGCTGGGTGATGAGCAGCAGATGGCTGGTGATAACAGGCACCTTCATACCTGTGCACCCCTTACCCACAGCCTTCCCACCTGGAGCTCCCAAGCTCCCAGCTCCGTGGCTCTCGCCAGCCCAACAATCCCAGCCCAGCTAGGGGATATGGGAGTGCAGACAGCAGCGAGCTGCTTTAGGGAAATCCAGTTTGGAGCCAAGTCAATGCATGCAGAGTCATTAATCTAGGTCTGGTGCCAATAGGGATGGCTTTGCATTAGCCGGGCCCCTTTGTAGTTCAGACAATCAGTTGCATTCAACCAGCGCAAGATAACGCTGCAGAAAGCTGAGACCATCGCAGCTCATTCCTCCTGTAAGGGGCGGGGGGAGAGGATTTACAGGCAAAATAGCATTGCATTAATGGGACTGCTCAGTATTCTGCACAGACGCTGGCGGATAATGTCTTTGCAAACTAACTGCAATAAATTAATTAAATTAATCTACTATGCCGTGCTTGTCCCCACCCAACATCAAATTCAAGGATGATCAGGGCTTGCCTTATCCTCCATAGCCTATGAAAGAATCTGATCTCACTTGCTCTAGAGTTTCTGAGGCACTGAATTGCAAAGTACCACCTGCCTCACTAAACTAATCACCAGCCTGGTGGTTTAGATCACATCAGTTTTACATGTAATTAAGACTGTCCAGGAGGGCATGCAGCTGCTTACATGGTCGTTCCCTCTTATACAGCAACGTGCCTCCTGCTCAGATAGGTGCAATTAAACAAGCCTGTTCACAGTCATTAAGCATTAATGCACCTCATTAGCATAAGAACTGGAAGAAGCTTTGATGCAGGGAACCCCGCAGGAGAAGGAGATAGAGAGAGATGTACATACAGACAGGAAGGCGAAGGGCTGGGCCACCACCTTCTCGTGGCCCCGACCAACCATTCCAGCTCCATTTCTCCAAAGCAATGAGCCATGCCGTGCCCTCCTCCCCAGAAATGGGTCTGGGTTATCTTTCTCTCCCCCCCTCCCCCTCTTTCTAAATTATGCTGGTGGAAAGGGAGAAAAAAAAAAAAAAAACACCACACCAAACTGTTGGGATATTAACCTAGCGAATCCATTAATAAGCTGAACTCTCTGTTGGCTTTGACACAGCACACTAAAGCTTTAAAGAGACAGGGCCCCAGACACTGGAGATAGGGGCAGAGACAACAGCGCTAACAAAGAGCCACTGTTGCCACGGCCGTGGCCATCTCGGGTAGGTCCAGCTGTCTTTGGTGTTCTGTTTTCCAGACACAAAGAGCAGACTGAACCGTTTTGGTCTGAATGGCTTTCATTTGATGGTAGAGAAAATGAGAGGGAAGAAAGAAGCTAAGTAAAGTGTCCAGGAGAGAAGGAAAAAAAAAAAAAGAAAAAAGACAGGAGAGGAAAAAAAAGAGCATGGTGTGCTGCAGGTCTCCAGTGAGAAAGGCTGCCTCTCCCCCGAGCACAAAATGGGGCTGTCTCAGGGAGCAAAGTGAAGGTGACATGATGATTTTGGATCAGGATGGAAGTGAGGATCCAGGATACACACTCCAGGGGAGCTGGGATGGATGCTGCCTGTGCCTCACCTGCTTGCCCAGCGCTTTGTACAGCAGTGTACTCAGCACTGCCAGACCACAGACTGCAAACAGCTTGTCTAGCTGGGGTTTAATCTCAAGGGAACAACCTGTGTTTGTACAGTCCCTGGCCCTCTGGGCTCAGAGCCCGCTAAGAGCCTCTAGCCTGGACCAGGGGTGTTATCACACAGAGCCTCAGCAGCTTCACTGTCACCATGGCGAGAAATGGGCTCACATGAGGACCTGAATCAGCTGGAAAAAGTGAATCTCCAAGTGAAATGTCTTCAAGGAACCACCACATGCTACCATGGAGCCGCTCCAAACCCACACCTCAGCCCAAACTGTATCCCAAGGCATGAATAACCCTCGTGCTGCAGCCTCAAGATGTCCACGTCATCCCTTGCATCTCTACCTTGCATCCCGTAAGCTTGAAAAACAGGCCTGAAACATCCATTCCAGGGTCCCCTATTATAAAGCACAGCTCTGAAAGCCAGAAATGGAAGCTGAGACCGGATAAATCAGTACCTACCCACTGGAGAGCCACACGGGCTCGTCCCTACAATGCGCTCTCTGGCCTCCATCTAGTCCAGCTCGTAAGTGATAAAAGCGTCCACGACTGCAGCTCTCATCTGGGAAGAAGAACAAACAACCCAAGTAGATCTTACCACTGGGAAATGGTTTCTAAGGGTCTCCAGAGATATCCTCTTTCCTACGCTCATTCCATTAGTGCTGTGCATGCTCCATTGTCCCAGTCTCTCCCTCCTTAGTGGTTACATCCTACAAACACAAACAGATTTCAAATCCCCCGTAGCTCTTTGGCCCATGATGATAATAATTTTCCCTCCTTGAGCACCTTTTATCTAGAGATCTGGAAGCATCTCTCTGGCATTAATAGCTATTAGCTTCTCCACCATCGTGCAACACAGGGTGAGCACTGTCACATCTCACAGCTGAGAGGAATTCGGGCACGGCACAATTAGGAATTCACTCCTGCCAAGTGGTGCATCCTCTTGTGCCCAATCAGTGGCACAGGGATGGTGGTGTTTGGTCCTGGATGAATCTGGCTAAATCCTAAAAGATTTGCCAACAGCGTCAGCAAGAGGAAGAGATCCCAGGTTTGTGCCTGAGTCACCAAACCCTCTGTTTTCCCTTCTGTACCTAGAGAAGTCAACGGGAAGTCTCCCATGGATGGTAATGGGAAATCCAGGCTTTTTGAGTCAGTAAACAGCTTTTTTTTGAGGGAGGGGGGGAGGTTTGGGCAAAGAGGCTTTTACTGCACAGTCATTTTGATAAACCAAGGAGCCGAGCTTTTACCCAGCAACAGGCTGGGAGAATGACTGATGGAGACCATGACCCCAGTGAACCACAGCCTTGCTCCCCCAGTCCCTTCCCATTTGCCTTTTGTGATTACAATTAGTACTGGGGGCTGGCAGGTGGGGGAAAAATGAAATAAAATAAACTAGAAGCCCCCCCTGCCCCGCTGCCAGCCCCTCATTGTCTGCAGAGGCTGGCTGGGGCTCTGCACACTGCAGTCCTCTGCCCATTGTACTGCTGAGAACATGCGAACAGACGCTCTCGGGCGATGGGTTTTATTGAACGCAACTTCAATGGCAAATGGAGAGAGAAAGGGGGGGGGAGAGGAAAGGAAAAAAAAAAAAAAAAAGCCTTGAAAATCCATGCCAAAAAAAAAAGAGGTGGGGAGGGTGTTTTTTAATGCAATCAATGGCTCCTTCCTATAACTCTGCCTGTTGTGAGGAAATTTCTTTCCAGTAGCAGCCAGCAGCAGTCCCAAGGCTGTGACATTGCTGTAACGCTTGGAGCTCAGCTCTCTATCTCTGGCAGCAGCCCCGTCTTTTTGTCATTATTGGCTGTGATTGCAGGGGGTGCACGCCAGCTCGCCGAGTGCTGAGATATTGCTGCCTTCCCCTCCCTCTGGACAACCTGCCCTCAGAGAGGAGTTTGGGGAGGGGATGAGGGTGAAACAGGGAGCTGAATTCTCTCTGCCTCCCCTGAGTACGCTCTGATCCAAGCCCACATGGATAGGTAGAGGTCCCCAAGGCCCTTTTCGGAAAGCTCATTAGGAAAGTAGTGACAGATGCATTAGCTATTAAAAAAAGGCGGGGGGAGAAGCTATCATAGAACTTTAAAAAAAAGCAGCAGCAGCCGCCCGACAGTTTTATTGCTGTCAGATCCTTTTTTTTGTGGGCACGTTGCAAAGCAGGAGAGGTTTGGGTAAATATCTGACGCACGCACGCACTTCCCATGCTCTGGGCTGTCTGTCAATAATCCAGCCAGGGGTATTTCTCACACCCTCAGGAGGCAGCTCTGCCCATTGCCACTGCAGCTACTCACCCTTCCTATCCACCCCCAGCACCTCCTGGAGAAGAGGTTTTGGAACAGGCATGTCTGGCTGCATGCAAAGCTGCGGGAAGAACCTGCCAGGTTGCCACAGGGGGTGAAAAAAAATGGGCATCAGCTGCTGCCATCTCTGACTCCGAGCTTCAGCCTGGGGAGGACAGGTCTTGGCATGAGATGTTCCCTCCTGATCTAAGCAGAGGCTGCTGAGATGGAGATTGAGTCCTGCATGCCGGGACCTGCTGTCCCTGCAAGCTCCAGCAATGCTCTCCACGAAAGGACAGAGCAGGGCACATTGTGCAATGGACACTCAGGCCTCTGTCCCCGTCCCACACCCCACATCGCAGCCCAGAGCCCTTGGAGCTCAGGGAACAGGTGTACTCACATCACTGGGAGGAGCTGCTTCCCTGCCCCCAGGATGAGTGACACATCTGGCAGCAGCTGGAAGCCACAAAGCCCCACGTAGGGACCAGGCATGAGGAGGGTGGCAAATGCTGGGTACTGGATGAAGATGCTCTGGATGGAGGTCTGGGCTGGCGAGCTGTGGTGGGCAGAGGGGCAGATGATGGGGGGATGAGGCAGGATGATGGCATGGGTTTTGTCCCTCCCCATCCTACGAACCAAGCTGCCACCACTGCTCTTACACCTGTGTGAAGAGCAGAGCCCAGGTAGTAACAGAAGAACAACAGATGTTGCACCTGCATGACGGCTCCCGAACGGCGCCAGACGAGCTGGAATTCACTTCTGAACCACAACAGCAAAGCTCTTCCCACAGACAGCAGTGGGAAGCAGGGATCAAAACACCACTTCCACAGATACACTCCCAACACTGTGTCCTGCCTCCACACACCACATTTTCCACAGACCATCCTCACCACTACGAGACAATCAAGCCAAACATGGCCCCCCCCAAGACCTCAGCATCCCTCAAAAAGGGGGCACAGCTACTTCAAAAGGAACTACAGGGGTACCAGAGGCAGCCATCAATCTGTGCCCCCCAACCTCACCTCCTGCCACCTTCCAACCACAGCCAGGAGGCAGAAAAGGCAGAAACCTCGCTGGAGGAAAACAGCAGCAGCAGCAACCGTCCCCCTCGGTCGGGTTTTAAATGGCTCTCAGATCCCTTCAAACAAATCTAAATGCACCGATCCTATTGTGTGCATAAATCTTTGCACCGGGGCCTGCACGCCTCCACACTATTGATAAAGAGAAACGAGTCTTAAATATTTAATGAGCGAATAAACCCGTTAAGAGGATATGATTAACTGCATGCCACGGCTCTGCATTTAAGGTGTCCCTGCTGTACCTTTAGAGGGGTTTTATTTTTAAGGGAAATCGGCAGCAGCAGCTGGTGGAAGCCAGCAGCCGGGCTGTGCGGGTGCTGCACCAACGGGAACGCCGGCACAGCGCTCCACTCCAGAGGCATAAATATGCCACGGGAGCCCAGGCTGCTCAGGGGGGGCTGTATTGACTCAGCCTGATGGGCAGGGAGGGCAGAAAGCAGAGCCAAGGAGGTTTGAGGTTTTAGGTGAGGTGGCAGGAGCCAGGCTGTCGGTTAGAGAAGCCACGTGAACTCTGCACCTTTCCGTCTCACCTGGCAGCGAGGGGGCTGCTGGGGGGATCAGGAGACCTTGGAGCTATTTCCAGCTGAACCACGGAGCTGGAGTGTGACCTTGGGCAAGTCACTTACAGTCACCCTCTGCCTGGAGTCGAGCTCTGTGAGAGGCAACTGGAGTCTCGCCCGCTGAGGGTGCGGATCCAGGCAGCGTGGGGTGCCAGGATGGTTGAACCTTCCTTTCCTCCACCTCCACCGAGCTGGGAGCAGCCTCAGCACGGGGCTGGAGCACTGAGGGCTGAGGTACAACACACCAGCCAGCCCACAGGATGTTTCTCAGGCACACAGAGAGCAGCTGATGGAAGATTTTATGAAACCAAGTGCTATAAATGTCGCCTTGCTATGTGACTTTTTAAGTTTCTAAATTATTTTGATCATTATTTTTACCAGAGTGAGGTGAATAATATACAACAAACCACCGTGAATCATCACTCCAGTTTTTAGATATGTTAAATTTAGCTGTTTTGGTGCCACCTTTTTGTTTATATTCTCCAAGTGTTTCTTGCCAACAAGTTACCGGCAGGGATTTTTAGCCGGGAAGGAGAAGAAAAAGAAAAAAAAAAAGTGAGACAGACTGTTAATTTCTGTTAATTTTAAGCATCAACAAAAGATATTGGAAGAAAGTAGATTTCAAATTCTTCATTGCAACAGTTTCCCTCCCCAAATCTCAAGTCTAAAAATTAAGCCTGCCCAATCGGGAAGCCAAAACCCATCATGTGATGTGAGATCCCAATTAAAACGACTCTCATTCCTGAGACCAAGTATTCACAAAAGAGCAAAGACCGCGAATTATTTGCAGAAATTATCTGGAGAACAATTTTGAATAATGAATACGATGGGGGAAATCGCAGTCACTTGGAATACTTAATGCAACTACAAAAAAAAAAAAAAAATCACCAACAATTTGCGAACAGAGAAGAGGTGAAACGTGTGGAATAGATCATTTAGCACAGCCCTGCCACCACCAGTGACTATTCCAAATGACCAAAGCCCCTGCCTGGCTGTAAATGCTGCAGGAATTAGCGATAGAGACTGATGGACAGATGGAAGCCATGCTTGGAGATACACCTAATCAAAGAGGCTGTGCCACCACAGCCAACACGCCCGTGACCTGGTAAAATCAGGGTGAAATAACTCGGGAAGCAGGATGTTCCAAGCAGCCCCAGGCAGGAGGAAGGGATGCTCCGGGTGAGGCAGCCGAGCGGAGAGCAGCTGCAGAGGAAGAGGAGCCCTGACACATGCTGGCCAAATCCCAAGAGGCACAAGCACAGAGGAACACCAAGGACGAGCTTCTGTGTGGTTGTGGCTGGGGGAAGGGGTGGGAGATGCTCTGGGAAAGGAGAGGTTCCAGGTAGGTCTGGGTCAAACAGGGGTGGCTGCTGCATCACCAAATGCTGGCTCTGCCATGGGAAATATCGTCCCATCAGCCGGGGACTGTGAGCATCCCTGGGCATCCCCAGGGTGTGAAGCTGAGAGCTGGGGATCCAGCAGAACCCACTCTGCTTCTGCCACCTGCCTTCAAGTGCTGGGCTGAGCCAAACCCTGCCCTCACACTGAGAGCTGCTCCCATGGCCATGACCAGAGCGTGCAGGACACAAGAAGCAGGCATCTGCTGAAAACTGAATGGTCTTTCTTGCCCACGAGCCAAAATCTGCCTCTTGGTTAGATTTACTTTGTCACAGCACAAGCTTCGCATTTCAGCTACCAGCAATGAGCATGGAGGCCAAAATCTCACCACTGCCTGTAGAGTTCAGCTGGGAGCAAGGATCTGAAGGGAGGAGGCAGGGAGAATTTGGAGGGCGGGAGCAGGCAAAGGAGAAAGGGTTTTGGAGGACCTTGGGGGACCACAGCAGGGCGTGGAGGAGATGGGGACCTTATGGGGGTCAGGCAAAGTCTGCAAGCACTGCTCAGGTGGGGAGATGCTGGGCCCTTCCCTGCCCCAACAGTGAGGAAAAGCAGCAGAGGTCTGGTAGAGATGGAGCTTTTACACATCCCAGCCTGGTCAGCTGACATTTATCAGGGTAACAAAAGGATACAGCCTGATCACAAGACAGGCTGACAGTGCATCTTCCCCTTCTGGGGAGGAAAGTCAAGAGCCAAAGTTGTAAAAAGTAGTCCAGTCATCTTTAGTATCTTCTCTTTCCTGCAGTTTGACGTGTGCAGGGATACTTCCTCTCCTCCTTTGAAATCCAAGACGAAAGAAAAATGCAGAAAATTCTGCATTTTAGGTGCAGGAATTAAAAAATAAATCAAATTCGTCCAATGTTTCAGGTCAAATGTTCCCCAAAGCTTCTGTTCTGGCAATCTAAGAATGCAGAGGCTGGATCTCTTAAATTCCCTTGAATTCAGGCTGTTTCTATCAATCTGTAGCAGTATTTCAACAAGCCTGGCTGAGGATGCTCAGGAAAGCCTGGTTGTTATACGCCTGGACTGCGGCAACCAGAGAACCACTCAGGAACTGAGAGACTCATTATTTGTTATTAACTCACCTGGAATCTCTGATTTCTCACATGTTATTTTGCTACTTGTCTGCAGACTGAAACAGCTCCTCAAAAAATAGAAAAAGGAGAAAGTGAACCACCCACCAGTGGAGGATCATCTTTCCAGTGGATTCTAGTAGGTCACCAGCAACTGCATCAAAAGAGTGTCCTGGGGGCTTCAGTGTTTGCTTCTTGTGCCCCTTTATTTACTGTGGATTCCCTCTGTGGCAGCACTACCAGCCCCTGCAGAGATTGCCCTGTTCCAGCCTCTGCTTTTCCAGGTTCAGGCACTGGGTATTTATTGCATTTGGCTGTTTTCAGAGCGTGGGTGTTTGCTTCACATGTCCCCACAGAGCAGAGTCCCCTTGGAAAACTGTTCCAGGCAGGAAACTGCTGCTGCTCCTGGTAAGGGAATCACATGGGGAAAATCAGTTTCTTTTTCAAAAAATCCTCCAAGTAAGGAGTTTGTTCCGGAGAGATGGAGAACGGAGATTCCCATGGGCTCTGCTCCTGCCTGTCTGATGGATTCCCCCCAGCACCCATTTGGCTGGTACAGTGGTTGCTGTAATGAATTTTTAGGGATAACAATTTGTTGGGATAATGACTTGAGGTGCACAGGGCACTTCTATGCCCCAGCCCTCCTTCAGCATCTGCGTGTTACCTTGCTAACCTTGCAGACAGAGAAACTGAGGCACAGGGCTGGCTCTGGAGAGGGACCAGGCTCCAGCAGCACCTCCAACTGCAGCACTCAGGTGCTCCATGGATGCTGCAATATCAGCATCACCCAGAATCTGGCTGAACTTCCCAAGGCCCCCCAGCAAGAGACCTCCTGTGTCCCCTCTGTCCCCAGCTCAGCTGCCACGAGCTGCTGGCCCTGGTCCCTCTCTTGAGCATCACTCTCTGTCTCTGGCACCCACCCTGCTCCTCTCCCAGCAGCTGGGCTCTGCCCTGGTGATCTCGGGGTGCCACCTTTGCCTGCACCATCCCCAGGAGGGGAGCACAGCAGGGCTGGTGCATCTCCACCGTGGCTGGGGACAGCAGGGAGGACAATGACATTTGCTGCAGGAGCCTGACATTGAACCCAGCCAGTCAGAACAGCGGGTGTTTTGCTGGCAAGGGTAGAGGCTCTGCTCTGACACCGTCAGCGAGGGGACAGGAGAGGGAGGGGAAAGGAAAAAAGCCGAAGCAGCAGCCAGACAGCTGCCTCTTCCTCCTCCTCCTTTTGTGCAGAAATGTGGTTTTGTTTGTCAGTCAAACAGATTGTTTTCTCCTTCTTTGCAGGCCAATTGTTTCTGCTCCTGCAAGATAAGGGATTGAAAAGGGCTATATTTTTATGGCACTGAATCTAGGCCCTCTGAATTGGAGGGGAGACATCAAGTGGGAGAGGGATGCCGGTTCAAACCAACCCTCCTCTCCCCAGCTCCACTCTCCAATCCCATTTCCACCCCCATTTTCCTTTTTTCTCCTCCCTTCTCCTGCCTGGAGCTGCCTCTCGGCCCTCTCACTATTTAATCTCCGTCTCTCCAGTGGACTCAGGAGGTTTACACAGCTTCATCCTCTTTGCACCATCTGCTGAAAAGAATCTGCCTTTCCCCTGCTGCTCTGTCCAGCGGCTCCTACTGCCACCCTCTCCCCAAAACTGGGGAAAGCAGAGCGTGTGCCACTGCATGTGACGTTGGCAAGAACAAAACCCAGGAGGGGTTTTCCTTTTCTGTGAAGGATTTGCCCAGAAAGCACCTTGGAGAGCCAGACCCCAGAGTGCAGCAAGAGCAGGATGCAGAGATGAGGGAAGAAAATGATCAATAAGAGCAAGCCCAGGGTAAGACAGCAGGATCCTCTCCAGGCTTCTACAGTGGGTTCAAGGAGGCTGTGTCCAGTCTTCCTCTTCTTTCTTGTTGAACTCCCCCAAATCCAGAGTCCAGATGGGATGCCATGACTTACAGTGATGGGAATGCTGGGGCGATGACCTCTGAATGACCGCCAGCATCCCCAAGCCAAAGGACAGGAAGAAGGTCCTTGCTCCAGGGACAGTCAGGGCTGGAGGCATCCTCACCCTCACTGGATCCCAAGCAGGAGTCCTTTGCTCCCAGGCGCTGATCACATCACACACCGAGGACCAGAGGGAGGATTTGCCTCTCCTCCTTGGGGGATGAGAGCCTGGAAGGGGGCAGCGTGGTTCATATCCAACTCATAAGCCTCTCAGAGCTCAGGCTTGAGGACTGAGATTCACTCAATTAATTTTGCTTTGGCAAAAAGTCCATTTTTATTGCTATTTCATGCCTTCAGTATAGATTTTCCCTGCTCGTCTCAAAGGGATAATAAAACCCGACTCGTTCTTTTTATAAAAGTCTCACACTCCCTCTCTCACCAGGCTCTGTGTTCCCCAGCTAGAGATGTAAATTTAAAGGGGAAATGCTGTCATTTAAAACAAAACAAAACCAAAAAAAGCAACTCAGAAAGCCCAGCTTTGAGCATATTCCAGCTCTTGAAACTAGGCCGTGCAACCAAAGCAAAAACCAAGCTGCCACCTTCCCGCGGTGAAGCGGCATTCCCGCAGCGATCCCAGCCTCCCACAGGGGAACTGGGGGTGACTGCCAGCCCCAGGAAGCCACTCTCCATCCTGCAGGGCTGCTGCTGGCCCTCTGCTTGCTGGGATGGGTAGTTTTTGCCAGCTGGGTGCTGGTGGGCGCAGGTGGTGAGCGCTGCTCTGAACGAGCTCCTTGTGCTTGGATGTGAGGCTGGAACCCCAGCACCTGCACCTGCCTCCCACCTCCTCCTCCTCCTCCACACCAGGTGAAAGCCTTGCTGCTGCCTGCCTCAAGCAGCTGGACCAGTCCTCCTGGGGGAAATCCCAAATCCACGCAATTCCAAGCAGGTGGATTTTGAGTGTGTTTTCAGGCAGGCAATGGGACAGGATGGTGGCAGGACAATACACGGACCTGCCTGCTCCACCCCAGCTGGGATGCATCCTGCCTGCTCTTCAGAAGGGCTGTAGCTGTGGAGGATCCCTCTGAGAGGTGAAGAAGGGAAAGGGAAACTGCCTTTCCTCTGCCTTGTGCCCTGCTGCCATGACCTTCTGGGGGGATAGGATGCGAGCAGAGGAAGCCAAGTGGAAGTCTTGTCATCAGTGGGTGGCAGCAACTGCCTGGGGACAGGGCGGGGTCCCCAGCACCATGGATTTAAGGGCAGCACCATCAGGATTTAAGGGCAGGTTAGACCCAGGTGCACGCCTGGCACAGCTGATGCAGCCTGCTAGGACAGACTCAAGCTGGTGCCTCCTGCCTTGGCTGTGTGTCTGATTTGGTGACATGCATAAATCCACCATCACTGGGACTCTCCCGGCTCAGCAGGAACCAGGAGCAAATCCAAAGCAGAGCAAATCCAAAACAAAGCAAATTCAAAGCAGAGCGAAGCTACACGAGGCAAGAGAAAACACACAGGTGCCTGTACTGTGGCACCCCAGCTCAGGACCAAGAGCTGACAGCCAAACCCTTCATACCCAAATGTTTCTTCTTCTCCCCATCCTGTACTCTTTTCCTGCACCTCCCTGCCAGGCTGCCTGCATGCCCTGGCTGCCAGGAACTCGGGGCCCTGCCTGCATCTGGCAGGGCAGGCAGTGCCCAGGGCGAGAGGAAACACAGCTCACTCTGCTCCTCTGGCAGGTGTGCCTCCAGCAGACACAAGTTGTAGGGCAGCTAACAAGGACAGGCAGGAAAGCAAAGACAAGGGAACCCCAGGTGATATCACACTCCCTGGCCAACTGATGGTGCAGCACCTCCAGGCCCATCTCTGGTGCCCTCAGTGAGGCTGTGGCACAGCCTCATCAGTTAAACCAAAGTTGTGCCATTTCCTCTGGTGGCAGAACAAACGGTCCTTCCCCACTGTGAGCTGCCCGAGGGATGCTACAGAAAATTCTGCACCTCCCCCGTTACGGGGGAGAATCACTTGGAGTCCCTAGATTTTCCTGCAGAGCCCTCACAGGACTCAACCCTCCAGGCTGGAAAATCCATAGTGTGCTCTGACAACCTCTGCAGCTCAGGCAGAGGCGAGAGATGATTAAGACTGGCTGAAATCTCCCAGGACTCTGACATCTGAGAGGCCCCATGCAAGGCAGAGAACCACCCCAGGCTGCTCCTCGCAACCTGCAACTCCCCTCACCTTAGCATGGAGCTGAAGGGAGACCAGGGACCCAGCGGGGCCAGGAACCAGGTCAGAGCTGCTGGTTTCCAGGCAGCAAAGGTTTGGAAGAGCAGAGGATCATTTAGCAGAGCGACAGTGAAGGTTCAGAGCAGAGCCTTCAAATTACACGCTACAGAGCACTTTTCCTGCCTAAAAGGTCTCTGAAATGACTGTGGCGGCTCTGAAACGAAGCACTCTGTATGCAATTGTTCCCTGGGGCTTGCAGCGGAGACAGAGCCGGGAGAGGAGAGGTGGGTCTGCGGTCCCTGGCACGGGCAGCTCCTCATCAGATGAGGATACACACTTCTTCTGGGCTCCACAGCACAGCACTGCTGCTTCCCTAAATCTCCCTGGTGGTTTCTACCAGTCGTGGTATTTTTTTTTTCTTTTTTTATTTCTCACTTCCTGCCTTGAACTTCACACAGCTCCTGGCCTGGGCTGCAGAGCTGCTGCTCAGGGTGTGGGTGCCCCCAGCCCCGTGCACAGACCCACAATGAACCCCTCGCCACCATCGCTCTCGCCACACCTCGAGGCACACCTCAATCCCATGGGGAACGGGGAGGGAAGGGCACTCAGGGGGAACATGTCCTTTTCTCCATCTCACTTGGCTTCCTCCCATCTATCTCCACTCCATCTCCCAGCAGCTCAAGGTCCATTTTCATCAGACAGTGACAGTCACCAGGAGAAGCAGTCTCAGCACCGGCGGGCACCACACACAGCCAACCTCTGCCCCCCACCCTCTGTCACCAGCACACAGGTGACAGCACCCACATCCGCACAGCCACCACGGCACTGCTCACCCACCTGGGGCACACACACTGCCACCCTGGCAAAGGCAGCTGTGGGGTGGGAGCACTCCACAAAGTCCCGGCACACACAGCAGGGAACCATTTCTGCACCATCAAGGAGGCTCTGGCAATGCCCAGGAGCTGGGGCAGCTGGATCTGAGCTGGGAGAGCTCCTGGAAGATGCTGGCACCACCAGCGATGCCCTCCCTCGGCTGGCACAGGGCCCGAGGAGCACTCTCCCATGCAAAACCCCAACCGTGGGGTTTGTTCCTCCACACCATCACTTTGGGAGGTCACCTGAGGGCAGCCAACACGGGCACCGCTGGCAGCCAAGGGGAAAGCGGGCAGGGCCAGTGGCCACAAGAGCTTTCAGCAAGCCAAAATCTGCTCACATCTAAGGGATGGCACCGCTCTCCATCAAAGGCAGTGGGGAACAAACAAGCACCCCAACAGCATCCCACTCTGACGTCAGTGAGAACCTCCGGCAGGTCTGCAACGTCAGCCACGATGCTTCCAGCGGCCGGAGCGCCCCCGGGATGCCGACCCCTGGGGCAGCTCAGCCCCTCCACTGGGACCCCAGTGCCACGCTCAAGGTGCTGCTCCAGCTGCACATTTCCAGGGAGAGTGGGAATGGGGACGCGCACACACACACACACACACACACACAGAGGAATTTAAATGGAATTTCACAGCTGCAGCGAAAGGGCACAGGAGGGGCTCAGGGCTATCTATCCAAGACGCACCATGTCCCCGCTCGGCATTTCGGCACCACCGGCCGGGAGCCCCGCGGCCACCGCACCCGCGGGACCGGGGGGGCCGGGGAGCCCCTCCGTGACGTCACCGAGCCAGGCACAGGCTCGCGTTTTGGGGGGATCGAGGCGCGTTTGGGGCGAGCTTTGGGGGGGCCGGAACGGGCTAGGGTTGGGAATACGAGTGCGGTGCTGTGGGAGCGCGGGCGGAAGGGAAGGGAAGGGAAGGGAAGGGAAGGGAAGGGAAGGGAAGGGAAGGGAAGGGAAGGGAAGGGAAGGGGAAGAGAAGGATATGTGGCGGCGGGTTGGCGGTGCCGCCGCCGCTCCAGCGGCAGCAGGAGAGCAGCGGGCCCGGCGGGAGCCGCGGCTGCAGCCGCAGCTGCGACGCGGAGCCCCGGGGGGGTAACGGGGCTGCGGGCAGGGCCCCCCCCGCCTCCGGCAGCGCCCCGCTCGCCCGGCCCCTCCGCTCCCCTCGCTCCCCCCGCCGGCCCCTTTCACCCGCCGCCCTCCCCGGGCCCTCCCCGGGCTCGGCGGCCCGCCCGGTTCCCCCGGAGCCGCGTCCGGAGCCCTTCCTTACCTGGCGGGCCGAGCCCCGCTGCCTCTCAGCGGCGGCGCTGGGCGGGGGCGGCCCCGGCGGCCATGCCCGGGCGGCCGCGCCGCTCTCCCGCGCCGTGCGAGCCGCCTCGGCGGTGTCAGCGGGCGGGAGCCCCGCGCGGCGCCGGGAGCGAGGGGAGGGACGGCGGGGGCATGACCGAGCGCCGTCGGAAGTGCACGCGCGCCCGCCGCCTGCCCGCGACCGCGGCGACACCTGCCGGCAGCGCCGCCGGTGGCACCGGGAACGGCGGCGGGGCGGCGGCGGCGGCGGCGGGCGCTGCGCACACCGGGGGCAGCGGGGCGGGCGCTGGGCACGGCACACCGGGAACCGGGGCACGGCGCACGGGGCACCGGGGGCAGCGGGGTGGACGCTGGGCACGGCACACCGGGAACCGGGGCACGGCACACGGGGCACCGGGGGCAGCGGGGCGGGCGCTGGGCATGGCATAGCGGGAATCGGGACATGGCACAACAAGCCCCGGGCAGCCAGCAGCAGGAACCGTATGGCAGCTCCTGAGCTGGGCACCGGGGACCGGGCAGTGGAGGGTGGAAATGATGTTGGGTACCGGGCACCCTGATGGATGCAGGCACTGGGCATCGGGGACATTGGCGAGAGAGTGGCACCGGTGCTGGGGGCAGGGAAGCCCCCGGGCAGCATCTGCCAGGTGCTGGTGCAGGTGACACCGGTGCTGGGTGCAGCCAACGGGTGCTGGCACTGGGCAGGATGAGGTCCCTGCAGACACACACCAGACCCTGGGTCTGGGTTTGGAGCTGGAGCTGTCTCTGGGCTTGAATCCACAATTGGATCAGGATTGCACCACGTGTGGATCTGCACTTGGGTCTGTGTCTGGATTTAGATCAGGATTTGGAACTGGATTCTGATCCACATCTGGATTTGCATTTGGAGCTGAATTGGGACCCACATCTGGACTTGCCTTCAGAGCTGGATTCAGATCCTCATCTGGATCGGAGTCTGGGACATGCATCTTCCACAAAGGATGGATGTAGCCTTTCCACCCCCTGCTCTCTGGGCATTCCGTGGGTGCACAGAGCACCATCACCCCACGAGGTGTTCATCACTGCCCACTTACCTTGCTCTGGGGACCTTCAGGGGTCTGCAGCAGTGTGACAGGAGCCCTGACCAGGGAGCAGAGGGGAGGGACGAAATGGCAGCAGTCCCGCTGGCCTTGGCTGTGCTCAGCAGTGTGTCTGGGGCTGAACGTGCTCCAAGGAGGAGCCGAGGTCAGGGAGGGGGATGAGTGCAGGAAACATATTAAGTGAGGAAAATTGGCTGCAGCCAGCAGAGCTGCCTGATGTTTGCCTGGGATTTTCCTCTCCATCAGGTATCCGGTGTAAGCCCTCGCTGCAGGGTGGTGGCAGCTGGTTATTCATGAGTGTCTTGGATGTGCCACCGGCCACCAGCACCTGCTGTGCACCGAGAGGGGTGGCACCCAGGACCCCTCCGTGCTTGTGTCCCCAGCGCTGACACCCAGCTTTGGCCGAGGCAACGTGTGTGGATATTTTAAGAGGAAGACTCTGTGCTCTCACAGCTTGACTGCTAATTTATAATCCTGTTTTCCTATTAAAATAAAAGCCTCTCTCTTATTCCCGAACGTGAGAGCCAAAGCGGAGCTCTGAGGAAGTGCCCTGTTTGCAGAACACACTGAAACACACAAAGGAAACGAGGCAAAACCAGCGTTTTGCACGTTTTTGAGCCTCATTTTAGCTGGGACTTGGAACAGCAGAAGGGAAATCTTTTCCAGCAGGATGTGCACAGCGGGGGTGTGCGTGGAGCTGCTGGCGTCCCTTTGGAGCAGGGCCACCTGCCTGCCGAGGGACAGCAACCGCTGCGGTGCCTGTTTGTCCCCGAGGGGTGGCAGGTCCCTTGGGGAGGCCGGGGATGAGGGATGGAGCAGCACGTCCCCCGTGGGGCCGGCCAGGCGGGGATGGCAGCCGGTGGCAGGAAATACCTGCTGCTCCGCCGCTTCCCGGCCAGAGCGAACAAGAGCCAGAGTGTTCGGAGGGCGGCTGCGGCCGCGTGTGGCAGGAGGGGCCTCCGAGGGACACACAGGCCATTGTTCCTCGAGGATGTGGGGCGGAAATTTGGACGGACCCGTTGCGTGCCGCGCTCGCAGCATTGCCGGGACCGAGCCCGGACTGAGTGGGTTCAGGGTGGGAATTCATTGGACGCTGTGTCTGGTGGAGGGGTCACTGATATTGGTGGTGGTGGGACAGCCCCAGTGGAACGACCCCCTTGAGAGGGCTCTCCTGCTCCTTGCAGCTGGAGCACGGCACATGCCCAGCGACTTTCAGCCTTTCCAGAGCTGCTGCTGGTATTTGTTGTGGCCCTGCAGTAGCTCTGCTGTCTGCCTGCTCCACCCGCACCCCACCAGCCTTGCAGCAACCTGCAAAGACATTTAATACAGGCTGGGTTTGATCTGCACTTTGACATTCCTTCAAGTGTTCCCTGGTGTTTTCCTGTCGCTTGCACAGCGCCTTTTCCCACCAACGCTCCCTCAGTGCTGCAAAAAGGAAGAAAAAGCCTTGCAGAGTGTGCCCAGCCTTGCAAATCCCTAATTACCCACCGCACATCCTGGCTTCCCTTGGAGCAGCGCTGCTGTCAGCAGGGATGGGGTGCAGGCTCTCCCCACTGAGGCTGATGATGCTGGTCCTTGCAGAGAGAGCAGAGGGGTTTGTCTGGCTGCTCCCACCTGGCTCTGCTCTCCTTCCCCAGCGCCCATCTCTGCACCAGCTTCCAGATCTGAAGCGGTTTTTAAGGAGAGAGGCTGGGAAAAGGGGGAGAGAGGAGAATGTGCTGCTCTCCTTCCGTGCTTCACCCTTTCTCAGGAACTGGCCAGATTGTTTCCATTAGGAAAAGCTGAGGATCCAAGTATTTGTCAATGACCAGGAGAAGATTTGCTGATGGAAGCTGCCGTTCCCTCCAATAATGTTGAGCGAGGTGCTTGGCGTGGACCCATCCTTTTATGGTAAAATTAGGGCTAAACGCTGTGGGGATTTGCATTTGAAGTTGATTGATACGTGGCATTAGTGCACGCGTAGATAATTTTGTATTTTGAGATCGCTGAGCAAGGAATAATTTTTATTTTGGGTCAAAGATAAGGGCATTGCGTTGAGATGAAATATGAAGGGGTGCTGATCTGTGTCACGGACACTGCGTTTCTCTTGGCTGGGGAAGGGGATGGCAGCCTTGCATTACCCATTCCTGCCCTTGCTTTTAAGTGCTTTGGGTCTGTGCCCGATGCAAGGAGCGATCCCCTGCTGTCACTTAATGCCAGGACACGGTTCCAACTTTATGAGCTTTGGAGTTTCCCCTTATTAAAAAAAAAAAAAGCAAACAAAAAACCAGAAGAAACCTCTGCTTTATTTTATTTACTTATTTTAGTAGCTGAAGGCTGTGCCACTGAGAAACATTAATTAAATAGAGCAGTGTGGCTTGATCATTATGGGAAAGGTGTGGGGAGAGCGTTGCCAAGCTGGCAGTGCCTTCCAAACCCCCCTCTGGCAGCCTGGACTGATGCTGTCAGCAGCACCTCGGCCCTCCCAGCTGCTCAGTACCAGTCCCTGCCCTTGCACTTGCTCTTGCAGCACATCCCAGGCCAGGTGGCACGGCTGGTGTCACACCAGGATGTGCAGCTGTTCCCCTGGCTGTAAGGACATGGGTTCAGCAACACTGGGGACTCAGGAGTGGAGGAGGGGGCTTCCTTTTGGGCTCCCAATCCACAAGGGCTGAAGAGGTGGTGGCTGCTTTGCTAAACGCATCAGCACAGGGCAACTCCCTCCCTCCTTCCCTCTCTTTATCCATTCATGGAATCATTGAATCCCAGAATGGTTTGGGTTGGAAGGCACCTTAAAACCCATCCAGTTCCACCCCCCTGCCATGAGCAAGGACACCTTCCACTATCCCAGCTTGCTCCAAGCTCTGTCCAACCTGGCCTTGAACACTTCCAGGGTTGGGGTAGCCACAGCTTCTCTGGCAACCACCATCACAGGGAAAAATTCCTTCCCAATATCCCATCTAACCCTGCCCTCTAACAGCATGAAACAATTCCCCCTTCTCCTGTCACTCCATGCCCTTGTCCAAAGTCCCCCTCCTGTATATCCATCCATCCATCCATCCATCCATCCATCCATCCATCCATCCATCCATCCACCCACCCATCCCTCCCTCCAGCTCCCAGCAGGAGCACATGGACTGTTTTGGCAGGGCCAGGTGGCAGGAGCAATGTGGTTCATGGGGTATTGGGAGCTCTGAGGAGAGGGAACTGCAGACATTAATTAGGCAGTCGGTGAGATCCTCAGGTGCTGATAACTCAGCAGAAGCACCAGGCCATTTGCATGCAGGAGATGTCCCAGAGATAAGAAATTATCCCCCCCCCCGCCCATGTCCCTCCTTGTCCCTTTGATCGGGTCCCAGGGCCACCACAGCCGGCAGAGCAGGGTGACAAACCCCCTCCTCCTCCACCAAAGCAGGTGGAGGGAGATAAAAAGGAAGGGGAAGGAGGAGGGAGCAGAGCTGAGGAGCAAAATCAGCTGCACTACAAAACGCCCCGAGCAGTCACTTGTGCTTGAGGCCATCCCTGCTGTGTGGCCGAGTGGCTTTTTCCAGGCCTGGCAGGAGAAGCCCGGAGGGGTGGGAAGGGGGCCTGGGATAAGGGAAGGAGGAAGACGGCCCCAGTTCGAGCTTCAATGGCTTTCAGAGGCATTTTGGGGATGAAAGCTGCCCTGGGGCCCCTCCCAGCGAGCAGCATTGCTGTGGGTATGCTGCGAGCATCGCGTTTGGCTGGCTGGCAGCTTCCTTGGTGTGCTGAAAATGGTATTTAAAAAAAAAAATAATAATAAAAAAAGCAAAACCTACAACAACAAAAAAAAAAAATAGCACCAGCCCCCCCTCCACCCCACCCCCCCGTCTCCACCACCCAACAACAACCAAGAAAGGCAAAATCTTTCACAAGCCCGGAAGATGTCACCATAGAAACAGAAATCAGACCCACTCCACGGATCCTGCCGCCTGGGAAGGTGATAAAATGTTTTCTATCGATTGCTGTCGGGAAAGTCACTGCTGATAAGCCATCCGAGGAGAAATGGAGCGGGGACGCGGGGACGTGGGAGCTCTTCAAATGAGGCTCCAGATGGTCCCTGGGCTGCCCCTGTGCAGCAGGAAGGGACCGAGGGGCCGAGGGCTGCCCGGGGGAGGCTGCTCTGCCCTGGGCTGGTGCCAGTGTGTGCCCAGAGAGGTGTGAGCCTGCCATGCCCTTGGCTGCTGCAAGCACCGAGTGGAAAGCTCAGTGTCTGCTTTCCTGCTCGCTTCTGCAGCACAGCAGCTGTTCCTGGCTTTAAGCTGAAAGACAGGAGGTTTAGATTGGATATTAACAAGGAATTCTTCCCTGTGAGAGTGGTGAGGCACTGGCGCAGATGCCCAGAGAAGCTGTGGATGGCACATCCCTGGCAGTGTTCAAAGCCAGGCTGGATGAGGCTGGGAGCAACCTGGGATAGTGGAAGGTGTCCCTGCCCATGGCAGGGGGTGAAATGAGGTGAGATTTAGGGTCCCTTCCAACCCAAGGCACTCTATAATTCCATTAAAAACACACCACGTTGGGACAGATGAACCCTCCCCTGACTCCCAGTGTGGCACCACCAGCATCTCATCCTCTCTTGCCTCGCCTGGCTGGGTATCACTGTGATAATCCCCGTGGTGCTTCCCAGCTCTCTGCCCTCCCAGAATGCCCATTCCCAGTCCCCACTCGCAGGCTGGAGGCTGCTCTGCAGCTGGGAGCATCCCCGTGGCTGCGGCGCCGGCTGGGAGGTGTGGGATCTTCCCGGCGGCTCTTCCCAGGGCTGCGCGCAGCGCCGGGGCCTGGCTCGAGTGCCCTTTGAAGAGATGGAAAATCCTATTATCTGCTCATTCTTCTCGCAGTGTGAAGCCTCAGAGCATTCAGCAGCAGTCGAGTGTGGTCTGCTGCCTGCAGCCCGGCGCTGCCTCCGCTCCCACCCACGCGGGAAGCTCTGGGTCACCAGGGATGGGCATCGCATTCCCATCCCCTGATCCATGCGTTTCCCATCCCCTGATCCGCGCATCTCCCCCCTCTCTGACCCATGCCAGAGCTCGGGGATGCAGCTGTCCCCACAACAGCCCGTGCAGCTTCCAGCAGTGGGGTGCAGAGGACGTGCAGGGAAGCGCTGTGGGGGTCTGTGTGCTGATCCCCTGCTCCGTGGGGAGCCGAGGTTGCTGCTCCAGCCTGCAAATCCTCACGTCATTAAGGCCGGGAAGGTGTAACCCATCTCACATCCTCCATCCCCGAGGCAGCTTTGCTGCCAGTAATTGGCAGCAATAAAAGAGGCGGTTAATCCAGGGCAGCGTGGGATGCAGGCAGAGGGATGTCTGCAGTGAAAGGCACCCTGGCAAGGAGGAGCTGAGGAAGAATACACTCCTGGGCACAATTTGCAGCCCTGGAGAGCTGGTTGGATGCCACGGGGAGCATTTGCTGGGGATTTTGTTAATGATGTAGGCGCAGCCTTCCCAGCCTGGCCTGAGCTAAAGCCCTGGCTCGCACAAGCTGAGGCTCTTTGGCTTGAACTTAGACCAGCTGCTTTTCACTGGCTGGTGGATTTTTGTCTTGTTACTGGGTGGTTCCATGCGGGAGATGAACAAAGGAGCAGTCAGTGGGTGATTTCACCTTAGGGGGGTTTTTTTTTGGAGGAGAAGGGAAGGGTTAAACCATGCCTTGTTACTGAGTTATTTTAGGATGGTTGTGCTGAAGGGACTGCGAGAGGATTTGTCTGCACATGGGAAGATGGAATTTAATCAATATTGACAAGAGCCATTCACCAAAACAGGCTCATTCGCTAATGAAAGCCAGACCTGGTGTGTCCCTGGGGAAGGACAGCTTTGGGAAAGAGGGGAAGGAGGCACTGGAAAGACACAGCTCCCACTCCCATGCTCCTGGTTCTTATGAAACCAGGCTGCATTTGGGATTGATTTTCCCAGCACAGAAAGACTTTGGCTTGTTTGTCTTGTAGCTGCAGGATGCCCAGGACCAGCCCCTGTGGCTGCAAAGCAACATTCCCATCCCTGCCCAAAGATCTGGGTCCATGTCACCCCCCCAGGCACAGTGTCCCAGAGCCAGGCAGAGGCTGGGGTGTGTGTGGTGGCAGCAGAGCCAGTCCCACACAGACAGCTTGGGGTGCAGTGGGGCAGGATGGGGTTGCAGGGATTTTTTGCACTCCAGCTCAGATCACAGCCAGGAAGCAAAATCTCCTTCCATGAGTGGAGGTGATTCCCTCCAAGCCATAAAATCTGTTGGGTTTTCTGTCACCTGTTTAACTCAAAACACCCACTGAGGCAGTGGGAGAAGACTGGTTTTGTGTTTTCCCCTCTATCCTTGCACTTAAAACCAGGAAGTAGCCAAGACACCTCTGTGACCAGCCCCTCCCAGCAATGGAGAAGAAACCTAATTTCTGTGGTTGACAGCTGATATTTCCCATCACTGCCAGCCCTGTTTCCTGGAGCTGGGCTGAGCTTGTTATCCCACAGTGGACAAAAAGTCCTGCCATCCCCTCCTGCCCCCCTGTGCACCTCCAGATTCCTGGAAATCCACGGAAGACAGAGACCCAGGCGTCATCCTGCTCCATCACAGCATCCATGTGGAGCAGCAACCGCTCTCTGCTGTGTGGAGGACTCGACTTAATTTGTTGGGCACTTTTTTTCCCCTCTAAAAGGCAGCACCATATCCCCCAACCTTCTGGTGCAGCCGCGGGGCTGCTCCCGGAGCGTGGGGGCCGAGCGGGATGCGATTGGAAAAAAGGAGAATTCTGATCCCCCGCCAGGCCTCACAATCCCATCCAAGTTCACACTGGCAGATAATGAGCTTTAATGAGCAGGCCACACTAATTGGTAAGTGATCCCAGAACCGGCTGTGGCAGAGGAGAGGGGAGAGCAGTGGCAGCTCAGGGTGAGGAGGGGCCAGGGCTGAGCAGTCGCTGGTGCTCCCGAGGGCAGGGGCTGCCAGGGATGGGGCTGCTGGCAGTGAGGGTCTGCTTGCCCCTGTGCTGGAGTGCCAGGGGGGCTGCAAGCAGGGCTGTGACTGCAGAACCTGTTCCTGGGTGCCATCTGTGTCCTGGGGAGCAGCAGCAGGTCAAGGGAGGGGATTTTGCCCCTCTGCTCTGCCCAGGTGAGACCCCCACCTGCAGAGCTGCCTCCAGCTCTGAGCCTTCAACAGCAGAAGGATGTGGAGCTGCTGGAGCTTGTCCAGAGGAGGCCAAGGGCTGGAGCATCTCTGCTCTGGAGACAGGCTGAGAGAGCTGGGAGTGTTCAGCCTGGAGAAGAGAAGCCTCCAGGGAGACCTCAGAGCCCCTTCCAGGGCCTGAAGGGGCTCCAGGAGAGCTAGAGAGGGACTTTGGACAAGGGATGGAGGGACAGGACACAGGGAATGGCTTCCTACTGCCAGAGGGCATGGATGGGCTCTTGGGAAGGAATTCTTCCCTGTGAGGGTGCGAGGCCTGGCACAGGGTGCCCAGGGAAGCTTTTGCTCTGTGGGGTGATGAGTGGCCAGAGGGCAGCTGGCACCTGCAGCCCTTGGACCCGGGGCGGGGCAGGGTGAGCCTGAGTGGCCAGGGAGCTGATGGTGCTAATCACAGACATTCCTGAGGCTGCCCTAATCGGAGATCATTGTAAATTCCCCTCTCAAATGGAGTGGAAAAATGCTATTAAGCTAATATAACATCACGGGAAGGACGCGCTGCCGCCGCCGTCCCCGGGGAATCAGGCTGCAGGCAGGGGAAGGAGCAGGAGATGACAGCAGCCAGAAGGGTTGGGCTGGTGGGAGCTGCCCAGGACCACCCAGCCCTCCTTGGCTGTGCCCTGCCTCAGTTTCCCCAGATGGCCAAGGGCCTGATCCAGCACTCAGGGACCCCAGGGGCTGGTTGGAGGGCTTGTTTCTCATTGAACCACTGTAAAGTCAGGGGAAACTGAGGCAGGGGAGAGCCAAGGACAACAGCAGGATCCTACCTCCCCTGGGTGCCTTGCTGTCACGTTCTCTAGGGAAAAGGTGTCTAAGTGATATTGTTTAAATAGCAACACATCCAGGAGAGCAGCTGGAGCAGAAGGCTCTAGGGAGACCTTAGAACACAGGTTGAGCAGAGAAACTGTGACTGCCCCATCCCTGGAAGCTTCCAAGGCCAGGCTGGACAGGGTTTGGAGCAGCCTGGGATCGTGGAAAGGGGGTAAAACTGGGTGGACTTGAAGGTCCCTTCCAACCCAAGCCATTCTGTGATTTGTGTTGGGCATTGTGGTGTGGCTGACTTGGGCAGTGCCTGGGCAGGGGTGAGGACCAGCTCAGCCCTCTGGAGCTGCAGGGCTGGGAGGGGAGGGGGGTGACCTCTGCTTGCACCCCAAGGGGACAAACAAGGGATGCATGAGCACGAGCTCCATCATCTCCATCAGCAGAGCCACCGTCAGATGGGAGCACGCTCACCCAGGGATGCTCGGGCGCATCCCGGGAGCAGAGGAGTGGCCTGTCCCCAACGGCGGCGCTCTGCCAGCTCCCTGCAGCAGCCGTGCTCCCTTCCGACACTAAGTGGCAGCCTCTGCCCGGCTTTGGGGCCGCCCCTGGCAGCGCCCGGGCAGCGGAGCCTGGGCAGCAGCGTCCTCAGAGTGGGCAGCAGCATCCTCGGGGGGGGCTTCAGCATCTCCAGAAGGGGCTTCAGCATCTTCACATGGGGCTTCTGCACCCTCGGGGAGGGCTACAGCATCCTCTGGCTCCCAGGACTCCCAGCCTGGCCAGACCTGCCTGGTGCCAACCACACAGAGGGTCCTGCCAGGGGACATCCTCACCCTCAGCCCTGGGTGCCAGGCTGAGCCCTGCCCAGGGTCAGATCGGGTCAGTGCCGCCTGCTAGCAGGGAGATAAGGCTCAGGGCTGGCAGCTGTTGGTGCCATATGCTGAATTAGAATCACAATCCACTAAACAAACACTGTCTTGGGATAAAAACGTGCTGCTTAAGGCAAGGAGGTATTTCTGCTGCAGGTATTGACCCCAGAAGCCACCGTGGGGATTTGCAGTGCCATCAAGAAGCACAGGGATAGAAATGAGTCCGGGGAGCTGAATCCTGCTGGTGTGTCTGTGATTAGGGAAGCACGTTGGGACTTGTGCTGGATAAAGTGCTGACACTTCAGGGAAAGGCTGCTCTGGGTTTTCTGCAGCACAGGATGGGAGGAAAGTAAAATAAAAATAGGTCAAATGACCATCCTGGGTGTTTTGGTGGAAGGCAGCAGTTCAAACCAGCGTGGGAGATCAAAGAGAAAGGCAGCACGACCCAGGGCAGCCCCTGCCCCCTCCCAGGCATTGTCCTTGGCACGATGACAAATTTTAACCTTGGGAATTGCACCCAGTTTGCCAAGATATCCCTGTGCAGAGCAGGAGCCCTCGCTCCCACACTGAGCTGGTCCCACAGCCTGTCCTGCACCATCAGGGCACAAAATGCTGTGTGTGAGGTCAGGACCTGCCCAGCCCCAACCCAGCTCAGCACGTGCAGGCAGTACAGTCCTGCATGAACTTTATCAAATAGAATTCCAGGCTTGTTTAGGTTGGAAAGGACCTTTAAAAGGTCATGTAGTCCTGGCCCTGCACTGAGCAGGGACATCTCTAAGTAAATAAAGTTGCTCAGAGCCCCATCCAACCTGAGCACGAATATTTCCACGCATGGAGCACCCACAGATTCTCTGGGCAACCCATGCCAGCGTTCTACCACCCTCACTGTAAAAACATCTCCCTTTTATCTAATCTAACCCCGCTTTTTTTCAGTGAGACCCAGCAGCCTGTAATTTACGTGCACCTCAACAGGGCTACAGCAACCTTCAAGGCTGCAGGTGCTTTATTTCCCTGGGGCTGGGGACAGGTACAGCTGATGCTCAGCCAAGGACGTGGTAGCTCCTGGCAGCACACAGAACCCATCCAGCTTTTTTCCCTGGGGCTGGGGACAGGTACAGCTGATGCTCAGCCAAGGACGTGGTGGCTCCTGGCAGCACACAGAACCCATCCAGCTTTTTCCCCTGGTCTGGGGACAGGTGATGGTCAGCCAATGACACAATGGCTCCTGGCATCACACTGATCCCATCCAGCTTTTTCTCCCCCGGGCTGGGGACAGGTACAGCTGATGGTCAGCCAAGGATGTGGTAGCTCCTGGCAGCACCCAGAACCCATCCAGCTTTTTTCTCCTGGCCTGGGGACAGGTACAGATCAGCCAAGGACATGGTGGCTCTTGGCAGCACACTGATCCCACCCAGCTTTTTTCCCTGGGGACAGGTACAGCTGATGGTCAGCCAAGGACGTGGTGGCTCTTGGCAGCACCCAGAACCCATCCAGCTTTTTTCCCCCGGTCTGGGGACAGGTAATGGTCAGCCAATGACACAGTGGCTCCTGGCATCACACAGAACCCATCCAGGTTTTTTCCCCTGGTCTGGGGACAGGTACAGATGATGGTCAGCCAAGGACGTGGTGGCTCCTGGCAGCACACTGATCCCACCCAGCTTTTTTCCCCCGGGCTGGGGACAGGTAATGGTCACCCAAGGACACGGTGGCTCCTGGCAGCACACAGAACCTACCCAGGTTTTTTCCCTGGGGACAGGTAATGGTCACCCAAGGACACGGTGGCTCCGTGCGCAGCTGCGGATCCCGATAAATCCCGGCTCACTTGTGAGCCCCTGGGTGCCGCTGCTCTGTCACAGCCCAGCGCTCAGGCCGGGTTCATCACAGCTCAGTCGGCTGGCACGCCTTCCCCTCCACATTTATCCCTTCCAGTTCTGGAGTGAGCAGAGCAGAGCAGCCGCTCGGAACCATCGCAAACAGCCCCAGGCTGCCCAGCCCGTCCTGCACGGCCCACGCTCCTTCTCCTGCTAGATCAACAAGATATGTGCTAAAACACCCCAAAATCCTGGAGGAACCCAGCCTTCAGCGGGCCTGGGAGGTGCCCAAGGGTTGCTCTTCTCCCTGGGATCAAGCAATGGGATGTGTGGGAATGAATTGTAGAATCATTAAGGTTGGAAAAGACCTCCAAGATCATCAAGTCCAACTTCTGAATGGTGCAAAGTTGTGTTGTGGGGGGTGTTAGACTGGATATTTGAAATTCTTTCTGGAGGGAATGGTCAAACCCTGGAACAGGCTTCCTTCCTTCAATGTCCCAAGCCTGTCCAAGAAGCATTTGGAAAGTGCCTTTAATAACATGCTTTAGCTTTTGGTCAGGCCTGAAGTGGTCAGGCTGTGGGACCAAAGGATCACTGTAGGTCCTTTCCAGCTGAAGTGGTTCTCTTCTCTTCTCTTCTCTTCTCTTCTCTTCTCTTCTCTTCTCTTCTCTTCTCTTCTCTTCTCTTCTCTTCTCTTCTCTTCTCTTCTCTTCTCTTCTCTTCTCTTCTCTTCTCTTCTCTTCTCTTCTCTTCTCTTCTCTTCCTCATTCCCCCATCCACCTTGAAAGCCCTTTGTGCTCACATGGCTCACCCTCACACCCAATCTCAGGCTGCTGAGTTATTTCCATGGCCCCCAGATGATTTGTGGCCTCCTGCCACTGCTCAGAGGACAGGGACACTCAGATGAACCCTCCAGCCTCTCCCCCCCCAGCTCCCTGGTGTAAATCAGCCCAGCACTGGTGATTCCAGCCAGGCTGATTTATGCCAGCAGAAGGACACTCTGAAGCTCAGTGGTGATTTAGAAATCCCATTAGGACCTGGTCACTTCTGCAGGAGAGGTGCAGGGGGCTGGTTTGTCTCCTCCTGCAGTGGTGGCACTGGCAGCCAGTGCTGTCATTCCTGTGGCTGACTCCAGCAGGATCAGTGCTCCCAGAGCTCCATCCCAGGAAGGTGAAACCTCCTCTGTGATTTACAGCAGCCAGGAGAAGCCAGTCCCATCTGCTACCCAGGCACCTACTCTGTTGTTTTTTTTTTTTTATTAAAGCTAGTGTGAGAAACAATAGGGCAGCAGGAAAAGTGACTTCCATGGGCAGGGTTCCTGGGGAGGGAAGAGCTGTGAGGCAACAGGAGCTGAATTTACCTCCATGGGAGCCCTGAAGAAGATGAGGGTTATTTTTTAAAAGGGAGAGTGAGACACACAAAGCAAAAACATCACCTAGGAAAAAAAAAAATCTCTCAGTACTCTCTTATCCTCCTTTCCTGATCCTTCCTCCGGTCTCTGCACACATTCAGGGCATTTTGCCCTACATGATGCTCTGCAGCTGGTGCTCGGCCACACAAATCACCCCTCAGCCAGGCTAACACATGACTAAACAACTGCAAAGGCACTTTGCAGCATCATTTTTTTCACCAGCTTTAGCAGCAGACTGATTTTTTATGGCACAGCTCTCCCTTCCGTCACTTTATCCAGCCTCCATCATGTTCCACCCCCTCAAGAAAAAAAGAGGAAAGCAGTTTAAAACCAGGCCATTGCAGGGAAACAGCTCCCACATGGAAAATTGCTCCTCGAGGGGTGCTGCAGCCTCCCCTGCTGCCATGGAAAGGCCAATTAGAGCTGGAAAAAGCTCTCAGGGGAGTGCTCAGGTAGGAGGTTTGCTGCTCTTTTGGGGTGAGGCTCGGAGCAGCCAATGCTCAGCTTGGTGTGAGGGTCTGCAGGTCCCACCGGTGCGAAAGGGGCTGCTGAAAACAGGGAAAACCTTTCTGAAGGATGCCTCTCCCATGTTTTCTGGGCACCCAAAGGCTGGTTTATGCATTCCTGGCACCATTGCTGCCAGGAGCAGTGTATCTTCCACACCTGCCCTTGCTTCTTGGCAGCACCATCACCAGGATGCTCTGTCCTTATTCCTGGACTAGGGGGACCCACAGACCCCCCAATTCCCACCACTCTTCACCTTGCAGGGCCCTCCCAGGGCTCTCTTCCTGAGGGATTTTTACCATTCCAGTTCCTTTTTGTAGCTTGTTGTAATAAATACCCCAAGACTGGTATTTAGTGCTTAAATACGTTGTGTGTGCTGGTGCTTGTGTGGCAGCCCATGGAGGGGACTTTGTGGGTTATCCATCCTCCCTTTTCCTTCCCCTCTGCTGAGGGCAGGATCAGAGCAAGCCACCAGCTCCTGTCCCCAGTGTCCCCAAGCTCAGCACTGTAACTCTCTGTGTTTGGGGGGAGAGGAACTGTGAGCTCTGGGGAGGACACAGGGCATCCCAGGGACATCCCAGCCCCCCAGCAGGGTTTGACCTTCACAGATGAAATCTTCCCACTTTCTCCACCTCTCTCATCCTTCCCTTTCTCCTCCAGGAGAACAAAACTTCTCACACAAAGCTTGGGCCAAGGCAATGCCATGCCAGCAGCCACAGCCTTGGAGAGCTGGGAACAGGCTGTGCCTCACAGGGAACTCCCTGAAAAGTCAAGGCTGGGCTGGCTCTGTGTCTAGCACACTCACAGGAGGCTGGATTTACTTCTGGCCATAATAATCATGCAATGGCACAGCCTTGCTGTGTGCCCTTGGTCACATCCCTGCTTCCCCAGTGCTGGTGATGCTGTTGGAGGCCGTGGGTGAAAATAAGAGAGTGATGGAGGGATGGAGCAGGAGGCTGCTGGCCACACACTGTGCTCCTGGCAAGGCTGGGAGCTGCAGACGTGTCACAGGCTTCTCCCTCACGGTCTCCAGGATTAGCTTAATAGCACAGGGAAATAACAGGATGAAAAATTCGCTCCCCTCCAAGCACTAAAAGCCAAGTTTCAAGGTTAATTGTCTGCCCTGTAGGAATAGCTTTTACACACTGCAAGGGGCTTAATTAGTGTCATTTTAGCCAAGCAGAGAGAGCGTGCCCTGGACCCATACCGCATGCCCCCAAGCCTATTTTCCTCTCCACGAGAGGTGATGGATTGCAGGCAGCTTCCCTGCACCAGAGCTCAGCAGGGACAGGTTTAGGGCTGATCATGGAACCCCAAGATGCACCTTGGCAGCTGCTGCAGCCCCAAGCCCCTTCCCTGCACCCACTGCACTCTTAGGTCCTGCACTGAAGTGCTGGAAAGTGGCTGGATCCTGTCTGTGTCCCCACAATGTCCCTGTCCCCACTGACCAGGGGAGCACCCATCCCCACTTGGGAGAACCCACCCACCCTGCCAGGCCTGGCTTTAAGGAGAGCACAGGGCATGGAGGGGATTTCTCTCCCCAGGTGGGGCTGTCCTGTGTGCTCCTCCCAGCTTTGGGACATGGCCACTCTCCCTCCATGCAGCCAAGATTTGTTTTGAGCCCAGCACTGATCCCAGGGTGAAGCCAGCTCCAAGGTATGAGGAGAGGCAGCTGAACACCAGGGTCAGTGCCAGCAGTGGGGTCTCTGGGGGTACAGGGGCAGCCCATCTGCAGAGTCACTCAGCACTTTCCCAGCCCAGGGCAGCTGCTTTCCCCTGGAGCATCCTTGGAGCAGCGAGGGAGCCCCCAAGGAGGGTCCCAGCGCCTGGCTCAGAGCCACAGCAGCCCCTGGCTGTGGTTTCCCATCCTCAGCAGCTCACAGACCCCACAGGGCCAGCCATGACCTCCCTGCACTCCTGGCCAGGAGGCTGCCCTGGACGCCTGCCCACCTTGGAGAGGAGCAGCCTGCTGGGATTTTTAGTTTTGCCCATATTGAGGAATTCATGGCAGCCCCCACTAAACCCATCTGCTGGTGAAGCTCTCATTGCTGCTCCAGCCACACTTCCAGCTGGGCTTTCCCCCTCCCACACCCCACACTCTGCTGTGGGGTTGAGTGGGTGCTGGGGCCGCCCCATGCTCCCAGCTTCTCTCCAGCCTCTCCCCCTTCCTTCCCTGACCTTTGCATTCCGTTTCTCCCTGTTAGCTGATGTCCAAACAGGCTCCCAGGGGCTCTCCAGCAGCAGAAACAAACCACAGCAGGAAACACCCATCCCAATGGACAGGGCTGGCAGGGAGCCCCCCAACCCTGCCTGGGCACTGGCCCACATCCCAGCTGCTGCCCTTTTTTATGGGAATCTGCAAAAATACCCCAATTCTTGGCAAGTGGGTGATGCTACAGGAAGGCACCCCGGCAAAGGGAATGTCTGGAGTTTGGTGCTTCCAGGTGGGAAGGGGAGATGCATGAAGGAGGGAACTGGGACAGCATCTTTCTTTAGCACTAAAGGGATTCAACATCTTAAACTTGAAAAAAGGTAAACAGTCTGCTTTGGCTTGGGTGGGGAAACCCCAGAACTTCTGCTTCATGCTGTTTTATACAATAAAAGATTAGTTTGGGCTGAAAAGGTGAAGGAAGAGAAGCATAAAGTTGGCTCCAGCAGTTTCTTTTTGTTGAACTGAGTTGAATCATGACCCAATAATGGCACCCAGCTCCCAGTCTGCCTATGGGAGGATCATGGCAGAAATCCTGGTTACTCAGTTTGGGGGCCAAGGCACTCACAGCTCACACTCCCCTCCTGCTGCTGTGGCTCTGGGCTCACACTGGTGAGGAGTGATGTATTTTTAATTCATTTAAGGGAGTTAAGCTCATCTGTGTCTGACTACTCACACGGCCTCCACTTTCATTAATTTCTGAGCTGCTTGCCTGGATTCCTCCAGCTCTGGCAGGGGCTTGGTATCACAGGGAGACCAATTTCCTGCATATTTGACAGATGTGGGTCGCTGGAGAGCAGCAGGAGACTCCATTTGCCCCTTCCCCACAATGGGGAGTAGTTTGGGTCCCCCACCACGTCAGTCCCACAGGGACATTCTGGATTTCCCATTGTGTCCTGCTGGAGAGCAGCATGCTGGCAGCTGGAGCGCCTCTGCCCTCCTGAGGTCCCCAACCTTCTCTCTGGGGTCCCCAGCCTTCTCTCTGGGGTCTCTGACCTTCTTCCCAGGGTCCCTGACTGCCTTTCCATCTTCCTTTTGAAACCCTTCTGTGATGCAGCTCGTAAACAGACACAAAAGCAGGGGGGAAAGAAGAGATAAGATAAAAATAACAGCAGCAGGAGTGGGTTTGAAGCAAATAACAGGAAAACATCAAAGAGGAGGGGGAGTGATGCTCTGAGGAGGTATTTATAGCTGGCTCTGTGGTTCCTCAGGATAGACCTGTGTGTCCCCATGGAGCCTCTTCCTGGCCCCCACAAGCTCATGCTTGTGTCCCTGCCTTGCAGTCAGCCCTTCCCCAGGAGTCCTCCATGTGGATTCAGCCTGAAGGCAGAGCACATCCCCACAGCTTTTAGAGACCACTCAGGGAAGGGCTGATGCTCTGAAAAGGCTCTGAGCCCAGCCCTCTGTGGCACTTGCTGTAGGGGCCATCACACCTGGCACGAAGCAGCCTCCGCTTCCAGGCTTTTTTTTCCCTGCCAAGTCCTCAATGAGAGCTTTTTCTCCCCACAGCCCTCCTGGGGCTCACATTTGAGAGCAATGCTGATTGCCTGGGAAAAGCCAGGCACCAGCAGAGTGAGGGATGAGAGATGGCCACGGAGGGAATGCTTGGTGCTGTGACTCAGCCCCCTCCATATGATGGATCCAGCTCACCCCTCCTCAATGCTGCAGTGAGCATTGGGCATCTGGATGGCTCAGCTAATGGGGACACCCTAATTAGACATGTCTGGAGCAATGCACCTCACCCCTGATGCTGCTGATGTGCAGGGAATTTTTTTGGAGGTTGGTTCAGCCCTTTACACCTTATGGGAAAAGGTGCTGGGGGTGCACAGGGTGGTTTGTAGGGGCAGAAAGCATTAGGGAAAACTGTTCTGCCACTTTGGATGGACCCAGGGGCAATGGGGGCTGCTCCCACGTCTGTCATGGGACGTGCCTGTGGCCAGGGAACTTGGTAGCAGTGACCTTTTCAGCTGCCTTCTGCTTTGGGGAGCCTCAGCTTCTCTTAAAGCATCTGTCCCCATGAAAAGTGCTTTGGAGGGATTTAGGGCTTTGGGGGAGAGCAGATTGGCAGTAAACCCTCCAACCAGCTGTGCAGAGTCAGGACCTTTTGGAAAAGGGAAATCTGGGTCATTTCCACCCACCTGGAGCCTCAAAATGTCCTCCTTCTTTGCAGCCATCTCCCAGGCTGGGGAAGCAGCCGCTGCTCCGTGGTAACTCTGCACACCCTCGCTGCTGCTCTCTAATCAGACTCAGGGTTTGCAATTAAGCGACACAGAGTAACCCTGGGGACAGAACCTGCTGTTTGAGCCCAGCTCAGACGAGTTTGGGGAGGGAGAGACCTGATTTCCCACTTAGCAGACAGGTCACGATCGGTGGATTCATTGATCCCAGAAAGCAAAGCCTCCGCTTCATTAGAGACATGCTGGTGATGAGCGTGGCCTCGGGGAGCAGGGAAGCTCTGAGAATCCTTCCCTAAATGTTATCTCCACGAGGCTCAGAGCAAGGTGTTGGGAAGCTCCTCTGACAGTCTGGCTTCCTCTGGAGGGAGTTGCTCCATCCCACAGTGCCCATCACATGCGAGGCTCTGAGGGGCACTGGAGCTCCCTGGGAATGCTGAGGCTGGAAAAATGCACCTTTATGCCTCTGTGTGTGGCTCTTCCCAGTGTGCTTCACCCCACTGAAGTGTGACAAGGGCACAGTGCCCTGGCTCACAGCAGTGTGGGCTGTGGCTGTGCCAGGGCAGAGCACCCGGGCGAGACCCAGCTTCAACAGAGGGGTCACCTGGAGTCAGCGTGGAGTTCCCAGAGCCTGGGGGTTTGTGAGGGATGTTCCCCCAGAAGCGTGGACACCACAAAGCCTTGGAGAGCTGGTTCAGGTGCAGGCAGCAGGGGCAGGGCAGAAAGAGGCAGCCCCATTGACTGGGCACACTGAAGCTGGGCAAGACCCTTGAGCAAAGTCCTGCTCACTCTGCTCCTGAACCACCACCGTGTGCATATAAAATGTTCTGGCTGTAACAGCCAGATCCTGCTCTGTCTTCTTCTGCATTCCTGATTTTCCCTCCCCAGGTCAGCTCTCCCAGAGGGAGGTTTCCACACTGGCTCCTGCCAATGGTTACTGGCAATAACTTCTCAGTGCCCTTCAATGCAGCTGCTCGAGGCAGCAGATGGGGATGAGGGTTGAAGCTGAGCCAGACTGGCTGCTTTGCAAGGATAGCTAGCTCAGGATCAGCTGGGCTTATGCAAGTAGCTCCATCTACTCCCAAAGTTCCCATTCTCTCCTGTAAATACCTCTTGAGATACTGGTGTTGCTGGGAGCAGTTTCACCAAGGTGAGCGTTGCCCACAAGCTGGAGCAGGGCCCTGCACCATCCCCTTCCCTGAAATCACGACTCTGCATGGTAACAACACCCACAGGCAAAAAGCAAGGGAAGGACTGTGAGGACTTTCCACATGGAAATTTTGAAGGTTTCCCTGGTTCTCTGCATGAGGGGAGTCACACAGGGGATGTGACTTTTAAGAAGGTTTCTGCTCCAGGGAATCACGCTGTGCTGCTGGTTCGGGGCAGGGATGTGTCATCCTGCTCCTGCAGGTGTTAGGACTTCTTTTTGCCAATTCTTCCAAGAAAGCATCTCCCGTGGGCAAACCTGGCTGGCAGGACTCCCTGACGCCAACACAGGCACCCTCAGCTCTCATCAGTGACAAGCCTCCCACGCTGTGACACGTCCCCTTCGAGGGGCAGAGCTGGAGCTCCCAAGCTTTTGGCTCCAGCTTCTGGCTCATGCTGGTACATGGACGAGCTGGAAGCAAAAGCATCCTCTCTCTACCCAACTTGGCTTCCAGTTTGGGAGCATCTCAGGCTTTTGGAGAATTTAGGTACGTGGAGGTGGTGTTGGTTGTTCTCTGTATCCCTGGGTATTTAAGGGAACTCAAGGAACAGTGGGGGCATGGGAAGGAGGAAAGGAGCAGCTGTCTCTCTGGATTTACAGGGATCAGCAGCTGAGCAAGTCCTCAGCATAACCAGGGTGTAACTGGGAGCAGAGTCTGCCTCACATACCATATGCTCCCAATCCACTACGCTCAATCAAGCCTAATAAAATTGATAGGGGAGCATTGAAAATCTCGTGATTAATTCTTTATGATCTGTAATAGGGGAGCTGTGTGCCAATTACTCAAGTAAATCATTCATCAGAAAATAAATAGAACTAACCTCCAGCACAAACACTAGAGGATTTCCACTAGGATTGCAGGTCTGGATTGCAGCACCACACCGCTGGTAACTGTACATTATCTGATGGGGGACACAGGAGGAAATGCAGTTTTGCTGCTTCTCCCCAAGGTTTCGGCTCTGTGCTCCAGCATTATTTGTTGTTCTTCACCACACGTTTCAATGCTCTGTCCTTGATCTCCATGACCCATCAGCACAGGCCCTTGCAGGTTTGCAAGGGCCAAACCCACAGGGATCAGCTTTTTTTCAGGGCAGGTTTGAACATGAGGACCATGACACAGGGACATGGACAAAAAGGAATGGGAATAAGACTTGTCTTTTCTTTTCCTAGCAAGGAAACCAATCATTTGGCCTGGAAAATTTTTCCTGGTCTTGTAAGGAGAGCTGTCCCTCTGTGCTGAAGTTACCGGACTGCAGTTTCCCAATCAATGTCCCATTTCTGAGGGAAAAACATCCAACAACACTCCCTGCCCTAGATTTCCACATGTGGGGAATTTCCCGGGTTGTGTTTGAAATTTGAAATGCTCCTGAACAAAGTGCAGCTTGCCAAGCCACAGTGTCCTGCTAACACACATTCAGCATCCTTCACCATGATGCAATTCCATATTCATCAGGGGCCCCTTGGGACCGTGGTGGGATTTCAAGGGGCACTGAGGGAGTTCATGCTGATAAAGGACTTGGGAAAGCTGAGGGCAATGTCCTCTTCCTGAGCTCGGTGCTCAGAAAGGGAGAGCTGGATTAAAGGCATGCCATGGGGAGAAGGGGAGGGAGGGCACATAAAATCCAGCCTTTGCAGAAAGCCCTCTTTGTCTCCTTCACAGCTGCAGGGATGTGTCCAAGGTGGGATGAAGGCCAGCACAGAGGGGCTCCACTGCCACAAACAGCTTCTTTCCTTCTTACAGGGAAAAACTTCCACGGGCAGGGAACTTGGCAGTGGAAATGGCAAGGAGGCTCAAGTGTGATTTGCTGCCCCAAACACAACTGAGCTGGTGGCAGGACACTGAATTCTGCAGCACGTGCCTTCACTGGGGTGACAGGAGAGACATTTCCATGACTGCCCAGCTCTGCTGACCCTAAATGAAGATCCAGTGAGACACTTCATCCCTCTGCACCTCCTCACCATCCATCCCTCAGCCAGACCCATTCCTGCCCCCACTGTGCCACAACACCCTTGTCCTTTCCCAGCTGGCAGCGCTGGCATCACCAGGATGCCCTCCCCTTGCAGCCAGGAGGACACTTGGGAGATTTCTCCCTGCTGATTCCTCCTGGAGAGGGACATTAGCATCTCACACATCCCAGCCACCGCCGCTTCCCCCACCTCATCCACATCACCCTTCCAGCACCCAGCACCCAGCTGGTGGGACTCAGAACAAACATCCTCCCACCTGCTCCCGCGGCCCAGCCCGCGAGATGGCAGAGGCGATAATTACACACTTGGCACAGCAAAATCATCCAGCGCGGGGGAGAAGAGGCTGCAAGCAGCTGGAGATCATCCATGGGGAACGCTGCTCCCACCCACAGTGCCTCGGTGTGTGCCTCAGCCCAAACCAGCCCAGCTCATGCCGTGAATGTGCTCCCCGGGCCCGGTCACACCCCCGGAGCTGACGGTGCAGGTGGGGATGTGCTGGTGCCCCGAGGGGTTTGGAGCAGCAGAACTAAGGAAGGCTGGCTTCCCCTGGAGCCAAACTGGGATCCCTGGGGTCTGCTGAAGTGTATCCTCCAGAGAGGCCATTCCCCTGGGGAGAGCTTCAAGTGAGCCATCACTCATGCACGCTTTCAGTGCCTGCCAGGACATGAGTACTCGGATATCCTGTCCCTTTCCTGCTCCCATGAGACCTCTGGGAGGGACACTTGCAGATCATTCACACCAAATTCCTTTTTGAAGAAAATTTATTTCCTTGCAAAGCAGGATCTGCAAAAGCACAGACCTTCAGGGGTCTACAGGGATGATAATCCCCTATTGTCCAGACAGGTCCAGGACTGCAGCCCATGAGGTGCACCAACCAGAAACATCCTAGAGAGGACTGAAGTAAAAAAATAACATGAGTAGTAATAATAACAGCAATAAAAAAAAATATACTGCCCTGCTGAAGGCAGAAGGCTGCAATGAATTGTCCTTAAAATACATTTAGACTTGGTAGCTTTAGATTTTTCCCTTGAATGAGTAATACTGGTCAAGTGGCATTTAATTTCCTGTGCCAGGGAACCATTGCAGTTGTTCCCCAGCTCCTGGCCATGGTGTGAGCACTGAACTGGGACAGGGCAGGGGATGGGCAGGGATCACAGAATCATGGAATCATAGAATGGTTTCGGTTGGAAGGGACATTAAAGATCATCTCATTCCACCCCCAGCCAAGGGCTGGGAAACCTTGCACTAGGCCAAGTTGCTCCAAGCCCAGTCCAGCCTGGCCTGGAACACCTCCAGGCATGGGACAGTCACGGTTTCTGCAGGGAAAAGGGAACGGGGAGGGATCAGGCAAGGGGCAGGCACGGGAGTTGGCAGGGAACGGGCAGGGCTGGCAGGGGACAGATGGGGGCTGGCAGTGCGGTCTCTCCCCCGCAGCAGCGGTGCCCACTCGGTTCTCGCTCCCTCTCCCACCAGGGCCGTCCCACTCCCAGCCGCTCCCGCTGCGGCCCCGGGGGGTCCGTCCCGCCCGCTCCCGCCGCTCCCGCGGGCAGGCTCCAAGTGCAGCCGCGGGGCCGCTCTCCGTCCGGCTGCGGCCCCACACGGTCACGCACCCGCGGCCTGAGGTCAGTGCTGCCCCCGGCCCGCAGGCCCCGGGCCCGCCGCGGCTCCAGGCCCGGCTCCTCCCGGCGGGGCGGGACCGCGGCTCCCGGCAGCGCCACCGCGGGCCCTGCGCTCGGGCCGGGCCGGGGCGCGGCGGGGGCGCCCGGCCATGGCGGGGCGGCGCGGGCCGGGCGCGGGGCGGCGGGAGGAGGCGGCGGCGGGCGGGGCCCGGCGCTTCCCGCGGGAGTGCTGCGAGGGGCTGGGCGGCCTGGACTACGGCCAGGTACCGGCGGGCCGGGCGCGGGAGGGAGGGCCCCGGGGAGGGCCCGGCCTGGGGCAGCGGGGGGAGCCCGGGCATGGATCCCCCGCCCTCCCGGGGCCGCCGCGGGGCTCGGCAGATCCGCTGGGAATCGCCCCCGCAGGTGCAGCAGGCCTCGGGATGCTCGGTCCCCGGTTCCCCATGTGCACGCACCGCCCTGCCCAACCCGGTGCCACCCCAGCCGGCACGGCACGGCCTGAGCAGGAGGCAGGGGCTGCGCTGGCACTGCGGGGATGCCCGGGGGTGCTGCCAGCTGCTCACCCGGAAGCCCCCGCAGCTCTTGTTGAAGTGCCCGTGCAGCTCTCATCCAGGTATCCTTTTATCTCTCACTCAGGTGCCGATACAGCTCTCACCCAAGTGCCCATGCAGCTCTCATCTGGGTGCCTGTATTGCTCTCCCCAAGTCTCCCCTGTGTGCCTGTTCGTGTCCCACCAGGTGCCCGTGCAGCTGTCACCTGGGTGCCCGTACAGCCCTCCCCGTGTGCCCATTCATGTCCCACCCGGTTCCCGAGCAGCTGCCACCTGGCTGTCCGTACAGCTCTCACCTGGCTGCCCGTACAGCTGTCACCTGGGTGCCCGTACAGCTCTCACCTGGGTGCCCGTACAGCTCTCACCTGGGTGCCTGTGCAGCTCTCACCTGGGTACCTGTACAGCTCTCACCCAGCTGCCCGTGCTGTTCCCAGCCTCCCCGACTTCGGGGCTTTGATCAAGCGGGCACCGCTCGCCACGGTCATTGATCTCCCCCAGCGTGGAGGAGGGGGCAAAGTTGAATGTTCTGTGCCTGTTACGTGGCTGTCCCAGCAGCTCGCAGAGACAGCTCATCCCATTAGGGCTCCCCTTTTATCCCGAGAAGCACACAGCCAGGCACAGGCCAATCTGCCTCCCGCTGGCAGCCGCGAATTTGGTTGTTGAGCAGGAGAAAAGAAGGTGAGTGCGATGTTAACGATGGTGCCTGCCAGGAGTTAGTAGGTCAAGAAGCTTTTGTTCAGCCCGTGCTAGCACTGTGCTCAGCGGCGTACAAAACGAGAGGAAAGAAGCTGTCCTGGTCCCACGGGATTGCAATTGAAGCGGGATTAGACAGTTCGGCCCCGGTGCCAGCAGCTGCTCGGGCTGTGGCTTGGCAGTTTGGAGGGATGAGGTCTGGTGGGGAAGGGCTGCTCGGGGGTGCAGGGAGGGGAGGAGAGGCTGTGGAGGGTGGGAATAGGGGGAGATGTGTCTGGAACAGGCCATGGGAGCTGTTCCCATTGTTCTGCCAGCACCTGTGTCCCCAGGGCTCGGACGAAGGAGCCTGGAGGACCTGGGGCAGTGGTGGTTTGAGGGCAGCTGTGGGCCCCAGTGAGGATCCATCCCCCCTTTGCCCAGGGCTGTGCAGTCTTTGCTCCTGCACTTTGCACCTTGGGCAGTCATGGCTGGGCAGGAGGCGCTTGGAGAGGCTGGATGTGCCCTGGGCCAGCACGGGAGCTGTTCCCACAGCCTTTTCTCTGGGCTAGGAGAGTGCTGGGTTTACCAGCCCCTTTCCACGGATGACACTGTGGCTCTGGTTCTTCCCAAGAGCCTGTGAGGAGCCAGTGGGAATTTCCCTCCCTGATACCTTTTCGAGCTGTGCCTGTCCCCTGGCATCCAAAGGTCTTGAAAACACAGCTGTGTTGGGGAAGCAAAATCCTTCCACGTCTCAATGTTGTTGTCTTGGTTTTGTTTCCAGTGAGGGCTGGGCTGGGCTTGGGATGGGCTATTTTGTTTTTTGTTTTCAAAGGTTTTGACCAAAGGAAAAAAAAAAAAAAAGCACACTGGCTATTTTTCATCCAAATACCAGCACAGGGAGAGGGAGTGTGGAGGGAGAAGCAGCGTGGCTTACTGCACGTAAAAACACTGCCAATGTCAGGGAGCTGTCTGGGGAAAAATCTCTCTTTTTAAAAAGGAGAGCAGCGAGTTTTAAGGGGGTTTTGTTGTTGTCATTAAGACAGGAAGTACTTTTGCAGCTCCTTACAGTGCAAATGCATTCCCCCTTGCTGTGGAGGGGGTTTGCATCACTCTGACTTTATGGGAGATGAGTTTGAAGCTGACACAGGTCATTGGTGGGGGATTCCATGCAGACCAGCACCCCTGGGACAGCCCTGTGTCCCCAGGGATGCTGAGATGCTGTGGAATGGTGCTCCCCCTCCTAAAACGCTCATGAGCTGGCAGCTGAGGAGTGGTGCTCGTCCTCAGAGCAGCAGTGTCACCTCTGATCCTGTGTCCTTTTGGGCACGCTGTGAGCGTGGGGCTCCTGGAGGGCCCCATGCCCCTGAGGTTTTGGGGGATCAGCTTGGAGAAGTCCCCATCCTTTTTCTGGGCTTTGCACCTTGACACAGCACTTTGCAAGCTGTAACAACACATTGCTTAGGGCTAATAAGAGGTTCATGTACCCTTGGGGCAGCTGGTTTGAGGTGAAGTGCAGTAACCATTCCCTTCTTCCACAGGTGGATGTGGCAGCCATGGTGCGGCTCTTTGGCTACGTGGATGTCACTGACACTGGCTTCATTGTGGCTGTCCTCTCAATAGCCTTCAACCCTTTCTTCTGGAATGTGGTAAGAACTGCCTTTGTGCCAGCTGCTCCTTTACGCTCAGCATTCCTTTCCCAGCTTCCTTTGGGAGGAAAAACCTCTTTTGAAAAGTCTGCTGGGCTGGGTGGGGGGAATTGTGCTCAATTAGATCTTAGGAGTGGGTGAGTAGGGGGCTGTGCTGCAGCTCCTGGGGCTGGGGGTCACTGTGAGGGCTGTCACAGAGGAGGTGAAGGTGGGAGCCAGCTCAGGATGCAGAAGGAATTTGGAGCTGAGCTTGGGAGAGGGAGCAGAGCAATCAAACCCATCCTTCAGCCACATGTCCCACCCAGCAGCCAGGCACTGCTCACTACTGGGACTGAGCATGAATGGCATTAATCCCCATCAGGGTGGCTGCACTGGGTATGCTGCCTGCTGCTTCCCCTTGAAATATGTTGGCAGCTGCTCTTGTGGATGGCAGGAAGCAAAAACAGTCAGCCAAAAGTTGTCCTGAAAAAAATTCCTCCTCCATCATGCTGCAAAGCCTGGCAGAGAGCTGCAGGGTTGGCAGCAAGCCAGCCCTAGGAGGAGCAGGATACCTGCGCATGGGTGATGTTTGCTGTGGCTGTGGGTGCCACAGTGCTTTGGGAGCCAAGGCTGGAGAAACCTCCACTGCCTGTTACTGCTGTGGTTTGCTGTCTCCCTGCAAAACCAGCAGGAGTCATTGCCAGCCCCATCCTAGAGCATTCCAGAGCCAATATGCCAAGCAGGAAGCCCAGGATGAGGTGACTCCCACCCTGCAGCACCCTCAGCAGCACAGCTGAGGTGTGGGGTGAAACACCCCTGTGAGCACTCTTGGGAATGGGATGTCATCTCAGCCACGACTCCCAAACCCACCCACCAAACCTCCCTGCAGGGATTCTCTCCCTGGAGAATTCTCCTTTAAAAGGCCTTATTTTTCCAGAGGGGAAGGACTCCTCTCTCTCTGAGTGCGGGGGCTCTTGAGATTGTCTCACACTGGGCTTTGGAAAAGGGAGGTTCTGCTGGCTGTGAGTCACTTTGGAAACCTCTGTCAGAGCTCTTTGTTGCAGCCTCTCTAATTTTTCATGCAACTCGTTATTAAAAAGTCTCACGGTGTCTGAAATGCGAGCTGGAATATGCCACATTATTTCGACTGCAGAGTCATCATTTAGCATAAAGAGTCAATGAACAAGAAGATTCAGGATGTGGTCTCTGGGGGGAGAGGCTGGCTCCAGCGAGAAACTGCATGAAAGGCAAAGAAAAAAGTACTTTATTAGCATCTGCTGCTATGCCTGCAACTCGTGGGACGCCTGCAGCTTGGGAAATAGCGTTGCTTTTTGGATCAGGAGTTTGGCTGCTGTTAGAGGACCGGGAAAGCCGATGTAGGAGCAGGAAGTTTGTTGCTCTGCGCTGCTGTTGTCCCCTCGCAGGGACTGGAGGACGGCACCGTTGGCAGCAGGTGGCACTCCAAGCCAGACGAGCAGGAGGTTTGAGTGAGCAGCCTGAGCTGAGTGCTGGGGAAAGCTCTGAGCGTGGCACTCCGTGTTTCTCCATCTGGAATGGGCCGGGTGGGTCTTGCAGTCCGTGTGCCTCCATCCTTGCTCTGCTCAAGCCCCCCAGCATCTCCCTGGTGTTTGCAGTCCCAGTGTGTGGCTCACACCAGGCAATGCTGGAAGGTTCTTGCAGGCAGTCTGTGGGTCCTGCAGCCCTAAACAAGCCCCCACTGTCGGGTACATTTCAGCAAGAGCAGCCCTGGCTACCCGTGGATTTTCCCTGACCTCCTTCCTTTACCTCCTCCCCATCCTTTTATCCATGTGGTCATTGTCCCCTCCCTGCACCCAGCCAGCAGCTCTTCTTTCTTTCCCTGCATCCCTGCACAGGCTCTCTCTGTCCTTGGCTGTTTGAGTTCCTTCCCAGCAGCTGAGATTGCTTCTGCATCTGAATTACTCTGGGTTTCCAAGAGCTTCAGTGCAAAGACTGGAATTCTGCACAGTGCCAAGCACTCTTTGCTCTCTCTGCTCAGTAGCTAAAAGTGGGACACTGGTCAAAATCTCTCCTGTGCATGAAATACCTGATTTGGATAGAAATTGGGTGGGGATGCATTGATTTAGTTCAGTGTCTTAATTCTCTGTTTCTGCTGAACTCCAGCCAGGTCTGCCTCTTCCAAAGTTTGGTGCTGGGTTGTCCTTGCTGTGCAGTGCCTCTGAATAAATATGTGGTGGGGAAACCCTGCTCTATGCAGTGCTTGGGTCGTGGAGAGGCACATCCCAAGGCCTTGATCACAGCAAGGTGACCTGGTGAGCACCAGGCATGTTTCTGTGGGACAAAACCTGTAGAGTTTGGGGATGAAGCACAGGCTCTGGAGGCTGTGGAGGAGTGTGGCCTCCAGAGAAAAATGTGATGCTTGTCAGGTCTGTGGATCTACTTTAGGTAAGAGCAATTTTGAGGACCAGAGCCTAAATGGGGCAATTTGCAGACTCCAGCTGGGCTGTGCTGATGCTCCCTCCTGTTCTCTGCAGAGGAGAAAAGCTTTTCCAGAGGGCCTGAGGACTCGCAATTCCCTCCTTCCTCCCTGCAGGCATGTGCAGGAGGGTTCCAGCAATGTCTCCCCAGGGCCACCTGCTGCATTTCCTCACCATACCCCGGGCTTGCACCCCCTCTTCTGCTTCCACCCCCTTCATGACAGTTAAAATCCTGTCTGTTCCCTGGACAGGTTATGTTGTTCATGGCACAGCCTGGATGTGTTACTGCATTATTCTTGTTTTTCTCATATTTTTTTCCTCTCTGCTGTCTCTGCTTTCCTACCCTCTGTGTCTGTTATGAGAGGAGCTGCTGGGAGCTGTGGTCCCACAGGAAGCAGGGTGCAGGTGAGGTCTCAAAAGGAAGCAGCAGAGTTGTTTTGGGAATGAAATCACTTAAAACTCCCCAAGGATATTCAGTGCAGCCAGGAGACCTGGGCACTGTGGGGCTGTAGAGGGGCACCCAGCAAGGAGCAGGTACATCTCTGGAGCTGTGCCATAAAACATTAATGAGGCCAGAGCAGCAGGAACTTCAATAAATCCCATCTGTGTTTGGAAAGCTGCAGAACGATGGGAGAAACTTCTCATCCCTTGGTAACTAAGGAAGGCATTAAATAAAAACTCCTCAGGGACAAACATTTTCAAGCCAAGAGAGGCAGATAACCTGCATGCAGCAGGCTCTGAGGAGCTGGCTGAGCCTTGGCACACGAGGACTTTCTAGAAAGCTGGAAGGTTTCTGTCACTCCCAGTAGCAGCCAGGCATGGCCATGAGGCCGGCAGTCTGACGTCCATCACCACGCAAGTGAGTTTGAAGTGGGGAGTGCATCCATCAGCAATCTTTTCTTGATTTGAGCCTCTTAAAAATTTAGGTCTGGCGTCATGGACTGATTTAGAAATGGCTCATCTTCAGCTGGCGCCCTCGCTCCTCCCATCACCTCTGGTCACCCCCGAGAGACACCCGTGTGTCTCACAGGAATCTGCAGGGTGAAACCTCAAATGTCACAGCTAGGAACAGGCTTGGCGTAATTTAGCGTGATTTTAAAGAAAATAGACCCCATCAGACGGTGATTTTATTCTTCAAGGTTGCAGCTTTTCCTGCTCAGGGTAGCACGATCTCTGTTCTAGACTTCTGTCAAGCCTTTAAGCTGCATGAGGTTTTGATTAAAGAAGTAGTTGCACAGGGACCTGGGCTGACAACGCCTGGCTCCTGATGGATGTGTATCTCTTGGTTCATTTATTTTTAATTTCCCATCCTTTTCTCCTTCTTTGGAGACTGGAGGAATCTGCCTAGTGGGTAAGAAGTGCTTGCACTGGAAGGGAGGGGGAAGATTGCAGACCCTGGCAGTCTGATTTCACCTACCTCTGACCACTTCTTGCTAAACTTGGAGGAAGGTGCCTGGCCCAAAACATCCCCATGGTGCTAGGAAGTTGATGGAAGCTCAGGAGATGCCAGGATTCAAACCTCATTGAGCCAAAGCCTGAGAAACCTTTTGGGGACAGGAGAAAAAAGCCTAATGCTGGGAGATTTCAGCAGCTCTCGCTGCTTGTCTTAGAGAAGGAAAGGATTGAGCTGTGGCTTGATGGTGGTGTGTCAGCACCTCGCTGGGGAAAGGAAATTGCAGGGTATAAAATAACTGTGTGAGGGCTGGGATGGCAGCAGAGCCTTGCAGGGAGTGCACCTCAGTCACCTGAAGTTTACAGCACTGGGAGATGAATGAATTGAGGGAATTCAATATTTTTTTTTCTGGCCTTCAAATTCTGTCAACCTGCGAGACTTTTGTGGGCTCCCCCACAAACCTTTGCCTTCCTGCAGCTGCAGGGGAGAGCAGAAAACAGCCCTCAACCAGCTTCTGGAAAGTGCTTTTAGACCCCATCATAGCAGCCATGGCACAGCGGCGATGATTATCTGCTTATAACAGATGCTAGATCAATAGCAGGGCTTCAAGCTACGCTGCAAGGCAATTGACTGCAGAAAGTGTTTCTTTATTGGGGTAAAGCTGGGCTTGCAACAGGGCTCAGATTCGCTCTTACATCTCCGGTCTTAAAATGTCACCACCAGCTCTGATGCCTTTCATCCTTTGTGCAGGGAGAGAACGCACATTATTCATAATTGGACTCTCTACCAGGCAGCAATAGCCATTTTCATTTCCTACAATAGCTGAGAAAGAGTGAGGATTTGCCTTTTTCTTTTTTTTTTTTTTTTCCCATCTCCCAAATAGCATTTAGTGGCAATTTTATTCCAAGTGACTCGGTAACGCTTTCGCTCCGGCAGCGCCGCTGTAACGCACGGAAGCGGGTGGCATCGATTCTCCAGCTCTCGTAACAGAGCCAGTCCTGCCTGGGTGTGTAACACCAGGCCTGTTTGTCTCCTAAATTTAGCTTTTCCAGCGTGTTGGCACCGCTGTGAGCCTCATAACAAGCACCAGAACTGGGTCGCACCCTCCGGCGTGCCGGCTGGACTGGCACAATTAGGAGCGCTGTCACCTCGAGGGAGAGGCACATCCTCTGTCCCAGCACTGCTTCCCACAGCCTCACAGCTGGAGGTGGTGGTGTTTTCATCTGAATCCTCTTGAAGAAGCTGTGCAATGTATTTTTATGGTGTCCCTGCAGGCTGAGCTGCCTGTGGTGGGGTATGGTGGAGCCCAGCCTGGGCAGGCAGCTGTGAGCTGAGATGCTTTGTCTGTGTGTCGAGCTGGGCACGGTCTCAGGGCTCTGGGTGAGGTGGTGACAGTCATTCCAGCAGCTGCCCACCCACTGTGCACGGGTACCTGCCAAGGCAGGCTGTGCTTGGGAAGCTGAGCCATTTCTGTGCCTGTTCCTAGAGTGAATTTGGGATCCAGCTGGTCTGTGACGTGCCAGCTCAGCATTTCTCAAAACCAAGGTCAGACTCTGCCTCTCACCTCACAGCTGACCTGATAAGCAACCTCCTTTTTTTAGCATCTGCAGAGTGCTTCTGTGAAAACTTAGGGTCTTTGTTGTATATACTGGACTTCTCTTGTTTAGTATTTTAAAAATAAACTGCAGGCTTCTGGCAGCCCTGCTGGAGTAAGTCAGCACACACACAAAAGATGAAAAAAAAATATTTAAGCCAAGAGTCTTGTTTCTGTATGGGATCAGAGGATTATCTTTAGACCCTGGAAGCTGGAAGAGGCCCTTTCTTCTCCATCCCACTCCATCCCTCTCCTGCCATCCTGCTGCTAAGCCTTCTCACGTGCAAGTCTGTGGCCACCTGTGTCTCACGGGGCAAGGGAAAAGGTGCAGCTGGAAGCAAAAAAGAAATTGGTTTTATCTACTCAGACCAGCAGGTGTGGAAGAGGCAGCTCCTCCTGTGTGGCCCTGGGCTGTGGCGGTGTTTGTGCATAGCCTGGGGTCTGGGAGCTGCTGGAGGGGAGGAACCCCCTGCCACCCCAGGAATGTCAGTGACCCAGGGGCTGGGCAGGGGCCTGCCACAGTCACAGACATGAGCTGGGTGTATTCCAGCTGTGCCATGGCACAGATTGTTTAGCAGAAGCCTGCCCAGTTCCCAGAAGGATGTGATCTCCCAAAATAGGCTGTTTTGATGGAGAAACGCAGACACGCAGTGTGCTGGGTGCTCTTGGGAGGTTATTTCTGTAAGCCCCACTGCTGTGCTTCCAGCAGGATGCAGTTGCATCTTCTGCATGTTTGGAGACTCATGGTGGGGAGGGAGTCCTTGGGGTTTCATGGTGAGGGTGCTGACTCTGGCTTGTGGCAGGCTGGTGGCACCCCAAAGAAAATGCCACCTCATTTTCCCTACTTTTTCCCTCCTGGATAAACTCTGGGAGGACACATCTCCAGTTGCTCACAGGGCAGCATCAAATGGGTGGGAAAGTAGATTAGTAAATCACTAAAGCAAAACCCTCCATGTGTTTTCCACCTCTCTAATGACCTCAGTGACATGTGCAGCTGGAAATGGCTCTTGGCAGGAGCATCCCACATCCCTGCTCTCCTGAGTGTGGCAGCAGATATTTCAGCAGCCTGGTCAAAGCAGTGCTTGTTGGACATTGGTTCCTTGTAAATATTGGGAACTTCATCTTAATTAAAGTAAACAAGTATGTGCAGCCTCCCAGTCTGCCTGCCTGCATCAGCCCCCTTACATTCCCCTTCCTAAGGGATCCTGACAAAGCTTTAAAACCCCTGTACCCATAGCCAGGGAAAAACAGTTGAGTTTTGGAAGCTGGTGCTGATGTATTTCATTGATGAAGGACATGAGCTGTGGACACAAGAGTGTGCCTGGGTTGGTTGATATGTGGCAGAAGGAGCAATAGTGCACTGACTGTACAGGGCAAGGGGTTTTGGTTTTGGAGGGTGACCCCAATCCAGGGCAAGGGCTGTGGAGCTGCTGCCTGAATTTTCCTGTTCCCTACCAAACTACCTGAACTTCTGTGCTTGCTCCCATGCAGGAATGAGGTGCAACTTTCTTAGGAAGTAAAAAATTTGGTTTCCAGAAAACACCTGCACATGCACATGGCTTCATCAAACTGCTCTGCTCGTCCAGTGGGTATTGAGGTCAAGGACCAGAGGGAGCTCTTGATTTTCCCATGTGTCATTGAAATCCTGAACGTCTGTGGTGAAGTACAGACTCACCTGGATTGGACAATGTCTTACTTGGTTTTTCCTTTGTGAAACTTTTTTTTGTTCCCTCTTTTTACTCCCCCAGACCAGGGATGATGCAGCTGTGGGCTCATTCTGCAGGTCTGCATGTGCAAGCTCTGCTTTGTCTGGCTGAAGGGTTTTCACTTGCTATCTGTATAGGCACATTTTTGGTGTGATCCTTTTTGTACTTTGGGGAAGAAAAACGCTATGAACAGCTCACAGCCCTGAAGAGGGTGAAATGGAGATGGGTTTTAGCAATTTTCTGTGCTTTTGGCTGTTGCAGGGAAGCCTGACCATCAGGGCTCCCAGAACGCCTTCGTCACCTCCTTTGTACCGTGGGAGGTTTGCTCATTATCTGGTTTCTGCTTCGCTTATAAAAGAAGCTGTAATTGTAGCAGCTCCTTGCCATAAAAGCAGAAAGACATTTTCTGTGAAGGAAAGTGTACATGCAGCTTTTATGATCCTTTACAGTACTTCTTCTGCCCGCTTTTCTTGCCTCCTGCCCTTTGTCCAGCATCATCTCTGTGCCTGCCTGCTGCTCAGCGTGACCACCCCTGGCTCAAACCTCTTCTTTGCACCTTTTAGATTGAAAAAGTTGGGCATCCTCCTTGTCAGTCTTGTTGAGTGAAGGAAAGACAGAGCCCAAATCCCCCCATGTAGTCAGGTGTTCAATTCCTGCCTCTTCTCTCAGAGCTGCCAGCCCAGTAGCAGATGCTCAATCTGCATCATTCCAGGTAAGGTTTTGGACTGGGGAAGAGAACCTTGTCCATCTGTCTGTGACTGAGGTGTCCATCTGTAACAGGAAGTAATACCCAATCTGATCACTTTGAGGCACACATGCCTGTTCCTATAAAAAGCCAGAATGACCTCAAACGAGATACTGTATTTTTAACTATGAAGCATTCCTACTAAGTGCCCTTTCCTGTTTATTTTTACCAGGACATTGTTGTAATGACTGCAGACTTACTCATTTCATTCCCAAGGCTGGAGAGCAGCACTGAATGAGTTTCATTCCGAGATTTTGTTGTACAATCATTTTCCAGAGACTGATGTACTCGGAAGCCAAAGCGGGTGCATTGCCCAATGAGGAGCATTACTTTTCTTCCTGTATCCATTAAGCTTTGGCCACTGGTGCAGATGTGAGTAGATCCATATCTGGAAGGACTTTCTCAGCCTCTCTCCTCCAGCTCTGTCCAGGCCTCTAGTAGAAATTTGTGGAGCAAAAGGCTGTGAGAATCTTTGAGCACTGGATGCAGGGCTGGTGTGTGTACCCCAGCACTGGGCTTTCAGGCTGCAGGAAGGGGAAGGAGCTCCCTCCCCTGGCATGCAGATCACAGGATCTGAGGATAACTGAGTGTTCACTCAGCTTTGGGTTCCTTTTCTTGCATTGAACAGATGAGCAAACACCATGGGGCACGTGGTTACACCCATCCACACCCAGAGGAACCCCAGTGCTGACACCAGAGGGGTCCTTTGGTTGTGTTTAACCCTTCATGCTGTTGTTACCTGTTGTGCCCGTGTGTTGAACATCTCATCCCTGGGCAGAGGGGAACAGAGCCCGAGTTACATAAAGATCACATTGTCCCTCTCTATTGTTGCTGCCACGACAGCAGCATCACAAACATGCGTGTCCTCAGTGGGAAATGTTCCCAGGGGAGCTTAACACGGAGCGTGGAACATGATCTGTCCAGCTGGGAGAGGACAGGAGGCCCTTCCAGATGAAATCAGGGCTTTGCTGAGCATGGCCAGTGCAGCCAGTACCTCTATTCCAACCACCTCTCACTCCTCTGTGAAGGAGTATTGGATTTCTCTTGCATTTTGTGCTCTCTGAGGCGGATTTATTTTCTTCTCCCCCCTTCCCTGTCCCCCTCCCATCAGAGCTCCTGGGGGAACGATGAGCGGGTACACGCTGTCCAGAGGATGGGTGTGTTGGGACTCCTTATTAGCAGACTTATTCTAGAGAATTAAACCCTAATTTCACAAAAGGGCAGCAAGAGAGAGGCTGCAGCTCTGGGAGGAGCTGAGTTGGCTTTGTGTGTTGTTTGCAAATAGCACAAGAAGTCCTGGTCTGAGCCTGTTGGTCCTGGTCACTGGAGTATTGTGACCAAAAGAGTAATTGCTGTGTTCCTTTTCTATTTAAAACAAAAATTACTAAGTCGTGTTCAAGGAAACCAGCCGTGGCTCCTCTTCCATGCTGTCACTTGTGCCTCTACTTGTTTTTGGTTTCAGTCAGGGCTTTAAAATGTTCCTATTCCTCTTCCACTTCATCTTTTTACCACCCCTCTGCAGAGTGTTCCTCTGTGCTGCCTGTCATTGTCTCTCCCTGAATTAATTGTTGTGTGTAATTGTGACCTGCTGCAGGACGCTGCCTTGCTCTATTAGAGAGAGGTGCTAATGAAGAACATTGGGTACCACATTACAGGAGAGCAAGGCTCAGCTCTTTGGGATGTGTACTTGCTGTACTGTTACTGCCAGCCTGGCAGAAATGGTGTTTTTGTCTCATCACTCACTGGCTAATGATTGTAATTTTTACTTGCTGGGAAACTCTGGATATTATGGACTTCATTAACAGATACATGAGATGCTACCAGACCTGCATAAGGGGGAGAGAGGAAGAAAACAACCCCTGCGTGGAGGCAATTTTGTTATTTATCTGTAGTAGTAGAAGGGATGCAGAATTAGTGTGGGATTCAACAGTGTGGCTAATGAGCTGGGCTGAGCTGGAATCCAAGCAAACCTATTAAGGAGAGCAAACTGCAAAGATAATGCCCAGTCCTGAAAACCTTCACATCAAACACAGGATCCAGGCAGTGCTGGGATGGCTCAGCTGCTTTATCTTCCTCTCTGTGGGGCTGGGTGTTTTTGTGCTGCTGGGTTTGTGTCTCTGGAGGCTGCTGCTTGCTGTCACCCACAGCCTTTCTCCATCCCCTTCTCTCCTGCCAGCTCCCTCTTACTCATACATTGGGTGAATTGGAGCTTCAGATTTAATCTTTAAGACAACAGAGCCAGAGTATTTTCACTCCCATGGGCCACAGCTCCTTGAGTAATTGTCTGAATTGAAATATTGCAGCATCCAGCCCTAGTTTTCAATTGCAGGCAGTGTGACATCTGCAGGTTTGGCTGGCTGGGGACACTGGCTGCTCACAGTGGTACCTGAACCTGTATCTGCAATTAAATACAGGTCATGCAGGAGAGAAAGAAACACCTGATTTAGCTGACACCTCCAGTATAGCTTTACACAGTCTCTGCAATGAATCAGAGGCTGCAAGTAATGTCAGTTGTTAGGTGACCTCAATCTTCTTTTACCTGGAGCCCGTGAAGGCTTGTTTCAGTTCAGGAACAGGATATTTCCTACATAGCACACTCTGACTGAAGACTGAGCATTTTTACTCCACCTAGAATAACTGCTTTTTAATCAGGCTGACCTTATTTGCAACGATAATAGCAATTGGAACTGGAGGTTTGAAGCAGCACTGGGAAGCTTTGAGGAGCAGAATAGATCCTTCATGATGCAGATAAAGCTTTATCTCCACATTTTAAACCAAACCCAAGGCTCTGAAGTGAATTCAGGGGGACTTGACCTCAGCACTGTGATCCTTCAGGATCCAGGGCCTCGTTTGGAAATAACGCAGCCAAACTGAGGGGAGAAAGTAAAAGGTCTTAAAAAAAAAATAAAAAAGGAGAGATGTTTATCTTGTAACGTGGCATTTGTACTGAGTCCTTGCTGACAGTGTGGTGCAGCAAAGAGCTTGTCTTCCTAAATCCGTGCCAGTTCAAACATCGTCAGTGCTATTGTTGGATCGCTTTGTTTGAAAATGGGTCTGTTGGTAGAGGGCCTGGTTCAATGAAAGCAGCTGTGTAGAACACTTCAGGCTCTTCCTCTGCTTTGCTTTATTTAGGGCTGCATGAGTACAAGCAACAGGAAAAAATCCCATGCAAATACAGGATGTGATGTGGGTAGAATGTTCTCAGTCACTCAGGAGACTGGCACACACCTTTGCTTCTGGTTTGTTTATGAAAGTGCCTGCTATGGGCTGCCTGTTTCCAATCTGTTTGCCCCAAGGAAAACACTCTGAGCTTCAGAGAAACGTGTGAAAATACAAGGCTTGTGGTTTTCTGGATGGGGACTGTGTGCAGTGGGAAGCTGAGTGTGGGCCAAGTCATCTGGGCATGGAAGATGAAAAGAAGTCTGGAAAATGCTTCACCGTCCTGCTCACGAGATGCTCATCTGGCAGCATTGCCTTCCCTCTGAGCTCCAGCAGAGCCCCACATATTTGTGGAGGGGCAGTTTCTGCCTTTCCCTAATCTCAGGAGATTATTTTATTTGGTTGCATTCCTGGTTTAGAAGAGCTGAGTGTGGTCCCAGCTGCTCCCCATTCCCCCATGCAGCCCGTGTCCCTCCCACTGTTGGGCCATCCCTTCCACGGCCCAGGCTGGGACTGGAAAGGTCCTTCCCCATCCCGTGCTGTGCTCTGGAGAAATCATTATTTCACAGATAGTTTTTCCATGGGATTTGCTGGCTGGGAAAATGGGGTTGGGCTGAGCCTGATTCCCTGTGGTGGGAGCACATTGCCCTTCCCCTTCGCTCTCAGGGAGCTGATCATAAGGGCTCCCCATGCCCACTCTCAGAATTAATTAACACAGCTCGTTCTGGGTTATTGAAATCACCTGCCTTCAGCTTCCAGCTCTTTGGACATAAATCATGAGCTCTTTGCTTTGAGGAGAAACTGTTCGGATCTTGTGTTGGAAATTGCTAGCAAATACAGCCCATATTCTGTGTCATTTTTGTTTTTATTGAAGAGGAGAGGATGTGGCTCATGGAACATGGATGGACCCAGGCTGCCTTGGCATACACTAAGCAAGGGCTTGTTTTCATTGCAGCCAGCTAATGAGATCCTACTTTGACAAATCACATAAACGCTATTAGAGAAATGAAATTTTTTATCTCACTCTTTATCATGAGTGGATTCAAGGTAAAGGCTCATATGGAGGTAATCTGGAGGGATAACTCTGAGGTAAAGCATACCTAGTCTTTATGAAACCCTTATCTGTTTACCTGCAGCCTTGTTTTGTTTCCCCAGCTCAAGGCTGTTAGCTGAGGTGACCTGTGCCATTTCAGTCCAATTACTTTCACTAGGCATGGGTGCAGGGAGGGTTGTTTTTTAGGCTAAAAGTGGTGGAGGCAGGCTGGGTTACTTCAATGTCCTTCCGCTTCTTTACAAGTGGAGTCGCTTTATTCTTCTCCCCGTGTCAAAGTGCTCAGACTGGACCCTGTTGACCTCCTCACTGGCAGCATTCATGAGGACAGAGTCACTACAAGAGGCACTCCAGCTTGTGTTTCATCCTCTTAACTTGCTGGTTTGGATGATGGGGACTGTAGACAGTGAGGGTTTGTCATGCTGTCTCATCTCACTTCAGCTTTTCGGTTTTGGAGGGCAGCCCACCCTGCTCTCTGCTTCTGGGTAGTTTTCTTCTTCAGCACTTGGATGTTCTCCTTTTTTATTGAAGCCCTTTGTGTGTTCCAAACCCCACGTTCCACTGTGAGAGCCTGCAAACCTGTGGTTTTTCCCTCTGTGCAGCTCTTTGTCACCTGGGTGTGCAGCCCCAGTGTTCCAGCTGGCTGCTCCTCACCTCAGTGTCCTTGCACAGCCAGGCCACACATCGCCTTGTCTCTCCAAAATCCCTCTCCTGTTTCTTTTGGCTGGAACAAACAACAAACTCCCCATCCAGAGCCAGTGAAAGGCAATGGAAAAATCCTCCTTGCGTCAAATGGACGCCTTCCTTTCCAAACTGAGAGCCCTTGGCAGACGTGGAGGAGCTGAGCTGTGCTGCTCAGCTGTGGCTCCCTGACAGCTCTTACTGCCATCACACCAGTGAGGCAGTGGGAAAGGGGAAAAACTTAACTGGTGTAGCTTGCTGGGGGGATCTGGATGAGCCAGCCTGTCCCCATCTCCTGGGACCCTTGCCAGCCCTCAGACCAGGGCACTTGGAGCTTCCAGAGTCCCTGCCATGCTCTGCCTCCACCTGCATGGGCTCCGACTGTCACCTGTTGTCCCCAGCACCTCCTGCTTGCCATCAAACCATCTCTGGGTGCATCTTTTCTTGGGGTATTGCCATGAAAAAGCCTTTATAAGCTCTATTAGACACAATCCTCAGCCTGGTTTGCCTCACGTGAAACCATTAAGATGCTGCTTGTCTCTTCTCATATCAGTTCAATGTTTTAATTGCATGAACTGGAAGCTGCTGCTCCAGTTCTTGGTGGGGGAACTTCACAAGGCTTTAATCATTTGCTAAAAAGCTTTCAGGCTGCATTACCATCTGATGGCTCTCTGTAATGGACAGCCTGTGAGTTGAGAAACCTTCAGAGAAGTAACTCAGTCTCTGCATCAGGCAGTCCAAAGCTGCCAGAGTTTTTCCTAGCGCAGGCAGGGAGCAGCTGAGCAAAGTGGAGCCCACTGGGATGCTGGCTGGAGCTTGGCAGCTGTGAGCAGCTCCTGCAGGGCTCTGTGCTGGCAGGAGGGGCTCAGAGCCTCGTGGTGGTCTCCTGGTCACCCCAAGTGCCAGCTTCTCCTCCTGGGCAGTGTCCAGTGGGGGTGGCTCAGCCTCCAGCTCCGCAGTGTCAGCTTTCCATGGTTTAGTGCAGAGGTGAGGGGTGATGCTCCCACCCCACCAAAGGGACACCAGGGGGGATAAAGGCTGCTGGATGATCTGCTGGCCCCAGTGGAGGCGCACAGCTGAGAGCTGGTGGTTCCCAGCCCAGAAGAGGTGGTGGGTGGGGAATGCCTGAGGGACTGGCCTGCTAAAGGCTGGAGGAGGGAAGACACCCCCGTGTTGGGAATCACTGCCCAGCAATGGGCACTGGGGTGGGCACACAGGAGCCCCCACAGCCCAGCTCACCCTGCCTGTCTGCCAGGCCCTGCCCACGGGTGGCTTTGGGGCTCCTGTGGGTTGAGCACCCCTTCCCAGGGCCATGTGCCCACCAGGGCTGGCCTGGTGCTCCCACCAGCACTCAGGGAAGGAGTTCTGTGCTTTGTATCAGAGGCACCGCTGTGCTGGGAACGTGACTGCAGGGAGGTGACAGCTAATTGCTGCAGCGAGTCAAGGACTGTTTAAGCAGCTAATTAATTCCTCCTAATCAGCCCTTGATCTGTTGAAAACTGTATGGCATTATCTCCTCTGCTGCAACACCTTGATAATTCCTGTCTGAATGGCCTTCACGGAGAACATATTTAAATAAACTCAATAGAGATTTCAGACAGATAGCAACTATAATTACCAGCTTGTACAAATTAAAACCGTGGTTTGTTCTGTTCTTTTCCTCCTGCCTTCGCTGCCCAGAGCTCCTGCTAATCATGTTCCTGCTGCCAGTGGCACGCAGGTCCCCGGGGCATTTTCTGCACATGCCTTTGGAAAGCCTGTGCCTGGTGCTGGGGTGAGCTGATGTGGCTGCTGCACATGGGCACATGCCAGCCTCAGGTGGTGTCATTCCCGTGCCAGGGGCTCAGTGCTGTCCTGGTGAGCTGCAGGAACAGCCCCACACACCCCATGGGGTGATCATGTGCGATCCTCCCCAGGAGCAATCCTGCAGTTTCCCTTCCTGTCTCTCCTAAGCTTTGCAACCTCCTGGAAACACAGAATTTTCCTCACCTAGAAGGGACTCGCTCAGCTAAAGTGATGGCAGGCTGTCAGAGTGGCCACAGTGTCCCCCTGGTGCTGTTGGTGCTCCCCTTTGGCACTGCTCTGTCTGCTCTGGGTGCTGCTGGCTGCAGTGGGGCTCGAGCCCTGAGTTAGGAGGGATAAGGTCAGGCCATACTCATTTCCTCCCCAGCCACCTGGGACAGCCAGCAGGGCTGGCTCCTCTGGCATTTGGCAAAGGCCAGCCAGCCCCAGTGCTTGCATTTCCAGCTCTGCTTCCCTGCCTGCTCTTGGGAGCACCACAACCAGGCCCCGGGTGCTCAGGTCTATCTTTGTCCTCCCTGTCTTTAGATAAATGTGGCATCTGTGAGCAGGGTTGTTTTCCAGCATCCAAGCAGTGACAGAGAGCAGAGAATGTCCTTATGCTTTAATGAGGGATTACAGGGAATCAGAAAGGGAAAAATGGATTTTTCGTAACAGGAGCAGGTCGATGCCTCTGGTCTCTGTGGGTGCAGTAAGGGTAATATCAGGTTTCCTGCTCTTTCAGCAGGTCAGGAGCCAGCTGGGGCATGTCTTTCCCAGTGGGAGATGCTCACATGGAGCCACCTAAGCCCAGAGTCGGGGATTCTCCTGCCTTGGCACCCCAGGGGAGAACTTATCCCATGGCTGGCCTAGGAGAGGTCAGACTGAAGGAGAAATTTATTCACTTGGAAGAAATTCCTTACTATAAGGATGGTGAGGCCCTGGCACAGATTGCCCAGAGAAGCTATGGCTGCCCCATCCCTGGGAGTGTCCAAGGCCAGGTTGGAGCAGCCTGGGATAGTGGAAGATGTCCCTGCCCATGGCAGGAGGTAGAATAATAGGAGTTTAAGGTCCCTTCCAACCCAAACCACTCAGTGGTTCTATGAAAATAAATTTGCTCAGGTCAGTTTTGTCTGAAGGTTTTTATTGAGTTGGGGCTGGATCACCTATATATATCCAGGGTTTGCCTTATGAACTTGCATCCTCTTGGGACTGGGGTTCAGATGTGCCCTGGAGAGCTCGTTGTTCTTCCTCTGGACTTCTCATGGAATTTCTGACTTATGGACCCCTCAGCAGGGTTCCTAACCCCATAGGATGGGGGAAAATCCTTCATGCTGTCAAATGCAGTGAGATGGGTATGTAAAGGGAGGACATCCTGTACACTGTCATCTTTTCTCCATCCCAGACTTGGACACTGAATATTTCCATGCCAACAGTTTCTCCAGGGCAAGGGCATCCTAAGAAATGTGCAGAGCCTCTCCCTGGGTGGATGATGGGATTTTGCAGAGACCCAGCCCCTCAATCCTGCTCCCTGGAGAGCTGGGAAGCAGACTTTCACCTCAATCCTCCTGTGCCTCAGTTTCCCATGATTTGAAAGGAGCTGCTAATCCATCCCAGGCTCCCAGGAGTGCCGCAAGGCTAAATTCACCAGTCACTGCACGTTTTTCTTTGGGTACCATGGCGATGGGGCAATGTGAGGACATAAAATGACTGATTTGCATTGAGATGCAAGGTGTCCCTTTGTCCTGAGCCTTTGGGCTATCTGGTTTCCTTGCCCATCTCTGGGGCGAGCCAGATATAGCAGTGGAGTCACATGAAACAGCACAAAGGCTCTAATTCAGAGCTGGGACTGAGCAATTAAAATGTAGCGTGTTCAGAAGGCAGCTTCCCTGGATGGCAGACAAAAAGAATCAATTTCCTTCAAACAAATACTAAATATTAATGAGAGGCCATGGTTTGCCATGCACATAGAGCTGGAAAGAGCATTTCCCGTTGATCGCTGCGGAGGCAGGTTCCTGAGATGAAATTGCTTTTTGAATGGTTATTTGTGGCCTTTCACGAGGTGGCTCGTGGTTTGCCTACCCAAAAAAAGGAGAAGGAAATGCAGAGCATTTCCATTTTCCATCGGGGCAGGCACTGGGGATGTGTGCCTGTGCTTTCATTTTTGTTTACGCACTTGCCCGAGTGGTTGGGGAAATGTCTTGGATCGGTTACGTAGAAATCAGCCCCAAATTTACGTCTAGAAGGAAGCAATTCCCTGGGAACATCAGCCAGCTGAGCCTGCCCCCAGAATGGCCTGCCAAAGGCAGAACATGGGACCCAAGAGCATCCCTGGCTTTGCAGCCACATCCGCTCCTTGATTTATTTCAATAACGAGCACTGGGGGAAACATTAAAAAAATTACTTGCAGCCCTCACCAAGTATCCTAAAGTGAAAGCAGAGTGCTGGGAGCTTTGGAAGAGGAATTTTTTCTATTGCGTTGACCCTTGGGTAAGTCAGGAAATTTTGTATTAACTCCATTTCCAAACTTGGAGCTGGAAGAAAAATAAGAATGCTCCTCTCTCTCCTTTAACAGGACACACAGCCCCTGACATGGGGCTTGCTCATGGTCAGCACAGTGCCCACCTTAGCTGGGAGGGCAAACAGCACACCAGGAATGGGTGCAGCCTCCCGGGAGACTGCTGATGTCAGCCCTGCTCTGTTCCACACACGGCTGTGGAAGATGCTGGAAGCATTTTGCATCCATCACACAGTAAATAATAACACATCAGCTCACGATTTTATAAAGCCATTAAGGCTGCTGCGTAGCTGTGGGTCGATTGAGTGCTAATATTAGCTCAAAATGACTAAAATTAGAAAATTAGAACCCAGCCAGAACTAATTAGTTGTTCAAGGAATAGAACCAGAACCGGAACTAATTAATTGTTACTGAAATATCGCCGCAGGGCCCGGTGGGTGCTGCCGCTTCCAGCCTCGCTCTGGCTCCCAGCTTTGCTTGGGATGGCTCCTGTGTGGGCTTGAAAAGGAGCCTGGGGTCCCATCTGAAGGCTGTGACAGCTAAATAAGAGTTGGCATCTCAGTCCCAGCTGTGTGATGCAGCACACACTGGGCTGTGCTGGGAGTGATCCCATCGCAGCCGTGGCAGCTGCTGCCTGAAGGGCTCGGGAGCACGGCCCCTCATCCCGGCATTGCTGCCCAGATGTGCCTTTCTAAAGGTGAGGGTAATTACAGTGACCGCCTCCCTGGCTCCCAGGAGCACACCAGCTCTTCCCTCTGATCCCAGGGGCTCTGCCTTCTCCTTCTCCTTCAGCTCTGCTGCCGCTGAGGTGCTCTTCAAAGCTCCCTGAGCAAGCCAGGAGCTGCCATCCATGCAAACGCTGCCAGAATAATTTCCAGGGAATTAGGAAGCTGGTACAGATAACTGGCATGCGGCTGCATTTTTCCATCTGTGACTCAAGTCACCTGTATGGTCACTTCTTTTTACTTTCCAAAGGTGGTAATGCACCTTATATTTCTTTTTCCACTCTCAGCACTCAAACAGCAGCTCCGATTTTAGCAGCAGCGTGACGCACGGTGTTTTAAATTCAATTTAGAATACAAACTATTTATACCAGCCAGAAAAAGGCAGTGAAGCAGCTCTCTCTGTCATGAGTGGATTTGTAATTTCAGAGCAATCATTGCATAACTAATTGAATCAGCTCTCAGCATGTGAAATCAGTGCCCCTGCTTATCAGAGGTTTTCATCGTTCCCCCCTCCTGAAGCCAGCAGTCCCCCTCCACCAGCAGCACTTTGTGCTTCTGCAACAGCCTGGGAAGAAAGCGAGACCTGCAAAGCTGCCTTTTTCTGCTCAAATTGAGCCAATAAATTACCAAATACATTCAGAGTAGATGAAGAGCTGGGTTGCAGGTGCCCCCGAAAGCTGCCCAGGCTCCATGCGAGGGAGTGAAGTGCATTTGAAGCTAATCAAGTGCCAGCCATGTCTGAGAAGCAAATTGGTGCCGAGATGTTCTGCTGACTCCCACTTCCTGCTTCATTGCCCAGGTGTGCTCTCTCTCCTTGGCTGGAATTTCGGGTCTGATGTCTGATCCAAACCTCCGGCTTGGTGCCTGAAAGTGGAGCCTGAGAGGGCGATAAATATAGCGGCAGCTTTCCCAGGGATGCAGGAAAGGTAGAGGATAAAGTAGCTGTAAGGGTTTTTATCAGCTGGGACTTCTGGGCCTGGATTTGGTGACTGGGATGGGTCTGGTTCTGCAGATTTTGGGAGCAGCCCCTAGGGTGAGAGGGCACTTGCTCATCTCTGGGGCGGTTTGGGAGGGGCCTATCAGCATCTGCAGAGCAGGGAGCTGAACATGGGAACCAGGGAAAAGTGTGCTGTGAAGGATGCTAACAGCTCCCCAGGGATGCTGTGTGTGGATGTGAGAGTCCTGAGCTGTCACCACCGGCTGGGGTGGTTGAGGAGGGCAGACTAAACCTGAATGACTACAATTGCTGAGTGCTAATGAAGGCTAAGCTGGTTAAAGTGGCAGCAGTTCCCTGGGCAAAGCTGGCAGATCTTGTCTTGGGGAAGTTTGAGGCAGAGCTTGCAAACTTTTCTGGATGTGCAGAGGGAGAACTTGTTCTTGGCAGGAACCCCTGAAACTGGTTGTGGGAGATGCCACAGCCCAGAAAATGAGAGCTGAGCATCCCTGTGGTGCATCCCCTACTCAGGGATCTGCTTTCCTTTCAGGAGAGCAATATTAGGATCCATGGTAGGGGCCTCTTGTTTTTGGTGGCCAGGGGACGGCCTTAGCAATGCTCTCAGCCTTGTTGGAGACATATCCAAGCCTTGTATTCCCTAAAACTGATGTGTAGGGTATTTTCTGGTTTGTTTTTTCTCCTTTTTTTTCAGCCTGTTGAGCCTGTTTGAGCCTCTTTTTTTTGGTGCTGCTGGCTGACCTCGTGTGCAAGGTCATGTGCAATGCAAGCAGGGTCTGGCCCAGGTGGGAGAAAGAGCTCCCATCCCCAGGCTTGATCCAGCCATGTCCCATCAGTGGCCTCCACTTGTTTCTTGCACAAAGCCACACAGACAAAGTGTTCTGAGCGCACGAGGCCAAGGCCGTGGGATTTGTGCTCCTGGGGCAGCGTGTTCCAGGCACCCCAACCACCCACTTTGTTTTCCCTTGTCTCTGCAGGTAGCCAGATGGGAGCACAAGACACGAGCACTCAGCCAAACCTTCGGCTCTCCCCGTGCTGCCTGTTACTGCCTGGGTGCTGTGATCCTGCTGCTGAACTGTGTGCGCAGCCACTGGTAAGGAGCTCACCCTGCTGCTACACAGAAATGCCCCTCTGGAGTGAGGGGGGAAAAGGGACATTTGCTCAGCAGTGTTAAATCCAACCCCAGTGTATCGCTTCTCCATGGTTGGATAAGTTCAGGCAGCAGCAGATTTATTTTATTCCAGGGTTTGTAATAAAGATGAGGGATGCAGCAGCAAGGCAAAGCCATCGGTTTCAGCGGTCGTTAAGTGTCCCAGGTTACCTTGCTCTGCTCCCTGGGGATGTTTCCTCTCTCCTGTGAGCAGCCCAGGTGGCAGGGCTGTTTACACAGGGTGGATCATATGTAACAGCAGAATTTTTTAATTTTCTTGTAAAAATCATAAACAAAATGAAAGCTGCTTTTAAGGAGCCGCAGTTTCCTGTGCAGAAGAGCAGGATTACCTGTGCACTTAACAATCATTCTCTTGAAACTCTTATCTGCTATCTCTAAACACTACCTGTGCTAGCTAATAGTATTGTATGACTGATACACCATTCTCCATGGGAATATGTCCTTTAACGTTCCCAGTGCAGCAGAGAGGTTTTACTGCAGAAGATTTCCTCAATGCCAGCAATTTATCTGTGATCTGCTTGGCTTTATCTCCACTGCTGTTAGGAGAGACCAACTCACTAAATTCCCAGGTTCAATTATACCAGGGTCACAGCTAATGGGTTGTTTAGTACTCTGGGTAATTTCTCAGGCGCAGAGTTCTCAGGTTGGAATTTGCACATGTATTTAAGAGCTCTGCTTTCCTGGAAATGACACCAGGACCTGCCCTTGCCCTTCTGTGTTTGTCCCAGCCACTGCTGATGGCAGAAACTGAAAGAAAGCTTGCAGTGAGCAAGGCTATAATCGAATGCAGAGGGCATGTGTGTGTGCTGCTGATGTCTTAGTGACACAGCAGGCTTGGATTTTGCTGGAGAATGTCTCAACAGCCTCTTGCACAAATTACATAGTCACTTGTTGTCTGGGAAGCAATGCAAAGCCTTGTCCTTGCCTTTAATTAAAAACACAGCTGGTGGAGGGACAATCTTCATTTCCAGTGGTCCTGCTGGCTCCTGGGTCAATGAGGCTCATGGGTCACAGCAAGGCACTGAGAGGGAACTGCTGGGGGAGCCAAAGTGGCCTCGTGTGTCCTGGCACTGTCACACTTTGCCCCTGCAGAGCCCTCAGAGCCCCACCAGGGCTGGCTCTGCTCTGTGTCATGAGTCTGTGGGGACTGTGGGACTCACTGGGTTTGGCTCAGCCCAGCATTTGGGCCCTGAAGGAAAAAGCAAGGTCAGTCCAGGGACTGCAAAAGCCCCCTCTGCACCTTGGATTTGAAGGAGAGGCTCTAGAAGATGGGGCAGCTCAGCCCCAGCAGAACACAGATGAGACAGTCCATCCTGATGGGCCAAAGTCTTTCAGGTTATTGCAATGGAAAGTTTATTTTGCTCAGATGTTTCCACGTGGTTGGGTCATTCCCTCCCCTTTCCTTGGTGCTGAGGTTGGCCTGAGTGATGGCTTGCAGGCTTTGGAGGCTCTTCTGGCAAGGCAAGCCCTTAACTGTGGGGGGATTGGGTGGTTCCAGGCTGATCATCAGAGCAGCAACTGCTGGAGTTACCCCAAAACACACCCAGAGCCTCACTGCCTCCATTCCCAGCTCAGTGAGCCCTCCAGGGCTGCCCAAGGCTTATTGCTACAGCCTGGGGAGCTTTTGCTGCTTGGCAAGGCTTCATCCTGCCCCTTAGCCTTGCAGGATGATACCAGCCAGGGCCAGCCCAGGCCTCCACTGACCAGAGGGGCTTCGTGTGACGCAGTCAATGTCATCTCAGTGACCAGTGATGCTGGGAGAGACATGTCTAACCTGCTCTTGCTGTTTTGCTTTTCCCTCTATTTTATTCTCTGAGCAGGTTTTCTGCTCCTCAGCCCCTTGGAGACCATCCCTTGGCATGGGCTGTGCCTGGCACGGTGGCCAGGGTGGCTTGTGCAGAGCATGAGGGCTGCTGATAGTGAGCAAAAAGGCAGCCTCAGGGGTCCCTCCACCTCCAGCACTGTGATCCAGCCTTTAAAACTCCTCTTTTCCTGCTCTGGGGACTTGTTACGTGGGTGGGGGCTGCCAGGGAGCGATGAGGAGCCCAGGGGATGTTTCTTTTGGTTTTAAAAGCCTCCTTCCTTTTTGCAGCTGAGTTTTTGAAAGGCTCCATGCTGGAGGCGGAGGAGAGGAGGGCAGAGCAGACAGAACCTTGGGGGTGGGTTGGCATTTTAGCTGACAGCACCTGGGAGCCAGGATGTGTTTCTGCATCACCACCCACCCCACGTGGGGTCTGTGCTGGGCTCCTTCCTCAGCACAGCACCCTGAGGCTCTTGTGCCAGCTTGGCTCCAAAAGGATGCTTTGTGTGTAAGAAAGGGATGTCTTTGTGCTCAATTAAGCAATTAGATGCTTCCCAGCTCTCAGCTTCATTATCAGCCTTGGCTTGCAATCCAAACTGACCTGTGACCAGAGGGGACCTGCTTAGTCAAGTGCACAAGACAAGCATCCTTAATTGCTTTGCTGCAATGATTATTTTCATTACTACAGTTTCTTTCTGCAAGAAGCAAGGAACTTCCATCACCGAGGTTTTAATCTGTGAAAACAACTCCTGAACTTTTGAACTGTGTGCAGTTTGTGGCTGTTATCTGTGTGACATGGGACGTGACAACCTTCACCGTCCTCCAAACTCACATCCACTGTCTCTCTCTCCTCCCTCACCACGTTGTTTGTATCTTTCCCTGCATCAGTTTATTCACAATTAGCCACTGGCACTGCCTCCAAACCTCCCTGCACTGCCTTTGGCACACCCTGGCACACTCCCCACCCTTGGGCAGGTGCACTGGGAGGTTCTGAGCCGCCCTCCTGAAGGGTCTCAGGATGTTTGCCTGAGCTTAAAGGCAGCACCCACGTGCACACCTTGACTGGGGGGCTGCAGGTGTTGGGGTGTCTCAGTGTGAGTCCCACAGAGGCTGTGCCAGCCAGTGCCACTGGCAGCAAGTCCTGCATTGATGCCACACTCTGGATGTTGACTCCTGTGTGGATTTCTCACTTGGACCTGATGCTTCCAAGAAAATACATCTGCCCTGGGACGGGATTTTGCACAGAAAAGGGGTTATTTGTCATTGCCAGGTAGTGCCTCTCACCTTATTCTCAATCCTGTTTAATTTTGTGAGCTGGCACCTGCATGAGTGTGCTGTAAATGGCATTGATCCCAGAACCACAGGGCCCTGTGTGCAGAAGTGACCAAGGTTGATGATGGGAATTGAGCGTGGCCTGACAGAGCTGGTGCCCCCCTCTGAGCCACAGTGCCAGAAATATCTGATACCTGTTCAGGAAATGCCCCAGGGAACCAACAGCACCTCCTGCCCACGGCATCCAGATGAGGAAACCTCACAGCTCAGATGTAAGGCAGGGGGAGAAGCTGCCACAGCCCCCAGCTGACCTAAATAACACACACACCCCAGTGCTGTCAGAAAAGCAAAGTCATTATTGGCAGAAGAAGCTGTGAGGATGATGACCGGGCTGACAATTGCCAGTGGTATCGGCAGGACGATTTCAGTGTTGTTGAGGCTGCTGTTTTCTAATGAACAAGATCTTTTGTTGCAGCTTGTGCTGCTGGGCACCACTGGGTAATTTTTATCCCCGTTGCCTCCTTTAGCCAGGAAGAACAAAACCTCCAGCATGGGGGACAGACCAATGCCCCACATGGTGACTGTGGCACCTTGCAGTGGTGGCTGTTGTCACCAAAACCCTGGTTGCCTGTTCCACTGCTGCTTTCTTGCTGCCTGCTGACCCCTGGCCCAATTCTGCTCCAATTGTGCTTCTCAGCCCCAGTTTGCAGGCTGGTTTTTGGGATCAGTCAGGGAGCACTGCTGGGCTGCTCCCTGCAGCGACCCAGTTTGCTGGACGAGGTCTTTGTCCTCCTCTGGAGGAGAGGGATGACAAAATGCACTTGGTGGGGGCCACTGGGAGATGTCCCCAACAAGACCTAGAAACCTCAGCTTCTCTTTTAGTACAGTGTTTCTGTGTTTTCTTCCTGCTCCACGTGGCCTTTGGGGATGTGTTTAGGACTTGTTGAGTTTTCTGGTTGAATAAATCAGCACCTGCTGTGCAAACCTGGCTGCACATCCTGTCCGTGTCCCAGCCTGAGGATCTGCTGCCCCTTTCCCTCACTCCCACTTTCTTCCTGTGAACCCACTGGTGTGACATATCCATCCCCACAGTGCAGAGCCACTTTGAGTGGTTTTCCAGTTCATGTGGTATATTATGTGGCAGACAGAAAGAGGAGAGATTCAGACTACATATAAGGAAGAATTTTTTATGAGGAAATGTTTTATGAGGATACACAGGGTGCCCAGAGGAGCTGTGGCTTCCCCATCCCTGGAAGTGTCCAAGGCCAGGTTAGAAGGGTCTTGGAGCACCCTGGGATAGTGGGAGGTGTCCCTGTCCATGGCAGGGGTTTGGAACTGGATGGACTTTAAGGTCCCTTCCAATCCAAACCATCCTGGGATTCCCACAGAGCGCTGCTAAGACTTCTGAGTGTCTGAGCAAGCACCCCTCTGTTTTTAGGAAGGGTGGGCAGAACAATTCCCACTGCCTTGGCTACTCCTATCCTGCCAGGAATTAGCCAAATCTGCCACTTTGGCCAGAGCAGAGTTGAAGGATTTGGGCTTTTCCCAGCTGGTGCAGAATGTGTGCCTCTGGCATCGTGCTTCAAACTGGAAAATGTGGGGAGATGTCAGGGGAAGCCCCATTCCCTTTGCAGAAGCTGAGGGTGTCTTCCAAGCCCTGCCATGGGGACAGGCATCCTCATGACAGCAGCCAGGGATGTGACCAAAGTAGGTCTCAGCCTCGCCACCCTCCCCTGTGCTGGAGGAGGGGTGGATGCTCCTCACCATGGCAATGGCTCAGCTCAGCACAGAATGCAGTTCCAGGTACTGGGACAAAGCCTGGCTCTAATTGATGTCCTCTTGGATGCTGAGCTGCGCTGCTGCCTTGTCCTGAGCCTGAAATAAATGTTGTCACCAACGTGACAACAGAGGCACGTGAAGGAAGGGACTGGTTTCATGACAGACTGAAATATGTCATATTTCAGGAGACCAGCTCCCTAGCAAGGGAAATGCCCCAAAACCTTGTCCTTCCCTGCCAGGGAGGCTCCCTCACCATGGTGGATGCTGCAATAATTGATGGCTCCGTGCTGCTTGTCACGGCCCAGCGTCATAAATGCTTAAAAGGTTTATTTACCAATTCTGAAAACTCCTGAGCACATCATGTTTAATGCAAATACAGAGTGTGTTTAGGAAGATATAAACCATTCCTAGAGGGAAAGGCAGTCCATTATCTCCGTGCAAACACCTCCCTCCCTAGCTGTAAGCCAGACAGCAGGGAACTGAGCAAGACATGCTGATGAGAATAACTAATGCAGGCCTATCCGACCATGGAAAGGAAGGATGGGATCATCTGGAGCAGGAGAGACAGCTTTGCCAAAACAAACCAAGCCATGTGGTGGTTGCAAAGCTTACAGTGCTGATTCCCACCCAACCAGTTTGTGTTCTTGGAGCCACCTTTGTTCAATGTTCTGAGACCGAGTCAGGTCATCAGCATGGGACAGAGGAGCCCCAAGGATGTGAGAGGGTGTGGATCCAGCTCATCCAGAGCAAGAAGCAGGCTCTGAGGGCTTTGCTCTTGCTGTACCTCTTTCTGCTTTGCCATCTCTTTGCCAATGCCTGGGATCCAGGTGTGTTCCCAGCACAGCCTTGCTGTCCCAGGTTTGCCTCCCTGAGGATCAGCAAACTGCTGTAAAATCCTTCCTGGTGCTGGTGCCCTCTGGATAGGTCCTGGCCAGATGTGGAGCCAAACCCTCATGCTGTGAAAGGCACATCCTCTTCCGTGTGAGGAAAGAGCTGCAGAGCATCCCCAGGGACGTCAGGGTGTGTTTTGAGTGCACAGCCAGGCCAGGATTCCTGGGGCAGAAGGGCACATCCCTTCAGGGGCATCGCTTTCCTCCCAAACCCAGGCAGTGCTGGTAGCAGGGACATGGGTTTTTTGGCTTCCTCCTGGAGGAGACTTGTGTCATTTAAAAATAACCACCACGGAGATGATGCAAAGGGTTCTGCAGCTGCTGCTGCTTCCCTGCACAGCCAGATTTGCGTCTTCCCATCGGAAATGATTTTAAGCTAAGGCAGTGTGAGCCTGGTGAGCACAGGGAGCTGTGCTGGGCCCTGGAGGAGGGCCAGCCCTGGGGACTGTGTCTACATTGCCTGGGGCCACGCTGTTGTTCCTCTGTCTGTGCTTGGCTCCTGGGAAAAGGAATTTCCCTGTAATTTCCAGAGTGTAAATCACCCAGATGCTGTGGTTTTGCTCACTTCTAAGTGTATTACATTTATTCCATGTTTTGTTTCCTTGCTCCAATCCAAACTGATGATTGAATGTCTTGTTCTGGGGTCCTAAAAACTCCTCCACAATAGAAAGCCTAGTGGGAGCAAGCTCAAAGTGAACAAAGGATATCATCCAGGTTCCTAAACCACAGAGTTAAGTATTATCCTGGGCTTGTTTGGTGCATGAACTTGCCATCAATCCTTTGAAAGATGTGGTTCCAGCTGCCTGGCCTTCAGCCATGCAGGCAGGACTGTCTCTCTTGGCTTTTATTTGGGCAACAGGGAAAATCCAGAGGTTTGCAGGGCTTAGGGAAGATGGACACCAGGGAAAAAAAGCTATCCCAAGCCCTGCAGGTAGCATTATGGAAGCACTTTCCAGCTGAGCAGCCCGGGACTGTGGGCAGGAATAACTCCTGGCCCTGACAGACAGTGGTGGCCAGAGGTGCAGCAGAGCTGTTATTCCACTTGAATTTTAGCCTCCAGGGTACTCATTAAAAAAAGGCTCAAAGTTTCCTATCTCATGTGTCAACAACATGTGGAGAAACACTGTGTAAAGCTCTGTGGGTCTGTTACCTCCTCTCGTGTTATTAATGGTGTTTTTTAATCACAGCATTGTCTCTTTTGTCATCGCGCGTTCGTGTGGGAGCCGTGTGCCATGCTGAGCCTGCCAAGCCCTGCCCTGGGCAGAGCTCAGGGGGCTGAAGGGAGGGCTCACCATTATTCCAATCATAAATTGAGTATTTGGAAGGCCAGGCCCAGAATGCCTGCCCCAGCCTGGGAGGGAGGAGCTGTGCTCGCACTCGAGAACACCTCGTCTCTCGTATTTTCCTTGTGCTGTTCCAATCCTCCCCCTGGCTGTCAGGCTCCAGCCGTGAATCACTCCTGGGCACGTGGCTAACACATGAAAGCTGCAAAATATTTTGATGGAGGGGAACGGGGGTGGGAACACGAGATAATCCAGCCAATTGTTCCCAACCCTTCCAGCCCTTGCAGCCTCCAGCATTTGCAAGCGCGTCTGTCCCAGAGCTCTCAGTCAGGATGAAAACTGGGATTTGGTGAATAAGGCAAAGCATTTGATATCACAAGTCAGTGGGACTGGTATTTCCAGGTGTGAGCAAGGGTTGTGAGTAGAAATAGCTGCCCCAGATCAAGCCCTGGCTCCTCAGAGTCTTCAGCTGATTGCTTCTCCCATTGGGAGGTTGAGTAGGAAAAAGGCATCTGAAGAGGGACCTCCTCAGCAGCTTCCCAAAGCTTCACATCTCCCAGGGAGACCTGAGTGTTGTTAATTATGAATTGCTGCTTTTAACAGCCCTTGTTGTCTCCCCAACAGCTTCACAGAAGCCATGAAGAGCCAGCCAAAGCTGGAGGGCTGGGACTGCCACTGGACCTACTACTCAGGCTTGGCCATCTCAGCTGTAGGGACCTTGTTTGTCATCTCCAGCTTCTTAGCACTGGGATTCACTGGGACCTTCCTAGGTAAGCACTGAAAATCCAGCAGCTTTACCAGAAAGTGCATTTAATCCTTGCAGGGATCTCCTGCTAGGGCAGAGTCCTGGAGGACTTTCCTTGTCCTTGTTAGATTTGTCATTATGATACCAAAGCAGGACCCAACCCTGCTGTTACCACAGAGGGGATGGCACTGTGGTTCTATACAGCAAATCCCATCATCTCCAGCATCAAACCTGGAGGTTTGGAGCACAGCTGCTCATCTGCCAGCCCAAACACCCTCCAGAAAGGGACCCCAAATTCATGACCTCACAAGTGGCACTGGCATAGTGTGTGTGAGCTGTCCAGCAGCCCTGCTCCAAGCACCCACCTGCTCATCACACGTGCTGGAGCAGGATGTTGTTTGCTCTCCCCTCTGCAATAAACCTGATGTTCGTTGACAGATCCTTTTATCTCCCGCTTTATGGCAGAAGGCATTTTCCACTGTGCCTGCTTTCACATTTAGAGCGTAATTCTGTTAGCATTGTTGACTTTGAAAACATGCCAGTATGTGTGGAATTCATAAAAATAAAGTAGAGACAGGAACAATAAATATCCAAGGAAAGGGGCAGCTCCTGCTGGCTGAAATAATCACAGCCCCAGCTTTGACACCTCATTTAGGCTGTGCTTTTGCAAGTGCTTTACAAACCAAATTCAATTAGCTCCTGTGGCGTCGCTAGGAAGAAGAGAGGGATGTAATAAGCCTTCCTGGTTTCAAGTGGAGTTGCAAAGAAATGTGTTGAGTTGGCCAAAATCCTGCTGCCAGAAATAGAGCTCAGCACTCCTAAACATCTGCCCTCACCCTCTGTGTGCAGCCTCACTCCTGGCCCCCTGTCACACCCCTGTCCCTCAGCATCCTCCAAAATGCCCAGCAGCCCCTGAAGTGATGCTGTGCCTCTGGAGACATGTCCAGAAGGGCCAGGCACAGGAGTACCCATCAGCAAGAGCTGCTTGAATGCTCCTGAAGTTCAGCCAGATCTGGAGTTGTTTACGTAAAGCCTGATTCATCCCACCAGGAGGATCCACTGGCCTTGAACCGCTGGGAAAAAGCAAACAAGTGAGTCAGGCTCGGCGTAAGAGGTGAGAGGGCCCTGGCCCTCAGATCTGTATCCCTGAGGCAGGGCAGAGATGGGTGCTTGGGGTCCATAAAAGGCATTTCTGCTCCATCCTCCCTGCCCTGGACTGGCACAGCAAGGAGCTCTCTCTGCTAGCAGGGCAGGACAGGCACCAGGGCAGAGCTGAGTCAGGGTGAGGACATGGCACACATGCCAGCACAGCCAGGCTGGCTCAGGACCTCTGCAGGACTCAGGCATGGCCCAGCTGGAGCCCCACAGAGGTTCCATCCTTGGGTTGGTAACAGCAGAGTGTCCCTCAGCGTGGTTTGCTGCCCAGCCAAGGGGAAGACAACAGGTCTGCAGATCTCTGATATCATGTGGGATATTCTCTTGCTCAGGACTCGCTCAGGGCTGGTATTTCCAACATCCATGCAGGATTTCAGTGCTGCCCTGGTGCTGCAGGAGGAGCAAGGACTCCACATAGCAAAGGGCTGCACTGCTTTGGCAAGGAGAGGAATTCAGCTTCTTCTCACTGCTGACATCTGAGCTCAAGAGAAGTTTTGAGAGAGCCTCTGACAACAGGCACTTCAAAACTTACTGCAGCTGGATTTGACCCTTTGTGGGTTTTTCTACAGCAGTAACAGCTGAACCAGGCAGGGCACAGGGCTTCCTGTTGAATTCTCTCCTTACAGCACATTAGGCTTTGGAGCAGCTGCAGAACACTTTGTCTCTCTAGTGTGGGCTCAGTGGTGCAGTGGGAGCTGTGTGAGTCACCCTTCTCCAGCAGCCTGGCTGTGCCACCCCATCTCCAGCACAGCAGCACCAGCTCCAGATGCTGCTTGCAGCAGCTGGATGTGGCCCCTGTCCCTGGCAGAGCCATCCCTGGTGCCCTGTCCCCTTCCTGTGCCTTCACTGGGATTCAGGCATCACCTCAGCATCACTTCAGCACCCTCCTTCTTTGCCTTGTTTCCCAAAAAACGCAGTGATGAGGGCTGGGCTTATCTCAAGGCTGAGGATGTGGAGAGGCTGCTTTGCCTGTCTGAGCCCATCTGCCTCATACCCCAGTGACATTTCTTCCAGCACTAACCAAGATTTCAAGTCAGTCTGACTTTGCCAAAGTGTTGCTGGGCCTGGAGAAGCTGACAGCTCTCTGGGGTGAGGCAGAGGTGGAGCTCCAGCCCAGGTCAGGCTCCAGGCATTCTGAAGGACCCTGCAGAGTGGCTTTTTGCTGCTGTGATCCCACCCTGAGCTGTGAGATGGCTGCACAAACCTCCAGCAAAAACCAGCTCCTTTTAGTGCCTCAGCTTGGCAAGGAGCTGATTCCTGATTTGAGGGCCCAGTGAAGGCACAGGAGATGCCCAGGGTGATGCTGTGTAACACCACACACACACAGACCTGTCCCTAAGCACCTTCCTGCACATAAACACGTAGAAACCACCTCTCTGGTGGTCATGCTCATTGACCTGTGCAGGTTTAGAGGCAGAGATTACATTGGAAAAGCTCCTGGGGAGCTGCCTGTGTGCTCCTGCTCGTGGGGAGCCTGCCTGGAGGCTCGCACAGCCCCACCAGGGCTGGGCACTGATAAACCCCTGCCAGCCCCACGGACCCAGGGCTCTGTGTGAACCTCCTCAGTGCCAGGGCCATGTGGGGAATGAGGTGTTCAGCTCAAGGGCGAGGGTGGGCAGGGGATAATGAAGCATTTTGACACATAAGAAAGCACAGAAACGGGCTGTGGCAGGGGGTGATGTGTTCTTTGTACCAGAACAATCTCAGAGATGTATTGCCAAGTAACTGTGAGAATATATAGTATGAATACAAGGCAATTATCTCACTTAGTGGCCTGCAGTTAAAACCCAAAAGCATTGTGTAATTGGGCAGGGGCTGTTTATCCTTAGAAATAAATGTTTTAGCACCATGTGAGGTCAAAGAAATTACACTACGATCCAGGTAATAATAATAACCTTGAATAGTTTGCACTCCTGTAATGCCTTTCATCTGGATTTGTGAGCACTTTCTCACCATACATTAATCCTCACCACCCTCTGTGCTCTAAGAAAGACTGATGTTATGATCAGTGCACAATAGCACCTGGAGGGACAGAGGAGCCTTGCCCAAGGTCAGGGAAGGGCTGGCAGCAGAGCTGGGAGCTCAGCCCGGGGTGGAGGCTGCTCCTCATGGACCAGTGCTTGTGGACATGGAGCATGGATGGAGCAGAAGGGAGCACAGCTGGGCAAGGGTCTGGAGCACCAGGAGGAGCTGAGAGAGCTGGGAGGGGCTCAGCCTGGAGAAAATGAGGTTCAGGGGGAACTTTTGGCTCTTCACAACTCCCTGACAGGAGGGTGCAGCCGGAGAGGGGTCAGGCTCTGCTCCCAGGGGACAGGGCAAGAGGAAATGACCTCAGATTGTGCCAGGGGATGTTGACATTTGATGTCAGGAAAAAAATTCTTCACCAAAGGGGTTGTCAAGCCCTGGCACAGGGTGCCCAGGGCAGTGGAGGGATTAAAAAGCCATGTAGGTGTGGTGCTTTGTGGTCTCACTTGTGAGACCAACAGAACCAGATCTGCATCCTGGCCCTTTACCCCTCTGAAATGTTGCTCACAAGCTGCACATCTCCTTGTCATTTCTTTCCCAAGCTCCTTTCAGGAGGGTGGAAGGATTACTCCAAGGTAGATGGGAAGCTGGTTGGATGCTGACAGTTCTGAAAGCTTTCCTCATTACAGATGACAATCACCCATTATCATCATCATCATTGTGCCAATAACTGAGTGTTTTGTAGGCAGAGGTGCTATTTTCTGAAATTCTGAGAAATTCTCTGAACTATGAGATAAGGGTGACAATATGGATGAGGGCATTTGGTTGTGGTGGTCACGATGAAAACAGCTCCAAACACCATTTCACAGCACTGGGTTTATTCTTACATTAAATGGATTTGATCCCATGCACTTGCTTCCTCGTGGAGTGGCATTTGACAGGCAATTTTACAAATGAGAAAACCAGAATTAACCAGTTGGGACCTCAAGAGCTGTGTCCTGATGAGGGACGTGGCTGCCACAACCTCATTGCAATGCAGGAGCCTTTTGTGGGCAAGGAGCCATTCCTGGGAAAGCTGATAGAGTAAACAAACAGCTTTTTTGTTGCTGTTTCCTCAGCCTGGAAGTCAGTGCTGAAACCCTTTGCTGCGTACCCTGCCAGGGATGCCCTGTGGCACAGGGAAGGTATCAATGTGCCAAAGCCCCCCATGAATCCCAATTTCATGGAGCCTAACCAGAACCTCTCTGCTTGCTCTTAGGTGATTACTTTGGCATCCTGATGGAGGAAAAAGTGACCAGCTTCCCCTTCAGCATCCTGGATAACCCCATGTACTGGGGCAGCACAGCCATCTACCTGGGCTGGTCCCTCATGTGAGTACATGCCCCTGCACACACCTCTGTTGTAGGGTCACTCTGGGGTCTCTTGGCAGGGCATGGGGTGCCAGGGTGCATTTGGGGCCAAAAAGACACTCTGTGATGGCAGAGGAGGTGCAGCCTGCCCTCACTTCTGCCCCCATGGTTATTTTTGTGCGTGGAAAATCTTGTGCTGTCTCGAAACACTCGCAGCATTTGTTGTAGAAAAATAAATAGCGGCCAAGTGCTGGGGAGAGGAGGATCAGTGAATGCTCTGCAGTGAACAAGGTCTTTGGCAGGCTCTGCACGTGGAAAAATCAACATTCAGGGCCAAATTCATGCAGGGTGTCACTCTGCAGGGGCAGGGCACTGGTACTGGGGAGCAGTGTGACCCTGCAATTACTCTGCAAAAAGCAAAACAAGCCAAGCCACCCTTTCCCCCAGCCCACGGTGAAAACACTTCCGAAACACTCCTTGTGTGCTCCAACACAGCTTAATAGCCTGCTTAGGAGGAAATGAATAGGCTGTAATTTAGCAGCAAATGAGCAATAGACTCTATTCAGTCTAACAAGTTTGATGTGGTTCTCATTTAATATCACATTTTATTTATTTGCCCAGGAGAAAAAAAAAAAAAAAAACAAAACCCTGGCTGTGTTACTTCAGGAGCCCATGGAGTGTTGCAGGCTGTTATCACTGGGTATTTTGCACTGGTGCTCCTGACTGTGACCACCTCTCCTCTGCTTGGGTGGAAAAAATGAAGTGCTTTGCCACGTTCTGGTCATTTTTTCAGCCATGTGTGCAGCCCCTGGTAATAAGTAAAGCTGATGGTTTCTCTCCTGTCTCCACTGAGCCTTGTTGCTGTTAGTTCTGCACTTGAAATCCCCCCAGGTGCTGTCAGGGCTGGCTGCATGAGGCTGCTTCCCTTCCTGGCACTGGATGGGGTTTAAATCCTGGGAAATGGTGCAGGATTTAAATGCCAAAGGGAGGCAGTGCTGTTTGCCACAGGGTCTGCAGCAGCACCCTGGAAATGTTTGTATTGCTGTGGGAAATGTTTATATTGCTGTGGGGAGTGGGGCAGAGCTGGGGCAGGATGAGTCCCCCCACACCACACCACAACCCCCACAGCAGCACAGACGTAGGGATTTGACCAGGAGGAATTATAAGGAGATCTTTATTTGTTTTAAAATCAGCTTCAAACTGCTTCCTAAAAGCTTTGCAGAATCCACTGAAACCTCCTGAGCTGTTTCTGTTGCAGAATCCCTTCTTCACCCCTCTCCTTGTGCTCTTCCAGCACAATTCTGGGCAGGAGCAGCTGCAGGCAGCTCAGGACAGCAGTGATTGCCTCTTTTTTCTCGTTAAAAGCTGCCACCATTAAGGCCAGCGAGGCGTGACAAATAATTGCTGTGAACAAATTGCTGGAGCTGTGCAGAGTGGCACCAAGACACCACCCACCTGCCTGGGGGGAGCTCAGCACAGCCCTTCTCACGGTGGCTTTTGGCTGTTTCTCTTCCCTGGGACCTCAGTTCATACAGTCACAGATCATTTGGGTTGGAAAAGAATGGTAAGATCATCGAGTCCAAGCATTAACCCAGCACTGCCATGATCAGCACTAAAACATGTCCCCAGATGCCACATTTACATGGCTTTTAGATCCCTCCAGTGGCTCCACCACTGCCCTGGGTAGCTGTGCCAGGGCTCGACAGCACTTCCAGGGAAGAAATTTTCCCATTATGCAACCTAAACCTCCTGTGGGGCATCTTGAGGCCATTTCCTCTTTTCCTGTTGCTTGTATCCCTGGTTTCTCCCTTCTGCCAGGGAGTTGGAGAGAGTGAGAAGGTTCCCCCTGAGCCTCCTTTTCTCCAGGCTGAGCCCCCCCATCTCCCTCAGCTGCTTCAGACCCATCCCCAGCTCTGTTCCCTTCTCTGGACTCCCTCCACTGGCTGATTTTCTTTGGGGTCCACACTTTCTCCTGAGGTCTTTCAGGAGATGTCAGGTGTGTCTCCCTCAGAGGCCAGAGCTGATGTCCCATCTCAGTGGCAGCAGGAGGGATGCTGGAGGAATCCTGCATCTTTCTGATTCTGGCCAGACCTAAAACACAGAGCACATTTGTCCTCTCTTGGGGATGCATCACACTCCCTATCATGGCATCAGAACCCAAAGGATTGATCCATGCTCATCCAGAAGGCATGAAAACACATCACATCAGCCTGTCCTCTGACTCCAGTCCAGCTTTAAAAGCATCAAGTGGGGTGACAACCCACAGCCATGGGGAGCTGCAGCAAGGCTGGGCACAGACAGACTTCCTACCCAAAACAAAGTCCTGGCAGGACAGCAAACCCTTCCTGACTGATTCATCATTGCTGCTACAATCAGATGTGGCCCAATATGTAGGTCAGGCTCGTAAGAGGACAGGAACAGTTCACCCAAATGCTGCTCATCACCTGTGTTGAGCAGCCTCATTTCTCCTGCCAGACAAATGGAGCATTCACCGTGTGGGGACAGCTTTGTGTGCCTCTGGTAGGGAAGTGTTCTAACTCACATCAACAGGCTGTGTAAATCAGAGCTGGAGCTGCAGCCAAATGATGCAATTAGAGGTCTTGCTGTCAACAAACAATCATGTAAATTTGTTCTCTCTGATAGGAATCAAGAAGGAGACATGACTAAGCATGTAATAGCAGGGGCTTGGGAGAGAAGGAAGTTGCCCGAAGCTTCCTAATGAGGGAAAAAAGTTATTGCAGAATGAAAATGGTGAAAAGTGGAGATTTGTGGGTGCCTCTCCAGGGACTGGTGGGGCTGGGTGGTACCTGAAAGTGGCTCCAGTATGAGGTTTAGGCAGTTCAATCTTCTGTGCAGGTGTGTTTTCCCAGCAGCACAAGTCACCTTGCCACCAGGCTTGTGGGATGTTCATCCTCATAAAATCACTGAATGGTTTGGGTTGGAGGAAACTTTAAAGCTTATCTTATTTGTCCCCCTTGATTAGGACACTGGTGATTGCCTTTAACAGCTGGTGGCAGCTCTGAGAGGGATGAGAGCTGGCTGTCAGCAAATAAAGTATTTACTGGTCCTTGGTGGGGAAACGTGCAAGGCCAGGCTGGACAGGGTTTGGAGCAGGCTGGGATTGTGGAAGGTGTCCCTGCCCATGGCTGGGGTGGGATGAGATGAGGTTTGAGATCCTTTCCAGTCAAAGCCATTCCATGATTAGGATTCTGTGACATCTCTCTTCAGAGCAGGAGGTGAGGAGGATTTGTGGTCCCCAAGCCTCTGCTAAAAGGAGCAGCCATCTCCATTGTGTCCTCAGTTCTTGGTCATCTCTCCCCATAACCACACATGAGGAGCAGTGGTGCCATCAGTGCCCCATGCTGTGCCTGGTGACATCTGGCTGGAGGGCACATTCCTGAAACACCTTGAAATGGGTTTAAAAGTGAACCAAGCCTCCAGCACCCAGCCCTGGTGCAGCACCCACCCCAGCACCCTTCCCAGGGCAGGAATGGACCTTCCCATCCCTTCCCATCCCTTCCCATCCCCATCCCTGCACTGCCTGAGCCACCACACACTGCTCTGGCTGCCTGGTGTCCCCTGTAGCCTGGGTGGCACCTTTTGGGACACCAGCCATGTCCCTCAGAGCAGGGGCTGGGAGCTGCAGCTGTGTGTCAGCAGCTGCTCAGCCCTTAAACAGCCCCATAATCTCAGGATTTAGCATCAAAGCAGGAGCTCTCACAGCAGAGAAGTGCAGGGATCAGACTTAAAAGAAGTCACTGAAGGAGGCTGGGGAAGAGCCTTTGCCAAGTAACATCTGTCTAAGACAGTTAACATTAAGCACAAAAAAAACCCCAACCCTTTTGTTTGCTTCTATTTAATGAGTGAGCAAGAGCTCTCTGCAGCCCAGTGTCTCATTTCACTTTCTCAACCAGGTCTTGCATAAGCCCATGTACTTACCTGATCTTTTCCTTCTCTTTCAAAACAGGCACGCCAGCCCAGCTGGCCTTTTGCTGACAGCTGTAGTGGCAATTTCCTACACAATTGCTGTGCTGTATGAGGGGTGAGTAGCTGTGCACAACTGGAGAGCTTCTAATTATTTCTACCAGCTTTAACTCTCAAGGTTTCAGAGAACTGCACAAGTAGAAATGTTTTTTTTCCAATTAATTCAGCGGGGAAGAAGGAAAACAGAGGAATTTTTTTTTTTCAATTGTTTTGATAATGGGCAGATTCCACTCTGAAGCTATTTGCTGAGTTCTAGGAACATTTGTGTGGTTTTTTTTATTTTTATCAAAATGAGGCCTTTTTTTTCCTTTTGGGTGCCTGATTCTGTCTATAGAAGAACAATAAGGAAGGCAGTGAGAGGACTCATTGTGTCCTCACAAGAGCCCCTCCAAGAAGCCCTTGCATTTTGTAGTTCCTTGGATGGGCTTCTCTGCTGTTTTGCACCACAATAGCCCAGTCAGCAGCACAGGATGGAGCAGCACAAAATAACTCCCAGAAGCAGCAGTTGTGCTTCAGCAGTGAAAGGTCTTTTGTATTTGCAAGGGAGGAGGAGATGCAGAGAGCCATGGTCTGCACGAGGGGCAGCCTGGGTGTGTGCTGAGCCCTGTCCTGCTTGGCACAGGGATGGTTCCTGTAGCTGCTCCTCAATCCAGAGAGGCTGAAACCAGGATTGCCACAGCTCAGGAATAGTCAGGCTGTGCCAACCCGTGAAGGACAAATTTTGTAGGCCCAAAGGTGAGCACTCAATAGCCTTGATTTTAATTCTTCCTCCATTCTCTTGCCCCTCTCTTCTGTCTCTGCCCCCCTCTCTCCCCAAATTCCCATCCTGCCAACTGCAGGCCTTTCACAGAGGAAATCTATCGGAGGAAGCAGAAGGGAGTGAAGAGCAAGTAGCCCCAGGTACGTTTGCTGAGGGGAGCATTTCAGGGGCTGCTTTGCTGAACCCCCCAACCAACGAACCCCCCAGCCCAGCCCTGCCTTCCCTGGCTCCTCCAGAGCCCTTCCCACACTCCTCAAAGCATTTGAGCTTCAAGGCTGTGCAGGATCCCAGGCAGGGAGGTTTTTCACAGCAGCAGTCGTGTCCGCCTCCTGGCACCCGACCAGCAGCCCCCAAATTGTTTTGATTATACACTTGAGAATCAGTGCGAGGGAAAATTGCTGGGAAGCTTCGAGGCTCCAGGCTTAATCTGAATCAGGCAGAAAAATACAACTATTGGCCATGGCAGGTGCTCCAGAGAGTGGCAGGGACGGTGTGAGAGGGCATGTGTGCCTGCTCATCCCTCAGGGAAATCAGAGCTCCCTGCTCCAGATGCTCCTTGCCTGAGCCTGGGACATTTCTGCCAGTGGGCTCACCCTAAAACCTCAGCCCAGGCTTGTTTGGGGGGCCAGAAGCTTCTCCAACAGCACAAGCTCCTGGCCAGGCTCCTTTCCTGGGGGTTCATTGCCACCTTGGAGCCCTCAGTGCATTTGCCTGCTGGGTTTTGGGGAGCTGGGACAATCCCAGGGCACTGCTGAAGTTTTGGCAGCACTGTGCTGCTGTGACAGAGCTGCTGTGGCACCACTGAGGTCCCCAATGGACTCTTGTCCCTTTGTCTTTTGCAGGGCACTCTCTGGGGTACCCGTGCCTCTCTGGTCCCCACACTGTCTGATTTGCCCATTTTCCTACTGAGATGTATCCTACTAATTAACCCAGCAACCCTTAATGAGCCGACTGAGCTCCCTGCAGCACTGGAAGTGACCAGAGGAACAGCCTGAGCGTGGTGGCAGCTCCTTGCCACAGCCATGGGAGATGGAGGTCCCTGTCCCCAGGGCTCTGTCCAGGTCTCTGCAGCTCCTGATGCCCTCCCAGGAGCTCCACAGGGTGGGACCTCCCCACCTCTTCTCCCACACCGATTACTGGAGACCTGCAGGTGAAAAGGAATTCCCTTTGGACTGGAGGGAAAGCAGGGTAATGATGGAAACACCAGGGGCCTTTCATGAGTGAGCTGTGAGCAAATGGAAGCACCAGCTCCAGCTGGTCCTGAAGATCATCGGAAGGTGCAGCCTCAGAGCCACGAGAAGCAGACAAAGCTCAGGTCCAGCAATGGAGAGAGCTCAGGAGCCCCTGAGGATTCAAACACAGATGGGGAAGGAACAGGGGAGACTGCTGTGAGCTCAACAACATCAAAACCTGCTGCAAACCCAAAAAACAACCCCTTCTTTTTTGGGAAAGGAGCCTCCCCATCCAGAGCTGCAGTTTCCCACCTGTGCAGAGCCCTGCAGCATCTCCACACTATTGCAAAGGCTCTGAGAAAAGTGACTGAAAAGCACAGGAGTGTGAATGTATGACCTAAAGCACAGCCCAGGGACATGCAGGGATGGCAGCTGTCCTGTGGGGAAGCCCCAGCATGGAGAGGACCCAGGGGAAGAGTCAATCCCTGTCTGCACTTCACAGATCCCCCACCCAGGCCATGGTGATGCCCCAGCCCCTCCTTTTCCCTGGGTCCTGCTGCCTGTCCCACCACCCAGTGCCTTCCAGCTGTTTGCCACGGTCTTGCAGGGGAAGAGAAGCAAAGGTTTGTTTCTGCCTTCCCCACCGTGCAGCAGCCAGGTACAGATGTGCCCCTCTGCTCCTGCCACCAGCCTGTCCCAAAACTGTGATCCAGTGCTGAATCCTGCCTTGAACAGAAAGCTTCCAGAGGTGATGCTCCAGCCCCAGGCTCTGTTTTCACAGATTCCCAGAACAGTTTGAGAAATAAGCTGTAAATGACCAAAGGAGCAGGTGCTGGAGAAGGGAGCTGTGCTGCTGCTGGCTCCTGTGGGGGCACTGGAAGGTGGCACCACATCTCAGCACCACTGTCCCCTCCTCAGAGGGTCCTCCCTCTTCTCAGTGTCACCTCCATGAAACGGTTCCATTTCCTTTTGCTTTTACACGTTGTAATTAACTCACCCTGCAGGCATTGCTCAGCAGAATTAAAAGTGTTGGTCTCTTTTCAGTCCGGCCTCCATTTCCTCCGGAAGGGCTCACAAATGCTGTGTTTGTGTTTCATCACTTCAGAACCATTACACAGAGATTTATTTTTTTATTGCCATCTCAACCACCTTCCTCTCAAAGATTTGGGCATAGTATTTTATTTTTAGATAAGTTTCCACATTCCCTTCACAGCTAATGTTTATAGAGGGAGGCTAAACCGGCCCAGTACCCATAGCAACCATCGAGGAGAGGATACATTGCATTATTCAGACAATTTATGTCAGAGTTGCCAGTCCTGGCTCAAAGTCTCTGATGTCAATAAACTTGGATTTGTTGATAAGTGAAATCAGTATTTACTGAAGAAGCACGTGCTCATACGGGAAGAATTATTCCTAATGAGAACACAGCGAGGGCTGCATTTGTGCTGTCTCATTCCCAGTCTGGGGACCATGTGTGCCTTTCCCAGTCCCTTCTGCAAGGCCAGAAGGGACCCCAGTGGTACCATTCCCCTCCCCAGCCAATATCAGCCTCCTAAATCGTGTGTGTGTCACCATGAACCCCAGTGGTGGAGCTGCTTCCATGCCATGCCCACAGCACCCCATGAGCTCAGGATTTGGTGCTGGGATGGCCTCACAGGCTCCTTCCCCCTTGATCTGCCATTTCCAGCACAGGGGGTTCTGGGGGGCTGTGCCAGACACATCCCTGGTTTTAGCAGCTCTTCCCACAGCAGCCAGCACGGATTAAAGGTCTCTGCCTTCACTCAGCTGGTTCTGGCTGCCATAAAGTTGGAGTTTGATATTTTAGAGGCACCTGCTCTGTTCCCTGAAGGTGAGGAGCTGGAAGTTGATGTTCCAGCCCATCTCGTGGGGTCTGAGCCCACCTTTCTCCCTGGGGCAGGGGCCAGGACCAGTCCCAGGTGTTGCTGTGCTGCTCCCCAGGGCTGCAGGGGGGAAAGCACAGAGACACCATAATTTATGTTGTTTTATGGTATTTAACAACAAGGAATTACAGGACTCTCCTTGGTTATAAGTAAAAAAAAAAAAGTGATTCCTCTCCAATTGCCCAATATTTCCAAGAATTGCACAGGGAGGGGGTGAAACCTTCAGGCTGAGCACAAAGTGGTGTCACAGCTCTCTCCCCTCTCCCTGGCTGCAGCTGGGACACATCCTGCACGGATGCAGGGGTGGATTTCTTGGCCAGGGCCAGAAGGTGAGTCCTGCTGCTTCCAAAGGACAGACCTGCCCTGTGGGACCCCCAGGAGCAGCTGGATGCAGCCCCAGCCCTGCAGAGACATCAAGGACCAAATGGGGTCCCTGGAAATGGGGTCATGGGGCCATTTTCATGCCTTCAGAATCCAGGATGGGGCATTCTGGGCCCTCTGGAGCTTGGCAGGGAGGTTGTTTGCAGCCTTGGGCATCGCTTCACGTGATGCCGTGTGCTGACGCCACAGATAACACTTCCTTTGAAGTTTGGGATATTTCTCCAGAGCAAACACCAGGAAAAGAGAAATTAGTTAAATCTCAACTCCAACCTGGCAGGGAGAGCTGGGTCACCCAGGTCACTGCTCTGTGCTGCCTCAGCTCCCCCCATCCCAGCAGACAACCTCTGTGCCCACCCTCATGGAGGTTTTCTCTGCATGGTTGTTTCCATGGCTCCCACACACACATCTGCCTTCCATGGGAGTGCACCTGGCAATTCCTTGGGATGAGAGGATCATCCCTACCATAAACACCCCAGCAATGGGGATGCAGGACCAGCTCATCCACAGGATGCTTCATCCAGGAACATTTTGGGAGGTGCAGGCTGCATCCTGCAGTGCTTTCCCTGATGGTGGTGGTGACATCCAGGAGCAGGGACACAGGGACACATTCCCAGATCTCACAGGGACACATTCCCAAAGGCTCACAGGGACACATTCCCAAATCTCACAGGGACACATTCCCAGATCTCACAGGGACACATTCCCAAGGCCATTCTCTCCTTTGTGCCTGCCTGTTACCCCGTGTTTGCTCTGCCCAGGGAAGCTGCTCTGCCCTGCCCCAGGGCAGGGACAGCCATCAGCCCTTACGTGGCAAACACACACAGAATAAACACGGTGACAAACACACACAGAATAAACACGTGCTGCAATCAGGGCGGCACGTGTGGCGCTGGCAGCACCGGGAATCCTCCATTCCCACCCCGCTCCCGCTTGCTGAGTCTGCACCTTGGCTGCTTGGGAAGGTGGCAGGGAATGAGGGGCTCAGGGCTCTGCTGAGGGCTCCCAAACCCATCCCAGCACTGAGGCAGAGCCTTGGCTTTTTTGCCAGTGGTTGGGATTTGATGTAAAAGCAAAGATGAGCTTTGAGGTTTGGGGGCAGTTTGGGCACTGCTTTATTGGGGATCCCTTAATCCAGAGAAAGTGGATTAAGGGATCCCCAATAAAGGGGACACGGTAGAATTTATCTTTGCATCATTTATTCTTTGGGGAATAAACCAGCCTGTTCTAGCCCTGCTGTGTAGGGAAAACAATTTGGATTTTAATTGCTCGCAAAGCAATGGGTAGAACGCCCTGGTGGGAAACTGTTCCCATGTGGGAAACCCCAGTGCTGGAGCCCAAAGAAATGCCATGGGCAGGATGGGCACCCCAGGGCTGAGCTGCTGGGGCTCTGCTGGCAGCTCCATGCTCAGGGGTGTGGGATGCAGGTGTCACTGGTGTCCAGGGAGAGATTTGCAATCTCCCCCTGTGCTGGAGAGCAGCAGCAGCAGCAGAGCCCCGTGGGCACTGTCCCCTGCCCCAGGCTCCATCCAGCCCAGCCCAGCCCATTTCCACCCTCACTCCGGGGGCCCTTACGCACAGAGCTCCTGCCATGAGGCAGAGGACAAGTTACCAGGGCTGTTTTCTTTAATTTTCACTCTCAAAAGCCGCCCCAGACAGCCCGGTGAGCCGGATCCTCCTTGGATCCCGTTTCAAAGGAGAAGAATGGCAGGAATGTGCTGCTTTTTCCATGCTGCATTTTCGACGGGAGGAGCTGTTTACGGAGCACAGTTCCTTTCCCAGCCAGGGCTGCAGGAGGGCTCAGAGCCCCCAGAGTCCTGGCAAGATGTCAGGGCCAGGCTCTGCCTCGAGGGAGCCTCGAGGGTCCTGGATTTGGCCACGGGCTCAGCCTTTGTCCTGCTCAACTCCCCAAATCCCAGCCCCTCCATCCCTCAGGAGCTGATGTGGGGCCTGACAGGAAACATCTCCAGGCTCTGAGCCCCCAGCCCTGCTGCCCCTTCCTCAGCCAGCTCCTGCCCACCCAGCTCCTGCCTCCTCCTGGGCTCTCGTTCCGTCCTGCCAGCCCTGCCAACCATCTCCATTCCATGGGAACCTTCCTGAAACCACAGCAAGGCCTCCACTGGGGTCACCAAGCCCCCCTCTCCCCTCTGCCTTGTATCCCAAGCCCAGCTGGTGCCTGTCTCTGGTTACAGGTGACAATTTCTCCCTAATCCCAGAGGAGCTGAAGGAAACTCTGCTCTTTAGGAGGGAGCAGAAGGTGCTGGAGTTTGGGGACACGTCCAGGACATGGAGACACCTTTGTTCATGCTGGCAGGACGTTGCATGACCTGTGGGCAAGAGGATGGGATGAAAGGAGGTGGAAACTGGGAGCAGGGGATTTCCAGGTGCTCCTGGCTCGGAGCTGCACCGTGCTGAGCACAGGGATGGTGTCTCAAGGGACCTCTTGCCACTCCTTGCCTGGGTAACTCCAGGAACTGGGGATTTGAGACATCCCAGGCTTTCAGATTCTCTGTTAATCAAATCCCAAGTGCTAAAAGGAATCAAGAGACATGAAAAGTGTTGCTGAAGAAGCAGGGGGTGGGGGAGGGAAGCAAATAAAGCCACCCCCCATTCCCCAGAGAAGGAGCAGCTTCTGCATCATATCTCATCTGGGAAAAATTATATTTTGGGAATTACGTGCTTCTTCTGAAAAGCCTTAAAGAGATTTAATAAAATGAGACAAGCTAATAATATAGGGGATGAATAGCAACCCTGGATTCTGCATCTTGATTTAATCAGATGCTTTTCCTCAGGGGGACAAGCAAGAACTATGGCTAAAGCCTCCCTTCCCTCCCCTCCCCAGCTGCTCCCCTCTTCCTCTGGCCATTCACTCCTTCTCCCACCCCAGAGGAGCAGCCAGAGCAGGATTTGGGGGCCCACAAGTCCCTGGTGTTCACCAGCAGCTGCTGGGAAAGCACAGCCCACACTGGTTCTTTGGGAGCAGGGTAAGGAGCTGGACACCAGCTTGCTGCACAGCCCCAGGGAGAGGGGCCCTGTCCAAAGGAGAGTCCTGGGGGAGAAAAGCAGGAACTGGGGAGCCAGGAGAGCTGGGCTTGGCTCCATGTGCGTGGTTGCTCCAGAGGCTGGGAATGCCGCGTGCTGCTGCAGTGGGGATGAGCCCTTGGTGGGGTGTGAAGCGTCTGCTCAGCAGCTCAGGAGGGATGTGCCCCTCTCCGTGCCCGTGCCAGGTGGGGAGGACACAAATGGCTCTCCCAGTCCTGTTGCACTGCTCAGGACCCAGGCCAGCCCGGCCCCGGGGGGATGATCCTTCCCAGCTCCGCAGCACACTCAGAAACCGAGCTCATGTTCTGATGTAATTGTCCTGTTCCGAGTATCCTGTGCTCGCCTGTGCCTGTGCCGGGCACCCCGGTGCCGCTCCTGCTTCCTGGAACATTTTGCTTCCCACATTTCTGCCGTGGTGCTGCTGCTGTGAGCTCTGTTTTGCTGCTGCACAGCTCGTCCAAGGCAGGCCCTGGGGAGCCTCGTGTTCTGTCGCCGGGATGTTTGTGTGACTTTCGTGGAATTTCCTTCCCTCAGCCACTTGCTCACGGACACAGGGTGGGTTTTGCTGGTTGGCAGGTGGCTGGTAAACCGAGGAGGGTGAAAATAGGGAGGGAAGTAGCAAGAGAACAAGGATTGATCTGTGCTGGAGGTGATTCTGTTAAAGGTGTCGCTGGGGTTCATGCAGAGCATCCTGCCTGTGGCTCTGGCTGTGCTGAGCTGCTGCATGAAAGGGATTCTATCCTCCAAAACCAGGCAGGGAGCAAAACATCCCACAAATAGCAGGGATGAATTCTGGCAGCCGTGGGGGAAATGCCCTTTTAGCTGCCTCTGCTTTAAGCCTTGGGCTATTTGCAGTCAGGTCAGAAATAGGTGGTGATTTGTAAAAGAGTCATAACTGTGGGAAGGCTTTGCCTTGCAGCGAGTGGATCCTTTATCATCAATCACTGGCAGCGGCTCCCAGCAAATGGGCTTTGCTCCTACAGGAGATGAGTTTGTGGATGAGCCTGGGAGGACTCAGCTAATGCTGTGTAATGCTCCCTGCTCGGGCTCTGCGTGACTCCGTGGGGAGCTGGGCTCGGGGAGGGCACAGGCAGTGCCCACGGCCTCTTCTCTGAGAGCTCCCAGCACCAGCAGCTCCTCTCCACCCACCCCAGGCCCCTGGCACCCTGTCCTTGCTGTCAGGGGCTCCCTGCCTCTGGCCCCACTCCACCAAGCCCACAGGATCCCAGGGCACATCTGTCTCATGGCATGCTCTGCCCAAAGAACTGTTTAAAAGGAGAAAATGGATTTTTTTTTTTCCTGTCAGCCAGGAGCAGGTATCAAGCAGGCTATTTTTACCTGTTCCTGACTCTATTAATAGTTGTACGGCCAGCAATAAATGCTGATCGAGAGATTCGATTTGTCTGTCCTCCAGAGGTTGCCACTTCCTATTCCCCCTGTTGTTTTCCATCAACTGCTTCAATTAAATGGTCTTTTTGTTATTTGGGGTGATACACTTGGGCTTTGTGTTCGGCTATTAAACTTCTTGGCTGTCTCACACACAGATGGATAAACACAGGAAACTGTCCCACTTTCTCCCCTCCAAGTGTCCTTGTGCCTCTGGGCAGGATGTTTCCCTGCAGGCAGGGACATCAGGGGCTGTTCAGGGCTATTTGAGCTGCTGCTCCCTTCCAGACAGCCACAGACAACCACAATCCCTCTGTAAGCCTTCTGAGGGTGTTTAAATTAATATCCAAGGGTGACACCACGCTCAGGGGAGATGAGAAGCTCAGCACCATCCATTTCCCAAGTGGTGCTGATGAAAGGCACTGCTCTGCCCCAGCCTGTGTGTTCTGGCTGTCCCTGAGGTCCCTCTCTGTGTTATAGGTGAGGTTTCTGCTGCTCTGAACCTTATCAAAGCATCACCTTTTACTAAGATTTTATATTTTTTTTGTAAGTTGGGTTTTTTGAATATATATTTTAAAATTATTATTTTATTTTTATCATAGAACAGGCTGGGTTGGAAGGGACTTTAAAGCTCATCTTGTACCACCCCCTGCCATGGGCAAGGGCACCTTCTGCTAAACAAGATTGCTCCAAGTCCTGTCCTACCTGGCCTTGGACACTTTCAGCAATGGGTGCAGCCACTCTTGGCAACCTATTCCAGTGCCTCACCACCCTCAGAGGGAACGATATCTTCCCAATATCCCATTTAATTCTGCCATCTGTCAGCATGAAGCCATTCCCCCTTGTCCTTGTCCTGTCCCTCCATCCCTTGTCCAAAGTCCCTCTCCGTCTCTCTGGGAGCACCTTTAGGCACTGGAAGGGATTTTAAGGTTCCCTGGAACCTTCTATTCCCCAGGCTGACCATTCCCAGTTCCCCCAGTATAGCACTGCTCCCATTCCCATTCCCATTCCCATTTCCCATTCTCATTCTCATCCCCATTCCCATCCCCATTCCCGTTCCCGTTCCCATTCCCATTCCCGTTCCCATTTCCGTTCCCATTCCCATTCCCATTCTCATTCCCATTTCCATCCCCGTTCCCGTTCCCGTTCCCGGCCCTGCCCGCGCTGCCGCCGGCCGGACTCTCGCCTGTCCCCTAGCGGGCAGAACCGGCGCTGCAGCGGCACCGCTCGGCGCCCGGCGCCGGGACCAGGACCGGGATCGGGACCAGGATTGGGACCGGGATCGGGACAGGAACCAGGACCTGAATCAGGGTCGAGGCAGGGGTCAAGGGAAGCCGCCGTCCTCAGAGCCTCCGCCAAGGTGTCACTGCGCAGCCCCAGCCCGCGCTGCAGCCCCCGCTGGGACCGAGACTTGACCGAGACTTCTCTCTGCTCCCGGCCCCGCGCGTCGGAGTTCGCACCGAAAGGGGTTTTTCTCCCGTTTTTCGGGCATTTGCACCGGCCAAATGTAAACCGGAGCAAAATCACGGCAGGGAGTGGCGTGGGACACTCTGCACCCCTCGCCCCCGGTTCCTGAAGTTCGGGGTCACCCCACTCCCCGGGCCCCGGGAACCGCGGGCCGGCTGCGGGGAGCCCGCACCGGGCTGAGAACGGGACGGGTACAAAGCACAGGGACCCCGTACTGAGATTCTAAGAGATCTTTTTGCAATCGGGACTGTGAAAGGGACCGGGAGTGCGAGCGGGAGTTCGAAGAACCAGAGTTCCAACCGCGCTGCGAACGGGACCGGGCTGTAAATCCCCGAGAGCGCAAACCGCGATGGGGACGGGATCTGTCAGTGCACCCCCGGGAGTGCGAACCGGGATAGGAACGGGACCGGGCTGTAAATCCCCGAGAGCGCAAACCGGGATGGGGACGGGATCTGTCAGTGCACCCCCGGGAGTGCGAACCGGGATAGGAACGGGACCGGGCTGTAAATCCCCGAGAGCGCAAACCGGGATGGGGACGGGATCTGTCAGTGCACCCCCGGGAGTGCGAACCGGGATGGGAACGGGACCGGACTGCGCAGCAGCGGGAGCGCGAACGGGGCTGCGAACGGGACGGGGCTGCCAAGCACCCTGAGCCCCAGCCGGGCTGTGAACGGGACCAGGCGAGCGAGCCCCGGCAGCGCGAACGGGGCTGCGAACGGGAGCGGAGCGCGCAGCCCGGAGCCCGGCGGGGGGCGCGGGCCGGGCCGGGCGCGGAGCCGGGCGCTGACTCAGCCGCCGCCGCCCCGGGCCGTGACGCGCCGAGGGGCGGTCGCTGCCGGCTCCATATAACGCGGCGGCCGCCGTGCAGAGCTCACACCGACCCTTCCTGAGAGGGAAGAGGGGCTGAGCAGCCGGGCAGGCAGCGCCTTCCTCCTTCTCCTCTTCTCCTTCTCGGCGCAAGCTGCGCTTTTGCCGGCGTCAATGAAACTGGCAGCGATGATCAAGAAGATGTGTCCCAGCGAGGCCGAGCTGAGCATCCCCGCCAAGAACTGCTACCGCATGGTCATCCTGGGCTCCTCCAAGGTGGGCAAGACGGCCATCGTCTCACGCTTCCTCACCGGCCGCTTCGAGGAGCAGTACACGCCCACCATCGAGGACTTCCACCGCAAGTTCTACAGCATCCGTGGTGAGGTGTACCAGCTCGACATCCTGGACACCTCGGGCAACCACCCCTTCCCAGCCATGCGTCGCCTCTCCATCCTCACAGGTACTTGTCAGGAGGTCCCTGTGCCAGATTTCTGCTCAGTTTGGGGATGGTTTTGCAGTCCTGGGAGGAGGGAGGTACAATTTTGAGTGTTCAAGTGGTTGGGCAGCTCGTCTTGGTGCTGCCTGGTCCTTCTCTCTCCAAGCCTGTATTTGGCTCAGGAGTGGGTCTCTCTGCGTCCCCATCCCTGCAACCATCTCACCTTCCCTCTTTGTCCTCAGGAGACGTTTTCATCCTTGTGTTCAGCCTGGACAACCGAGACTCCTTTGAGGAGGTGCAGCGCCTGAAGCAGCAAATCCTGGAGACCAAGTCGTGCCTGAAGAACAAAACCAAGGAGAACATCGAGGTGCCCCTGGTCATCTGCGGCAACAAGGGCGACCGGGACTTTTACCGGGAGGTGCAGCCCCGGGAGATCGAGCAGCTGGTGGGAGGGGACCCCAAAAAATGTGCCTACTTCGAGATCTCGGCCAAGAGGAACAGCAGCCTGGACCAGATGTTCCAGGCGCTCTTCGCCATGGCCAAGCTGCCCAGCGAGATGAGCCCCGACCTGCACCGCAAGGTCTCGGTGCAGTACTGCGACATCCTGCACAAGAAGGCGCTGAAAGGCAAAAAGCTGCTGAAGGAGGGCGGCCGGGGCGGCACGGAGGAGGCGTACGGCATCGTGGCCCCCTTCGCCCGGCGGCCCAGCGTGCACAGCGACCTCATGTACATCCGGGAGAAAGCCATCGGCGGCGGGCACGGCAAGGAGAAGGATCGCTGCGTGATCAGCTAGGAGCCCCCGCTCGCCGCGGGGAAGAAGGAAGGAAGGAAAGGAGGAAAGGAGGAAAGGAGGGGGGAAAGATGCTCGTTTCCGAATTGACTTTGGGCAGGTGCCCGGCCGGGCAGAGAGGGCGTCGCCTCTCCCCCAGCCTCCCTCCTCCCTCTTTCACCATCTCCCTCCCCGGAGATTTTGGGAGCGAGGGATGCGAAGGGGGAGGCTTTGGAGGGCAGGAGGGGATGTCACTGGGAACAGCCTCCTCCTCTGGGCAAAGAGACAGGGAAAGGGTGAGCTGCTGGGCAGCCAGGTGGGAGGGTGAGTGTGGAGGGCACAGACCTTGGTGTTTCTTTCCCTCCCAAACCACCCAGCCTCAGGCACTGCCTTCACGAGGGAGGGCAGGGGCCTGGTCAGCGTCTGCCTGGGGCTTTGGGGTTGGTTCTTGATTTTTTTTTTTTTTTCCAACTTGAGAAGCTGTGCACGGACTCTGGCTCTGTGTTGTGTGTTCATCTGTGTCTGCAAAACACATGCAGAAGACACTCCTTAGCTGTTGCAAAGACATTGCAGAGTTACAGCCCCGATGGACCAAAAAACTGACTCTTGTTTACATTTGTCTTGTTTGATTTGCAAGATTGGGGGGTGGGGGGGGTAGGAAGGGTTTTACAAAATAAAATAATAGGCACTTTATGTAGGTATTGTTTGTCATTGACATGAACAAAAAAAAAATCTTCAAGTGTTTCTACCGTGGGTGAAACTTGATGTTTTATTTTTTCTACAAATTAATAAAATCTTTTTAAAAATTACCCCTGTGGGTTTGCCTTTGCTTCCTTGCCCTATCCCATAGCAAAGCCTGATCAAGAGAAGGCCTGAGCTCTGAGGTGACAAAAGCAGCCTGTCACTCCAGCCCTGCATTGCCCCATTTTCCCCGACTCCCAGAGCAAAGGTTCCCGCCTCTGCAAGCCTCTGGGTTTTGCCACACAGGGTAAGGAGGGGCCGGGCAGGAGCTGCTCGCTGCAAGGGGTCACCGAGCCAGCACTCTTTCCTCACTGCACTACGCTGAGAGTGACGGTGCTGGCAGCCCCATGACACGGCGGGCAGGCCATGTCACTGCCTGCAGTCACCCAGCAGACTGACATCACTCCCTTCCAAAGAGCTGATTGTGTTTCATGCTCTTTGCCGATTAACTAAGCGCACTTTAATGATGTCAACACAGACTGATTCATTGGCACCCCAGCTGGGATATTGTTTTTACTCTGCAATATGAGTAAAGGAAGTACTTTGCTGGAAAGGTCACCTTTACATCTGATGGTTTTTAATCTCTTCCCAATAACACGTTGCAGTAATCATTGCTAGAAGTGAAAGGGAAACGGGAGCGCTCTTCAAAGAAAGCTCATTTTCAACCTCCGCTTCCCCCTCATGCAGCAGTACAAATTTGTATTTAGTACATATTAATGGCTAAAAAAAAATCATACCGAGCCACAAAACAACAGTGGGGGAGTGAGGCTGCAAAGCAAACCTTCTCAGTTTCACTTGATACTTGGATTCAAGTTTACAGAGTTAACTTGCTCCTGAGCTAAGTGCCAGACATTTCTTTGGCAACAAGTTGTTTCTTCCAGCTCTGCCTATGCCTGATTTCACAGGAACAGCAACTGGCAAAAGAATGGAAAACATCGTCCAGGCATGAGACACAGGAATTTATTGAACTGAGACAGGCAATGGCTGGTGGAAAGGCAATTTCGGTAATAAAAAAATGTGTACATTGTGCTTTGTTTATCTCGGTGTTCTGCTTTACTCAGAGTTTACACACTGGCACCTTCCCAAAGAAAGTACTAGTACAGTATCTCAGTGGGGACAGAGTAAATCTCTGAGCTACAGGTGAGTTGCAAACATCCCACTGAGCAGAATGACCTGTTCCAGCTGCTCAAATGTTTGTGGTTGTGGGAAGCCCCTGGATGTGGAACTTACCTGTCCTGTTGAGCCTGGCTTTATATGGAATAACTAAAAGCTTTTATCATTTGTGCCCTTTGTTTTGATTCTTGCCCTTCCTCTGTTTTAAGAGGGAAAGATTTTGGAGCTGGGCTCAGGATCCCATGTGCTGCCAACATCCTGCCCCTGCTCCACCCACATCCACTCGGTGAACACACAAGAGGGGCAGTTTGGAACTTATAAATCTTTATTTGACTCATCTCAGACACAACCACCAATTGTTTAAAAAGAGAAATACAGAAGTAACTGAAGTAATCATTCCTCTTCCAACACACAGGGAATGGAAAGTGTACAGAGACTCTTTCCAGGAGCAGGGCCAACCAGTTCATGCTTCCCTCTTATGTTCCCTTTTGATGTTTGGCCATTTTTAAGTAAAAAAACAAATTGCAGAAATGCCCCCTTTTTCACCAGCAGGTACTTTGACCCTTAGTGAGGATAAAGCAAAATGTCTCCTGCTTGTTTGAATGTAAAAAAGAAGAACCCCACCCTGAGAGAAAACAGGAGATGGGATATATAAGTGCACAGTCCTGCAGCTGATCAAGGGAACGTGCTGCTGCCACCCTCTCAGGAGAGCACACGGTGTCCTGGCCCAGTGTCACACACCCACGGTGCACACAGGCACAGTGCCCTGCAACCACAAAACCTAAAGAAAGAAATGTCAACTTCTGCCACCCTGTTCAGCCTGGACAGGAGGGATCTCAGACCCAGAGAGTGGAGCTGTGTCTTTCCTACTCCTTGGGGATTTCAAACATGCAAAGGCTCTTGTACTTCTGCAGCAGCTCGTTCTTGGTCCGGACCTGCTCCCGCAGGTTCTGCAGCTGCTGCTGCTGCTGCTCTGGGCTCACCCCGATGCCAGGCATGGAGCTGATCAGCTTCCTCATCTCCTGGAACTTGTTCTTGAGCTCGTTCAGTACCTGGTGAACATCCTGGCTGTCCTTGTCCATGCTGTAGAGGAGAGAAAATCGAGACACTGAGAATTCTCCTACTGAAAACGCTGTAATTTCCAATGCAACCAAGGTTTAAACTGGAATTCACTGGGAAAATTGCTCTTGGTATCTAGGTACACACTCCTGATTCACCTATCCCAATAAAATGACACATATGGATATAGACTGGGTAGCTATGGGGCAACCTGGTATCCTGCAAATTTCCAGCACACAATCCAGTCACCTCAGGATGCATTAATCAGGTTAGGAGCTGCTCTGCAGCTTTCAAACATCACCCTGGAGCAAGCTAAATTCTCCCTCTGAACTCCTGTACCTCTCTTTGGGGAAGGTAAGATTGCATATGTGTTGTGTGTAGTCACCTGGAAAAAAAGATCTCAGTCTCACCCGTGACCTGTTGCTGCTATAATACAAAAAAAATCAATGCAGCCAAACAGCTCGACAGCAGAAAACAGAAACTGTTCCCCAAAGTGTCAGAGAGTGTCCAAAGGCAGAGAAAATGGTACTTGGGAGCTTTAAAATGAGTCTCTGGGGATTATTACTTAATAAAAGAGAAGCAGCGGGGGTTTTTTTTGGGTTGGTTTGGGGTGTTTTTTTTAAGAGCAGCAGAATTGGCTCTGCAGCCAGCTCTGTGCTTTTCAAGGCTCAGTGTTGTCTGAGGCAGCGTCTGCCCTTGAACCCTCATTAGTATCTGACTCAGCTTTGTTAGCACCAGCAAGAAGTTTTACTGATTCCAGGCAAAAGCAAGTCCCCGCTTCCAGGCTGCCTGTTAACAGGGAGAGCAGGATTCTAATGGTCTTTGAAAAACTGGGAGCCTGTTCAATAGCCAGACCTAAAAATAAATCTGCTTGGCATGACCAGGGCAGAGAGGTGCTCGATTATAACTTTGGGGAATCGTGACATGGCTGAGAGCAAAACTTTTAAGCAGATGGCAGCCGCTTGTTTCAAAAGCCAGTTGGAACAAAATATTCATTATTCCCTTCTAAATAAAACTGCAGCTGGTACTATAATGTCTCCCCATTATGCAGGCACTCAGGGCCAGGTTGGCAGTGGAAAAATACAGAAACAGACACACAACCAACCCCACGGCACATCTGGGGAAGGATGGGGTGACACTGCCTTTCATCCACCACAGCTGCAGGCTGGCTTTGACAGGGGTGTCATCCCCACATCCCATCTCCTTCCCCACTCAAAGAGAACTGACAGCTGCCTGTTGCCTGGTTGATGCAAAGGGTAAATATTTCAGGGTTGGTGGGGTTTTTTCTTCCTGATGGGTAGTTTTCAAGCCACCAAAGCAATTCATGGAGAGATAGGAGTGAGAAGGTGTGGGAAGAGCCTGCAGCTGCCTGCACTAACACAGGATTCAACACAGCATCCAACCTCAGCCTGTGCTGATACAGTGGGCACAAAACCTGCCCTAAGGCACAGTGCCCTTCACCACACCAGCACAACCCACCATTGGTAGAGCCACACAGAGGGACCTCAGCAGTGATGCCATTGACTGTGCAAGGCTGAAAACACCAGCAGACTCTGTTTAGAAAAACTTTCTCCAGACCCAAACAACAGGAAACAGCACCCATCCTTGAATGTCAGCAAATGTAGGCGATACATCCTCGCTCTGGAGCACAGAGTCACCTTGGAGATGTGTCCTCACAGCTGAGTCAGTGTCAGAACAGCAGGGCTGGGCTCTGCTACTCGAGGCAGAGGTAGAGGACAGCCCGTTTGCCATCTGTCAGGGACAGGAGGCACAGCATCCCACCGCTGGCCACCCTGGTGCCACCTTTCTGCCACAGTCAGCTCGAGCTGCCCAGGAAACGCCACACACCAAGCCAAGGGAGGCAGCTGGGCAGCAGGAGTGGGTGGCTCGGAGGGACAGGGCACAAGATATCCCTGGGACTGTCATCTGTGAGTCACTACAGCCTGATCAGTGACACATCACAGCCTGGGAGGTCTCAGCCCGTGGCTATGGCCCACTCTGGTGATGTACAGGCACACACCTGGCAGGGGATTTAGCCTCACTCCGTGGTCTGCACAGATCAGAGAGAATCAAGGTCAGGGGGAACTGGATGGCCTAGAGCTAACACAGTGGGGAAACTGAGTGAAATTACAGTGTTTGTGTTCTTATGCCCATTCAGGACTGGTGTGTCAAAGGTATTCATTGCCATGGGCAATGGACTGGGCTGCTTGGGCTGCAGAGCCATTAAGGATCAACATCCCTCACCTTTCAGACATGTTTGCTCCAAGTGAAGCATCAGCAGGACACAAATCAGCTCCTCAATGAGTGCATAGGGAGAGGGCAGAAGAAAGCAATTCATGCTTCCCATGCCCACTGCCTCACCCTGCTCAGGTGAGAGCACAGAGCCTGCCTGGATGGATTTCCATGGCTGAGACATCCCCTTTCTGGGAATTCAGATAAGCCTCTCTGGAGGGGTTATCCTGGCCCAGAAATACATCAGTTCTCAGCACTCTTGTACCAGCACCTTTCACCTGTACAGTGCTTAGCTTGAGCTGGGAAGAGAACAGTGTATGTCCCACCGAGGAAGCCATCCCCCTTTTTACAACTTCCCAGAAATGGGCTGCATTCCTGACACACTGCCTGTACTTCCTGAGGCTGTTATCAGCCAAAGAGTAGAGTTCTCTGGAGCAATAACCCAGCGGACACACAGTGCTCCTGCTCTGGGGTTAGTGGTGGGGCAGTGTACCTGGGCCATGGGAGCACCTGCACTGCTCAGGTGACCCTGACACCACCCAGGTAGGACTCAGAGTGCAGATGTGCTTGGGGCTGTGCCAGCTCCCTCCAACACTCTTCCTAGGAACTCCAGCTGAGATAAAAAGGGCAAAGGAGATGCTGGGAAGATGGAGAGCATCACTAGAAGGGTGACACCATTGCCCTGCTACCTCTTCAGGGCATCCTGGGGAAGTGAGGGCTGGGAGAGCATCACTTGAGCTCTCCCAACAGCTGAGCTCCCTGTTCAAGGCACTGTGAGGATGCTAAGGATGAAAAAAACAACTTAGAGGAAACCCCATAACTCTGCTCCCTGTCCAGAGCGATGCTGGGAGCCGGGTAGCATCACTAGAGGGGGCATCCCATTGCCTCACTCCCTATCCAGGGTATCCCCGCGGATGCTGTGACTGGGAGAACATCACCGGCGAGGGCCCCCCTTAGCCCCGCTCCTCACGCAGGCCCCCGAGAGCTCCGGTGTGAGGCAGCACCGTCCGAGCGGTGCGGCTGCGGCAGGGCCGCGGCTCCCGGCGGGGCGGGAAGCTGCGGTGGCCGTGCCCGCCGTTACCATTTGATGATGTCGTGGACGAGCGGCAGGAAGGAGAACTCCTCCTGCGCGGGCGGCAGCGGCGGCGGCTTCTGCTCGGCGGGCGGCTCCGGCGGCGGCGGCTCCTCAGCGGCGCGGCCCGCGGGCCCGGACGCCATGGCGGGCCCGGCAGTGACGGAGCGGGGCGGGCCCGGCCTGGCTCCGCCTCACGGCCCGCACGGAGCCGCCGCCGCGGCCCTCACGGAGCCTGGAGCGGGGTAGCGGTCAGGGCTGGGGTGTGGGGCTGTGCTCTGCACCCGCACTGTGATCCTGCTGAGACTCCAGAGATCTCCCTCGAACTTCCAGTGATGCCCCCGAAACCCCCAGTGATCCCCCCCTAAACCACCAGTGATCCCCCCTAAATGCCTCCACTGTGATCCCGCCTGTGAAGCAGTGATCCCTCTTCACCCCGCCAGTGATCCCCCTGAGACCCTCAGTGATCCCCCTGAGATCCCTCAGTAATCCCTCCTGAAACCTCCAGTGATCCCCCAGAGACCCTCACTGATCCCCCTGAAACATCCAGTGATCCCCCCCAAAAACCCCACTGATACCCTCTAAGTGCCTTCACAGTGATCCCACCTGTGCCCCAGTGATCCCCCTGAGATCCCTCAGTGATTCCTCCTGAAACCTGCAGTGATCCCCCTGAGATCCCTCAGTGATCATCCCTGTGCCCCCTATTGCTTCCCCCTACACCCCCCAGTGATGCCCCTACACCCCTCAGTGATCCCCCTACACCCCTCAGTGATCCCCCCTACACCCCTCAGTGATCCCCCCTACACTCCCCAGTGATCCCCCTGACACCCCCACAATGATCCCACCTCCCGCCTGAGCCCCACACAGCAGGTGGGGGTTTGGAGGAAAGAGAGATTGTGAAATCCTGCACCCCAAGGTCAGGGTGAGGAGAACGGGTTCCAGGAACCATCCAGGTGTCCCAGGAGCCGTTCAGGGACCACTCGAACCACCCAGAGGTTCCAGAAAACATCCATGTGTCCCAGGAACCATCCAGGGATCCCAGGAACCATCCAGGGATCCCAGGAACCACCCAGCAGTCCCAGGAGTTACCTGTGGGTTGGCCATGGCTCCCAGCCCCTCAGCACATTTGGATTAGTGTCCCAAGTCTCTATACCTCCCTATCTTTCAAGCCAAATCTGAAGGGGAAATTGCATTATTCTGTGTATATAACCACAGCAGGGTTTTGCTGTCTCTTACATCCCAGCTTTTCAACATATTTTTTTTGTTATTTGGAGTCCTCAGTTTGACTTTAATGCAAATGGGGATGATATGGGCTGGATGATGAGGTTGTGATCCTTGAAGTGCCTTAAGGACAGATGTTTATGTGGGACCAGAATTTCTGCTCAAGGGAGGAAGCATGGCCAGCATCAGTTGGAGGGAAAGCAAGCTGGAGTGTTGGATGAGAGCCTGGGCTGGAGACTGGAGGAATCTGGAGGAAGAAGAGAAGTGTGATGTCAGGGTTGGGACTGCTGTGAAGCTGGGAGAGGGAGAAGAAGGGGGAGAAGGCTGAGAGAGCTGGGGGTGCTCATCCTGGAGAAGAGAGGGCTCTCGGGAGAGTCCCTTCCACTCCCTAAAGGGGCTCCAAGAGAGCTGGAGAGGGACTTTGGACAAAAACTGGAGTGACAGTACAAGGGAGAATGGCTTCCATTCCAGAGGGCAGGGTTACCTGGGGTATTGGGAAAGAATTCTTCCCTTGAGGGTGAGGCCCTGGCATAGGTTGCCCAGAGAAGCTGTGGCTGCCCCATCCCTGGAATTGTCCAAAACCAGGCTGGACAAAGTTTGAAGCAAGCTGGTCTAGCAGAAGGTGGCCCATGGCAGTGGACTGGAAGAAGGTGATCTTTAAAGTCCTTTCCAACCCAAACCATTCTGGGATTCTGTGAAGAAATGGAGCTCTGGTGTGACTGACCTACCTACGGGATGGTGAGTGGTCAAGGCTGGGAGAGGGAGGGTGATGCCCCTCTGCACCAAGCAGCCTCAGTTTGCTTCAGTGAAGTGCTGCCCTTGTGTTCAAACCCCTGTACCCACACAAAGCATCACAGCATGGATAATACCAGCCACAGCTGAGAGAGCTTTTTTTCCTGGTTTGGCTTAGACAAAACGCATTATTTAATTTTTCATTTGAAATAGGCCTCCCTGCTCAATGGTTATAGGCTGAGGAAGACTGGGAAGGCAATTTTCTTTTTTAAACCAATTTCTTTCTGAAAACAAACAGAGGCTATTTATACATCTAATGAGAATGCTGGCAACCATTTAAATGGGGGATATTGGCTGTTTGCTCTAAATATAGCAGATGCAATCGCTCACTTTGTTCCTACTGTCAGGAATAGATCCTGGTTCAGTAACTGATGCTGGAATGTGCAAAGGAGCCTGGGGGAGCCCAGGTTCCACTGAGCAGATCCCTGTGGGAAGGCTGGTGGTATTTATGGCCCTTGACTGAGCCAAGCAGGAGGCACAGGATGCTGTGTCCTTCAGATGGGGCTGAATGGTTCATTTCTGCCTCTTTTTAAGGGCTGTTTCTAAAGCAGGAGTTGATTCAGGCTCTGTGGGGGACACTTCCCTCTGTACTGTGCTGGTTTTAATTCTCCCCTTGGCTTTCTGGAGGAGGGCAGCAATAATTGCTGGGTTGCTGGATGCCTGCCTCTGATGTTTGAGTCAGGCAGTTGTTCCAGCAGGTGACAACATGCAGATACCATTCAGTACCTAAAGTGCTGTCAATCAGCATTTCTTTTTGCCTTTCCATTTCTATTTGCAGTGTTGTGTTCCCAAAGAGCTGGAACACAGCTTTACCTCGATGCTGTATCCCTGCCTTTTACCTTCTCTTCCTTGTGGGAACAGCTCCTCCAGCTCCCCCAGGTGACCCATGTCTGTCCTTTGGGGCTTGTCGTGTCTTGTGGCAAGTCCAGGGGACAGCAAAGGTGTTTCACAGTTTTCATTTTAGATTTTTTCACCTGCTATCAGTTCCTCAGCAGAAAGGTTTGAATGGGCAACCTGTGAAAACTCCATGTGAGGCAGCTAAAGCAGGAACAAAGACACTTAGTGATGAATGAAATGAATAATTTCCCCCTGGATTTGGTAATAAACTTGAAGTACAAATGATCGACCTGTTCCTCAATTTAATTGTGGCTCTTTGTACAATTCATTTGCTGGACAGGCAGTGTCTGAAATGTGTGAATGTTTCCAAACCATCTGATTTTCTGTGTACATTCATTGCTCACCCAGACATTTCATTAACCCATTATCCTAAAACCCAGCTGATCAAATAATCCGTATCCAGAGTATCTTTTGTTATTGCCTGCTTCTTTATGATACCAATGTTATTCTTTCTTCTCCTGTCGTTTCTGTACAGATTGTACCTCTTGTCCTCTTCCAAAGGGAACTTTTGAGGTATTTACCACCAGTTATTTAATTCAGCACCAGGTGACTCTGTGCCTTTCACTATTTCCTTACAATGACTTGATGTTTTTGTATTGGTGGTCTGACATTTCACTGGGCTCCACTTCTTGCTGTTGGACCATCTGGAGCTTGTTGTGCTGTTGCCACCAGCTCTGTTATCATATTTTACTATGTGGCTATCACCAGGTTGAACTTTATCTCTTCCTCCTGCTTCTGCACTGTATCATCAACTGAATTTTCTGTTTCAGTTTTGCTAAGCTGCCGTGGTGGGATAAGTCTGTATTGCTCAGTCAGGGAGGTGTTGTGGCCACCTGGGAGGGGGTGATAGGAATGAGAAGTTACATGGCTGTGGTTGGGGCACCTTTTTGTTAGGTCATGGCTGTGATCCTGCAATTGCTCAGGTTTGTGGCTAAGATCTCCCTAATTTTGACCAGATGTGAATTTGGTTTTGGGTTCTGCCCTGTGTTGACTCCTGGGATCATTTCAGGCTCTGGTGTCTCAGTCTTCTCATGGAGGTGCTGATGGGAGTGGCAGGTCATAAGCCAAGCTTCATCCTTTGAAACCATGTTTTACCACAGGGGTTTAGGCCCTGGAGTCTGGCTGCCCCAACACTCAGCCCTGCGCTCCCACATGCTCCCAGGGCTGCTGGTGCCCCAGGTGCCATTGAGATTTAAGATCTAAAGAAGCAGCACCAAAGACATCCACATCACCCTAATGCCTCCTGGAGCCACTGGTGCTGGGGAAACTGGGCTGCCATGGGAGGAGGGCCATCATCCCCTGACCCAGGAGATGCCACCCTCGAGGAGAGCCCAGCGTGCAGGACAGAGCTTGGGATAAGAGGTGGCTCAGGAGGCTTGGCCAGGCTGCCTGTAGCAGCAGCTGGGTGTCACTGCAGGGCATTGGCCTGGCCATGCAGGCCAGTGCCTCAGGAGATGAATGGGGATGATTCAAGGCCACAGGGAGTGTGCAGTGACCTCCCCATGTTCTCCAATGCCACCCCAGTGCTGACCAAACACGGAGGCTGGCCCAGGCCACCCCAGGGGAGGCACCCTGGCCATTTCGTGGGCAGAGGGAGTACTGAGGACTTCTTGCACAAGATCAGCTACGCAGAAACATGGATCGAGGAAAACACGCAGGCAGAGCGGCCGCAGCCTGGCCCAGCTCCAGCTGCAGGTGGCTCTGGAGCTCCTGTCTCCTTTGGGCAGCTCTGTGACTGTTCTGAGTGCTGAGTTCTGGGAGCCATCAGTCCCTGCAGAATCATCCCACAGCCAGCCTTGAACACTCCAAGCTGTTTTCCACTCAGGGCAAAGGGGAAAATGTCACCTTGCAGGAGCAAGAGAGGAGCTTGGAGTGTGAATTTGGGGTGTCCCTGAGGAAACCTATGCCTGCAGAGAGAAGTGCCCTTGTTACCACTGGGCAAAAGCAGCCCTGAATCCCTGCTGGCTCCTGCTGCAGTGTGGTGAGTCAGCAACGTCCCTGCCATTATTTAGAAATAATGAGTGAGGCTCCGAACACGTGCGGCCAAAAACATGAGGCAGCAACAGTTTCACTCTCAATATGCAATCGTGGCCTTGAAGCCATGCTGCAAGAGCCTGCACTGAAGGGCAAGGCTCAGCCCAAGCAAGGATTTCTCTCCTGAGCTCCTGGATGCATACCCAGCATGGTGTTGGACTGGGACAGCACCTATGTGTGCATCCCTGTGCACATGCATCCCTGTGTGCTTGTGCATTCCTGGGTGCATCTCTGGGCACATCCTTGTGCTCTTGTGTCCCTGTGCTTGTGCATCCATGGATCCCAGGGCACCACTACCCTGCACAAGGACACTGTGGGTGTCACAGAGGACAGATAAATTTACCTGGATGCACACAGTAGACACTCACTAATGGGGTCACATTAAGGACATTAATGAAATCCCAGCTCCCTTTCTTGGAGTCAGTTCTTATTCTTCCAAAGTGGGTCAGGCTTTGTTTGTGTGTTTGTCAGGGTCCCTTCAAGTGTGGCAGAAAAAGCCATTACCTGATGCTGGAGCCCTTCAAAATATTTCTCTTGGGTTACTTAACACAGGGGGAGAGGAAATGAGCTTTTTTCAGACTTCATTTTGGCACCACAGAAAAAGCATCTGGTTAAGATTTTAGCCCATCCTTCACTTGAATTGCAAACAACATTTTGCTATAATTGGCCTAATTACTGAAATGAGACAAAATTTATATGGGCTTTGCAAGATCAGTCAGGTGTCCTCAAAGAATAATTTTACATGGTAGAGCAGTGGGTTTCTGGGGCAGCACTTGCACTGTGGGAGACATATCTTGGAAGGTGGAAAAGTCTCCCTCCAGCTCCAGTGAGAAACCATTTAATCCTTCTCCTGACCTGGGGAATGGTGCATCTCTGCAGGGCCATGGCAAGAGCAGTGTTTTGCTGAGCCTTTCTCCTCCTGACCCTGGGCTTTGTGAGCCCTGGGCATTGCCAGGATGCTGCCTTCCTCCCCCTGGAGCAGCCTGTCCCCCTCCTCAGCCACACCAGCAGCTCCCACCCAGTTCTGGCGCTGGCACCCATGAGTGGCTTGTCATAGTCACGTGTCCCTGGCCCCAAGGATCCCTGTTTGCCAAAGGCTTAATGTTTAGCTGCTAATAAACAAGGCATATCAGGGAGGTTTTGATGACCAGGGAGCTAAACTTTCCTGGGAAGTTTGCTGACTCTTGTGGCACAAATAAGGCCAGGATGTGGTGACATTTTTGTCTCAGATAAAGTTTTAGAAGTTTACCAGAACAGGCTCCAGCTCCTACTCCCTCTCTCCTGTGCATTCCTTCAGTTGGTGATCCAATGCTCAGCCGTGTCCCATCCTGCCCAAAAGCTTTCTCTCCATCCTGGCTGCTCACTGATTTATCCAACGAGGAGTTGTTTTATTGGGGTTGGATTGGTTTGGGGGTTTGGCTCTAAGCAAATGCAGGGGAATCAAAATAAGGTTTTCAAACAATGTCAAGGGGGAAAAGAAAAAACCCTCCTTGTTGCTCTGACTTGAGAAATGAGTGAATTTGTCCTTTCTGCCTTTACCCCATGGGCATTTCTCAGCCAAAAGCCTGATTTTTTTTCCCAAAGGAATATGCCCTAAAGCCCAGCTCAGCAGCTACTGCCCATCTCAGTGACCACCAGGTATCCATGGCTCGATCCAGCCTGGAGCCAGGTTTTGCCATTTTCTACTTTGTGGATTAGCTGTGCCCATCCTGGCTTCTCTTGTGGGGGCATCCAGCAGAGAGGAGGCTGGAGAATCACTCAAAGCATTTCGATCCCTAACACCATCCTCTTCATCCTCTTACCCCAGTGTGGCTCAACTCATTCATCATTGATCCAAAGGCAAACAAATGTCATTAAAGAGGGACATTTGGCATTCAGGTAAACACTGACCCAACCTCGCCCTCACTCCCATGCAAAACCAGCCCAGCTGGCACTGCAGGAAGCTCTTGGGATGCTCCATGCCCTCCATGGCAATGGCAGCTGCTGGAAGGTGGGCACTGCATCTCTCCCTCCCAGGGATTACAGCAGGACCTGGCTGCTGGCTGGCCCGTTCCGGCATCTCTCAGCAACTGCAGAGATAATTGCCATAAGTCTAATTGTTCCTGCTGGATAACGAGTATTTTGCATCATCATCCCCAGCTGCCGAGAGCATCATCTGAGTTACTATTTCAGGGCTGGAAAGCAGCTCCTCTGAGGCAGGAAAGGCCAAACCAGACTGGATCTGGGCACCTGAAGCAGAGTCCACACGCTGGCCACAGCGCCGGTTTGCCAGGCTGCTTTGTTACTGTGCAGTTCTGCTCAGAGTGTGATGAGCTGTGTGTGTTCTGGTGGTCTCCCTGGTTTTGGGCAATGCCATTGCAGGCAGCAGGGTTTGTCACAGCCTCCCCATGCTGTTCCTTCAGGCAGAGCTGCTCCATGCTGCCAGGACACACGGCTGGCCAGGACCACAGCAAGTGTCACCCTCTCCCCCATGCGATGGGTTGGATGAAGCAGCCACGTGGCAGGAACCCCTGACTGGGCATTGATTTCTCCTCCACCAACAAGCACTCTGCAAGATCCACCACCTCAGATCAGGGCTGCTCAAGTGCACGAGGCTGGCTTGGCAGCAGGGACGGCATTTGAACAAGGCACGAGTGCAGTGCTTCTCTCCCTGCACCCCATCTGGCACCTGGAATGGCTGCTGGTAATTGCTCCGTGCTGCAGGATGTATTGAGCAGCCAGCTGTGGCATTCCCACTCTGCTCATGCTCACAAACATGTGGGCTTGAGGCAGCGTCAGCAGAGGCTGTGCATCCCATCCATCCCATCCCACAGCTCCCAGCTCAGCCCTGGGCTCTGCACCTCACTCGCTTTCCCTTCTTCTCCACAAACCAGCTGCAGACAACTGTCAAGTGCAAACCTTGTTCTCAGAGCAGCACCCCTTGAATTAACCCTCCTGCCTTGGTGGCTGGAAGGGGTGTGAGGACACCCATGTGGAAAAAGGGTTTGGCTGCCAGGTTGTCACTTGTGCCCCTCGTGTAATACACAAGCCCCAAGAAATGAGTTTGCAAAAGATGGTGCTGAGTTTGCCTTGGGAAGGGGTGGTTTGGTGTTTGAGATAAGAGTCCTAGGAGCTGGCTGGGAAAGGAGAGAGAGGAAAAAATGTATCAGGGCAAGAAAGGGGAGAGATAAGTGACGCATCTGGGCTGGGAGCATGAAGCCAATGGCCTTCCTGGCACCATGGGGCTGCAGGGTGGCCAGATCCGGGTTCTGACAGCCTTGGTTGGAGCTGGCCCTGTGGCAAAGGCTGCTTGCTGGCCAGGCTTGGCAGCCCTCTGCCAAAACTGCAGAGAGCAAGGAGGAGGCAGCCCCAGCCAGGGACCTGCTCCGGCTCCTAAGGGCTGTGTGGGGAATGGATGATGGGGATGATGACCCCCAAATTCAGGCACCTGAACCCCACTCTCTGCTCCATTCCCTGCCAGTGCTGCCATCCCAGGGCACAGGATGTGGTCTGTACCAGGGTATGGGTTAGATGTTGATTTTTCACCTTTGGGGAAACCCTGACTGTTGTACCAGCTCAAGCTTTTGAGGCTGGGGTAGGTTTTGTACCAAACCCACCTCTGCTGCTGTCCAGAGAAGGATTTGGGTGGCCAAGATCACCCAGAGCAGTGTCTTCGGGAGCCAGCTGGGCGCTCGTGGCCGATTTTGTATGTTGTCTCCTAATTGCAGTTCTTCATGTTCCCTCAATGCAAAAGGCGCAGTCAGCTGGAGGACGGGAAGTGCGGGGATCCGGCAGCAGTCGGGAGCTGCTGGCGAGGGGGCGGCTCCCGCTTTAGCAGGATCCCTTCTCCCCCACCAAACCAGCCGCTGGCATTTCTCCTGCCACCACCTCCGTCCTCCTCCCGTGGTGCCACATCCGCTCAGGCATCCTGGCAGGAAAACCGGGAGCTGGCAGCAGCTCCCTGTCCTCATCCCAGCACCGCCGCACCCCTGCGAGCACACAAACACTTCTCTCCTGCCAGCTCCCTATTTGCAGCACTGTATATACAGTATAATCCACCCACGGGCTATCCAGCCTGTACTTGGCTGGGAAGGACAGAACATCCTTGTGATTCAAAAGGTCAAAATGAATGTCAATACATTGTGAGCAAGAATGCCAAATTCGCCTTGGGGACACGGGCTGCTCATAGGGACCCGGCTGTCGGGTGTGCTGCTCCCGAACAACAGGCATGGGGTGCCCAAAAAGCCTCTGCTTGCCACAAGGTCAAGCATGGCAACTATCCCTGAGAGTACAAATTCCATGGTGTGCTAACACCTTTGTCTGTTCAGCCCACAGGTCCCTGTACCCTCTTTCCACGCCTGGGTAGTGAGGGGGTGAGCAGGTTGTGATGCCCCTTCACAACCTGTCCCTTCCAGTTTCTGGCTCTAAAGCCCAAAACTCTGCCTCCTCCTCAGGGCTCTGGTGCAGAATTTTCTTCCCAGAGCTCGGGTGTGGTTGAGGTCCATGGGCAAAACACAGCTGTTTGCTCTGATATCCGGAAGGCAGCAAATCCCAGTGAGCACCAGAGCGGGAGAAACCACCCTTCCTCCTCCTCCTCCTCCTCCTCCTCCTCCTCCTCCCAGATGGAGTGAAACTGCTGTCATTTCAAGCCAGGCTGGAGTGGAGGAAGCTCAGCTGGAGCGGATGGCTGGGATTGATTTCCAAGTGACAGAGGCACTCGCGTGTCCCTTGAGCTGCCGGCCCTGTGCCTAACGATTTTCCCTGTTAATAATCTCCACTGAGCAGCAGCAGTGCAGGCACAGGGCACGGGGATGAGTGGGATCATTCAGAGCCCGATGTGGCAATGGCAGATCCATGCTGTTCTTCCTGACATATGGATCCTTTCCATTCCTCCTCAACCCATCCCAGCAGGAGTGCTGCCCACAGAGCCCTTGATGCCAGCAGCACCAGCCCCCATAATGATGGCCCTATTAAATGAAAACAAAGTCTCAGGGCTTGGGGAGTTTGGAGGGGAATTAGGAAACTCCTTCACAGTGGCAGAGAAACTCCCAGGAGCTGATGGTGTTTTGCAGGAGGGTTTTGAAGGCTTTGGAGCTGTGCTGAGTGCAGGGGTTCCACAGTGTGTCCTCCTGGACACAGCATTCCCACCCACAGAACTATGGAACGGCCTGGATTAGAAAGGACGTTAAAAGTCATGCAGTTCCAATCCCCTGCCATGGGCAGGGACACCTTTCACTATCCCAGGTTGCTCCAAGCCCCATCCAACTTGGCTTTGGACACTTTCAGGGATGGGGCAGCCACAGCTTCTCTGGACAGCCTGTGCCAGGGCCTCACCACCCTCACAGGGAGGGATTTCTTCCAAGCATCCCATCAAATCCTGCCCTCTGTCAGTGGGAAGCCATTCCCCCCTTGTCCTGTCACTCCATGCCCTTATGCAAAGTCCCTTTCCAGCTCTCTTGGAGCCTCTTTAGGCACTGTAAGGGATTCTAAAGTCTCCCTGTCACATTCTGTTCTCCAGGCTGAACACCCCCAGCTCTCTCTCACCCCAGCTGTCCCCACAGCAGAGCTGCTCCAGACCCCTGGAGCATCTTTGTGGCCTTCTCTGGATGTGCTCCAGCAGCTCCACATCTTTCTTCCCCTCCCTCTCCTGACACAGTGCAAGGAGCAGGAACAAGAACATGAACTTGGGCACATGATTCTCCAAACACAGACGTTTGGGGACACCCTCAGCTGTCACCATCCCGGTGCTGCCAGCGAGGAGCTGTGTCCAGGAGGAGCAGTGGGACACTTCTGTCCCTGCTGGAGTCGAGGTCGGGGCGGGCGGCGGGAGCTGGCAGTGCTGCCCAGCCTGGCAGGGCTCTCATGGCCCCGACCTTTCTGGCTTTGAAAACAGGATGGGAACAAGACGCACTTTTGTTTTCGGTTTGGGAGCTGGAACGGGACCTTCAGGCTGTTCCTGGGATGTTGCAGCCTCCAGGCTGTGGTGGGGGTGGGGACCAAGCTCTGACACCCCAGGCAACCTCATTGCTCCTTTGCATCCGTCCCATTTTGTCCTTCATCGGCAGATCCCAAAGCTGTTCCTGTCCTCTCCCACAGCCAGGCTGGCTGGGGAAGCTCCCCTGGGAGCACAGGCAGGGATGAGCAGCTCTCAGTCAGCCTTCAGCTGGAAACCCCCCTGGCTCTCACCACGTGCTCATGTTCTGGGGAGCCCAGGGAGGTCAGGGAGTTTGTGGTGCTGCTCCATGAAAAATGTGACTGTTGCCCTGGGTAGCACAGGGCACTCAACTAGAAAACCAGCACACAAGGATTCCAGGTGCCTGCACCTTATCTCACCTCTAAAACCCCTTGGTGGCCACCAAGGAGCTGCTGGCAGCGACCAGCTGGGGACAGGAGGGCAGGGAGCAGCTGGGACTGGCAGCAAGGCCATGCTTATGCTCACAAAATGGAGGAAAATGGGATTGAATCCCACATCCCACCATGAACAGGTTGGCTGGTCCTTACCAGGGGAGGTAAGGGGACTCCGAGTCACAGAAACTGGGGACAATGTGACCCTGCACCAAAATCAGGAAGAGCTCTGGGCTGTCTCTCCCTGCACAGGGCTGGCAGTGGTTCACTGCTCAATATATCACCCATGAGGTGGGCACCCTCATCATCTGCTGTGGGTATTTTGTTCCTCTGGTGTGGCAAGGGAGATTTCTAGAAGAAAAAGTGAATCACTACAACCCCTGATGGCAGGAGGGCATCTGGCACTTTGTTGTCACCCACCACCTGCCCTGGGACAACCCCAAGGACAAAAAACTCGGTCTCTCTGCTTCCTGGCCCTGCTCCTTATCAACCTCCCACACCCACAAATGGAGAAATAATCTGCCTGGTTTCTGTGGAAGAGATTGTGAGTGGCCAGTGATGAGAAATCACATGGGTCCTGCCACGTTGGTGCACGTGCAGGTACACAGAGGCTCCTGCAGCATTTCCCAGAAAATCCTTGGATTGTGCCAGTAACTCTCATGAGCCCCTTTTGGTCACCCTCCATGGTTTTCTGCCCCCTTTGTGTGCTGAGATCCCATTTAATCTCTTCACTGACAAATTCATACCACCTTTTGCAGTCTTGGGTTTCCTGTGGCAGTTGTCACAGCAGGAAAGCTGGTTTTTTTTTTAAAGAAAATCAAGATTCCCACAAAATTGCTGCTGTGGGGATCTCAGGAGTTTACTAGGAAAACTAAACCTGATCTCAACTGCCTGTATCATGGAAAGCCAGGGTGAGGCTGTTTGTGTGTTCTGTAGTGTTTGGCCCAAAATCTCCCCAAATTCTTCTCCTGGCTGAACCCAACCAAGGCTGAGTGAGGACAGGTCCCCACAGGCCAGGAGCAGCTATGGGCCTGGGAACATTGGGGTTTGCAAAGCACAGAGCTGGAAAAGGGACACCCAGGGCAGCTCCATCCCTGTCCCCTTTGGCCACAGTCCCTCTGCAGGGCAGGAATACCCAGCATTTCCCTGAACCCCCAAACACGATGTATTCCTGCCCTGTGTCCCCATTGCCCTGCTCAGCTCCTTTTCCTTGTGCTGACATGAGGATTCATGCAGAAGTCAGGTCAGGGACCAGATTCAGCTGGGAGTGTGTGCCCTGCCAGAGGTTTGTGCCCCGAGTTGTCCCTGCACGGGTCCGGCTGGACCGGTGCCGCCCCGAGGTGCTGCAGTGCCAACACCCTCTGCTCCAGGGCCTTGTTTGTGCCTCTGGGTGATATTGTCCCTGTGAAAAACACGATCCTTGTTTTTGCTGCCTCAGGGCTGAACTGCTGCCCTCCCCAGGGACGGGTCCCTGAGTGCTGGCAGGGATTTACAGCCTGCCATGATTTATGGTGGAGGTGGAGCGGGATAGAGCTGTCACAGCCAGCACCAAAGGAGCCCCGGCACTGGTCCAGCATGACCTTACCTGGCCATGCAGGACGAAGCTCTGAGGTCAGAGAAGTGTCCCCTGAGGACAGCAGTGGCATCCACAGGATGGGTGACAGTGTGCATGTGTTCAGTCACCCGTTCCCCTCGTGGAAAAAAACACACATGAGAATTTCAAATGCGAATCTTTGGCTCTAGTTCAGAAGTTTGCTCATCTGCCACATCCAGGAGGGACATGGCAGGAGCTGGCACTGCCACGGGGTACAGCAGGTGACCCAAAGACAAAGCAAGTCATGCGGAGTGGCAGCAGATGTGGCGTTGGACTCAGGGGAGTCACTCAGCAATAACACAAAGCAGAGGAGCTGTGAAAATACAGGGCTCCCAAGTAACTGGGATCTGGGACACCCCTGGCCCTCAGGGCACCTCTTCTCCTTACACCACCACCCTCCTCTGCAGGGAGGCAGGGAGGGGAGAGGGCAAAGCCAGCCCCAAGTGCCAGCTCCAAATCCAAGCCACTTCTCATTCCTCGACTGTCACTGCTCCCTTCCCATCCAGCTCCTCCTCATCCATGCAGGCCTGCAACCCAGACAATTAAATACATTCAATACAGCATCTTGTCTTCTGCAGAGTGTTGAAATCCAACCCTGGGTTCTCCCAGACTGTCTCTGCCCTCCTCCTCCCCTCCTGGGTGAGAGGTCTGTGGCTGCCCAGCTCTGTTTACTAACCAGGAATTTTTCCCCTCGAGCTGTTTCTTTATTTTCACTGCAAAGCGATGCAGAACTACCTTGACCGAGAGCAGGTGAAAGCCCAGCACTGATGCCTGCACCAGTTCAGACCAGCAAGAAGCTGAGCATTCTCCTGGGGGTGTAGGATCAACATGAAGGGACGTGGAGAGGTCCCTGCAGTGGGATCAGGTGTGCAGATTTGGGGTCTGCCATGAGCTGGAGGACACTGCAGTGGTGGGATGTGTGGGGTCACACTGAAGCCAGCGCTGCCTGGGGGAATGCTGGAGATCCCTTTCCTCTGGGGACCCCAGGTGGGTTCTGGGGCTGTCAGGATGGAGCTGTCCCCCTCTCAACCTGGGACAGCATCACCAGCATCCCTCCTGGGACAATTTGAGACAGTGGCTGGTCTTCCAGACAAAGAGCCTTTGGTGTTGAAATGCCTCTTGAGCAGCTCCATACCAGACTGACAACCAGCCCGTTCTGAGGTCACACTCTTCCATCTGGGTTGCCACCAGCCAGTGAATTATTGCAGGAGGGAAGAGAGGATTTAGCCTTTGCTGCAAAAAGCTGGGTGTCTCTCCCCCAGCCCTGAGCATGGATCTGAGGCTGTGAGCCTCACCCTACTCCCTCCACGGCCCCCATGCATCCCTCAGTGCCCTGCTCCTGCAAGGTCCCCACTGCCAGCCCAGTGTGTGTGAGCTCATGGCAGCCCCCTGCACAATGTAAGTGTCTTCCAACACATTCCCCACTCACCAGAGTTTGGGCAGACCCTGGATTATTCCCATTTTGGGTCCTCCCCAGGCCGGCCTTGCTGCCCAGCCTGGCTGTGCAGAGGAATGGCAAACAGTTCCAGCACACAAGGGCTGTGCCAGCCCCGTCCCAGCCACGGGTTCTGGGAAATACCCCATGAGCCCGCAGGGTTGTACTGGCAGGAGTGATACCGATCCCTGTGGCTGATAACAGCCTTCCACGGCTCTTAGCCAGGCTCTCTGGGAGAGGTGAAGCAGTTCAGCCTCCCACAGCCCTAAGGAGAGGAAAGGCAGGTGCAAACAGCTAAAAATTAGTTTGGGGAGAGCCAGGGCCGTGCTGTGCCAAGCCCTGCTGCGTTCACAGTGTGTCTCAAAGACGGTGCCGGGCCCCAGCAGAGCCCCTTTTGGTGCCACATACCCCCCACTAACACTTTCCAACTCCTGTGCTCATTTTCACCCAAATTACACTGGAGGTAGAAGTCAAAAGGCAATTTCTATGCGCATCAGGAGAATTGCTGATGGAGGATAGAGAGGCGAGACAGCCCCTGCTGAGAAAAACGCTGCAGCGTGAGCCCAGCCCTCCATCAGCCACCGGAGCAGCCGCCCGGAGGCCAAACTTCCTGGGAAATCTGGTTTCCTTGGGCTGGCCACTCATGGTGTGGCTGGGTTTGTTTTGTTCTGGGCTTGAGATACCGGTGGGATGAAAAAAATGCTTTTTAAGTGTTGAATTAAAAGGATGATGCAAAAGCTGCAGGGTGCTTTGGCTGGGAAACGTGAGCGGCTCGCAGTCAGCCCCGACAGGGCTCGGGCTGTTTGGAGAACATGGGGTTTCTGTGATTAGGCTGCTCATATGACTCAATATATAACCACCAGTTACACAGTAGATTTAATCTTGGGTCAAAAGTCATGGATAATTCAAACCACGCAGAAAATGTTGATGGCCTGCTTGCCGGAGCTGTTTTTCTCTGCAATTCTTTGTTTGGGCTAAACAACCTCTGCAAAGCAAATGCAGCCTGGCTCAGGGCAAGAGTGGAGCCTGTCCTGGCTGGAGTAATCCCTGTTCTCACTCCAGGAGCCGTCTGCTCTGCCTGCATCTCACATCCAACTTTCTGAATCTCATTTCATCTCATGCATTTGCTGTGGGGGAAAAATAAGGATGATTCACGCCCTAAACTTCCCATTGGAGGCATCCCATCAGTCCTCAGCCAAGTCACCTCATTGTTTGGGCAGTGAGAGTGCCTTCCTCACCCTGAGGGAGCAAGGTTGGTAATGCTGCCTGCCATGTTGCTGTAGGAAGTTGGAAACCTGGCTCCCTGCATTCTGTATTTCATTTGGTTCCTCTCAGGGACTGCTCCAGTTTCTTCGTTTGGGCAGTTTCTTTCCCGACCAAGTCACAAAAAACACTCTGGTATCTGAAAGATGCCAGTGGGGATGGTTAGGAATGTTCTGCCTGGTTGGGTTTAATGAGCAAAGGATTCCCAAGCAGGAATGTCTTGGAAACATTGATCAGGTCAAAGATCTGTGCCTGGTGAGGGACTGGAACTGGAACAGGAACAGCCCAAAGAAGCTGTGGCTGCCCCATCCCTGGGAGTGTCCAAGGCCAGGTTGGATGGGGCTTGGAGCCACCTGGGATAGTGGAAGGTGCCCCTCCCATGGAAGGGGACTAGAACCTCATGACCTTCAAGGTCCCTTCCAACCCAGGCCATTCCATGATTCCATGATCTTGAGCTCTGAGTGTGTCTGTGGGGGGAGTTTGCTGCTTCATGAACGTGTGAGCAGATGCTTGTCCTTTCACAGCTTTCCAGAGGCAGCATCCCTGATTTCTGGTGAGTTGCTTCTCTGCTAAAAGCTTCACTGGGCAGGAAGGGGAGAAGCCATCCTCCAGCCTTGCAGAACACTGCCTTGCAGGACGGCTGTTTGCAGGGACTGCAGCGTCCCTTCTGCCCGTGCAGCAGACGTCACTGCTCGGTTGTTGCACAGGGACAAGGCCTGTCGTGGAGCATGGCTGAGCTCATCCATCACTGCACTCCTCTGCTCCTCAGCCTCCTCTCAGGTCATTAGGAAGGATGAGTGATCCTTCCCTTCCCCTACAAACCCCTTTGCCATGCAGTGACAGAGAAGGATGTGAAGAGCCCCTAAGAGCACGGAAAAGCTTTTCCCTGTGGGAACACAAAGGAGGCAGGCAAGCAACATCCAGTCCATTTTGCAATCAGGAGGGGCACTGAAACAACCACCTCACCCAGGGCTGGGCAGGACGATGCTAAACCCCATCTCTGGGCAGAACCTCCTCCTGCCCTCACCATGGAGCTGCAGGCACAGCCAGAGGGTTTTACCAACAAACCAGGGATGGGAGCCTGGGGTAGAGCCAGCACAGCCTGAGAGGGCTGATTCCTCTCCCCACACATCTGCACAGGAAAGAGGCAAAGCCCTTGGGGATGAGGAGAGAAAGCACTGGAACAGGCATAAACAGCTTAGTAATAATACTAATGATAGCAGTTAGCACGTCGGCAGCGGTTTGCAGCGCAGAGCTCTGTACAAACATTAATTAGTGCAGGCAGACAATTCAGTGATATGGTTCCCATTTTGCCAACTACCATGGGCAGAGAACCGACCATCTGCTTAAATCCTCTTTAATTTAATCCCAGTGCCTTCATAGGAAAATCCTGAGCCCGTTTCAGCCTCAGATGAAACTGCCCAGGAAGGGAAGGACCCTTCAGACTCTCCTGGATGCCACCAAGGGATGTTTGAAGGGTGTTGGTGGCTGTGGGCTGAGCCTGGAGGTGGAAAACACACGGTGGCTGTTTTCTGTGTCAATAAATACACGTGGTGTGGCAGGAGCACCGGTGGTTTTCCTTCAGACACGTGTTGCTGGAGTCTTTGGGGTTTTCCAGTTGGAGGTGTAGAGTTGGTTTGGGCTATTCTCATCCTTTGCTGCCCTGCCCGTGGTAGTTTTTATGACTTGTTGGGACAGCTGGTTCATTAATAAAAAATAAAGCAGATGGGATTAAAGCCCTTTGGGGTGTCTGTCCTGGCTCCAGGGACACGTGTGGCTGAGACTGCAGGCACCAAACACCAGGATAAGCTCAAATTGCTGAAATGGGGGGTTTCAGGGCTTTTTTTTCTTTAAGGATTATTGCACAACAAGCACAGACTGCAGCAGGGTTTAGCCAAGGATGGAGGTCAGGTCTTGGGGCTTGGTTGAAGCCCAGCATGAGCCAAACACAGGAACAGCACCCCAAAAATTCCTGGGGGAAAAGCAGATATTGCAGGAGGGTGAGCCAGGAGGGTGAGCAGCTGGAAGCAGAGCTGTGATCACACCTCAGCACAGCAGGGCAGTGCTGCTGGGGGTGCAGCCATGCCTGGGGCTTTTTTGCAGCCCTCCCTTGCTCTACAGATAATTCCTAGGCAGGAAAAGAGGCAGATGGAACCACAGGGGATGGAAAAGGCCAATGCTCCCACAAGGAGATCCCCTTCTCCTTCAGCAGCAGCAAAACATGTTTGCCTACTCTTAAGCTAATATTGAAACCACTGAGCTTTCCCAAACACTGTGTCTGAATTTCCCACTGCACGTGAACTCATCAGCCCTACACATGGAAGAACGTGCTCAGCTGCAGCACAGGCTGCTTTTCCTAGGCTGATTTATCAGGATTAGTGGCTTTTTTTGTTTCACTAGGTTTATATTTAAAAGTCTATAATGGTGGAATTTTCCCTCTTCTCTGGGCAGATGGGTCCTAACATAGAGTCAAGAAGGGTTTGCAAAGAATTTTATTTTTTCTTTAGACAAAAGAGCTCCTGAATCACTTTGTCCCTGACTGAGCACATCTCATATTTCATCTAAATCCTGCACTGAGCTGAGCTGAACCTGCAGCTAGATTGCAATTATGCAGAAGCTGAAATGCTTGGCTAAATCAGAGCTTTCCTCCTCTCACCATCTCCCAGGGCCTTTTCAAATTATCCCCCAGCCCAGCCATGTTTGGAGTCCAGGATGGTGCAAATGGTGCACATAATGCTGATTTCAGCAAGATCCTCCAAGCCTGGGCTCTCCCTCAGTTTTGTCTTGTGAATGGCATCCCCAGACAGCTCCTGCATCCCATCTCCACACCAGGTTGCCTTGTTAAATGTCTGATTTTAATTTCTCTCAATCAGAGCTGGGCCCGAGCAATTACGTAGTAACGAGCAATTCATCCAGGGGGAGAGTGTGGATCTGGGTTAATTGGTCTGACAACTGAACTCAAGCCTTTCTGGTTTTGCCCAGTTTTCCTTATTTTTCTCTCCTTCTGCACAATCTCTGCAAAGCTCTCAGCCTTGTTAATTAAGGAGGTAACTTCACCCCAAGGGCTGTTTTGTTCTCCCCTTCCTCCTTCGAACGCAAGAATAAAAAAAGCAGCAAGAACGAGCTAGTTTGGGATGAAACAACCACCTCAGAGCAGGACAGAGCCGGCTGGAGTCAGACCCTGTGGAGCTGCTGCTGTTCTCCTGGGCTTTGGGGAAACAATGCTGCGTGGGGAAGGCAGGTGCTGGGCCAGAAATGCTCCTCCAGGCACGTTTGATGTGTTCCACAAGCACACTGCAAAGCAGGACAGGGTGGAAAACAGCAGGGTCCCTAGGGCTGGGGGGGCTCTGGGTCATGGCTGGGGCTGCATTGCTGCAGATTTTTGGGGACAGGTGCAGGAGGGTTTATGGCTTCTTGGGAACGTACAGCCCTAAAGGTGTAGGCACTTCTGAAACCCTTTCTGCTACAAAACACTGGCAAAAGCCCTGTCCATGAGGGGCTCTGCCCTGTGGCCACATCAGGAGGAGTAGAAATGAAGCTTTGCCTTTTTGTGTGGTCTCTTTTATGAATTCCCATGACAAAGCTGGGCTCTGTCCATGCTGGGCAGGGTGGGACACTCAGCTCTCAATTTTCCTGTATCCCTTAGGTGTGGGCAGTCCCAACCCCACTATACAGGAACATATTCTGTGCCTCCATTTTCATCATCTGAATGGTTGTGGGCAACCCAGAGATCAGTTTTGGAGTGAGGAGATGCCAGTGACGTTGATAGTCAGACATTTCCCTGCAGACTGGTATGTCCTACAGAGAATAAACTGGCCCTAGGGCAGGGAATCAGTCCCAAAACATCCCCTGTGCTCTGAGGGTGGCTGAGGCTGCCACTGGCACCAGTGCCTGTCCCCAGGAGCCACCCAGGAGCATTTTCCCTGGGATAAAAGAGGATGTGGACAAGATGCATGAGCAGAAAGCACAGCAGTGAGACAGCTCTGCTAGACTGGAAAAGGAAAATCTGTTCTAAAACAGGCACCCAAGGCATGAGTTTGCTTTTCCAGAGGCTGTGAGAGCCAGAGGGTCTGGGACTGAGAGCAAAGGAGATGCCTGCAAGAGGAGGGGTGGTAACACCTGGAAAGGCTCAGAGATTGTTCCTCAGGGCTCTTGGAGTCCTTACCTGGCATGGCTGTGACTGGGAGGGGAAGGAAGCAGGGCTGGGGCACTGGGCCAGGGGGTTCCCAGCTGGCCAAAAGCCTCGTGCAGGTGGGCACAGAAAGGGTAACACAGGCACCAGGGATCCATCCCAGTCCCACTGAGGTGGGGAGCTGGCTGAGAGCTGGGTCTGGCTGCTGCCCACACCTGGATGGAGCCTTCAGCAGTGGGATCACAAAATGGTCTGGGTTGGAGCCTCAAACACCATCCAGCTCCAGCCCTGGTGACAGCACTGAGCCCTGCCTGGGTGGCAGCAGTGTGGTGTTCAGGTGCTTTGCAGCACCCAGTCCCTGCCTTTCCCATCCCTTCTCCTGGGAAGGGCTCAGCCCATGCAGCAGGAGCTGCTCCTCATCCTCACACATCCCCTGGCACTCACAACAGGGCCCTCTTGCCTCGCTTTTACTGAACAGAAGCCAACTCCCAGCCTCCACAGCTGCTGCCAGTGCATCTCCCAGCACTTTTGGGAGTTTCCCTGAGCTCTCTGGTGTTTTGAAGCCATCCCCAGAAGCTGTTGGGTGACTCACCAGAGGGATGTGAGGGCAGCACAGGTGCTGCCCAGCTGAGGCTCCCACTGGGATGGCATGATGGAAAAATTCCATGGGCACACAGGGGCTCACAGGCTTGATTATAGCTCCATAGACCCTCAAATGCTGAGCTACAGCCCTTCAATAATTACTGTTCATCTCCCTCCCCTGGATCTCAGGAAAACAAACCCAGCTCCAGCCCTGGTTACCTGGAGATGCTGAAAGCAGATTCAGGTGCATGGAGTATTGAACCCAGACACAAGTTCACCCCAAATCTGGCAAGTTAGAGTTTAAAATAGTGTGTGTTGAGGGTGTGTGTGTTCTGGGAGAGGAGCAGCACCGTTTCTCCAGGGCACCTTCTCCATCCCAGGATCATTGCTGGCACGCAGCAGCTGAGGAGGAGTGGACAGGTGAGGGACAGGGATGAGCTCAGGGTGGTGTGGGGTGTGCAAGCTCAGCTCCAGTGAGGTCTCTGCCCACAGTGTGGCCTGACAGCAGTGCCCTCCCCTATGACGGGTGTTTACAGAGCTGGACAGGATCCCTGGAGCCCTCATGTCCACGTCCCTCTGGCTGCAGGACACCAGGGTTCTACAAGGTCAGACCCTTCCCCCAGCTGCATCCATGAGCTGGGGACCTCCAGGAAAAAGCCATGAGCTGGGAAGCTCCAGGAAAAAGGCACTGGTGGGATGTTGCTGGCAGGTTTGGTGGTTGGTGGCCTCGTGCTCGGTCCCGGTGGTGCTCCAAGTGCAGCGTCAGCTGGATTTTGGCAGCTCTGAGCCCTGGCCCCTCACTGCCCACAGGCCTGGCCCCAGGGAGGCAGGGAGAAGGTGGCATGCTCACGTCTGAATACAACATGTTCCCCAGGCATGTTTGTTAACATAGTCACAAATAAACATTTTGCAAGATTTTTGCCAGGAGGACGGGCTTAATGTGTGTGGGAGCCTTGAAGGACAGGAGAAAGCCAGTGCAGCCTATCATGTGGGCTCTGGTCTGGCCTCCCCAGCACTGCTGGGGCAAGGGAAGTTGATTTCTCTCTGGGGAGTGCATTACTCAAGTCCCTGTGCACAAATTGAGGAGCAAATCCCATTAATCCAACCTGGAGGGAAATCATATCATGGTGCTGGGGGAGGGTGGAAGGGCCAGCAAAACCCACCAGGAACCACCCCAGTCTCCCTGTCCTCCCCACTGGCAGATCTGCCCCCACTCTGCTCCCCAAAACAGCCTCTGGCTTCAGAGTGAGCAAAAGGAAAAGGCAAAGTCGTGTTCCAGCTCCTTGGGGGATTTCAGGCTTTTGGGGCAGGATGAGCAATCTCAGCCCTGGGAGAGCTGTGGGGTCCCAGGGGGCAGCAGGGCCAGAGCTGAGCAGGGACAGGAGGGATGCCCTGGGCTGTCAGGGGGCTTCAGCCTGTGATTTTTCCAGGGATATTTTCTATATGGACCCTATAGGTGCCTAGCTCATCTTCTAACCCACAAGTCATTCATGTTTTTGCCCATCCCATTCTCTGCCCCATCCAGCTGGAGAGAGAGCAAGTGGCTGGGAGGAGGCTCAGCAGCTGATGGAGACCACCCCAGAACATTTCCCCATCCCTGGGAGTGTCCAAGGCCAGGCTGGATGGCACTTGGAGCAACCTGGGCTAGTGGAAGGTGTCCCTGCCCATGGCTTGCAATGAGATGGTTTTTAAGATCCCTTCCAGCCCAAACCATTCCATGATTCTCTGATTCTCCTGGCGGCTGTGGCTGCCCCTCGGTAGCCCTGGAGCATCACCCAGTGCCGGTAATCGGTGCCTCCAGCGGGAGGGAGCCCTGGAGCCGGGGCTGGGATAACCGGGACGGCTGGAGGGAGGGATGGCACACGGTGCTGAGCGCAGGCTGGCAGCTCCACACGCGATCACACAGTCCCCTCTAGTGGATATTCTTCTTCCATCCACATCCCATCCACACGGATGCCCTGCCCGCACTGCCTTGGCACCGCCGGGCTCCAAACCTGGTGCCAGCAGTGAGCCTGGGGCACCATCCCGCTCTTCTCCTCAAACTGGGCACGGCGGCAGAGCAAAGCCCATCCAGCTGCCTCCAGCTGCTCCATCGCTTCCTCCTCTCCTTCCCCTCCTGCGTATTTGGGTGACTCATCCTCCCTCCAGCCCCGTCCCTGCCCTGGCTTTGTCCCACGCCACCCGCTGCCCTTGCGTCAGGGCTGGCCCCGGCTGCCCCTGCGTTCCTGGCTCTCCCCTCCGCTGGGATTTCACACTGCTCCGAGGTATTTGGGCAGTGGCCAACATGAGCACGAGCTAATGAGCACCAGAGCTAATGAGCACCAGAGCTAATGAGCACCCACTGGCGACTGCTTCCAGGACCTGGGGCGAGCATCGCTTGTTCCCACCCTGCCAGGACCTGCTGCCTTGGGCCAGCTCGGGCTGGGGACAAGTGGGATGCTCTCAAGGGGGAATCCCCTGAGGGGGGTGAGTGTTTGCACATTTGTCCAGCAGCTCCTGCCCATGGGAACGGTGCAAAGGCTCCCACCAGCACCTTGAGCACTGCCCTGTGCCCTCTGTACCACCTCCTTACCCCTCCTCTCTGCCTCTGCCTGCTTTGGAAACTGCTTATCACCTGGAATTTATGTGACATCTGCAACCTGAGGCTTTTCAAGGGAAAAAAAGCCACGTAGGAGAGCGTGGAAGAACAGACACAGCTGCAGACCAGAAGTTCATCATGCTCCATCAGGATGCAGCCCTTCCAACTTGCCCCATCTTGTACTGGAAACATGACACTGGTCCCAGTGCCACCATCCAGCAGCCCCAGCTCAGGCAGAGCTGATGTCAAACCCCCTGTCCCCATCCCTGGGCCAGGGAAGGACGGGGTCTCCTCTGGGGAGCTGAGGCCTCCAGTGAAGGCCAGGGCAGGGGGGGTGGAGGAGGAGCTGTGGCCCAACACTGGCTGCCAGGAAGCCCCAAAAAGCAGCTGGAAGGGCAGAGAGATGCTTGTTGCTCAACCAGCCCTGGAACAGCTCTATGGGCCCCACAGCAGCATCCTGGGGAGGTGTACACCCAGTTCTGTTTGAGCTGGCAGCTGAATCACCTTGTCCCCATGCTGGCCAGGAGTCCCTTGGTGTCCCAGCTCCAGCAGGACTACAGGTGTGACCCTGGTAACCCCTTGTGTCCCATCCTGGAGCCAGGCCAGTACAAGGAGCACACAATCAGGTTCTGCCCTGTAATTCTGATTTTCCCAGCCCTGCTGGGATGATCCCACAGTCCTCCTTCCCTGGCTCTGGTCCCGTGTGTCCAGCTGGGCCATGGCACTGCTCACAGTGTGCAGGTTCTGGTCATGCACAGGGATTCTCATGGCACAGCCCCACAGCAGGGAGGGGAGTCCACAGACACTTCACAGGAGTGTGTGGATGTGGAGCAGCCAGCAGTGATGGATAAGGCATAAAATCCCAGGGAGAGGCAGCCCATGGCAGTCCCAGCCCCTTTTGTAGCTTCTGCTCTGTGGCCCAACAGGACACACACTTCACACCTTTATTTATTAGAAAAGATCTTTAGGAAGATAACTCTACCCCAAACCACCCCTTTATTTCTGGTGGCTTTATTTCTGTCCACAGAGACTGTGTCTAACAGGGTGATGGCACTGCCAGGGCAGCAGGGCTGGTTCCAGGTTTTCTGGACAAGGGGACATTCCCAAACCTGCCCATCCCCACACAGAGCCACGGCTGGGAAACTGCAAACCCCAAACTCCATTTCCAGGCAGCTGGATGCCAAACAACCCAGTGTTTATTGCAGTGTTCCTCATTTGCCTCAGGTTTATAGATGTACATTCAAAAAGAAAAGCTCTGTGTATCTCAGCTGGACACAGACAGGCTTGAAGGACGAACGAGCCGATCCATCAGCGATGGAGTCACCTCCAGGTCCCGAGTGTGGGAGCAAACAGTGCAGCTACCAGCTCAGGATCTCTGTGCATGGAGCTGGAGCCTCAGGCATGAGAAACTCCAGCTCTGCTTTCAAGTATATTTGGTGTGGTGTATTTATCTCTGGCATCACATCTCACCACGGGGAAAAGTCCTGCTGGCTCCAGAGAGCCACATCCCTCGGGTCAGCCCCAGCCTCGGGGGAAGATGAGAGGTTTGGGCAGCTGCTGGAGAGATGTGCCAGCTCATTTTGGCTCAATAAGCAGGGAGAAGGCTCTGGGGAGCTTGGGCAGCTCATATTTACATGGTACCATCAGAAAAAAACCAGCTTGGACCCCATGAGGTCACCCTGGCTGCACAGAGGGGCCAACAGCTGGTGGAGGGCTGGTGGAGCCAGGGGGTTCCTGATGTTCAGCAGCTGCAGAAGCTGCCCATGGTGCTCCCACACTGTCCCAGTTCCCAGCCTGCAAACCCCCCAGCCAGCTCTTGGCCAGGGGGCTGCACATCCTAAATAGACCCCTCCAAACCAAACCCACTGCCCAGAGAAGCACACAGTGGTTTAAACAGGAAAGAAAAATGAAAAAAAAAAAAAAAAAAAGAAAGAAAAAAGATGCTTGTGGTATGTAAGTCCTACTGCCCTGGGCCAACCATGCTGACTTTCTAAACAGGGCAAGCCCCAAGTGAAGAGAGGCCCCATCCCTGGCCCTGCAGCACCCAGGGAAGGCACAGGTTCCAAAGCACCAACTCCAGAACCCCTCCAGCTCCTGGGTACAGGAGGGGTCTGGCTGCCACTGCTGAATTACATTATTTGTTGGTTATGTAGCTTCAAGTTCGTGTCCATTTGTTGATGGGGGTCCACAGGAGAGCAGAGAGGCAAAGCAAAGGTGTGAGCACGGGGTTCAGGGTGGCAAATCCCAGCCAAGCCCTGGCCACCACCTCTGCCTGGGGGGTTAAGTGTCCAAGTGGGGGAATTTTACTGCTGCAGCCAGCAAGTCCTTGGGCCAGGAGGGCAGTGGGATCCTGGACAGCGTGGGGACACACAGCAGTGGGGGCCAATGGCCTCTGTGGTGTCAGCAGTGACACACCCAGCTCATCCCTGGGGCTCTGCCTGGGGTGGCTCAGCAGCAGCTCCCGCTGGGGACAGCCAGGCTGTGGCTGCCCTGTGGCAGTGCCACAGGCAGGGAGGGGATGCCAGGCTCTCCCAGCAGCTGGGATGTCTCTCTGAGGCCAGGAGCAGCAGCAGCAGCAGCAGCAGCTTTCTCCTGCCAGACAGGTGGCTGAAGTTCAAGGCTGGACTGCTGCAGGCTCAGAGAAGCAAAAATGAGACAAACAAGGGAGGAAGAGGCTGTGGGCACAGCTATGCCAAAACCAACCCTCTTGGAGCTGCCCCTTGGTCTAAACCCTTCCTTTTTGGGGGCCAACTGCAGCTTCCCAGCAGAGCTGGCTGCTCCCAGAGCTCAGCAGCCCCTGCACTGTGCCCTGGCAGAGGGGGCTGGTCCAGCTGTGATCCCTTTGCACCAGCCAGGCACTGAACACCTCTGCAGGGGCTGAGAGCCAGGGGAGTGGGGCTGGCAGCACTCTGTCCCCAGACACCCAGAGCTGGGACATGGTGGAGCTGCAGAACAAACCACCCTGGGCACCTCTCACGGGCTCCTGTGCTGCTTTTGGCCAGGGTAGAGTTAATTTTTTTCACAGCAGCTTGTATGGGGCTCTATTTTCTGTGAAGAAAATTAACTCTACCCTGGCTGAAACCTGCACAGCTCCCCAGTCTTTAACAGCAACATCCCCCCAACATCTTCCCTTGCAGTATGTGAGAACTGCAGACAGCGTCCACGGATGTGCTTGTGACAATTCCCAGTGCAGGGAGCCTGGACAGCCCCTGCCTGCTCTCCCTGCCCTTCCAGCCACCCCTCTCCCCAGACCCAGGCACTGCCAGGGGGAAAGATCTCCTGAGGCAGCCCCTTGGGATGAAACCTTGCTAAACAAGAGCTAAACAAAGCACATGATCCCTGGCCATGCCGTGGAGGGGAGGTGCAGAGCTGGTCTGTGCCATGCAGGGCCCCAGGCAAGGGCAGTGACACCCTGAGGGTGACCTTGTCCATCAGGAACACCAGGCTGGCCCTGTGGGGGTGCAGATGCAGCACAGAGGGCAATGCCCCCTCAGCCAGGCTGTTGGGTCCACAGGCACAATCCTGGGCTGGGCTGGGCTGGGATCTGTTTTTCAAGTCCAGGTGACTGTGGCGCTTCAGCTCACCCTCCTCTTCCTCTGTGCAGCAGGGACAGCCTCTGTCTGTCTGTCCATCCGTGGTTGTGGCCTTCAGCAGGACTCCACAGGGACACAGGCAGGTGGCTGCAGCCCCAGGTGGCCCTGGGGGCTGGTGTTTAGGTGGCCTGGCCGGGTGGGAGGCGTTTGCTGTCCAGAATGGCCTTCCAGTCATCAGCCCAGGAGTGCAGCCGGCGGCTGGGGGGCTTCAGCTGCAGGTGCTTGTTGTGGCAGGCAGTGAAGAGCACGTGCTCCCAGCTGGGGTTCTGCTCTGCCCCTGCAAGGGAAGGAAGGTCAGTGCTCTGGACAACTCCGTGGGACACTGAAGTTGACTTTACTCCAACATGAAGACCCCAAAGTTACAAAAGTCAAACAGCACAGAGAGACCAACACCCATCCCTGGCTGCCTCCAGTCAGTGCTTCACCCTCACCCCTTACCTGTTATATCAGGTCTGTCATCTATAAGCAGATCAGCAGAAACCACCGTCTTATCTCGTGTCAAAACAATCTGCTCAAGAAATTCTGGGCCAAAGTGCTTCTCCACCCAGGCATACTGGAAGGCAAGAGATGGCTGGTGAGCTCAGGGAGGGCTGATGGATGGGCAGGGGGTGGAGTGAAGGCAGCCCTGGCCCCCACACAGGGAGAATATCTCTCTTAATTAAGTTCATTAGTGGGATGGATTTGGATGCTGCTGGAGTAAAAGTTCTTTGAAAGCCAAGCAGCTTTTGATGTCATGATGAAAGACTAAGACCAAGAACCTCATTGCATGCAAATGGATGGAACAGGTAAATTTTACAGCCAGAGGCATGCAGGGGTCAGACACCTTTCACTGGGCAGTGTGGATGGGAGGGGGAGCTGGGATTTGGGCTTGCTCACCTTCTCATAAGGGCAGTACCGGTACTTCTTGATTGGGCTCGTGCAGATGAACACATCAGTGCTGCCACAAGGAGAAAAACAGGGCCAGAGTGTCATTCTGGGCCAGAGCAGGCAGCAGCCCCAAGCCAACCCCCACCACACACAGATCAAACAGATTTAACACATTAATCCCCCATCTCCCAGAATCCCACAGCACAATTGTATTCCCCTTTTCACAACCTTTGCTGGAGCAGAGAGCTGAAGGGAAGAGGCTGCACATGGCTGATCTTCTAGGTGACTGCTCCAGGAGTCAAAGCCCTCTCTCCCCTCCCATCCCTGATGGCTGGGAGATATTTATTTTTAATGCTGCTGTTGTATCAGCACTTCTGCCAAGAGGTGGAAGTGAAGACACAGCTGCTCCTCTGTCCATCCCCACAGACAGGTTCATACTCACTCTGCCAAATTTGCCATTTGCTTCACAGCTTCCACAGCCCCAGGGAGTGGGTCCAGCTCAATGAAGAAGTTCTTGGATTCCCAGATGCTGATGGCTTTTTCCTGTGAGGGGAAAGCAAGCAGTTACTGCACTTCTTGCAATTTTTCCTGCATGTGCATCCTCCTCACCCTTTGCTAGGACAGAGGAGGGGACAGGGAGAACAGTGGGAGCACCAGCTCCAGTCCCTCCTGCTCACCCCCTCTGCCTCTGTGGGTGCCTCTGCTCCCCACCCACCACCCTGCACCCACCCCATACAATCCAGATTGGAGATGGAACAAAAAAACAGGGTTGGTTTTGCCTCTGCAGCCCCACAACACAGAGGGAGCTGCACCTTCCTGTAAGGCCAAACACCAGAGATTATCCAGATCCAAACCAAACCCATCCAAGGACAGATCCACGTGGATCCAGCTGACATGGCCTGGTGGCCCTGCTCTACCATGGTGCTGTTCAGGCACAGGTGCAGTCTGGCCTATTTGTGTCCATGAGATCACTTAAAATAGCAGCCAGGCTGCTCTCCCAGGAGCAGGAACATTACAGGAGGAACCACATGTCAGGATGAATGCAGATGCTCCTCCTCAGGGAAGCCTGGACAAGGTCTAGCAGGCAAATAGAGCATCTCCAGGCAAGGATTTGAAACACAACATCCAGGACAGCAGCCTGGGTGCACTGGTATGGCACAGGGAGAACAGAGAGGAGATCACAGGGAGCAAAACCTTGGGGTGAGGGCAGAGTCCAGGGGCTGCCTGCCATGGGCCCAGCACAGCTCTAAGGAACAGCAGCCCCTGAACTGCCTCAAACAGGTTAACAGCTTGCCAGGTGCCAAGGAAAGCTATTATTTTGCACAAACACTGTCTCCTCAGGGAGGAGAGCTGGGAAGAAGCAGAAGTAGCCAAGCCCCAGTGCTGTGGTGCAGCTGAGGAGCTGCAGATGCAGAAATGCCTCCAGGCTCCATGGCAAAACCAGCCAGCCTGAAAGTTTGCCAGGAGGCCATGCAAACCTTCAAACTCCAGTTGATCTGCCTCAGACTGAGCAGTAATGGGATTTTATTTTTAAGATATTGTCTGTAGTTGCACGAGAGACCCCAGAGAAACACAGCCTCGTGCAGCAGAGCACTTCAAACTGCACTGAAGTGTTCTCTTACAGCAGCACTTCCACAGCTATCCCGCTTCCACTTATGTCAAAAAGCATTCTGCAATCAAGCTTGACGAGGGGAGAACTATGCTCAGCTTGAGGAAAAGACCCACTCCACTCCCAGAGCCAGAAAAATTCCTTGTGGCACCGTGACCAGCATGCTGACCAGCAGATGGAAAAATCCCCCAGGCTGGGAATCCCACCATAGGCCAGGACAGACCCTCAGCCCCACAAGGAATTTCCCTGCCTGTCCAGGGCTCTCCATCCCTCAAGGTCTGTGTGCTTGCTGCATTGCAAGTGAACTCCCTCCCTTTCAGAGCTGGGACCTGCAGCTCCTTGAACTCTTTGGCTCCTATTTTCTGGTCCCAGAGACTGGAATGGCCCACGTGTCTCTAGCAGCTCCTACTCACTTCAGCCCTGCCCTGAAACCATGGGGAAAACCAGGACTGCCCTGAGGTCAGACAGTGCAGGTTTTGCTACTTGTTCAGCCCAAGGTTTTGGTGGTTTTACATGATCACAGCAGACACAAGATGAGCTCACTTCATTTAACACATCCAAAGTAGTTAGGATCAAGGAAGAAAAAAATTGTTATCATGTGTTACCCCTGCCAAACAGGGGTTAGAGCAGCTGCTTTACTGCACAAATGATGTCCTGCACTTCCCTCTCACCACTCCCAGCCAGGAAGGACACTTTATTCCTTCAGCTCATCAAGCTGTTTAGGACTTTGCCCATGGGAGAGCCCTGGACCTTATTCCCACTCCTTTCCCTGTAACCATCACACTCCTAACAACAGGAACACTTTTATTTACCATAACCCATTTCAGCCAGTGCAACTGTAACCCATGGATGAGACCACAGACATCCACTGGGATGGGAAATTTGTAGAGGCAGAAACCAACTCTCTACAGCAGTCAGCCTGTTGCTGAATGCTAAATTACAACATTGAGAGAGCTTCTGCTTTTAAGCTTTAATTATTAAACTGAATATAATAATTTCTGGCATGGGAGGGCTTGGGTTGTTTTAACCTTAAGTAAGCCTTCAAATGAAGCAACAATTGCTTGGTTTGTTCTGAATCGCTCTTCTGCATCCCACCCCTCACATTGCTCTTGAGGAGCTAAATAATCCATCTAGGAATGGTACCAATCCAAATCAGAGCTAGAAAAACCCAGCTATACAATCTGGGGTATTTCAAGACAGATGTTCTGAAATACCCCCTTTCCTTGCATCTGTCTCCATCCAGGCATGCAGAGAAAAAGCCCACTAGACCATCATATCAGCCTGGTCTAGTGCAAGATGTCCCTTCCCATGACAGGAGGTTGGAACAAGATGCTCTTTAAGGTCCTTATCAACCCAACGCATTCTAGGATTCTAAGAAAGACACAGACGTGCACGAAAAAAAATAGATTTATGGGGAAAAACCCACTACTGGATGCCCTCCTGTATTCCTGTGGGAGCTTTTTGGTGGCCCCCACAAGGAACAGCACTGTTCCCATGACCTGGGGCTCAGAGGGTCCCTGAGGAGGACAAGCCCACGCGGGGGAAGCACAACTCACACTCAGCTCGGGTCCCAGGCGCCCGTACTGCTCCGACACCCAGAAGCCCCTCCGGTCCTCCAGGGCAATGTAGGGCTTGTCGGGGTACCTGGCCCTGAATTTCTTCAGGAAGCCTCCCTCGAAGTCGGCCAGCACCCCGTCCATGTCCACCAGCACCCGCAGGGCCCGGCGGGACCCGGCTGAGGGGCCCAGCCTCCGGCCCAGCCCGGCCAAGGCACCGCAGCCCCGCCGGGGCCGCAGGTGCAGGAAACAGCTCAGCAAAATCATCCTGGAGAGGAATTTGGGGAGGGGGGATCTGGGGGATTTGGGGCAGGGGACTCAGGGGAGGGAATGGGAGGCTCAGGGAAGCAGGGCCAGGGCAGGGGATGGGGGTTTGGGGCAGGGAATGGGGGCTCAAGGAAAGGGATGGGGGACTTGAACAAGGGGATGGGGGCTCAGAGTAAGGGGGTTCAGGGGAAGGGGGCTCGAGGAAAGGGATAAGGGGGTTGAGAAAGGGACTGGGGAGCCTGAGGAAGGGGATGGGGCTTAGAGCAGGGGAAGGGGGCTCAGGGAAGGGCAAAGGGGCTTGAGAAAGGGATGAGGAGCTTGAGGAAGGGAATGGAGCTTGGAGCAGGGGAAGAGGGCTTGAGGAAGGGAATGGAGCTTGGAGCAGGGGAAGAGGGCTTGAGGAAGGAGATAGGGGGTTGAGAAAGGGACTGAGGAGCTTGAGGCAGGGGATGGGGCTTGAAGCAGGCGATGGGGCCTCCCAGAAGCAGATGGGGGCTCGGGGCAGGGGATAGGGGGCTCAGAGCAGGGCTGGGGGGCTCTCCAAGCAAAGGGGGGGCCTCTATTTCAAGCAGGCACCGAGGCAGCGGGCAGCCCTGCCGAGCGCATCCCTTTGCAGCAGGAGGAAGGAGGAGGAAGGAGCGGCCGGGGGGTGCACGGGGGAGCGGAGGGGCAGCCGGGGGGGATGCAGGGACCCGTCCTGGCCCCCAGCGCGTCCTCCCCGTGCCCGCCCCATCCCTCCCCGGCAGCGAGCGCGGAGCGGCGGCGGGAGGGCAGCGGGGACAGCGGAGCTCGCCCCGACCCGGCAGTGCAAAGCCCAGTTCCTCTTCCCGGTGCCTGCCGAGCCCGGAGCGCCGGCACCGCCTTAAAGCGGCACAAGCGCCCTGCGACAGCGCAGCGGCTCCGCCGCCCGCCTGCCTTAAGGCTGCCCCGGCACCGCTGCTCTTCCCCTCCCTGCCTCAGTTTCCCTCGCTGTCAGTCTTTGAGATACCCACTCCCTCCCCATGCCCGTGTCTGCCTGCAGAGGTGGTGGGTACATCTGGGGACACACGTTAAAATGGTGATTTTCTGCATGAAACGCACTCGTTTCTGACAGTTCTTTGACAGCCGTGTGACAGGAACCCTTAAAAGCCGATCCCCGGAGCCCAAAGAAGCACGCACTGTACCAAGAAGGGCTCGGTGTTCTGACCAGACACCAAAGATCTGTTCAAAAAACCACTTTGGGGGTTAAAGCTGATGGAGAAGAGGGAGTTCTCCAAGTGGTAACGACAGGATTAGGCAACCACTGAGCTGGGAAATAAAAGTTTCTGCTCGACAGCAATAATAAGATTCTAAAATACTTAATTTTTCAAGTCCAGAATGTTTTCAAGTGGAATGTATTGTCCTTGATCCATAGAGAGGGCAAACTGCTGTTGGGATCGGGTGACCTAGGGAAGGTCACGGAGGGAGGGAAGGAAGGAAGGAAGAACTGGCTGGACACGATGGTGATCTCAGCTGAGGCTGGGAGGGGAATGTGTCAAGTTCAGGTCTGTGTTTTGCTTTCACTTGCACCGCAGGCGTTTTGCTTCCTGTGAGGAACGGGATTTCAACACAGCTGGGTTTTCCTGACTAAGCAGGGAGGGAATGCATGCAAATTTATGGCTCCCCAGGGCAGTGGTCAGGGCACAGAGCCTGACAGCTCAAGGAGCATTTGGAGAACGCACTCAGGCACAGGGTAGGATTTCGGGCTTGTCCTGTGCAGGGCCAGGAGTTGGACTGGACGGTCCCTTCCAGCTCTGGATATTTTACAATTCTGTGATCTCCACTCAGGCTTCCATCACCTTCATGGATACCGAACGACCGACACATTCCCTGCCTGCAACAGCTCTGGGACACGCTGCTGCAGCTCCGGAGGGATGGAAAATACAGAACACGTATTAACCTGAGGGATTTACATCCCATTCCCTGACACCAGAGCACACATTCCACGCAATGAGGCCCCGCCAGAGGGGACAAAAGGGATTAAACCTCTGCTGGTGCAGCGCGGCCATTCGGGCAGCGGGAGGGACCGGCCACCCGTGTCGGGGAGGGCCCGGTGTCGGGGAGGGCCCGGTGTCACGGGTGGCTCGGTGTCATGGAGGGCCCGGTGTCACGGAGGGCCCGGTGTCGCAGGGGTCTCCTATCGCAAGGGCCCTCATGTCGCGAGGCCCCAATGTCGCCGATGTCGCGCAAGGCCTCGTGTCGCGGAGTGCTGACGCGCCGTGACGTCACCACCGCCCCCCCTCCGGCGCTGCTGAGTCACGGCCCCTCCCGCGCGCCTGACGCGGGCTCGGCGGTTGCCATAGCGACCGCGCTTCTCGCGAGAGGTGGCGGAAGCGGCGCGCGGGCGGCGGGCGTCGCGCGGCCCCCGCGGCGGCCCCTGATTGGCGGGCGGCGGGCGGCGGCTCCCGGCGCGCGCCGCTCCCCCCGCCCCGCCCCTCCGGCGCGCGCGGCCGCGGCGCGAGCCGCCAAGATGGCGTCGGCCCTGGAGCAGTTCGTCAACAGCGTCCGGCAGCTCTCGGCCCAGGGTGAGGGGGACGGGGCCCGCCGGGGCCACCGGGAGGACGGGGCGGGCCCGCGGGGCCGAGGGAGGACGGCGAAGACCGAAGGAGCTCGTCAAACCGCGCGGGTGGCGGGGCGGCGGGCCGGGGCCTGGCCGCTCGCACGGCGCTCCCTCAGGCGCGGGTCCGGGGCGCTGCACCCCTAGCGCGGCGGGGCCCGGGCCGGGGTCAGTTCGAGGCAGCCCCGAAGGGTTCCCGGAGGTGTGACAGGGCACGGGGGACCGGCGGGGCTCTCACGGAGCTCCGTGGGTCTCCCAGGGGTGGTTTCGGTAGCGGAGCCCGCACCGGCGATCCTGCCAAAATCCGAGCCTTTAAAATAGGGGGAGGAGCGACTATCGCTAGGACTTTAAATGGGATTGTGCGGCCCAGCCTGTCACCTCCCTAAGGAACGGGCAGGTTGTGATGAGTGCGGTTTAAAATAAATTTCTGAATTGTCCCAGTGTCTGTGCTCTGCGTTTGCAAAGCAGAGCGTGGCCAGAGAGTCCCGCCCCACCACGGAACTGTGTGACAGATCTGAGACTGTACCCACGTGTCCACAGAGGGTTTTAATAATCACGCTTAGAATTCCTCCCTTTCACTGCCAAATTCCTAATTTTACTGTGTGTGGGCGCAGCGTTTCCTGGTTCTTGAACTTTCCCTCTCTGTTGATGCTCTGTGAAATGTGTTCTGACTCGTCTCTGCCTGGGATGTTTTCTCCCAGATCTGATCAAAAATTGATGTTTCCCACCATGGCCCCAGGTTTTATCTCTTGTAGTTCTTGGGTTGAGCTCCAACTTTCTCTTACTCTGGTTCCACTTAATAAATACAAAGTGTTTCTACTTTAGAGACAATTTATATCTGCAGGGCGTGGGTACAAACCCGATGGAAGATGGATCTTTGTTCTGTAGTTGATCTGGAGAAGTTTCTGTCACAGAGTTTTGGGGATGCAGAAGGCTCTGGTTTGCCTTGTGGAAGTTCTCCCATTAGGGATGAGCCAGGGAGATGCTCTCTGTGAGAAAGTCCCCAGCACAGTAAGGACATGGATTTGTTGGAGCAAGTCCAGATGAGGCCACCCAGATCGTTGGAGGGATGGAGCTTTGAGGAGAGGCTGTGAGAATCTGGATTGTTCAGCCTGGAAAAAAGAGGAGGCTCTGAGGTGGCCTAACTGTGACCTTCCAGGATCTGGAGGGAGCTACAGGAAAGATGAGGAGAGATTATTTATAAGGGACTAGAGGGACAGGAAAGGGGGAATGGCTTCATAGTAATGAGAGAATAGGTTTAGATTGGATATTAGGAAAGAATCCTTCCCTGTGAGGGTGGGCAGGCCCTGGCACAGAATTCCCAGAGAAGCTGTGGCTGCCCCTGGATCCCTGGAAGTGTCCAAGGCCAGGCTGGACGGGGCTTGGAGCCACCTGGGACAGTGGGAGTGTCCCTGCCCATGGCTGAGGTTTGGGATGAGATGATCTTTGAAGTTCCTTCCAACCCAAACCATTCTGGGATTCTGTGAAAGTCAATCCAGAGCCAGCAGCCTGATGAGAGCACTCAGAGCAATGTGTGTACTTCCTGACTGTCATTTGGCCACCTGGGAGGTGACAGGAAGGGACATTTAGTTGGGCCTGGTGCTGGAATTTCTGCTTGGACTGTAAATTGTTCAGTGTACGTGTTGGTAGAGGGATAGATCACAGAATCCCAGAATGGTTTGGCTTGGAAGAAACCTTAAAGGCCATTTCTTTTCAACCCTTGCCATGGACAGGGGCACCTTCCACTAGAACAGTTTGCTCAGAGTCTGTTTGGGGTTTGTTTTGTGTTGGGGTTTTAAGGGAATGCTAAGTGATAGAACTGTAGAAGGGCTGGATTTCTGGAACAGGGAGGACACCAGAATTAGGGTTTTGCAGTGCCTGAGCACCATGACCAAAGCACAGACAGATTTACAAGCCCCATTCCTTCCCATGCTTATGCCTTTTCAAAATTCCATAGGGAGGAGAATGGTTTAGGAGGCGTTTCTGGGCTCTGGTCCCCCATTTGGAATTTTTGATCCCTCTGGCACTCCAAAACTAACATTTCATTGCTAGAATTTCCCTGCTTTTCCTCTCTCAAAGGAAAAGGCCAGAGAGCTGAGGGTAGTGTAAATCTCTCTGAATGGAGGCACTATTCCTCATTTTATGGAGACTTTTGTTAAGGGTGAGAGAACGTCTGTTTTTTCTCTCTAATCTGCAAGGATTGAAAATTGAAACAATGCTCTGCTTTGAAACAATACTCTGCTTCAGAAGGACATAGTTTTAATTCATTCAGTTAATTGCCAGGGAGGAAGAGTTTGAAAGCAGTTCATGGGAATGAATCTGCTTTCTTTGTAAAGGTTTTGGGGCTTGCCATGCCTTCCTCATTCAAAGTAGTCACTTTTCATATAACATTGTAGTTTTAATTTTACAAAGTAAATTTAAGGACAGGTTTTTAAATATTTTTGTTGTAGGTACTTAATTGTAACTTTAATGTCTACTTCAAAAAAATGCTTATGAGCAGACCTGAAAGTTGGGTAGTGCTTGAGGACCAGCAAGGAACAAGCTCTGGTGTTTGTTTTATATTAAAAAAAATGTGGTGGGTAGAAAATTAATGCCTGTTTTATTAAAGAAAATTAAAACTTGGGGTGAATCTATTATTTCCTGCTGTTACATGAGGAAGCAGATTATAAAGAGGTGTGGGAATGGGTGAATGTTCTCTAATTAGGCTTTGACAACAATGCTTTTTATTTTTCAGGGCAAATGACCCAGCTTTGTGAACTGATCAATAAAAGTGGAGAGCTGCTAGCAAAAAATCTTTCCCATCTGGATACAGTGCTCGGTGCCCTGGATGTACAGGAACACTCACTAGGTGTTCTTGCTGTCTTGTAAGTGTTGCTTGCTTTTTAATGCTAAAAAGCATTATTATTAAATGCTTTTTAAATTAAATGCTAAACTTCAGGCAATGAGCTGAACTGTCAGACAGGCAAAGCCTTTTGTCCTGGCACTGGCACAAGTTCTTGGAGAAGCTGTGGCTGCCCCATCCCTGAGAGTGTCCAAGGGCAGCTTGGACAGGGCTTGGAGCACCCTGGGATTGTGTCCCTGCCCATGGCCTGGATTGGAGCTGGATGGGCTTTGAGGTCCCTTCCAACCCAAGCCATTCTGGGATTCCATGACAGGTGTTTTTCCATATGTGTTCAGCAAAAATATATAGAATGAGCTTTGCAAACTTTATTTCAGGGCATATTTTCACTGAGCTGTAAGCATGGAGCGAGATGTTTTATTCCAGTAAAAAACAGGCTTTTATCATGGGTCTTGGCTGTTTGTCTTAAGACAGCACTGAGGCTCTTGCTGCTGTCTGCAGTTTAAGATAAAATTGAATTGCTTTTGGGGGTGCTGAATTAAGGTAAAGATATTTAGTCCTGAAGTTCAAACTGGCTGTTTGAACTGACTTTAGGTGAACTATCTGCAGGTTTCACTGCTATTGTAAAATTCTCTTTTAAGGGAAAGATCAGAATTCTAGCACTTGTTCTGCTACTCTTTCAAAACAAAATACTGATAATACTGAAAATGATCTTTGCCATTGTGGTTTGCACTAAACTGAGAATTATGTTGTGCATAAAAAGGTGTTTTCAGATGTTATTGTGCAGATACTGGGGAAATCCTATGCCCTGTCTCATAAGCACTTTGGATTTGTTTGCAAGCACCTACATGCAGAGACTTAGCAATGAAAATGAATCTTTTTATGAACCTCCAAGCAATAAATGAAAAACCTTTTGTTTCTTTGTTTCAGGTTTGTGAAGTTTTCTATGCCCAGCATCCCTGACTTCGAAACGTTATTCTCACAGGTGCAGCTTTTTATTAGCACTTGCAATGGAGAACACATTAGATATGCAACAGACACTTGTAAGTTAAGCCTAATTCCAGACTTGATATATTTTTGGATAGTTTGGCAATACTGATTTTTCACTGAGGTGTTTTTCTTGTTTGTTTTTTACTGTGTTTAGTTGCTGGCCTGTGCCACCAGTTAACAAATGCCCTTGTGGAGAGAAAACAGGTGAGCAAGTTTCATCTAGTACAAATAAGTTACTCCATACCCAAGGCTTCAAGAGGGTGTTACCAGCCTCTTACTCCATAAAGATTTGCCACTAACTTCACATCAAGTATTTCTGTGCAGCTCTTTAGTTAGTAAGTTTACTGAAAGGTAATAAACCAGACTCAAAATTCTAAGATTTCTCTAAGGAAAACCCAAGGAAGATAATTTTGTGGGGAGAAAAGTCACCTATAAACATGTTCTCCCTCACAAAATAGGAGATCTGTAGTACCAAGAATGTTCTTCAGACAATGCATGGGTAGAGGAGGGAGCTGCAAGGGTTATTAGCCCTGGTGAGTCAGTGATTTTAGTTTCAGTGTTATTCTCACTGGTGTTACATAATGTTCTTAATGAAATGCCTTAAAACATGCAGGAAACTTGATTAAGAAATACTTGACCAGTGATTTTGTTGCTAAAATCCTGACTTTTCCAGGCCACTTTGGTGAAGTCTAGCCTGAGACAGACCAGATCTGATCTCTGCTTCTAAGTGGAGTGAAATGAGAACCTTGTCTTTAGTATTTGTTGGGAGTTTGGATGGAGTCATGGAATCAAGGAGGGTTTTTTATTGATACAGATTACTGTTTTCTTGGTGAGATTGGCTTTGTGGAGCAGAATTGAGGACTTTATCCAGAGAAATTGTATAGCCAAGGTTAATTTTATTTTCCAAGAGACTGCGAAATCCTACAAAAAAGGAACCTCAAGTTAACTATTACTTAATGGAACCTGTCAATTAGTGTTATTTTTCATTTGTAAGTGTCAACATAAGATCCAATGTGCTGCCATCTATGAGAAATTATCTGAAAGAGATGTAATTTCTGACAGCCCCTGCGAGGAATTAGCATTCTCAGACAAGCCATAGACAAGATGCAGATGAACACAAACCAGCTGACCTCAATACACGCAGATCTCTGCCAGGTAAGGGCATCAGAAGGGCTTTTTGTGAGAATAAAAGCTTATAAAATACCTATAAAATTTCAAGGAAATGCATGTTCGCATATTGTAGTGTAAGAATGGATTTTCAACTGAATTTTTGTTTGGTTTGTTTTTTTTCCAGCATTAAATAATATGATCTACTGAAACAAAATCCATATCTGATATACATATTAATTAATAATTTTAAATGTTCAGTGCATGTCCTCAGATCTTTGATTTTGCTGATGACTTCAGAAATTCCTTTGGCATCCCTTCTCTGTGGGCTGAAAGTCACACTGAACTTATCTTGGGGGGTATCAGTGTAATATCCAGCTACTGTCTGCTCAAGGCTGCTCAAGACAAAAGTCATGTTTGTCTAAGTGTCTTTGGCCTGGATTTGTATTTCTGTCTCATTCTTGCCTCCTGGGATTCAGGGTTGGACAGGAATGTTCAGAGCAACATTTAGTGCTGCCAGCACAGTAGTCTGGCAGTCCTGGAGTTTCAAACAGCTTTGTCAGAGTTTAATTTCTTTAGGAGTCAGATAATTTCATAACAGTTCATAATCTGTGTTAAAGATTTTCAACTTGTGTTACTCCACTACTGACATACCCTGTTTCTTAACTCATGGGAGAGTGATATTTATGCAGTAGTACTAACTAATTTAGTTTCAATTCCTTCTCATGGAAACTTGAATGGAAATGGCTAATTTATGAAAACTTGATTTATTTTCTTGTAGCTCTGTTTGTTAGCAAAATGCTTTAAACCTGCCCTCCCGTATCTAGATGTGGACATGATGGATATTTGTAAAGAGAATGGGGCATATGATGCGAAGCACTTTTTATGTTACTACTACTATGGTGGGATGATATACACTGGGCTAAAGAACTTTGAAAGAGCACTCTACTTTTATGAACAGGTAACTTGAAATGATAAGTCTGAAGTGTGATGTCTGGAAAGGCAAAAGTAGATGGGTAACAGTGCTGAGAAAACATAGCACCTTTGAACTGGCCCAAGCAGACTGTCCTTGGAGCTGTTTTCCTTTAAAAAAGTCTCTCACAGCCTTATTGCACCATAAAGCTGTGCACCTCAAAGAGTGATGCTAAATTTATCTCACTATAAATATTTTTCAGCTGCCTGCTTGAAAGTGCAGCACAGAAACAGGTCATGGGCTGACACACAGTTGTGTGTCCTTAAAAAATAGTCCAGTGGTTTTGCTAAGGCCTTTGCTACTCTTATGAGAGGAGTTAGACTTCTTCAATGCTGTTATAATATTTTGCTGGTTTTGCTTTATCTGGGAAGGAAACAAAAATAGTAAAATTGGGAAAATCTTGGCTATGAGAGAAACGCTGTGAAATGTGCAAAACAAATTGGTGCAGCATTTAATGAGGGTCAGCTCTTGAGTAGTTCCAGTATCATAATGAACTAAAATCCCTTTTCCCTATTCTGCAGACCTCTGATAATGTAACAGCTTTATAAAACCTCTTTGAGGGTCTGTGTAAATCCAGGTTCACAGGTAGCTACAGATGATTTCTGGTGCAACTTTAGATACATTCCAAGGAAGGAAGTTTTGATTCTATCTGAGCAGGTCTATTTTAAGACAGGCACCACTGGAATGTGATATGTTTTGAGTAGCTTGTATAAAATTTCCTTTCTTTTGCATATGTCTGGATAATTAATTTTGACAGAAGTTAGTTAAGCTTCAGCGCTCAAGGAGAATTTTATATGTCACTGTATCTTTTCTACATACAGCTTAAAATTGAGTTTTTTGTTCATGCAGTAACTACCAGGATCTACCAGTAAGCAGACTAAATTTCTGTTCCATTTCTTTCTTTCTTGCTTAGGCAATAACTACTCCAGCCATGGCAGTCAGTCATATTATGTTGGAATCATATAAAAAGTATATCCTAGTTTCTTTGATACTACTTGGTAAAGTTCAGCAGTTACCAAAATACACTTCCCAGATAGTTGGTAGATTCATTAAGGTAAGTATTGCAAATGCATCTAAATAATAGATTAATAAATCTGAATTTGTAAATGTGTAACAGTGGAAGGTGTCCCTGTCCATGGCAGGGGTTTGGAGTGAAATTAACTTGAAGATTCCTTCCAACCCAAACCATACAATCATCCTGTGATTGTGTGATGTCAGTGATACATGTTTTTAAAATCTGACAAAACTTCAGGGTTGAATAGTACTAATCAATATTCCTTTCACTGATACTGAACATCTCTTTATAGCTTTTTATGTTAAAATTTAAAAAATACTCAGATTTCAATTGGCTTTCAAGCTCCAGTGTCATTAGGAAAAGATTTGACCTGTAACTTCATCTGATTGAAGCACAAATTGCTAAACAGTTTACTCCCAAACCAGCTTTTTAAAGAGTAAAAGCTTCTGAAAAAACTGCGAGTTTGGAGTCTGTAAGCATTCAGATTAGGGGGTGTAGGGTGGGGGACAAAACTGCTACTGAGAGAGTTCTGATCCTAAGTAACACACTTCTAAACAGTTTGTTGATTTGTAACCAAGATTCTAGAGAGTTCCAAAATTCTTCTAACTTCAGAGATTAATAAACAAACTGAAAAGATTTTAAGGTAGTTTAGTGAACTGGTTTCACCCTCTGAGTCTCTGCTGTCGATGCTGTGACCCGATGTGGTCAGGGATGGATGTCTCAGAGGACAGAACGGGCAATACTTACCTCAAACTCAGCTGATCAGTTGAGAGAGTTTTTTTCACACTGCTGTAAGTAAAACTGTCACACAAAGGTCCTGGAATGATGCTTATTAAATGTTACACTGCAGTAATACAGATTTTAGTTATGGGGTCTGTCACTGCTGTAAAGCCACGTATGGGCACACTGGTTTTTTATGAGAAATGCCCAAGCTACTTCAATTTACTTCAATGCCTGCATGGCTTCTAATGTTGGAGCACTGAATAGGTTTTGTGAGGCTGGGTGAACACTGTGTTCTTCAAGGAGGGTTCTCATTTTTCTAATTGCAGCCTCTTAGCAATGCTTACCATGAATTAGCACAAGTTTATTCAACCAATAAACCCTCGGAGCTTCGAAATCTGGTGAACAAACACAGTGAAACTTTCACAAGAGATAACAATATGGGGCTGGTTAAGCAATGCTTGTCATCTCTCTACAAAAAGAATATTCAGAGGCTAACCAAGGTAAGAGAAACTGAGCAGTTTTCTTCTGAGAGTGTATTTCTGAAATATATTCAATTTAGAGCTAAATGATAACATAGTAATGTGGCAGAGAAATTACTTAAACTGAGATTTGTGTCTGAAACAAAGGAGAATGTCCTGTATAGGAAAACAAATCAGTTGGCTGCTTATGCATTATTTAAAAGGTGATTCAATCTGTTTGTCAGGGGGCTTTGCCCGTGAGGTTTTCGTAGATAATCAAAAAAGTGAGCGCTGCAACCCAGTGACCTTCATCCCTATTCAAAAAATAGGAAAACTGAACTTTACAGGCCACTTCATTAGAAAGGAGTGAGTGAATTGGACAGATTTGGAAATGTCTGAAATAAAAGGAAAACCAGAAGCACTGAAGTGATTTGCTCCTTCAGCTGAGAGATCAGATTAATCCTGAAAGGTGATTGGGGAAAGCAGTTTTTTTGCAAGCTCAAATGATATTTGCTGCAGTAAAAAAAAAATCTCATAAGGACCTTTATATATGCATCTCTTGAAGGAAATTCAAGGGGTGGAGAGTCACCTTTTTTGTGTAAAAAGGTGAGAGAAAGAGGTTGGACATGGTCAGGACTGTCTGGTGTAGAATGAGATTGCAGGAATCAGTAATGACTCCATACGTGCTCAGTATAACAAATTAATGTCTGGAGAAAGAACTGACTCACTCTCACGAGCCCTTCAGTAATTGTGTGTTCCACTTGTTCCTTCCCATCAGACTTCCACAGCCAGGTTACATAGGCCATGAAGCTTCAACAATAAAATCCTTAACATCCAGTTTTAACACTTGAAAACTTTGTACATTTCAGACGTTTTTAACATTGTCATTACAAGACATGGCAAGTCGAGTGCAGCTGTCGGGGCCCCAAGAAGCAGAAAAATACGTCCTCCACATGGTAAGGCCTCTGACTTGGGTAAGCCATCCCAAAATTAGTGTTTGGGTTGGCAGCACACATCCTGAGCAGGGTGGAGGAAATGCTGGCAGTTTGCTGTGGTGTTGAGACTGTTCTCAAAAAATCTAAAAAGCTGTTCTCCATGTCAGATAAGGCATGAATCGTGGATTTGGGAAGCTGTGGGAAATAAAAACAACCAAGTTAAAAACAATTCCGCAAAGAGTTACCTGAAATTCTGTTCTTTGTGATAACTTCCATTAAACCCTCTGTCATTTCAGATAGAAGATGGTGAAATCTTTGCAAGTATTAATCAGAAAGATGGTATGGTCTGTTTCCATGATAATCCTGAAAAATATAACAATCCAGCTATGCTTCATAACATTGATCAGGAGGTAAATCTTTTACTGCTTTTCGAATTCTTACCAAAGAACCTTAGTATGTAATCAGAGAGCTGCTGGCAGAAGCCAGTGTAGTAACTTAGATATAGAGAGTGAGGACTGTAAATCACTATTTGAGTATTTCACAGTATTTTCATCGGTTTTAGATTAATACTTTCTGTCAGTGTGTTCCCTGTTTTGTCCTGCACAGCTTGAGCTGTTTCAGGAGACTGGCTGCTTGCTGTTGGTGATGGGGAGATCCTTGAATGGATTGGAAAGATTGTTTTTAGAGTTTTAAACTTTAAGGGTCGCTTCCATTGGCTCTCAATAACCTGCCTGTAGGTAAAGGTGATTGAGCCTCGGGGGACTCTCTATCAATGGCCTTAAAAAGGGGTGTTAGGGGGACATGGATCAAAGAAGGGAATAAAAAATGGTCTGACACTTTTCTTCGGGAGGTGAGGGATGAGAACATTTTGATGTGGAACTTTAGTGGTGGCAAAAGTTATTAGTTCTACATGGCACAGCTATGAAATTTATTGAAGATCAGGTACAAGCTAGACACAGTAATCAATTTCATAAATATTTTTAAGATGCTGAAATGTATAGAGCTTGATGAACGACTGAAAGCCATGGATCAAGAGATCACTGTGAACCCTCAGTTTGTGCAGAAGGTAATGGATTTAATGTCTTGTAAGAGATTCATTCAGTGCAGTGAGTGTGTTGTACTGAGTGTCAGCATTTACAGTGTTGTCATTACACATTATTAATAATATGTGCATAAACATCATGACACATCGTAAAGATAATTTATTAATTTTGAAGGTGCTTTTCCCTAATTAATCCTGCAGTGATTTCAACCAGAAAATTAAGTGCATGTTATTTCATAGGCACTTTATTTTCCTGCCTGTTCACTTGAAAGAACTGTCATTGTCAAGCCTGCAGACCTGTTTCTGAACAGAACTAACTCTCTCCCTTTCAGAGTATGGGCTCTCAAGAAGATGACTCAGGGACCAAACCATCCAGTTATTCTTGAAATTAATGTTGCTCACCACTCCGCTTTCAAGTAAAAGCTTATGAAAGAATCACGCCTGGAGCAGGGCATTGAGGAGTTCCACAAAGAGAGCAGAGAGAACTGAGCTTTGCTTTTCACCTGGACATTAAGAAAATAAAAGAACACCCTCTCAGTACTGTATAATATCAGAAATATTCTCTGCAAAGAAAAAGGAAATCTCAAAAGAAACTTGAAAGTCTGTTGTGGATTTATTTATCTTCAGATTAACATTGTTAATGCATTAAATAATCTACCTTTTGTTTTAAAGGGTTTGAATGTTGCCGTGTTTCTGTAGCAGTCCTTCTCTTCTGCAAAAGAAAGTGTTATTCAGGGAAGAATACAAACTAGTGTTGGTTCACTGACAAGATAATTATTGGTTCATTATTCTGTATTTAAAGTTGGCTCAAAGTGCAGATTTATCATATGTGTGGTAGGGGCAGAGGGGTGGAGTTCAAGCAAATCATAATGTAGGGAATTTGCATATGCCCAATGTAGCTGGTGCTGTCTGTTAAATGAGGAAATAAGAACTGTTCTTCCCAAAAGGATGAGGCTATCAACATGTCCTTGTAAGGAAGTTTGCTGCACAGTAGGAATCATATATGGAAAACATACATGACAGCTGTTTATGATTTTAAGTTTCTGTTGCAAAATATCTGCTAATATTATTTGCTCTTAGATGGAACTTACTAGACCTAAACAAAAGGATATTTGGAAAACGTTGGTGTTCTGGAGGATTCTAGATAGGAAGTTGTTTACACTGAAAGAAATTTAAATGTTTGTTCCTGTGCAACTGGCATGAAGGTATTCAACAGGCTGATAGTTTCTTTGGTGGAAACCAGTATTTCTGCATGGAACATAAATAGAATTCTATACAGCTCTCAAAATGCAGGATTTTATTCAGATATAATGTGTTGGAATGGTACCTGGTTTTTAATTTACTATTTTAAACTTTGTTATTGGATTCTTTAAAGTGCTTCACCCCTTAAATCAACGGGTTGTTTAATTTTCTGTCGTTCTTGTGTATCTGAAGATTCTCACTGTTCAAACATCTTCCTGTCAGGCAGAAATAAACCTGTCATCAAGTCAGAAAATGAGAAGCTCAGCAGCCACTGCTTCCTACTGAACCACCTGACCAGGAGCTGCTTGCTCCTGCTACCCTGCCAGCTTTTTTCCAGGTGGGAGCTGAGCATTTCTGGCTCTTGCTGTGTGAAGTTTGTATGTATTGAGGTCACCTGTGGTTGAAAATATTCCATTTGTGCTTCCAGTGCTGATACAGAAGTGTTGGGATTTTCACTTAAAACCGGTGTCACAAGTTTAGCAGAGCCTCTGTGGCAGCAGGGTGCTGCTTTGTGGTGAACAGAGGTGTCCCAGGTTGTGGTTGGTGGTGAAGGATGTTTTTAAAAGTATAAAACAGCAGTTTAGTATTGAACACAGTGGAGGTCCACAGTGTGAGCAGCTCATCACTTCCTGCCTGAGAGAATTCCATTGGGACAACTTCTATATCTGATCTTTAAGCAAAATCTTGGGGCTTATCATAACTCACAAGTCTTGTGAGTTAACTAGAAGAGATCTATGATTTTGAAGGTTTTTATCCTAATTAATCCTGCAGTGATTTTAATGCTGAACATTGGCCATTTTCCCCTCTGATCCCATGGAAGTGTTAATGAGTAATTAGTGATGCTGTGGCTCGAGCCCAAAACAGGGTGTTTGTCACAGCCACATGTGGCACTCACAGAAGGGACTGCAAACACTGACCCCAAACCCCACCCATCCAGAAATGTGCCTGGCTCAACTCTCCTTGCCAGTGGCTCCCTTGCCAGGGGAGAAGGTATTCAGCATGCTGTCATGGAGTCAGAAATAAAACAAGAATGTCCATTTTTACTAGTTCCTGTTAGTGAGCATGGATTTACCTGCTGAGATCTGCAGGATGGTTTTCCAGCTGTGGAAATAGAAGCAAACTAATCTATGCAGCTGGTGAATAGCTTTAGATTTTTCTCTTATCTTGCCCAAAGTAGATAAAACAAATCCATGCTCACATCAAAAGGATGACAAAAATAGCTGTGTAATAGTTAAAAGTGATATATTCCATTACATATCTGATTTTTAAGAGGGCAAATGCTTTTAGAGAACTGCTGAGGTTCCTTTTCTGGCGTGGATAGTTGTGCTGTTAATGTCTGAATTCTGTTAGAAATTCGAAGTCAGGTCCCACCTGTAGAATCAGTAGATAAAGCATTCACCAAAAGTGCTCCAGGGAAGGGCTTTTAAGTCCTACTTTGATAAACACACATGGCCTGGCATCTGCACGTCTTGAGATAGCACTGAAATTAAGTCAGATTTTTAATGAAGCAGCTCCTGCCAAGTCTTGGAACTAATTGCCTGGGCTGTGGTCAGCTGAGAGGCTTCGAGAACACTCGGGCTTTCTGGTTTTAATTTGCATTTACTGCAGGGAAGGACTTCTGCTGAAATCTAGGAACACTGCGTGCTGTGCTGCTCCCAGCTTGGGCTCTCAGAGGTCCTGTGGCTGTTCCTTCCCAAGCTGCACGGTCACAAGATGTGCCCAGGGAATAGTGAGTGCATGCTTTGATATGTGACTTTGATTTTGATGCATTTTAATTAGCAAAGACACAAAATGCACTTCTGAAGGCAGTGTTAGATGTGCAGCTGCAGTTCCTAGCCACAGGAGGGGTCTCTAGGCCAGTCACAGTGAGAGTTTGAAATGTTTCTAAGAAGGAATGGTTGAAGCTGTTTGTGTCCAGCCCCCAGTGCTGGTTTTGTGCCACTGAGGAGCCCCAGTGTGTGACCATCACTCCATGGTGTAACCCCAGCTGCCTCCTCCTCCTCCTCAGCTCCCCTGAGTGTCCCACAGCCACAGCCCCGTGTTTGTGTTGTCACAGGCCATCTGTATAACCTAGGAAATGTTCTCCCTGTGGAGAGCTTAGTCCTGACAACTTGTTTAAATGTGCTATTGGAAAATAAAGATAACAAACCAGTCCTTCTTAGTTTGTCTTAAATGAGATTGTAGGTCTTTTGTATTTGGGGTTTCCTTAGTTTTTCTGGGGGGATCTCTTGTTCTGGTTGCTTTTCAGGAGGTGATTTTGGCTGACTGGGGAGGCTGCTGTGTGTGGCAGTGCCCTCTGCTCCAGAGGTGTTCAGGCCTCGCTGGTGGCTTCTCAGAGCTCTGCTGAGCAACTCCAAGTAGAAACAATCTTGCTTTAGTGTCTTTCTTGGGAAGTGCTGCTGCAGGTCCTTGTCTGAGATAGGCTTTGGGATTTTGGATGGAACACTTTTACTCTGAGCAACCTGGTCCAGTGAAGATGTCCCTGCCCACAGCAGGGGCTGGGAATGGGGTGGTCCATAAGGTCCTTCAAACCCAAACCATTCTGGGATTCATGTCTGAATCCCTGAGCTCGGTGTTTCTGTAATAATCCATCTTGCTGATCATCTGCCTATTGTTTTAATCAGAGACATAATTATTAGTCCATGTGTGGCTGTGCTTGGATCCAGAGGTGTGTCTTGTAGTGGTATCAGCAATAGCTGCTCTTTCTTGGGATTAAAGTTTACTCAGTTGAATAATCTATGCTGTTATCTACTTGAAAACTTACTACTTTTGTTCAGATTCAGGTATTTAAAGCTCTTTAAGGGGCAACTCCAAGGAGCAGGGAGGAATCTGGTACTTTATTATTTTGAAGCCTAACAGTTCATGAGGAACTTGGTTTAGCTTTCCGTCATAGATTCTTGGAGGTAAATAATCCTTTAATACTTAAACTTGATACCCTGAAGAGAAACAGGAGTAGTTTAATGGAAATGAAGAGCCTGAACAGGTTTAACTTGGGCGTTTGCTCCCCTGCCCTTCCCGGGCTGTACGTGCGCAAACACTTCCACGGAGCCGCTTTATAAATCGTTAAACGACAATATTTCGAAACCTTCATCTGCCATAATCTTACATTCTAAGCACTTTAAGGAATTAACACAGACGGTGGGTGCTGAGTCTCCGATGAAGAAATCGCGCCGAGCCTGCGGGGAACACGGCACCGCCCTGAGGCCAGGGCAAGTCCCGGGAAGGGGCTCTGCGGCAGCTGATGGCGAAGCTCGTTAACGCGGCATACTGCAACCCCGTCCCGGTCCCTGTCCCGGACCCGACCCCGATCCCCGTCCCGGTCCCGGTTCCTTCGGGGGCTCCGCCCGCGGCCACCCCGGCTCCCCTCCCAGAGCCAGCGGATCACGTGACCCACAGCGCGGTCCGTACCACCCCGCGGGGGAGCGCGGCCCGCTCCCCGTGTGGCACATGCGGGTCGCTGGCTGTCGCTCGTCCCTTCTCGTGTCCCCCGTGATCGGAGACCTCTGCTCCGCTCTGCGATGTGACAGCTGGGCAGGTGTAGCGCGGGAGGGGAGGATGCGTCTTCCAGACCTCCTCACACCCCACCTCCTTTGAGGTAATGGCTCCGCCCGGCCCCTGTGGACAGGGCGGCCCTGGGCCGAGCCACTGCGGCAGCCGGGGGGTGGTGGCTCCCCGGGAGAGCGGCGGGACGGCCAGCTCAGTCCCGCGGTACGAACGGGTTTCTTTTCTCTCTCTTTTTTACGTTGTTCTCCATCTTCTCGCTTCTCCGCAGCGGCGGCGGGCGCGCGGGCGGGGAGCTGTCTATGCCTGTCCCCCCCCAGCTGGCGGTGGGGGTGGTACGGCCTGTGGGTCAGTCGGTGTCAGGCGCCCGCGGACACGGGACGGGCCGGGGGAGCCGCGGTGAGCGGGGGCTCCGGGCACGGGAACCGGGGCCGGGCCGGGGGTGACGGGGCACGGGGAACCGGACACTGGACCCGGCGGGACAGGCCGGCCCGGGTCCGGCACGGCCTGAGGCGTTCGGGTCCGTGGGCGCTCAGCAGGGCCGGCCCGTTCCGGCCTGAGACTCCGGGCACGGAGGGCTGCTCTGTGCGAGCTCAGCCTTGATCCAGAGGAGGCCACCAAGCTGATCAGGGGGGAAGAGAACCTGTCCTTTGAGGAAAGGCTGGAATAATTGGGATTGTTCATCTAGAAAGGAGAAGGCTTCAGGGTGACCTAATTGTGCCCTTCTAGTACTTAAACAGAACTTACAGGAAAGATGGGAAAGGATATATACAGGGGTCTGGAGTGACAGGAGAGGGTGGAACAGCTTCAAATTGACAGCAGGGTTAGATAGGATGTTGGGAAGAAATTTGGCCTGTGAGAGTGGTGGGGCCCTAGCACAGGTTGTCCAGAGACGCTGTGGCTGCCCCTGGATCCCTGGAAGTGTCCAGCTCCAGGCTGGATGCGGCTTGAAGCAACCTGGTCTGGTGGAAGGTGTACCTGTCAGTGGCAGGGGGTTGTATTGGATGATTTTCAAGGTTGCTTCCAACCCAAACCATTCTGAGATTCCCTGAACCTGTTCCTGTGATACTGGAGGTATCTGGGCATGAGGGATTGGTCCAGCCCCATTCCCCCCGTGGGGCCTGAGGTGTCCTGGATCAGTGTCCAGCATCTGGGCATGGCAGGCTGGGTTGTTCAAGGCCATCCCATCAGCAAACAGAAGGTTGGTCCTGGATCGGTGGAATTCCCAGGGAGGTGTTGCAGTCACCATCCCTGGAGGTGTTCAAGGAAAGACTGGACATGGAGTGCTCTGGTCTGGGTGACAGGGTGGGGATTGGTCACAGGTTGGACTCGATGGTCTCAGTCTCAGGCTGAGCTTAAGTCCAGCTGCTCGTGGTGTGATGCAGAGCAGCAGTGGCAGCAGTGAGATCCCGTGGTGTCCCTGTGCTGACCGTGTCTCTGTCCCTGCTGCAGGAGGCCTGGCGGCTGCGCTGAGCCCTCACTATGAACGCCATCGTGGCCCTGTGCCATTTCTGTGAGCTGCACGGCCCTCGCACCCTGTTCTGCACCGAGGTGCTGCACTCGCCGCTCCCGCAGGGCGCTGGCAGCGGGGACATCTCCGGGCAGAACGAGCAGGCCGAGGAGGAGGAAGGGGGGATTCAGATGAGCAGCAGGATCCGCTCGCACAGCCCGGCCGAAGGCGCCAGCGCCGACTCCAGCAGCCCAGGGCCAAAGAAATCTGACATGTGTGAGGCAAGTGGGGAAATCGGTGTCCTTGGCTTGGCTAAAGGGCTCTGGGATTCTCTGATGTAAATTGACTTGTTTAGAGACAAATAAAAATGTGAACAGCACTGGTTTTGTATGTGTCAGTGCCAGAAGGTCTCCAAGTCCCCATAAACTGCAAGCTAGCCCTAACTCTAATCCTAATGATCCATGACAAGAGGATGAAGGAGGTGTTGAACACATACACCTTGACAGGACCCTGAGGTCTCTTTGAACTCTGTGATCTGTGATTCTCTTGTCTTTGAAATGCTTTCCTCATCCTTGAAGAGCGTTTGCTTTGTTAGATTAGGTCAGATAGTTTATTAATAGTAATTTTAAGAGCAGTATTGGTTAGGAAGCAAAAAAAATGCAAACACAATTAAAACAATAGGAAACATACATATTCTTAGTCATTCAGGGCTGTTCAGCCTGGAGAAGAGAAGACTGTACAGCAACCTTCCAGTGTCTGAAGGGGCCTGCAGGGAATCCAGAGGGGGACTGTTCATTGGAACTGCAGTGATTGGACAAGGGGTAGTGTGTTGAAACTGAAAGAGAGGAAATTTAGGTTAGATATACTAAAGAAATTGTTCCCTGTCAGCTTGGTGAGGCCCTGGCGCAGAGAAGCTGTGGCTGCCCCATCCCTGGAAGTGTCCAAGGCCAGGTTGGATGGGGCTTGGAGCCACCTGGGATAGTGGAAGTTGTCACTGCCCATGGCCGGGGGTGGAATGAGGTGATCTTTAAGGTCCCTTCCAACCCAAACAATTCTATGATTCTCATTCTTGTTTTCTATCAGTACTTCCTCTGATATATCTGTTATTTACTTTCCCTTCAGTTGTGGCCAGTTTTGCTTGGCCAGTTGGTTTCACAGCTGCTGTAACTGAACTTTACCAGCACCAAGTTCACAGTGGAATTAAATAGTGGAAAATGAGCATAAGATCAGAGAAAGTATATCAGAGTTTTGTGTGAGGAGCTGAGTTCAAATCCTGACCCTGACTCACCTTCCTTGTCTTCTGAGTCTTTGTGTTCCTGTCTGTGTGTGTAAATGACATTTTGCAGTGTTTTGGAGGGAACAGTCAGAGCTCTTTGGAAACCCGAGGTACCTGCACGCTCATTTATGGCTGGATTTGCTTTTCTGCCTTCAGGGCTGCCGCTCTCTTGCAGGAGGACACCCAGGGTATGTCAGCCACGACAAGGAGACCTCCATCAAGTACGTCAGCCACCAGCACCCCAACCACCCCCAGCTGTTCAGCATCGTGCGCCAGGCCTGCGTGCGCAGCCTCAGCTGTGAGGTACCTGCCTCGGGGCACAGGGAAATGCTTCAAACCCAAGATGTTCCATTGCTGCTCCTGCCTGCTCTGTGCAGACTGAAACATGGAGGGAGCCAGGGGGAAAGACACAGAAGTCTGTTTATTGCAGGATTGGTGGTATTTTTTGGCTTGATCTTTGATGACCTCAAGAGTTCCTTCTCACCTTGTGAGGCTAAAAATAGGCCCTCCTTGCTTTTTTCCTTGTGCTTATTATTTGTCATTGTAAGATAACTTGGTTTTTGTAAAGACCTCTGAATGTGGTGTTGAGTACCCTTTATAGACCATTAATATTCATCCTCTAATAGACACGAAGGAAAAACTTCACAGATTAATGAACATTTGTGTGTCAGAATCAGCAAAAGTCCTTCTGGATACTCAGTATTGTAGTTGAATGAGGCTGAATTCTTAAAATACAGTTAAATTGAAGGATTTGGAGTGTTTGTAGAATATCTCTGGAAGGCTTTGACCACACTTTTGGGATAGTATTGTAAAAAGGCTTCATTTATTCACCAAGTGGGTGTCAAAGTGCAGGGAGCTGTTTAGTTGGTTACTCTGTGATGTGTTTAATAACTTCGGTGTGTGTTCCTTCCCTTCAGGTCTGCCCAGGACGTGAAGGCCCTATTTTTTTTGGAGATGAGCAGCATGGTTTTGTGTTCAGCCACACCTTCTTTATCAAAGACAGCCTGGCCCGAGGTTTCCAGCGCTGGTACAGCATCATCACCATCATGATGGACCGGATTTACCTCATCAACTCCTGGCCTTTCTTGCTGGGAAAAATCAGAGGCATCATTGATGAGCTCCAGGGCAAAGCACTGAAGGTGGGTCAGTCCCTGTGACTCAGTGTCAGTGCAGCATCATGATCCCTGATTGACAGCTGAATAAAAAAGCTGATTCAGCTCTTGACAGAGTGGTCATGAAGATTGACACAAGGCTCAGGGTGGTCATGAAGATTGACACAAGGCTCCAGGGATGTTTATCCCCATCCCTGGAAGTGTTCATGGCCAGGTTGGACAGGGCTTGGAGCATCCTGATCTCATGGAAGGTGGCAGGTGCCTGTGGCAGGGGGGTTGGAACAAGTTGATCTTCCCAACCCAAACCATTCCAGGATTCAGTGTCTGGGGATGTAGGAGAGAAGGAACAGGAATTTGAAACACTCAGTGCTTTTCACAGGCCTTGTAGACAGCAGCTTTGTTACAAATGTAATTAAGTAAATCTGGGAAGGACAATGATTTTGGAGCACAAGTGTTACTTAATGATAGTTTCAGTCCATCTAAGAATAAGGTGTCCCTTCTTTCTCTCTGTTTGCCCATGACTGGACGAGCGTGTGTGACACACCCTTTTCACTTGGTATTTCTGGGGGGTTTTTTTGCCTGAGTTTTGCAAACACTGAACCTCTTTGAGTGTGTGAGCTGTTCCTGCTGTGTGTGCAGGTGTTTGAAGCAGAGCAGTTTGGGTGCCCCCAGCGTGCCCAGCGCATGAACACGGCCTTCACCCCCTTCCTGCACCAGCGCAACGGCAACGCCGCGCGCTCCCTGACCTCGCTGACCAACGACGAGAACCTCTGGGCCTGCCTGCACACCTCCTTCGCTTGGTAATGCACTGCTGGGCTCAGCCTGGGCAGCTCCCTCCTCAGGAGGATACTGCCTGAAACAGTGGGAATGGGATTTGAGTGTTTGGGTGGTTTTTTTTTTTTGAGGTAATACCCAGACTTTGCTAAGTAGCATCTGAATTGGAAGGCGCCAACACTGATGTCTTTAGGACAAAAAAGTGTCATTTTGCTGTGAGGTAATACTAATGGAAGCCATGGCTATGCAGATGGAAAGGTTTTGCAGTGGAAGAAAGGAATAAAAGATGCTCCTGCCCCCAGTGTGTTGCAGCTGGAATTCACAGGTCACAGACCATGGAGGTTCACCTGGCAGTGCCCCTGTGCTGGATCAGCAGCGTGGGAGATGCAGCCGTGGGGCTCTGAGAGAGTCCAGTTGCTCCAGTGCCTGCCTGGCTCAATAAACTTCCCTGGAAAGATGCCACAGGGAGGGTTGCAACACTGGCATGTGATTTGGGTGGGAGATAAGCATGCTGCACAAAGAAATTCAGAATGCTGGGGTCTGGGTGACTTTGTGTGGCAGGGATTGTAAGACGGGCCGATAGTCCCACACTGAGGAAAGCACAGGGATGAGCTGAAAGGTAGCACAAAGTGGTCAGTGCTTGGATGTTTTGTTTGACATCATGATATCAAGTTTCTTACTGGATTGTTGCACCTGGCAAGCTGCATGACTCTGCTTCTCTTCCTTTCAATGTCTCCAGGCTGCTGAAGGCTTGTGGTAGCCGGCTTACCGAGAAGCTTCTGGAGGGAGCACCCACAGAAGACACCCTCGTTCAGATGGAAAAACTTGCAGGTGAGACAGAGGTTTCCAGAGCTGCAAAAACCTTCTGAGAATGATTTGAATGATGAAACACTGAGTCCTTTGATCAGCATCTTAAGCACAGCCATTGCTCATCAGCTTCACCTTCCTGGTAGTCTCTCCCATCTGGAGATGGCTCTGACAGGAATGTGAAATCCAGGCACCTCAAAGGCTCTCTGCATGTGGTGTTTGTCACTTGAGCAGCAGAGTTGCATCATCAAGATTATTGTTCTCTGTGGCTGGGCTGGCCCTCCCAGTGAATCTTCAGCCAGAAGGATGTGCAGTCACAACATATGGATTTCTTGCTTCTTTTTCTACAAACTTTCTAAAAGTAAAGGATCATAGTTTATTTGGGTTTTTTTCCCTGTGTTGAACTATTTTATTAACCATGTAGACTAGAATCTAGAAAAGCTTTGTCCATAACCTTTAAAACAAGAATAGAGAACATAGCTGATCAAAAAATGTGACTTTCAGTTCTGTAGGGAATGAAAATTCCTTCTTGACCCTTGAATAGTTATTTTTTATCTGAATTAACACTTAAGTGTGTCTGTGCTGCTGCCAGTACTTTCAGTTACTGTGTTCTGAGCTCTCTCTTCCCACATACACCCAAAATCACATGGCTGCAGCATGTGAGCACTTTCCACTTTCCATTCCTAGAGAGCAGCAATTTTTATGACCAATCTCCCCCTCTGGTTTGTTTTTTTTTTAGATCTGAAAGAAGAGTCAGAAGGCTGGGACGGTTCTGAGGAAGAAGAGAAGCCTTCTTCCCAGCCAGATGTTGTGGAAGGGCAGGAACTGTCCAAAAGCTCCCCTGAAACCTCTCTGGTGCCAGATTGCAACAGCTGGAACGTGGCTCACAGAAGGTTGTCTGTGTTCCGCTCTCTCAGGCACATGAGACAGGTAACAAAGGCTGCAGAGTTCACAAGCTCTTTTCTCCTGATAACGTTTATTTTTTTAAAAGATACGTTTATTTCCTGCAATCTGCACATTCCCTGGTGCTGTGGTTCAGCACAGTGCCTGCCCAGCCAGGAACATGATGTGAATTGCATCTCTGGGCACGCTCCCTTCCTCACGTGGGCCTCTGGTGATCATCAGTCATGTGGGGTGGGGTCAGATGATTTCTCTCAAACTCTGCACTTTTCTTCTTCCCAAGGGCGGTGACAGTAATTTAATACAGAGGTTCTGCAGCTCCTGCAAAGCCAAGTAATATTTGCTTTTTAAAAAAGTGTTTCAGAGGGAAAAATAATTTACAAATAGAAAAAATTACTCTGTATGGTTCTTGCTTTTCTCCTGTGCTTCCTGTGACCTGGCTGAGGGGGAAGGTTCGTGTGTCCAAGGCTCATGTGCTAAATTTCCATGTCCGTTCCTGCTGTTCAGGTCTAGCCATTTTCCTACCTGTCACTCATGTTTTTAACAGGGCAAACTTGACATATCACTCATGTTTATAACCAGTGCAGAATGGTTTGGGTTTTTTTTTTCCCCAGGTTCTTGGGGCATCAGCATTCCGAATGCTGGCTTGGCATGTTCTGATGGGGAACCAGGTCATCTGGAAAGCTCAGGATATGGATCTTGTCCAGTCTGCCTTTGATGTCCTACGGGTAGAAACCTTTTCCTTTATTTCTTGGCTGCATATTTTAAATGTATTTCTTTAGTACTCCAGCCTTTATAATGATCTGCCCCAACATGTGATCTTGTGTAGAGTGTGTTCTAAATTATGTGGTTTTGAAAAAACAGCAACCAAAAAAAAACCCAAAAAACATGCACAAAACAGAATCCCCTCAACCTCTGGATATCTTGCTTGTCCTCAGCAACTGCAGGGGCTCTCAAGCTGAATGGGTTGCTTTGATTGCCCAGATGAGGAGCATCTGCCTAAGCAGTGCTCCATGTCTTAGCCTGGAAGCTGATCTCCAGGTTTAGCCCTGGGGGTCAGGGAGGGAATTGTAGTTGGTTGTTGAATTCCAGAGTTTCTCTTGGCTGGTTCCCCCTGCAGACGATGCTGCCCATCGGGTGTGTGCGCATCATCCCCTACAGCGAGCAGTACGAGGAGGCCTATCGCTGCAACTTCCTGGGCCTGAGCCCACACGTCCACATCCCTCCCCACATCCTGGCATCTGGTAAGAGCCTCTTGCAGAACCCTCTCCTCTCCCTAGTCATGTTAAAGAACACTACTTTTTTTTTTTTTTTTTAATAAGTATTGGCTGCATGAAATAAAGCCTGAACCACTTCGTTTTGGTTTCCCCATGTCTTTGCCTGCTCAGTGACTGAAAGATGTGACACCTTCTCTAGGCCAAGCAGGGTCTGTAGCTGTGTTTTAGAATCTGGGCTAGCACAGCTCATGCTCTTTTGGGCTCTTGTTGCTGCAGAGTTTGCAGTCCTTGTGGAAGTCCGTGCTGCCACCCGCTCCAGCCTCTACCCAACCCTGTTTGATGATGAGCAGTCCCTCAACAAGTACGAGTTCCTTGTCACCAGTGGGAGCCCCGTGGCAGCAGATCGAGGTGGGTGGTGGAAGCAGAAAGAGCCTCTGTCACTGAGATTAAAAGAGCATCTTGATCTTTAACTGGCCCTGAAGGAGGTTTGGGTAGAAGCCAGGTCAGTATTCAGCTGGGGTTCAGCTGCTTGAGGTGAGGTTCACCACAGATTGTTCAGTTATAAAAGATTTGCTCTACCAGATCAGCATTTTGCCTGTTAATTTTCATAAATGAGAAATAGATTCTGTAACATAGGTATAAGAAAAATTGTAGGGACATTCTGTAACCCACAGTGAACACTTTCAATCCTGAAATACTTGTGTGTTTATTTTGAGTAAGACTAACTTGTAAGGACCATGACATCACTGATTTTCCGTGTTCCACTTGGTAGTCAAATATCACTGATAGAGAAATACCCAGACTTTTCTATTTAATTTTACCTACTTCCTTCCAGCAGTGGAACACTTGCACCTAGAGGTGATTTGAGTCAGGTCCATCAGTCTGTCTTGTCTTTTCTGGGAAGTCTTAATTTAGATGAATTTGCCTCACTGAGTGTCTCAAAAGACACAGCACATGGCTCATCCTTCCTCTTGGTCCCTGAAGACAGAGATGCAAAGCAGAGACTTGCTGCTCCCTGCACAGTGCTCTTCCTGTTGTTGATCCCACATGTATAAATACACCAGTTTATTTTCCATCCAGTCAGTGGCATGTCCAGAAGCTTCTGCACAAAAATAGTCACTGCAAGGTCTTTTCCCCACCACAGCATCAAACTTACTAGGCCATGGACTGCTGGGAAAAAAGTCTCCTAGGAACTTCCAAAAAGTGGTCCAGGAATGCCTTGGGTTAGTTGCTGGTTTATTTTTTCACTGGGCATCCTGGAACTGCCCTTAACAAGAACATTAAATCAAGTATAAGTTGAGGGTTTATATTTTTATATGTATGTTTGTATATCATACAAAGGAGCATGAAGGTCTTTTCATAACCTTGTGTTTTTAATGATCTTTTGATAAAGGCACAACCAAAGCTAAGCAGGAGTTTAAAAGTGGGTCTGAAGAAAAAACAAAGACCCCTGAACCTGTTTGGATGTCCCAGGGTCCTTCACTAAACTCCATGTTGCTTCTTAGCTCAGATGTTTTTCTAATAAGATGACCTTTAGCTGCTCTTCCATGGAAATGAAATCCCAGCAGGCCACTGGGGGATGTAGTTAACAATTATTAGTCATAAAGGTGTAAGCAGTAACCTTTAGCTTGTGTGTCCTCTTTCTCACCCTTCCCCCTTTTTCTGATCCTGCAGTTGGCCCAACAATCTTGAACAAGATCGAAGCTGCCCTGACCAACCAGAACCTCTCTGTGGATGTTGTGGATCAGTGCCTTGTTTGCCTGAAGGAGGAGTGGATGAAGTAAGTACAGCTCCCTTGCTTTCAGAGGAGCAGCTTTGGCGCTGCTCCTGGAGCAGCAACAGCAGAGTGCAGGACACACTTCAGTCAGGTGAATTCTGCTGCAGTTCAGTTGGATTTACAGGAACAAATTAAGTCAGGAGTTAAGAATTTCCTACTCTAGTCCTCACTCTCTTTTTGGCTTTCAGCAGTTCTTAACCTTTATGCTTCAGTTCACACATCTGTAGGTTACCTGCATGACAACACCTGCCTGCCTCACCCAGGTTAGGAGGATTAAACCTGCAGATCCCTCTGTGCCTGTCAGTGTGGCCATGGCCCAGCACAGCTGACACCCAAACACATGCCCGGGTTCTGCCTTCAGGCTCTGCATTTCAGAGGTGCAGGTAGCTGTAAAGGAAGACCAGTCAGTCATGTGAATAAGTCATCAACATCATGACTTTGTGAATTTACCTGAAGGCAGAAGGGCACTGGATGTGTCTCCCAGTTGTCACAATTAATTGTTCTGCTTTCTGCTAGAATGAAAAAACCAAACTAGAAATATGCCCGTTATTACTGAAAATGAGTCATCTCCTTAAATAATCACCCTTCTCTATCAAAGCATGAGAATAGTTTCAATGAAACACTGGTTTGAAGCTTTTATTAACATTTAGTTGCAGTAGGTGCCAGGAGAAGCTCCAGCTCCTCTTTGTTCCCTGTTTGATGGCGTGTGAGTCCATTTGATAATGACAGGAATCTCTTGTTCCTGCAGTAAAGTGAAAGTCCTCTTTAAGTTCACTAAAGTGGACAGCAGACCCAAGGAGGATACCCAAAAACTGCTGAGCATTCTGGGAGCTGCAGAGGAGGACAATGTCAAACTTCTCAAGTTCTGGATGACCGGCCTGAGCAAGACCTACAAGTCCCACCTGATGTCAACAGTTCGCAGCCCGACGTCCTCAGAGTGCCGGAATTAAAGGTGCCCAACTCCCCTGCTGCCTTCAGAGAAGGGCAGGGACCCCTGGTTACCTCTGCTGAGCCTGCAGCTTGTGCTTTAGGTGGATAGTGAGGCTTCATCACTATTCTCCTGGTCCTCAAACCAACTTGAAGAGTGACTTGAGTCTTTTCTACTTGCTGTGAGACTGGACTAATAAGTGCTAATCCACAGTGCTGCTGTCTCCCCAGGAACTCAGCTCTCAATCTAGACGTGCACACTCAAGACTAAAACACAGCAACGCTCAAAGAATCAGCTAAATTAATTAAAATCTCATCCTGTCCTCATTAAGCATCATGGTGTGGCAGCAGGCCTCACCTTTAGGTTGCTTGGCAGGCCTGTGACAACATCCAGAACTCCTGGGAGTGCATATGGTTAATCTCACTGAAATCCCACATAAATCTCCTCAATGCCTGAGAGAACAAGAACCAAAAATAAGAGGCACGTCACAGGGTATGGATCACATGTAAATTATTTCAAACCACTTTGTGCTCAGATTTAAGAGACTATTTTCTGCTGTAGCATAAGTCAGGATATCCCATGGGAGTCCTGTCACTCCTCTTTATTTATTTATAATCTTAACTTGAGACGGTTTTAGCATTTGCTTTGGAAATCTTGTCTGGGAGGGCGAATTGTAAAATAAGAAGTCTCAAAATGCAGCCTGCTTGCCTCTCAGAGGGGAAAACACTTGCCTTGTTTTGCCTGTGGTTGCAGAACTTCCAGGTAATGAAGATAACCTTGCCAGGATAAGGTTCTCTTCTGTCTTTTTTAGCTTCCTAATAAAGCAGAAGAGATTCAACCTGTAGGTGCTCCCTTATATAACTCTATAGTAGCCATTTTTGCTTAATAGTTCCTGAAAACATTGGTGCATTTTTTAATTACCTAACCAGATATTCCTTAGCTGTTCTGTAAGGAATCTCTGTTTCTGTTGTGAAGTCTGGGGTTTATGTCTTTTCTTTTTGTTTTTCTGGATCATTATTGGGAACACTTGACATTACCACAGATGTTTTGAACAAGCTAAAGGCAGGTTTTATCCAGGTGACCTTCTACACTCATTCAAGCTCAGAGAGGATGTTCCAGCTTGTCACAAGTTCTGTTCTTATATATAAAATATGGAGGTTGATTTTTGTCTGGAACATCTGTAAAATGGAGACAGGCATTAAATCTCATAAGAGCTATTTTTGTAAAATGAACAAAGCCTGGTTTTGTGTTTATTTTCAGTGTGTGTTTGTATTGTGGTGGGGGAAAGCAGCAGCTGATCCACAAAATTCCTACATCCTTAGCCTAGATCTAATGTAGAGAATTTAATACTGATCTTTTCCTCTTATTTTTGTATTAGTTTCTTGTAGACTGACCTAGTAATCTTTATTTTAAAATTATTCTGGTCCAGTCCAGAGCTGTGTAACAGAGCAGGTGAGACATCATTTGACATTGAGACCTTCTTGATTGCCCAACTGGATTTGTCTTTTAAAAAAACAGCTCTCCCAAGAAATGCAGCATCAAAGCTAACCTAGTGCTTCCTTCCAGAACAGCAAAAGGGTTGGTCACAAGGTCGAGCCCGAGGCTGCTGCTTCTCCCTTGCTCCTGGTGAGTTGTGCAGGACGTTGATCCCTTTCCATCCTGACCTGATGGGCTCTCATGGACAAGCAGACTCGGTTTTGAGCCAGGGCAAGGAAACCACTAAAACTTATAAAAATGCCCACAGGAAAGAAGGGGGAAGAGCTGCCAAGTCAGTGAAGCTACACCCAGCTGTGCTTGCCTGCCAGAACACATCTGTACGTGGGATTACCAAACGATTGCCTGGGCAGGTTCCTGCAGCTCGCAGGTGAGGCCGCGGGTGCTCCCTTTGCCGTCAGTGAGGGCTGGAATGTGCACAACTTAATTAACAAAAAAATCATGTCTGCAGACATCTTTCAGCACCCTCCTTCCCTCCAAACGATACGCCTCGGAGACAAACTGATCGAGGCAGGATAATTCTTTATTCCACTGTGATTTCTGCCTGGCTGAACTGCGTGTAGCTGGGAGCGAGGTGGGAGCGGTGAGCGCTGCAGCTGCCGTGTGATGGAGCCAGTGCTGGGTCACTGCTGCCTGCAGTTACAGACAAACCCTTCTGGTACCAGTTCTGCCACCCCTGTCCCCTCTGCCAGGCAGGCTCCAGCAGCTGATGGTCCCCCTCTATTCCACCCTCATGAGACTCCACCTGCAGAGCTGCCTCCAGCTCTGGGCTTCACAACATCACAAGGGCGTGGAGCTACTGCAGCGAGTCCGGAGGAGGCCACAAAGATGCTCCAAAGGTTAAAGTGCCTCTGCTCTGGGACAGGCTGGGACAGCTGGGGGTGTTCACCTGGAAAAGACCCAGGAAGGCCTCAGAGTCCCTTCCAGAGCCTAAAGGGACTCCAGGAGAGCTGGAGAGGGACTTTGGATGGGGGCCTGGAGGGACAGGACACAGGGAATGGCTTCCCACTGCCAGAGGGCGGGGTTGGACGGGATATTGGGAAGGAATAGCCGAAGGTGTCGCTGCCCATGGCACGAGCTTGGAACTGAATATCTCTGAGATCCCTTCCCACCCGAACCATTCTGTGGTTAAAGGATGTGCTGCGTGTTGGCAGCATCCGCTGCACGGGCTCGGTGTGCGGTGACGGGTTCGCTGTCAGGGTTCCGGTACCTGGGGAAGGGTCGGTGTTCGGGGAAGGGTCCGGGGCCTGGGGCAGGGTCGCTGCTGCCGGGATTTGGGAGCCCGGCCCAGCCCCGTGTGGCGGCCGCTCCTCCCCGCGGGCCGCTCCCGCCTCCGCCGCGGCTGCTCGGGCCGGGCCGGGCCGGGCCGGGCCGGGCCATGAGGGCGGCGGGGGCGCTGGCGGCGGCGGCGGTGACCGCGGTGGCGCTGGCGGTGGCGGCCTGGCGGCGGGCCCGGCCCGTGCGGGAGGTGCTGTTCTTCCCCTCGCGGCCCTGCTGCATCGAGGCGCTGCTGGCCGAGGCGGCCGAGCCCGGGGCGCCCGCCCGGCCCTGCCCGTGCCCGCTGCCCAGCGGCGACACCGCCCTGAGCCGCTTGGTGCGCCGCCTCCTCTCCGCCCGCCGCTCGCTCGACCTCTGCCTCTTCTCCTTCTCCTGCCCGCAGCTCGCCCGAGCCGTGCATCTCCTGCACCGCCGCGGCGTCCGCGTCCGCCTGGTGACGGACGCGCAGTACATGGGGCTGCACGGCTCCCAGATCGGCCGCCTGCGCCACGCGGGTGAGCGCGGCGGGACCGGGGCGAGCCCCGCTCCGGGACCGGCCCTGCCCCACTGCGGGCCCGGGGAGCCCCGCGCTGTGTCTGACAGGCCCTGTGTGTGTGTGTCTGTGTGTCTGTCTGTGTCTGTGTGTCTCTGCAGGGATCCAGGTGCGCCACGACCAGCACAGCGGCTACATGCACCACAAGTTCGCCATCGTGGACCGCAGGATGCTCATCACAGGCTCCCTCAACTGGACCACCCAGGCCATCCAGAGCAACCGCGAGAATGTCCTGGTGGTGGAGGACGCCGAGTATGTGAAGGCTTTCCAGGAGGAGTTTGAAAGGATTTGGGAAGAGTACAATCCTGCCAATTACAGGTTTTTTTCTGAAAGGCAGTAAATGGTAGAGCTGCCTCACAGGGCTAGTGGAGCATGGTAACACCCACAGAGTTTATTATTATTATGTATAGATATCATTGTTTTGTCCATCTGGGTGTAACTTTGGTAAATATCTCCAGAGAAGTGTTCTCTGCCCTAAAATGCCACAGATCCCTTGCTGTGGGTCATTCCCGTGCTAGAGGGAATGACACAGCTGTTTGGTTGTGAGGGTGACAGTGACAGAGCTGCATCCGTAGGCATTAAAACTTTGGGCAGTCTTGTTCCTGTGCCCTGGTGCAGAGCAGGTGTGTTCCTACAGTGCTGAGCTTGTGTTTCAGTGCTAAAGGGAACATTTTTCAACTTGGGATATGGAATGGAATTGTAGCCAATTCCAAATGGAATTGTAGCCCAAGGGCTCCTCTACAGTGAAAAGGAAGGAAGAGATAAGAGGGCTACAGCAGAGTTAAGAGTTTCTATAGATTAAGTGCCTTGGTTACATTTCTTGTTGGCATTAATTGTTGAAAGTTGGTAAAAGGAAATTCGTGGGAAATAGCAACAATTTTTAAGTTTTGATTGTGTACATGTTTCTTTTGGTTAAAGGCTGGCAGAGCTCTGGTGTAAAAGATGAGCACAGCTTCTCTTCCAGCAAGGAAGCATAGGGAGCTCTGGAAGGAAATGAGAGAAATGGTTCTTTGGGATCAGGGTTTACCTGGAGAGCAGACACGGCTGGAGTTGGGTCAGCACTTCAGGTGGGCTCTGGAAAGCCCCCCTGGTTCTTTCAGGTGTTGGGACACCTGTCATGGTCTGTCTGTCTGGGGACAGCAAGGGGAGGGAGGTGACATCTCTGTCCCCACAGCTCAGTGTGGAACAAAGATGATGTAAAAACCTAAGAATTTCAAACTTAAAATAGTGTCTATGTAAGAATTGTTTTATACTGAATAGAAAGTGCCTTAATATCTCTCAAAATGAAAAGAGGTTTTTATATTCTGTTGCCATTTTTGTTACCAGTAGTGCTGTGATTGGCACTGTTAAATAAACCATTTTCACTGGAAACATCAACAGCCTCATCTGACTTTTTCATTCCAATTCCTGTAGATCCTTATTAAGATATTTATGATCCATGGACATCCCCAGATTTTAGATCTGTTCTGAGAAAGCTCTCATGGGGGAAAGAAAATGATGTTACCTGTATGGAAGCACCTAGGGAAGGTCATTCTCCAATAAATCCCGTTCAGCAGCACTAGATTTAAACTACTTAGTAAATATATTATTGCTAATGTATAATATACTATATTATATTATACATTTTAATATAATAATATTAATTATTATATTAAATATAATAATATTATTATATTTAATATAACAATTAATATTATTATATTAAAATGGTGCCTGTTGCATTTCCTATGTGAAGTCTGACTATAAAAACCATCTCCCTTTTCCTGCTCTGACCTCTGCCCTGTTCTTTCTTCTTTTTAGAAATAAACCTGTCACACATACCATGCAAAGGGTGGTGCAAAAATAGTTTATTACCATATAGTTAATGTAAAGTTAGGTAATTATATTTACAAAGTAAAAATGATCAGCTACATCCAGGGGAGCCTAGCATGTCATACAAGGTTTGTAAGGAATAAATACAGTGAGAAAAGGTGACGTTTCTATTACAGCGAGCAGTTGATCAGGAATGGTGGCTCTTACAAAAGCACTGGAGAATAAACTGGGAGTGGAAGGGAGAAGGGAAGGGGACAGGAATTCACACACGTGGAGGAACAGGAGCCTTCCACACCCTTGCCCTTTGCAGGGGAAAAGGCGATGCTGAGGCTGCAGCATCCCAGCGCCGCCCCAGGGCACAGCTGGAGCTGAGGGACGGCTGCTCTGTCACATCATCACAGAAACAGCCCTGGGACATGAACCCTCCACCCCCAGTGCTCACAGGGCCCGGGCTGTCCCCAGACAAGGGCACAGATGAGACCCAGAACCAGTCCCCACTGCTGTCAGTGGGGTGAAGCTCTGCCGGGACTGAGCCAAGGCCGAGCTGCTCTGAGGCCACTGGAGGAAAACCGGCCCTTAACACCTGAACTGCCACATCTGACACCGCCCTGAGCCTCACAGAGCTTCCTTCCCCCAAACCTCCATCCTTCCAAATGGTTCTTTAAACTCTCAAGTCATCCAGAACTCCAGGAAGGGGGACACGGGCCAAGCTGGAGGATTCCTGGCTCCTACTTACCACAGTCTCCAGTACTTTACATGCTTTGCTTTCTCTAGGTGAGAACAAACAGTGAGCACTCTTGTCCTGCACACGGGGTGAAGAAAGCATGAAGAAAATAATGCTAATTGCACCCATTATTCACGAGCTCAGAGCCAGCTGGGTTAGTTCAGCTGGTACCAACTTGTCAGGTTTCTCTATTAAATCCCACACCCTCTGTTTCCTCAGCAGCCTCACACTGAGGTTCTGCAGCACTGCCTTGGCTCTCCTTGTTGTAGTTCCACCAGCTGGAAGTTACACAGTGAGTTCAGCTCGTGGCCAGGCTGCTGTGGGATGGGTGTGTGTGCAGGGGGGGCTGTGGCTGCTCTCTGTAAAAACAGGGCACAATTTGCACATGCACAGCATTGATGCTGCTATCAAACACAAGATTATTGAGTCCTCTGAGTGGGAAAAAAACACCCCAAATTTATAGCAAAGAAAGTTACAGTGGTCAAACAGACTGTACACAATCTTCAGACAGGTACCTTCAAAGCTAAAGGCATAGATCAGCAGAAAAGGTTTGAAAAGGTTTTTTATAACAGTCCTCAAACCCCAAAAAAAGCAGTTTATCAGGGCAGGTGGGGTGGGTTGGACACGTTACACTTGTTCCTCCTCTCCCAACCCACTCAGGGGCCTCTGTGCTAAAACAAGACTTAAAAATCAAACCACAACTCAGTCACAAAAGAGAACCCTCTGCAAACTGCTGAGGAATAAATATTTACACTGCACTGCTTGGAATACTATACAGGTATTAAATTACTTTTGTTTTTAAAAAAGAAGAATAAGAAAGCTTTTTCTTTTTACCTAAAAAAATGGAAAAAATACAGAGCAAAGGCAAGCCTGAGTGTCCACAACAAATTGAGTATCCAAACCAGGACAAATATGCAAAGGTCTTGTGGAAGTGCCATCAAATAGAGCAGGTACAAAATGTGAGCACTTTTACTGCAGCCTAGTTCTACCAAAAAAAAGGGAATTTTCTGGTTTGTAAGCCAGCACCAATTCTAAGCCGTTCTATTTTTGAAACAAATGAACACAATTTGCTTCTTTTTTTAATACATGGGCAAAGAAAAGGTGACATTTAAAGAAGGATTCTGTCTGGCTCAGGGGTGATGGTGCAAATGGGAGGAAAACTTTACTCAGGAAAAATAAGATTACTTGGAGCCAACAAGGCTCCAAGACCTGTGCCTTTGCTGCATTTGAGTTTTCCTAAACCTCCCTTTTTGGTGCTATCAATAGTGAGGAGTGATGCAGAATGCAGCAGCTTGCCCACACACTTTCTAATTTAAATAGCCACTGATAATCCCAAAAGATGGATGAAGCCTGGAGCAGGAAGAGGCAGGAGGGTGACTGAGTATCACTGCTATGAGTAAAAGGACTTCTCCCTTTATTTTCAAGTACTGGGCTCTACAGCAGGAACGTTTCAGTTTGGGGCTGTTTATTGGTGCTGCAGGTTCTTTTTCTTTACAGAAAAGGCAGGTGAAGTGCTGCCCCTTGCCTTGGAGAGATGCTGAGACTCGCCAGAGCAAGCCCAGGACCCTCAGCAGGGGTTCAGAACATTTGGCTGCATAAGGGACCTTCCTTCCTCCTCTTCCTCTCAGTGACCCCCAGAATTCACAGCTCCCACCCTAAACACACCCCAGACATCCTTCCCAAGCACTGCCCCAGAGGGTGCAGCTGATCCTGACGATGCCAAGGCCACTGCTCAGCCCTGTCTGTACAGCTCACCAAGATTCTCCATTTACTTTTCCAGAGGAGCCCATGGAAAATGTCTGCTCCTACAAGCTGGAGCACATGAGCAGGATTTGCTGGGGAATCTAAGAAAGGGCAGGGTCCACATGGCAAGAAGGAGACCAGGATGTTCTGCTTGGTTGGCTAAAAAGGACAAAATCCCACCCTAAGTCTAAAGAGAAGAGGAGGAGGAAGAGGAGGAGGAGGAGGAGGAGGAGGAGGGTTCTCCTAGAGCCAGTGACACCCTGCAAGAGAAGAGCAGTGACAATGACAAGGCCCATGTGCCATCCCAAATCCTTGCTGCCTCCCACGGCCTCTGCCAGGAGATCAGAGCTCACCACAGACAGCAGAGCAGCCTGAGGTGATCCAGGTGGGTCACAGCAGGAACCCCCAGGTTCTCCAGATCATGGAAGTGCTGTGGTGAGCTTCCATCCTCAGGGATGCAGAGGCTGCCCATGCACACACCTGAGGGCACTGCTGGCGAGGGAAGGGCTTTGTGTCCAACAGGATGAGCACCTTTCCTGCCCTGCTCCCAGCTCCAGGACCTCCATGCACACAGAGCATCCCAGCAGAGCAGCTGCTGTGCCCCCTGCAAGGTGCTGCCATCCTGCCTGGGGACAACCAGGGCTCCTCTGGGCAGGACCAGCTGCCCAGTCCTGCTGTGAGGTGCCAAGCTGGACACTTGGCCAGAGCAAGGCCTCACAAGCTGGACAAGAGCCTGACTCTGACCATGGTCCAGTGACACCGTGTCCTGCTGAGGGTGCTGCTGGAAAAAAGAGATTCTGCTCGCAGGAGGATGAAGGTGACTCTGGCAGCTGCCGTGGTCCAGCCTGGCAGGACTGGGGGGGCTTCACCAGCCCCGTGGGGCTCTGAGAGCTGCACCTGTACCAAGCACCAGACCCAAAACCAGCAGGGAAGCACCAGGAGCTGCTGGCCTCAACCTTGGCTGCGTGCCTGAAGAACAAGAGGAAGCTCTGCTCCGGGTGAAGGCCAAGACATCTTCCACATCCCAGCCTGAAGAGGTCACTCAGCACCCAAGCAGGCTGGGAAGCCAATGTGCCAGAGTCTCCTTCAGCCCTGGTGACCTTCCAGGTGGCATCTTGAGATTTATCCAGGGATGAAGCTCCACATCCGCAAAGCAGCTTCTTCTAGGAAGCCTCTGCTCAGCTGGCTGTGACCATCTAGTGCTACCAGCTCCTCATCCCCTGGTTTGTATGCATTTATCTGCCTCATGGTGCTAAATTGTATGTTTTAAATACAGAAGCTATTAGGACTGAGAAGGTCTGAAGCACATACTGGTTTTGAGATCTTTATTTCAGGAAAAGATTAAAGAATTAAAATAGGAGCTGCCCTGCTGACAAGAAGAGTTGAATTCAAGAAGCTGGTAAAAAAGGAGCATTATATGCATTGAGCACTGTGCATTTTCAGTCAATATTGGCTCTACTTTCTACTCTACTTTCCTTTGACTAGGAAAAGGGAGTTTCACATGCGCACAGACCCTGGGATACACGGGATTCGATGAGAGGAAGGGAGTAACAGCAAAAAAAAACAAAAAAAAAAAAAGGAAAAAAAAAAGGAAAAAAAAAAAAAAAGAGAAGAGTGCTGGGCTTGATCTAACAGAGGCAAGAAAGTGATCTTACAGCTCGGCCCCTGAACACCAACTCCGGCCACCAGCGAGACGGGAGCGAGGACGCGCCGGCGGGGCCAACTCGATGGTGCACTTCAGTAGCTGCAGCTCCCCATCCACAACCACCTGGGCAGCCACCCAAGCTTGCCAGGCTTCGGTGGCACCTACATTCAGGACACGGCACAGTCACGGGGCAGGAGAATCACTTCTTGCATCCTTGTCCAGCGAGATGTCAGTGTGGTACCTCCAGGCTGCGGGCGCCGGCACGGACTCGCGCTCCCCGACAGCTTCCCCCCCTTGTAGGTGCAATAATGCAGTGGAGGTCAATGGTTGGATCAGGCTCCTGGTGTGCTCTGAGCACGGGGTCTCTAGACAGCAGTAAGAGCTCGGTGTGGCTGACACCACCCAGGCCCTGCTCGCTCTTCCCGACAGAGCTATAGCTTATGAACAGGCTGCTGAGCCTTAATACTGACACTTAGTGTAATGGTTTACAGTAAAGAAAGGATTCTCCTACAAAGCGCCGAAGAGAGGGCGGGGGGAAAAACCCCACTCCAATCCCTTCCTCTCCCTCTCAGAGTCTCTGGAGCATCTCACAAGCAGGGAAAGGAGCTGGGGAGGCGAGGGGAGGCACCGCCACCGCGGCGCCGGGTCCCGTCGGGGCGTCAGGACAACGACAGCGAGGACATCGTAAGGAACAGAGACAAACGGTGCTGGTGCTGTGCTGCCTCAAGCTGGGAGGTGCGCGTGGTCAAGCGGAGCGGGGAGAACTAGTCTTTCTTCAAGTCCCTGGATTCAAAAAGCTTCAGGCGTTCTTGCACAGTCAGGCCTTCCTTCAGACTCTGGCAGAGACAAAAGACAGAGAGCGGAGTTGGGGCGCGGGCGGCGCTCGGGCCCAGCCGTGGCAGCAGGAATGGGCTCCTGGGCGAGGATTAGTGGGACATGCTGAGGGAGAACACACGGTTATGGAGGGCAGCTACTGCCTGGAGACAGGGTGAGATTGCAGATGAACCAGGCGACGAACCAGAAGCAATGAGAGGCACATCATGCTGCAAGCAGGATTAGCTGACTGGGGAATGACCCCCTGTGCTGGGGTGACTTTATGGTGCTCGTGTCCCCACTCGTCTGGTTAGCCCAGAAATAAGTTTTGCACCTTACAGACCGGTTCTGAGAGTGAAGGGGGGGAAGAAGAAGCATGCAGAAATATTTTCCCAAACTGGATGGGGGAGAGGCCACTTGAATCTGCTTTCTAGAGGAACCCCTTTGGAGGTTCTCTCCCAAATCTGCCCTAAATCAGGACACCCCAGAGCTCACAGGGCAGTGCTGGATGGGGCAATTCCAGCAGGGGAGCCCCAGGCAGGCCAGCTGGGATCTGCTGTGCTGAAGCCCCAGGATGCTGAGCAGGACCTGCAGGCTGGTCCATCCCTGCCTGCCCCACCATACAGCACCCATGGGGACAGTCCTGGCTCCACTCTGTGCAGGGTTTGCTCAGGAAACCCTGGAAACTGCTGTGTGCTGCCAGTGACCATCCCACCCCTTCTCTCACCCCACCCTGGGACAGCCCACAGTTAGAAAGAGGACTCCTAAATGCTGCTCAGGCCTGGCAGGCTCTGATGGCTGATCCAATTCATGCAGCATCCAGATTTCAAGGCACAACTCTCAGCTGGCCAGCAGCCCCCTGGCATTTGGAATTGTAAAATCCATCAGCTACACATGAGGACTCAGTAGCACAGTACTGAGAGGGGCAGAAACCCAGAAACAAATTGCCTGACTCCTG